>NC_092422.1:99268390-101668390 GCF_036169615.1 Heliangelus exortis
GATGTTTTATCTTGAATTCCCTTAGTAGTCTCAACTAGCCATATGGTCAGCCTCCAAAGCAGTACAGTGATTCAGGTGAACTCTGCTTTTCGACTGGATCTCAACAGAGAAAAAAGGAAGGAAGGAAGAAAGGAAAAACAGCTCAGTTGTTGTAGGAACAACACCACATTGTTGTGGCATTAATGTGGGATTTAATGTGGCAGTGAGATTTAATTGCTATTTATATTCCATTTTCAACTTCTATATAATTAGGGGGGAAAAAAAGGTAATGGTAGTGATCTACAAACAGACTCTATGAAAAGACTGTAGAATCATCCTGAGGAAACAATAGAAAAATTAGAATGGTTTTATCAGCTGCTGCTGTAATCTAGGACTAGATTTCGTGTAGAGATCTGATATTCTGATAAAATTTGCTAAAATGGCTGTTCTTTTATTATGCTGTTGCAAATACATAAGAACATATCCTGGCTTCTTTAAAGATTATGTGTGATTTTTTTTTTTTCTTGTGGAAATAACAAAAAATAGCTTTAGGAGTAAGTAGGTTTTTTTTCTCAGATATCTGCTCACCTAAGTTTGTGTTCATACTTTTCCCCTAGAAATGCCCTTCTGCTCCTGTTTATGGCAGTTTTAAATAATAACTATTTTATTCAATATCTTTTGGCCTTTGTCTTTGCTTTCTCCATCAGTAATTATCTCAGAGCACATAATATAGATTCTAATCAAGCCTAGACATTCTGCTTGATGAATCCTGTGGTAATTCCTATTAATACCAGGTCTCTTACTACTGAAAGAGTTATAATTGCACTTTTGTTTGGTCTGAAAAAAAAAAAAAAAAAACACCAAAAAAAACTTAGCACTTCAAACTCCCTTTAAAAGTCTTTAATTTATTATCTAGATCTTTAGATCAAAGACTGCATGAGGGACGTTTTCATACACTGCCAGAATAAAAATACTTAGATAGATAGATACCTGCTAAGAACCTTCAAAAGAAACTAATTGCTAGAAACTTAACTTGCACTGACTTGCAACACTAGTGAGGCTTCCACATAGATGCTATCAGCACTGTGAAGCACCTCTAAATTATTTTGTTAAACCTGGCCTTGGAGAAATAGTTTTCTTCCAAATTGTTTTGCTCTTAACACTGAATAAAATTTGGTAGTGATTTTTTCATGTAAATTAATATTTACCAAATGAGAGTCAGTCACCTGCAACTACTTTAGATGATTCTTTAGTATTGGCATGAAAAAAATAATAGAAAATATGAATTTATTAAAAATGGGTAACTACTATACATAAGATGTTACACACAGCACTCTACTGGTTTGCTTAAAGAGGTTAAAATATAAAGAGAAAACAAAATGTCATCTCAGCTGAGATGTCAAACATATAGTAATGCCTCTCAAAGAAAAGAAGTATAGTTACAGTTTTAATGATAAAGATTTATCTTAAACGTTTGGAATTAAAAATAGAACATTTTCTAGTTTAAGTGCCTGAAGTGTATATGACAGCAATCCCACTGTTCAGTTAATGAGCCTGTCAGTTGGAATATTAAGCAGCTTGATTTAAGCATCTTAAAGTTGATGTAGATCTAAAATGTTAATGGTAAGCAACAGTTTGAAGAATGTAATAAACTACATTTTTCCTATGTATAAAAACCTTCCATCTATCATCTGCTATTTGTCTAGATTATGAAATGCGGTTATTATTATTATAGCTTTGATTTCTACATACTAAAAGAATTTAAATACCCAAATCCCATTATATTTTAAGATCTTTCAAGATGTCCTTCTAGGAATTTAGATGTCCTTCACATTTATTTACTGTTACTCATCCCTCATTTCATTTTTTTGCTCATCTTAACACTCTCTTGAGGAATACTTACTCAATGGTTTGATCCATTTTTGTGATTTGACTCAGCCTTCTGATCAAGGCACTGCTTAGAACTCCAGGATTTAGCAGTTCAGATGCCCTAACTTTCTTCTGCCACTCTTGCATCTCTAATCTTATTTCTGGCAGAAGAGACATGTCTGCATGTATCTGACATTCACTTCCAGAGTAACTGCTTCCTTCTTCTTGTCATTTGGGTGTTACAGAAGGATGTATCAGTGTTTCTACATATTGTTTGTCAAGGACATTACTTAAGCAACTGTAAGCTTGTATAAAGGACCAAAAAAGCACTTTTCTGCAAATAGGCTAATCATTGATATATTCAGGCATCCACAAGATTTTTAAAATATAATCCTTGGTATTTTTATGTTAAGTAGTTTAAGGGTAGACACTGTGAATTATCCATAGATAAAAAGCAAGCTTCTTCTTAGCTCAGAAAATGCTGTACATTTCATTGGAGCAATGTAGTTTTATGGCCTTTCAAAAATTAACAGATTCAAACTTGTTCTAATTGAGCATATGTTGAATCACTAAGAAACTTCCAGGTCATGTGATAGGGAAATTTAGTGGATTTATGGGGATGGAAAAAGAAGAAAAAAAAGTGTACTCAGAATTCTATGTCAGGATTAGTATAATTAAATGACCAGCATTATTGTATGTCCCTACAAACCCACTAAAGAATAGCAGTTGACATTAAAGTACATCAGAATTTAACCCCATTTTCTCCAAAATGTAGATCTCTTAAAAGGATCTCTATGAGTCTCAGAGGAAAAATTTCCCAGGTGACCTGAGGCATTATTTCAGTGATTTGAATCATCTATGCTATTTCTTTCAAAGGACCCTGGAAAAGATTTCTAATGTCTTTTTCTTATGTGAGGATTCAAGTCCTGTAAACACTTACAGAAATGTATCAAGTGAAATTTAGATGAGAGTATCTCTTTCTTTCTGTTCTTCAGAATGAACTGCTGTTTCTTTTTAGATATTAAAAAAATAATAAATCCAGCACACATCTTCACTATTTCATGCCACCTACCTATTTATAGGCATTACTACAGTATTTTGGATTTCATACTGTTTACTCATTTTTACTTAAAAATTATCTTGTGGCTTTACTCAATATATTGGCTCCCATACCTGAAATCTGACATTTTAATAGACATGCCAGTTACAGATTACAGGTCTTGTATATAATGTTTTTTCTCTTGGGAAATGATGAAAAACTGTTTATTTACGTAACTTTTTTTTTTTTCCTGAATCATGGAAGACACATTTCCTTTAGAAAATCTTTCAGCAAGTAATGTGGCAGTGGGATCCAATTACCATTTATATTACAGAAGTCCATAGATACACAGTTCTGGTTACAGCATCTCATTGTGGTGGATGCTGTTGAAACCCAATTCTTTCTGGGCCAGGGCAGTGCAAAATGCTCTGTTCTTCTCAAGGTTGTCCTAGAAGGCTGAACTATTGCTGATTGTCTGGCTAAGATAAGCTTACAATGTGTTTCTCTAGTCAACAAAAAGCTGACTCTAAAATAATTTAAACTGAGAATCAAGTCATAACTTTTGGTCACCATCAACACAGGCAAGATTTGAGCTGATGACTTAGATTGAAACGTGCTAAATTCCACTATCAGCCACAGTATTGTAAGTTGTACAACACAAAGGAAAAAAAAAAAAAACAAACCAAGATTTTCTGTTGTGTGGGTAGTGTGCTTTCGATGTGAGTCTTCATAGTTGTGGCAGTGAGCAGCTTTGAGGTAATTGCTATTTTGTGTTTCAGTTCAGAGACAGACATTAAAATGAGTCACTGGCTTCTGTTTCTGTTTCCTGAGCTGGACCCTTGGCATGTGCAGTTTTATTAGTTTTAAAGCACAGCTGCTCCCACTATAATAGCTTATGCGACACAGAGGACAAACATTCCCACATATTTTCCAAGTAAAGTTTGGGGCTTTTATATACAATTCAAGCAATTAAATCCTATAATAGCTTTAACTGGAAAATAAACATAATACAATAGTTCTGGTGATTATACAGGATACTTGGTGTTTACATTTCTACTTATTTATTTGTCATTTTGATTAAATGCATACTTTTTAAGAAGTTTTGCTTTGAGGTTTCAGCTTTTTCCGCTTTTATGTTTCTTTTCAATTTATTTTTGAAATTTATGCCAGTCTTGATCACTCTTTAAGTCTGCCATGCATGGGAGAAGTATAAGCCCAAATTCTGCTGTGGAAACTCTCTGTGCTGCCTTTAATGGGATCACACTTTTTAAAAATAAGTCATATACTCATATAAAAATTTTAATAGAAAACTAAATTACATCAGCAGTGAAAAATCATATGACTGAAACATCAATTCTAATTTAAAAGCATTTCTTGAGACAATGCAAAATGTAATTCTATTGCTGAAGTGAGACAAGGCTGTTCTGGGACAAAACTAATATAGAAGTCTGACAAATATTGTTAATAATCCACTGATACGTATAACTGATGAGAACAGTGTTGACAGCAACATATTGCAAAAAAGAATCATAGCCTGATGGGAGCATTACAACCCACTGGTAGAAACATGCAAGAGCCTTTAATGCTGTTAGGGTTGCCACCATAGTGATGGACCAGATTCTCAGGAGCTGACATGTTCATAAATCAGAAGCTCTGTGCTACCACAACAGGTCCTTGGTTTGACTAATATATGATTACAGTTGAAGACTGTGGTACAGCAGAAATCATGCTCAGCAATAACCTATCCATGCCGGTGACACTTTGGAGGCCAGAGACAACAAAGGAACCCAGTAAGGCTGGTTTCTACAAAATACTAACTAAAGTCCAATGAAATTAAAAAGCCATTTAAGAGCAAAAAAACACTACTGTATGTGTCCATGAGAATTTTCAAGGGAATTGACTTGTTAATGATGTAATAAATATTGTTTACTCGTTGTTAAATTAAACACTCCTACTGTAAAGAATAATATTTGGTCACCTCCAAATGGATATCTACATAATGGACATTTACATATGGAATTCCTTGCATGAATTTCAGCCTCATTAAGAACTTACATATATATATACACACATATATATATAGCTACATATTTCCATTTATAAAGCTGTAATTAAAGTGTAAATATTGTTGGCTAATATAGTTGGCTGTCAATATGCACTTTTTATGGAAAATGAGACATATGTCATTTAATAAGAAAGCGTAATGTTATTTATAATATAATTATGTAGGAATATGGTTTTCAGCATAAGACTTATTTGTGTATCAATGTGTTCAGTTATAAATGTTTTGCTGTGTAGCTTAATGTTCTTTTCCTTGGAAATCAGGGTACAGTAGCTACACTTATCTTCATATGAATCACTATGATTGTGCTGTGATGAAATACATTTTTCTAGTGAGAATTCCATCTTTGCATCACTCATGTAGATGGGAAACAATTTTTAGTTCTTCGTTTTAAAAACTCGTTCCCTTTTTCATTGATACAATGAATAACTTATGCTCTCTGGAAACCTAAACTGTCTTTTGAAATTAAGTTTGTAACTTAAGGAATGGCTTTATTTTTTGTATGTAAATTAAGGCAGAGTACATTTTTGTTATTTTTTAATAAAAATGAATGTCTGGACTACATTATCAAAGGAACAAATGAAATTACTCTTGGAGTCTTGTTTTATATGTAGTTGAAGGAATACATCTTTGATGCCTTTGTTTACGTAGATTAGCACTTTATTCCATAATTGGTGCTTTCATCTGATTAAGTAATTGACTTTTCCTTCATTAGACAAAGAGATGTGTAACTTACAAGGAGTCCTGGATGTAAGAGAGGGAATAGAAGTTTCTGATGTAGAAGACAGGAACACTCAAAAATCATACAGATGAGAGAAATACAGAAATACCACTGCAATGAAAATATTAGTGTGTAAGAATCATAGAATCATAGAATTGGCTGGGTTGGAAGGGACCTCAGAGATCATCAAGTCCAACCCTTGATCCACTCCCGCTGCATCCACAACCCCATACCACTACCAGCCCATGGCACTGAGTGCCACATCCAGTCTCTTTTTAAATATCTCCAGGGACTGAGAATCCACCACTTCCCTGGGCAGCCCATTCCAATGCTTGATCACCCTCTCGGTAAAGAAATTCTTTCTAATGTCCAACCTAAACCTCCCCCGGCACAACTTGAGACCGTGTCCTCTTGTCTTGCTGAGGGTTGCCTGGGAAAAGAGACCAACCCCCCCCTGGCTACACCCTCCTTTCAGGGAGTTGTAGAGAGTGATGAGGTCTCCCCTGAGCCTCCTCTTCTCCAGGCTGAACAGCCCCAGCTCCCTCTGCCTCTCCTCATAGGATCTGTGCTGGAGTCCCTTCACCAGCCTGGTTGCCCTCCTTTGGACCTGCTCCAGGACCTCGATATCCTTCCTGAACTGAGGGGCCCAGAACTGGACACAGGACTCGAGGTGTGGCCTCACCAGCGCTGAGTACAGGGGCAGAATCACTTCCTTGGACCTGCTGGCCACGCTGTTCCTGATACAGGCCAGGATGCCATTGGCCTTCTTGGCTACCTGGGCAGAGAAAATTCCTGAGGTAGAGAAGGCTAGCTAGATGTTGACTGTGGAAAGACTGGAAGTGATGCAGTGTGTCCTGTTGCAAACAGTGAACTCATGCTACAGTCTACAATGTGGAGACAGCCACAAGCTCGATGTGCAGGTTACTGCAGTTGTTAGAAAGGCAAATGATTTTAGATACTGCAGTTACAAAGGGAAATGTTTCCGATAACAAGGGAGAAAGGAGTGCTCTTCTATTCCTGTGATATTCTCTGTTCAGTCTACATAGTAGTTACTCAACAAAGGCTGCTAGTATTGCAGCAGGAATGGGATACATTGGAGGACAATCAAGCAATGCTTTTATTTATATCTTGTGTATACATTTTTATGTAATTTTATAACAGAATGGAGTACTACTGAAAACTCTAATGCATAAATCTCTAATAAGAAACCTTGGTGTTCGGTGTCAATGTACATTTACATGCTCAGAAATTTGCTAGTATTGCCAGTCACAGACTCATGAAACTTCAGGAAAATTTGTTAGAAGAGTCCTCCAGAGTTCCTCTAGTCCAACTCAAAGCAGGTTCACCTTCAAGGTCTAGGACAAATAAAGTTTTTAATATCTCCAGCAACAGTGATTCCACAGCCCCCTTGGGTACCTGTTTTACTGCCCTTTTGGTTTCCTAACATCAAACTGGAACCATCCCATTGCAAATGGTATCTGTTGCCTCTTGTCCCAGAGGTCCCCCTCTGCACCTCTGAAGAGCCCAGCTGCACCTGCTCTGTGCAAGCCTACACAAGTCTAGACCAAGACCTGAATTTTTGAAAAAACTTTAGTGCTTGTGACTGTGACAGGCACTATACTCTTCACACTACAGATTTTGAGTTTCAGCCACTACTACAGTCCATCACAGATATATTTCTAATATGCACTATTCTTATCCTTTAGTATAAAGACTTGCTTTTTACAGTGCCAGCTCCAGGTAGCTCAAAGGATGGCATGCTGCCATCTTTTACTCAGAAGGAAAACACAGGCCTGTGTTTCATACAGCAGTAAACTTACTAATTCCTTTGTGAATGCCACAACTAGAAGCTTCCTTTCAGCTCCCCTGTCTTCCCCCAGGAAGGAGAAATATTATCCTGTTTTTTCCATAGAGTCCTTTTAAAAGTTCTTTTTTAAAAAAACCCTAAGAATTATTTCTGTGTTTTCTTGAGTTTTTGACCAAGCTACAAAATGTGAAAGGCATTATATAATTTTTTTTTTTTTTTAAATGAGTGTTAAAAGTATATTCATAGAACAAATGGAAAGTAGGAAAGTAGGATCTACAAAATCTTTACATGGTAACATTATATCTGTAATATAAATATTCATGCTTATTTGCTACTATGAATCTCAGTTAAAAAAAAAAAAAGTAAAAAAGAATCAAGTAGAGCTTATTTTAGGTGAGGCTGTTTTAAAAATTGTCAAGAAACTACCATCTTTCTGTTGCCAGTTTTTTGCATGCTTAATGAGCTCTGGATGAAAAACATAAAGAGCATATGATGTATAAAAAAAAAATTTGCAAGAATTTCATTTACCAGATATTCATCTTACCTAGAGTATAGATGATTCTTACAATTGTGGTAGGCACTGTAGCTGTACTTGTAATTAAAAATAGTGCAGACATACTAACACAGTCTAGCAATGTAAGGATGTTTAAAAGTAGCGTTCTTAGTGTTGCTTGATTGATATTTCCATGAGAACACTCTAAAGTCAATGCCCCAACTCAGGAATTTCTAATGTTGAAACAGAAGGTGACGTACAGTGATGCAAGTAAGACACCTGTGAGACAGAGAAGGAAACACATGCTTCTAGCACCCATCTTTTTTTCTGTTTTCTTTTTTCTCTTTTTGTTTAGTGGACAAGAGTGGTTCTAGGAAAGTAGATTAGTCAAAACTACAGGGGGACAACAGAAAAAACAGTTTTTAGGGGACTTCATGGGAGAGATAAACCCACAGTAGCTCTCGTATCTGGAATAAATTCTACAAGATCCACTTCAACTCAGCCTCTCCTCTTGAAGAAGTCAACAAGAGGTGTTTTTATGGTAACAAGGAAATATAGTTTTAAATTTGTAATACCATAAATGATTATGTTGGTTTAGAAGAAAAATGTTTTGAATGGTAGTACTCAGCTGAAAAGAGGGTTACTCATAGAACACTCATAGTCCACTTAAAATTGGATCTGACCTTTCAGATACTAAATATGCATTTTAATGCAGATATGTAAGTCCAGGAATCAAAGATATGAAATATCAGATTGGGAAAGCAATGAAACCTTTACTTGTACCACTGACATAAGCCTCATCTTACTGCTGTTTTACCAAATCATTCCTGCCTTATTTAATGAATGAACTTCGTATGAACAAGGTGAATGCTGCTATGCCATTTCCTTGTTCTAAAGTCCCACCTCAAGAATACTCTTTGAACTGAAGCTTTATGTGCACCAATACTGACATGATTTTTCCTCATCTTGCTCACATAAGTGTTTCATCAGGTGGCATATTGCTCCTAGCCAAACAAATAGCTGGCACACTCGGTTCCTGTGTATACACTTTGCTGCTCAAAGAACATCCATCTTGTTGGCCATGTTCACGGGGGGTTACTGAAAGACTGGAGAGGCAAGTATGCAGTTTCTTATTCTTGCAATGAAAGCAAACACTGTTCCAAGCAAACTGCTCAAAGATTGAGTCACTGCTAGTGATTTGACATGTCTGATGCTTTTAAGCCGTAACACATGAGCCTCTACTGTAATGCTCTTGCAGATCTCTAGATGACCTTTTATTTTTTTCAAATTTTTTGACCTTTTTTTTTTTTATACCAACCAAAATTTAAGGTTAAGTTTTCTGATTTTGAGCAAACAGCACCAATATAAACACAAGTTTCCCAATGCTCTCAGATTCTGCTAGCCATGTTGGAGGACTGCTATCTCTTCGCAAAGAAAAAAAAATCACTGAAATACATGTGGGCAAAAGTAGTGCTTGAACTACAATACTGCATCCAGTTCTGGGCTCTCCAGTTCAAGAGAGACTGGAAAGAGTCCTGCAGAGGGTAACAAAGATGATTGGGGGATTGGAGCATCTCTCCTGTGAGGAAAGGCTGAGAGAGCTGGGACTCTTTAGCCTGGAGAAGAGAAGGCTGAGGGGAGACCTTATCAATGCCTGCAAATATCTACAAGGTGGGTGCAAAGAATATGGGGCCGGACTCTTCTCAGTAGTTGCCAGAGGGGGAGTTGGACTATGTGATCTCTAGAGGTCCCTTCCAACTCTGAAGATTCAGTGATTAAATTTGGCTGAAACTCTTCTAAGTTTTGTGAAAATTTTAATAGTTGAAAAGCAGTATTTTTGGGAAGTGAAGGAAGAAAACAGTATCAACTATTATGAATAACGCACCAATTTTACTGATTATGTGAGTAATTGTAACCTTTTACAGGTACCTAAGTGTTTTGAAGACTGTATATTTACAGTGTTCTGGCCTATACCAGCTATTATTAAATTTATCTGAAAATTATTTGAGAAACAGAAAAGGAACTGCATAGTATATGGCTATTTCCAGTTTAAAACATAATAAACAAGCCAGCTTTTTCACTGACACTGTGCCCTTGAAATGTCTACTACAAAGGGAAATATTCTTTAATATTTCATGTCCTGTTACACATACTGCCATCAGGTAGGTGATTCTTGGTTTTCTAGTTTTGCCAATTCACAAGAACACTGACAAAGAATCCCTTACCCTAATTAGCTTTAATTATAACCTTCTTCACAAAGTGGTCTTTAAGATGTATTAATACATATTTATCTGAGGGGCATATTCTGAGTAAAGGAGGACATCATTCCAGGATTTGCATAAAGAGGCTTTGGCGTTGTCATCTGGCTTTGTACGGGATAGCAACAATGTTCTCAGATACTTAAAATAACTATGAGAACCTCGCAGAGTCACGTTAGGAGGTGGTAAAAGATTTGATGCTATTTACACAAAAGAATCGAGTAAGAAATAACTTGCAGACCAATTTTTGAGTATGTGTGGGCAGTACCCTTTCCCAAAATACGGTTCAGATCCCTTATGTATAGAAGGTATTAAAAGAGTAACTCTAATATATGCAAAATAAAAGCAAGACTTGATAAGAGAAGAACATTTTGGCTGAGTTGGTTCGCACATAAGGGGTGCTGCTCAAACAGCCCTGCTCATCCATCCTAGCTCAGCAACGCGTGACTCTGTTCCTTTACTCACCAGTTAATCTTTACCCAGCAGCATTGTGTTAAAACAACCCTCAACATTCCTTTAAAAACTAAAAATACAAGCTGGAGCTTGTATAAGCTACCAATGTATCTGACCAGGATTTATTTTATTTAATTTTTTACTTATGATATTAATTTTTTTGTTTATTTTATTTTATATTATTTTATTTTTTATTATTTTACTTTTATATTTTTTATTATTTTTCTTTTATTTTTTATTATTTTATTTTATTTTTATTATTTTTCTTTTATTTTTTCTTTTATTTTTTCTTATTTTATTTTTATTATTTTTCTTTTATTTTTTCTTTAATTTTTTATTATTTTATTTTATTTTTATTATTTTTCTTTTATTTTTTCTTTATTTTTTATTATTTTATTTTTTATTTTATTTTATTTTTTTATTTTATTTTTAATGTACAATCCTACGACTCGCTTGGGTTTCCCCGGTGGAGCACGGACCCGCCGTTCTACCGGAACTGCTCCGTGCCCTTCGCTGACTCCCGCCTCTCTGTCCCCCGCTCTCTCCGCAGACACCGGGGACCGCCCCCGCCGCCCTCCCTTTCCTTTCCCCCCGCCGCCCCGCACGGGCCCCGCCGTAACAAAAGGCAGCTCCGGGCGGGAGGTGGCGGCCGCTGCTCCCGCCTGCCGGTAAGGGGCGCTCGAGCTTCACCGTGCGGTGCTCCCGCTGCCCCGCGGCCAGGCCGGCACCTCGGGGCCGCCGCTGGGCTCCCGCCCGCCGCTCCGGTGTGTGGCTGCGTGGCCGGACACTGCCCCCTGTTCTGACACCCGCTACTTTTTTGGTTAAAGTTCCGGTTTACGTTGCTCATTCCTTCGAGCTTCTGGCTCGTGTTTTCTCTCTTTTTTTTAAATTTTCTTATTGGTGGTGGAGTTTCTGCTGGTGTGTGACAGCCTCTGCCATGCGTGTAGTCCCTTGTTTCTCGGGGGGGTGACTCGGCCCCTTCTCTCCCGTCTCCCGTCCTCACCAGCCCCCTCCCCGCCGCCAGCCTCTGGGGATGGCGGTCGGTTCCGTCAAACTTTCCCGCTGACGGGAGTTGCGGCGCAGCTGAGGGGCAGGGGGGAAGGCAGGGACGGGCGCGGGAGACGCGGGGCGGATGGTTGCTCGGTGGTGGGGTTTCGGCAGAGCAAGCCCGCCAATCCTACAGACTTCGTAGACCACGCATAATGCATTTTATTTTTATTTATTTATGTTTTTTTTAATTATTATTTGCCACCTTCCCTTTCCACAGAGCGGGTCTGCAGAGAACTCTCTGGGGAAGATCCTTTCAAGGGTCTTACTCCCAAGTGTCTTGTGTATATGCGAGAGAGGGAATGAATAATTAAGAGAACAGTTCCATGAAATCACTTACCGAAAAATTAGCTGCCCATTAAATGGGAAGTGGTGAGAGGAGCAATCATGTAAATTCTACCTATATACCCAACTGTAGAGGAGAGGCGGGAGGGGGGGGCACTGCCCACAGCAAGCCTGACTCTCAGCCTGGTGGCTCTCCTCTGATATCGCCGTCCCCATCTCCCTACCCCGGGAGGAGAGGGACGCGTGGGTGTGGAGCACAGTGGTTTAGTCCACACCCCGCAGCCTGCCTTCCCCAGGCAGCCTCGGGAGCTACACTCATTCTCCTCCCTCTCCTTGCCAGCCGGTGTGTCCGCGGCGGCAGGAGGCGGAGGCGAAGGGAAAAGAGGGGAGGGGAGAGAAGGAGAGAGGAGCGGAGCGGCGGACGCCGGGGCTGCCGCGGCCGCCCGTGAGAGCTGCGGCGGCGGGAGGCCGCCCGCATCCCTGCCCGCACCCACCCCCCGTCGCCGCCGCTACTGCACGGCAGCAGCCCGCCGCCGCTCCCGCCTGCAGAGGCACCGTGCTGGAGTTACTGCCCGCACGCAGTTTCCGCTTGTTTTTTTCAGTGAGAAAGGAGGAGTAGGGGACCAGGGCTTTATTTTGAGGGGATGCTGAGATCCCCTCCTGTAGCACATTGCCTGGGCGTTCCTATTATGGAAGTTAAGTGAGAAACTGCAGCTTGAACTGATCTGGTAGAGAAAGAGAGAGAAAGGGGTAGGGGGAGGGCGAGAGGAAAGCAAAATAGCCAAACCAAGCCAATGATTTTCTTGCAAAGTGCCGGGAAGTTTGTGGAGCACTTTCTAGGAATCAGGTCCTTTCTCAGAGTCTCTCCTTGTCCTCCGAAGAAAGAGCTTGCTTTTGGATTGCCATGGATCCTAAAGAGAGTCTTAGCCACGCTTGAATAATTCCTCTGCTTGGGCTGGATTGGTGGGAATTTAGGAAGGAGCGTGTGTGCAAAGCAGACTTCGGAGCTCGCTCGCTGCTCTAATCTGTATGGATCTAAAAGTGTCACATTCAGGACCTTTCCATCTTCTGCTTTTGATTTCAAGCTTTCCCTTCCCATTTTAAGCAGCTGCTGGGAAACTGAAAACTTTTGGACCTACCTCTAACAGGCTTTGGATACTTTTTTTGGATCTGTGTGGAATTGGTCTCGCAAGCGATCGGGATTGCTTTTAATATGTCAAAATGGGTCTGCTGACGCCACTCCTGCTCTTTGGATTTGCATTTTTTCAAGTCTATGGTAAGTTCGCTTATTTTAGATATTCCATTTCTCTGCAGATTCCACTTCATCTGAATCTGATTTAGGACATAGCACATGGACGGAATTATAAGCTTTAGCATTACACAGCCTTAAGTTTGTTTCTGGTATAAAAATGGTATTTCGAGGGCGGGGGAAGGGGGGGGAGAGAGGGGGAGAATATATGTTTCCAATAAGCAGTCCTTCCCGTCTGCTAACTTCATGGAAAAGCAGCTTATGAATGGAGGAATGGGGCGGTTTGAGGTAGCGAGGAAAGAGTAAAAACTATCGTGCTAATTCTTTTTTTTTTTTTTTTTTTTTTTTTTGGGGGGGGGGTGGGTGGACGGGGGGCTGGTTGGTGAGGGCAGGAGGAAGGAGAGAGCGAGAGAAGCGGGACGGGGATAGGAAAGGCAGATAGCTGTTGTTGCTATTGCTGGCTATTACTCCTATTGTTAAACTTTCCACCAGAAGAGCCAGCTGACGAAATAAATAGGTTAGCTCTGCTTCGGCTCCAGGTGAGGCGAATTGGCGGATTTCCAGAGTCCCTAAACGCCTCCTTTGGCGCTGGTGAGCGGCCGGCGGAGTGGCGGGCAGAGCAGCGCAGCCCCTCCCTCCCTTCCCCCACAACCTCGCTTCACCTCCGCCCTTCCCCCAGCGGGGCCGGGCAGGTGAGCTGCGGCCGGACCGTGTGGGGTTCCGATGGAGGGTGGGACGAGACGAGACGGGACGGGAGGGTCTTCCTGTCCTACTCCCCCCTCAGCCTCTCATTACGGGCTTTCCGGAGAGTGTTGTCATGGAGCTTAGCAAGGTTTGGGGGAAAGAGTGCATCCCCACCCCGCACTCCCCCCTCCTCGGGGTCTGCTTTACAGCGCTTCTCGCGGTTGAACTGGTGGATGGGGAGCTATAAATTCAGGTCTCCGGGAAGCACATTTTAGTAGGTCGGAAACTTCGCTGCAAGGGTAAAATTGTCTTTCAAGAGTAGGGGTTGGCGCTGTGCTGCAGTGTAGGCGTTGGGTGCATTACAGGAGATCGAGCACACAACTAGGAAGCGAGCATCTGTAGCAGCCTACGGTTCTGCATGAGGGTGTGCTGTGGCCAAATGCTCGGTAGTCCTCCTGGTATTATTTGCATCTCTAGAGCGTCTTTCTGACTTGAAGGGAATTTACTGTCTGGGACGCTGGCTGGTTTTGCCTGTCTACTAGAGAAAACTTTGTTCTAAGAAGCTACTGGTTTACAGCATTTACTGTATCAGTCCTGAAGCAAGGGCTCTAGGTTTATTGTTTGCAGTCATTGGCTCCTTTGGGTGTTTCTCCCCTTCCTCTCATCTTCCCCCACCTCTTAGCAAGAAAGGAGGCAGACAAGACAGACACATTCACATACGGTTTTACAGTGGTTGTATAATATGCTGTGCTGTTTAATGGTCAGCTTGATCTACTTATAAGACAATATCTGTGTAATGCATGTACGGGCAAAACAGTAGGAAGTTTTAACTGTGAAATGATTTAGTGGAACATTTGTGTCTATCAGCATGGCCATAGTTTTGTAGGGATTGTGTTTTATGTTGGCTTTATTTTTCCTACTGTAATGTAGTTTAAGCCTTAACTTTAAGACCACTGTATTAGAGATATCTTTGTATACAAACTAAAAATATCAGTCTGTAGAAATGTAATTATTAGGAAGTGTTTAAAATCATATGTAGCTAGAAGGAATACAATTAAAGTGCTCAGTGGAAGTGACAGAGTGAATCAGAGGAGCTTGGTGTTACAGAATGTAATTAATGTACCAGGCTGTTTGGAGATATATGAAACAAATGCAATTAACCAGCTTGCTGGAACGACAGGAGCAAGACATAATTTATTCTGGTTTTGTCATGGGGACCACAAGTAGAACCTTTGTTCTGGTTTAGCCTTATAAAACAAGGGTGGGGGGTGCAGGTGAAGAATGTGGCTTATTTAAACCTGGACCGTTAGTAAAAAATTACAAGGAACTCCCCAGAATAGATGTGGTGCTCCTCTTTTGTGGGAAGATATTGCAGAGGTTGTCAAGTGTGCCTACAGTAGCAATTCAAATAAATAGAATTAAAAGCCTTTTGGATAGAATATCATACCCAACTAGAGAAGTGGTTGCTGTCTAAATGACTAAAAAGTAGCTTTGAAGAAACACTGGTGTGCAAGCTTGGCATATAGTATTCTGTCTCTTTAGGAGTACAGGAATTACAAGTACACCTTAGGGTGACATATACCACCAGTTGCTTTGGAAAGATTTGTATCAATATTAGCACTGTTTTTAATGCTTTAATTTTTAGGAAAAAGGCAAACCCCAAGAGCCCACTTGTTTAATGAAACCTTGATTTGTTTTCTGTGTTTGCAACTTACCTCTGCATTTCTGATTTTGAGTTTATTGTGGGTTTATTGTTTTTATTATTATTTTTTTTTCCTCTTGGCATCAAGTCCAGACACAGACACTTCAGGATTTGGGACAGATTAGTCATCCTTTTCCCTCTGACATTAGTTCTCTTTAGTGATTCAAAAGGGTTATACTGTGCATAGTGGTGTAGATCAAAATGATAATTTTTTTTTCTAAAGGTATTTTTTCTCTCCTTGCTTTTATGACACCTTAAAATTTCAAAGCTCAATGAAAATGGCAGAAAGCATGTATGTATATATATCATCTATATATTTTAAATGTATTTTTAATTTTTAAATATTTTTATTTTTATATTAAATGTATTTATTTGTATGTAACTGATTATTATTACTTGGCTTACGATTTTCCTGTAGCCCTGTCCATATTCTTGCCCTCTGTTTAAGGAATAACTGTAATTCTCTTTTTCTTTAGCTATCAATCCTGGTTACTCTTGTTGAAACACACAAACAAACAACTCTCCCCCAGCCCCCCGCCAAAAAAAAAAAAAAAAAAAAAAAAGAAATGCAGTAAATAAAAACCAAACTGTCATAAATAAACAAAAAACTGAAACTCACAAACAAAAAAACTAAACAACCCCCCCTCTCCCCTAGAGAAGAGTCTGTATCATAAAGTAAACCACTGGCTATTGGAGTTGAAACAGCTGATCACGTGTTTTCTTCAGGGTTCAGTTGATTTTTTTCTTTCATTTTATGTCTTTTTTATTTCTCTTCCAATTACTAATAAAGCTTGAAAGAAAGAATATTAACAGGAAAGTTCACAACAGCTGTGAACACAGGTGTGTGGATGTTACTACAGGCTAGTTTTGGTGGGACAGACTCTGTTCTGGTAGAACTAGCAGAGCTTTCAGTTCAAATGGCAACCTTTTGTGTTTAGGGGGCTTTTGCCATTGTGCCTTGAAAGTGCTCTTCCAAGTGTGGTGCTGTTAAAGATATGCAAAGAATAATTCTGTCAAAGCAGCATTTTATTTCTGTATTAGGATATTTTCTTAATGAAAAGTATGCATCTGAAAAGGTGGGGTAGTTCAAGCATTTAGTCTTTTTGTTTGGTTTTTTTGGTTGGTTTTTTTTTTTTTTTTTTTGGTTGGTTTTATGTGTGAGTGGTTTTGGGTATTTTTGTTTGTTTGTTTTGTTTGGTTGTGGGCTTTTGGTTGTTTTTTTTTAAGTCACTTATTTCTTCACAGTACTGAGCTACACATCTGTGGCCTAATGCAGGTCTCGGATGCCTATCAGAGAACATGGCTTACATATAAAGCTAGCATATATTCTTCCAGGGAGTATTTGAGCTGACAGGGTCTTGATCTCTCATGTGAGTTTTGCAGTTGATGGATAACCTTTGCTTCTGTGGAATGTGTGCATTTTTATGCATTAAGAGCAAAATTCTGAAGTGGAGAGTTTGTGTTCTGGTTTCCTTTTGCTTATTCTTCCATAGGGCCTAATTCTGCAGAGCATTTAAGAGTGTGCTTCCACCACTTACCCAGAATTTCACTGAAGTTAATAAGAATTTAAACATGTTTCAAGTTAATCATATGCTGTAAAACTTTGCTGAGAGGCACAAGTTGATGCATCTGATGAAACATTTTGCTGAATTAGTCTTAGAATTTTGCTTTCTTTACTTTCTATCTGGCAAGTCATTGTTGCAATAGACTATATATCTGTGCAAAAGATAGACAATAAGGAAATCCTGTCATTGAAAGACTAATATGTTTGAAAAGTATTGTGATAATCCAAATAACCTTGTTCCTTGTTTTATTAATTTGGTATACTGTAAAAAGTGTGATACCTTACCTTTCAGAAAAGGTAGAATAGGGGCTTTTAAACTTTTCCATGAGTTTCACTTAGAACAGGAATCCTTCAACTGGGAACTACCTGTAATGATGAGAGTGATGTTTAAGGAAAGTAGATTTTAACACTGCATGTAACCTTAAAAGTAGACAGGGATGTAAGTAGGTTTTTAAGGTTGCATAAAAACATCAAGGAGATGGGCCAAAAAATTCAGTGAAAGGAAATGGAGGCTTTGGCTAGCTTGTCCAGTCAACTGTTTCCAGGAGTTGCTTTTTTTTATAGCAGTGCTATGTAGGCTCATAGCACTAACTTCAAGATATTCTCTCTACCGTGCTGAACCATTTAGTGGAAATTACTAAAGACTATGCAATGGCTTTTTAGCCATTTGCTACCCTTGAATTGCTATTCAAATATTGATCTCAGCTAAATAGATTGCTAACAGGTTCTTTGCATTCTGTTTCAGCCACCTAAGAGGAACACTGCTGTCAGGTTTTATCTGTTATCTCAGCTGGCATGGCAGAGGTTGCTCTTCCCGTGGCTGCCATCTGGCTTACCACCTCTCATACCAACCTTGTGGAGGATACTTAGTAATCATATTTATGCTGTTCCTTGCCAAGAGGCTGGATTACTGATGCTCTTTTCTGGGTTTCTATAGAAAACTCTTTATTTTTGCATGCAGAAGAAAGTATTTATTTGTGCCCGTTAAATAAGTGTGTTGGGTTTTTTTGGTTCTGACTGAACAGGCATTTCTTACATGTAACTTAAGATTTTTTACAGAACATTTATTGTTATCCAAGATTTCTTGCACTTGCATTTTTATAACACATGGGCCTTATGTTCCAAAAATCCCTTTAAATTTTGATATGTAGAAGTATACAGAATCTGATCTTAAATCACGATTTCAGTGTTGAGGATACTTTTTATGCAGGGCTGGTCATGTGGACTGGTCATGTTAGTTCTGAAAATCCTTGAATATGAATATTTTGAAATTAATATTTTGTGGATATTTTACAATCTTTGCTCTCACACCTGGCTTCTACTATACAATGCAAACAGTGGACTCTCTGCCCTTGAAGTTGTGTATCCAGAAATAAGACTGAATTGTCAATTTTGTCCTCACTTCAAACCCTTTTCTTAACAAAATAACTTTTAATTGCTTGTGGTTAACACTTTTTATTGTTATAGTGGGTAATTAAACAAGTCCTCATTAATTTAGGACATGATTCTGCACCAGTGTGAAATCTGTAACAATGTTGCTATTGAGTCCTTTGTGTGAAAGACCTTGAAAGCTGGCGATGATATCTTGATTTACTGGAAGTTTCATCTTAACTCATGTAATGTAATCTTGTTACAAGATGAAGTTGTCGTGTTGCTATGTGCTTCCATAGGGATAGCTTCCAAATACTAGAGGATACAAGTGCATGCTGCTGCTTCAGTCTGGCTTAATCCTTATTTGTTCCTATAGTTCTCTCTTTACTAGTGCAGAGTAGCCCTTTGTAATCGGAAAGCTTCATGTACAGGGTTGTGGCTGTAATGATATGCACCCTTAATATTTTTTCAAGTCAAAAGTTCATGAAATAATAGATGGCTTTTTAATTCCATCAGTGCAGCTTATCTTGGCTTTTCTGCCATGGAGGAGATCCAAGATGTGCTCTTAATGTTATTAAAATAATAACCTTCATCAACAAATACATGAACAACAATAGACAAACTAACCAGTAGTACCCATGTAATAACCTGTTGGTACATATATTGAGCTGCTGTGCTCTAGTGGCCACGCCTATGATTGAGATTCATCTTCATATTATGGACAAAGGTGATGTGAAAATACTAATTTAAACAATGCTCTGGCAGAAGTAGCTTGTGCAGAGTGTGTATGACAGTGCTTTTCCACTAACTCTTGCCCAGATGCTTCTACACCAGGGCCTGTCTGGCATGACAACTCTACGGACAGTGGTAGATGGCTCTCAACTCTGTGCCGGGCCGTGGTGCTGCTTCTCCCTGCCATGCAGCACCATGCTGCTGATGCTCCCTACCACCTGGTGTGTCACCTGTCCTCCTTGCCACCTGGTGTGTCACCCCTCCTCCCTGCCACACAGCAGAGGGTTGTCTCTCATGGGAAGGGTAGGGTGGACCACCAGTGAGCTGGTTCCTGTCCTGTCTGCAGGACACATTGCGTTTTGGGGAGAAGGAGGAGGCACACAAGCACAGGGGTGAGTGGCTGGGAAGCAGAAGGGGAAGTCAGACACTGTTGTCAGGAGAGCCTGCCATTTTGTCATACAATCCCTGCTGTATTGAAAATCAAAAATTAAGATTTTGCTCAGCGTGAATATGGGCAGCTAATGCCCAGGTAGGACAGAAGGCAGGTGAGAATTACAGGAGGGTTTTGCTGAGGAAGCTGGGGAGCAGGTGGCTGCCCTGCTGTAGGGAGGATCAGCACAGTGTTGGGTGCCATTGGCAGATCCACAGAGTTGTCCTGGTGTGGAGTTGGTTGCAGTGGTGGTGGACACTTGTCCCCTCTGTGTACATATATGTTGAACTTGCAGACTTTACCACACTGCCACAGCTATTTTTTTGGCTAAGCAAATTGTAAACTCATGAAATAATGGTTTTATCTGCAGATCTCTGTGAATTAAGACATCTGTTTAACTGGGTTTTGAGCTTACTTTCTAGATAATTTGCAAACATCCTTCTCTCTGCTTAATTTCTCTTTGACTTTAGTTGCGCTAACATAATGATAAAATCATTTGTTCACCTTGATATTTCTACTAGGAAAAAAAATATTTTTTGTTTGCTTGAAAACTGAAGGCTGTCAGTTTAGATGGTGTGCATCCAGGTTCTGTTGCAAACTTTTTGTGCTACTTAACTCTCCTGGTTGTGGGGATACTCATTCAGCTCTGTCTACCTATGTGAATGATGACTGGAAGAACAAAAAGCATTTTCAAGTTAATTCCTCATTATTTTCAGGTGCTTATTGTGTAAGAAGCCATTCCAAGTGACATAATTATGTTGCCCTTCTTGTCAGTGAGTCCACTTTGTACTTCTTCAACTCCAGAAGAATTCTTCAGCAAATGGCCTGCTGTTGTACTCTTTTATGCTTTGCTATAATTTACTTTTACTTTTGCTCATCATTTTCAGATTAACTGGGAAAACTGTTTATTTGGTCTCTTATATGGAAATGTACTGATAGGATGAGTGAGGATGCCAGGAGCTGAAGGATGACCTAACTCATTAGAGTTATTATGAACCTAGATTATTATGACACAATGTCTGCTACATCATATGGTCTTTTAGTTTGTATTTATGCATTGTCTATATGGTGTCAGTGTAGTGTGCCAAGGCAAGAAGAGCCTCTGTAATATGCTTGTCAAAAATGCAGATTGGATAAACAGATAAAGAACTGCTAGTAGCAGTTGTAAAATACAATGAACTATATAGTTCACTTCTGTTAATCACTTGCCATTGACTGGAAGAGAAACAGAGTGGAAAAAAAAATTAACCTTTTAAAACTAAATATGTTAGGTGACTAGCATCAGTCAACATGTTTCTCATTCGTACTGAATAGAGGAACTGTTCATTCTAGGGTACCAGAGGTACTTTTTAACTGCTGTGAAAATGTCAAGAGTTGAGGAGCAGTTACATGAAGTATTTTAATGCTGCATGAGCTCTATAATCAGGATTTTTCAAGCTGTCATGCAGAGGAGTTTTCAAAGTCTGCATGTCCTGTAGCCCAGATGACTTAATCCTGGGAAACTGTTAAAAATTTTTAACAGTTTATGTTGTATCCTAGAGAGAACTCTGTAACTAAGGGATGGGTGATAGTTTTTTCTGTATCACTACTGTAAAAAGTTCAAATGGCATATAGCATTGCTGTTGGATTAGGAGCTACCACTACACAGACAGGGCAACCCAGGGAGGTCCAATTTGGGCTCCCTTGCTTTCTAAACTCTTTCTCAGAGAGGATCCTCCATGTGGTTAGATCCAATCTTGGTGTCAGTCCTGGCCCTCCCAGGGAGAGTGCTTAAACTGTTACTGTCTGAGGAAATACCCAGCCATCAGGTACCCTGTGATCAGATTAAGATGAAACCACACTCAGGGTCTGTATTTGAACATTGGATTTAATTAGAACTATAGAAGGAATACTGATTATTTTATATGCTTAGGCTGTGAGATCACAATACGGGCATGTCACAATACATCTATGTTCAAGCTGCACAACCTAGGGAAAATTGTGGTAGGCCTTGTATTAATGAATGATTTTAGGAAGGAGAAAAACCAGAAGAAAAGTTAGAAAGATAGATAACATAAAATCACCAGTCCTGGATCCAGCATTGGTTGGGCCAACAGAGGTTTGGTGTCACCGAAACTTCTAAAGCCCACTGTCACAGCTTCTTTTTATAGGCCTGTTTTATGATGAGCCATAGGTGTCAGGCAGTCTTTTTGTTTCGTTCAAGGGCTTACAATTCCCTTGAACACTTCCTACAATAGGTCCCGAGGGTCGGTCCCTTATGGGAACTCATTGGAAAAGGTGTGTTTTCTTTACCTGTATTTGTTTTCCCTAGTCAGCTTGATCTTCTCATTGGGATTCTCACTCCATAGTGGAGACTGCAAAAAAAGAATCTGTGAGCAAATTCTCATTCTCACTTTCCTGAGATTAAACACTATGCTCAAGGTATAAGGTCATCTTCAAGACCTGGGGTTGCTTATTGGTCCTGGATGTACAGGCACACTTAATGCTGCCCTGCTCTGACAGTTTTCTGGGGAGAGAAGTGGCACTAAGCTGGGAGAAGGAAGAGAAAGTAGTCTGATTCCAGGTCTGTGGTTTGACAGATTACAGGTCTACCCTATTTTGAAATGGGAGCAAGAGAAGCAGGGCTACAGAGCAGGTGGCAGAGTCAACAGAGAGAGTGACAAGGGGAGCAAAACACTGCTATCATTCTTAACGTGATAGTGCTGATGCTGAATAACTTTAAGTTTGTTTTATGAACAGTGTATTTAGTCCTTTATCATTGCTCTGCCATTTGTATATCTTATCTACAAAGTGACTAAACTTCTCTGTTAAATTGCTTGAGTCCAAACTTCTTTGAAGTGGCTGCAAGAAAATGGTAAATTGTGATTTGGTGCAGTGAACAAGGTCTTTGCTGGCATTAACTTGATGTACTGCAGAAGTGCTCTGATAGAGTGGCTGGATTTTTGTATATTTACTTTTATTGATATGTAAGAGAAATCCAGTGGGCTGACTAAAGTAGTTGGTTTACATGAAGGCAACAGCTATTAAACAAAGGACTCTCAGTGGAAAAAAAAAAATTAATGATCAGAAATGCTTCAGGCTGCATTTTAACCTTGATCTGTTACATCTGTTCTGTTAGTGGACTGGATTTTAAGCTATAATGCTTTGATTTTAAGCTAGTCAGTGTGATGTACCTATGCAGATATATACCTGAATTATGAATTTTTGTGGTGTTTTTTTTCTGCATAAATTTGATTCGTTGTCTTACACTGTGCAATGTGATGTTTACCTAATGAGATCAGACAGCTTGTTCTGTAGGATCAAGTCTCAGGGGGTAAAATCTCAGCATTTGGAACAGAGGAATCCTGTCATAGAATTGTCCTTTAGTACTGTTGTCTTTAAACTTCTAAGAATAGTTTTCTGTGTGTACATCTAGATTTTTAAAAAGTTTTTGTATCAGCAGAGATATAATTAAATCTCTGCACACTTTTGGTGAAGGAAAATGACTTCACAAACTGTAATGAGCAGAATTCATTGTCCCTCAAATTTACAGTATTAGGAATTGTTAGAACACTGGTGTGAAAGAAAATTAAATTTGTAATAAGTAGGTGAACAAATATTTAATTAAATATGAATTGTTGTAAACCAGAACTGTTTTGTATTATTTACTGGATCCTTTTTGACAACTGCTCAGATTAGGATAGAATGCAAAAGAACATATGTCTAGCTTTGTATGACCCTAAATTTCTCTGTTTGCCCCTTCAGCAGACAACATGCCTTTTTCTCCTAAGTTTTTTTGGGTTTTTGTTTTGTTTTGTTTTAGTTGCTAGGAGAAGTGTAGTAGTGTGCCCTGCTCTTACCCAGCAGTAAAACCCAAGAGTGTATTGAGGTAAAGAGAGGGGCAAAAGCACAGTATAGGCCATGAATCACAAGTTGTCTTTAATGTGTCCACTTTGTTCCCACTTTTTCTTTGAAAACTTTTGTTTTTACTAATGGTGTTCCTTTTCAGCTGATCTCTCAAAGCCATTCAGAGAGTGGAAAAAATTGTGCTGTTAAAGAGTACACTCAGAGGAACAAAAAAGGAGGGAGAGACTTTGAGACTTATTCATGGGGCCACAGTGGTAGCAATGCACAGCTCAATGAATAGCTTCAGTCAGCTGCTGTTAAACTAAATGATTGATACCTTCTGTTTTTGCAGAAAGGACTAGGAAGTACACAGAAAGTCTTCATAGTGGTCCTACCAGATACTGAAGTTGTTTACAGGCTATCTTCAAACTTAAGTGTATGCAGTATTCCTAAAGCATATTGGGAGAATTCAAATAGTAATGTTGCATGCATTTGTTAAAATTAGAGGGAATTGCTAATAATCATGCTACTCATGCTCTAGTTTGTGAAACCCTTTATTCAGTCTCTAAATTGTTTTTTTAATTAACTCTGTACTCTGTCAAGAATCACTTGACCGTCACCTCCTATAATAATCTGAAAGTGTGCTTAACCAAATGTCATTGGCTACTTTTGAACCTCTGCAATTAAAAATGGTTTTATGTAGCTAGATACTGTAACAGGTATAAGTGGTCAGAAAATATTGTCTATATTATAGACTACTGAAATCACAAGAGTTATGGCAGATTTCCACTTGAAATTGATTGCAGGATGAATGTATGGACAATGTATTCTTTCCTTAAGTGCTTAATGAAATCTAGCCTAAGAGCAGTCTGAAAACAATTATATCTCTAAAGAAAGATTGCTGAAGAGGTCATGTGTGAATCCCATTGATGATGAACTAGAATATGTGACTGCAGAGAACTGAGATTTTTCCTCTACAAACAGATGCCTGTGAACAGAGCAGGCCACTGTATCATTCCTTAACAGGACTAAGTGGTAAAGGGCCAAGGGTCTTATTACCAATTTAGAGTATCTTGACTCAGTTTAGCAACATGCAGATAACAGAGAAATTCAGTGATGATGTAATTGGAAAAATAGTGCCACAACTTGTACCAATTTGTTATTCCTATTTGAACAAAATAGCTTTTGCCCATTTCTGAGGGTATTGGGTGACCTGGCAGTACTGGATTCAGTCCCATTGTAATTTAATGGAATTTGTGTCTGTTTAGGTCAGGGATGAATTTGCCCCCAGGGAAGGATGAAGATGGAAGAGGTGTAAGTTAAATTACAGGGAGCTGCCTCTTGCAATCTGCTGATGGGGAAGGGAGTGTGTGTCTCTTTTGTGTGTGGTGGTTTTAAATTTCCCTTCCTGATCCATACAGACTTTTGGAGTAGTTTAAATACCATCTACAGAACCAACTATGGCTGAGTTTTCAGTTACTTCTGTGAAAACTGCAAGAGCTGAGACTGGAGATTTTCCCTCAGAAATTACAGTAGATGTTGCCTTAGTCATTTTTCAGTGTTAGCGCAAAAGTGCTATTGTCCTTCCTGCTGAGAACTTAGTGGGAAAAACACTTTTTTTGTCACTGCATGTGGTTATTCATTAGCAAATAAATTGGATTAACTGTTATTATGTTAAAATAAAGGATGTGCCCAGTACCAGTCAGGAACTCCATAGCAGAAGGCAGAATGAGATCTTATCTCTAAGAACACAAGATGGTGGAAAGTCAGTGGTGAAGGAAGGAGGACTAACGTGAGCTGATGTTGCCTCTACATCTCTTTGTCTGACATTTAAAACAGGGTGACTTTTGATGTTCAGGAAGATGTGAATGCTTGTGAATCTGTCCTGTAGTAACCATTTTCCTTCCTGTTTTTTGGTAGACCTGCTTACACTGCTTAAGAAAGAAAAAAAGTAGAAGGTGATCTAGCACTGCTGGGTTTGGTACAGTAGCTAATGGAGTGCATGTCCTTCCTGATGTTTTTCCTCAGTTTTCAGCTGTGTGTTTCTGGGAGTCTAAATATGGTAATGAAGTAGTCAGGAAAGAAGTGGTAGCTCTGAACCTGGACAGCTTTGAAATGGAAAGAAACCCATTGTTGCACGGTGATGTGCAGTTCTTTGACCTTCCTCTTCTTGCATTTCACCCTTCATTCAACTTAGCGTGCCAAAGGAAGCATTTTTTTTTTTTTTTTGAGAGACTCATCTGTTCCTCAGAGCCCAATACATTTGTACAGAAAACTTCTTTCAATTAAGGAGTATACGTCTATTTAAGGATCAGCAATAGCTACCATATTGAAATGGAATGAAGGCAGGCTTGTGTACACTTCTCCTGTTAAATGGTATGGAAAAAAAATCTATGAGCATTTCTTATTCTGTCTTTCCTCCCCTCTTTAAGACTGTGAGTACATAATCTATACATGACATATATATACAATATACATAATATAATTCATACTATTCAATACACCTTGTAAGAGAAATAACTGACTAGGTAAGCCAGATGAAATGCTTCCTAGGTGAAATTTTAAGTTGTTTGGTTGTGGGTTTTTTCCCTAGTTCAGACTTGATCTTGGTTCTGTTGGTATTTTTTGTAGTGGATGACTTGTAATATATACAAAATCTCTCTATATGTGAAATCCTGACTCAGCAAAAGGTGTTGGCAATTCTGTCACCAGCATCAGTGGAGCCCCAGTTTTGTTTTGGGAGCATTTGTCAGTGTGGGAGTCTAACGCAGAGAGGGAAATTTTGTTGATTTTGGGTTTGTCTTTTTTGTTTGTTTTTTGCTTTTCAATAATTACACAGAGCTTAAGTGATTGACTTTAAACATAGAGCTCTAATTAGGTTAACAGGTGCAATAAGCTTCACCTGTACTCTGTTAGGCAGCTAGTGGGAAGCCAAGATAATGATGCATAACACATGCAATAGTAAGCAGTGGAGTCAGCAGCTTGAGAAAGAGGCCTGTAACCCCATGAAAACTCCATTATTTCATCTTCAAATGAAGCATGGCTGTTGGCTTGTGGAGAGCACCTTCAGTTGTATCCGTCCTGAGGACTGCAGCTTTCACTACTGGGTAAGCCAGAAATCTCTTTTAAAATCCAATTTGTAATGAATTTGCAAAGTAGGAAGGCAGATACATTATTTGGTGACAAATTTCTTCCATATTCACCAGCACTTGTGACTGGGTGTCTTACTAGGACACTAGGTATTTCGAGAACAGTGTTGAGGATCATTTAAAGGGGATGAAGAGTAACTGTATGCCAGGCTTGGGTTTTCTGCTATCTGCTATGGTACTCTTCACATCTTTTGGGGTGTTTTTTGAAATGTATTTTAGAAGCCTGCATTTGTATTTCATCATGTATAATACAAAGTCTAGGCCAGGCTTTGTTAAAGGCTACACCACATTAATCCCATGGTATTCGTGTTAATGTAGTGTGCAGGTATTTTTCTGTATGAGAAATCACCAAGAAACTTCATGAGAATGAGGCAGTGCCTCCTGGGCTTGCCTTCTAACTGGAGTAAAGGCATAGTTTCTGACCACCTGATCTATTTAGCTATCACGCCCAGGTAAGCATATAGAGGGAGAAGGGTGAAGCATGAAGTAACAGAACTGGAGCCATGGCTCAGCATGCTGCTTGTGTATTACTTGCACTGTGGAACTTGAGCTGTTGCAGAAACTGCAGATTCATAGAATCATAGAATTTTCAGGGTTGGAAGGGACCTTTAAGATCATCTAGTCCTGCCATGGGCAGGGACACCTCCCAGTAGATCAGGTTGCTCAGAGTGCTGTCCAGCCTGACCTTAAAAGCTTCCAGGGATGGAGCTTCCAACACCTGTCTGGGCAACCTGTTCCAGTGTCTCACCACCCTCATCTTCCTAACATCTAATCTAAATCTGCCCTCCTCTAATTTGAATCTATTCCCCCTAGTCCTATCACTACCTGACATCCTAAGAAGTCCCTCCCCAGCTTTCTTGTAGGCTCCCTTCAGCTACAATAAGGTCTCCTCAGAGCCTTCCCATCTCCAGACTGAATCACCCCAACTCTCAGTCTGTCTTCATAGGAGAGGTGCTCCAGCCCTCTGATCATCCTCATGGCCCTTCTCTGTGCACACTCCAGCACGTCCATGTCCTTTCTTTAAAAGAGGCTCCAGAACTCGACACATCACTCTAGGTGGGGTCTCATGAGATCAGAAGCCACTCTTCTCTTGATGCAGCCAAGGATCCTGTTGGCTTTCTGGGCTGCAAGTGTACACTGATGGCTCATGTTGAACTTCTCATCCACCAGCAGTCCCAAATGCTTTTCCTCAGGGCTGCTCTCCATCCAGTCCCTGCCCAGCCTGTATCAGTGCTTGGGATTGACCCCACCCAGACGCAGAACCTTGCACTTGGTCTTGTTGGACTTCATGAGGATGGTGTGGGCTCACCTCTTCAGCCTGTCAAGGTCCCTCTGGATGGCATCCCTTCCCTCCAGTGTGTCAGCTGCACCACACAGCTTGGGGTCGTCAATGAACTTGCTGAGGGTGCACTCAGTGCCACCATCCATGTTGCTGACAAAGATGTTAAACATGACTGAGCCCAACACTGATCCTTGAGGGACTCCACTTGTCACTGACCTCCACTTGGACATGGACCCATGGACAGCCACTCTTTGGGTGTGGCCATCAGGCCAGTTCTTTATCCACTGCGTGTTCCATCCATCAAACCCATGTTTTACCAGCTTGGAGACCAGGATGTTGTGCAGGGCTGTTTTGAAGGCTTTGCTCAGGTCCAGGTAAATGACGTCAGTTATCTTCCCTTGTCTATTGATATTGTGACCTTTTCATAGATGGCCACAAGGTTTTTCAGGCACAATTTGCCCTTGGTGAAGCCATGTTAATTATACCCAATCACCTTTTCATTATTCTTCTACTCCAGCAGTGCCTCCAGGAGGATCTGCTCCATGATCTTACCAGGCACAGAGGTGAGACTGAGCGGCCTATAGTTCCCTGGATCTTCCTTCTTTCCTGTTTTGAAAATGGGGGTTATATTTCCCCTTTTCTAGTCAGTGGGGACTTAACCAGAATGCCACGACTTTTGAAATATAATAGGAAATATTTAAGCAACATCTGGAAAAAAGCACAGTTTTTTTCTTGGATGCCCAGAGTACCCTTATGCCAGTTGCAGATTTAGGGTGCTGGGGGAAAGAATTCTGAGGTAATTTTTGAAGGAAAGTAAATTCAAAGAATTTGAAGACAGATATCCATCCACGCAGTAATAGATGCAATGTATCTTAGTCCCCTACCCCCTTTTATTTGCCTTTCAAAATTGGTTTCCTAGTGGTTCAGAGTTTTATTTAATGCTTTGAACAAACAGGCAGCATTTTAACACCTACCAAGTAGGATATATGAAGAGACATGCTACCTAATGAATCCCTAATTCCACACCTGCAGTGTCATGAGTGCTAGTGCTCTCCTGTCCAAATACAATTGTTTTCTAGTGCCCTTCACTTACAAGCCACACAGTCATAATTCTTATATCTGCTTTAGAAAGAAGGTAATACACAAGTTGGGCTAGCTGAGAAGGAGCATTTTGAAAAAGTTTCTTTGGAAGTGATACATCAGTGGAGAAATTGAAATACAGAATAGGATAGTGCTATGCAGAAGCAAAAATGTTCAGCCTGTACACTGAGTATCTGGAGAATAAATAGATTCTTTATTATTCTATGCTTAATGTTCAGAAGGCGTTTCAGATTGTAGTTTGTTTGCATATATTAAAGGTTTTTTATACTTGTTATGAATTGGTTGCATATGCATGTAATATAAATAAAACCTAACTGGATGTTGTAAGCCAAAGAAATAAATCAGCCAATGATTCTGTTGCATATATTCTTGGAAAAACATAAATAGATATTGCTTTTGCTTGTATTTTTCTTTCTTTAAATGGCAAATAAAAGTATTGTTAACAGAACTTAAAATCACTTGGAGAATATTTACTTAGATCGTTTTGAGGAAAAGAATTAATGTCCTGGTTAAAATATTTGCTAATAGAATCAGTGTTGGGACAAGTAGTTAAATTGTCAGTACAAATTAATAGAGTTTTTGTTTCATGTATTCAAGAAAGAAATTATGGAGTTTTGGGCTCATAAACATTTTTTCAAGTGCTTATACTATGAGTTAGCTTTTTGTGGAAAAAGCAAAAGCAAAGGGGAAAATAAAAGAAAAACCAGAGTAGCAGTTTTCATAAGTAGCGGTTTATCTAAAACAACTATAAGAAGTAAAAGAAACTGTAGGAAAATAAATACCCATCTCACAGGTGTATCATTACATTATTTTATTCCTACACAAATGTCAAAAATGGCAAAAATAATGCTGTAGTTCTGCTAATACCTTCTTTAAAGGTACATCTTGCTGGCTTTGTTTTTCTTTTCCAGTAATGGAAGAGATTTTGCATTGTAAGGATTTTTGGAGGCTTTGCTCACTGCCAGTAAATGTGGTAAAAAAAGGATAGGAGATCGTCCCACTGAAGTGTTTGTTGATGAAATGTATACCTAATATAATGTAAATGTCACTGGCCATTTTTCCCCCTTCCCTCTTATGGGAGAAAATCAATAAATGTACCTCAGAAAATTTCCCTTAACAAAATGAGACAGACAATGTTGATATGTCTGGCAGCATGTCTGTCTCTTTGTTAAACCAAGTGTTTGGAACTTTAAGAGAAATGTTATTAAAACATAATATTCCTGCCATCTGGCACTTCTTGCTCACTTCCATTAGATGCTAGGGAGGTAAGTGAGAAATGGTTGTTAAGAAGTTTAGTATGACAGAACTGAGAATATTGAGACCTGGTGAGAATCTTTTATTATATAAACAGTTAAAAATGGTAAGGGGGAGTGGAAAAGTTGCTGACTAAACTAAAGAGCTTTAAATTTTGGTTGCATAAGTGAAGATATTCATGCTATACCTTATAATCTCTGATTATTTTATGTCTTTCAAGTGGTCTGAGCTGTTGGATTACCCTTGCAATAGAAGCTACAGAATAGCAGTGAACTAGGTAGTAGAAAGAATTAATTAATAAAATCATTCTGCTAAGTTTAATTTTATCTCAGCTTAAGTATAACTAGGTGTGTAAAGCATCTCCTTTCAAGCAAAGAAGTTATTTCAGATTTTGTAGTTTTAAGATTCAGTTTCATACTTATATATCCAAATAAGATTACAAGCAACATAAGTAAACCTCCTCAGACAGAGAATAGATTTCAAAATCCCTTTAAAAAATATTGTGACTGTTCCATGTTTGTAAATAATGGGTCTTTGATTCCACTGAAAATGAATAGTGAATGGAATGGAGTTTTATATATATAAAGGTCTTAATTGCAATTCTGAAAGCTGTTGCATAACCAAGACAAAGAATGTTTTGGGTCCCAGATAACCTAGGCACTTGAAAAATGCAAAAATGAGTTGTCGCAAAACTGGACTCATGTCCCTAAACACATTAATGCAAACTTAAGTTGCTTGACACTTACATATAGTAATGTTAAAAACCAAAGTGCTAGAAAAGAATCAGTGTTGTATCTCAAAACCAGCATTGAAAATACCAAGTAATAGAAGGTAAATCTTGACTCTGCTTGTGTTCCTTGCTTAGCCTGATTATAAAAGTATAGGTGACTATTAGATGACACATGTATTCTGCATGAACTGCTGGCTCCTCAGTTATCTTAAAATACTGATAAGTCTAATTATATTGGTTTATTATGGCCCATGGATTGATGACATACCATGTTATTGAATAAGCTAATACTACTCTAGATGTGACTTGACACATGAATTTGCTTTGTGCAAAGATTGATAGACAGTGAATTGCACCAGCTTTTGTATCATGAGAGGATGCCAGACAAGAAGAAAGCAATTGTCCACTTCTGTGCTGAAGTGGCTTTATCGTGGCTGCAGGACATGTCAGACTTTGATCCCTTTTGAGTTCTTCATTGCAGCTCTTGGTCAAAACACGAGGAGTATTGTGGGCTCTAAACTGACAGGATGGTGTGATGTTCTTGCACCGTTTTTGTCTGAATGACGTGTTAGTGGGATTGAGACAGCCCAAATGCTGGTTTCAGAAGTTTGGGTGGATTTTGGAACCTTTATATCGGAGAGAACTTGGGTCTGCTGGAATAGTCTTTTTAATTATTTTAATTCTTTCATTCACTACTCTGTGTTTCTTTATTTCTTATTTTATTCTAATGCATGTGTTTCAAAATGCATTTCAATTCAAGTAGCGCTTAAGCCAGTGAAAATCTGATGGTTCTTACTGGTATATTTCTAAGCTAGAAGTGATCTCCTAATTTGGGGAATATCAATCCATTATCATCATGCCTTGTATTGATTAGGTTTTGTTATTTTAGGCCAACAGGACATTTTCCAAACTATGAATAGAACTGTTGAAACTTAACTGCTGATAAAATGATACTAATCCTTTTTTTCTTTTAATACATTACATAGAAAGCATACGGTTTTGGGGGTAAAAGTATAGTCTGAAATATACCATTTTAAACATGAAAGAGGGAGGTTTATATTTATTGTAAACAAGAGGCATGGGTGGATTGTTGCATGAAGTGGTGGCCTTTCACCTATAAGGCAACAGTTTAAATTAATCCCTAGATCCTATGTTAATTGAGATAAATGGCTTTAGCTTTGTCCCTAGTGTAAAGTTGTCCATATTACAAAATCGCCATACATCTGTTTTTGCAAACTTGGCACAATTAGCATTCTCATAGGACTGAATTGGCATAGAAAGTGAAGGGTTTCTTATTGCTTAGAAGGGTGTTCCCTCTAGGTCAGACAAAATGTCATTGTCAGGTCTATGAAGGAAATCTGTTCCTGCCTTTGTTAATAATCTATAGCAGAAAAGTTTGTAAAAAATGTTTTAAGTGCTATAGCAGTTCTTTAAAAATAAATAAATAAAAACCTCTAAGACAATTTTGGAGTAAAAACAGTAAATCAGTATGAGACAGAGTTCTCATTATCTTACATCCATTAAGAATTCAAATTCTCAGACACATTAAAATTGCCTAACTTACCACTTCCTCATAGACAGAGTGAAGGAGAGCATGTAGCTTTCATTCCCCACTTTCCCTGGTGGATCTCTAGGAATCACAAGTACCACAAATTGGTTTGGTTTTTTGGTTTGTTTTTTTTTTTTTTTTTTTCTTTTTGGATGAGTCTTTGAGCATCCTGGGTTTAGTGCAAGGAAGCTATCTCTGTTAGTGGCAGCAGTGTAGGTTTGTCTGCTTGTTTTTGTGCTCTTGCTCTTATGTCTGCCAGACTGAAGCTTTGGAACTAGAGTCCTGTACCTCACTTTTTTAGATGGCAGAAGATATGGAGGAGTGAAGGACTGGATGTGCATGCCTCAGGTTCATTTTTTTTAGTTAATTTTTATAAAATATACAGACATGCATTTTATAACATGTTAACATAGGTATCTTGATTCTGACTAAAGCTTGAGCTACAAGTTAGCTCTAATTTGATGATACGTTTGAAAGTGTGCACCTTTTGTTTTAATAAGAGTTGCTGGGTAATGGGAGGTAAGCAGAGAGGAGGAGAATGAAGAAAAAAACAAAACCCTTTTCTCCAATTGTCATACTGTCCAAAAAACCCACAGAATGAACTCTCTCATGATTCATGATAGCTAATTACTGTCATTTTTAATGATGGTAGATGAATCAAATTTTGTGGTGAATTTTCTTATATAATCAGTATTAATAAAACACTCATCTCATGCAGTCTTTTGCTGTATCATGTGTAGAACTTATTGGCAGGAATGGCAGATGTGAGCTGTTCTAAGCCTTAAGTAGCTAAAAGGGATTAACTTTACACAGAGGATTTGCTAATGAAGACATCATACTTAGACACACAGAAGGAAAGTGATTTGTTGGTCAAGAAATCATTCTATGCAAATGCTTTCCTTTTTTTTTCCCCTTTTTTTTTCCTTTTTCCCCCCCCCTTTTTTTTTCCTTTTAAAAAGCAAATAAAAAATCAAAGTCTAAATAAGAAAAAAGTAGCTTCTCCCTTGAAATGCAGAAATACCTAGTGATAACTGGCTTCTCAGTCAGTCAGTCAGTCCCTGTTGACTTGTGTGATTATTAGTTGAGAAGGGCAGGAGGAGGTGCACATGGCTGGGTAACCTCCTTTATTAAAATGTTCTCTTCCTGAAAGATTTGTGATCTCATCAGAACACATTAAATTTGTAGGTAGAGATCAAGCACATATCAAAAAGTTAAGAAGAATGCCTGTTGCCTCTGATTCCTTTTCTTGTTTTCTTATCATATCAGCTGCAGGTTCTGTATTGAGACAGACCACCTTGATCTGCATTTCAAATGCATCTTTGATGAAAGGGATTAAGCAGATTTTAAGGTATTTTATATTTACCACCCTAAGTGGAGCAGTCCAAATTTTGGCTAGTAGATCATGAGATTGCTTTTAGCTGCTTTTTAAAATATGCTGTTGTTGATGCTTCTTTAAATATACATTTATAGATATGCACATCCACTTAGGTAATTGTAATTACTAATCAAGGTGTTCTATTTTACTTGTAGAAAAATAAAAAGGTGTTATTTTAACAAAGAATATTGTTTTTATGGGGTCCAATATAAAAGTCAACAGTCATTTTAAGAAGCAGTTTTCAAAGGAGGAATGGTAAAGCCATTCCTCTAACAACCAAAGTATGGTCTTTGAAGCTGTCTAAGCTACTAAGAACTAGCCAGAGTGTAAGACCATTCAAAAGGAAGTTTATTCTAGTTTCCCCTGTATGGTGACTTTGGTCTTACAGATTATTAAGGCTGGTTTTATCCAGTGTATGTAGAAAAGTACATATGATAAGCACTTCTTTACAGATTATTGCTACATATTATTTCTCTTATGCATTATTGTTATTACTCAAAATTAATAAAAATTCTTAGATATTACTGATAAAAAATTGAAAAAAAAAAATCATTAAAGTGTAGCTAGGTCACACCAAGCTATCCCTTTTGCTTTGGAAATGAAAAAATGTGCTAACCACTTTGTGAGACATGCCCAGCTTCTAAGTGTTTGTGGCTTATTGCCTTCCTGAGGAGCAGTCTTTGTGGTTAATTTATTTTTTTCATTTAGCCAGATGTTTGGGTTTTTTTGTTTGTTTGTTTGTTTTAACACAACACTTATTTGGTCTTTACTTTTTGAGACCTTTTTTTAGCAGAAGTAACAAAATCATCCCAGCAAGCTATTTCCTGTAGTACTAGCTGGTATCTAGCTATAATCAGTTATCTTGCCCAGCATTACTAGATATCAAAACCGAAGGAATTGTTATAAATATGTTTTTTTTCTTGCTACAGTCAACTGCAAGAAAATTAAGTAACAAACATAAGCTTGGTACCTGTTGAGCTGGGCACCAAAGGAAGTTTTAAACCGTTGGCAATTCTGACATTTTTTGGCACCACTGTAGTGATTTTAGCTGCAAGGCTGTTGATATAGTCGTTAGAGGTTGTTGCATTTGATATTGATGTTAACCTTTAGGGTAGCTGATGAACTGACTTTCCTCTGGCAGGCATCATTAATAGGAGACTCTGTGCTGTCTTGAATAATTTCCCTCACAATTAGCAGCATTGATCTTTCAGGTGCAGCAGCAGCTGAAGTTCCTTGGGGCAATCAGAGAATGAAACTGGTTGAAACTCACAGTGAACTGCGAGCTGACTGTTCCCATTTGACCATTACAGCAATCAGGATTTTTCTACTCCTTGTTTGTTGAGTCTTGAAAGACATTTATTTGTCATGCTTAGATATATTTCTTACTTAGACTTTCAAGGCAAGAAGTGAAAGCCTGGAGTTACCAAACTGTTCTCTGTAAGCTCAGTTCTACTTGGTTCTTCCTACTGACATGAAGATAATCTGTAAATTACTCTTATACAGAGATGCATTGTCCTGATATCTCAAATTTAATGAAAGCAGTGGGATTTTTTTGGTGTGAGGGGAGGGGTGTGCCAAAGAGGTATAAAAAATGTCTAGTTTAAAAGGCACCTTTATCCAATTATAAATTAGATTGATTAATACTAATGGATTGCACTACAGGCTTTGCATCTCTTCTACTTACTAATAAGGTCTCAACTCAGATGCACAAAAACTCTTAAGGAAATGGGTAATTTCTGTGGAAGTTAGAAAAATCACCCTGTGCTTTTGCAGTAAGCACAAGTGGCCTATCAAGCAGGCTTTATAAGAAAGCTTTGGAAATAGCCTGAGAGCTGTAATGCTGCTGAAAAACAGAAGGGCTGTAGGGCCAGGAGGATGGTGGGCAGGGAGAGAGAGTATCTTGTAATGTGGTAAATGCAGATCTTGATCACACTGTGGGGGTGAGCCTTCCTTCATTAATTTTTATTACCTAGTCTACATTACTACTTTTTGTTTGAGAAATAGAATGCAGACAGTAAAGCAACATTTGACTTTTTCTAAAAAGATAACACCATGTGTAGTCCTGTGACTAAATATGAATTGCAGAGTTTCCATAAGTACTTCATTATTGATAGTGTTATTGCTCTTTATAGTACTTCCTACATTCTGAGATGTTCTGTTGTGAGAAACTGATTTTTTTGTCTTCACAACACACAGCAAAGGCCTTGTCTGAAGTTAAGCCTTCTCTGACAAAGTGTGTAGATTTAGATCTCGTATGGGCTTTTTACATCTCCAAAGATACAAATCGGTTCAGGTATTGTAGTAATAAGAACTACTAGTCTAGGAATTCCCAATAATTTATGAAAAATCAGTTACCTGGAAAATTTATGGAGAGGTTCATCTGGAGTGTGCTCACGTGGCAAGGGCAGGACAGCCAGGGAATTAGGCATGGGGTCAGGACAGGCAGATCCTGCTTGACCAGGTGACCTCCTAGTGGTTGAGGGAAAGACTGTGGACATTGACTACCTGGAATTTAGTAAAGTCTTTGACACTGTCTTCCACAGCATTTTCCTGGAGAAGCTGGCAGTTCATGGCATAGATATAGGTAGTCTTTGTTGGGGTGAAAACTGGCTGCATGACCAGGCCCAGAGACTTGTAGTCAACAGAGTTAAATCCAGTGGATGGATGCACTGTTGGTCCCCATGGCTCAGTATTGGGGCTGGTCGTGTTCAATATCTTTCTCAATGATCTTGATGAGGGTATTCAGTGCTTCCTCAGTAAGTTAACAGATGACTCCAAGTTTGGTGCAAGTGTCAATCTGCTTGAGGCTAGGAATGTTCTGCAGAGGGACCTGGACAGGCTGGACTAGTGGGCTAAGGCTAATACTATGAGGTTTAACGATGCCAAGTGCCAGGTCCTGCACTTTGGTCACAACAACCCCAGGCAATGCCACAGCTTGGGGAAGAGTGGCTGGAAAGCTGCCAGGCAGAAGAGGACCTGGGGGTGCTGGTTGACAGCCAGCTGACTATGAGCCAGCAGTGTGCCCGGTTAGCCAAGAAGGCCAACAGCTTCCTGGCTTGTATCAGAAATAGTGTGGCCAGCTGGAGAAGGGAAGTGATTGTACCCCTGTACTCAGCATTGGTGAGGCCACACCTCAAGTACTGTGTTCAGTTTTGGGCCCCTCACTACAAGAAGGACATTGAGTAACTGGAGTGAGTTCAGAGAAGAGCAACCAAGCTGTTGAAGGGTCTGGAGAACAAGTCCTGTGAGAAGTATGTGAGGGAATGTTTATTTTGAAGAAAGGGAAGCTGAGAGGAGAACTAATAGCTCTCTACAGCTACCTGAAAGGAGGTTGTAGAGAGGTGGGTGCTGGCCTCTTCTCTCAAGAGAATAATGACTAGAGGAAATGTCTTGAAGTTGCTTGAAGGGAAGTTTAGACTTGATATTATGAAGAACTTCTTTACTGAGAGACTAGTTAGACATTGGAATGGATTTCCCAGGGAAGTGATGGAATTGCCATCCCTGGAAGTATTTAAAAACCACGTAAGGACATGTGGGCATGGTGATACAGACAATGATAAATATATTTTAATTGGGGGGGATTTTGATGGTTGGATGCAGTCATCTTTCCCATCTGTGACAATTCTGTGCAAAACCAAAATTGCCTTTCAATGGCTCTAGAAACCTGGAGCCTCTAGGCATTCCAGGAAGACAGAAGGTAAAGCTCAAATAGCAGATCAAGAACTTGGAGGTAAATCTTGCCTATGACTGTGCAGTGGCAAGGAGAGGCCATATGATAATTGTAAGCCATCTGTGCATGCAGGATAGGTCAAGATGACACTGTAGTAAGCTGACCATACCATTTGTTAATGGAGTTTTCTCCAGTGGAGCTCTATACCTTTCACAAAGGAGTTCTGCCAGCATATGCATTTTAGAAATAGAAAAATTCAGGTAAAATGTGAGTGACATATCTGCCATGTCGCAGAACAATGATAGAGTCTGGAGCCGAACTTGTATGGTTCTGTTCAGGAGCACATGTGACTGAACATAGGTGCCGGAGTGGCATATGTATCATGACAAAATGAATTTGGCTTGGAAAAAATTAGATCAGTGTAGAATCCAAGTGAATAAATAAATCTGTTGCCATCCACAGGGAGAACAAAGGGGTGAGAGAAATACGAAACAGTTATGTAGCTCCAACAGTGTTTAGCTGCCCTTCTTTATGATATCCTGCCTTGAAGTGACAGAATTTCTTGATACTTTGATCCATACAAACAAAATTTGGTACTATTCTATTTTAACATTTTCTTTGAGGAAATGTCCAGCTTATATGAATGAAAATAAGATATATGAAAGCAGTATCTAATGCCAGTTTAAGTTTGAAAATACTTCCTAAGCGACAACTTGAAAGCAAAATAAAATGTATGATGTTCAAGGGAGCTATGCTTTTTAGAACAGCAGGAAAATGAAGATCCAGTTTATATTCCTTAGTAACAGCTTTTTTCTTGTTGGGTTTCAGTTTGTTTTTTTTTTTTTTGCTTAGGGAAAAAATTACACCTGCAATTTTAGGGCACAGTTTTGCCTGTTTTCTTACATTTGAATGTAGCCTTTGAAAATTATCAGAGTTATCAGTTTTGCTTCGAAAGAACATGTTTGGCAGTCTGTGAAAGAATCTCATCTTTTAGGTAGCAGCAGCAGAAAGAAGCAAAGACTAACTTTAGATATGTGCGAGTTCAATCTGGGTGAAAATAGTCTTGTTAAAGATGATCTTAAGTGGGGAATTTTACAGTAAAATAGAAAAAAAAATTATTTAGGTTTTCAGATCTGAACTGAGTGGTTAGAATTACTAAAACAAAGGGGCCTCAGAAAGTTTGTAATATGGGTAAGGAAGAAAATAGGTTGAAATCCAGAAGAATTAAATAATCAAGATATATACATTAAGGAATAAGATGATTGTTGGAGACTTTTGAAAGGCAATTTTATATTCACCTTTAGTACAGTGTACCTTAGGGATGTGTGTGTTAAGTGAACAAGTGCAAGACAGAGCATAGTCAACATGAGAGATCAGTGGTGTGGCTTAGTAGAGCATTGCAGGAGTATTTTAATAATGACAAGCTATTACCTCAACTTTGCAAAAGAGTGGAGTGAAGCTGGAACTTTAACTTAATCTAAACATCTCTGCCAGCTTTCTGCAGTTGGGGGAATTAAGCTTTATATCGAGAATTATTCTAGCTCTCTTGATTTAAAACTATGCTAGCAAACTAGTGAAAACTCAGAGGTGATGACAAGAAAACATGGAAGAAGTTTTATGAGCAGCTGGAAGAGATTATGCCAGTGGAGATATTAAAAAAAAAAATAAAAAATCAGGCTGACTGTTACTGCTGTGAACTGCATATGGTTGTTCGTCATATTTTACGTTTCTTCATCTTCTGAGACCAAATAGTTAAGATGAGGATTGGAATTTAAAGTATGCCTGTATCCTACAAAAAACATGATGTAGTGTAGCAACTAATTTATTCAACCTTGAAATTTAAAATTTTAGTTTCTAATGAAATTTAAACATAGAAAGGCATAGAAATGCATAGTTAAATATTAAAATGATGATTTACAATGATGACAAGTCTTTTAGAAGTGAACAGAATGTGGCTTAACTGGATGTAACTCACTGGCATGCACATGCTAAGGTATTGTTATATTAAGTGTGGGAACCCTCTGATAAGATAATGGAAAGTACCTGCCATTTAAGTAATTTTAAAGTGGACTGAACAAAGCTAGAATCACTCTGTAGCTGATGAATGAAAATGCTTAATAGATAATAAAAGAAAGCATGCTGATTTCTGTAATCATCCTCAACTGGTTATGGGCAGACAAATCCACTATGTCCTAAAACATTCTTCTAGGCACTTAGTGTGGAGAAATATGTCATAGTGTAATGATTGTTAGGCTGACAGGCTCCGAGGAAGATGCAGATCATGGAAAGGACTGCTGAAGGCATGAGAAAAAAATCTGTGACCTATCAGATAGGTTTGTTCTAGAGATTTTGAGAGAAAGAAGATAGTGGGTTCCTTTTGCCCTCTGCCCAGTAAAACTGGATGATTTTCTAACCTTGAAGGCCGTCTAAGCTACGCAAATAAAATGTGGAATGCTTAATCAAAGTGTGTACTTTAAGGTGTAGGCTGATCACTTGCAACTGTTTTTGCTGTCCTGAAGTTTTGTACAACTGCAGTCAGTTGTTTTCTACTCTCTTTAAGCATGATCATAGAGTAGATGGTGTATTTAGGGTCTAATGGAGGGAATTTTGCAGAGTTTTGGTTTTTTTTTTAAATTATCTGACTCCATTAAGTAGCTCTATATTCTGTACTAATTGTTGTGTCACTATGTGGAAAACTTTTAATACAGTTTGGCTTATATCTGTAATTGAAAGGTAAATCTTATATTTTATAGCATATGAGGCTTGGAGGACATCACAGAAAGGCAAGAGTTGGGGGAAATACTTTAAGGATTGTTATAAGAAGTTGGACGTGATTCTAAACCATCACAACAATGAATTGTGATTTTCCTTTATAGTAATAATTATGAAATCTGTATATAGTCATTGTTTCAATTAATTTTACACCATTTTTCTCTATGCTAGATCACTGAAGTGGTGATTTTTTTAACCATGCGTTTCTGTAAAGTCGGAAATGGCTTGAAATGAACATAAATGCTACACAATTTCAGAGATAATAGTGCACCCTGGTAATGCAACACTGTGAGGTGAAAATACTAGGTGATGCTATTCTAGTAGAGACAATTTTTCCTTAATAGGATTGGAAACTAATTGAACAGATTTCTTTATCCCACATGAATTAAAAATAATAATAATAATTTTTAAAAAAAGAGAGATTCAAACACATTTAGGCAATGAAAGATCAAGGGAGCTGCATGATTAATCTGAAGTCTTTCATTATTCATCCATTAATGACAGTTAGGAGCAAGCTGCAATGTTTCGATAAATGAGAGATGTAAAATGCAAATGTGAAGCAGCCATCTTCCTCTCAAAGTAGAACACAAGACTCAGCCAAGCTCCTCAATGAAAATGCTAATTCCAGATGATTAATCCTTTCTTCTTTTCTGTCAATATGAATATTAAGTAACTTCCTTTCCAGGGTCACTGGTAACTTGTAACTCTTTACCCCCCCCCCTGCCCCAAAACATAGGGCCTGACCTTAGCACTTAAAATGACCCTTATTGTTTGTTTCTGCCCCTTTGAACTTTAGCTATTATTCTTATCATTCTGGAGGAGGGAGGCAAATGGCTGAACGAGCATTCAGTGACAATTATAGATATACCAGGAGAAGAATTTTGTAAACTGCTTTGCAAGTGTCAAAGAGGCTGGACTTGAGAACTGTTGCCAATGAGCAGTGTGATCCTGATCTTACCTTCATTTAAGTAAGGCATTAGCTTCAAGAAGTTGATGGTGTTAAGGCACAATTGGCTTTTTTTTTTTTTTTTCTGATTGTGTACTAGAGTGGCTGTATTTAATTTATGTTGGTGTTATTTACAGCAAATAGTTATCCTTCAAAACTTGTTCAGAGGTCTGATACACTAAACTGTTGTACTGCCAAGTGTGTTGCACCCATACTTTCACATGGATGTTGTCTCTCATTGATGATGTTTCAGTGACAGACATTTCCCTAGTGAAATGAAGCTAATGAAACAAAGCTAACGAAGCAGTTAGAATACGTCCTGTCTTTTCTCTGTACCTTGTGTAAGGAAAAAATACAGGACCTGGTTTCACAACTCAGTCTTTGATGTAGCTCTTCCTGGTGTGTTGAGTAGCAGAAAGACCTTATCAAATCAATACAAGCATGGCTATTATATAAACTGATTTAAAATATGGCTATGCCCTGTGGATGCATTCTGGATAGTAACTTGACCCCCTCTTTCCTTTATACTATCCCTCAGTGACCTCTGCCACCTGCATACACTTTTTTTTTTTTTTTTTTTTTTTTTTTTTTTTTTGCATTCCTCTCGGCTCTTAATCGTGCATTAACACCAACTGTTTCTTTGGTGTGGAGGAGCAAGCAGCTGTGGCATTGATGCTTCCTTCAGTGTTTTGACTTCTGTTAATGACTGTAAACACTGCCCCTCTTGCTGTGAATATCTGCAATATCCCCAGATTGAACATGTTTAGCTAGTGTGTAGTGCTGTCTGATCTAAAGAGTGGGAGTCTCTTATGGTATGGCATAGGTCACCAGTCTGGTTTTTTTCATTTTTATTGTAAAACACAAATTATTTAAAAATAGCTTTCACTCACTAGAAGTTAAGTATGCATGTTTCAGTTTTCAAATAGTTCTTGCACACCTAAATTCTGAAAATAAGTGGCAATTTGCATTGTTTAAGTCATATGAAGGAGAAAAAAAATTCTGTTCCTACCTCACTGATTGTAGAGTGACATAAATGTCCGTGAGACAGGCCATCTCACATCACAGTCTGATCTAAGGCTGTATGTTCCTTCTGTAGGCATTGTAGAGGCTTGTGCTTATGGTTTGTCTTATTCCTACTGACCTTAAAAACTGTATTAGGATGGTATGAATCTCTGGAGCTGAATTCTTTGTCCATTTCCATCAAGAAAGCTTATTCTTGTTGGTTAGACAGCTGAACTGAGAACTTTAAGACAAAAGGGTTGTTGAGAAAGAGCTCAGGAGTAGAAAAAAAAATTCAGAAAATACTTCTACCAAACTTTCAGTCATGTTGCAATTAAATTCATTCTTGTGTTTACTTATTCACTGATAATGCAGATTTTGAGTGTAAGTATGCAGTCTTGTGCTTTCTGAGTGAGTAAAGGAAAAATTCCATAGTTTTGTTTAATGCAGACTTCATAGATGCCATTTATTATGAAATTGAGCTTAGTTTTATAAAATCTGAATGAAATGTTTGCAGTTATAAAAAAAAACAGTGGTATTTAGTGTAGATGTAACCATGAACAAACTGGCTTGAGAATTGTATTAGTGTTCAAAAATCACTGTTTCCATTATTTTTCTAAATGTGCTGACAGTGCTTTGTATGCTCCCCTCCTCTATGTTTTGACTTACTACTATTTTGATTAAAAAATGTCTTTCACATAAATTATGTTCTCCATCTGTTTGTAAAAGCACATATTATGATAGCATGCTATTGGAATCTTATGTTTAAGACCAACTGAGAAATGGAAGAGCCACTGGGCAGTAAAAGGAGGCTGCATACTTCTGCCTAAGATCTGAGTTTCAATTTTACTTGGGTGTGAACAACATATAGACTGAAGTTTATTTTAGTCTCCACTTAGACAATTTGTAATCTGTCAGAATATCAAGTTGATTAAAGGGAGAAAACTTATGTGCTTTTTAAATTATTTCCTTCACTTTTGTTGTGGTATTACCCGGGAGGATCAGGATGTCTTGGTTTGTGCTGTGTACTACAGAGTAGTCAGAGTGGAAGGTGTAGAGCTGTCTTGTTTGTTGTTTGAAATAATTATAGGGAGGTTCTAAAGTGTTAATTAGTTTCATTGGAACTGTTCTGAGGTAAATTTTTGTGACTAGTCAGCAGTTTTCTAAAGAAGGACTAGAAGAAAAATACCACAAGGATAAACTCAGAAAAAGCTTTTTTCACGTGGTTATTTGTGACCACAATTTTGGGAAGGATTTGCATCTGAACATTCAAATGTTAACTTGTTTCTTATATTATGGTACCTTTGCAAAGAGAAGACTATTCTTGACATGCTGGGTTACAAGCTGCATTTGTTTTATATATAAAGATGTGTGTATGTATCTGTGTTTGTATTACATATATGGATACATATATTTATGTGTAAATACAGTGATAAGTCCTGTAAAGTTTTCTCAAATTGTAAGTCTTTTCTGTTTGGAGGCTTCTCTTATGGCATTCTTGTTTGTCTTTTCCCAAAGTGTGATAGGCTTTATTGATGAAACTCCATTAATTTATTTTAATTTCACACCGTAAATATCGATACACAGGCAGTGCATTGTAGTTTGGTTTATCTGATGAATAAAACTGTAATCCCCTTATTGAAGCTACTGACTCAGAGCAGTGATCCTGCATTACTTTTAATGAATAAAAATTAAGTATTTTTTCCCCTATGTATTCCTTGCATGGTTCTCACTTCTGCTAATTTCTCACTTCCAATTTATTAAATTGTTAAGTATATTAAATCTATTCCAATCTAATATTCTATCTCCCTCTGCAAGTTTTGTACAGATTGGTTTTAGGTTGTGACTCTGGAAGTAATCATAAATGGTGTGGGTTTTTTCCTGTCCAGCATTTAGCAATGATTCTGTGTATATTGCTCAGGAGAGGCAGATGAAGTAGAAGCAAGAGGCTAGATATTTTATTGTGATGAAACAACATATGCAGTAGATGAGAACCAGGATTTTGGGGATGGAGACAATTTAAGTGTGATTGTACTGTATGCAATATACCACAATCATGTAGCTGGAAAAAAAAAAAGTCAAATTTGCTTGAATATCCATACTAGATGAACCTTTTGTTTACATCTGCAAATAAAGGGTTATAATTAATAGCAATAAATGGATTTAAAGACAGGCATCAATTGGTTTGCCACCAGGATTTTCTTATTTGGGTTGTGTCTTGTTTAACATCTTCGTTAATAATCTGAATAAGTGGGTAAACTGCATGCTAATTAAATTCACAGATGATACTAAGCGGGGAGGTGTTGCAAACATAGGGTGGCCAGATTTTCTAAGTGAAAATCTGGACCACCTGTCATGGCAAGCACAGAGAGGAAGGTTTTTAGCAGGGACGAGGGAGGGGTTGTGCACAGAAGGACTTGACAGCTTGTGGGAGGGGAAGAAAGGCTGCCCACTCCACCCCCTCCTTAACCAAGCGCACCCTCCCTTTCCTTCTCCAGAATCCTCTGGCTTGGATCCATTGTATTTATACTGTTTGCTATCCCTAGGTCATGAAAATTTTACCAGGCATCTATTAGCGGAGTAGCAAAACCTCTTATATGTTTCACATATAAGGAGGGGAGGGGAGGAAGCCATAGCAAACTGCAGGCAAATCATCCCAGTAAGGTCATCTTCCAACTACTGAAAATTTGGTTTAGTGAAGTTTTTAGGTTTTCTAGAATGAAAATTGGAAGCTGACCCTTTCCTGTCAGTCTGATTTATATTGTTCTGACAAGTGTGAAGCTATATATTTATATAGAAGCTATAACGGTAAAAGAGCACTGTGCCTCCCTCTGAATCTGTTGGCTTGTTTAATACCTGATATTACTCAAGTGGTTGTGGCCAGTGAGAATATAGCTCATGATGCAAGGCACGGAGTGCTAAGTGGGAGTTTTCTTTCCTCCTCTCTTTCCTGCAAACATGTGATAGGGAGGTTATTCTTGCGTGTCCTCAATTGGCCCAGCCTGTTCCTTCCTACACTTTCCTCATTATTTAGTAAGTACCTGTTGTCTTTTTATAATTCCTTTTCACTTAACATTGCTTAGGAAACATAAGTGGCACGTGTAATACTTTCATATCTACCTTCCCAGGACTCAGAATAAGTTTTGGAAGAAATTTTGTCAGTCTTGAATCATGTGAACACTTGAATAAAGGTGAATGCTTTGTGCTGAATCTACCTTCAGTTACTTGAGAGAGAGAGAGAGAGGGATTGAAGTTTTGGGCTCTGTCAAAACCATGTGCTTTCTGATATCCTCATGCATTTTTATTAGAATTTTGTTTGGACAGCCCCCTTGCTCTCTGCAAGTTCAATGGCAGCAGTGCCAAAAATCACTCATTCCAATATTGCATGTAGATATTTGTTATGTATTTAGCTGTAATCCAGTTCTGTGTTTGTTACGTTAAACAATAGATAGTTCAAAGTGTAATGGCCATATGACAGATGATGAGCATGTTATGCTGCCTTCTTGAAGCTTTTTACTCTTGGCTTTTGTTTTCTAGGCCTCTTTCCCTGGCAGTGTTATGCAAATTAACCAATTAATGACAGACAAAATGGCCTTCCTGCATCGCCATGTTTGTAATGAGAAGGGCAATGCTGTAAGTCACGTAGCCATTCAGCGGGCTCCGTAGGCCTCTGTGAGGGCATGATTAGCCTGACTCTGGAAGACAATTGCAGAGGCATCTGCTCGGTTAATTTTGAGAGAAAATTTACCAGATGGAGGCTGAAGATTTAAGTGATTAGAAGGTAGTAGATTGGAATACAAATTGGATTAAAAGAAATTAGATTGATATAAATCGAATTGAGTCACAACAGTTTGTGTTGTTTGTACCAAGGGGCAATGGATTATGGGAGAAGCAGATGCTCCAATGAGATAGGAATTAATGTGGCTTTGACAGTCCATCTGGGAAGGCCTGAATATCGAGTACATCCCTAATCTCTCTCTCCATTTATCAATGCCATAATGTTAATTAGTACTTCATTCATTAAGTTACTTACAGAGGAAAAGAATCTCACCCCTAGCCCCTCTCTACTTGAGGATTTGCTACTCTGCCAAGAAATGGAAATCTCTCTTTAGCTGAGCTAGTTTACACTTGACTGTGATGCTAGACCTGTGTCATTTTCCTCAATGAAAAACTACTTTTGGTGTAAATGAAATCTATTTTGCTTTGTTTTGTATTAAATTTCTCTTCCCAAGCCCAGTAGCATAGTTTTTTAAAGTCCTGTTTTGATCCTTGTAGCACACCAATTCAGTTGCTATCAGTTGTAAGCCTCCTTCTCTCATCTTTAATAAGATTCTATCTATTTTCTGTAGTTGCATTGGGTTTATGACCAAGATGTAGTTATGATAATAATAGTGAGAGACAGGTCTCTGGGCAAAAATCAAGAACATTTGCAAGTGTGTGCACAGATATAAGATTTCTGTTAGAAAACGTTGTCTGGAAGAAAAGCTTCTGCACATGAAACACCTGGCATAGGGCTTGTCCTCAGGTCTGCAAAACTGGCTGATGGTGGAACTGTTGGCTTCAAAGCGTAGCAAGGAAGCTTTGATTCTGCTTCACACAGAGAACTAACTGCAGCTGCAGCAATTTAGTTATTAATGAGAAAAGTATTAGGTGTAAAAGCATGATGGAATCTCTGCTGATGGAACCTAAAATGCCAAAGACATCTACAAGAATCTTTCACATTATACCCATCTGTTCTGGAGAAAGTAGGTTAACCACAAAATATTTTGAAGAAAAAAAATCTTTAGTTTTTCAGATTTGTTGGGGCATGAGTGGGCAAAAAGTTGGGAGGGAACATAGCTGACTCAAGTCGATCAAAGGAATATTCCATGCCGTATGACACTATGCTCAGCACTAAAAACTCATGGAAAGAAATATAAAGCAGGCACATTCATGGTTATGGCAATTGTGTCTTCAAGCAGCAGTTATGGATGTTGAGGCCCTCCTTGCCAGTAAATGGCTGGACAACTGTTTGCTGATGGGGAATAGTGAATGAATTCCTCTTTTTTTGCTTTGCTTGTATGCACATCTTTTTCTTGCTCTTTTAGCTACTGGTATTTCAATCCATGTGTGTCTTGCCTACCTTTTGCTTTCTCCCCATTCCGTAGGAGAGGGTGGTGAACAAGCAGCTGGGTGAGTGGCTGTTGATTGGGGTCAATCTGTTTTGAAGATGGAAATTTGTTTCATTAGTTTTTCTAGACAACATTCATTATATTTACTGAGGGTAGTGATTTAAAAGTCAAAGGTTGTGACCTGAGATGGTGGAATCTACTTCCTCTGTTTTTCATTTACTTCCTTTACTGCATTTTCATTGGTTTACTTCTCTACAGTAAACAATTTGTAATCTTCTAGGAATTGTTTTCGGGGTGTGTTTTTTGTTTTTGATTTGGTTTTTTATTAACCTACTGTGGTGCCAGGCTTTGTTATTCCTTAGCTTTTGTGTAGTGCACTTTGCTGTGGAACAGCACAGATGAAATAATTACACACTGAAAAGAAGCTGTTAGAAGGTTTTGTCACAGCAGTACCCTAGCCATTCCACAGCTCTGAGAGATGATTGCTTAGAAGTAGTATGTGCTGCATTAGTAGAATGATAAAGTTCCTATAAAGTTAGGGTAGACATCCCTATAAACTTAGGGTAGACAACAAAGATTTCTGGGTCCTGGCTTCAACATTAATGTTTCAGACAATATTCTTTTTTTAATGTATAAAGAGTAACATAATGCTGCACGAAGATACTGTAATTCTTGCTTTCTGAGACTTCCACTAGCAAAATCAGAGTTACATATGTATAGCTGGGCCAGAAACACGTCCAAGAAAGCCACTCACTGGACTGGTGCTTTCTATCTAAAGTGCTAATAGCTCTAAGTGTAACTACATGAAACAGAAAAGGAAAAAAAGAGAGGAAAAGAAAATTAAACAGGGGAACTCCAAATACTCTCCCATTAAAAGATGCTTTGTCAGTTGATATATATGTATGCATATAAATGTGCCATAATAAATTATGTGCCATAATATGCATATAAAATGTGCCATTTTTATTAAAAAATGTGCCATAAATGCAGCACAAGAAGCTGGAGTTAAGATAATAAGATATTTATACACAAATTTAAATGTGTTTCACCCTATTATTAGGGGTGAGAACTTCCTTATGGTTACAAATTGAGTTGATACTATGGCCACTGATAACACAGTTATCAGTGTGATAATTGTTCAAAAATGTGGCATTTTGGTGGTCTGATCATGTAGTGCACACAAGAGATGCGTTATTGCAGTAAAATATTTATTTTTAAAAAAACTTCAAGAAAACCCCAAATGCTGAAGAGACAAATGCTTGCCATAAAGCACCAGTATAAAATTGTGATCTTTTATGTTGGGGATATAAGGTGTTTTATAAGCATGACATAGGTAGAAGTGAATTTTCTTAAAAAGTTTATTTTGAAATATTGGGTGTCTGAATAAGCCTTTAAAATGCAAGCTAACAAAAGGTAAAATGAAGAGGCATTTGCAAATGCCCCCCTAAGTCTTGTGTTGCCTGTGCTTACTCCCCTGATTCTTGTAAAGACATTCTACAAGACAGCAGAGATGTAGCTGAAATGAAGTTTATAGTGAGTCTAGAAGTCTGCTGCTTCTGGGCATAAAAGGTGAACTTACCCAATATGGGGTTAGAAGAAGTAAGATTATAAACTTTCTTTTTAGAGCTTGATCTATGCTTTCACCCTTGGATTTGGAAACACTTCTATAATTAGTTGAAGTTTCCAAAGATAAACTGTTTGACAAATGGACAAGGTGTAATCTGTAGATTTTTAAACTAGAGATTACAATGAGCTTTTGATATCTGTCACGTTACTTTCAACTTTATTTTGAGCACTGCTGCTGCATTAATTGGCTGATAGATACTTAGACCTTTACAAAAGCTTATTTTAGGGTGTTTGGGTCAAGTTTTTAATGAAGTATTGATGCTGTCTACTTGGAATTCCCTAGTCATTCCCACCTAGTGTGTTTCAGAGGAATGGGGTGGGAGCCTTGGGGCTGCAGGGTGTGATTTACAATGCAGTTAAGTGCCTGCTCTGTGTACAGCAGGAATCCTCCTTTTGCAAAATATTATTCCAGGACTGCTTTGGATGTGTCACATGATACTGATTTCTATCACTGTTGCCTGGTGTTCTTTTTTTAATATTTGGAATCACAAACCTGATTTCCATCGCCAGAATTGTTTACATTTGCTTGAGTAGGAGTTTTCTAGGCTGCACTATGTGAGGACCAAACTGTAGTGCTCTTGATTTCAAAACTAATTCGCGATTTGTTTTTACAGTGGTATGTGGTGAGATGAAAAACTTGCCTTTGACTGGCTGGTAAGAAGCCATTTTTAGTTCCCAAGTACTATGATGATAATATACTAATTGTATAATGACCTATAAACAAAGTCTGTTGCTTTTTGTTCCATCCTTGACCTGAAGAAGGGCTAGAAGATGTTTGATCAACTCAGGCATCCACTTACACTTTGCATTGCTAAATTCTAGAGTGGTTTTGAAAGGGTCCCAAGGGAAGGGCTATTGTACTTAAGCTGTACTGGATGAAAAGAGAGAAAAAACCCCTTCTTACTCTCTTTTTGATGTTTTTGTTTCATGCTGTGTGTGTATTGTATAACAATATGGAGTAGAAAGCTCCTCTGGAGGTCATCTGGCACATATGTGTGTGTGTATATTTTATATAAATAAGCATAGACATGGTATGTGTCTACACACAGCATGTAAATACAAAGACATATACACTTAAGGCTTTTCATTTGTTCTGCTTTTTATAGCTGGAATCGTTCTTCATCTCCTCCTATTATTTTCATTTTTAAGTGATTTTTATCATCTCACTATGTAGAGGCAGTGAACATTAATGAAGCCTACAGCTGATGTGAAACAGCTATTTCAATCTCAAAAGCCAGTGCTTTTTTGAGAAAGAAAATCTTTTAGTATGCATTGTTTGAGTTTATTGTTTTTAGTGGGAGCTTTTTTTTATTGTGTGTGTGAGGTTTTGGGGTTTCTTTTGTTTTAATAAGTAAAGGTGTGCTATTAAGTAAGTAGTTGTCTGTGTTTCCAGGGAGCATGGTAGATGCTTTACTTCTTGACTGAACTCTAAAACATACTGTGTTGCAACAAACAAATCAATGTAACTTTCTAATTGAAGCAGTGACTTGTACTTAAAAGTTTTCAGGGATAAATACTGCTACTCACTCCTTTCATAATTATAACCTTAATGTGCTATGTTCCACAACAAGCAGTGTGCTGGAATGCAGCAGGTTTTGAGAGGGGTAAAACCCTAAAAAAAAAAAAAAAAAAAAAAAAAAAAAAAAAAAAAAAAATTTACCTTACATCTCAATGCTTTTGCTGGCTTTGCTTTGTAATTTATGTATCTAACCTATTTGCAATGTGAATGTCAGGAATGTACATCTGCAAAGTACCATATGAAAAGGGAGGTAAGGTTTTGTTGTTTTATATTCTGTGAGAAAGGATCCTATAACAAACTTCTTATTCAAGATGCAATTTACACTATTAAAAACCACACAGAACGTTTCTGCTCTGCTGGCTGTTCTGATTTTTGGCCTGTAAATTTTTTTTTTTTTTTTTTTTTTTTTTTTTTATCATTTCACACCTCCCACCCAGAATTAAATTGTATTACTTGTATTTTGGTGTGTGAGGAGAAAAAAAATTGAGGAACAGTAAACTAAAATAAATAAATTTCTGTTAAGTCCTCATGGCAGTTTTGGAGTGCTTCCTCTGAAATACTTTCATAGAAGGAATATACTGTGGCACTGGATTATTTTCCACATTAAACCTCACATTATCACATAATGTTTATTTCCATAAACATTTTTTTTTTTTTTTAGCAATTAAAGTTGATTACACCTTGCTTTGCAAAGTCACAATTTTATACAAGGGAAGCTTAGTAGAATCAGTTTCCCAGTAACATTTGATGCAATATTTTTAATGACAGTTATTGATCTCTCTTGTCAACATTGTCTACTATGCTTTCTTGGCAGATGTGCCCTGCAGGAAAGGTGGCTTATTTGCAGATACACATCCTGAGGAAGTAAGGATGTGTTGTTTAATGATTTGGCTCAAGAAAGAGCTTTCTGAGAACCATGTCATAGCTGATGCAGCTTTGAACAAAAACCTTACCTTGAACAGTTGTATCCCTGAAGTCTGTTTCCATCTGCCAAATCTCAGAGGACAAGGAAAGATTGTAAAGTATAAATTTTTGGAATGTACTCTTTACCATGTCACTTTGCCTAGAGGAATGCATCTAGGATAATCAGTCTGATGGCAATACATCAGCCTGTACTCCACTTGAGTTTTCTCATTATTTTGAATTTTTTTTACAGTATCCTTTGTTCAGACTAGGATGTGACTGACTCTATCTCGTTTTGAGATCTCTGCTTTCAGTCAATTCCGTGGTTAAAAGGGTAATGAAAGCAGCATAGAATTATTCATTATATCTAACAGATATGTGTAGTAAGTGTTTCTCACAAGTACTTCCTAAGTGGAACAGGGCATATGAAGAAGCAGAAAAATGAACAGTAACACTGACTTTCTGTAGATTTAACTAAGTAGCTGCAAGAATGTCATATTTCCAAGCTTAGTGTTACCTCAATCAGAAGTGTTAGAATCTGTATAAGGCAGACCATGTGACAGATCACAGAATCACAGAAGTACCAGTGTTGGAAGGGACCTCTAGAGATCATGTAGTCCAACTCTCCCACGAACGCAGGATCACCTAGGGCAGTTTACACAGGGCTGCATCCAGGTGGGTTTTGAATATCTTCAGAGAAGGGGACACCACAACCTCCCTGGGCAGCCTGTTCCACTGCCTCATCATTCTTGTAGTAAAAAAGTTTTTTCTTGTGTTTAAATGGAAGTTTCTATGTTCCAGTTTGTGCCTATTGCCCCTTGTCCTGTCTCTGGGAACTACTGAGAAGAGAGTGGCTCCACATTCTTTGTACCCACCCTTTAGATACTTGCAGACATTGATAAGGTCTCCCCTCAGCCTTCTCTTCTTCAGGCTAACAAGTCCCAGCTCGCTCAGCCTTTCCTCACAAGGGAGATGCTCCAATCCCCCAGTCATCTTTGTTGCTTTGCACTGGGCTCTCTTCAGTGGTTCCCTGTCTCTCTTGAATTGGGGAGCCCAGAAGTGGATGCAGCATTCCAGCTGTGGCCTCACCAGGGCAGAGTAGAGGGGGAGAATGACTTCCCTCAAACTGCTGCCACTCTTCCTTATCCAACCTAGGGCTCTGTTGGCCTTCCTGACAACACAGGCACACTGCTGGCTCATGGGTGATTTAGTGTCAGAACCCCTACATCTTTTGTCTCCAATCTGCTTTCCAGCAGGTCCATTCCTATTGATGATTGGAGTTCTTCTTCCCCAGGTGCAGGACCCTACTCTTGCTCTTGTGGAACCTCATTAGGTTCTTCTCTGCCCAGCTCTTCAGCCTGTCCAGGTTATGCTGGATGGCAGCTGAGCCCTCCACAGTGTTAGCCACCCACCCCCAGTTCCTACATAACCAAAAAAATACTCTGCAGAGACTGTTGTACTTATACATCCTGTCCTTAAAACCCATTATTTTTTAAATTGAATTTCTAATACCTTAATTTCAGAGAGATTTTTCTTTTTCTGTGCAGTGAAAATAACCCAAGACTTAGCATAAAGAAAGTTTGGCATTAAAATACATCTTTAGTACTCTCCTCTAAGTAAAATCAAATATATTCAGGTCCTTCCTACATCTATTACTTCCTGTTGCAGGAGATATTTTTTTCCTATTACTTTGCTTTGCTTTGTTTCTTTTCCTAATAAGCAGGCCTTTTGCTCTGTCTGAGGGAGAAAAAGTGTTGGTGGCAAAACTCTTACAAGAAAAATTCTAAATGCTAACAGAACAAGCTAATAATCTCTCAGACACAATATTGATTGCTATCACTTGTAGCAGACATGAGCTTTGAAATGTCAGGATATCTGGTTTTGGTTGATGTTTTTTTTATTCTACTCCTGTTTTATAGTACAGCATATGGTATGAACTTGTCTTTCAAGTTCAATTGTTTTTCAGGCATTCCTTTTTTTCTGAATTAAATATATAATACACGTGTTAAGTATGACCTGTCTGAACTATTGAACTGAAAAAGTTTCAAACGTATGAATACATCGCATCATATTTTAAACTTTCCTTTGAATATCAGTAACATGAGAACAGAAAGGAGGATAGGCTAGTAGGTGGCAGCTCTGTAGTAGGAATGATGTCTGGTATGTGTAGTGTTAGTCCTATTGCTGAAAATCTATCCCTGGCTTTCTTTTTTTGTCCAAGACTATGTCTTTGAAATGTTAAAAAATAAAAATGTGAACCTCCAGAAAGGGTATAAAAGGAGTAGTAGCCTTAGACACCAACTTAGGAAAAACTTTTTTATTCACATAAGGTCAGATAGGGAAAAGCTGGGAAAGAAACATAGAAGTGCAAATATACGGTAGGTCAGACAGCTGAACCTCTGGTGGAAAGAGGTGACGTAGAGATGAAGTCAGAAAGGAGAACTATTGAGGAGCTTCTTGAAGGCCAGTTCAAGATCCACGTTATGAAACACAATACCACTGTATTAACAGTTAAACTGATAAAATAGTGATTTTTCTTTAAAATTGCAGTAGTTATACTAAATTCACTATGTTTTCTATTAAGCACCACTAGCCTAATAGCCATGTATTAAATGGCTATGAATTTAGCCTCTGCTGTTGCTTTTTTTGTGTTACAGCCCACTGGTTTTGTAGCTACTTTGTATAAAGAGTAGGCTGAATAGATGAAATCAACTTTTGCTCTTGATATGAAAGTAATAAATTAAAAATTTATTTTTAATAAATTGTGAAGTGTGTGAAGTACAATAAAATCTTTTCCTTGAATTTTGAAAAATGGTGGCCTAGGCGGACTAGGAGGATAATTGCCAAATGCCTTTTTTTGTGTAGGGATGTACATTACACATATGCATATACATGCACAGAGCATGTTATCTTTGGGTAGGGATTGCACAGTGGCTTTGTGGAAAGGCAGTGAAAACGAATATAATATTGACCCTTTGTTTCAGTTTCCTTTTCTTTTTGCTGCTTTGTCTCTGTAGACAAATCTAGTTCTTGCAGTAATAAAAATTCTTACATCTAATTAATTTTTTAGGGTTATATGGCTGTAGGATCAACCAGACTAAATTGAAAATAACATAAATTCTGTTCATATGCTATCAGTGTAGCTGCAACTATATAGTACATTGGATTTCTGACGAAACTTTTGAGGAAGCCTGAGCATGTTACAGCAAGTCCATGAGGCTTGGTGGTAATCCGTGAGAAAGTCTGACTTAGTCAAAAGACTGATGATGCTGAACTGGTCAAAATGAATGAGTGACTCTTATCTTCTACATTTTCCAGAAAAGTAGTCTTGAAGGGCATTCTGGGATAATGTTTCATTCAACACACCGTAATTGAATTACAATGTGGGAAGAGCAGTCTCTTCAGACCCCTGAAGTATAGTATGGACTACAGCTTTTTCTCCTTTCATCAGCTTTCTTCACTTTTTACTTTCCCTGCTTTGATTAAGAAGTATGGAAATCCACAGATTCATAAGACAGGAAGGAGAGTATAAGAGCAGGTGGCAATATTTTCAGTGCATGTTCTGCCTCCAACCAACTCAGTAACTGGAGCTTCCTCTCACCTTTTTGCAGCAGTGTTTCCTCCAACAGCTTTCTCTTGATTGGCTCTGGTGTGAGTCTGGGCTCACATTTTCAGCATTCTCACCTCTATAGACTTTTAGCCTTTACTGATGCATGCAGAAATGATTCACATAAAGATATATATGAATGCAAGTGTGTTCCTAACCTGTAAATCTATAGAAATCTATAAAGTCACAAATTATTATTATGACTATAGCATTTCCCATTATTCAACATTCATCAGGTAGGCAATCATTAGAAGTTACCAGGATTTGGAATCAGAAAAAGAAATCTGTGTTTGTTAGAGTGATAATGCAATATTTTAGACAGTGCAAGTTGCCAACTTGATACTCACTTCAAAATAACTTTATTCACAAGCAAACATGCAACAGAATAGCATTAATGCTTAGCAAACAATTTCATACAGGATTTCATTATCATTAATTGTATTCAGTTTTAATTAACTGTAGAGTTTAAGTTATATTTTACTGTAGGAATTTCAGGCACAATCTTTATGAAATACAGAAAAACTCTGCATTTAAGTTGAAAGAATTATACCTACCAGTAGAAGCAAAAATGAAATAATAAAAAATCCAGACTTATATGATGTAACATTTTACTATTTGTTTACTGCAAGCAGTAACTGGAACATTTTGTGGAGCTTTTCACTAAAATAACTGTGATGTAATAAGCAAAAACATGAGCCCAAGGCTTTCTCTGTTAGTTGATGAGGCATATATGAAACTGATCTTCTCAAGATCACACATCTGCAATAGCTATGTGAACCCTAATGTACAGTAGGCAAGTATGTATTCAAGTAAGTGTTAATGCTCTCCTTTTCATAGTTGCAGCTTCATGGCAGCTTTCAATTAGTCGAGATACCCTACAATTTTTTCCAAAGGTGTTTTTTTGCCCAACACTGTGTAAGAGCTAATTTGAAGACCTTGCAGTTCATCTTAGTAATGACTGCTTAGGGACTCTTAAACACAGGGGTTATTCACATGCTCTATGCATGCATGAAATGCTCCTGTATTAGAGATCCTTGAGTGAAGAATGGAGAAGGAACCTGCATTGGTAGTTGAACTGTTTATGATCTTGGGTAGATCAGGGTTCCATCTCATTCATCCTCCAGTAAAAAAAGGTAAAATCTTCAGTCCAGATAGCTCAGGGAGGGTAATAATTTTTCTGTTCCTCCTGTATTGGGTTGTATTTCTAAGAATGCTGGAAGATGAGGTGGAGGGAAGCCTTGGTCAAAGAATCAAAATTCAGCTAAGAAAACACCATTTAGAGCTGTCACTTTTGGGCATGCAACTAGAAGAGAGGCAGCGGAGTCAAGTTTTTGATTTTGCTTGTTCTTTCTAAACTGGAGTATTCTTCTGGAACTGCTGTACGTGGTCAGTTCAGTTTTGAAAGAGCAATTCTGCTGTGCTCTGTGATTGATTTCTTATGTGTGTTTTTCTTTCCCCCTCTTAAGTGCACATTGAAGCAAATAACTTGCAACCCGAGCTAGCTGAAGGTACACCCAGCCATCACAGGAATGCCTGGTATGAGCCCCCCTCAGAACACAGCCTGAGCCTTTCTCCTTCCTGATTGGCATGGTCCCACTGCCCACACCTCAACCCTTTCTTGACCACAAATTGCTTAATTAGGATAGAGGGAGGTAAACATTAGTTTTGTGATAAACATCAGGACAGAAGAGGAAGAATTAGTCCTATTATGACCTGAGGAGGGGTTTTGAATTGGGCTCTGTAAGGTGGAAGGTTTAACTCTTTATGGGAGAAGGATTTTGCAGGATTTATCATGACCTGTAATTGTCCTTAAAATGTACTGCTTTGAGTTTGAACATTGTCAACAAACATTTGTATATAAGAAAACTAATATTTTTTTATTTGTATTTTATATCTTACTGCCAATTTTGTTACACTGTGCTAACCATTTATCAAAATCTAATTTTATCTGTCTACTTCTCTGTTTTGGTATTATTTTTGATACTATTAATAGGAATTCTTTACCACTAGCAGGGTTTTGTTTCCTTTGAGAATGAACACTGAAGTAAGTTGGTAGACTTAAGAATATTATACATGTCTCTAGCCAACATAGGGAGTTTTGCTTTTTTTGGTACTGTGAAATATTTCAACTTTTGTTTTAAAGGTGTTTTTGGTCTTTTTCAATATTTTGTGTAGGGGTCATGGTCTAGAGATACTTTATATCTGCAAATTCTGTTAGATTTTAAATGAAATAAATTGTCAGTGTGTTTTCATGCACTGTCAGTACAGAGTATGGATACCTTTGCTCTACTGGAAACAGAATCTGGTAGCCACTGAAAGAGTCTATTTGTGCAGCAGTGTTATATCCCTGTTTTTTCCTTGGCAAATCTGTAGTTTACTAACCTGACTTAGTAAAACAGAAATCCGAATGTGATTTCACTCCCCAGAATGGATCCCTATTCACTTTCTCATAAATTCTTAAGTAACTGAGGCATTGACAATATTTCAAAATATGTAGTGCCTAGAATATAATTAAGATACTGATGTTAAATTGCTTATCAGCTGATCACTCAGCAAGGCTGGTGATCAGAAAACTGAGACTAATGTTTAACTAACCCTCAGAAGCTGATACACCTTATATCTAAGAAGCTCAGTCCATTGTAGTAGCATGGCAAATCCATTCAAAGGATTTTCAGGATCTATGCTAGAAAGGATGATCTGTACTAAAAATTTAAAGGAGCATCAAAAGAAAGATGGGGCCAAATATTTAGCAGGGCCTGCTGCCATAGGACAAGAAGTAATGTTTTTAAATAAAAGGATTGGTGAAGACTAGATATAAGAAGGAAATTTTTTTACAGTGATAGTGGTGAAACACTGGAACACGTTGCACAGAGAGGTATTTGAGGTCAGTTTGGACAGAGGTCTGAGCAAACTGATCTAGTTTGTTAAAGTTGTGTCTGCTAGCTGAAGGGAGGTTGAACTAAACGACCTTTAAAGGTCCCTTCCACGCCAAGCTATTCTAAGAATTAGGAGAGCTGACCATTTTTATGAGAAGTGATGCTACTGTTGTGGGGTTTTTTTCAGGAAAACTGCTAATCAGGCTAATATAGTCTAAATATGTAGTTATTAACTATATCTGGATGACTGATGCTGAGGTTAGGAGTGATGGACTTTGGTTTTCTGTTGGGTGACACTGTTTTTGCAGGACTCTTGGGGTCCTGGTTGATGGATGACTGAATATGAACCAGCAGTGTGCCCTGGCAGGCAGGAGGACCAACCTTGTCCTGAGATGTCTCAAGCATAGCGGTGCCAGCTGGTCAAGTCAGGTGGTTGTCCTACTCCACTCTGAACTCATATGGCCTCGCCTTGAGTACTGGGTGCAGTTTTGGGCACCACAACATAAAAAAGACATCAAGCTCTTGGAGAGCATCCAAAGGAGAGCCAGGAGGATTTTGAAAGGTCTGGAAGGGGTGACTTATGAGAAGTGGCTGAGGTCACTTAGATTGTTCAGCTTGAAGAAAAGCAGGCTGAGGGGTGACCTCAGTGCAGCCTGCATCTTCCTCACAAGGGGAAGAGGTAGGGCAAGTGCTGATTTCTTCATTCCTGTGACCAAAGATAGGACTTGGGGAAATGGTAGAAAGCTGAATCAGGGGAGGTTTAGGAAGTATCAGGAAAAGGTTTTTCACCCACTGGGCAGTTGAGCACTGGAAAAAGCTCCTTAGGAAAGTGGTCAGAGCACCAAGCCTGCCTGAGTTCAAGAAGCTTTTGGATGACACTTTGAGGCACGTGATGTGATTCTTGGGCTGTCCTACACAGGGACTTGATGATCCTGATGGCTCTCTTCCAGCTCAGCAAAAAGAGAATAGAAAGGAAAAGAAAGGAAAAATTACTCATTTCTACAATTTGTCTGTTAATAGCTGTAATAAAGTGCATAACAATTGTGAATGGATCTTTTTTCAGAAAAAGGCTACTGCAAAATTTGGCTTGTGTTGTGATACTACTGAATTTTTTTGAGTTCTGTGGAGATTTGGGATGCCGTGACTTGTGCTAGTAAAATTACACTAGGTGGTAAGGACTGTAATAGAAGGTTGTCACTTGGACTTTTTTGCAGGGCTCAAAGTAAGGCTTCACTGGAGAAGGTGGAAAACTGTTTTCAGTTTCTGTTGCTTCCCTGCCCCAGGCAGGAGGAAGGCAATTGAGTGTGAAGGAAATAAAGAAGGGCTGAATAACAGTGTGTCGAAGCAGCTGTGCAGAAGAGTCCAGGACAAGGCACAATGTTGCTATTGTAGAGACAACAAAATCAGTGTTTTAGAAATTTCAGTATTATTGGTACTTAATAGACTTGATAGTTGTGAAGGCTGGAAAAAAGTGGAAAAAGTATAACAAAATTCTTTCCAAGGTATGCTGTGTGTGAACTGAGCCCCTGAAGTGCACTCGGGATAATCCAGGGTTTGAGATCCCTGGTTAGATACACAGTGTAGAAATGCTGGAGCTGTTCAGTTCTCAGTAACCACGTCCAGGATTTTAATGCACTATTGGTCAGAATCAAGGGATACTGCAAATGTGTTGAAAAGTACATTTGCAGATAAGGACATGGAAAAGTAAAGTGAAGAAAAGGATGAGAGCAGAGATAAGAAAGGGAAATGGACCTTTGATTTCTTAGACACTAGTGTTTTCAGTACACTTCCAGACTTGATGATCTTAGTCTTTTCCAATGAGGAAAATGCTATGGTTCTATGATTGTCAGCCTATATTGAATTTGTATGTATGTGTGTGTATATGCATGCGAAAATTTCCAAAGTGCAGTTGACATTTGAGAGAGCCAAATAAAAACAGACCTCATGAGTGACTTCAGACACTTAAGGCTGCAAACTATTGTACTAAAATTTATGAAGGAGGGAGTACTTTCCAGGCTTCAGTTGCAGGTGCGTGTTTGGTTTGGATTGTTTTTTTTTTTTTTCAAACTGTTTCTATACCTGGGCTGTTTGTGGAAAAGGGGTACAAAGCATGCATACCAAACTGCAAAGAACTGTTAAACAATGGATTAAATTAAACAGTGCTCTTGGATGTCCCTCCATTGAATCTGGCAGATGAAAGGATGGGAGATGCTAGTTGTGGATCTAGAGTCAAATGTAAATGGCATGGTTATTGGAACAAGGGAAGATTTTCATGCATATAAGTGTAAGAGCCCACTCCTTGGAGCCAGTCTGCATTTGCTGTGGATTTGATAATGCCTTAGATGTGTATATCTGTAGTCCAGCTCAGTTTTTTAGCTTTGAGAGTCTTTGATATCAGGCAAACAATATCAAATGTGTTCAGGTTTTTGTTTTGTTTTGGTTATTTCTTTGATATTTTTTGTGTTGTTAAAACAGCAACTTGTGAAAACTCATTTGTGAAGCTTAAATCGTTCTTTCCTCCCTCCTTTTCTTTTTCTCTAGGATCCCGTCTCCGCCAGGAGGACTTTCCACCCCGGATTGTTGAGCATCCTTCAGATGTGATAGTCTCGAAAGGAGAGCCAACAACTCTGAACTGTAAAGCTGAAGGACGACCAACTCCTACTATTGAGTGGTACAAGGATGGAGAGAGGGTGGAAACAGACAAAGATGATCCGCGCTCCCACCGCATGCTGCTGCCCAGCGGATCTTTATTTTTCCTACGTATCGTGCATGGACGCAGGAGTAAACCCGATGAAGGAAGTTATGTTTGTGTAGCAAGGAACTATCTTGGAGAAGCTGTGAGTCGCAATGCATCTCTGGAAGTGGCATGTGAGTAGTTTCATGCGATTAGCACTGGATAAAACTTTATAGTTACTTTTATGCCATCATCCAGCACTTGCACGCAGTCAGCAGTCTGGGAGATAAGTGTAGATAAGCATGGCATTTTGTCATTAGCTATAGCTCTTAGTCAGGGCATTTCTACATGTGTTTTTACAGTAGCAGTGACTGTACAGAATACATGATTTATACTGAAGCAGGATTCTAGCCAATATATAATCATGATTGGCACAAACATGGGCAAAGGCTAATCTTCCTCTAAAGAATAATCTAATTTTTAAATTATGACTGAAGCTTGTTATACTGGAACTAATGGGGAAAAATACCTATCATTTAATATAAGGTGCACTGCCTGTTTCTTTTTATCTAGTCATCCGTTAGCAGAAACAGACAGCTTCTTGGTGACTCATGTTCTGTACTGCAGGGAACCTCGGTATGTCCTCCTCTATCATAAACCTAATACAGGTCTCATTCATTATGTGAATGGCAAGTGAAATTGTTGGCCATTTCTCATATCATCCAGAGCAGTCTTATTTTTTTATCGATTATCTTAAAAGACAAGTCATCATGGATCTTTCAAAGAACACCTGGCATGCATGATCTGCTTTCAGTAGTTAGCAGAGACTTTAATTATATTCACAAAGCAAATAAGCTCATCATACATAAAATACAGTATGTTGTATATTAATTTTTGCTGCTTAGTTATTCAGAATATCAACAAATGGTAGCTGTGTATCTTCATACAAAGCTGTATTTTAGTAGATTTATCATTGTTCTTCTGTTGCTGAATTTCACTTTTTTCCATCCCAATTCTTCATATGGCAGTGGTTTCACTAAAATACATTTGACTGAAATAGGGCTTTAGCATAAACTTGTGTTGCTTAGTTGATAAGGAATGGGTTTAACACTATTAGGTATATTCCTTCAAGGGAGGGGTGGGGAAAAAAAAGCACAGAAAAGAAATATTTATTCCCAATGCAGTCTACAGACTTTTACATCTAATTTTATGTGATCTTGAGGCTTTGATCTCAGAAATTGCACAACATGCCATTTTTCAAATAAAACGGACTTGTTCGCTGCCTTCCACTTGTCATAACCTAGTTTCAGAACTGTTTAAAACAGAAAACAGTTTTGACTCGCATTCAAGGCATGAATAAATGTGTATCTGCTAGTGAAGGCATCAAAGAATGTTATTCAGTTTTGGTAGGTATTTAGGAATTGGTAAGAAGAGCAATTTCAGGAAGGCTGAAACCTGGGTGAGTATGACTCTAGGAAAATTTCTTGGTTTATTTCTTTCTTTATCCAAGGGGTTTTTAAACTGTTGAGAAAACCTGTAGGAGGCATAAACACTTACTGCAATCCTGTTGAGATTCAGACATGCCCTGTTGAAATTCAGAAGATTGTTCAATTTATATGAGGAGTCATCAAATGAAAGTGACTGATTGTTTTGAAATCTAAAGGTGTTCTATATTTTGTAAGTTTTCACTGGTAGCTGCTTCAGTGACTGCTGAGAGACTCTTTTTTACAATGTGCCCAAACTCTGGAGCAATTATTTTAACTACTGTAACTGGTAGCAGGTCATGCATGAACCACATGTGAGAAAGTAGAAGATTTGAAAAATAAGAAAACTGTTTCATTATCAAAGGTATTTTTGAGCAGGATCATAGAACCTGAAATCCAAGATCTGAAACTATAGCCAAATTTTTTGCAATAGCAACATGCACCTGACACCAGATTATTTTACTGTTTTCATAGCTTTGACATTTAACTGACTGAATTCCCCAATGAAATACTTCAGCAGTCTAAAGCAGGCACTTCTGTTCCACTTCAGCAGTGCTTTGTCTTTCTTTGAGCCATGCTGTGCCTGTGATTGCAGAAAGATCTTCATCAAAGAAAAAAGTTTATATAATTGCTCCTTTATTTAATTTTAACATTTTTGCTGGGTTTATGTTCACTGGTTTTAACAGCAAACGCCAGTGCTCAATGTGTGTGCATCAAAGGCATCATCTGGAGGATGATAGCAGACCTACTCTATTTACCTTACTTTTGAGACCCTTTTTAATAAGAATTTTGGTTCTAAAGCCTCCAAATGTCTTTCAGGGAACAGTTATTTTAAGGCTTTTAACTGCTTTTCTAATGTCAGCATTTCTGGACTGAAGAGGATGGGCAGGTCAGTAGCAGTCCATTTGCTCACTAGGGAAATGAGTTGTTGCTGACAGCCTTTTGTCAGCAGTGAGTCCTCATTCACCTGTTCTCAACTGCTGCTGAAAACTGTGGAGTTGCTTGGATACTGCAGCCCTGTCCACAGGAGCCAGGACAGCCACATGCTATCAGTTCTTACTTGTGCTATCTGTAATGGTGTTGAAAACCACTCTTTCGACACTAAGCCGAAACAAGCTCTTTTCATCACCAGAAAAAGGATGGTTGTCCTTTGCTGACAACAGGATTTTGGATTGTTATGTGACTGTAGGTGGCCTCAAACTGTGCCATTAGAGACAAACTGCAGCTTTTTACAGATTTAAAGTGCTTGAGTCTGCTGTTTTAGTGAAAGAATTTTACTTTGCTTATTGAATTGTTGGTGCACCAATAATGTGCACTTGCAACTTCTGATTTATGAAGAAATACTTAATTAGTTTTATGTATCTGTTACATGCTTGTGCATTCAGATATTAAACAGCATTAACTGTGATTCAGACTCTCCTATTTCCTATTTTTTTTTTTTTTTTTTCCCCCCTTCTCTGGGCACATGCCACAAAATCAGTGGCTTTGAAAATCTTCGGATGTATACATATTTATGTGTAAATACAGAAGAAAAACACAGTGTATAATTTAGCCCATCTTGAATATAGTAATTTTCTTGTGTTTTGTTCGTTTGAGTTTTTTGGTTTGGTTTCTGTTGAGTTTTTTTGTTTTGATTTGTTTTGTTTTTGTTTTTTGAGTGCTTTTTTTGCAAACTGCAGAAGTAAGTTCCTAAGCTCTTTTTGGTCAAGAAACAGGTAACCTCTTTCCGAAACATGATGACTTTAGATGCCAGCCCAACCAAAGCATTCAGAAATTAAAACCTTGCCTATTCAGAGCATGGGTACACAATCAAAAGTCAGATATTTTTGTGCTGAGATACATTGTCATAAAAATTTCTCTGTCCCAGTGAATTGGTGAAGAACTGTGACTTGGGAAGCTATTAAAACATTAACGTAGAGAATATACTTTTAGAATATTTTTGCCTTTAATTTAGAAAGTCTTCATTCCAGGAGACATTTAGGAAGAAATAGGAGTTTATAAACATATATAAATAATTTTTCTTCTATTGCATTAGTCCAGAGTGTGCACTGTGGGGATTACTCTTCCTTCTAAGGAAGCTCCTACTGAAAAAAAAATAAATTCTGGTGCTAGCAGCAAGACTATTCTCCTACTGCATGTGGCAAATTCTTTTGTAGTATTGGCATGTTCTAGGGTTACATCATGAAAAATAAATGTTCTAGTAATAAAACAACTACAAAGAATTGTATTCAAACGAGTAAAACCTATTTCTTTTGGTTTTATTAATTAGAAGGTTTTTATTGAAATTCAGCAAGGGTCAGATCTTCTCGGGAGGACTTAAGAAAGGGGAGTAGGCTTGAAAGAGTTTTATCTTTTGTGAGACTGCTTTCACATTGGAAAGCCAGAAGTTTTTAAAAACAAGAGCAGGGTATTTTACGATGTATGAACTGTGACACACTTGAAGCTGTATGGTGTAGCTTTCCAGTGGGGATATCAGAAGACACATTTGCAAGAGAGGCTGTATCTAGGATTTCAGTTGCGAGTGCTGGGGCGCCAGATGTAAGCACCAGAGAGAGCATCAGGGCCCTTGCGCTGACTGAGGCTGCCTCTGATCCAGCCCCAGTCAGTGGCAGCCCCTAGAGATAGCAGCTGTAGCCCCAGGTGTTAAATATGTGACAGCAGCTTGATCTATCGACCACTGTAAGAGGGGGCTTTGGCCTAAATGAAAATTCATGAAAAATTGATGAAGTCCCCAGATTATTTTTTTCCCTTTTCCTTCTCCAGCGCTGTGCCAATACAGCGAGAAGAAATTAAATGAGGTGTTGAACGCTTTAGTGGCAAGGAGGTTGTGGTTCAAAGGTCAGGGGTCAAGGGAAGGGAAAAAAGACCAATTTTCTGCCTTACTTAAAAGAAAACACGATGCTTTTCAGATTAGCTGGGATTTGCTGCCATTTTAATACAGTAATAATATTCACAAATAAGATTCCTTTCTGCATGAATTGGCAAAAGGTAGGAGTGTGTGGGTTGGTGCTAATAGAAAACAGTGGAAGTCTCTGAGTCATTATTCAATTGAAGAACCAGAAATAGATTGAGTCTTGCAAAGGCAGTATAAATTTGGGCTTCCATCTTTCTGAGTCTGTGCTTGAACTGTCATTTGGAGAAGGAAGAAGTCTTGCATTATTTATATGTCCCAGATTGCTTGAATAGCAGGCTTTGGAACACTCTCCAAACGTAATGGTCCTGTTTATGTTGGGACCAAAACTGAATTATGTTTTTATTTATAACAAGAGAGATTATGCTTGTACAGTGAGTTTAGTGTGAAGAGTCACAGGTGTATTCCAGAGCAAGCTTAAGCCAGCTCTTCAGCATGAAAGACAGTAATTTCATGTTTTACTATTGAGTGAATAAAATCTGAGAGGTATAAACAAATGCCACACAATCTCTGTACCATAATGTTAATGCACAATATTAATAAAACTGGAGTTATAATTTCATTTGAAATATTCAGGGTAAAGACCACCTGTAAAACAGGATAAAATGGGTGGATATCTTTCATCTAGGTTTTGTTCAACACGTGTCTTAAATGTTTTTAATTCTGTTACTGGTAATTTCAAAGCCTGATTTGCTTTAGGGTTGCTTTCACATGTGGAGAGTACATCATATTCATTTAGTTATACCCCTCTCACCCTCATTCTTCTCAGTAGAGTCTGCAGAACTTTCTGTCTGAGCTGGCAGTCTTTCACTGTCATCAAGAATTATTGTAAAATTTGAAGTGCTGGAGACAGTGGTCCTGTGGATGAGTCATATCAGGATTCTGAAAAGCATCATGCTTTTTCTTACTCTGTTATTCTAAGAAATATAACAAACCATAGCTATTATTGCAGCAAAATTAATGAAAATAAAATTCCACTCATAGAAGAAAATAAATAAAAGTGTATCTGATTAGATAATCAGAGAAAAGGCAGATTATATAAGGTAGAGAGAACATTTCAAACCTCTGTACTTCTGAAGTTTTAAATAAGCAATTTCTCTCAATTAGAATAAAGTAATGAGGAATACTATTTTTAGAAACGTACATAATGCAGCATTAATGTATAGGACATAATTTCCTACAGTGACTACTAGACAATAAAGAGGTTTATAAATACTAATGAGTGAAGCCATATCAGATAAATCAAGACCTGACTGATGCCTCAGCACAAAGTTTCCTTTTGATCAAAAAAAGTGATTCTGATTATATATTTTATTAGTTTACCTTTTAGCTAAGTTTTTTTTTTTCCTACTGCTTCTAAATTAACTAGGAATAAGAAACTTAGATATTTGATAGGGTGTGATTTTTTGTACCAGTAGCCAGAGTGAGCTAGAATTTTTATGACATTGGTGCTCTTCATCAAGATAAACTAAGCTGTATCTCCTGTCACTATTGCATTTTTCAGAAACTGCTTAAGATTGTGCTTCAGCATTGAGGCCTTAATGTAGACTAAAACAGTACTTCCCATCATCATCCACTAGGATTTAGACAGGTGACTGAATCATTATGTCTTCATTTCTTATCCTTTGAGCTCCCATAGGACATGCAGACTTAAGTGTTTAGTTCTAGGCTCACATTTAAGAGCTATCACACTGATGTTAGATCCAAAGATATTTAACATTATTTCAGTCATAATGAGAAGCTGTCGTACTTGTAGGTTTAGCCAGACTTTGTTCTCCATTTGCTTGTTTTTTGCTCTTCTCATACTGTGGTCATCTTGCAATAGTTTTTTGGGTTTTTTTTTAGTAGGTTTTCACAGCACAGTGAGCTCTAAACAAAGACTTTCAAGTTCACAGAATACAATCAGGCTTGGGTACCAGAAGAGTGTTTTTACTGTGAGCACTTAAGCTCAGCTGATTGTATGTTCCAGGAAGATGCACCAGCCCAGTGAAAAGTTTCCTTAATAGCTGCAGGTTGGTTCTACTGTAAGAATTAAATCCTTCAGAATTCCTGATTAGAATGTCTTTGTATTGTGCTCTCTTGCACTCTGTATTCATAGAACACAGAATAGTAGGTGTTGGAATGGACCTCTGGAGATCATTCTGGTCCAACCCACCTGTAAAGGAGGTTAACCTAGAGCAGACAGCAGAGGATTGTGTCCAGGTGGGTTTTTAATATCTTCAGCAAAGGAGATCTCCTCCACAGCTCCTCTGGGCAGCCTGTTCCAGTACTCTGTCACTGTGAAAGTATTTTTTCCTCATGTTCAGATGGAATTTCCTGTATTTTCAGTTTGTGTTTGTGCCCTCCTGTTGCTGGGCACCACTGAAGGGAGTCTGGTACCATTGTCTTGATGCCTGCCTTTAGATATTTATAAGCATTGATAAGATCCCCCTCTCAGTCTTCTCTTCATCAGACTAAACAGATGCAGGTTTCTCAGCCTTTCTTTCTAAGAGAGATGCTCCAGTGCCCTAATCATCTCTATAGCCTTACACTGGACTCTTTCCAGTAGTTTGTTTTTCTTGTACTGGCAGGCCCAGAATTGGACACATTACTTCAGATGTGGCCTCGCTAGGACAGAGTAGATGGGGAGGATAACCTCCCTTCACCTGCTTGACACACTCATCTTGGTGTAAACAATGCCATTTGTCTTCTTGGCCACAAGATCACATTGCTGGCTCATGGTTACCACCAGGACTCCCAGGTCCTTTTCCCCAGAGCTTCTTTCCAGCAAGTCATCCCTGAACCTGTGCATGGAGTTATTTCTCCCCAGGTGCAGGACCTTATACTTGCCTTTGTTGAACCTTACCAGGTTCTTCCCTGCCCAGATCTCACTGAATGACAGCACCTTCTGGTGTATCAGCATTCCTCCCAGTTTTATAGCATCAGAAAAATTGCTGAGAGTATGCTCTATCCCTTCATCCAGGTCATTGATGAATTTGTTGAACAAGCCTAGACCTAGCTAGCACTGACCCCTAGGTAACACCACTACCTACAGACCTCCAGTCTTACAGTCCAGTATCATACCCAGAATCCTGTTGTAAAAATAGTTTCCAGCATCTAGAAGTGGCTAGACAAGCTTTCTGTAGGATCTCTAATTTATTGCTTGAATTCTTCTCCACAGGATCTACCCTTTTTTCCCCACCTAAAAGAGAACTTTCAATATTACATTTTAGAAGCTATTTGCAGTGTGCTTAATCTGATTCTGCTTCTAATAATTTTTTGCACGTTTCCTCATTTGATTTTTATCAGCTTCCTTCTTCCTCTTGCCTTTGATTTTATTTTAAATCAAATCCTGCTGTTTATGTATCTTGGAATGCTCTACCTGATAAAATGTTTAAAGCTAAGAAACTACTGATGATTTTACAGAAACCTTGGAAGAGATTAGCTATTGGCTGATCTGTTACTGTGCACATCATTGAATACTGGGGTTTTTTTGGTTATTTGGGTTTTGGTTTTGGTTTTTTTTTTTGACATTTCTCTGATTTTTAGTTCATCTGGGAAATAAAGGAGAACAAGATAACATTTTTACAACCATTTTTCTTTTCTCAGAAGACTATAAGCACTATTTGAATGTTAATTGAAATATTAGCTATTGTTGGCTTCAGACGTGGTACTAATCTGTGATGTCTGGCTTTAAAAAGTACTCATTTGAAGTGATACTTCAGACCATTCCTTTGTAAATGTTGCATAGTATCAATTATAACAAAATTCATTACTATGGTAATTAACAGTAATGATTAGGATGAGACTGGTGGATATTTTATGTATACATGTATATTTATGTATATATTTGTATAAATATGGGGTTTTTATTCTGATAATAATTTGAGGATGTCCCATCCTTATCCTTCATCCTTTTCTGTCTTTTCTAAGATATATTCTTAACATTGTTCCAGTTCTTAGAGGACTAAAATTTAATCCAGGCTTTGGTGACACTTCCACTTCAAACGCTTCCATAGATTTTTACACTTTGAATAAGTTTCTAATATTTGGAAATTTAGTGAGAAATGTCTCTTGCTCAAAGAGGCAGTTATGTGAAGGTATACTGATACTTTGAAAATTGGTTTATCATACCAGAGAAAGGAAGTTTACACAGTCACTTTCTGCTGTCATAGAATTGTAGAATCATTAAGGTTGGAAAAGACCTCCAAGTTCACCAAGTCCAGCCATCAACCCAACACCACCATGCCAGTTCTGAAGTACCATGGCTACACGTTTTTGTTTGTTTGGGTTTTTTTAAGACCTCTGTCACCTCCAGATCTGGTGACTTTACCACTTCCCTGGGCAGCTTGTGGGGCCCAAAACTGAACACAGTACTCGAGGTGCAGCTTCACCAGTGTGGACTAAAGGGGCACAATCACTTCCCTAGTCCTGCTGGCCACACTATTTCTGATGCAGCCCAGGAAGCTCTTGGCCTTCATGTCCACCTAGGCACACTGCTGGCTCACATTTAGCCAGCTGCCAGCAAGCACCCTCAGGTTCTTTTCTGCTGGTCAGCTTTCCAGCCACTCTTCCCCAAACCTGTAGTGTTGCATGGGGTTCTTGTGACCCAGGTACAGGACCTGTCACTGGAATTGTTAAACCTCATAGACTTGGCCTCAGCCCATCAATCCAGCCTGTCCAGGTCCCACTGTAGAGAATTTCTGCCCTCAAACAGAGCAGAGCAAACTTAGTGTCATCTGCAAACTTTCTGAGAGTGTACTTGATCCTCCCATTTAGATGATCAATGAAGATATTAAACAAGACTGGCCTCAAAACTAAGCCCTGGGGAACACTGCTTGTGAATGGCCACCAACTGGATTTAATCATCTTATAGTCTGTCTTCTACTGTACAAAGTGATGTACAGATGTTAAGACCTGGGAGCCCTGGATCACTGTGTCCCCTGAATTCTACAGAGCTGTATGTACTAGTTCCATTCAGAAATGTTTCAAGCTGCACTTCGAAAAGCAGTTTGATTGGAGTGAGTTTAGAGATGAAAGGGAGAGCATTCATTGTTTCTGTTGGAAGCGTGTCTTGGAACTGAAGTCTTCCAGTGGTGAGAAAAGGAGTTTTAATGTTTCCAATGTAAACATAAACATGGTTAATTTGTGCTTGTTCTTGTGAACTGATTTTCCTTTAGTTTAGTTGTTTTCCTTTCTTTGCATTTATAGACCACAGTGATATCACTTCCGATCTATGTTCTTGCTAAGTTAAACAAGTAAAGCTCATGTCTGTTCTTGGAAAATATTTGCTTGATCCTAGTAGTCATTCTTCACCTCTTCTATTCTGCATCAATTTTCTGAGACATGGGTGGGTAGACTGCATATAATATTTCAAGACTTGCATGTGGTCCATTGCAAACTAGTGTTAATAACTACCTTTCCTGTTTTCTATCCATCACTCCTGTGATGATGTTGAACTTCTTTAAGCATTTGGAAGCTTATAGTCATTCGATAGGAATCTGATGCAGATTTTTCTCTTCCCCTATAATTTGTAACAGGTTGAGTTTCTACTTAATAGTAAACTTCCCTGTGATCAGCTTGAAAGCACTGACCTTGCACTTTCTATTATGGCACCTAATCTAGCTTCTTTTACACTAGTCTTCAGTGTCATCCAGTTCTTCCTGTTTAATGACATCCTCCCATTGAGTCCTGCTGAGCTTGTTGCCTGATCTTGTATGCCAAAGTTGAAGATGGCTATGGCATTTGAAATTGGCAGTTTCTTAATCCACCTGCATCTTGCTGGAGGACTTGGCTTCTACTAATTGGAATCGAACCTGCCTCTTGCCGCACCCCTTATGAAAAGTCATTTAATGAAATAAATGGAAAAGAAAAAAGTTTCAGTCTGTGAAGAGAATGCCAATCCAGCAAGGTTGAGCCTCATGAACACTGATTGTGGAAAAGAAATAGTTTCACTGATTTTCACTTTGCTTTTGTTAGGATCTCGAAACACCAATCTGTACATAAGAATCTTAAGAAAAATATCCAGAGTTTAGGTAGGTAAGGTGAACAGTGTAGTAATCTTGAGAAAAAATTTACATTTGTTAATATTTTGAATTTTTGGATCATAATGAGTACAAAAAGTTCTCCATCTGCTCTGTAAGTGCACACACACACAAATATAATTTAGAAGAATGTAGGTTTGGAAAAAGAACAAAATAATTTCAACTCTCTGACTTCGACATTTGAAATTAATTATTCAGTTCTATATGCAGTGCACTTGGTGACTCATACTATTATATATCCATAAAGATTACAAATAAGAGGATGTTCATTTGATATTTTAGCAGAGGCAGATATTAAATGGAACTTTAGGTATCCTTAAAATGGAAGAATTTGTCCAGAATAGTATAGATAAGGTAGCTACATGAAGTTTCTTAGTTTTGATTTTATGTGGAATAAACTAGTGATAGTGAAAGAAATGAAATTACTTAGTGTCCTCAGAACAGCTTTCCATTTATTTCCATGATAGATGCAAATTATTCTAGTTTTACATGCATATAAAACCTTTGGAATATGCAGATCAGCTGTTAGTATGGAGAGGCATTTTAGTTCCAATATGGTCACACAGTAGTTTTGAGAATGATATGTATTTGGTTTTTGGTTTTGAAAACTGGGACTGTAATCTCAGTTTTCAGAGACTTTTCCTCTTTTACCTTGGAGGCAGTGGCATAATACCCTGCTGGGTCACACCAGTTGGTCAACCTAGTCCAATAGTCTGTCTTGGATGATGACAAGCAAAGACACAGAAAAGGGGAACACATGAGTTTAAGCACTTTAAGTGGCTTTCCACATGGATTCTGGGGAAGTAATTTTTTTTTTTTTCTTGGTTAGAATCAGAAAACAGCACACCCAATATAGATGTATAAAAGATCTTATATGGGACATTTCCTACCTTTCCTGCAAGATTATCTTTACAAAACAGATGTCTACATCTGGATAGGAGTTTCTTTTCTTTCTCTGCACCTCTTTTTTTTCTCTGAAAGCATAGGATATTTAGAGTAGTTCTAAATTTAAGTGAGAGCACAGTTTGGGCATAAATTAGATATTATTGAAACAAACTGGAAAGTTAAATGAACTTTTTCGAGGTTTATCAGAATGGCTTTTTCTCCTAGTCAGGCATCTTGGTTCCTAAAAAACGAATAGCAGAAACATTTAACTTAATTTTTGGATAGCATTTGATTTTGTGTCCCATCTTTTCTACTTCTAACTCTACCTTTCATTTTTATTTATTTATTTTTTCAAATTTAGGCTCAGTAGCTAGAAATAATATCTTCCTCTGGTTCTTGAGTCAATGAAATTATGTATGCTCTGGACTGTTGGAGGGGGAGATAAATAGCCCGCAGTGTGGACACTTGCCTGGGAAATGTAAGTAGAGCCACACTAGGGGCTCAGGATACATACGTTAGAGACCCCATTAATTTAATTGACATATATACAGTTTTTATTCTACTGTAGAAGCAGTAGAACTTAATTACCTGATTCAAACCTGATTCGAATTGGGCATTCCTATAGATGCATGCCTAAAAGTCAGTGGTGGAAATACTGAACATCAATCATGTTTTCTTTTGAGATATGGAGCCATCTGCTCAAGGTCATGTATCATGTTCATTGCAGAACCATGAACAAAAGCCAAATCTTTTGGTAGTATAACATCCTTAGAAAAGGAGGTTATTCTTGATCTTATTTGCCTCCCTCTACATACTACAGAAACAAAAAAAACAAACAAACAACAGATTACATTCTTCATGCTTTTGTTCAGATAATGTTCCCATTTGAGCAACATCCGATCATCTGATTTTGAATGTGTTAAAACATTTTGGCCTTGTAATAGATCTTCGTTCTTATGTAAACTTTGATTCTGTCAGTCTTGTTGAAATATGTATAAAACACCCCACTCCCTGGGAGCACTTAATATAAATGGACTTTACCTCTACTGAGGCCTATGCTTTTGCAATTGTTGTGAAATGGGAAATGGGGAGTTTGGGACAGTCCTGGATTTTTTTAAAGCTGTATTTTCTTATCTAATTGGTCACATGGTAGGGACTTGTTTTCTTCCTGGCAGCTGGGCAATTTTTATCCTCGTCCTCTCAAACCAGGAGACTTCACTACAAGGAATGGATGTAAAAAGTAGAAGTTAAGAGCTGTGAGAAAGGAAATTTTGTGTGAGTTGGTCATCAAGCTACTAACAGTAATATACAGATCTAGTGAACAATCAGGATATAGTTTGCAATTTATTTATTGATAACTTTCTTATTTGCTAAAGTTACAAATATGAACTCTCATTATATGAGTATTGCCAATATTGTTTAGGACTGGTACTGTATATAGCTATTTAACCATCACATATTTCTCATACATTACAGTTTTTATATATAAACATATGCTAATATATTTGTGAAAGACACACTTTAAACATACATCTTTTAAAAAGTCATCTCTAACATTGATGTATGTTAAAATTTCTAAGTAATGGACTGTATGGGCAATTTAATGTCCTCTGCCACTTTCTGTGTTTCAAAGAAGCTTCTTTGTGATACACACAGTGTGCACAGTACAACTGCAGTACAAAATGCATGTGGTTTTGTTCACTTTCACTGTGTACCAGAGCCACTCTATGGCATTGTGTACTTCCTTTCCCCTATTACAGTATGTAAGAAAATGGTTACAGAAGAAATGCTTGTGGTTTCTTATTTCTAGCGGTCCTCTCATCAGCCTTCATGCTTCTGCTGTGATACTTATCAGGTATTTGCTAATTTTTTTTTTTTTTTTTTTTCCTAATCAAGCAGACTAAAAGCAACCCCAGGAACTCAAGGGGCAGTGTAAGTAAGGATCTGTATTGTTCCCATGTGTAGCATCATCTGGAGGAAATATGTATACACTTGTGCCAGCCATTTTTCCACTGCCTATCTCAGACTCCGCAGTTGAGGTGACCTCTGAAGTGCTTGGTACAGTGAGTGATGGAGTTAATGAGATCCAGCGACACCATGACCCTGTCCCTCTTGTGGCCCTGGTTTCACTCATCTATCTTCCTGGCCCCACAGGCCGTGATGTGCTGTGTGGAGACAGGATTAAACAAGTGTGAATAAACAAGTTCAAAGCTTGCTTTCAGGGCTGCCAACACAGAACATCAGGAAAATGAGACATTAATAACCCTGTGCTGGGAGGAGGCTTGTTATTTTGCCGTAGAAACACCTGGGGAAAGTACTGCTTTCTATTCAGTCAGGTTTTTTTGCATGCCAGAAGTTTGCTTAAGACTTCTGTGAAGAGTGCAAGATTTGGCCTGCCATTCTTCTTAGTCATGAAGCTGGCAGCAGTCAGACCAGAGGCAGAATACTTCTCCCAGAAAGGTGCTGAAAAACCTGCTTTGAATGGAGCATGCTTTGCTTGTATCGTGTTATTTGGGCTCTGATTCACCAAAAGTGATTGTAGGGTGGGGGGTTTTAACCTAATCTGTTTACAAGAAAAAATTGAGATGTATTGTCAAGATTAGTCTCCAAAGCAAAGTCTTACAGGAAGAGGTTTTTTTCTGTCAAACGAAACTTTTTTGTTATAACATGATTTCAGTTTGAATCTAGATACATGGGTAAGATGCTGAGGTAAGATATACTTCTCTGATTGTGACAGTGGTTTACTGTGTCTGTCTTCTTTTTGTCAAGACACTCTCTATACCCTGTGGCACTTTCTGATCAGTTGAGTAGTTGGTGATTAAATGCATTCATTTAGTTCAATGGGTCAGAGTTGTTGTGGTCGGCAGAAGATTACTGATGGATTATCAGTTTCATCACCTTTGACATCTTAGCACAGTTCATAATCTGAAAATTCATAACACATTTGCCTGAGCAATAGCATGCTCAGCTACCTGTGTGATCATGGATCCAGGTACTGGGAATGTTGTGTTCAGGATTAATTGGACAAGTGTCACAGAAATTAGAAGGACATAATCTTTTTTAATGAAAGAAACACCCAAAACACCCATTAGTACCAACTACTGAAGAGTGCTAGGGTCAGTTGCAAGCTTAGTAAGTTACAAAGCTGTAATTCACTGATCTGTCTTTTCATAGTGTTTCAAGAAATCAATGTGCATTTCAGAACCGAGGGAGATTTTGCTTTGGAATAACTGGACAATTATGAGGCAGAAAATATGCAATGATTTTCGAAGTCTAAAATGAGCAAATTCATACTGGAAAAGGCATCTGTTTAGAACCCTCTATTTCACTACTGTTGTACAGTAGTAGTAGTAATAATAATTTGTGTTATTATGATTTCTGACTGACAGCCTGCCTAAGATTATTTTTTTAAAGTCCAATCCTGAAAGTGCTGTAAGCCCAATTGGAGGTAGCACACTACTGTACTTCTATGTTACAAAAATCAGAGACCTCTTACACTGATATTTGTGACAAAACAGAAGAATGTCCAAGAGATCCAGTGACTGTTTTAGACCTGAGCATCATCAGGGTTAGCAAATTAACAGTGGCTGTCTTGAGGGGGAAATTATTCCTCAAAATATTCCTCTAGTATTTGAGAACCATCTCTTAAACTGTTTCTGTTGTTGTAAGTCTTGTAGTTTTATTAATCTTATTAAACTAACCGGGTTTCCATTTTTCATCTTGTAGAGTGTTATTCTGCTGGTTTGTCTACTTGGTCACTGAACAGAAGCTCAGATATATCTGACCTCACAGAGATTCAGGGAGCACTTGTGCCTTCTGTATTCTGAACTTTAAAATATCAATCGCTATTTTTTCTACTTATATCTCCATAGTTTTTTGCAGCATTATCTATCCCCATAGCATCTTCCCACCATATTCCTACAACTCCTTTAACACCAACAGGGTGTTAAACATAAAGCTAGTTTGAGATTGCATACATATTGAAATGCCAGATGTCCAACAGTCCTTTTATCATGTTATTCTTTCACAGAAAAAATTTTCTGTAATGAGAATGTCTAGTCAAACATACTCCTGCACTTTAGCCTGGGAGTAAATCTTGCGTTTCTAATTTGACTTATGCACTTCACAAAGGGAGCCAATTTTTCTTCTAGCTGTACTACCTGTTGTGTAGGTAGGTGTGTAGTGTAGGTATAGTGAAGAGGAAGAGAGAAAGAATGGAATGAAAAAGAGAGGACAAAGATTTGCTAATAAAAGTACTTCAGTTCATAAGCATTTAAGGCTTAACAGTAAGATTTTTCTGGCTTTGTTGAAGCATCTAACAGTTATTTTTATTTTTTCATTTCAGAGAGAAAAGCAACTAAAGTTGTAATTTCCTCCTTGTGGCATGTCCTTATTTTGAGTAAGCACTGAAAATATAAAATGAGATTAAAGGCCTTATGTGACAGGGAGACACCCTCCCCTATTATTGAAATAACTTGATGTGCGGAGCTGTGTTGGAAGGCAGCAGTTATAGAACATCTGCTATATTCTTGCTCATTATATGTCATAGTTCACTAGAGAGACATTTGCAATGTAGTTGCATTTATTTATCTTAATGTTACTGTCCTGTAACTAGGAGTTTACTAGCTTTTCCTGATAATGTATGTATCTTGACCATTAGGCAGTACTTAAATGTCACTTTATAGGGTGTGAGTAGTTATATTTTCCTTAAGGCATGTCTTGTAGTCTGGATAACAAAAGGATGAGAGGTGTATTTTTTCAGAAAGTCTTGTGATTTGCAGCAATCTTGCATAGTAGAACTTGACATCAAGTCCAGTTAAAGTTACAGCTTCTGAAGTGGAACCATGTGGTTTTTAGGTATTTAACAGCTGCAGAAAAAGGTGTAATATCCATGTGCTGTCCTACTGCTGCCATCTCAAATACTGTATTTTCTTTGAGGAAATACTTCAAAATGGTATATTGAACATTCCATATTACTTGCAGTGAAATGGTGTTTAAACAGCTGAAAAATTTGTATTCTACCTTAAGTCCACTTATTTTTTAGATTGTAGTGCTGTTGGTGCTGTCCTAAGGTCTTTAATTTCACAGATTTTACAGCATATTTAATCTTCCAGGAGATTAAAAGCAGGTGAAAACATGCAAATTATTTGAATCCAATTTTCATGAAAACTTTAATAAAGGAAATAAAACCATTCTTTATCGATGATAGAAATGGCACTAGCTACTTAGCCCAAATATCAGATAAGCATCATGTATTATAACAGAATTATGAAGGGAATAATGAACGTGATTGCTTCCAAAGCAAGTCAAGGAAAAGTCCAGTTCCAAATGCCTGTATATTGAGGAAAATTGTGAAAATTAGCAAGAAAAAGTATCAAAAAAAGGTGTTTTGGTTTTGTTTTTTTTTACATGGCATTCCTGTGTTTCCAATGTTGTGAGTGACTTGTGAAGCAAATTTATCTGATATTCTTTTGGGATATTGAACTCGAAAAATACAATTGAGCATAATTATATATATAGTAGTGATATGAAATTTAACTTAAGTGAAGAAGTTCCAAGTTTGTTTATTGCCATTATTCTTGATCTTGCAAAGTGGTCCAGAAAATATAGTTAGAATGAGATTTCATTGTTCTTGGCTTTGAGCAAATACAGCTTTTAATCTACAACTCACTAGACTTCATAAAAAAATAAAAGGGAGTTTCTAAGGAGTTTTTAGAGAAATGTTACCACCATCATATAAAGTGCAATAAAGCTTTTATGTTGGCATGATACTAGCTGTTAAAAATGTCTTTATAGAAGCAAAACTGTTTTACTTCTGCATTGGGCTAATTGACAAGTTTAAGGTTAAAGGAGTCACAAGCTTTAATTTTTACAATTCTTAATCTAGTGGGTTTTGCTTCTGGGAGGCTTAAGAGTCTGTTTCTTTAATTCCTATCCTTTTTTTAAATTCATAAACAACTTTAGGATCCGTTTAACATAGCAGTTCCATTGAGACATATTTTAATTCCAAATAATTTACCACAGTGACATTTGAAACCTTTAATGTCATGTGCAGCCAAAGGGGAAAGATGCTTTGAGAGGAGGTAAAATGACTGGTTTTTGTTGTTTTTTTTTTGTTTGTTTGTTTGTTTGTTTTGTTTTTGTTTTTTTTTTTTCCTTCCCCCCAGGGGATTAAACTGTAGTTTTACTACTAGTGCTAAAATAAAAGTTTGGGTCTAACTTTATAGTCATTGCTTGTATCAGTTAACTGATTAATGGTCTTGTTAAAGCTTTTTTGTTCTTTAATGGGTTAAAAATGCCATCACTATGAAAATAATATTGACTTTAATTTTTGCAGAAATAGATTGCAGAAACAATTTTTCTTTTAAGTTGTCTGTAATGTCCATTGTGTAAAGTGTTTGATATTATAGGTTTTGATTTTCTCCTTTTAGTTAATATTCCTTCCAGGTTTTGTTTAGAATGCCCAAGAAAGTGCTAAATTTCAATTTGTTCTTCTGCTATTAGACTTCTAGGAATTGCCACTCCTGTTTTACAAAGTATTAACCAATACTTCTTTGTCTCAAAGGACTTTGTGAGGTAAGGTGTACTGCTGATGTGAAATGCTAAAATAATTCTAGTATGTTAGGTACCTGTGAGACTCTCTGCTCCTATTGATACAAGGGAACTGTTTATCTATTGGGTATGATCAGTGTTTACCTGTGTGCACAACTTGTGTATAAAGTTGGGTTTTTTTGCCCAGAGAGTCCTGGGAGACTATCATGGCTCCTTATTTTCTTACATGTCTGCAAAAGTTACCTTAGTTTTGGCTACCTACTTGGTTTTTCTTTTGAAAAATGTTTTGAATACACTGAGAAAGAAAAAATGATAAGAAGGTATTAAGCTGCAGGGGATTATCCCAATGTGTGGAAGAAAGTGCATACTACTTTAAATGACTTTTAACCTAAGTTTGACATTTGACTTGCTTTAGCATTGATAATATCCCTTTGAGATCTCTGACTTACAAGAATTAATGAGGTTTGATTTTGACCTCTCTTGTTTCTTTTTATTGACACATCAGATGTATTATTTTAGAAAATGAATTCCAATTCTTTGTCACAATTCTGAGTTATAAAAAAGAGGTAAGGTTTAACTACACGTACACTTATAATATGACAATAGTTCTGCTCTTTCACTGGGGGAAGCATGCAGGAATTATCAAGTTAGACCCTAGAATTTGCATCAATTGTTGTGATGTCAAAGCTGCCATATTAATATTCTTAGTTTTCCATTTCACTGGTTAAGTACAATACAGATCAATCTAATGAGGTTTTAGGTACTTTTAAGTACTTCTTGCTTTTGCAGCTCCATGGTCTTGAGTTAAAAATAAGTTTTTTAAAACATGTAGTCATAAATCATAAAAGCTTCTAGTTTTAAATAAAAGAGGAATTTAATCAGGAAGGAAATTAGGTACACAACTTTAGTCTTATTATCTTAAAACTGAACATGCTATCTTTGTATGAAGAAATAGCCTTTTAATCTTTATAGTTTTGTTTATTTTTAGAGTTTATTTTCACCAAGTTTTAAGGTGGTCTTTGAAAACTGTTGTTATGAGAAAGAACTATTTTTAACACTTTTTGGGGTAGGTGATGCTTATTGCTTTAACAGCTAGGTATATTTATATATTTTCTCAACAGAATACTAAGAAAAATAAGAGACTCCTAAAAATTAATGCATTGCTTAGACTTTTAGATTCAGAGATGCAAAAACGAAGCCTTCTCAAATGAATTCCAGAAGTGTGACAATTTTTTCATATCATACTCTAACCCAAGGCTTTGTTTGGCATACTGTGTTTTACTAGTGTTACAAATATTGAAGTATTAAAGAAATAATTTTTGTGATTTCTCATTCTTAGAGCGTGACTGAAATGACACGAAATTGAATATGGGTGACCTGTATTTCTTTTTTCTTAATTCTTCTCTACCTTACTGGTCCTCAGGCTTGGATAAGCCTGCATTGCTTGCACTGAATATGTGCAATATAGGCAAATGTGGACACTTTTATGGTGTTTGCCAGCAAGGAGCCATGGGAAATTGTGTATTCAGAAATGACAGGGTTTTTTCATATAATTGAATCTGAAGAGAAATTGGCAAGAGAATCATAACCTATCTGGTAAACTTAAATTATAAGCAGTTTGGGTTGGTCTCTCTTTGTAATTTACCAGTTTTTAAGAAATTTACCCACTGTGTTTCTTTATGAACTCCTATGGAGACACTTTTGAACAGGAGAAATTAGAGTCTTTAGACAGCACATGAGTACTGGTTGTATTTTTTTTCTTTTTCTTTAGAGATTTATCATGGTTCAAGAGTATGCTGCTATACTTTTTTTAATAGGGATTAGATACTATTAATTTATTTAAGCTGTTTTCATTTTTTAAGAGTTTTCTGTAGACTTCATTTCAGTAAGAGGCAGGTGTGTGAAGATAAACTAGAAGTTATTTTGGCTCCTTATGGCATGTATGTTTGGAAACTCATACTGTATAATTTCTAACAACTGACACTTCCTTTCATAGCATCTTTGAAAGGAACTAGCCTGAAACTAGCTTTAACAAATTTACTTCTTTGTGAAAGTTCAGCTAAAGAAAACACAAAAGTGCATGGAAGCAGGGTGGTTCCTGCTTCTGTTTTTCTATTTCAGGGTGTTTCTGACTTTTGGCTGGCATGCTTGTTTGAGAGGTATTCATGGCTCCTGTCAGAGATTATGCTGGATCCATGTTGCTTAGAGAAATACCAAGTTCTGACTTGTTTACTGGGGTGCTTAAGTATGCTTGGGTGTAAAATATTAATTTGCAAGACACCATTAGAATAGTACAGTTTTGCAGAAACAAAAGCAGAACAGCTTCATTTGTGTTGTAAGTGTAGGTCTGTTCTTAATCTGGGTGTGTCAGAGGGATATTTGCCTGTGTACAATGTAAAGTGAACTGTTTAGTTACGTTTGGGGTGTGTGTGTGTTTTATATATATAAATCTCCTTATGATAGTGATGTGTAATTACATGACCCCATACATCATTTTCTGAAAGATGACAGTCTGAGTCAGTGCCCCAAATGGATGGTGCTTATTTTTTCATACCTTGCTTGTTCAAGGCTTTGCCTGTACTTAATTGTGTATTCCTGATGTCTTAAATTAAGTGGGGAGGTATTTTTTTGCTCTTTAAAGTTTTTATTGCTTATCTTTACTACAAAAAGCAACACTGGAAAAATTTTGCAGGTACAGACAGGGCCAGATTGTGACTTAAGCAGAACTGGCCAATTATGCCGTGGCAAATGTAGAGGTTGGTTCTTTAAAACCAACATTTTTCATCCTTCTATGACTCTCACATGACTTCTGGCTTGTCCAGGGAATGGAAGGAGTCTGACTTGATGTTATGGTAATTTAATGTGTCAAGCAAAGACTGAAGTGGAACAGTGAAATTTGGACATCTTACTAATTCTGTCACTGCTATGACTTTTTCTGTCAAATTCTCAGACTAGCAGTCTGGGCCAGAAGACAGTTCACTAAATTATCATTCATCTGACAGGGGCTTTGCAGCAGTTTCTAGAAGACCAAAGGTCCTATAGGAAATAAGTAGATGGTCACCACTTGGTAAGACTGTATCATAACAGCATTATACAAAGAAATAATACAAGTAATAATAAACAAGTTTCTTTCTATAACAATTTAATTAATAGTTTTCTTTTTCTTTTTGAGCAAGACTTCCTGTGTTTGTTAGAAAGAAATAGAATCATAGAATTGGCTGGGCTGGAAGGGACCTCAGAGATCATCAAGTCCAACCCTTGATCCACTACCGCTGCAGTTACCAGACCATGGCACTGAGTGCCACATCCAGTCTCTTTTTAAATATCTCCAGGGACGGAGAGTCCACCACTTCACTGGGCAGCCCATTCCAATGTCTGAACCAAATAGGTTCTAAACTGATTATAGTTTGGTTTTTTTTTCTATATCATGTTAAATATGAACTGAAGTACTTTGTTTAGACCATGGTCTCCCTGTACATGAACTTTTCCCCTGTTAAGCACCTTTCACCTACCTCTCAATACAAACGGTAGTGAATTACCTGGTATTTTTATCTGTATTTGCATTTATGCATGTGGAGCCAGTGAGCTCTGATAAGTTATTCATAGATCACACCAGAGAATCTAACGTGTTTAAACAGTCTAGCAGAACTTAGAAAACTCCCTTATAATAATAAGCAAAACACAAAAGAATGCCTAGGGTTGGACTAGATGATCTCTAAAGGTCCCATTCCAACCCCATCTAGTCTATGATTCGATGATATTTCTGAGCCTTCAACTTACGAAAGTTCCCATTTTCACTTCTAATCTTTTCCAGTCTTCAGGTAGGGTAGTGCTTTTCAGCTTTCTTTAAATAGCTGATTTTATTGATTTATAGTTTTAACCTTTTTTTTTTTTTTTTTCACAAATTTCACATTTTATCCATTGATGTCTAACATTTGTAAAAGTCGTAAAGTTGTAAAACAAAAATGTGACTTGAACTGTCGCTTGATTCTGAGGGTCTAAGTGTATGTGTGCCTGTGTATTTAACATGGATGCATTTGTGTTTGTATAGCAATATATTTAATTTTTAATAATGAGATATATTAATCTAAATCTGGTAATTAGGTTATTTTTCTTAACCATATTTGGTGTTTGAAATGTATATATTTCAGCAAAGAAGATGCACAATAGTTACATAATAATGAAACAAACATTAATTTTTTATTAAACTAATGCCATTCAATTTTTTCCTTAATGATGAAGATACAGATGTATGAAGCCACTTTTATTAAAACACTGAATATAACTTGATACTCATTATGTGTGTAGAGATTTGAACTTTTGCATGGATCTCAGAAACTCTAAAACAAAATTAAAAAAGGCATAAAACCCTTTAAAAACTTGGTGAATAACTTTTATGAAGCCTTATCAGGGCCATAGAAGTACCAATATGACTCGTGTCATGAAAAAACTTAGTCATATTTAGCCAAGTGGCATACTATCCTTCAACCCCAGCACAGCAAACAAAGTATTCCTGTAAAAATTTGGCTGTAATTTCTGCAGAAATTCTTCTGAAGACCACTGTGAAGTTGCAGTAAGTCTTCCCATTGTGTGTGCAGCTTCCAGCCATTATACACGTTTGACCCCCAAATGACAAAATAAATGAAAGCTGCTCTTCAAAGTAATGCAATCAGTTCAAAAATATTGTGCTAATAAAGTTATAAATTCTAATTGAAAGATTTATGGCAATCCATTTAGTTGTTACTAGGTTATTTGTGACAGACAGATGCAGAGTAACCTGATTAGAGTCAGCATTGTGATGACTTGTAACTGCAGAGGGGAATAAAGCTTTAAACCTTTGTCATAGCCCATTCTCTGAGATGCGGTTGGAAGCTGATTTAAAAGAAAATATACGACTGCTAAATGTAGGCTTGCAGCTGCCTCAGATGGGCTGGCCCAAAGCAAGTGTTAAAATGACTGACAGGTCTTTCTTTATCTAAGTTTTGATTTGTAATTCAATTTTGCAGATTGATTTAGGAGACATTTTATTGAAAAACTCTTTTCAATATTAAGTGAATTTTCCCATTTCTTTTGTTTTTAATACCTCCTGTTAGGAAAAATACTCTTAATTCAGTTAATAACCGAAATTCTATTAAGGAGTAAATTCTTTCTGATTTTATGAGCAAACTTTATGAAAATATGCTACCTATATGGACATAGCCTTCAAAAACAGAAAAAGCAGCAGCGTTTTTATTCACATATATCAATATAGTTTTAACTGGAGGAGCTTAACTTTATTGGAACAGAGTAATAGTTTCATGGTTGCTTCAGAGAGCTGCTGTTTGATGCATGTTCCTAGATTAAATACCTAAAAAATGGACATTTGTTTTCATGTTTTCCTTAAGATATGTATTCTTTTAGGTACACAATTCATATCATTCTACAAGTGAGAATTAATTCAGGGTTTTATTTGATTTCTTTGACCTCTTTGTCAGAAGCAGTATTAATTGGTGACAGAATACAGTTCTTATGAGGAATAAATTGTAACATGTAGTAATGTGTATTGCAAAGCTGTTTCTAGTCCTAACCTCAGTGGACTTGAATGCTTTGATGCTATAAGCAATAAGATTGTCTAAGTTCAGGCTTATTGGCAAGTGCTCATCTTAGCCTGATTAAAACAGGGCTTTTCCTGTAATATGTCAATTTATGATATATTCAAAGTTATAATCAAAATAGTTCTAGCAGTTACAGCTGTCAAAGGGGACTATTTTGATAGAACTGCTTTTATATTGAGAGTGAAATGGTTCTTACAGCTCTAAGCTTATAGAATAGCATGCTTTACTTGCTGGTATTCATTTAATAAACTCTTTGTTTAATGATATAGGAGTAAATACTAATTTACCAGAACATCTGAAAACAGAGGGTAAACTTTAAATCTGATCAATGAATGGATTTTTAAATTTTGTGTTTATGTAGAGTAGGGAAGATTTCTTTGGCAAGTTGCAACACTGATTATTTCCTCTTAGTATTGACTAGTAGGTGTATTAAAGTAGTGGGAAATGCCAAACAGGAAAAATGTAAAGTGTGTATATGAATTTTTATAAATATCTGTATGTGTATGGTGCAAATGTATTTATTATATTCCAGATTAATAGTGTCATTTTAAGATTATCTACTCTTTTTCCAATATAAGACTACTTTTTGTTGTCTACAACCTTACCAGGTCATGATCACTTCATTTGAAGAGGCCATGTTTGACTCTGTCTTCAGGGTGAATTCTCGTGAGTGTAGTGATGGGGAAAACAAAGGGAATAAACAGGGTAGAAACTTTGCCACTATCTTAATGTCAGATGAGATACCTGAATACCTCCTGCCACTGTCCTTCCTAAATTATGGAAGGATTTTTGGAGTAGGTTAGGTCCAGAGGCCTATATATCAGAAACTTCACTCTCACCTTGCCATCAGAATCCATTCAAGAAATCACTGTTTACAGGTGTGAATTACCAGATTCTGAGATTTTAACAGTTAGATACCCTGAAGATTTCATCAGTTTTATCTGAGTTCAAGTCTGGGTGAATAACACATTCCCAGTAATTGTAACTATTGTAACTTATTTCTAATGCTCTTCTAGAAACTTAGCCTCCTGGAATGGTTGAATAATTCCAAAAGTGATGGATTGTCGTGCAGAGATCAGTTGAAGTGGTCAGAGGTGCATGATAAATGTAATTCATCTCATGGATATTACAGATGTATCTCTGGGGCTTCTAAGGGACTAGTTTAAGCACATTTTGGAAACTGTCAGAACTTCTATTTTTAATCCGTATGTTCCTATCTTTAATTTTTCTTTCACCATAAGTAGCAAAACAATTGTGGTGAAAGCCATCAGGGCAGCTTCGTGTAAAATATTATAACTGATTCTCTGCCATCTAGGAATACTGACATTAGCCACATATTATTGTAGTATGGGAGCAAAAAGAGACCCAGAGCATGTAATCTCTTTTCAGCTTTTATTCAGCTTGAATTTGACCCTTGCACAAAACTTAGAACTCCAAGTAGACCATATTAGAACTGTAATAATGAAATTTCATATTTTCCAAGGCTTCTTTACTTAAGAATTTCTAGTGAACATAATTGTGGTAATAGGGACTACATACTCAAACGCTATAAAATTGTTTGTTCTTAGTATATTAAAAGAGTTGCTGAAAAAGTTTAGGGAAAGATCATTAGCTGATATGCACAGATTTTGTGTCATTCAATTAATTTACCCAGTGCATACATCTATGGTGACCTGGCCTAGGGCTGCTAATAAAAGATGTGGAACAACTATCCTGAAAGGTGCTTCTTTTAATTCCAGTGATTCTAACTTTGAAATGTCATCAACCATCTTTTCTAAGTATATTTTTACCCATTTTAGCCACACAAACCCCACAGTTTCAGGCTCCCTGTTAGGGTTGAATAAATCCTAATTCTGAATCTAATACTTGAAATTCAGTTTTATGTTAAAAATGCAGGATAACCATGTGCTATTTTAACTGGAAGGAGAAACTCTGTTTTGCCTGTTCTCATCTTAAATGTTTATTTTCTATCTCTATACTGTTGTTACTTCTTTGCTTCATAATTATTTTAGTGCTAATAAGTCTTACCTTCAATTCACTGATAACTGATGCTTCTAAGATTTGGAAAACATTTCTTAAAGGAAGGTTTGTTGCAATCTGGTTTTGGGTCAGTTGTAATTTTCAATTGCATTGTATCACAATCTAAATCATTCCCTGTCAATCTAGAAAGTGGTGTATTGCAGTCCTGCTGAACTGAAGATAGTTATTCTGGAAAGTCTCAAGTGTTTCTCTCAGGTATGTGCCATTGCTGTGCTGTTTCAATCAAGAATCACAAATGCTGCAGTTTGTTTGTTCACATGGCTGTCAACACTTCAGGAACTTTTTCAGTATCTTTTTTCCCTATTGTTTTCCCTGATCAAAGCATGACGTGCTTACTAAGATTCTCATAAGATAATCATCTAGTAGTAACTCTGAGCCTGAAGACAAAAGGAAAGATAGTTCAAGAGCTCATTGTTAATTTCTCTCCCGGTATAATCAAATCAGTCCAGCTCTCCAGTCAGGACTTATAACCCTTAATAAGTCACTTTATTCGATTAAGAGGAATTGATTTTCTTCTACTGTGGATCATAGTGATTATGATAAATATGGCATCTGATGCTTGCTTCCCTATCTTCCCTGCTACTGTCCATTTGTTTGCAGGGTGGGCAGGTAAACGAGCCAGAGAGATGATGCGGCGTCATTAACTGCAGTTGGTGTCAGCACTCTGACAGCTGGGGAATTGAGTGGTTCCATAGATCAGAGCAGAAGCCAGTGGTGAGGGTCTCACACAGCAATTACCTATTTCTGACAACTCTACTGACAGCCGTAAATGTGGGAAATGATGCTGGAGTAATTTGTAATCCCAACCAGGAGAGCAACTTGCAGTCCGTGGTGGTGTGGTGGCAGCATACAGGCTGTAGGTAAAAGGTTGGCCAATGTTAAAGCAGGTGGGAGAAGGGGAAAGGAGACCTGTCACACCACCATGTTTTGAAACTAAAGCAGTGTTGACCTTCTCTTCAATCAGAGGTTACCAGTGGAAACATTTCTTGACAAGGTTACCTACTTGTTTGGTTTTCCCTAAGCTTTTTGGCAGTAGAAAATTCAGTGGACATGAATTAAAGTTTTGGGGAAGCAGGGCAGACAGAGTGGTGACTTAGATAAATGTCAGTGCTGTTCAAGGGTGTTTTGGGACACAAAAACGTTGATTTGTACATCTTTAATTCTTTGGCCTATCATGAGCAAAAGAGAACATTGTATTGGTCTGGGAATTTTTCTTTCCCCATCATAGTAATAGCAGCCTATGCCTGGACAGATTTTCTTCTTGATACCCTCAAGCTTGTAGACAACATAGCAGGTTCAGGTGAGCTTTGGGAAGATGTTATCCAGGTAGAAGGTTCAGCTTTTCCTGTTTGCCTTTTAAAATTGCGGTAAAAAGTAAATAAAATCTTAGCAGATTTTTTTTTTTTTTCCCAGAAGTATTATCTAACCTATATTTCAGCATCTACTTAAGAAGCTTTACTTTCAGAACTACTTAATTATCTTCTTGCTGAGCAAGGGAAACTAGATGTTTCAGTGTTGAATTAATCTAATCTGAGTAAATTAAGACAAAGATTTCAAAGTCTATGTGGCCTTGTAGTTTGATATCCTGCATATAACCCAAGCCACAAATTCTGAAGTAAGATCAAAATTTGTGGCTGGAAAGATTGATTCTTTTTAGGGTCTGACTTTGGTCCATGTTGCCCTTAATAAGTACTGAATCCCAGTGTAGATTTAAAAAGATTTCAAGTAAGAGAAAGTCACATCCCCTGTAAACTGTTTTAATACAGGGATGACACAAAGATAAAACTATTGCTTCATAAATTTTAGTTTTATGTTCTGGTTAGGCTATGGTTCACATTTCTACTTAATTTTATACAAACTCAGTATTCTGCAAAGGAAAAAGTTTTGACGTCCACACCATGTGGCATTTCTGAGACATCATATGTCTTCTAAATATTGCATCTGTTTCACGTGGTTGACATGTACTTTCCCTGCATAGCCATGTGGAATGGTGGTAAAATAGGATTCAAATCACCAGGTGCTATCTTATACTGTATAATTACAGCTTTCAAGCACTGATTAGGTGCCAGACTGATGGTTTTGGAATGTCTGAAATAGCCTTTAAAACCAGAGACAGTTCTGAGGGAAGCAAGATAGGGATTAAAATTTTTCAGGTTTCAGAGTATTTTGAGAGACTTGCTTTATTAACACACACAAATCCAGTTTACTTCCATTTCAGTAACTTATGTCCTTCGTTAGCTTTATTTGCAATTTCAATTTTCATCTTCAGCCATGAAGTATTGAAATCTTGTAGTGGGAATGTCACCTTAAGGAAAAAGCCTTGAAAAATTGCAACTTGCATAAATATTTGCTACCTTTGCCTTCTCTTAGATAGGTCTAGCTCCTTGAATTTTTTAAGTATCACATTCTCAATTGTGGTTTTCACCCCTCAAATTAGTCTTACATCCTTTTTGTGAAAGCTGTTGTGTTTTTGATTTTACTTAAGAGTGGACAATAATACTGGGCAAAGTATCATACAAAAAAACCCTAATCATTGGCAGTTTCATACAGTCAGTAAAATTTTTGCTGTTGTTCTCTTAGATCTAGAGTGAATTCTAATAACTTTAGCAGCACTGTTAATTCAGGAATTCATGTTCTTTTGGCTATTTCCCTTTTCATGTAGGATATAATCTGCCAGTCTGTCATTGTGGGCTTTTTTGTTTGTTTTGAAATATGATCTTAATCTAAATCTTAAACTGAGCCCAGTTTACCAAGCAATGCTTATTTCTATAGATTGCTTATCACTTAATTATTCAGTAATGTGTTTTGCCTGAAAATTGGATTAGTAGTGACTTTATATTTTCTTGATCACTGACAGATATTGAATTGTTTTCAGGTTGTGAACCAATGTCAGCATGACTCCACTAGGAACTTGCTTTTTCACTGGTGATTCCTCACTGATATTTATTTTTCTGGATTTTTAAATTACCAACGCCAAATCCACTTAGTATGTGCCAGGTTTAATTTGTGTGGTGCTAATTTTGTAAAGCATATATCATGTGGTCAGATGCTTCACTGACTATATAAGCTCTTTTCTATGAAAATGTATTGATCATAATATAGTGAGATGTGATAGAGTGATCAGCCTCTTTACGGATAGCTGGCTCAAAGCTTTTTTTTTTCTGGATTATTTAATCACTTGGTTTCTTTGTTTTATATTGTTTTGTTCTTTAAAAGCAGCCTTGCTTGTGGGGTGCAGCTATGGCTTGGTGGGTGTACCCTGTTGATGGTGCTTTGAGTTTGCAGTGCTGCTTATGCTACGAGAATAGCAAGAGAGTCTAAGTATAGCAGTGTCATTTACATTATGAGATTGACTTAGAGGTGTATAAAGCTGGTAAGAAACAGAATAAAAACTAGAAATGGAATAACTATCTATGAGAATAAAATGTTTTTCATTTATAAATCTTCAGCCGTTTCATATTTTATGGCTTTATCTGACTATGTTTATTTGTGTTACTTTTCGTAGCAGTGGTTGCTGAAAATAAAGATTTGGTATTTAAATTACTGTTTTGACCCTAGGATTTTCAACTTAAATAAAAAATTCTTCTGGACATTTTTAAGGCCTATAAAATTACCTGGTTCAGGCCCATTGTAAATTACTTTGGATCATGTAATTTGGAGGTGCTGGAATGTAGTTAGGACCCTAGGCAACCCAAACTTTTAGAGTATTATAGGGGAGTCTCTTGATTTGTCCCAGGGTAACTCCATCTTACTGAATAGTACTTAGAGGTTATAGAATGTCCTTGGCCCAAACTATTTTCCATCTAGGAAATCTGTTAATGACAGTGTATGCTCTCGATTGTCAACTGTATTACAGACTTCATGCTCAGTATATTGCTCTTCTCATCACTTTAAAGTTTCCTGATATAAAGAGAATAAGCATATGCTTTCCTTGCTAGGATTTCTGTAATAATGAGTGGTTGAGAACACTTGATAGTATAGAGACAATTATATTCCAAACACCTTACCTAACTACTCTTTTTTTTTCTTTTTTTTTTTTTTTTTTTCTTCAGAAAATATTAGCTAAAACATAAGCTTCTCCTGAGTGAAAATTCCAATGTGTTCTGATAGAACTGTTCTTCAGTTGTTCTCTTAATGCTTAGTGCTGGTTTTGTATTGGAGGTCTTGTAGTACCTAGTAGTTCACTGATAATTTCCATCATTGTATGTCTCCCTCCCCCCCCATTTGCTCAGAAATCCAGCAGCCAACTAGAATGTGTGTCCACAGTTAAAATTCCTCCCCTTGGAATTTTCAGTAGGAAGACAATGACAGTGTCAGCATCATAGGAGACATAGCTAAATTTTCTTTTTGAGAGAGAATGTCCTAGTTCCCTAGAGTTTCAGTTTATGCTAAAGAACAGTGAATGCCTACATTTTTGTACCCATGCTATATTTATGTTGGAAAACACTTTCACACATATTAGTAGTAAATACTCTAGATTACAAAAAGCAGTGGCTTTAGCATATCCTTGACTTTAAGGTGGTTTTTTTGTTTATTTTGTTTGTTTGGTTTTTTTTTCCTTGAATCTAATATGGATCAAGTTTGAAAATTTCCTTGTTATTGATGGCCTAAGCAAAACACTACGGGTGCATTACAGCCTCTTGAACAATGAGTTCAAAGGGGTGTTGCACTCATCAGCCTAATGTAAAAAAAAACATTGCTCTTAAAATAAATCATGTACTTGACAGAGTGACAAAGGAGCTGAAAAGATGGTTGAAGAACATAAGTGGGTGGTCAAAATCAACAACAGTCCTTTTAGACTTTGTTGTGTTTGCTCTCTTCTTTCTATGAGCTCATCGGATACTGTAAGTGAAGCACAGACATCTCAGTGGACATTTGATGATTGTTGTTGATACTTCATCATTAGAATTTTGAATAGAAACAGTTGAGGATATAATTAATCAGTTTATTTTAGCAAAGTGCTCTGTAAATACTAGCTTATAAAATAAAATGACAGTATATTCTGGAAAAATGGTACAAGCATTCTCATTATGGTAAATCATTACGTTTCCTAAGAGAGTTCTGCCTATTACCGAGGAGAATTTGTAACTGGTGAAGGGTTCAAAAGTGACTTGGAGCCTTGAGTTCCTAATTTATCACAGGAGCAGGACATAGCTGACAAAAAAATAAATGCTGAGGTACTTCCAGTGCACCCTAACCTTGACCTAGAAGAGACATCTCTGGGTATGATTGGGTAATTCTTGCTCCATGCCCCACAATTCGTGACCTTTCTGTTACGATTACCAATAAGTATATCCATTACTCTCTGCTGAAAGTTGGACTGTATTAGTATTACCTATAATTTATATTACACTAAGAGAGAAATGGACCTCTGTCCCAACCTTGTAAACAATGTAAAGCCACAACAAAACGACCATTTCTGTCCCAGAGAAATTAGATTTGGACTCTCATGCTGTGGACACTGGCACTTTTGCACATGACTGTCAGACTTTGTGAGGCACTCACGTAACACTTGGTTTCTATCTATTGCTATGGTTTCTATGATTTATTTTCCTTTTTTAAAGCAGGTTTTACTAATTTCAATTTAAATTATTACTTTATATATATATATAGCAAATCACTCATAATGTAAATACCAAAACTGATAGCTGGTAGTTTCCATGTGCAGTTACAGGGCAAAACTTTCTTAAGTATTCCTCTGTTGGTTTTAAAAATCTTTGCAGTCGTCTTACTTTAACATAAAGGTTGATAGCAGCAGCTGTCATTCTCAACTCACTTTTCTGTGCCTTTTTTTTTTTTTTTTTTTTTTTTTTTTTTTTAATGTAATTATGAGCAAAGGTTAGTAACTTTCCAATCAAAGCAGATTCTGGCAGCCTCTTTTTTGAGTGAATAAAGCTGCAGTTGATGTGCTTGTCAACATTTCAAAAAATAAAAATCCAAAGTGCATCTTCATTTCTGTATGACCAGATGGAAGTCCAAATGAAACAGTAAAAAGTGGGGAAGGGAATAAATACCATGTCTGCTTTTCTTTACAAGTTACTGAGATTCAGCTTAAGCTAACAATAAATCCAAATCTAAGAGGCCTCAAGTTATTCACCATTGTGCAAAAATATCCATGTTTTCTACTAAATGTGTTTGCTTGCTCAATAACTGCATGTGATACATGTTCAATAGTGAATAAATAGGATTAAGTAGTGTAGGTGTGAAAAGTCAGTTATGATTTACTAATTTGGAAATATAATGAATGTTGTCATATTAGAAAAGCAGTTTGTTTGGATGGATTGAGTGTGTCTGTGAATCTCTAACCTTGCTTTGGAGGCATATCTCCAGAGTCACTAATTTAGAAACCTTCTTTACTTTCATTGATATATTGATTGTGAACATCTGGAATCCTGAATAGTTGCAGAGTAAATTAGGAAAAAACATCTCACTCAAATGAAGGAGAGAAGGAGCCAATCGATGGGTAGGGAAAAAAAACAAAAAAAAACCCAAATAAAACCCAGAAAAAGCTGAAGTGATAGTAAACTTAAATGCTCACTTATGGTTAGATGTTGAATCTCTAATACAGATATTCTGAAAGGGGCTAAAGCAGTAAGACTTTGCATGGATTTGTGGAGACTTGAGACTTAGCTCCGTGTTTCACTTTCCCTACTCACACCTCTCCTGAACCGACCAATGTAGCTGGCAGTACAGTGGAAGAAAAAGTGAAGTTCTTACAGGAATTCTTAAACCTACTTGGTTCTTTGATCTGCTTATCCTCTTGGGAGTGTTGCTTTGTGATCCTATATCTAAATGAGCATAGGCAACAAAAACTGTTGAGGGACTTAAAGTTCCCAGGTGATTAATAGAATTTAGCAAACAAAGATTTGCTGCTTTCTGAATCTATAATGGACAACACTGAAAAAGCACTTTTATAAAATAGAGTGAAATCTTGGAAACACATGCAGAGTAGGAATGCAGTCTTTTAATGCCTTTCAGTCTTAATGCCCATAGGCTTTAATTACTAAATCTTTACTTTTTCAGCTGGATCATACACTGTAATATTTCTCACAAATGGAAAACTTCCTTTACAAAGATCATTATTAGAAATGTATCAGTATGTATATAGGTTGTATTTCTGGATTGTTGTACCTGAATTAGAAGACTGAAAGCAAATTCATCTTACAAGTTCTGAGCTTGATTAAATTAATTGATAAAAGACTACATTTGTAATTTTTAATAAGTTTCAAAGGCACTGAAATAGAAGAAAAGGCTGTAGATGGTATATTAATGATAGCAATCCTCTCTAATCATCTCGAAAATACATGTTTGGAGACTAAGGAAAAAAGCAGGGAAGCCTCTGTAGAATTGTATACAATATCAGGTTTTGTACAAAATAAATGCTATTGGATTCAGTGGTCTTCTGTTTCCGTAATTCCATAATTATAAATAACCCTTTCAGTCATTCACCTGCTACTGTATACAGAGAAATACATACAAACACTTCCCTGGCAATGCACAGGTATGTTTTGACACTTCTTTCTGTGTGAGTTATTCATTATGGTAATAGTACTTTGTGATGTGCAGTTTCTGGATTTATGACCCATTCTTGATAAGCGTGAATCCAGCCTGCATGTGCATCTTTGATAAGGTTCTAATTGGATAGCAGTGACCTTTCTGAGTGTAATTCTAGGAGGAAGATTAAAAAGCAGTCCAGAAAGTGACAGGTTTGGGACAATAACATATGAATTTAGCTCTGCTGGCAGGCATGAGATGTAAGCCATGATAAATTAGAGGCAGGCCAAGCAGGCTTGCTGGATGATTGCTCATTTCTGCTGCATCCTTGGGTAAAATCCCATGAGTAGTGCCAATGGCACCATGTTTTCTCTGTACTCCAAATTCAGTGTTTACTGATTACACATGCTACAGAATTATACCTCTAGTAAAGTTTCAGAAGATACTGAGGGGGAAGCCTGCTGAGCATTACACTCCTGAATGATACTGTCCAGTCATGTGCTGGGAGAGACATATATTTGTTGTCCTCATTCCAACTACTTGCTAAAAGCCTGCTTCTGCTTTTCATGGCTCTCTGCTCTAATTAAACTGCTTTTTTTTAAAAAAGCAATTGGCTTCATCCAGTGCATGATTAAATAGCTTACAAAAATGAAACCTGGTTAATTGGCTCGACTCTTCATGCATCCAATTTTTTTTCCCTTTGAAAATAAGACATGGATGAAGTTGAGTTACAGAGCTTATTCTGCATGTGTGCTTAGAGGCCTAAACTAATGTATGAAGGCACTAGAAATGAAAATTAGAAATTACAACAAAAGTTGCAAATGGGTGTCATAAGCTCACATCACTAAAAATTTCGTAGCCTACTTCACTTGGCAATTATGCAGAAGAGTAACCAGACGCATCTTGTATTGCGAGATACCTTAGATTTCTGGATGAAATTTTGGGAATATTTTAAATGCCTTTGCATATCTGCATTTATATTTCTATGTTTTATTTTTAAAAGTAAACTTGACAGTTTAAGGCAGTGGAAGAAAGCAACAGAAGCTTGTTCATCAAGGTCTGTGTTGATTTTTCATATTTTATACATACACAGTACACATTAAACACTGTTTTTACTGTTCTTAGTACCAGTCTTTGCATTGTGACTAAACCATGGAATCTGAAGGCCCTTTTTATGTTATGGGAAATCTTGTTCTGCTGTGTGAAATCTGAGATCACCAAACAGAAGAGAATAGTATTTGTCACTACAGTAAAGCTAACTATGAATAACCTGGTTTTAAAGCTATGTAGGCCATTGCTACTGAGTCTTCAAAATGCACAATGGAGAATTAAAATGGATATTAGCTTTAGCTTTTGAAGTAAAATGGAAATAAAGGGAAAGAGAACCTGTGTCTGTCAGTAGGGTTCCAGGTAACTGTGAAAATCATAGAGATAACTGGTGCTGTAAACAGGGTTATGTAGTTTTATTTAAGTTTACAAATTCAGCCATATGGGACATAAAAACTGGTTTTTGTTAATTTTATGACAAATATTTAAATCAGATTTACCAATACTAGTAATATTTGTGAGAGAGGGATGTAATTATTTATTACTACCTTGGCTTATTGGAGCATGCTAATAAAATTGAGCTGTGCATTAGCTGTCTCATAGATTGTTTTGGTTTACCTTAATCTGTTTTGAAATTACTAATGGTCATAGTAAGAAAGTGTCAGAGGTTATAGTGCATAGTTGTCATTTAAATTGAAACAGTCTGCCTAATTAAGACACTTGGAGCAGATAGAAAACGAAATATTTTTTGCTTTAATAAGTTGACAGCTGAAATTTGAAACAAAAGTTTTTGAAGTGAAACGCTACATTCGCTTAACCTGGTAGAAATGTTTTACAGAAAGGTTGAAAAATAGGTTCTACTCTTTGTGAACCTTGTCAGCACAAATGTCCATGAATCAGTCAGAATTTGACTGCTTGCCCTTAGGAGTTCCACTGAGAGAGAGAGAGAGGTAAACTGTGTGTGAGAGACACGGGGCTAATGCATTCCTAGAATCATCAGCAACCCCACTGGGCGTGCATTTTAATAGTGTTTCCATGCTGGTTTAGGCCATGTGGCAGGTAATTTAGGGCTCATGTTACTGGTGAGGTGAGAATTGTTCAAAACATGAAGAAATGTTACGCTTTCTAAAGGCAGAGTTGCCAAACTGCTTGCTTAAAGTTAAAGAAGGTTCAGCAGTTAAATGTCAAGATCCTACCTACCTGATTTTCAGAAACTCTTTCTGCTGCTAAGTTCGCTGTCCGTTTCTGGGCATGGGGCAGTCTGGGTGCTTTTGCATCATGAAATGTACCAAATAGTTGGGAGTTTTGTGTCATATGAATTACACCTGACACAAGAAAACATTTTTTTTTTATTTTAAAGTTTTGAATATTTTAATTAAGTGGTCACAGTTTTTACTGTTTCAGAGAATGGACAGTTTGAATCAAACTAAGTGCTTGCAGTGGTCATAGAATCATAGAATCACAGAATGGTTTGGGTTGGAATGGCCCTTTAGAGGTCTTCCAGTCCAGCCCTCCTGTAATGAGCAGGGACGTCTTCAACTATATCAGGTTGCTCAGAGCCCTGCCAAACCTGACCTTGGATGTTTTCAGGGATGGGGCATCTACCCCTTTTCTGGGCTACCTCCCTCATTGTTAAAAAAAAAAAAAGTAATTCTTCCTTATATCTATTCTACAATTTATCTTTTTGGTTTAAAAGCATTACCTCTTGTCATGTGGCAACAGACCTTGCTAAAAAGCCTGTCCCCATCTTACTTATAGGTCTCCTCTAAATATTGAAAGGCCACAATAAGGTCTCCCAGGAGCCTTCTCTCCAAGGAATGTTGTTCTCTACCTGGGTAGTTCAACTGTTCTTTAATTGCTATTTTCAAACTGAACTGTAGTAAGTGGTATGATATCATGTAAAGCTTGGTTACTGATTTAGAGTAATTCAGAGCAATGAGTTAAAAGCAGCTGCTACTTCTGGATTGCGTGGCTAAGAAAAAGAGATTAGCTTAAAAACAAGTAGGTGTGTCAAAAAAATTGATGCTATTGCACTGAACCTGATGAGCTTCATGTAGTTTCTGTAGTAGCTTCAGGCATTTCTGCTGATTTTCCTTGTTATCCCACCATACAAATTTTTTTGCTTAGTTGGTTTGTTTGTTTTTTTGTTTGGAGTTTTTTTTTTTTTTTTTTTTGATTGTTTGTTTTGGTTTTGGTTTTAAAATCTGAATGAAATCACCCATCTACTACATAAAAACTCTGAAGATGGGCATGTGCTTTGAGATGGAGATAATGCTGGCTCACTAAGCAGCATCTAAACATAATCAAGACTTCCGAGGCAGCAGGACCTTGAGTGTTTGTTGAAGTGTTTTGAAATGTCTTAACATTAGGTCTAGTAGAGAGAAAAAGTAAAAAGAAAACACTTTTAAAAAGGAGTAACACCATGTGGTGATAAGGTAAGATTGTAGTTGAAATCTGTTTCTGATGGGAAAATGTCCACTTACATATGACTTGTTACAGGAGGATCTCATTTTATATGGAAAACTCGTATTGCACAGAGCTATTTGTTTTACGAAGTTTTTGCAGTGAGACGTCTCTTCACAAGCAGACAAACAAGGCTTGTGGGTGAATGCATCCTGATTTGCATTAGCAGGTTTTGTCTGATAAGAAACGGGGTCGGTGTTCCAGATGCTTGTTGGTTTTCTAGCTCCAGTGCTTTGCCCCTGTAGGCAAACTCCCATGCTGCTGTTCTGTAGAGAGCCAGGAAAATCAAAGAGCCACCTACTGACCCTACCTATTGTCTGGCCTTGTCGCCTTCTATCAGTAGCATGCCACAATCAGCAAGCTACATGTGTACCTCGTGCTTGCTTGGGGTTTGGCAGACCCTGTCCCTTGCACCTGTTTGCTTATGCATGAGCTGTGCATGTTTGAATCCAAATAACTGACAGAGAAGGAAGGCGAAGGGGGAGGGAGGGGAGGAGGGAGGGCGATCACCATCAGATGCTTTTCATTAGTCTGCTTGGAGGAGACAGGGCACAAGGATGCTGTGGAGGCAAAGAAAGCATTGGTGGGGTTCACTAGTGTACTATAAAATTGGGGGTTTTAATAGGTGGGGACGGTTGATCGTGGCACATGAGTAAATAAACTGTCTGAAGAAGGACATCTGATTTTTCTATTTATTTTAATTCTCAACTTTGATCTCTGATGGGAAGAGATTGTCATTTTCAGATGATGGAAGAATCTACTTTTCCTGAATAAAAACATACCTTATTAAAAGAGCTCAAAATTGGTATTCAGCATGAGTAAGGATAACAGAACCTAGCCTGTAAACCTGCTAGCAAATCTAATCTATCCAGTTTGCTGGGTCTCGCTGGCATATGTTTAAAATTAATACAGAGGAAGTCCTCTTGATATTTTTTTTTTTTTTTTTTTTTTTTTACTACTGTGAGTAGGAGTTGCATTTAACCTTGTTCACCAAATGCTTTTTAATTTTTCTGTTAGTTATTTCTCATACAGAATCTCCTATATGATTTTGTGGGATCACAAGCACGAGAAAACAGATTCCACATGCTACTATGTATTTCTTGTCTTTCCAGTGTTGTGAGAAAAATGCATGAAAAGCTTGGTCCAATTCAACTCAGTCAAAGTGAGTGCAGGGCCATGTTCTTGCTTTCTAATTCATACTTGCACAGAGAGATGGACTGTACTCTAAGCACAGAGTGATATTAAATACCTTCTCTCTGGTCCAACCTTTTTGGTGCTTCCTCCGTGAATTTCTTTCTTTATTGCTTCAGGCTATACTTGAAAAGCATGATTTGTCTCAAAACACTGTATATAAGGTTTAATACTGCTACTTATGAAATAGCTTAATAGAGGTGGGGATGATTCTCTACAAGTGATAGGAAAACGTGCTGTGCAATAAGGCACTTTATAGATATTAGCTAGTACTTAGCCTTGTACAGTGGATGTGTCAAATAATCTTTGCCATAATTCAGAAATTACCTGAATAATTTTGGTTTCCAGATCATGCATTTCTTACATATATATAGTCTTTGTTCATGCCAACTGGTCTTAAATTGCCTTTTCAGTGACTATGCTGACCAGTGCTTTTTTTTAACTTCCCTCTTTTTTTTTTTTTTTTTTTTTTTTTTTTTTTTTTTTTTTTTTAGCAATTTTTTCATGTCTTGATGGAGGCTAATGCAAACATAAGATGAAAGTTTTTATTCATGTGAAATAGGCATGTTTATTTCTTTTATATAAAGGAGGTCTTAAATGTGATTTCCAAAATGAACTCATTATTGAATTCATATTGTTTCCTCAAGTATTCCTGTAAAGGGTTTTCATAAGGTAAATTTTTCATGGTATAAAATGTAATTTCAGTAAGTACTTCAGGATATTAAAGTGGATTTAATTTATATAATTCATTATTGCAACAGAGAAGTTCCTTTGCTTTTTTGCTAGTGAGAATCGAGCCAGTGCTTCTACTAAGCTTCTTCCAGTGTGTTTCACCTCTAGTCTTTTGTGTCATCACAGCTGTTATCTGAAAAAACAAAGAAAATAACAATAAAGACCAGTATGCATTCCTGTGGTCTATTTTGCACATTCAGCTATGGTAGAAAAAAATACGGTCAGTCCTGCAGTAAGTAAAGTAGCATTTGCAATTGAATATGTATAATGAATTCTGGGAAGATTTCTACTTGTGTTGCCCAACAAAGTCTTAGAGCTGTTGTCTTTTTGTTCTCCCCACAGTCTGAACACATGAACACTTAAAAACTTTGCATACAGTTTCAGTACTTGGGCAGAAGGTAGTACATCTGCAGGCCCTTGCATGACTAATTTCATGTCAGCAACAGATTTTATTCCCGTTTAAATAAGAATTTATAATAATAGCTGTAAAGTTGCCAGATGGTTAGATTGGTAACTTTTAGGGCCTCTAAGCTTAAAAATATTAAGTGTTTGTTGGTTCGTTGTTTTATTTATTTATTTATTTTTCATTTGCCTGTCTGTCTTGAGCAGAAATACATTTAGATCTTTTTCAATCAGTATTTACCTCATTTATTTTTTTATTGGTTCCTCACATTGAGCTACTTACTGTAATACAGTTGCCTTTGTGTAGATTTTTTTCTTTCTTTTTTTCTGTAACAGCTGTTTTGATCAGATTGACTGTATCCCTGAGAAGTAGCAACAAAATAACTCAGTGACATGGGGGTAGAACTCCCTTTGAATTTAATGGTAACAATGGGAATTCATCTATACTGTGACTCCTTCCCAGTGGAATAACTACAGAAAAAGCCAATGGATTTCTTTTTGGAGTTCTTGAAGTATTTAAATCCTCACAAGCTGAAAATGTCTAGAGAGAACTTTTGCCATCTTTGCAGCCTTTATGAATTTACACGATATACCTCAGAGGGCCATGTCCTCTGTGGCACCATTAACAGGTTTGCACAGACTGTGTCAGCTGTTGCAGATAGTTAAGCTACAGAGATATCCACGAGCTTCCACTAGAATTGGAGATTAGTTATAGATTAGTTATAGTGTCTTTGTGGATTAGTCTTCCTGTTAACTTCTGTAGTATTTATATATGTTCAGAATACACAGGAATGCCTTGATGAGCTCCAATGTATTTATTAAATAGAGTCCAGTACTGGTCATAGAATATATATAGTCTCATGGGTCAATGTTGTTTTATACATTTATACATTTTTCAATAGATTTAGGTCCTTTACTCAGTCTCTAACATCCCTTCCATCCAATTCACAGCTTGAACTTCCTCACCTACCAATATATGTGCTTGCTGCCAAGAAAGCAAACTGTTGAAAAAGTACTTTAAAAAGGATAGATTATTGGCTTGGTTACATTCAGTTTTGTCACAGACATGATCTGTGTAAAATATTTTGGTGAGAGAATCTTTCATTTCCAGTTTAACTCTTCCCTCCTCTTGCTGTTTTGACTCTCAATTAGTGTTCTCTATTCTTATTTATTCTTTACATTCTTCATATTTTCTTTTTAGATTAATTACATCTGACTATGGTTATAGATAATTTGTGAAATAACAGGAAACAACATAAAAAGCATGAAAGCAAGAGGAAAATGCTTTTCTAGGAAAATCTCAAAATTGGTTAACTCCTTTTATCTTTCATCTGTCTGCATTTTTTTTTCCTGCCCCCTTCACTGCATGTATAATTACCTCATTGTTTCAGTAATGTGAAACAAAAATTACATGCAAGTGAAAAATCTAAATAGAAGGACTCTAAACGCTTTTTCGAAATGAAGAATTTAACTAAACCACTCTAAAGTCCCCTGCTGGGTTCAGGCAAGCTGAAATTAATTCAAGAAGGCAGATAAAAATTTTAACCAGCCTGAGTGGAGATGACGGATGTGACAGCTCTCAGTTAAAATGTCTTTTAGTGGCAAATGCATGCATATTAGTCAAGTGATGTGACATAACTGTCCTGGGTGAGAGGAGATGAACCAATGACCATTTGCATTAAGAACAAAAGAAAATTTAGAAGACTACAATATAGAAAATAAGAAACAAAAAAGTTAACTTCCTCTTTCTATATGTAAATCTGTACATATGTGCAGCTTAACAGATCTTGTGGGTGATGGGGAGTAGTTTATTATGGAGATTTTAAAGTTTTCTTCTTACAGAAGAATTAAAAACTAGCTATAGAATTGTTTGGAGGGGAACCAGGAAAGCAAGTGTTTTGGTCCTTTTTTTCTGTGCATAATTGCAAATTAAAGAAAACTGAGCTGGATGTTATCAAGGTGTATGTACTGCATTTTAGAAGTATTTCTCTTCTGAAATATGTTCTTGGCTCCTTCAGTGTGTTCTTAGACTGAGCAGTTGTACAGATCTAGTGCAAGTGGAATTTATTCAAGGATCATCCAAGGATACAGTCCATTTTGAAGTACTACAACAGAAATAACAACAGGAATGGACCTCTGAGGGAAGAAAATTAGCTCAAAAAAAGCAATTTAAGAAATCTTAGTCAGTTTGCCACATGTTTTTTTGTTGTTGTTGTTTGTTTTTGGGGATTTTTTTTTGAGTTATGTATGACTTAGGAGCATATGCTCCTTCACAGAAGCTCCCAGTTAGAGCTGTCCATGTAATTGAGTTTCAGTATTATTCTTATTTTTCCTCACTCTAATCAAATTTTATTATAATAATTTTGTTATTCAGATTTACTTCTTACTGTGTACCTCAATAGTGTTCAAACCTGCATCTGGAACATACTGTTCTTAAATGCTGCAGGTGTATAGGAGTAGGGGATCTTTCTAATAACAATTGATTACAAAATAAGATCTACTACCAACTATGTTATAGAGAGAATTCTACCAAAAGGTCAATGGCTGAAGTCTCAGAAAATCAAGCATTTGGTATGGCTACTTTTGCTGTCTTTCTGCCTGCAAATGTGCACAAAGTAATCCTCAACATCTTACATTGAATACTCTGTCTAAAAAAAGGTTTACTTTGTTTCCAGTTATGACATCTAAAAATATGCCCATGTGTAGCATGCTCCATTATAATATTTCACTTAAAAGAAGCAGTCTTCATTAAAAGACTTTCAACTCTTGAATGAAGTACTATAAAACAGGGTCAGAGGAGTAGGAACTGAAAAATGCTGACCTGTTCAGAAATAAACTGCAATTCAGCAAGCTTATGGTAAGCTACTCATTAACATTTTAACAAGGGTAGCTAATAGCACAACAACCTTATTACAGCAATGTGTCTGTATGTGTTTACTCTAAAGATTTTTTTCTTTATATACATCTTCTTCATGGGTTCTTTGACAAAAATGCTTGCAATGTTTAAAACATTGATCTAAGCTATTATAAGCTATTTTCTAGAGAGACTTAGTCAAATAAAGGATTATTTGCATCATTTATTTTAATTAAAAACAAGCAAACAAACATTTTACGGGTATTGCTTTCTCTTTATCCTGATATACAGTGCAGGCATGTACCTTGAGAAGATCAGAGTGTAAATTAACTCCTTGAGTAAAGATACAAATTTTAAGGTTTTCTCAGTGTCTTCACAAAGGTCTCTCTTATCACAGTCTGGCTAAATAGTAGTTTTCAAATGGACATAATTGAAGTTCCCTGCTCTGTCAGCTATCCCCCTGACCTTGAGCAAGGCTTCTGTACCCTTTTTGTGCTTCAATAACCAATCTGTAAGATCAAGGCTTTAACTTTTCCCAACATCACATGGACACTAAATATTAACTGCTTTTCTTAGTTACAATGTGAATGCAGTTAATGTACACCTTTATGGACAGTATACAGCCTTTTTGGGGGGAAGAGACCAAGAAAATCTCTATAGGCTGGTGCTGAGAGCTCAGTGTTCTGTTGTGTAACCGAAGATAACTGGGGTCTTGAACCTTGGAAAGATGTCTGCAAGAATCTCAGTTTAGTGCTTCTATCTTGTTCAGTAAACTAAATAGTGAACGAGGAGCATAAAATAATGCACAAGTCAATTACACCAGAATAAATCCCGTATCTGTAAAATATCTCTATTCAAGAGTTCGACTGCTTCATTAAATAAAGGCACTCTTAATGTGCTTATGTTACTTACCAGGGTAGTGCCTGCCTGTCTTGCTAGAGAATACATTCATATTTCAGAAGAAGGGGTGGTGCCCACAGAGATTCCTGTCTGCCTAGCTTTCCAAATTATGTCTAGTTGAATAGTATTTATTTGTCTGTCCCCATAGGATTCTTTCAACCCCTGAAAGTTGCTTTATATGATTATTTTGTATGTTTAAAATCTGAATGACACTCTCAAGTGACCAAGTCTTTATTGAGGTTAAAAATACAATTTTAAGATCTTTAAGATATATGTACATATTGAAGATGACAATGCTGCTTCAGCTGTTACATACAATTGGTGATTCTACTTTGAAAAAAATGCAGATGTTGCTGAGTTATCCACTAGAAATTAAAAAAAAAAAAAAAAGGCAGAGCAACAAGACAACACGACTATTCTAAAAAGGAGTGCAGGATGCTTGTTGTGACTTCTGACTTCAGGAAGGGTGAGTTTACTGGAATATAGTGAACTTGCTGGTTAGAAACAGGTGACTTTATTCTGAAAGGTAAATACTTCCCGCTTTTTCTTGTGGGACTCTTAGTTCAGTCTGAACAACCTATCATGTACTTGTGAGTACATGGACTTGGATAACCAGAACTAGTGAAAATCATTACTGTTGGCAGTCATACTGAGAACAAGAACTTCACTGCAAGCAATAGTTTGAAGCCTATTGTGTAAATATCCTTTCTTTCATGGCTTTTAAAATTATTTCTGGTTTCTGTCAGGGCCAGTTTCTTGTTGGTGAATTAGGATGACGTTCTGTTTTTCTCTTAACATTACTAATGTTATACTGTAGGGTTTGAATATGTCACATTTATATGCCTGAGAGGTCTGGTCTCAGTAGCTTAAGGCTTGGAAAGTATGCTTATATACAAGGTTAACTTCTATATAAAAGTATTTAGAAGTAAATTTTCTTGGCCTTGGTTCTAGCTAAGTGATCATTTAAAAAGGATTCTAAGCTAGGTTGACTTGGGATGGGGGATGGGACAGGGGAGAGGAAGGGGGGGGGGGGGCACAAAGAAGTTGGTTTAACCATTCATATAGTTTTATTCTCTGTATGTTAGTCCTTATATGTTAGTTATATGTTAGTCCTTAGACATGAAAATCATTACTTTGAAATATAAGAGTTGATGTAAAATGGTTTAAACTCCTATTTTGTCGAAGTAAAACCTCACCCTCCCAAAGTCTCAATTAGGGTTTGGAGCAAGTTCTACCTTAATGTATACTTTCTATTGCTTCATTATATCTAGGTCTAACAAATTTATAATGTCACAGCATTGAAAAAGAAAACTACCACTGCTTTTAGGATCTCTGTAGCACATTTGAACCCATGTAGGTCAACAGGTGTGATGGCTGTTTCAGAAACAACAATCTACTGAAAAAGAGAACAGCTCATGGCTGGCAGAAGATACTGTACGTAAAGATAATCGAGCTCCTGAAGAATCGAGTATGAAAACAGTGCCAGTGCTGCATCAGGCTGAATTAGGATTTTTCACTATTCTGTTGTCAGTTAAGTAGTCAGACAGGACTGTTGAAGTCTGAACCAGCTAAAACAAAATGGGCATTTGATCTGTTTTTCTCTGCACTTGTAGCTTGATTACCCAAGTGACTTAGCTTTAGGCAATCAGATCTGGGGTGTTGTGGACATCTGTTTACTTTCACACATCCCCTCAAATCTACTTGTAAAATGCATACTATGATAATGTAAGAAAAATTGTATAGTTAAATACAGTGCAAGATCTTCTGGAAAGGGAAGGTGGTATTTAGTTACTGAATGTTTAAGCAAGTTGTCTATATGCACTCATACTCAAATGAACCAAGATGTTTGTGTCTATGTAGTCTGATCGTGATCAGTTGTGCATGACACAAGACAAGGGATGCCAATTCCTTTTGACTGATAACAATAAACTGGTCTTTAGACAGATCTTTGGTCTTAACATAAATATCACATTCCCCAACCTTCTTCCTGGGAGCAGTGTCCTGGGAATAAAATCCTTCACTATCAATATAAGCCATTCTTTTAAATCTTTGTTCTTCGTATATTAGAACCAGAATAAAATAAGATTTCCATTTCTATTTTATTCGTACCAGTCTTGGAACAAATTTGTACAATAACCTGTTAGAAAAGCCACGTATTATTCTCTTAATAGTAATTAATAATTCTAGTTAATAATAACCTTAATTTTAACTTACTGGAGACCATGGGAAACATTATCTTCTGTAATGTTAGGCTACATACACATCTCAGCTAGAAATGTGTTGTAGTTACGGTGATAAATACATATTCAGATGAAACCGTGAAGTGCCTGTAATTCGGTGTTCTTTAATCAGAGAGAAGTATTTCAGGTATGAAGAATTTTTCAGAATTTTAACAATTAACTTGAGGATGTACTTCCTATTTGAGTTGGTAGTAATAACAGAGAAATTATTAAAGATCCTTCTGTTCCTAATGCTTCTGGTTCTAATTTTTGTTTGTTTCTCAGGTGCTATAAATTGCTTTGCTAAAAGTGTCATGCTGCTATTGTCTTCTTTTTCACTGTAATCATCTTTTAAAAAATCTTAAAAGGACTGGTTGATGTTGCAGATCACTCTTCTAATCTGTTTGCTCCATTTTAGACCCTACTGAATCCCTTAATTAAGCTAATGAGCATTTCTTTTCATCCCAATGACAGCAGGCTAATCTTTAATTATTTAGCAATTTTGTTTTGCAACATAGGCTATTTTGAAGTTACAATTTGTATTAATATGGACATCCAAGCCTTTTAAACCCAGATACTCATCCATCCCATGTGAACATGTGACATTGAATTGGGGCTGGTGTTGAAAGACTTAATGGGAAGAAGCTGATTCAGTGATGGCTGCCCTGTTACAAAGTCTTGTGCTTATCAGAATAATATTTACACAAATGAAACTGTGTAACAAACAACAGATTAAAAATTCATTGTCCAAGTTCCTTTTTTGTTTGTATGTTTTGTTTGGTTTTTGTTTGTTTTTTTAAGAGATGCATAAGCTGGACTCTTCTAGTTCTGGGGTACACCACCTTTGATCTCAGTTGAGGTATGATTGTAATGTCACACAGAGAGAACCTGTGAAGGTCTTAATGTCATTTTTGGCAAAATCTAGAGTGACATTTCCATTTATCTTCTTCAGTTACATTTGCCAGAAGCATTACTTGTGAAGGTATTTGTGACAGATTGCAAATAAAATTCTGTGTATTATTGAACATTATTCAAGCGAGTAATCTCATGAATGGAATACTTACAAAGTTTATTCTAGTTTTATTTTTGGAAAATAAAATATTTTAATTGTAGTACAGAGACATAGATGGCATCACAGTCTTTGAATGAGTTGTCAGGTATTCTTTCTTCCTTATAGAAGTTTTTAAATTGTGATTATATCTTTGTCATACTCCATTATTTCACTAGTCTACTATTTATGGTGGAAATGAATTTGCAAAGTAAACATTGGTTTTACGTTTCTTGGTTTTGGGGCAGATCAAAATGATAGATGGCAGTTGCAAAGTGTATTGAGTCTTCAACTGCTATCCTTATAACTTTTAACTAAAAATAGACATAAAATACAAGGACAAAAAGCAAGTTCAAATGTTACGTGACATAATATATAAAGCTATAATTTTGTCAAATATTGTCATTATACTGATACTATTATAATCATGGGAGGGGATACATCAGAGTCACTCTCATTATTTCCTCTTTACAGCTCCTGTTGAGTGGAACATTCACATAAGCTTATTTTATAATATTTGTTAATTTTCTAGTCACCTGACTGCAACTTGCAGTTGTGCTTTCTAGTTGTGCTTAGTTTTATTAATAGGGAGCTGAAATACAGGGACTTAATCATCATCCAGCTGCTTACAACATAAGAATAGAGGCAAAAATAATGTGTGGCACAGCATGGAAGATGGAACAGATGGTTTTAAAAATTCTGTCTCTTATGCCTTTTGAATTCTGACATTCAGCACTTTTTGTAACTTAGACCATTTGCTGGCTTGATCATATCATAAGCTTCATGTTCATGCCTTAAACCTCACTCACCATCTTGAATTGAACCTTAACTTCACAATGTGAGAAACAATCTGGTTCTCAGACTCTAGCATTATTTCACTGTGATCCTCTTAACTGAGGTGCAGCCCTACAGTTACCCATTTAAGGAGGTGCTGTAAATTTTTACAGTTGATTATTGGATTATTAAAAATAGAAATAAAATTTCGAAGTACTGGTATGGTTTGGATCTTGAGGTATTGCACTCATTAGAGAAGGTGGTGCTTGCATTTAGTACTCAGAGGTTTTGTGCTTCATTGCAATTTCTATGTATTGTTACTGACTTCTGAATACACCAACTGATACCTTCTGACATCATTAAGACACCAACTGCTTATTGATCAGTGTCAGGACAACGTCAGTTTAAGACAGTAAAATAAATGGAAAAGAAATAAGTTTTTGTTTCAGAGTTTTTTGACATTGATAAAACATGTACGTGTGTGGTTTTTGCTTATCTCATTATTCATGAAACCCACTAAACAATCTTTTACTCTTTTCAAAAATCTTACTTGGCACAAATGTGACTGATGGCTGTTTTTCCTTTCTAAGGGAATAGTCTTTGACATTCTGGTCCATGGGGACTAAACTTCAATTTTGTAGGTGGTTAGGAAGTTAAATTATCAAAATTTATTATCAAAACTTATTTGGGGAGAACTGTCACCTGTAGTAACTGTACAAATTATTGGTAGTATTGGCATATGCTGGAAAAATGTTTATGGAAGATCAATTAGATAACATAAGAGTACCAGTGTTAAATATTTGACTGGCATGTCTAGCAACAAAGGAAGATATGCACAACATTGTGCTATATTTATTAATATACTGCTAGGAAAAAAAATGAACATAGCAGAAGTTTGAAGTGATTCAAATGTATTTAATAACAGGTTTACTGTATTTATTTAACAATATTTAACAATAAATAGGTTTATTGTATTTATTAACTGATTGCAGAAGATATTCTGACCCCTTAATATCAGTATTCCAACAATCTAGTTTTATTCCTAATTGTTAGCTTTAATAAAAACAAAAGCTATAGAAATATGTGGGTTTGCCTTTAATTTTTTATGACTGAATATGAAGTTACTGAGTGATATGTACAGAGATGAGCCCACAGTGACTTTCTGAAATGGAATTCTCTCCCATGGTCCTCTTAATTTTCTCCTTATGATGATGGCCTATTAACACTGAAAGAAAAGCAATATGCTGTTTTATTTAAACACTCTTACAGAAAAGCTCAGTCTTATTCCTGTATATGTTTGCAGAAGATCACTTCTATTTTTCCACAAGTGTTCAGTGGAATATTTTGTAAATCTTGAAGCAAACTGGGAAGAGAAAAAATCTTCCTGGACAGCGGATTATGTCACAGTGACTAAGAACATTTGAAAACATGCATTATTAATTGAAAATGTTATTTAACAATTTTAAATTGTGGAATATTGATCCAACAGATTGTGTTCTCTTCACAGTCTTTCTGTTAGCTTCAGATAATCTCTCGTACCATAGGTTGAAAATTATTGATTCAGTATCACAAGCTACTGACTGGCGATCATTCATCTGTTTCAATAAATTCATTTTTAATATGTAACTGCAGAAGTAATGACAATTCCTCCTATAGAAGTTCGTAATCTGTGTTTTATTGTTACAGAATGTGTATGTTTTAATTATATGTTGCTATTGGTTATTTAGATATATTTAAGAACCACTGTGGTGGGTTAATCTTGGCTAAAGGGCCAGATGCCCACACAACCCCTGCCTCAGTCACTCTCCTCAATACCCTCCAGGACAGGAGGAGAAGAATAGGATGGAAAAGCTCATGGGCTGCAACAAAGACATGGAGAGAATTTACCAATTACCATCATGGGCAAACCAGACTCAGCTTGGGGAAAATTAATATAACAAGCCAATTAAAACAGATTCAGGTAGTGACAAAAAAAAGAAATATAACATCAAAATTACATCTTCAATCTACCTTCAAAATTGTTCCATTCCCAACTCCCCTACCTTCTCTATTTTTCAGTTCAGGGCATATAGGGCGTGTGGTGGTGTGATCCATAAGGGCTCCTCTTTGCTCCTCCTCATGGTTTTTCTTCTGCTCCAGTATGGGTTTTCTTCTGCTCCAGTATGGGTTATGCCCATGGGCTGCAGTCCTTCAGGATAAACCTGCTCTTGCATGGGCTTACCACCAACTGCAGGTTCGTCGAGCCACATCCACCCACCTTACCATGGTCCCCTCCATGGACTGTAGCTGAATATGTGCTCTGGTGTCAGGAGCCTCTCCCCTTCTTCTTGCCCTCACCTTAATGCTCACAGGGCTGTCTCACACACTTTGCTCCTTGACAGTTTTTTCTGCCCTTTCTTACACACACAGTCCCCTCCAGCTTTGTTACCAACCTCTATCAGCTGTATGTGTAGTTTACCAATATACATCTGGTAGAACAGCATGATTTTTCAATTTGGTCAAGATGTACTCTGTTAGTAATATTGTTATTTATAGTAATTTGCTCTTGTTTTTATTAGTTTTGTCACTAGTTACTGCTTTCTCAAGAAGTAAATGCTGATGCCTTGATTACAAATTCCATGTTTTAAAAGGCTTGAAGGAGCTAGGCATGGACTGTGTACCCCATGGGTCTCAGTAGAGTCTCTAATAATATAACATAACACTAATTTGTGGACCTTGTATCTGCCTTCATTGAACCCAGAAAGGCACTTGGCATAATTGCCGTGTATTTTTTCTTCTTCCACAATCTGTTCTTTCTTCTCTCACTGTAACTTTTGCACTGCGCTATACTAAGAGGTTCCACACTGCAGAATGTGTTAAGGGAGAAGGTTTTCCACCTCATACATGGAAAATTCTCCCAGGCCTTTGAAGTATTTTCCAGAAGGATGATATGCTAAGTGTCTTATTCCTATGTGTTTGTAGATGAAATGCCTCAAGGCTATGGGTTTGCATTTGTTATTACTGGATCTGTATTCCGAGTATAACATGAGAGCTCTATGCTATTTAGGGAGAGGCAGATGGTATCAATTTGATAAGTTGTTGCCAATTCAGCACTAATGTTTTGTAACTGTTATCTATGTCTTGCTTCATGATTCTATGCTCTTGCACCAAATGTACTCCTGTTATGGAGCAACTTCGGGAATTTGCCTAAAATATCCTAACATATTAAGTTTATAATAACAAGCAAGATTGGCTCCCACAGGGAGGATTTGTGGAAGGTAGGAGAAAGGTTGAAATTAAAATCTTGTAGTCACTGCAACGGACGACACTGGTGTTAATTGTGCTAATTTTGAAACTTTTACTGGTATGTAACATTTTATATCTTCCGAACTACTTGGGTGTATTTATTTTGCTCGTTGTCTGTAAACCAGCCTAAACAGTCAAAGATGTCTTATCTCTCATCTTGTCTCCTCCTCATTTCCTGTCACATCTCCCTAGAATACACTCTAATGTCAGAAAAAATACATAGCCAGAAATGTTGCTTAAGGAACTAATTTAGGTTAAAAATCCTCTTTGGCGGGTGAGTTCATGTGTGTGTTTAGCCAAATTTAAAAGTTTGGTCAGATTGCTTTTAAACTGGATTACTTTCCAGGCTGGTTCTGAATAGGTCACAGCGGTGCTTGCATTGGGGTGCAATGTGAGAAGATGTGGGGCTGGGAGGGTGCAGGGCAGAGAAACTCCTCTAGGACTGAGGCAAGACCTGAATTTGGCAGTGAAATTAACTCAGGTGTTGATAAAACTCTGCCCCTAGGCAGGAATGTGCAAAGAGGAGCTCAGAGAGGAGTTTCTTAGCATCAAAAGGTGCCCAGTGTGGCCTGAGGGATGGACATGCAAAGGATGCTGTAATGCTAAATATGACTTATGTGTTCAATGGATTAATAAAAAAAGATAAAATAATAACTAGTATGTTATCGATAAGCTGTATGTTAGGGACAGGGGGGGAAAAACCTTCTGAAATATTTTACAAATTATTTATATATTTAATCAAAGGTTTAGTGCTGGTTCATCACTGTTTTCCACCTGCTCCTTATTCACAGCTTACTTTTTGTCAGATCCTATAAATGTCATGAATTCATCAATTTTCCTTTTAAGCTTTTTAAATGTCAGAGAATGGCAGTAGGTATTACTGTGGGGCTTTGGTTAGGAAAGACCTTTCTTCTTTTCTTTCCACTCATCTTTATATTTTCATTCATCTCTTTGAATTTCCTTCTGCTTCCCAATGCTTTTGCCATTAAACCTTGCTTAGTAGGCACTTTAGCTATAATGACTATATTGTCAAAGTGCTGGTCAGCCTTGTCGTTACCCAGCCTATTGGCAAGTGTGTAATAAATTTAGCTTTTAATGTTATTCTTAAGTTTCTTTGTTTATGTTGTGGTAATACCTGCAAGAATCATAGCCTCCTGTGTACTTTTCCAACACAGAACACTATACAAAATGTGCTCTTTAGTCCCTAGCATTACCTAGATTCTTTTTAATCTTACAATAATTACTCCATTCAAAACCTTGACACTCATTGGTTGTATAACAGGTTCTGCTAAACATTTAGGTATCATCATAAATATAAAGAATATAAAGATTAAAAACCATTTTAAAATATCAGATAATTTATTCCATTAAAATATTGTATTGTACAATATATATTACAATATCAGATATTGGTATTATTTTACAGTGTTTGTATTTATATAAGTTTTTTATCCCATCCCAGAAGAGAGGAACTGTTTAGATAATCACTGGAGAGGGCCTAATGTGGAACTGATGAAAGCAATTCATTTTTAAGGGACAATTTGAATAAGAAAAAGTCTGTGGTTGACACAGAAATGAAGTAGGGGATGTATCAAGCTCTTTTTCTGTCAAGCTATCAAGCAACATTCTAAAGGATATATTGCTGGTAGTCAGCTCTGAAAATGGAAGTTCCATTTCTGTGAAAAATCATTTAGAACCCATCTGTTTATATTTCACAGAAGCAGTGAGCTCAAGACGTGTAAGTGATTGAAGACTGTGTGACTTGCAAAGGGTAAAAGTGGGAATGAGACTGTCTGGTTTACTTCTTTTGGAAAGAGTTGCATGTAAGCCTATCCCTAACACTGCTTCGTCTGCTGCCAAAAATTTAATTAGAATTAGCTCACACACACACTCACTCGCTAGGTTGGATTTTTAGAGTAAGGTAGGGAAAACAGGGAATCTTCATTCCAAAATAGAAATTGAATGCTAAGGCATTTGAGGTCTTAAAAGTATTTAGTTTTAAAATCAGGAGGCTGAGGAATGTTGTTTTCCTAATGTGCCTCGTATGGCAAGAAGGAGAAGGCAGAAAGAAAAGGTGCTCTGTAATCCACTGTTCAGTGGATTAGCCCACCAAAGGACCTATGCCAGAAACAAGAATGTATCTTTAAAACTGCCATTTCATACCTGTTCATCAGCAGAAAAAAGACTGCATATGGTCTATTTTTTAGCCACACAGGTTGTATTTAAAATATCTCTTGTTGTGCTAAGTGCTTGCTGGGTTGTTATAGCAAGCGCCTATAGGAACTCAGCTAGTTAAATAAGCAAATAAATCACAGGGTGTATTTGGTTTGTGTGGCAACATTTTGGTAGTAGGGGAGCTACAGGGGTGCCTTCTCTGAGAAATGAAATTACTTTTTATGTGTCTGCAGAATCATTTTTAAAAAACACATGCAAACCGCACAGAGTTTCTACTACTACTAAAGCTTATACACTCAACTGCATCAACTCAAATTCTGATGGTCCTATAGACTCAGTTTCGTCTATTTTAGTGAGGAGAATAAGTTGTAACTGTCCTAAAAAAAACTCAGAAAAAAAATCCTAATAAAATCACCTTAAAATTGCATGTCATTCATGAAAAGACTGAATTCCCATTAAGCTGCCTGCTGTCTTTTTTTATTATTTATTAATTGTTGTTTAAATATCTTAGCAGAAACATGCTTTAAAAATCACCTTTCTAATACGGACCGGTAAAGTAAGATGCCATTGCTATAACCTATCTACACTTAGAGATGTTCCAATTCATTGCTTGCAATGAAAAGGGGATTCTGGCCCCAATATCGTTGTTGCCTATCTTGGCTAAGAACTAATTAGGGAGCAGGAATGTCTTCTGTGTGAAAATTTAACTTCTGAAAAAGTTTTTCATAGCTTAAAGGTCATGTGAACTTAAAGGCCAAGGTTTTAGAAGAGTTCATGGACACGTTGAGAGGATTGTTAAGAGAACAGATGGTAGAAACAGATGCTATGTATTTGTGTGTTGAGTAACACCTCATTTTGAGCTGTGGTTCTCTACAGTGTTGTTTTATAAATAATGTATTGACTCACTCTTAATCCTTTTGCTGTTTCAATGCAAGCCAGGCTGTATTAGAGTCCTGGATACAGCATCATCATATCCAAGGGCTGAGCTGGTTAAAGTGGAGACACTTGTATATCCATTGAGAATTTCTAACGTTTCACCATTTCATGGCACAGCTGCAGGTTTACTTTTAAAGATTGTAGTTGGAGGGAGAAGGTGGATTTTTGTTTCTTGATTCAGTCTTACCTCAACCTATTCAAAGGGAGCATTATAGTGGCCTAATACAAAAGTAGCTTTCTTGATGGGTGTTTAGTAGAGCTGACTGGGTGAAAGAGGGAGTGAAAGTCCAAGGAAATTTGCAGGAGTTCCAATAAGGACAATTTTCAGCTTTTTATTTCAGTTTAACAATAAATTTTAAAAAAATTAAGAAGGGTAGATTTGTTTATGAACAGTTTCAGTTAATTCAACTAGAGAATGGATGTAAGACTTTTTAAGGATTAACTAACACCTGTAGAATATTAAACTCAGTGTCAAAGAAGTTGACTTTTTAGATCTTGATTCTTTTTTATTATGTCTTTTCCTTGGCCTCTTTTTGCAGGTGTTGATTTATATGCTCTCATACAGACCTTAAAAATATAGCAAAATTTTAGTCATTTTAACTCAAAACAGTATAAAAAGTAACTTTAGCTAAACAGGTACTCATGTTTAGATTTAAGAACATTTTGTTTGGTTTACTTTGCCTGCTAGACTGAAAACAACCACAATAAGCTGATTCAATGAATGCATTTATTTTTGAGCCATTATGTACATGGATACATTCAAAGTAGTAAGCTGAATCCATAATTAGAGCAGCATATTTGGACTTACACCTGATAAGTCTTTAGTTAAGAGTCTCTAGATTGGAAGCATCTGTATTTCAAGCTGGTTTTATTTGCTGGTGTATCTCACTGATTAAAAGGTATTTGATATAATGTCATAGTTTTGAGATCCCTTGACATGGTATGTGATACATGTCATAAAATCAAGGCTCTGGGACTGTGTGACAAGTAAACCTATATATGAGTAGCTCTTAAGTGGAAGGATACCCTATTTTTTAGATTAATAATACATTTTACATGACGGTTTAAAGATTTCTTCAAATTATGAGCAAGCTTACTGTTTTATATTTGCTTTGTATTTAGTTGATATTTGTTGTCACCTGAATTCAACACACCTGAAATACTGTGTTCATTTCTGGTACCTGTTATACAAAAAAAGATGCAGAGAAGGTCCAGAGAAGGGCTGCAGAGATGATCAAAGGATAGGGAAGGCTGCTATATGAAGAAAGGCTGAGAGAAATGAGCTGGTTTCAGCCCTGAGAAAAGAAGGCTTAGGGGAGACCTTATTGTCATGTTCCAGTACTTAAAGGGTGGCTGCCAAGAAGGTGGAGACTCCCTTTTTACAAGGAGGCACATGGAAAAGATGAGGGGTTGTGGGCACAAGTTAATGCTGGGGAGATACCTATGGGACATCAGAAGTAAATTTTTCACTATGAGAACAGTTGGACATGGGAATTATCTCTCCAGGGAAGCGGTGGATTCCCCAACATTGGACACTTTTAGGACTCAGCCTAGCAAGGTTCTGGGCTGCCTCATCTAAGCCATGTCCTACTTAGAAAGCTTGGATCAAACGATCCTTGAGGTCCCTTCCAAACTGGCATTTTGGGATTCTATGATGATTGATGTACAACAGTGATTCTCAGAGTGGAAGATAACAAATTTTTATAAACTTTTTTTTTCCTATTGCTAAGTATTACCTCTTGTCAAGGTGCAATCAAGTGAAGTTCACTCTACCCAGTGCTTGAATGAACACCCCAGAGATGGAGTTTTGTTATGTTAAAATATCTATTTTAATTTCCCCAACAGGAAATTCAGGATGTTTCATACTCCATCCGTCTTCTGCCTAAGTAGCCCATATGGTTGCTACTCTGTAAGACCAGCCATGATTTGACCTCAGTATTTATATGCATGCAATATCAGTACATATGTGAACAATGTGATGAATTTACTTGCTGTTATTTATGGATCTTTAACACATATTCTGACTTTTATAAATGTATAGAAACAACAGCCTGTTGATATTAGGGACTAAGTATGCAAACTCAAAAACCCCATAGGAAAAATGTTCTCTGTACATCTAAATACTTTTAGTTTAGAATTCAGTTTTTCAGCCAATACTTTTGGAAAACTGCCTAGCATAGGATCTCACCTGGAGTGGCAAATAATAAACATGTGTCCATTAGAAGGTTGGAAGTGCTGCATAGTGGAAGAGTGAAGCCAAAGAGTAGAGTCAAAGTCACTATAGTTTCACAGCTGTGAAACTATCAGTAAAGCCAATTGATTAACTTGAGGAGTGATCAACAGATTGTGTATGGCTTACCTCTCAAAATGAAGGTAGCAAAGCCAGTCAGGAGCAAGATAAAGATAGTTTCCAGAGCATTCATCTTCGATTATTCATCTTGCACCTTATTTGCATGGAAATACAGTTAACAGCAGACATCACATGGCCATAATGAGAGCAGGTGTGTTTCCTCGTGGATCCAAGCCAGTTGTGGGTGGTAATGAAACCAGTCTGTAAATGAGATTTTAAAGGGTGCAATACTTCATCACTGCACTGTTGTCACCATGCAGGCGGCCCTTCCCTCTATTTTGAGTGGAATGCGATTAGTTGCAGATTAAGAGTGATGACAGAATGGAGTTCAAAGCAACCCTCCATAGCATCAACAGGCCTTAGTAATAATGTAGTGCTGCACCTCTTAAGGAGTTTCATGCCTTATTCAACGTAAATGGTAAAAATGTGGCATTTTAGAACCAATAATATGTTTTTCTATTGATGCTGTTGTAGTACACAGCTGCTGAAAAAGGAGCTTTTTTGTCAGATCTCATTTTCCCCAGTGCTTTATCAAACAGTGGCAGTTCATGCATGTAGTAACAGAATGGAAATAAACAACCTGCAGCAATGTGTTGAACAGTGTGAGGGCTTGTTAATGTCCCACATACTCTCATGCCACTGAAGGTGTCAGAGATTTTGGGTGGATTCACCCAAGTATGTCTTTAGTATTTTGCAAGTTGCTATTTTGCAGGATATGTACTTATGAAATAGAAATATTAGTGAGTCAATGGATGAGAAAAGCAAAAGTTTGCATTCCTCTTCTTCCTGCTGTAGAAATTCTACACCCCCAGAAGTGTTATCAATGCAGCCTTTTCTCTTACTTTTAAATTCTGTATTTTTAACTGGGGGTAAAAATAATTTTAGTAACTCTTTGGTAACTCAAATTAAAAAAAATAATTGAAATCTAATATACTTGTATATCACCTGTTATCTATAGCATGGAAATGTGTGTTTTGATATAATGGTAATAAGATAGGTGTTTCTGGTTCAGAAGGGTATTGGCACTAATAAAATGTGCAGTCAAGAAGTTCTGTGCATTTCTAGCTGCTATAGTATCACCTGATGAAAATCCAGATCTTGCATATGTTTCAGCTGCCATCTTTGGAGAGCAGTGTGTAGCTTTAAGTTTGAAGATATCAGAGAAGGATTAGTTTTATATAGTGTGTATCTTTGAATGTTTAGGATTTTATTTGAAATTATTAGAAAAAGGAAGACAAGAATAAGGAAAGCCAAGTAAAAAGGCTCACGCATAGACTTCTCTTGTGAAAAGTAGATGAATACCCATAGATGGTATGGGAGTTGGGAAGATTTTCTAATGCAAAATATTGTTGCATATTTTGACTTGGGGTGTCTGAATTAATAGGCTACACCCAGTGACTATATATAATCAATCTTATGTTCCCCTTGAGTATGTCTGCCAAGAGAAAGAACAGCAATATTGTAGGTTATGTGCAAATTGTACACACCAGCTTTGTGTATGAGTTCTGAATGGGAGAAATATCAATCTGTAGCTTGCTGCTTGGGGTGAAATTTGATTTTTCATTAAAATCCTGCTTCACACTCTGAGTTCAAGAGCTTCTGGCAAGTTCTTCAGCGTGAAATGTATTCTCCAGGAACCAGTGGAAGGATAGATAAAAAAAGAATTTCTTTTATTTTGAATCCCTCTTTGTTCACAGTCTCTAGCAGTTACAGAAGTTATTCTAGGGAACAGTTATTACATGGTCTTAAAGGATAAAAAGCTTCTCAAGTACAGTTTAATAGGAATTTAATTGGCATGATGATTATAGTTTACAGTAGATATTGTGTGATTGTTTTTGTTGCTTCATGTTCCAACCTTTCATCCTGCCTGACCAGAAGATCTGTTGAATGACAAAGTTTTCCACAGTGTCCTTCTACTTTCTTCAGCTTAAGCACGGGAGAAACACACACAAAAATATGCTCAGGATAGTCTGGAGGGCACAGTGGTTGAACTTTCCTCTAACAAAGATGATAGTATCAAAGATGAAAGCAGGACTCTTTCTTTCTCTCGAGAGATGTATAAATTAGAATATGACTATAACTGACATAAGGCCATAATTAATTAGTGTTAAATAAAATTATAAAAACATAATTTACATGCATATGTCATATTTTTATGTACTAAGACATGTACACTGCCACACAGAGCATATGTCATTCATATATTGTCACAGCAGGGTAAGTAATTTTTCTTATGTTTGGTTAAGTGTGGTCAGGATTTTTTCCATTCTTTTTCACCTACAAGCTGATTGCACATCACTTGGAGAAGCACAGGGAACTGGGATGCTCTTCAATGTGGTGTTGGTAACTGCTTTCATGAAAAGCTTGCTGGTAGTTTTCTGTTACATTTTGTCATGTTTTGATCATAATCCTTAGCAGTGTTCTGCTCTGGAACATCCTTCTACTCTGAGTAGCGGGCCAGAAAATGTCACTACATTTAAGATAATGATTTATCAGTTCATGAACAGAATTAATGGATATTTCTGTGAGCGTGAGAAACCAAACTTCAGTATACTTAAACTCATACTGCTGGTCTCATTATGCATCTTTATCATTGCCTTCAGTAGAAAAAGGGTCACAGTAAGTGCATCAGCAATTTATCCAATACTGAGAGTATTAGGCAATACCAAGGATGTTTGAGGCTGCTAGGTAGGTGATCATGGGATGCGGAGGAAGTAAATTTCTGGTTAGAGAATAGCAGGTGTGTGTTGAAAACGAAACATGGGATCCTTTGTCTTCTGAACCATAGCTCTGGTTTGTAGATAGTTATATCTGGTGAGTACTCTATCAGCATCAATTAACGAGCATTTCCATGGGAGACTCCTCCCAAAGTAGATCTTCCAGTTTTAAGGGAAGGGCACCAAGGACATAAGTTCTAAGAGATTAATGTATAGAGAATACATTTTCAGAAATGTGAAATAAACACTCTGTAGCTATTTATCATGTTGTTGCAAAGCAGCAAGCTTTAGTTAGCAAGGGCTAACTAAAAAGTGCAAGGTAGATATAACTGTCCTCTGGCCTGAAATCATTACAGTATATACTTTATTTTTCCCAACTGATGACAAAATATATGGGTTTTTAGTTTCTTAAAAACTTATGGCCATGTAAAATATTGTCAAAGCATCTGGTTAACTGATTAGACAAGTAAAAGAAAGAGTACTCTGGAATAGGGGAGCCTGATAATTGCAAGTGTGCAACACCTAGCATTGGGCCACATGGTCTTCGAAAGAGGTTGGCTTCAGAAAGCCAGGGAAGCATGACTGTGTAGGGTATGCAGGTTCTGGAGGACCTCGAGGCTTTCAGCTGTTTGTTTAGAATTTGAGGGGAAAAGAACTACAACACATGATGGTCATAATAATAATTATATATTTTGAATTGAATTGGATTTGATTTGAATTGGATTTTTGTATCAATATCACAGGGTTATTCGATGCATGAAAATGCAAACCCAGCATAATTTTATAATGCTTCATTTACTAAAGGAGCAGTGTTAACCAAGTTAAATATAGACACACAATTGACAAGGAACACTATTACAGTTAATTTACCAAAGACATTATGCTTATGAATGCAGCCTTGTATAGAAAACTCATAGTTTGCCTCCACCTGATACCATTTAACACAAAACAAGTACCTGATGATTTCAAGATCTTTCAAGAGTCAGTATTTTTCTCTTTTCTCCACAGTAAGCTCGGTGTAAGAAATTGCCAGGATTACTGTTCAGTTCTGGCCTTGAACTCTGTTTTGAAGGATCAAATGGGCCAGAAAAAATGCCTATGTGTTTTGCTGTGTGAGTCAAATAAATTACAAGTGTGTATACACTGTGTACTGGGCAGTGAAATGAGGATCATGTACTTTGCTTTGTTGGAACCACTTTTTGAGTAGATTGTGTTACCATGAATTTTTCCTTTGTAATTTTCTAGTTTAACTGATAATTAACACAGAGATTTATTACTGAAGGCTTTGGTCTTTTCATGGGAATCTGAGAGCAATAGTGTAAAAAGTCTATGCAGATTTCAGAAAGTGACAATTGAAAAGGAATATTGTTTCTTTTATGTGGTAGTTTGTGGTTTTTTTAGAAAAAAACCAAACAGCACAAGACCTTCAGAATAAATAAATATTCCATTTTTTTCTGACAATTTCTACAATAATTTGCTAATAATTTTGTTGTAGATTTTTTCAAATGGATTCCAGATAGAAAATACAGCAGACATCCTTGGTCACCTCCTATAGTTCTTTCTTGAGGCTTGAGTATTTTCTAAATCCTGTTGAAAAAAATGTTTGACATAATTTATCATGAAGGGTTTTCAGTTATTTCATTTGGTCAAACAAATCCTTCACATGATGGTTTACCTGTAAATATTTACATTAGTAATTGTATTAATTTAGACTTTGCTTAGTGAAGGTGGTATTTTTGTCTATCTTTAAAGGAAAGAAAGAGAAGGAGTTGCAAAAGCAGAGTGGAAATATTACTTCTTCATCTTGCTATTTATAATTTTGATGCAAGTGTATGCCTGGTATTTTTTACTATTCCATTTGAAAGGAAAGCATCTCACCTAAGCAATCCTCCTTAAATTCACATGCAGAACTATATTTGAGTAAGAAAACCGTGGAAAATGTTGTAGGTAGGTGACTACTCAAGCTAATAGTTAATATCCTTTCAATCCTTGGCCTTCCCATTCCCTTTAATTGTGTAGTACATAGCTTCATCTTGTTTAAAGGCATCCAGTCATTTTCTCTATCTTCAAACCAACTCTGGGAACGAAGCACCTGCACAAAAGCCTGAAAATGTAACTTGCCATTAAAAATCAAATGCCCATGAATATTATATGAGTGAGAATTGACTATTCCCACTAGTCAGAAAATATAATAATACTGGCTGATGTCTTGGACAGAAGATTTTCATCCGTGATTAATCCACCAACTTTAAACAGACAGAAATGTAACAGCTGAGTGACTTACATTGCAGTGTAACGCCCTAGGCTCTGCATTTTCAAATGCCATATATTTAAAAAAATCCATAATCAATTAATGAAGGTAATTTATTCCTACTGAAATTCTGATTCTGAGCAGTATGTATGCAGTCCCATTCACATTAATTTCCACTGACATTTGTCTCTCCCTCTGTCTCTCCCCCTACGTTTCCATGCATCTGTGTTAAGGGAGCCAAAGTTTATTAGTCACAATAGGAGATGATCTTAAATACCTCTTGCTTTGAATTTAAATGGGGCAGTCTAGCTACTTTGAAATTAAAATTAAATTCAAAATTAGTACCCTTGATTATGAAAGAGAGCATGAGCGAGCAGTCAAGTGTGATTCTTCTGAACAAATTAACCTTCTTTGATAATGCTATATACAGTATTTTGCAGTTACTCAGGGTGGAATAAGTTGTGACCTTTTATGTTTGGCCATATATGAAGAGGACCCATTTCATATCAGCCCTCAACACAGGCTGCCTGAAAGTCACAGTGCTTAACCTCAGGAGAAGAGTTTAGCAGATTCTCCACTGATATTTGGGAAAACAGTTTTACACATGTTTTTTACATGTATGAGACACCAAAAAGAGAGCTATGAATTTTATCGAAAGAGGATCCCTCGTACTGGTTCAAAAACTCTGGTGCCACATGGTAGAAAAGTGGGGATGAGGTATAAATGCATGCTGCTAATTCAGATGTATCCACAGATTTTTGATAGGTGAGAATGAGTGCAGCAGGTATTATGCCATCTTGTCAGTCTTTCTCAGCCCATGGCCAGCACAGTCTTCATGTTGGGTCCTTTAGTGGAGTTAGCATCAATCTTTATGTATGTGTCCTCTGCTGATCTGGAGGCAAATGTATACTGTGAGCAGAAACATGGATCTGCCATTAGTAATTATTCAATTGTAGCCTCAGTGTCTGTACTGAAAGAGTGAGAAAATTGCTGAGGTATCTGGGAAGAGATTTTTGCAGCTGCCATTTGTTTAGCGTAATTGAACATCCTCTTGTTATGGCATGGCCTTGAAGAGGAATGTGTATGCTTACTGAAATGAGAAATGAATTTTGGAACAATATTTTGCATTTGCTACTTCTGAAGGAAATCCAAACCTTTTTACCTCCAAGTTAACTGCCTGGGTATCAATTCTGTCATTATTTCTATTTCACCAACAAGCTCTGAGATTTTAAAATTGATTCTAATTTCATAGCTCTTAAATTTTTTTATGCGTGGAGTTTGCTCTGGCTTATTTGTTTCATATGTGAATTCAAGGTTAAAACCACCTAGGTTTGGATATTTCTGTTCTTTACTCAGATATGCTAACAAATTCTCAAAATACTGCTTTAAACTTTTCTGGAAGAGGTGTGTTGTGCCTTAGTACATAAGTCTGTATTTTATCTGAACTTAGTTTTGATAGGATACAGTTTTCTTCCAAAGCTTTATTAACTCTCGTAAGTACAATATCGTAAAATTAGAGAAGTGTTTCATTTAAACTTTAAACCTTTCTACAAGATTTTAATTAGCAATTTAATGATGAATGTGAAGGAGAACTGGGGATGTGTTTGCTCATTAAATGAACTGAAATTAAATAACACATTTTGCTTTTGTATGGTGTGCTCTTGTTGTGACAAGCATGAATATGTTTCCAAGACGGTTGATTAGCCTTTTGGCCCCTCTGCATAATATTTTTAGTTGTTCCTCTACGGAAGCTCCTGTGTGCCTCCCATCAGGATTATTGGAATTTAGAACCTTATCTATAATTGTCTACCAATAGGGGTGACATGATGTCTCTCCGCTGCATTAACTTTATCGTTCCCTGTAAAGCATTAACACAGCAAAAATCTGAGCTTGTAAATGAGAGCCATGTCTTCATCTTGATCAGAGAAATGAAATTTGTAATTCAAATGCGAAAAGTTAATGAACTTAATGCACAGGCTGGAAAAAGTGTTGTAATGTGCCAATTTGGTCTGCCTATGGATGCTTCCAAACATTCCCATTAAGGTATTGATTGTGTCCATTTAGCGAAGTGAAAGGGACAGTGAACTCCCTCATGGTTTACACGTTACACCGGTAGTGTCTAGACTTCCAAACAAAGAAAACTTGTAATGATAAACCTTAAATTTCCTTAAAAAATGAATTTAAGAGAGTTGCTATTAATGCTAATATGCTTCCTTAGAAGACCAAAGCCTGTTGCAGAGAGAATAAGCAGCCTCTTCTGTTTATCGGTATCTAAGAATTTAACATTCCTAACTTCAAATAATTGTGGTGGGCCTTAGTACTACAGGAATAATGAAGATCTTCCATTGCATAAATGATTTTTCTGCTTTTATAATAGTACTTTATCTGGACACAAGGTGTTGTGATCGTTAATATAGTTTGGAAATCCAAATTCTGCTCCATGTACATTCAAAATTTATTTTTTTTCTGCACTAGGTACCAACAGTTGTCACTTTATCTGTTGTCAGTCGTTGCTAGTGATGGTGCACAAAGGATGTTCATGCACGCTTATGTGCAGAAAGCTTTATTAGAGAGGTCTGTAGCTGACAGGATATACAGATTTGAGGAATCTTCAAATCTTAGGGAAAAAACAAAACCAAACAAAACCCAGCAAATGAAAGAGAATAAAAGAGAGCCAGAGAATGAGAAAGTGTGTCCTTGGACATGCCCCCTGTAATGCAGTAGGTAGTTTCCCTAAGCACTTTTCTCACAGTAAGTTTGTGGACACCCACTCAAGCTCCCAAGTGGCTTTTCCTGCTTGTGGTACTTATAGCAGTGGTGAGAGCATATATGATCAGGGGCAGGTCTTGCATGTTGGGTGGTAGGCTGAGCTTTGTGTGTCTGAACAGGATAGGAACCTGCCCACTGGATTTGTGGGTATCTGTGGCCATCTCTGCTACACTTTCTGCAGTGTGCTGAGCTTTAAGCTAAAATATGGGAGCAGTGAAGACACCTTCACTTGGACTTGCAGGCTAAAAGCCAGAAGGCAGAGAGTGATTCAGGCATCTGTGCCAGTCACAAGAAACCACCATGACAGCGGTCAGAATCTGCTGGGGCAAGTCTGTGAGAAGAGTACTTGTGATAGATAGTAGAAAAAGCAGTGCCACGGTAGCCTTGGGGTGTGTGCAGATGAAACATCACAAGATTACAAGTGAGAGTCAAGCTACACAATCAGAAGTAGAGAGCCTCTGGCTTTATGAATGTCAAGGCATTGGGCTGCATAGTCACACCCCCTGCGGTGCACGCGAGAGATTTGGTACTGTAAGAGCCCCACCTGATTTCTAGCTGACTTGCACATAGAGAAATGTTTATGAATGAGACAGTAACAGCTGCTGACCTAGTATCTCATGTAAAGCAATAAAGTGAATAATTTTCAACTGCACATGCAGATCTGCAGTCTTTTTGCAAGTTGTGAAGTGATCCTACCAACCATTGTTTTCTTCCTCTTGGGTTCAGGAATCTTATCTCAAGATTTATGTCCCAGAAGTTGTGAATAACTGGTTTTCTTACCTTGAAAGATTGTGCATGCCAGCTTGTGGTTGTTTTACTGTTTTACCAGGCTCATTGTCTACAGTTTTAGGTTACTGGATGATGTATAAATGATTGCTGACTTCGTATTTAACAAACTGTTCTGATTGCCAGACAGCATTTTCTGTATGTAAATAAATTGTACTTCATTTTAAATAAGGCCAGTTTTGACACAATATACATAAATTATCTCTAAAGCATAACTATATGTAGATGCAAGTGTACAAGGTGTAAGTAGTAAAAATATGTAGTGTTTTCACATACAGTGACTTAATTTCACTGTTAAAGAGAATAACTTTTAATCAAGATAAATCTGGTAAACCTCCTGTGGACTGAAGTAAATATGCCAAATTGATGGAAGAAAGATATTTGACATTAAAACACAGGACTTCACGAAGGTCCCAAAAGCTGCATCCCTATGTTTAAATTTGAAAGGCCTGGAAAGTGTTTGAAAAGTTGCCTGGGCTAAATGCAGACCTTAAGAAGTGGCATGTTTGAACCTAGAACAAGTCAGCATACTATTGATTGGAATACAGTGGGATAAATGTGTGGCTTCTGCCCTTAATGGAAGCTGATTGTTCAGGGATGTGCAGGCAAGGCTGGTCGATTCTTTAGCTGTTGTTTACTGGGGAGGATGATATCAATTTTCCAGGGGGATGATTGGTGGGATGTCAAGGCTGTCACCCTTTTCTTCTCAGCACTGACAGACAGCTGAGTGACAATTACAGTGACGGGACATTGTCTGCATTGGCATATACACCAGAGGATAACTGGCAAACAAAAAAAGTCAGCAGCCCTTTAAAAAAGATATAATCAGCAGTTGTCAGAACTAGTTACATATATGATGTCTGAATAACAAGGCCAGAGTGTCCTGCCTCAGACACAGACATACATTGTACTGTGTATTCCTCAGTCCACACAGGAATTAGCCCTGGGAAAGTTCCTCACCATTGCTAGAAGTCACTGTTAATCTCATTGGGAATTAAGCTTCAAAGGACTGCATTTTAATGTGGTTCTCCTTGAAAAAATGAGTGCTTTTCTGTAGAACCTAGAAAGGGTGGAGCTACATACCAAATTTGTAGGCTAAAAAATCTGTTGAAGTGTTTATCTATCTCCTAGGTGTCCTGTCTTGGAATTTCTTCTGAATACTACTCTGACAGGCAACCAAACAGCAGACTGTGTGTACTTTGTGTTTATGTCGGGTATTTGACCTGCCAGTCCCAAACACAAGAGTCTAAGCTAAACTTCAGATGTTGAAAACCTTATTTTACACCATATAGTTGTATACAAAGTGTACATATGTACTTCTAGCGATTTAAAATCTTGTCATAGTTGCAGCTCATTATGCAAAAAACTGTGTCATGCTCCTATGAAATCACAGACAAAACTTGATTCCAGTGGTGCATGCCAAGGACCAAGAAATCTCTTTATGCAATACGTTAGTAGCTTTCACTTCCTCTTGCTTCTGGAAGCTGAGTTGACAATCAGGCTACAGAAAAAAACATGAGCCCCAAGGAATGACTTAGAAATAGAAGTGTTAGATTTAAGGTATCAGGTACATCTGGCTTATCTCCAGTCAACAGTATTCTCCTTTTTATGGCTTTTTTTGCCATTCCTCCCAGAAGCTCTAGATTAAGGGGACCTTTTTAAAGGGTGTTTTAGATGTACCCTCTTCAAACTCCAATTACTGTTTTGACAGAACACAACATTTATTTCAAACTTTTATGTGGAATATGCATTCTGCTGAGACTTTTCTCTGGTCTGTTTCTCAAGATCTCCTGCATCAAGTGCACTCAGCTGCCTGCATGCCACTTACTCTGAAACAAGGAGAGATAATGAAGGCAGTGGGTTTAGGAATGGTCATGTTCTTTTCCACAGACCTGTATGTCTGGTCCTGCTCTTAGTGAATTAAGAAAAAAATGTAGTAGTGTTCAGGGATTCAACAAAATTGTTCCTGTCCAAAGACAAATGTATGAATACACTAACAGAAAGTGAATGTTGCCTCTCAGACATACACATTTTCAGGGGAAAATTGGTACAGGGAGTCTTTGAGTCTTTTATAAGAGTCTGTTGAAATTCTAAGTGCTACTTATTGTCTGAACCTTATATTGTCTGAACAAGTATATTCTTGTACAGTGGTACGTTAATGATAAGAGGGAGACTAGGGAAAGTGTGGGAACTCCAGAGGAACCTGGTGAGCTGGTCGTCCAAGATATGGAGAAGGGTGAAGTACTCAATGACTACTTTGTCTCAATCTTCACCGACCTAAGAGAAAGCTGGGGTAGGGCTTCTTGCATGGGTGTGTAGCAGAAGACAAGGGGCAATGGTTTAAAATTTGAAGATGGGAGATTTAGATTAGATATTAGAACGAAATTCTTCACTATGGATGTGGTAAGACACAAACAGGTTGCCTGGTAAAATTGTGGCTGCCCCTTCCCTGGAAGTGTTCAAGGCCAAGTTGGATGGGGCCTCAAGCAACCTGATCTACTGGGAGGTGTCTCTAACCATTGCAGGGAGGTTGGAACTAGATTATTTTTGAGGTCCCTTCCAACCTCAACCGTTCTTTGATGCTATGATAATATACAATTTATACAGTTGTAGGCAGTATAGAGTGTGAAGGCCACAGATATGTTAATTTTCCTCAGTTTAGGTCTGTTTTTTCCTTTTTTCACTTTTTAATCTCTTCTTCATATGGTAACTAATTTGCTCGGATATATTCATTCCTTTCTCTTATTCAGTCTTCCACATCTGCCGTTTCCATTTTTTCCTACACATTTTATATACATGCACATTTTTCCTTGTCCTGGTTCCAGGACAGAGCCAATTTTCTTTCTAGTAATTTAACTTTTCAGTTTAGCCTCTTCTAAGCAACTGCACTTTCTGAAATTAACAGCATCTTTTCGTGGCCAGCATGTTTTCCAAGGCCACTGCTTGCTTCAGCTAAACTTCTTGTGCTCTGGAAATAAAAGGATGGAAAAGGCATCACACCTCCAACCTTCCCAGGGGGAGGAGCAGGCTGGACAGGTGACCAATAATGACCAAATGAAGCGTTTCATCCTGAATGCATCATACTTGATATAAATCTGAGGGATCATGAGGGTCTGTCTCTTTTGATCCATGGTTTGTGTCCTTGAAGGACTCTGTCTATTCTTCTGCCTTTGATCCTCATCTGTGTGTTCCTTTATCCAGTTCCTATCTGCTGCCTCCAGGAGCCCAGCCCAGGACTTTTCAGGTCCTGGCATGCAATCTTGGTGGTGATGTGATAATTACTGGGGCATTAAGGAGCACAATAATTGTTTTGTATATATTTTTTATATATTTCATTATTTTGTTTTTTATCCTTACTCTTTCATTAAATCTGTATAGTTTAGCTTCCACCATGTAAGTCTTTCTCCCTTATTCTCTTTCCTTTCCCTTTCTGGGAAAAGAGAGAGAGCATCTGTCAGTTGTTTAATTGAGATCCCAGCATTAAACCATGACATTTCTAGTATTCACTGTATAGTGAAAATTAGAGATTTTATGTCTGCTTCTGATTCTCTTATACAATTAGATCTCTCCAGACTTCAGCAAAATTATTTTGCTCATCATTTCAGGCATGTTTCACCCCTAGAATTCTAAGCCTCTGATGGCAGCAGGCCAAGTAGGAATTGGGAGATGCTGATACGGAGCACTGCTTTCAGTGTTGTACATTCTGGATCTCAGTGGAGCAATTCCTAACAAAGGAGTTTGTTTCTGCAGCTGACACCTCATGATAGAGATTGTTGAGCCACTGGGACTCTTACTGTAAAATTTTAAAGCTGCCCTCGGCTGATTGCACCCAGGTATATTGTCAACATTATCTGTGAGGGCAAATAATAAATCCAGTGTATCTTTTGTCATGCATATTAAGAGGGGCATAGATTTAGTCTTTCTGATACAATAAATCTGCATTAAACTTAAATTAATTTGCTTGCTTACTGAAGTTTTCTTGCCTACTGTCAATACTTCAGCATTATTTAATGACACTGCATCTTTTGTCTTCTTAAATTCTGAGTATCTAGTGTTCTTCCCCACCAATATGTGGTTGTATTTGTGACTTAGAAGAATCTTCACAAGTGGACTGAGACCTATTAGTTTCCAGGTACAAGGAAAATTTCATAACAAATTGTACTTCAGAAAGAATTGCTTGATGCAGTAGAGTTATAATATGACATATGGAGTTGGCTGTCTCCCATCTGAATGTCATTAGAGATTTACATCAGACACTTATCTTCTCTTTTTTATTCTTTCTAGAACTGTATTTTCCTTGAGTGCTTTTTTTTTTGTTTTTTTTACTATGCTATAGCATTTTTCAGGTTGGCAATGTGAAAGGCTACGATATCGCGATATAGAGAATTTTTAATTCTTTTTCTATAAAGAAATTGTTCTTCAGCCTGCAGAAGCATAGCAATGCATGTGATTAATGTGGAAGGTTATTTTTGATGGGTTTCATGAAAACGCAAAATAAATGTGATTATTAATTTCTTTCTCTAAGCCACCAGCTAATTGATTTTGCACTGTGCTCATTAAAAATAGATACTTTGCCTTTCAGAGGACTGTCTGGGAAACGTAAGGCAGGGTATGACTCCTCTGGGACACCATCAGCTGACCATTCCATCAGACAGGGAGAGAGTGGTCATGGTGCTTGTCAGAGCTGAAGTATATTTACCTCATCTCCCTGCAGATAAACATTTGCAAGGCAAATAATAAATTAGCCATTAATCAGAAGAGTGACTGTGTGTGATGAACCCTGAATAGAGTGGAGATGTCAGGTAACCAGACAGAGTAAACTGACATTGTAGACTGAGCTGTGTGGAACTGGCTGTTACCAGTTTTGAAAGGTTTTGTGCTGCATTTTCAAGAGACTTTCAAGGTTTGAAGTTAAAAAAAAAAACAAAAAAACCAAAAACAAACAAAAAAGACCAAAGATACAAGGCAACCAGCAGTTACGAGTTTGCAAAATGATAGTATTATACAGTTTTTCTCTTCAATTATAGCTGTGGCACTATTCCATATGCCATTGCATGGCTATATGTGATAGAAAAGAAAGGTGATTTTACAGAAACAGTACAGAATGCCCTATTATTACCAGATTATCCAAGACATACATTTGTTCAGACTTCATGATCTCAATACATCTTCAGGTGAAAGTTCAGATTTCTGATTGACTGTATTTCTTATTTATCAGTTTCTATTATATTAAGTAGGGTTTTTTTTCAGCATTTAGAGTGTAAATAATTGTTTTTCTCAAAATATATTGGGAAAATGGTGGAGACAATTTACTGTTATTATCCAGGCATTTTTGTTAAAGATTGTTTGTGCTTTAATGGCCATACTTGTAAACAGAACTAAGAGTAATGGCAGAGTTTGGTCATTGCCATTTGTGAGTGCTTAATTTGAGCATCATTCTAAAATGGATAAATATTTTAGGGAAACCTTAATTGGTCAATCTACTCAAAATTGGGCAATTGGTGTATCGCCAGGTTTAGTCCAAAAGAGTTTTTCTTCTTGTAGTATAAGTGGAGCTTATAAATAATTTGAAAAGTAAAATATGTAGTTCTGAAAGATTTCAGAAACTGAAATGAGGCTTGTAATATTTTTTTGTTTTTTAACTGACAGGGAAAATTGGTATCCTTACAAATTGCTCATAAATTGTTTAGTCACACAGTATGATCTCTGCATTAGACATGCTCTTAGCCATAAGGTGTCATAAATCGCCGTCAGTTTGAAACAAAGATCTACACCTTTTTCATGAATGCATTCTTTTCTAAAATAGGTTACAAATACCGTTGCAAGTTTTAAAGTAATCAGAACATCTAAGATCTTTCATTTTAATCTCCACTCATTCAGCATAAGGTAGTTCCTAGAACTGATTTTCCAGGCTCTCAAAGGAAAGTCTCCGGTTTACAAGATCGGATGTGTTATTGTTAATCTCAGTGCTTACCTTAGCTCTTGAAATCCTTTTACATCATTAATTTTGGAATAACACTTGTTCAGTTCATTAGCAGGGCTTCAGGCAAACACTTTAAGAAAAAAAATATAAGCTATTGTATGTGACTAGTTGTTTTCTCACCAGAGGAATAGATTTGAAAGTAAAAGATTACTGATTACTTGTTTGTTGCTTGTTCATTATGCATGCAGATTACCTGATGAGACTTAGTTAAGAAGCATGCATTATTCCTTTTTGAAACAGGAATTTGTTTTCTTAGCAGTCAGGAAGGTGACTTCAGAAAGATCTGCATTACTTTATTTGGTTTGGAAAGTAGCAAGATACCTTTCTACCGGGTTGTTCTTTTCTTAAGTATCCTTTTCAATTGTGTTAACAGCCTGTCTGTATCTCTAAAAGGCTTAACCTTTCCTAGGTATTAGGAAGAATCATTTTACTGCTGCTGGAAATGCTGCTGCAGGTGAATGTCTCAGCAGGAGAAAGGTTTTCTTCCAATATGTATTCTCCTGAAAATTGAAAATAGAGACTTCATGAGAAAAATTTTTGAGCAAGAAAGGTTGCTCACCTGTGCATATGCAGTAAAAGTAAATTTGAAGGTGTTAGCTATCAGAAAAATGAGGGAACGAAACTTCAAGAAAAATGTATCTGGGATAGCTGCTGAATGTAAAAAAAGATTAAAATTAAGTGTTATTTAATAATATATTTTCCTTGAGTTCTCTTGTAAGTTTTTGTAGGTCACAGAAGATCTTTTTCTTTTTTAATCTGTCTGTATATAGAAAAGAAAACCCACAGAGAGAGAAAGTGAGAGGAATTGTTCTCAAATGTAGATATTTTCTCTTATCTCTTGTGATCACAGCAAATCTCAACAGTCATTTTTAATATATTAAGATACTGTTCATTTTTAGTCAGCAGTATGATTCCAGAATTAAAGGTGACCCTTCTGATTTCAATTTTCTGTAGTTTAGCCAGAGTCTTACCCAAGCCTCAGAATGCTAGCTCTTAGTGCCTGGTTTCAAATACAGGATACTAGTGAGTAAAAAAAATGTGTATAATTAATAATGGAAGCATGGCTTTGGAGTGAAATGGTGCCTCCACTATATTTCATAATTCTGTTTTGGTATCAAGGAAATTTTTTCCACTCTGTTGCAACTAAAAAATCTGTGAGTTGGGCAGGGATAGCTGAGGCCCCAGAATGTGTATAGGAAGCTTCTTATCAGAAATTTGACCTTGAAAAGACAATGCTGTAGATGAGTAGATAGAAGTTTCATGACTGCAGTGTTTTGGGCTCTCTGGTGCTTTGTTTTTGGGAAGTATTTGAGTTCTAGCACATCCAGACAGAGAGATTAAACACTGTATATTGTAAAACAAGGTATTATATATTGATACGAAACAAGTGATGCAGATTGTATGATGTTTTATCAGAAAATGCCATGGTTGAATTTCCCTTAGTGGATGGAGTGCAAGACTTAAGGCATAGGCTTTGCATTGCCCTTTGGCTGACTTCAGGCATCTACAGAATGGTTTTGCATTTTGCAGCTGATTGTCTTGGTCCCTATCTATCTGTATGCTGTAAAAAGAGAAAAAGCAAGATTTGTTATACGTAAAAAGCAGGACAAAAATTATATGTACAACTTGCAGCAAATAGGTTTAGGCTTAATTTGTGTGTTTGCCATAGAAGTCTGTTGAAGGAAGTGATTTGCTTCGAGAGAATAACAAGAGGGCTGAATTTCGGTTCTGTCTCTTGCTTCAGACTTTTTGGTGATTCTTAGGCTTTGACTTTGTCACTCTTTAATTCTTATTCCATAAAGGTAAAATGGCAATTATAATTTTTCCCTATCTGATGAGTGTAGGAAAGTGATTATATTAGTCTGCGTGATGCTTTGATATAAAGTGAGAAAGAGGAATGCTTCTCTTTCTTTTCACCTTCTCTCAGCAACTTTGCTGGAAAGTAGGAGAGAATGATTGTAATGAAAAATATACTTTTACTTAATCTTTGTTATCCAAGTAGCAGGGGGACTGGGCTGATGCTAATCTCATGAGGAGTCCTAGTCATTAAAGTAGAAAGCAATAGTATATTAAAAAAATGTAGACAGGTAAGTATCACAAAATTATTAATAACATGGTATACATTCATAGTGCCTTCATTCCCATAGAGATCTCAGTGTCTGAGCACACATGGAGTCTGTTCAGCTGAGCTGTGGATGTTTTGCAGTTGTGGAAGCTTGAGCTCTCTACCTGCCCTTGCTGTCTGTGACATACCTTTCCTCTTTTGTTTGCTCTGATCCTTTGTAAATAAATATCCTAGTGAGTTGGAAGTCTGTTAAGTTTGTTTTCTTCCTTGTTTCTTATTCATGTAGCAAGTATAGTGACACAGACTGCACCTTAGGGGAACATTACATTACCTAAACCACTAACCTGACACTACACAAATAATGGAGAAAGGCAAGGAGTTTAGGCTGCTGTGCTTTCTGAATTAGCAACTGAAGGTCTCTGCTCTTCTGCCTGTTTTTTATTTCTGGTCAGCTTTTGAGAATAGAGGCTACCACATCTTTGGCCTAAACTTATTGAAATCATAATTCAGCAAATAAACTTCACTTCCCAGATACATTGATTGTGTTAGGAAAACTCCACAACCATTTATGCATTACTAGTTTGTTAAAAATGCTTATAATATTTAGGCAGCCATTTATATTTTGCCTTTTTATCAACTAATCTGTAAGTTTTAGTAATGTTTAAAAAGGCATAGCAAATATGGTATGGAATTTTTGACATTAATTCAGAAGGTTTTTTTTCAATTATTTGTTTATTATTTTTCTGATTAGACAGTAACATGGTATAATAAAGCAAATTTCCATCAAAACGTCTTCATGACAAACTCAGTAGAATTTAAGATTGTCTTGATGATTCACCAGTTTCACTTTCCCAGCAGAGTTTTCATAAGCCTCCATATGTATCAATTGGAAGAGATTCATCATACTCTTTCTTCTCTTGTTTCAACCCTGTTGTATCTGCTTTTTCACTTACGTGCTTTAATACAAGCACTTTCCTTTGTACCTGTCATCATTACATGTAGGAAAAGGTCTGTGAAGCTTGTTAGTTGCTGAATTACATTTTCATTCTCAAAGTCATCTGATTGCACATTTGAGTTAAAACTGTCCAGCTACCCTTAGCACTTTCAAATTTTTTTAGCCTTTTAATCACCCTCTGCCTTTCCTATGGAAAAATTCTTAGCTTGATCACTAGTTTTTGACCTTTTCCCTTTACATTCAGGACTCCTGAATCATCATAGAATTATAGAATGCCAGGGTGGATGGGGACCTCAAGGGTCATTTGATCCAACCTTTCTAAGTAGGAACATGGTTTAGATGAGACAGCCCAGAACCTTGTCAGGCTGAGTCCCAGAAGTGTCCAGTGTTGGGGAACCCACCACTTCCCTGGGGAGATAATTCCCATGTCCAACTGTTCTCATAGTGAAAAACTTACTTCTGATGTCCCATAGGTGTCTCCCCAGCAGTAACTTGTGCTCACAACCTCTCATCTTTTCCATGTGCCTCCTTGTAAAAAGGGAGTCTCCATCTTCTTTTCTCAAGGCTGAAACAAGCTCAATTCTCTCAGCCTTTCTTCAAACAGCAGCCTTCCCAGTCTTTTGATCATCTTTGTGGCCCTGCTCTGGATCCACTCCACATCTTTTTTTTGTTGTAGTGGTGACCAGCAATATTCCAGGTGTGGCCTGACAAGCTCTGAGTAGAGTGGGATGATGACTTCTTTGTCTCTGCTGGTGATGCCTTTGTTGATGCAGCCCAGCATCCTGTTGGCTTTCCTTGCTTCTGCAGCACACTGATCACACAAATTGAGATTGTTGTCCCCCAGGACCCCCAGGTCCCTTTCTACAGAGTTACTTTCCAGCGAGGTGGATCACAGTCTGAACTACACTCCTGGGTTGTGTTTTCCCAAGACCTTACACTGGTCCACGCTGAATTTCATAAGCCCACTCTTCTAGCCTGTCCAGGTCTTCCTTGGAGAGTGGCTCTCCCTTTTGGAGTGTCTACTTCCCTAATAAACTTGGTGTCATCTGCAAACTTCATCAAAGTACACTCGATCCCAACATCCAGACAACAGTCGCTCAAAGGCTGTGACGTGTTGAGGGGAAAAATAAGGAACTAGATTAAAATAATCTCCTCTTTCTAGGTGAGGGTCTGACCTAACTGTGGGGAGAGGGGCAAGTTCTTACATACCTACTGCAGCTCAGTTGTAGGTTTGAAATGTTTCCTTGGGGACAATGCAAATAATCATCCCATCTCCCATGTGGAATCTCCAAACATTGAGCTCTTTCAGCTTAAGCTGGGTTGAGTTACTCATTTCAGTTTTGTAAAGACATTTGTTCCTATGATTCTCTAACTGGTATTTTGAAAGGAAGTTGCAACACCTATTATATGTTGAAAACAAGACTGAAGTGCTAATCTTCCTAAGGGAGTTCCATGGGGTACCTTCTGAGTGGAGGGAAATGGGTCCCAGTAGTGGTAAAACAAACAAACAAACAAACAAAAATTATGTGGAAAGTGTATGAAAGTTTGTTTTAAATAGCTCTGTGCTTATAGAGGTCTTCTCCCACTCACTCTCTTTTAATTCCCTTAGCCTGAAAGCAGGCTTTCCCCTAGAGAAGGGCATTATCTTCTACCTGGAGGATCAGGTGTTCAAGTGTCAGTCAATGAAATGCTCAACAGTATGATGCATTTTTCCACCTTGTAATCTCAAGTTTATTTGAATTCAGGCTTAGGTTATGCAATTTGAAACATGCTTCTGTTGCTGGGAGGCAACTAAAACTGCAGCATTTTACATCAGATGGCTCTGCTGGCTTTGCCCATGCCACAGAGGAGTTATAAAGTAGACCAAAATGTGTATACCTCACTAGTTTGCTCTGTTTCAGCTTCTGTAAACTGGATCAGTGTCTCTTTGGCTTATAATTTGTATGAACTATCCATATGTGGCATGTTTCCCGAGGTTCTGAAATTGTTATTTTCCCTTGCTGTTATTATAGTGGTGGTTTTAAGTTACTGTATAATTTGCACAAAAATAGAGATTTCCAAAAGAGTAGTAGAAAGGGTTTTTTAGAAGGAGCAGGCCCTGGCAGCTGCAGAACAGCAATAGATGTGGGTCAATCTGTGCTAAAAGTTGCAGCCAAGGTGGACTGGGCTAAGGAGATAGAGTTGCTCTAACTGCAGTCCATTTGTAATTAGATAAGGAATACTGACAGGAACAGTGAGTTAGTGGCTCCCCTCCAACAAGAGCTATTGACTGAACATTAGCTTTTGCATGAGATGGTGATGCAGTCGATAAAAGCATCAAGCCTTGTTTGGAGTAACACTGCCGATTACTCTCTAATTTGCCGCCTGGAAGTGAGCCACAGACATTTCAGCCTTGTGTTTAGTGTTGATGAGATCTACAGCGAACATTTAATCTTATGTTTACTAGCAAACCACTTGTAACGAGGATGCGGCACCACAAAAGGGGAACTCCCTGATGGCTTTCCAGCAGTAAAGCTTTGTTTTAGCCGTAACCCAGTTCAAAACTACAACTTGATAAGCCTTTTTCAATTTGTAAGCTGTAACTCAAGGCAATCTGTTAAGTATTTGATGGATAATTTCATTCTTTTTTTAGAGGCATTTCTGATTACCTTTTGACTAAAACACAGTATTCATTTTCCAAATTACAGCGCAGTCTCAGTTCTTCAACATATTCTTGGTGGAAAGTTACTAAAAAGCAACCAAAAAGACTCCACATGAACAAAAAAAAGGTGTTTTCTACAAACTGTTTTCCACTAAGGTTAAGGAAACTTCTGGTTATGGCTGCTAGTAAAGTAATTTTATGAAAACTGTTAATGAACAGATCAGTTGCTTTTATTGTGTCATGTCTAAAGGTCATGAGAAGGTACAGAGGCGTAAAGGCAGATCTTAGGTGTAAATAGTGCCCACTTAAGAGAAAGACAAAATTAGGTTTTGATAGAGAAACAAGAGTAGGTTGACAGTTGGAGCTATGAAAGGACTAAATTAGAGATGGACTAATTTGGAGATTTAAAGGCTGGAGAAGTCGTGTGGCTGCTGAGATTAACAGAGATACTGTTCTACATTTTGCTGGAGGGTAATGTTTTTCTCAGAACAGAATATCCCTAAGCTAGTATGGGGGATATTAAACTCATGCAGATTTATTCAGACTCTTAGAGCTGCTCAGTATAATGATTTAATTAAATTAATTAAGCCAGAACAGTACTTGAGCACTGAATAATTTATCAAAATAGATTTAAGGGAAGAATCAAAACAGTATGTCTCCCCAGATTTTGTCTTGCATGCAGGGAATTTCTTCATCCTGCTGTGATCATCCTCTGTAAAAATCTGGGCACCGTACAAAAGACCTGGAAGCAGTTGAGGTGGACTTACCTGAAATCTCTGCTGGGTGCATGTAACATGGTTCTGAATTTAAAAAGACTTGTAGGCCAAGACTGCTGTAATGATGATATAAGAATAAGAATGTATGTGAAAGACATATGACACCACACTGGGGATGGATAACCTGCCCAGTCTGAGTTTTCTTGAGAGTAAGCAATATATAAAGTTGTATTCAGAAGTCTGTGGTCTCAGGAAAAGTAAGGGAAGATTGGCTGTAGTAGCTCAGAGAAGACTGGCAAAATCACCTGATAAAATGCCACTGAGGGTGGGCAGGGATGGCTGATTCTTTGTTAACCTTTACAGACCACTGCTGACGTGAGTGATGTGTGATGGGCCATTGATTTTCTCAATGCTCAAAAGTCACAGACTAAAACATGAGTTTAGATGAAGATACTTCTTGTAGCTTCCTGTACTTCACTAGTATAAGATTTTTTGTTTTATCAAATGGGTCTTTTTTGTGTACTTAACAGCAGTTGATGCTTGTAATAAGACTTAATTGAATGGCTAATCATTAATTACGTGCACAGCTGATCAACTGCATCTTAGTAGGGCCTGTAGGAAAAAGGTGAAGTTTAAATTTTTATCATAATTGATTGCTGCTCAGTTCTTGTCAGAAACATTTAAAATGTAATGTCCTTATGTGCTTCTGACACTTTCTGCTTTTGCAATTTTGTGTTTCTGTATTTTTTTATGATATTCCTGGGAGACTGGAAAAAATTGTCTGTATTTTGGGATTAATAGCTGGTATCTTTGCCACATTGCCATAGTGTGCACTGGTTAGTGTCTTGCTTTTTTTCTGAAAGAAACTTCAACTGTCTTTCATTTAATTATACCTGCTTATGTATATATATATACACACACACACACTTATCAAATATGTACTTATAAAGAGATATGCTCACTAAATAAAACCTGCAAGTTCAGCTGAACATCTAGTCAGTAAATAACAATGTATATGAAGCAAAAAATGTATATAACTAAATAGTTTTATTGGTGGATCATTTTCTTTTTTCACATTTCCTTTATTAATACTCTTAGTAGCTACAGAGCTGCTTTCAAGGTGCAAGGTGACTCTGTAATACCACCTGTACAGGAAGCAAATACATGGACTTAAATTGAACCTATAGGAGATTATTTAGGTAGGCAGAATATAATTTGGTAAACTGGAATTTGGTCTGTATTCTAAGAATAAATTCTATGTGATATTAAAAAACAAGAGGACTAAGTTAAAACAAAAGAACAAAAAAACCCCAACCAACCAAAAAACGCAGTGCTGCCCCATTCCAGCCCTGGGGTGGACCACATTGTCTATGATTTGTCTATTGAAGTTCATGAGGGAAAAAAAATCTGCTGCTTTTAACAGGTTTTGGACCTGTCCTGGAAAGGGATTGTGTAAGCTCTGAATCATCCAACTGTTTCCTGCTGCACCTGTGTTTTCCTTGGAGAACTCCCATCAGGAGGAGGCCCGGCCTCGCTCAAACCTGTGGGATCTGAGAAGATCAAAGCCCGGGGTAGGGCGGCTGCAGAGGCAGGAGCTGAGCAGAACCAGGCACAGTCGGAGTGGCTGTGCAGAGGGATTTCCTGTGGGAAAACTTGTCAGTCCTCCCGAGGTGATGGCCATGAGGAAAACCTCAGCTGAGGAAAGAACTGATACTGGAAAGAAAAGACACTGGGCTGTCTGCTGCTGCTGTGCTGCAGTTAGGGGAAAGGGTGCACAGCTGTGTTGGTGCCCCTTGGGTTGGGTTGCAAAACTAGAAGTTTGCAGAGTGGGCTGGATTGACAAGGTCTAGCAGAAAGTGCAGCCTTCACACTTTTCTTCCTTTTCCCTCTGCCCTGTAAATCAGTACCTTTGAGGCACTGAGAGAGTTTGATGTGGTGGATTGCATAAAGAGAGACCAAGAGGGTTAGTTTCTGCAGGTAATGGTAGAGCAAGAAATCTTGCTAAAAGATTTATTTAAAACACTTTTAAATCTTATTGTAAAGATGGCTACTCAGAATCAATTAGTAGGAAAGGTACTGTCAGTTTTCTTTTAATCCTGTATGACTGTGGTTTTTCTCATGATAAAAGGATAGCTGTGGTGCTTTCACAGGGCTACTTTCTGAAACCCTGTGAACTGTATTAAATCTTTTTAAACAACCCTGTGCCCAGAATGCCTATAGTTAATTAGAATCCTGCTTGTTAAGATTGGTAGAAAGAATAATTACTCTAGAGGCATCCAAATTACTGGACAACACACCTGCATCTCAAGAGACAATGGCATTAATTGTACAGTGTGTATTTTTTTTCTCCCTGCACTGCTTACATCAGCCTGCTTTGCAAAATCTAAAATCAGCAAGCAATTTAGCTTTCTTTCATTGCTTTTTAGACTGTATACTGTGAGGATTTTCATTTCCTTAAAGAGGTAAAAGAAACAAAAAAAAGCAGCCAGCCATCAGTGTGCACACTAGAACTAGTTAAGTGTAAAAGAAGCATGTTCACTGAAGGTACTAGTTTGTTCTTGTCATGTATCCATCCTAGAGTGTGTTTTTGGTGATGAGTTTGCATAATTCATACCAGCTGGCATATTTGTTTCAATACCCATCAGATTTTATAGTGTGTTAATTCAAAATACCATGTCAATAAACACTTAATTGTTGCATTTTGTTTACAATGAAGCCGTTTGATACCAAGAGAGAAAAATGAACTGTGTTACCATTATCCCCAGCATGAGTGTATTCTGGGAGTTTTAGTGGGAAAGAGTATGAATGTGCTATCAGAGATGCCTATAATGTTGGTTACAGTACTAAATTATACACCTGGAGATGGATGATTGTATAATATTTCTAAGACTTCTTTTTTCCTAATTCCTCCAGGGCCCAGCTTTAATAATGAGGTTCATATAATTTGTTTTGTTCACAGGGTACAAAAGTATTATTACGTATTATTCTGATGAGCACAAAGTCAGGAGCACATTAACTGTTCAAAATTTGTTTGAGAATTTGGTACAAATGAAGACTTTTACAATGTGCTTCTTGTACTGAGAGTGTCAGCTATACAGTCCACCTGGAAAAAGTGCACCTTGAAGTCTCTATTTTGCAACCACTTATTGTTATGAACTGAGAAGATGAAGAGCCTTTGTGTTTACAACTTTAATAGTGTTTTCTATAATTAACAATTAAGTTCATAGTTCAAATAGCAAAGCCTCTGACATGGCAATTGTTTCTATCTGTAATGAGTACACAAAGGACTACAACTGAAACTGTATTATATTGTAACTATATTTTTTCATAGCTTACTGGGAAGGCCAAAAGGCATCTAAAGATTAATCATCAAAACTGCCCCAGTTTTTATTCCCCCCTCAATGTTGACTATGGGATTATTAATATGCAGGTAGAGCGACTGGTATTGGACTAATTCTCACTTCCCTTGATCATTAAGGTGTGATATAAAAAGAAAAAAAGAAAATCAAGAAAATCTGCTCCATGCTATAGTACTACTATGTTGCAGAATGAATTCTTACACGAGTCTATAAGATTTCATTAAATAAATATTTTGTAGAATTTACAGCAATAACAAAGAGGCCTTTAATAAAAAACAATGAATAATTATATTGTAGATTGTCAATGGCCTTAATGTGGTCATAGTAGCACATTTATAATACAAGGGTTTTAGCTAGGAAAATTGTGAGTTAAATTGCTTGTCATAAGCTACAATAAGACATTGTAGATATTTTAAAGCCTTTCAGCATAAGATAGCAGATTATGTAAAGTTAATCTCAATTTAACTGTTGCAGGCATTTGAAATCAAAGTTAATGGTTTAAGAACATCTGCTAAAGTAGTATAACATGTAACTCTAAAAATTCCCATGTGTCCAAGCCATATATGCATGTCTTCTTCTGTCAGGTCCATATAAATTTTGTTCCAAGTGATTTAATTTATCCACACAAGCTTTTTAACTCAAAACAATGACTAATTATCATACCTTTGCACACTTCAGCTGAAAAGGGAAAGAAAAAAAAAGTTATTATTTATTGCTATTATTAATAATACTTCCATTGTGATTGTTAGTTTTATTATTATTAATTTTGGTCTTTAAGCAAAATCTTGGCCCTACTGAAATAGGTAGGTTTCTTGACAGTGATTTAAACTGAGCTTTGCTTTCACATATAGTTTAGTTGGGTCCTTTGCACTTGATGTGGTTTAAAGCTTCCTTCTTTGGTGAAAAAGATCTTTCATGGTTTCCTATCCAGGACACTTGGCCTTCTCAAAAGACAGCTTAGCTACAAGTGCCCTTACCTTTATTTTCCCCAGCCCGAAGTTGTGCAGATGGAAGCAACTGACTGAAAATAATACAGCTGGCAGAAACTGCATCTCCAACATTGAGCTGCCAGGACACTGATCTTGCCAATGCTGCCACCCTCTCAGGCACTCAAGCATGTAGCCTGCCCTCACAGAGTGTGACCTTGTGCACAAATTCCGTGTGCCCTCCCTCTGTGGGAGCTTTTGGTTGGAGCAATCAATCCTATGGCACTTTGGCCACTATCCACGTTAAAATCTAAAGCCTTCCCAACAAAGCTGTGACAAATATGTTGAATTTTAATAGCTGACGAGTGAGCATCATGGAGGAGGGTTCCTTGTTTGCTTTTTTCTGGCTGCTTTCTTGATGCAGGACTGTTTCTCCTTCCCAAAAACATGCTGCAGGAGGTCTGAGGGGTAGGGGGCAGAGAATGTTCAGTTCTTGATGGGCAGCAGAAAGGCAGTGAGCAAAAGGTTAGAACCTAAGGCTGGGAACTGCTGTAAGGCCAGACCTTGGAGGTCATGGACACCAAAAGTCTGTCTAAAAAGGGTGTGCCCTAGTGCTAGGTGTAGAGTTTACTGCAACTGAGGCAGCCATTGAGCTGCTGATGCAGGGAAAACGGGAAGAAAATAACCTTCTCTTAAAGACACCATTGATAGAGAATGCTGTTTGAAACCTCCTTTTATGTCTAGCCTGATAACTTGCTCATAAGGTTTTTGATGGTTTTAAAAAATCACCTGTTATGGTATCAAATCTGATGAAATTTGGAATTCGGTTTTATAAGCTGCCTTGGTATTTTCATGGAGCTTTATGAAAGAAAGAGAGATGGGAGGGGGGGAGGGAGAGAGGGAGAGAGGGACTTCTTCCTAGCAGAAACATGATTTCATTAGAAGACAGCTTCTCACATAATTGATGTTATCAACAGTATATTGAAAAAATAATAAAATAAGTCTGACCACACAATTCATGTTACTAGCTTTTTAAGGAGTCATGAAAAGTGAGGTGTGGCTGTATTGCTAGCCTTGGGCTTTGCATCTTGCACTTTTCGTATTTTTAGAAACTTGTCCTAGCTATAGGTGTTTTCTCCAGTTTGTTGCTCTCTTTCCTGTAACAAAATATTATTTTTTTTTAGATCCCATAGACCAGCAGCCAAAAGAGGTACCTGTTTTATTGTTGCTGCAAGTAATTCCGTGATCTTTTCTATTAGATCAGCAAGTTATTCACAGAAAAGGTTGCTCAGAGGCTGTTTCCTTCTCTTACGACAAGGCTTCAGGGCTGTTTGTCACTAGTATTTCTTTCTTGTTGTGAAAATTATTTCAGAAAGCAAATAACTGTCATAAGAAAATGCAAGATTATTCTGTGCTGTGTGAATTTTTCAGGATTTTGCTTCTCAATTTATTGATGTACTTACCTGTTTGTAATAAAATAGCTAAAATAAATAGTTCAAATATATTTTCCAAGTAAGAATGACATGTTTTCAAGCACTCCCAGTGTCTGAATATAATATGGGCTTGAGGTTGTTTGTTTGTCCATTTTACTAGCTGTTCCTCACTTGAACAGCTTTGTAAGAAAACCAGACTGTGTAATCAAAACTTGCATAAAAGAGCTCTAAGCTGTTATATCTCATTTCTATTATAGAAAGCATGTCACGTTTAGAAGCAGTATAACTGCAGAAGTATAATAATGTAACATGGATGCACTTTTATTATAACCTTAAAATGGAGTGAAGCATACTAGAAACTGGAGAGATATGTCATTGCACAGCTACTGAAAGCTACTTTATATTTCATTTGTAGCAGGTGAAGTTACATGTTAAGGAGCGTGCCTACCCAGCCATACAATGCTTCCTTTAAAGAGCTGTGATTTGTAGTTTATTCAACCAGAAATTTCTTAAGACAAGGACAATCATTCTAAAAGCGAAGTACACAAAACCTGACCTACTAACCTCTTTTTTCTCTTTAAGCTTTTATCTCATGATTCATCTGTGGGTGGGAAGAATTCTATCTGCTTCTCAGACAGGCTCTCATAATTTCTACTCGGAGTGCAGCAGGTAATACACTGCTACATTTGCTATAGCACACAAGGGGCACAAATCTGAATAGAAAGAAAGAGCAGTATTGCCAGACATGCTTTGGTGTTTGACCAACTGCCTGAAGCTTATTGGAAGGAATAATTTCAAGGAAAGATAGTGAAGACAGTGCCTGTTTTTCCCCTGAAGTGGTCGTGTCAATTTCCAGCAGTTATGTAGATACTATGCTGCAGAAGTAGCGTTGAAGAGGGATAAGAGAGAAATTAAAACAAGAAGATAATTTTACTTTGCCATGATTTCTGGAATATCTGTTTTGCAAAGTATCCAAAAGCAGTAACATGGTTCTGCCTAGAGTTATATAGTATTTATTGTTATAAAAATAGTGCTTCATTCTTCACACATACAGGTGTGCTGGAAAAGATGGCTCTTGTGAATGAGGAGGGCTTTGCCTACTCTTGGGTAAAGTTAACTACAGAAATGTTTCAGTCCCTTTGTGAAGAGTAGGAAAAAGAAGTGGAACTCTGCATAAAGATCCCATTTTTATTTGGAAACTGAGGATGTATTTTTTATAGAGATGTTCTTGTCCCTTACTTTACTGATAGTGTGGGTGAGATGAGGAATAAATTTCCATTTTATGCTTGGAACAAGTATAGGTTAGGTGCAGAATTACAACCGTTACTTAACCTTCAGCACTTGTTCCTAGGAAGCATAGAGTTCTTTTTTGTGCATGTCAACCTGTTCATAACATTGTAACCCTAATAATTAGAATATGTATGAAGAAAAAAAAAGAAGTAGGAAAAAGAAGGAATTAGAATGAAAGCAATAATGTGGGACATATCTGGAATTGCAGTTCTGAATGTGTGCTAAACCAGATAAGATTCCTTTTTCTTTTTAGTATCAGAGAAAACAGAATCTTTCATCCTTGGAAAAGCATAGGCTTGTCCTTATTGCTCCTCTACTCTCTTGGCATCTTCTGTCTATTTCTGTAGCCACAACTCATTTTCCTAAGACAGCCCTGACGTGTATGCTCAGATTCAGCCCATCCTGGCCATTGCACATCTTTTAGTTGGTTGAGTCCACACATGCTGCAGGCTGAGGCTCTGCTTGAGTGTAAAGAGCTCAGGCTGTGAAGAGAAACAACAGAGGTTTCAGGTCCAGGTTTTCTCAGGACTCTTCCCCAGTGTTCTTTCACCAGAGCTGATAATGCCAGAGCTGTGATGCTTTTAATTTTAGATTCAAGACTTCACTTAGGACTTTCCTTGGTGTAGTTAGGCTCATTAGAGGTACTGTTTATATAGTGCTTCTAACCACTAATACACTTCAAGTTTTACAGGAGAAAATAACCCACCCAAACATATTACAATTTGACCAGGGAATGCTGACAAAAACATTCTTTGGCTTAGAAGAAATAAGCGATTTTACAGTGGGATAAATGTAGTTGGTATAAGCTGTAATAGACAATATCAAAAACCATTTTTTGATCAGAACTATTGAACTTTACCATAAAGTAAAATTGCCCTTTTCAGGTGAAAATGCCCTGTCTTGGGCATTGTGTGTGCCACTTCATATTTTGCTATTTAAACAAGTCATTAATTTTTTTACTGTAAAGTGTACACCTAATGAAGATGCTACCTTTATTAAGGTCAGTAGTGCCAGAATTTAAACCAGCAGTACACAGAAAACTCAAAGAAGAGTCCCAGAAAATAAGAGGATGCAGTGCAACTTTAACATGTCTATTTCTGGATAAGAAAAAAGTTTGTACTATAATTCCACACGTTTGGAAGATGTTTTTTTGGAGGAAGCATTTTTTTGCCTCTTTCCTTAAAAAAAAAAAAAAAAAAGCATTAAAAAAATCTGTACAATGAAAAAGCACATAAACTATTGAAAATTGTTCAGCACATGCACCTTAAACCTGGCTTGAAAACTACTCTGGTTCAGTCTTGGGTCTCAACTCTGACGGAAATTGCTAATTGTATAGTTGGTTCATGATGTGGCTAAATGTCCACTAGGGATTAAGGCAAGATCACAAATCTCTTAACTCATGACCTCGGACAGACATGAACGTTGGCCTCAAGAGACCAAGGGCTAATACACAGCCCCGCTGCTGCCATCTTCCTGTTGTGATCTTGTCCTGGGTAAAATCAAGGATTATTAGTCATTTGTGGGTTTCCAGTATTAGAGATGTGTGAATGCTGAGTAACTAACTCCAAGGCAAAGACAAATAAGAAAATTTGGACCGAAAAACCTGAAATGAGTGATAAGGAAAAATTATAAAATTTGGTTATTGAAGCACATGACTTTTGCATGTTTCAGCCAATTCCTCGTGTGCAGATAATCTCAGGACATCCAGTCAATAAACAGTTCATTTTACAGTTAACAAACAAAGGAAAACAGTTGACCAAATCCCAAAAATCCGTCTCTGAGACTTTAATATCGAGCCTTTGAAACAAACAGAAAATGTGTTTTTTAAGAATCCTCATTCCAGATAATAGGAATTACAGCGAATCTTTAAAATTCCTGCAATGTGGTATCAGTAGAAGAGACTGGTAAAATGTGATAAAAAGAGACAGTAAAAGTTATAAGTGACATTTCTGTTTTTGAAAGATGATGACCTGATGAACAACCAAGGAAATTACTTAAGATCTTTGCTTAAATGGCAATGATGCTAGTGACCTTTAGCAAGAAGTTGAATAAAAATATTGGGAGTTTTCAGAGATTATATATATTTAGCAGTTAGCAAAGTATATAATGTAAGATTTAGTTGAGAACAAATTTTATGGTAAGAGTGAACACCACATTCAATTAAAAAATTGAAAAATTAGAGAAAATGTTACATGGCCTTTTTTCAATTTTTCAGCAAATTTATAGTTTCTCTTTTCATGAAATAATAATTATGAACTTATAATGGTTGTATTTTAATATTTAGACTCTACCTAAGTGTTTCTAGGCAGAATGTATTTTCTGTGATACTGAGGTACTAAACATGACCCTTCTTGTATTTGCATATCAATGTGCAGCTATCCTGAAAGGGGAGGCCAAGAGAAAGCAATTATTGAAAAGAGCCTGGTCTGAGCAAAGGTCTGATCCCATTGCAGTGTGGGGGGATGTTACTCCTTGTTTGGCTTGAAGTAAGACTACAATTTAAATAGTAGAGGAGGTTTAAGGTAGCTATTAGAGTTGTTAGGTGGAACAAGCTCTTTATAAATTAATAATATTACTTATCTATCTAGTCACTTTTTTTTTTTTAAAACACACATGATTAGGAATTTGAAGCTTAATTTTTGATATGGGAATTTACTTAATCTCTTGTAGTAGAGGAAATAACTTCATTAAACATGATGAGATCTTCTTAAGATGTTCAAAACCAAATCACTGTGTTCCTAGGTTTTTTGGACGTTTACCAAACAAAAGCACTTCAACAGATCTGATTGTCATGGAAAGCAAGATCACAGACATTTCCTATTTAATGTGCAGGCTTTTGTATCCTTTTTTAATATACCTTTTCTGTTAAAATCTGATGGACATAATAATTTGTTTTCGTATCAAGCACTGAAACCCATCTGAATGGATGGTAGATTCCTTACAAGGAAACCCTGTTTGGGTTTTTTTCTGAGACTGTGTTGCCTCAAAGTTGTGAATTTTCAAAGAAGTCTCATATGGTTGCACTTACATTTTCTTAATGGAGGACAGAATCATACTTTACTGGTAGAAATGGGATTCGCCTTGAGCAAGCTTGTTAGTTGTGCTAACAAGACCATTTTATTAATTCTTCTTCTTTTGACAGAATGTTCTCTGAAGATTTTGAAAATAAATCGATGCAGAATGGATAGAGCAGTATCAGGCCTTGACAGGAAGGTGTTTAACCACATGATTAAGTCTGTTTCTACACAGGAGAACATTTCCCATCCACCTCCTGCTTAATTTCAGGTCTATGATTTAATTTTTTAAAGTTCAGCATATGGTTATTCTTCCTAATTGGGTCTCTAGCTGAAGCTTCTGATGTATATATTTTGGCAGTGTTTCATTTCCCTGTGATGTTATATTTCTGAAAATGCGCATGTTTTGCCAGCACCTCTACGGTTTGTGCCTACCATGTTCATAAATCTCACTGCCCTTTGTATGACAACTGAAAGGATAACTTTTGAGGCAGCGTTCACGTGGTGATTGGGGCTTCAATGTGCATCTCTATTTTAATTTGAGTTATTCTGTTGCCTGCCATAGACAGCTCCTTGTAATATCAGAAGTTGGGAGAAAGATGTTTATAAGGTATGATGCAGATGCTGTTATTTTAATGAGATACTACTCCTCTGGTATGTAAAGTTGACATGAATATTTATAAACTAGACACAAAATCTACTTGGCCACCTTTCATTATGTTGATGAGACTGTAATGAGATTTCACTTGCCTGTCAAAAAGTTGCTTCCCTTGGATGAATTGCAAAGAGAAATTTTGCAGCCCAGTTTTGCACACAGCTTATTGTCTGGGTTTTCTATCTGGCTGAGAGACTGCCTGCTTTTCAACTGAGCCTTTACATAGGAATATGTTGTAGTTGGAAAAATTCACCGGGCTGCTGTACCCGGTCTGCAAGATAGGTGAGAAAAAGAAAAAACCATTTCAGACTGCGTTTAACTGCAGGGTACAAATGCTGTAATCATGTTGTTCTCTGGCCTCCTCTCTCACCAGAGGCTACTTAAGCCGGGATCCCTGTGCTACTGCCCACTCTTTAAGGCGAGGGTGGGTGTTGTCCTGATGAGGCAGGAGGCAGCCCACCACTTGGCAGACCCAGTGGGTGATGAATGTCCAAAGCTCTCCAGGCTGACTACACATTTTTCATCATTAATCCGGCCTATTGTGAGTTGGTCACTCACATTGATTCCAACTAGAGGGCATCATCTGCCGTTAAGAGGGTGATGACTCGCTAAAAATGAAGGCCTGAAACTAATCAAATATAGTTAGAGCCTTTGCTGGCAGCTTGCTTGGATAGCTCTAGGGCACTAATAGGAAAGCAGCAGACATGGGCAGATCCCTTAGGCACTGGGTGGCTTTGTATAGGAATGCAATGGTTCCCTTTGACAGCATCTTGTGTTGTTAGAGCTATTATTGAGTCAAACGCTGTTATGGGAAATTCTTCTGTCTCTCTTTGCATTTTTTCTCCCTGTTTTGCAACTAAAAACAATGCAAAAAAGAGGGGTGAATTTGGAACTGTAACATAACACTTTTCCTCTGAAGTCAAAATCATCTAAATGATTGTGCTAAAAAGAAAAAAGATTCCCTCTGCAGAGATCTTTGCTTATTAAAGTCATCTACCTGTCTTTCTTTCTTTCTATTTAGCTATTTGTTTATCTATTTATCTAAAGGCTTTTTTTTTTTTTTTTTTTTTTTTTTGAACAGTAACACATATACCTGGCTTGATGCCTTATTCAGTGTTTGTCTTTGAATTGTTAGAATTTGTTCGTATGGAATGAGTCCAGATGAAAGTAAAGGGTGATGATCTCTGTAAATCATAGCCTCAAATGAAGTTACAGATTTTACAGAAATTACAGAAGTTACGCAGTTACTGTGTTTGTAGCAAGTTGTCCCTATGGCAAACTGGTGAGGTTTGGGATCCCATGTAGTTTTTCTTCTTTGTCTCACTGAGCATCTCTCTCTTCGAAAAGTTCACATCACTGGAGATTCTCCTCGGAGCAATTTTAACAGTCTACCCTTCTTGGGATTGTTTTCTGCGGTTCTCCTACTGAAAGTTCATGTTGGACTGAAGTCAGCATGTTTAATGGCTAACTTATACAGCTTTCTTGTTGTTAAATGCTTTGCTCACAGTAAAGGGTTCGTAAATATGCCCATCAGTGTTCTACTGTGGTTTTATTACAAGATGTGTAGGTGATGCTTAGTAGCAACTTTTCAGAATGTGAAGCTGATGCTCATTTTGAGCATTGATTTAGCCCTCCTGTAAGCAAGTTCAGCTTCCAGGTCGTGTTTTCTTAAAGCTGTTTATGCTATGGGAGTAACTTCTTTATGTTAGGAAGAATTGCTGAGAGTGCTGCTCTTGGCCATTCATTTAGGCATAATGCATTGATGAAGTGCTCTACTGAAAAAAACCCCAAACAACAAAAATCCCCCAGAAAAAAACACCAACACAAAACAAAACCCAAGGCTGATTTCCTCAAAAACTGGGACAGCTGCTGATTGGAAAAGAGGGCTAAGAGGAAATACCCTGCTGCAGACTTTCTTAGCCTCAAACAATCCCATTGAAAGCAAGCTAACTGAGGAGCACTAAGCCTTCTTTGTGACTGGAATCAGAGCATGCTGGGGAGGAGCGGTCAGGGAATTTGCTTCTACAAATGCAGGACTGCTCTAAATATTTAGCTGCAGCACAGGGGTCAGATTTTTAAAAGGTTAAGGTGGACTTGGATAAACAGCTCCCAATGAACTCATCTAGGCTGCAGAACCCAGAAGTTTCTGTGCCTTTACCTGTGCTGCTGCTGTGGGGATGGTCTTCACAGACCTAATGTGGTATAGGATGAAAATGCCCTCCATGAGCACTTTACTGCAATTATGGGTTTTACCCAAGAAAAAAATAATGTAATTCAATTGCTTATGGGACTATTCACATTTTTAAAAGTAAAAGCATATTGTTCTGTACTTCTTTGGATTGTTTTGTTTTGTGTCATGGCCATTCCAGGAATCTAACATTGAATAAAAAAAGGTAAGACTACTTGGTTTTTAGATACCATTTTCAATAATACTTTTCTTTTTAGAATCCCTGACGTAAGTGTTATGGAAATACTTGTTTTCATAACAGGTCCTGGTAAGCTATACTAAGTTTCCCAATTTTTCCAGAATTTTATTTCACTTTCCATTTTCAAATCCAGACATTGTTAGTCCAGAACAAAGAATGTTCACGTTCTACACCACTGGGTTTCTTAAACGACTGTCTTAAGTTTCGCTTCTTGCTTATATTGTTCTAGGACTGTAGGTGGTTGAGTTCTTTTTAAAATAGCTTATGACATCTTGGTAATTTAATTCAGATAATGTGATATGTATTTCTTTTTTATTGAGCATCACCAATAAAGTGAAGTATTTCAGTTTCTCCTACGCAGAAGTAAATGAATAAAATATTACTTTGCTCATACATTCATAGGCCAAGGAAAGATTTTACAAGTAGTATCAAAGAAAAAAGTCATCCAACTGTGAAATTACTGATTATCTGGATTTTCCCCCTAGTTTTGACTTCATGTAGTGTACTGGAATGAATGCATTTCTTGCAGTATATAGCACTTCTACCTGAGAGTAGTTTATACCAATTTGCTTTCGTTGATTAGGTGTCTGTCGCACTAGAGCAGAAGTGGTGTACCAGATGGTTTGTAGTGTATTTTCTAGTGAACCTTCAGGAGAGTTTATATGAGCCAGAAGAGAGAAAAAGTCTTTTTATATATGTATTTGCCCTTAGTGTCATTAAGAAAAATACTCTGGAAGAAAAAATTCTCTACTAAAAATGGAAATAGACTTTCTTAGTCATGCTTTACTAAAACAGACAGTGCAAAATGACTGATGCATAACTTACAGTAGTGTATAATGAAACAAAACAATCTTTTTTTTCAAGTGTTCAGGAGTACACTGCATGCCTTAACTTCAGTTGCTGGTAGGGAAGGCATGAGCTCCATCATCTAATGAAGTCTGCAGTCCTGGTAGTCTATCAGATAAGCAGAGCTAAACCATTCTTCAGAGCTGGGCTTGAGGAAGGTCTAAATAAGGGAGCTTCAAGACTGATCTGTTCTCATTCTTGTTGCAGTTTTTGGCTGCCCTGCATTACATATGCAGGGAGTGACTGCCTATGTTTCTGATGAAAGGGAAGTTTATCAAAATGACTGTATGACAACAAATACTTCAAGGCTAATTTTAGATTAGGTGGTATGCTTACAATATAATGGGTGAGGTGCTGTGCTGTAGTCTTAATAAGGTTCTTAATAAACTTCCCTTAAGAGGAGGATAGCATTTTTTTAAGATGAACCTGCATTCATGATATATAGAGACTGCACTGTTGCCTTACTGGTAAAGGTGCATTGAAAAGCCTTTGCCATTGATGGCTAAAAGAGCCAGTAGGCATAGGGGTTATTGGTTTGATTGCTTGCTTTTTGCTGGGTTATTTTAGCAGTTCAGAGCACAGCTTCATCATGTGCCAAACAGTTCCACTGACAAAACTCAGGGAGCCAGGAAATGGCAGCAGGATATTGCTGGGAGAAAGTGTAGTGAAAAGCTTGGAATCTGGCTATGCGGGCAGAGAAAATACAAAGTCTAATTACACTCTGATAAGCTTGAATTTAAGTATGTGCTCAAATATTTTTCTATTCTGGAGCCTGTTATTGAGTTGCTTTGTATGTGTTGCTGCTTTAAGCGATAAAGAGCTGATGACTCTGGTGCCACAGCTCTTTAATTTGTAATGCTTTGGGTTTTTGGAGCATGCTTAGGTTAAATATTTAAGTTCAGTTGGGTGGAATGTTGCCTGACTCGATGTAGCAAGCCCTAGCTGCCTGTGCCTCCTTTTCAGTTCTGTGACCCAGCAGGTTCTCCTAGGCCCTCTGCAGTATTCTGCTGTCCTTATTGGTTTTGCATGGATAAAGATAGGCTGTACACACAGTGAGTACTCTTGCCTGCTCATATAAAGCCATCGTGTCTGTTTCTGTGATGCTAGTGGACCATTCTTGAAGAGTGAGGTGTGATTTTTGCAGCACCCCAGTAACACTTGGGGGCTGTGGCATGCTCAGGGGGTTTCACCCACCCATACCATTTCCTATTGTAGTGCCCACATCAGATTGCCCCAGCTGCTCCGTGGTATCTCATGGGAAGGTCTCCATTAAATTGTATATTCTGTGTAGGGCTGATTCTATGACTACATGCTAGCCTGTCTGAGGCAAAATGAGATGCCAGAGCTTGAACAGTATAGGTCTTTTCTAGGCTAACAGTTAAGTTGACTAAAATGTCCTGGGGAACAATGGCACAATCTGACCACCCGGATCAGAAAACTGTAGTTGTGTAATAATGGGGTGCCAGCTGGTCACAATTGCATCTTCTGGGCCCCACAGCCTTGGGCAGGAAAGAATCATAGATCATAGAATTGGCTGGGTTGGAAGGGACCTCAGAGATCATCAAGTCCAACCCTTGATCCACTACCACTGCAGTTACCAGACCATGGCACCGAGTGCCACATCCAGTCTCTTTTTAAATATCTCCAGGGACGGAGAATCCACCACTTCCCGGGGCAGCCCATTCCAATGCTTGATCCACCCTCCCAGTAAAGAAATTCTTTCTAATATCCAACCTAAACCTCCCCTGGCACAACTTGAGACCGTGCCCTCTTTTCTTGCTGAGGGTTGCCTGGGAAAAGAGACCAACCCCCACCTGGCTACAACCTCCTTTCAGGGAGTTGTAGAGAGTGATGAGGTCTCCTCTGAGCCTCCTCTTCTTCAGGCTGAACAGCCCCAGCTCCCTCAGCCTCTCCTCATAGGATCTGTGCTCGAGTCCCTTCACCAGCCCAGTTGCCTCCTTTGGACCTGCTCCAGGACCTTGGTATCCTTCCTAAACTGAGGGGCCTAGAACTGGACACAGTACTCGAGGTGTGGCCTCACCAGTGCTGAGTACAGGGGCAGAATCCCTTCCCTGGACCTGCTGGCCACGCTGTTCCTGAACCAGGCCAGGATGCCATTGGCCTTCTTGGCCACCTGGGCACACTGCTGGCTCATGTTCAGCTTCCTGTCAATCCAGACTCCCAGATCCCTCTCTGCCTGGCTGCTCTCAGCCACTCTGTGCCCAGCCTGGAGCTCCCCATGGGGTTGTTGTGGCCAAAGTGCAGGACCCGGCACTTGGCCTTGTTGAACCTCATCCCGTTGGAATCAGCCCAACTCTCCAGTCTGTCCAGGTCCCTCTGCAGAGCCCTCCTGCCTTCCAGCTGATCCACACTTCCCCCAGCTTGGTGTCATCTGCAAATTTGCTGATGATGGACTCAATCCCCTCATCTAAATCATCAATAAAGATATTAAACAGAACTGGGCCCAGCACTGATCCCTGGGGGACACCACTAGTGACCAGCCCCCAACTGGATGCAGCACTGTTCAGCACCACTCTCTGGGCCCAGCCTTCCAGCCAGTTCCTAATCCAGCACAGAGTGCTCCTGTCTGAGCCCTGGGCTGACAGCTTTTTCAGGAGAATGCTGTGGGGGACGGTGTCAAAGGCCTTGCTGAAGTCCAGGTAGACTCCATCCACAGCCTTCCCCTCATCCACCAGGCGGGTCACCTGAGCATAAAAGGAGATCAGGTTGGTCAGACAGGACCTGCCCTTCCTAAACCCGTGCTGGCTGGGTCTGATCCCCTGTCCATCCTGCAGGTGCTGTGTGATTGCACTGAGGATGATCTGTTCCATAACCCTGCCAGGCACTGAGGTCAGGCTGACGGGCCTGTAGTTTTCTGGGTTCTCCTTCCAGCCCTTTTTGTGGATTGGCGTGACATTCGCCAACTTCCAATCATCTGGGATGTCCCCAGTGAGCCAGGACTGTTGGTAGATGATAGAGAGAGGCTTGGCGAGCTCTTCTGCCAGCTCCCTCATCACCCTGGGGTGGATCCCCTCTGGTCCCATAGACTTGGGGGGATCCAAGCAGTTCAATAGGTCACTGACTGTTTCCTTCTGGATTACAGGGGGGCTGTTTAGATTCTTGTCACCTTCCATAAGCCCCAGAAGCCAGCTGTCCTCAGGATAACATGTCTTACTGTTGAAAACTGAGGGAAAGAAGATGTTAAATACCTCAGCCTTTTCTTCATCTTTGACAACTATATTCCCGCCCATGTCCAGTAAGAATACAGGAACAGCCCTTGTAGTTGTCCTTAAGTTCTGTTCAGTGCATCAGAAACTCTGGACTGAGAGAACCCCTTTTGCATTACATTCTTCCAAAACATAGCTATTTTCTGGTGCAGGTAGGTTGGTTTTTTTGCCTGCTGGAACCACAGCTGTCATTCTCTTGCATAAGGAGGACTTTAGCCCGATTTTGAGTGTTGCAAAGCATTGAGAACACATCAGCCACAGTGTCCCCCTGAAGCTATTTTTTCCAGAAGAGAAAGTATAACATATAGGTAGCCTAATTAGTCAGATCTATGGGCTTGAATGTGGGATGTGCCAGAACCTCTTGCCAGCATTTGTTGCCTTCTGTGGTTATAAACCAGCTTCATAATCTGCCTGATTAGAGGAAGCATGTTTCCTGTGTGTGGGATGTAGCCAGAGAGATGCTCTGTGGCTATATTAGTGAGAGTGACTCTAGAGAAACTGGCAGTTTTTCTTCTGGCTGTACATGTACATCATATTATATTTGGAACGATTAGATTTCCTCAGAAAGTTTCTTTTTAGGGACATAGGCAATTTGGCACCAAAGAAACAGAAGAAAAAAAATTGCTTTTTGTCCCCCTGTATCATGCTGATGCTTGGATTTTGAGAGGTCTCATTTGGGCATAACACATATATCATGTAAATTTGTTGTGTTTAAATCTATTCTGGTATGTTTGCAGTAAACCAACAAAAGCTGGTAGTGGAATGTAGTGATTCCTAGAACAGTGAGTGATAGGATATAATAATTTTCCACTGTGTCAGCAAACATTGTGTAATAACAGATGTTTTCATTATTTTTTTGGATGTTCATTAGGTAGATGTTGGTAATGTTAGAAGTGTTGTCTTTCAGTCTGTTTCCTTATATGACCATAACACTCAGTATCTGGATGTGTGTCTGAAGTCTACATCTTGTAAAATTTATTTGTGTTTTGGCACAGATGTGAAGAATGAAAAGTCAATATATACTAAGAGTGTGCTTGCTGTAGGCAAAATTTTGGGTGTTCTATAGGAAATTTAGTCAAGAAAGCTACACTGAGAAAAAAAACAACCTTGGTGGGAGTGGTACATTCAGGCTGTGTGATGAACTGTAAATTTTGTAGGGATCTTGCCATCTTTGGCACACAAACCCCTAAGGTAGAAAGGCAATACAGTTTCCCACCAGCTTGGAAGACTTCCCCATGATGTCTGTTCAATTTTGATATTGATCAGAAACACACTAGGACTGTGTAAAGTTGTGTGCTGTACAAACTGTCTTTTTTGATTGATTGTTCTTACATAGCAGTTTTGATTAATGACCATGTTTACTTGGAAGCTCTGAGGAAATGGAGAGCCTTGGCATCTTGAGAGATCTAAAACAAAAATGTTGAAATAAACCTGTGAAGGCAAAGTTTTTAGAATTATCTAATCTTTTGAAGGGACGTCAGTTTTTGCATATCTGAATTGAGGCGTCTCTGAAGTTATTTGGTTTGCAAAAGAGAGGTGATCAGTATTTATGGAAAACTATACCCCTTCAGAAAAAGGAGAATAACGGGTGGTGGTTTCTGAAGTAAAAACAGTCAAAAGCACTGGTAAATGAAAGATTAAAAAATGTTTTCAATACAAGTCATATTCTTATAGATAAAATTGTTCCCTCTGTCAAGGACCCACCCTTGGCCTCTGCCATACTTTCCTTCCACTTAAAGACTATTTTGAGATTTCAAGTGGAACTGAAGTGGTAGAGATAAGTTGGGCAATCCTTCTGCACACTTTTGAGTTTAATAGAAGCAGCAGGAAGAGTTTCATAACATAGCACAAGAATAGAGATTTAGTCCATGGAAGGAGCCTGTGTTGTCTTATGTGAGCAATACAATTAAGGAAAGGAATATAAATTTAGCATGCTTTAACAAATACTTTTATGTTCAGACACATACAAATGCCCTGACATGAGGTTTAAATTCTCTCTGCTTATGAGAGGAAAACAGTAATAAAATTATTTTTGATGCACACCAGTATTATTGCACACTTGTGTCAAGATATTTCTTTAGAAGGTCCACATACTCTTTCTAGGACTGCCCTTTAAATCTGCAGTGAAGGAAATCTGTTTCCTATTGATCTGAATGTGTTACCATCCAATTAGAAAAAAAATTGAACTTGATCTTTGTGCAATAAGTGTTCTTCTTAATTGGATACATGTCCATGTTACAAGCTGTACTGCCCAGGGAATGTCTGGTGTGCTAACAGATGACAGGTCAAGCACTAAATGGGTCCATGAGAGGAGTGAGCTATGAGTGTCCTTTCTTCCTATGAGGGGGCTCTTAGGACCAGATAGAAAAGGCCTGCCCATGCTCCCTGGTTCCTCCTACCCCAGTACCCCCAGCCCTACACTCTCACTGGTCTCTGGCTGGAATGTGAAGTATTTTCATTAAAATTAATTTTATTTGAAAATAAGATCTTATGGTTACACATATTATCTGAGTAGTCAAATAGTCTTACCAAATTTTACCAATCTGGCATTGAGTGAGGTGCATAGTTACAGTGGTAGGGACATGAGCTGTGTGCAAGCTTAGATTGTTTACCACCTTTTCATTGCCTCTCATCTGCTAAACAGTCCACTCCTGAGAACCTATTAGTCTTGACCTAATTAATATTAATAGACTGAAGCTACTTATAATTTGGGTTTAAATGGGCAATCAATCTTACGTTTGCTTGTGAATGGTGTAGGGCTCACTGCTTTGTGCCCTGCCCTGTGTCAGTATCTTCAGTCATCTGGAATTATTGTTGTATTTCAAAAGAAACACTTGCCATGTTTGCCAGTACGTAATTTTATCACTAGATAAAAGTTTGTAACAACATTGAAAAGAAATACCAGCTATATCTGCAAAGGACAGTGAAAAGGAAAATAAATTTTTCCAAATCTGACATATCTAAATTTTGATAGCGATGTCTTCATGATGTAATAATTTAAGCTAGTGATGTCATCTTGTGGTAGTTGACTTCATCTTTTGGTTTGGCACAGTCATTTGAGTCTACCTTTTCGGACTTGAATGTTTGTGGTTATTGTGTTGTACAGTAGATAAATAATCAAATATTTAGTTTTGTGAGGACACAAGAACTGAGAAGCCATGCTGCAGCAAGTCAAGAAAAATAATAATTCTATATTGTCATTGTGGTCAATGTTGTACAGCCAGATCTTAACTGATAACAATTATGTAAGCAATTTTTGGTGTGTGCACCATTGACATTTAATAGATATTTTTACATTTCACACGAAGAACCTTATACATTTTGTAAGAAGAAAAGAATGAGTATTATTTAGTGGCCATGAAGAGCTAAGTTTTGGTTAATGAAGAAGTCTTTTATTTTGCATTCTTTTATTAAATATAAAAATAAGAAAAAAAATGCTCAGATCTGATTAGGGTGCTTGATTATAGGGTGTCTTCAAATATTTCAAAGTTTTACACAGTTTTGTTTCAGGAAATGTTTATAGTTCAAATAAGGGACTAAAATTTTCATTTCTCCAAAACAATAACATTTGTATTAGTAAGTAGTAATAAAATAATAGTTTAGAGGTATTTTTACCTTAAAAAATACTTTTACGTGGGATATTATTTTAACTTACTTTAAACAATAAACTAACTCTATGGAAGTTTTGTTTTTCTTTAAATATACTATGTTTCAAAAGCATCTCACTCCATCATCATGACCTTTTAAATATAATTTAGTTTTAGTATAGTGCATTGTATCATCAGGTATTCTGCATGGTGTTCTGGAGTGTATGCTATTTATATACTGCAACAATCTATTCACCAAATAGATACATTAGAATAATTTTTCCTGAATACAATGCAGGATTAAAGGACAATGTCAAAGTAATTTTTCAAATTATTTTCCCCTTTCCTTGTTTTTTCTAATAGCTTTTTGAAGAGTAACACTTCAGGCATATTCATTTGAAATCAAATAATGTCTCAGAACGTTTTCTAACTTTCCTTGGCTGATTTTAGTGTGCTAATGAAGAGAGATTAATATCTGTTTCACTATTAAGACATTAATGAATTTTAAGTCTTGGGCACCTAACTTAGCCATTCATCTTTCCTAAGAGACAAATTATTGCATAACTTTCAATAATGCTCCAGAGTATTATTACATCTATCATGAGAATACTTGTTTGAATAGCAGCATTTTTATTTTAAATGGCTAAGGGGCATAATCCAGCTGAAGTATAAATAACTTTGCAACTGAAGTTATGAGGAAGTTCTTAACATATTTCAATTAATAAATGTCTCTCAAGTCACAGTCAGAGCAATAGTCTGTCTATGCTTCTGACTTGCCAGAAAGGGGAGCAAATACAAATACTTTTATTTTATGCTTTGCGGAGCTTCACTCACTTCTCATGATTTTTATCTGTTTTTATATCTACTTCTGTGCTGCCATTCTGAAATGTTGAATTGCTATAACCCACATGAAAGGTGCGTTTGTGAAAGGTTTCTTCACTCTGAACTGCTGGATTTTTTGCTGTCTCTGGCCTCTAAGTAGCAGCCCTTCTGTCATCATTTTGCTACCAGGGATATTGTTAAGAGGTTGCATTTTGGTGACGTGTTCATGTATCTTCAAGATGTCATAGCTGAGTAAATGTAAAGAGACTGGAGCCAGAGTGAACTTTATGTTTTATGCATGTATGTACTCTCTTGCATGAGGGATCTTGATCTTTGATGGATGCCTTCAAGCTGTTGCCACAGCAGTAGTAAGTTGTTCCTGCAGATTCTCTGGAAACATTCACTGAATTTCTCTCTGAGCTGGGAAAAGCTATCAGGGCCTGCCTGGATCTGCTTCTCTGTCCTAACATTCTCAGTGACAAGGTGGATGAAGGGGTTACACAGGATATTGGATTACATGTGGAGGGATTCATGTGATTTGGATTATATAGTTGGTATTTGTAGTTTACACCTTTTGCTAAGATCCTTTGTCTTGGGCTTTTCTCTTTCTGCACACCAATTGTATGTGGCTCAGGGTGTGATTGTGTGGCTTGGAAAAGTTTTATTAAAGAAATATCTAACATGGATTGTTCATCTATTTCTGTAGTGTAGCTCATCAGTGTAATTTTGCTATAGATTTTCCTTTTTTTTTTTTTTTTTTTAATTTTTCTTTTAATTCTTTACCTAGGTCAGGCATACTATAATCAAAGCTTAATCTGTTTTAGAATTGGCATCTGATTTGGCACTGATTTGACACTGATCGACACTGAAACAGGTTGTCCAAGGAAGGTGCAGATTCTCCCTCCTTGGAAGTGTTCAAGAACAGGTTGGATGAGGCCTTGAACAACCTGGTCTAGTGGGAGGTGTCCCTGCCTATGGCAGGGGGGTGGAACTAGATGATTTTTAAGGTCCTTTCTAACCCAAACTATTCTATGATTTTAGGATTCAGTTGAGTCCCAGTAAATTTTCTTTTTCTGAACATTAAAAATATGCAGTCCACTGCACTGCAGACATCTGGTGATCTGGGCACTTAAAGCTGCAGATCCAAAACTCTGTTATTTCATTTAAATATGCATATTGTTCAGGTAATCCACCCTGTAAAAATAGCATCAAGTGTACTATATCACTGGCCTTCTTTTCTGTGTATTGCAGAGAAAAGGAGAAGTCTACTTATGTTTGCATCTACGGTGAACACATTGCACTTTTTATATGTTCAACTCTTTGGAGATTTGAAGATTATAGAGGATGTAGCATTTGTAATGGGTAGCTTCACTTATACATCTTATTTAGTTGGCCCTAAACAGGATATGACATTAATCTTTTCCAATACGATCATCATGATCTTAGGGATAAGAGAATGTAATGAGGTAACTTGGCAAGCTACAGCCCTTACTCTGCATCTTGTGCAAAACACACCAGGACAGAAGTACCTAGACTTTCAGTCTGGAGGGCTGTAACAGCCTGAAGTCAGGAGGTGTAGTCTGCCTTCTGGTATTGGAGGAAACAGGTTTAGCATCACCATGCCTTCAGATGGCCCTGGAGATAATTTTGACAGTGATAGAGCAGAGCTTCACTCCTTAGCCAAGAGGGACTGCAAGCATGTGGCAAGTCACTGGTGCCACCAGCTGTGCCATGCTCTGAGATAATCCTCGGTCTGGTGATTGAATGGATGCTGGGCTCCCACAAAACAGAAGCCTCTTGGGATGGCATTGCATGCAATTTGTATTTCATGCAAAAAAGGCTCTGGGTTTACAGTCAAGCAGTGGCAATTTACCCCTATGTTAACATAACCCTTTCAAAGGAAATTGCACCCTGTGTCAAATAAAATGAATAGTTCCTTTTGGTTTGATACTGGTTTGTTTGTTTTGTTTTGGTTTTTCGTTTTGTTTTGTTTTGTTGGAAATGCTAAAGTAGAAAGTGATTTCTAAAGGGTCTTCTGAAATCACTCATCTGCCATGTCTGCAAGTATTTTGAGTTAGCAGAATCAGTCTTGCCTGGTTTGGATATGTTTATGGATTAGAATCGTGTGGAAGCTCTGCAATTTGGTTTCCTAAGGATGAAATAAGATTGACTATACCCTTTCTGGGCTTTTTTTTCTTGTTTGTTCTTTACAATGGGAAGTATTGCTATAATGACAGGTGTAATTTAAATGTACAGGTTTGTCGTCCTGCTGATAAATGTGTTTTTTTTTTAATAGGTACTTAATACTTGTGAAAGGTTCTGGATTCTGACAGCACTTGAAGATGAATTAATGTATTTTTCCCCAGAAGTTGTACAGCAGGAGACAATAGCAGGGCATACTTCACTGACAAGTGTGTCTAAACCCTGACCTAGATATATCATGCTTAGGTATGAGTCTCTGCCCATTCAATCCTTAACCCCCTTGCTGAGCCTTGTATCAGAATTGCCAATTTATGATGTGGACTTTGGGTTTGTGAGCACCGGCTCGTTTCAAGTTGACTACTAAGCCAGTTGTGAATAATGGCAACTTGATAATGACCTGGAGGTGGTTTCAAGCCAGTGGTCACTGGAAAAAGGCTTCCCTCATATTATAGACCATTCGAGCTACCTAGCTTGCAGAGCAGGTGCTCTTCATTGTCAAAATGTACTTCCTTTTGTCCATATTCTTTGTTTATTTTCCTAAGGTCTTAAATGCATTGTTTTCACATATCTGGCAAAAAAAAAAAAAAAAAAACCAAAAAAACACACATATATATATATTCTAGTGATTGCTTTTACATCAGGGGTTTGCAGATCTCGTGTTCATGCACAAGAATCACAAGAAGGTAATTGTATTATCTCTGGCAGATTCACCAGCCTGATTTTTTTTTTTTTCTTTGCTGAACCTTGTCATGAGCAATGAACTTCTATGAGCACATTTTACCCTGTCCTTGTGGATGTGGTTATGATGGCAGTAGCAGCTCCCCCCATTCAGCAGCGGGTGATGCTCAAACTGAATGATGCTCAAACAAATGAACCCCATCCCCTCCAAGGAAAAGATTGCAGATCTTTACTTTAAAAAAAAAACCCAAAACAACCCTGGGGAAAATAGTATAAGTCAATATGCATCTATATGTATGTGTATATGCATGTGTACTATAACTATGCAAACATCTTTGGACAACTTGAGTTAAATTATTCTGCAAATAATTTATGAAATACTCATTACAGATTGTTAGTCCCTGTTCTGAATCTTTGTTAAGCTTTATCCTACATTTACTAGGTAACAGGAAGACTGTCATTGTACAATTAATAGCATTAATTCCATTCCTTGTCCTCATTAATATTTTCAATGAATTTCTTAGGCACATAGAAAAACTTTGGAGTGATTATTTAGCCGTTCTTCTTTTTTTATTATTTTCCTCCTTTACATTAGGAGGAATAAGAGCCAAGCAATGGTTTTAGTGAGATTTTTTCTTTCCCTTATCTTTCCTTTAATAATTAATTCAAACCCAGGCTTTCTTTTTGCTTTTTTTTTTTTTTTTTTTTCCTTTTTTTTCTGCAAATTGTAATGGTGTCAGACCCCTTTTCCTCTTTCCCATCCTGAAGCATTTGAATAACATTGCTCATTTGGAACCTGTCTTAACCTCACCAATAAGCTTAGCTTGTTTGAATTCTTGTTCTCTTTTTCCTCTTTGTTATTCACTGTACAATTTGTTTAATGCTGCTGTAGCCATGCATTACCAGCCAACCTTATATATAAATTCCATAATAAATTAAATAAAGCTCTGTATGGGTCAACTTAGACTAGCCTGATTAAAAAATGATTTACTAAAGAGATAGAGGTAGGAGGATGGTAGAACGTGCTTCTAAATCAATTATGAGTCCATTCACTGTCGGCCTATTCTGTGTAATAGTGTATTAAAATGCATTCTATATTGTTTAAAAAAAATTTACTCTTTCATTGAAACTGAATTAACATTTGCAAGCGTGTAATAGTGTTTGGAAAGCTATAAACATTTAAATTCAATCCCTCATTCCAGTCTAAGTGTATACAGCAAGAATTGCAATATCAGATAAGTCTTTATGTTATGCTCATTTCATTATTATAGCAAGATGTTCACCATACTAAAGGTAAGATTCAGTCAACACTTGCATTTATAAGCCTGTAATTACAAGGAAAAGGCAGTACCACTGGGCTGTAGAGGAGAAAGTAATTTTGAACTGAAAATTAGTGTTTGCACATACCTATATTTGTGGGGGTATACCCACATTTGGATAAAACAACCATATAATATTCATTGCTACTTTTTTTTTTTTTTAATCTGCATATAGAAAGTGTTTCAGTCTGAGTGCATTTATTGGCTGGTCCTATAAAACAACATCTGCTAGCCCTTGTGGAAGGAGACCCTCATCCTCAAGTTCAAAATCTGCCTGTGTTCCTGCTCAATGCTGAGATTGTACTGGGGAGCATCTTGAGTTGTGTGTGTGTGTCCCTGCCCTCCTCCCCTTCCCCCCAGGAAGCCTCCTTCTCCTCCTTTCCTCACTAAGGAGGAGAGGCAGGATGCAGTCGCACAAGATGGCTGTTCTGGACAAGCTGGAAATGAATGGTGCACCCATGCAATATCCAGCTTTGCACAGACCCTGTCATTTGAGAGCTGCTTCCTTCCTTTTCCCCCAGATATTGCAGGTCTTAGTTCTTACTGGGGAGTGCCTGCAAAGAACTGACATGGCATTAGGTGACCTGATGCCTCTGTGTACTGAGTTCACGTGCAGCTGCCTTGCATCCCTGCACCCCTGTGCCAGTACTGAGACGGGCAAGGGTTGCTGTGGAGTTCTCTTCCTCTAGAGCATTCCTCTACTGGGACTAATACTGTCTGTAGTGGGATTTGCTTACTTCAGACTCAGCTAATTAATTTTTATGTAATAAATCCAAAAGTAACTGAAACTCCATCTTTAAGTTTTACTTACATGTATACTTGCTTCTGTGTTTCCAATACATGAAAATTAAATGAGAAGTTTTACAGGAAACTTAGCAAGCAATGTCCTCTGCAGAGTTTGAGAGTTTTAAAGAAGGTATCTTGGGTTTTCTGTCATCAAGTATAAATGCTAGGGCTAGTGTTTAGTCCTTATGTCATTTTCATAAGTTCAGTGTCCAGCTGCAGACCAGTGACAAATTGAGTTCCTGTGCTGTTTAACATTTTTGTCAGCGACATGGAGAATGGTATTGAGCGTACCCTCAGTAAGTTTGCTGATGACACCAAGCTGTGTGGTGCTGTGGATTCACTTGAGGGAAGGGTTGCCATCCAGAGGAACCTTAACAGGCCAGTGTCAACTGTAGGAGGTTCAGCAAGTCCAAGGGCAAGGTCCTGCTTGTGGGATGAACGAGTCCCAGGCACAATTACAAGATGGGTATGGAATGGGTTGAGAGTAGCCCTGAAGAGAAGGACTTGGAGGGGACTGGTTGATGAGAAGCTCAACATGTGCAGGCTGTGTGCTTTTGCAGCTCAGAAGGCCAACCATATCCTGGGATGCATCAAGAGGAGCGTGGCAAACAGATCAAGAGAGGTGATTCTCTCTCTTTGCTCTGTTCTTGAGACCCCACCTCGAATACTGTATCCAATTCTGGTGTCCCCACCATAAGAATGACATAGATCTGTTGGAATGAGTCCAGAGAGGGGTCACATAGATGATCCAGGGGCTGTAGCACCTCTGCTATGAGGAGAGGCTGAAGGAGCTGGGATTGTTCAGCCTGGAGTAGAGGAGGCTCTGGCGGGACCTTATAGCTGCTTTCAAATAACTGAAGGTAACGTACAGGAAGGCTGGAGACCCTATATGAATATAGCCTAAAGGCTATATTCATAAGAGTATCCAGTGATAGGACAAGGGGAAATGGTTTTAAACTGAAGAAGAATAGATTTAGACTGGATCTTAGGGAGAAGTTCTTTAGTATGAGAGTGGTGAGACTGTGGTAGCCCCTCCCTGGAGGCATTCAAGGCCAGGTTGGATGAGGCCTTGAGCAACCTTGTCTAGGTGAGAGACATCCCTGCCTATGGCAGTGAGGTTGGAGTAGATGATCTCTGAGGTCCCTTCTTCCCTAAGTCATTCTGTGATTCTATGATTTGCTTCCTTTGTGTATTAACTTGGTTCTTTGAATGAACAGCTCTGTCCATACAGACGCACAAGCACTTGAGTGTATAAATCCATAAAAGGCAGCTGCTTGTATCTGAAGCAGGTGGGTTAAAGCAGGTTTTTTTTGTGTACGATGGTCTGTGGCAGCTCCTAGTGCAAGAACTGAGCTTATATGTTTATGAAACATTAGGAGAAGCTGCATAAGGAATAGATCATACCCTTTTGTGACTTGGAAAGCAGGTAGTGAGTATCATGCATAAGGTTTAATGGTGTGTAGAGTTCATACCTGAATTTCCAGAAGTGCATGAGCAATTCTTTCAGCCTTTAGAGTTTGCCTAAATTCTTTTTGTTCTGATAGTGTGTTACTTGGGTTGACACGTATGATGTTGGCAAAAACCTGTGAGAATTACCTGAGCTTATTAGTTACACCCATGAGGAACAGAGGTCAGAGCTAGCATTTTTAGACTGATTTATTTCTCATCCCTGAAGAATGTTAGCCCTTCAGTTCTCTGAAATGATCAGCTGAGTCATACATTCGCTAGTGTTTATTTCTGAACCAAAGAACAACATATATGGCTTTAGATCTTGTGTTTTTCAAGAAAAATGCAGTTCTACAAGTACCATTATGGCTGACCCTCCATTTGAAATATAGATAAACTCTGGCTGTGATGCTAGAGGTTAATTTTCTGTCATTTTATGGCAAGCATGATGTGGTTTAATATTTTTACGAATTTAAAGGATTGTTTTTTAAAAAAATTACATTGTGTGTGCTATAAATTTATACATTGTTGGGATTTTTTTTTCCTGTAAGAAAAAATAAAGTTATGACAGATTTTGTGTAAACGTTTAATCTAACTTGAACCATTAGGCTCATAGTGTGATGTGGGGGCTATCCAAATGAAATAATTGCTTTGTCTGGCAAATAGATTGTCTCATAAGAGGACTGAACTGTATTAAGTGATTTTCCCCTAGTGATTGGAAGTATCTCTCTCCACTGGCTCAGGTAATTCTGAGGTTGTGCTTTCACTCTTTCATGCTAGACTGCTTTTCCAATAAAATAAAAAAATGTAGAACCTGCTACACAAATGTACTGTTAACCTAGATTTCTCTGAGGACAAAGGTGAATGCTACAGGGCTTGCTGAAGGCAGAGAGGGAAATGATATTAAAAGGATATTAGAGATAGAATTGGATGTATGGGACTGAGCAAAACTGAAAGGTGCATATTGGGGTGTATGAATGCTGTATTAGTTTATATTTATGTGAGCCTCCTAGAGGAAAATCCTGACAGACTTTTAAAATACTTGAATACCACTTTCTTTTCCCTACCAGATATAAATTTGAACTAATGGGTTTCTGGGGTAGAAAAATACAGTCGTAGGTAAAAGGAGTAAAACTAATAATGGAAAAAGAAAAAGCATAAAGACTGTCGTAGAGCAGGCATGTACATTTCTATGCATTGTTATAGGTCAGTACTTGAAGAGGTCTGTGACTGCCTATACTATACATGTTCAGTGAAAAAATTGAAAAAATCAGGAGTTATGGTCCAAAGAGAAATTAATTTTCTAGTCTAAATCCTAAAGTGACCTGTCAGCCCCTGCAGTTTTTGATGTGGAATAACCAGGAATGTCCAAAGGCACAGCTGGATTTTTCTGTATTACTGTACATATGTTGCAATTAATTATGTAAATGTTGAAATGCACTTCATGCCTAGCAAACCATTGTATTCAGTAGAGAAGCTGCTTTCATTGCAGCTAAATGGGGTGCAATCTGGTTGTGTATTTTCTGCTGTAGTAGAATAAATGTACACATCTGGAGTGATGTTAGGATAGAGTACTGGTGGGAAGAAGGGAGAGCATCAGTATCTATTTTCTGAACAGCTCATTCATGCGTGATTATGCAACTTGTGAGTGACTGCATTGCAGTTTGCATGAGATCTGTTACTGGTGAATATTTGGTGCTTCATTTTACTACAGGGGCTTTGTGTGCCATAGAACTGTGGGGTCCGTGTTACACAATGTTGCACAAAAATCTGTACTGCATTACGTTGTGCATAAGTACATTAAAAAAAAAGTTCATCAAAAGACTTCTGAATAGAAAATATCATTAAAAGCATGTACTTTGAAACAGTCATGCAAAATATTCTGAAAGAGGGAGAGAGAAACAATTATTGCTGAAGTATACAATGTAAAATAGATATTCCATGTAAATTTGGTGTTATATTTGAACTCAAGGGTAACAGAGAGAAATTTAACACTGAAAAAGATGTAGTACTTTTGGGACCCCTGTTTTCAACCCTTGGAAGAGAAAACCCAATTTGTGTTGTTCTAAATAAGAAAATATTCATACAATAATGTGACTGTGGGAGCTAGTGAAGCTTCTTTAGACTTAATGATTGAAAGTCAGAGGTGAGCAAAGACAAAAGGGCCATTCAGATGATACCACTGCTTTACAGATGACAAAGCCAGATTTAGCAATGGTAGTTGGGATTAGGCTTCTGGGGAATGATTAGGCTTTGGGGAAACGATTTTTGCCTTGATGGTTTCTTTGTGTCAGAATAGCTGACCTGGCTTCTCTGCCCATCAGCTGGTGACCCCTACGGCAGGTCCAATTTGGAGAAAAGCTGGATCTCTCCCACTCATATGTGCATCCATGCAGTTAGGGAAAAGGAGCCTGACTATTCTTGAGCTCCCTTTCTCAAGCACTGATCTCAGCACATGAAAGAAGCCATGGCAACTCACCACCCATGTGACACCAAACATGTAAGTCCTTCTTGGCCCCAGTTGATGTTGCTGTCAAGAAGTTGTGGAGGTCTGTTGCAAGTAGTAGGTAAACATCCTGAAATAATAATTTCTGAAACCCCGGTATGGAGAACAACAATCCCTTGGCAAGGTAAACATCAAGGAAATTACAGAGCAATTTCCAGGATTATCACATATTTCAGATTTTTCAGTCAGCTCTTAGCTAGTGCCATGGCACTTCCACACACAGTAACTCTGAACAGTGTTTGGTCGGAGAAACCTGAAGCACAAAACAGAAATTGTCAAAATTCTTTTCCTTTATTGCCACATGCCTTTTTATTTGGCTGAAGACCTTAAGCATAGCTACTGTATCTGGTGAAACAGGCATTAGTTTAAGAGCATGCTAGTTACAATGTGTTTCTGTGGTTAGCTGGTAAATCAGTTACTTTCAGAAAGTGGATCAGCCTTTTAGCAGCGCAGTCCCTTTCTACTCTACTAGGCAGCTGTTGTCCAGTGATGTTTTAAAACAAATGGCAGTAAATTCCAGGAGTTCCCAACATGCAGCCCTTCCCTGTAGTTCCAGTGGCCTGGTGAGCATGGCAAATACACAGGTTATCAGCCCATGAATTTCATAGAATCATAGAATTGGCTGGGTTGGAAGGGACCTCAGAGATCATCAAGTCCAACCCTTTCCTACAGAATGTGGGGGGGTCTCGTCTCAATGTTGTGTCCTTGGGCCTGCTAAGGTGGAGAATTAGTGGGCTTTGGAGAAACACCTGTCTGGATTCTGACAGTAAGGAATGTTATCATAGGACAGAACCTGTAAGGAAGAAATGGAGAGAGAGATGGAAAGAGATTTTCAGCTCATCTTCTTAAGGCTTATGAGAAATGCAAACAGATTTCCTCAAACTCAGCAGCTGCATGTCCTTTTTTGTGTATCTTCCAAAGGGTCTGCAGTCATCTTTATATTTATCCTTCAGTATTTTTTTCTTCTGATGCAGACAATGATCAGGCATTGTTTTTAGGGTCCAGCTGTAACACTGTCTTTGTTGTAACAAGAATACACAGAAATGCTGCTGTAGCTATGATGGCATAGAAGAAAATTTTATGAAGTGGCAATAGATTTTAGTAGTCTACCTAATATGACTGGGATAAACATGCAAGCTTTATAGGCAAAATAATAAGCAAATAATAACGTCTTTGTGCACCAGGAACTTAAGCATTCTCATTCCCTCTAAAAAAGTTCCAGTATTTTAGTGCACAGAAAATTGCTTATTGAAAGCTTCTATTTATCCACCCTCTGTGTGAGGGAAAGCTTCATGGCTTACAGGCTGCTGTTCAGTATCACAGATGATTTTGTTGCTCAGCAGTCATCAATATAGCTTTACCTATAATTACGGAAGTTCTTACACCTTTCTGACCATATGAAAACTTATGAGTTAGTTCCTGTCATAACAGGAAATAATTATTGGCTGAAGTATAAATACCAAACAGTGATAAATAATGGTTCAGCAATCCACAGTTGTATAAAAGTAGCATCTGCCTTGACTTTCTTAATAAGACGTGATTTATCTGGAGACAGTGAGGCACCTTCTCAGCTGTGCTGTCTCCGCTGGGCAAGCCTGGCCAGGCAGTCAGTCTCATGAAGGTGGCCAAGGCAAGGAGAGTCTGAAGACTTCTCTTACCCTTAAGCCCTGTGATGGCATTTCTAAATCAAAATTTTCAACCAGATTTTTTTAAGGAAAAGGTGGGAAATAGGTGTATGAGTAAGGTGAAAATGTAACATTGACTGGCACTAATTAATTTTTTTTGTTATAAGTGCATCTAAACAAACTTCTATTTTTCACAGACTTTCTACCATACTTCTTCTAGGAAAGTTTATACTGGCCCTCTTGCATCGCAGACCTTGCCTCCCATTTGCTGTCAGGTCACCCACATAGGTACTTTGAACCTCTCATTTAATTCAGAGATGTGACCTGAAGAAACTGTTCAAATCTGAGTCAAAATTCCAAAGGTGATAGGGGGTTGGTGTGTGTGTGTCTTAGGTGCTGTGCACAGCAAATCACAAGTTTCTGTTGAATTAAACCCCTGATGGATGATGTCATTGATGCTACCCTAGAAATGCTCCGAAACATTAATCTTTATGGCTACTTATTTGGTAACAAAAAGGAGATAATAAAGTTCTCTGTGTATCTGTATTAAATGGGAGATAAACAGGGAAATTACCACTGAAGGAACGTTCACTGATAAAGCTTTAGAACCGAAGTTGTCTTTTCATTATTCCAGCGGAGAATTTTCAGTGCAACTAATTGGCTTTCCCTGGTCTTCTTAAAATCATGCAGTATATGTAAAAGCTTTACTTCAATTTGAAATGAAAGGCAATAGCATAATGCTCCAGCATATTCTGAAGTTACTCCTGTAAGCTTAGTACTAGCTGTTACTCCACTCTGAATTGAGGGACTGAAGGAAGACTGCCAGTGGAGAATTAGAACTCATTTTCATGCTTGTTAATTTCATATAAGTTCAAATATCTGTACCTGGATAGGATTTCTTAAAGTATCTTTTTTTTCCCCTCTAAGAAAAGCTTTGACTTTGCCATGGATTCTGCACGCGTATTTACTACTTAAAATCAGCTTATCTAGCTGGAGGTCCATTAGCTTCCCCAGAGCTCTGGGACTTCATCCTTTGCCTCTGGAAATTAAATATTTAATATTGCTTTTTCTGTGCTTACTTTGGGAAGCATTCATCCTTCATTTGAGTACCATGTCAGAATTCATTGGGAAGCAAGAGCTAATGTTGCCAGCTGGAATCAAACCTGACCCTCTTGTTCCTTTTCTGCCCTCAGGGACTTCATTGGAGTTACCATCTCAGGAACCCCTGGGGTTGCTCATGATAAAATGAAGTAAAACTAGGACTCTGGTAAAAAGCAGTCTGATATCCTAAGTAGTAATGTAGAAAAGGACCCCTTATATTAATTCGCTGTCTTTGAGATCCTTCTTGCTCTAACAGTTACTGCATAAGTTAATGTTTATATATGAGTAAAAGCTGAGTCAAATGGCCTAAGTAGGAAACATTTTCTTTGTTCTTAAGAGTTTTGCTTGGAAGAAACAATACACATACATGGAGTATGTATCTTCCAAGAAGAATATGAGACAATGTAACATGGAATCAGACAGAATAGAAGTGGTTATAGTATTTTAATTGAGATTTTTTTGTATCTTTTTATCTTTCTGTCTCTCTAGTTTTTATGGCACCTTACCTGAGTGCTTTGCTCTTGAAGTATCCTTCTTGGGATTAAATGTAATGAATTTATTTCAAAAGGTGCACTGTCAGTGGACAACTTGCACATATTATGGTAAAGATTCAATTTGTATTAATGCTGAGCATGCCATGTAAACCATAGGGCTTTTAAATTAAGAATGGTTTAAACATTAAACAGGCTATCCAACTGTTTAGGTGTGTGATATCAGCATTAGTTTAACACAGTCATCCTAGTTTTTAGCTTTTTTATCTTGGTAAAGTCTTGTTTGTAGTACAGATTACATGTCTTTGATGACAGGTGCTTAAATTTTATGAGACCGTGTTGCAAATTATTGAATAAAATAGATTTTTTTTTTCTGAGTTTGGTAGTTGAAAAATGCAATTTTATCCATTCAGAATGTTCATGTTTGAGTTAGAATCAAAGAAAAAAGAAGCAATAAAGCAAACACTCCTTGCACATTTTTCTTTAAGAATTATGTTTTTGATTACTTAACTTAATCTGTGAAACTACTATTAGTGAAGAAATCAGATTCTGTATTTCATAAAAGAAATATAAAAAACCTTATATATAAAATATAAAAAACTGTGCACTTCTGTGGTTCAGTTTAGTTCAGGTGCCCCTGAGTTACTATGTGGTGAGTGCCTATGTCATTAAAGAACATGGGAATATTTTAGAACTGTCAGGTTGTTTCTTTGGTTTTATTTAAAAATTTATTTATTATACACATCCACATTTTTTTATGCATTTGTTTTTCTACTTCACCAAGACACATGTTTCATGTAAAATAATGTCAATATTTAACAGTGGAAGGCTAAGATTTCCTTTATCCTTTTTGGAAGGATAAATTTGTTTTTTTTCCCTACTCTTTACTAGAGGGAAAAAAAAAAAAAAAAAAAAAAGAAAAGAGAGAGAGGGAAAGAGAGCGAAAGGGCTAGATGATCTCCTTATGATCTCCTTATGTGGGGTGGAAACCGTAGCTGAAAAATGGAAGGAGATTTTCTTCCCCTTATATTTCAGTACAATGGAAGACTTTGCCTGAGGACAGAAGTGCCACAAAGACTGAGAGCTTCTTGTGCTCTCTAGGGACGACCAGAGTGCAGCTTAAGGCCCTGCTCATTCCTGTGTTCCCCAGAAAAAACTGGAGAGTAGAAGTACAGGCTACAACTTTTAATAGTCTCACCAGTTCTTCAGTTTATATCCCTGCAGGATAATGGCTCTGTGGATGTTCACTTGTGTGTAATCTATCTACTCATATTGTCCTATACTCTCTGTCTCAGCAAGGTGTAATGAAGATTTGAAGGTTTAAACTTCTTAGATACTACATTTTTTCCCATGGTTTCCATTTTTCCCATGGTTCCCATTTTTTCCTCTTTGGCATGATGCATCTTGAACAAGAGAAATCTAATTGATTCAGAAAGATACACAGAAGTCAGACAAGGATGAAATCTTTGTTTTGTCCTCCAGTGAAAATGAAAGTTATGGTGTGCTAAAATTTAGCATTGCTGGTGCAAGATACTTAGGTACCTAATTCCTGCTCTGGAAAGATAATCTTTGTGATAAGTTTAATATAGCTGCTACTTTAATATAGTCTTTTATAATCATAATAACTTAAGTAAATGGTGATAAGCACTGGTGTGTTGATACAGAGTGATACATTGAGCAGAAACCTGTCCCGAGGTCCAAGATCACTTGGCTGAAAACTGTTCTGTAAGAGCACAACCTTTTCCCAGGAACTCAGAGATCTGTGTAGTTGATAATGGGAGGTTGAAAGGGATAATCCCCGTGATGCTCTGAATTTACTACAGCATGGTTTTTTGGAGGTCAGGGCAAATCTCACCTTTACTCCTGGAAACTCTGTGGGCTCAGGATTCAGTCTTACCAGCTGCTGGCCTTTTACTAAGCAGCTATCAAACATCAGCTTGTTCAGTTCAAATGCCTGCTCTTCCACATGGTGGCTGCTCCCAGTTATGCCCTTCTGCTTCATTGCTCTTTACATATTCATATTTGGTTTTGATGTGCAAGTGAAATACCACCCTGTTCTTCAACAAGCTTGTAGTTCATTACATGTAACCCTTGTCAGTTATGAAACTGCACTGCAATATTAACCCATGGTGGCTTTTTTAGATTACAAATTGCAATAACAAAAAGGAATGGTAATTCTGCTTTGGGGGAAAGGTTGTTTAACTCGTGTTTTTGGTCAGGTGACTTATTGTACTAAATTCCAGTCAAGTATGGAAAAAAAAACGAGCATCAAAATCATTAAGTGAAGAAGGATATTCTATTTCCTTCTCAAAAAGTGCTTCAAAAATTTAGGGAAAATGAGATCGTGACTTTAAGCAGTGTAATGTTCTTAGTTTATTAATATGCCAAGTAACAAGTAAAAACAAGAAAAAAAATGCAATTTTCCACTTTCTTCCTAGAAAAAACAAAATACAGTGCTCCATACAATGCAGTTGGAATTTTAATTTGATCTTGTTCCTCTAGATTGAAGTCACCCATCAAGTTTACAAGTTAATTTAATGCCCTATAAATGTGATTGATTGCTGATGTGCTAATCCAGTTAGCTGTTGGAATGTTTAATAGCTGAAGAATCCATTTAGAGAAGAATAAGGATCTTGAGGTTATGATACTGGAGTATTTCCAAGAAGTCTAATTTGAATTCTTAGCTTTCACATGAATTTGAGATTTGTCTCTCTTCATGAAACAGGGATTTCTGTCTCCTTCTCTAGTTGGTGCTCATGAACAAAGGTATGAATTATATGGTCCCATCAACACAGATATAAGACATCAGGTTCTACAATAAGCTCTTCCTTGTATTTTAGAAAGATCAAGTTGGCAATTTTTCCATGCACTCTATGTGTTATTTTAAAATCTTTTAGACTATTGAGGAGAAAAAATGAGAAACTCTTTCCAGCTTGATCTCTCAGCTCACATATCTGTCTGTTCAGGATGATGATAATTGTAGTTTTGAGTCAAGTCAGAGGCTTATCAGCTTTTGGTATGATAGTTTTACACCTAAGTTACAGCATCTCATTGGTATTTCACTCCCTCAGTAACAACATATCTTTATATTTAAAATGTTCTTTTGCTTGTACTCATATACAGAGGAAACCAGCAATTTTAGCTTTTGTCCTTTTTCCTCTGGGAAGGGTGAATGTCAAGTGATTTCTGTGACAATTTGTCAGACTTCTGCCTTTTTTATTTTCTATTAAACAAATCCATCCCACTTAGCATTATCTATGTTAAGAAAAAAACAAAACCACCAAAACCCAAACCTTATCTTTAGTGTGACGTGAGTGCATAAAAGCATTCAAAGAATATACAAAGAAAATGCTGGTGTGACAGCATTAAGTCAGGTATTTTAATGCTGAGAAATAAAAATCTTGAAAGTTACTGAAAACCAAGGTGTTGTGAAGGCAAAACAGAATTGCACAGGGCTTGTTCAAGGGACAGCTCAAAAAAAGATTTATGGAGTACAACAGAATACAAATAATTTCCTGGAGGAATGCTGTATTATTATGGCTCCCAAATGGCAAGTGGTTACCTTGGTACTGGGAGACTTGCTATCATTTCAAAGCAACTCTAGCTGACTTTTTAGCTTCTAGTACTAGATTCCAACAAAACAGAGTGCTTTAGATCAGTCAGATCCTCCAAAATCATTAGAGGTGATCCTTCAATCTAATCAGTTGGGTATAAATTCTTCAAATTACTGTTTGGCCTCATCTGTGGTATCATTCATATTTGCATATGGAAAAAATGAATCTAATTTTTATCTAAAGCTTATTTTTCCCCAAATACAAGTATCAATAGCCTAGCAAAAGCATTGTTTGGAAGAAACTGTACATTCATTCTGCTTATTTGCACAGATCTGAAACCGGGTTTTAAAGTACAGATGTATTAATCTAAAGCTTTCCCATATCAGTAAGCTACCTTCCCGTACAACCAGGAGATCTTAAGATAAAACCAGATATTTTATAAAATCTGTTATGTCCTGAAGTAACTTTTAGAGTGCTTTTATTTAAAATATAAGCCTTTTCATTTAAGTTCTTCTTTGATCCTCTCAACACTTTTGCTTTATGAGTGTGTGAGATAATTATTGCCCACTGCTTCTCCCCTTGAGAGGAAAAGAGGGGAAACCAACCTTTTATTGTCTTTGACTGCTTGGTTGATGACTGCAGAGAAGACAGTCCTGCTGTCCTTTGAGCTATGCAGCAAAAGGCTGGAGGCAATGGCCACAGGTTGCAGCAAGGAATGTTTCAGCTAGATTAGGGAAAAAAATCCTTCACAATGAGAATGGTGATTTGTGGCATGGGCACTGATGCCCAGAGGCATGGTGGAATAGGGTAGTCAAAACCCATCTGGAAAAGATCATGAGCAAAATGACTCCTGCTTTGAAGTTATCCCTGCTTTGAGAAGAGGGTCTCACCAGGTCACTTCCAGAAGCCTTGTAGCAGAAATTTTCTTGCGATTCTGTGAGGCATGTGTATAAATATATATATATATATATATATCAGTGATGGAATGTGTATTGCATTATGTTTTGCTGTTGGCAGAGCCTCTCAGGGCGTTAAACATACACAGGATAAGTAGAATTTGGAAGAAGTGGCATTTGCTTCAGGGAAAAAATAAAAGTAACATCATACAAGGAACTAAAGAAATGCTTTGAAGTGGCAGCAGCATGTCAAGTGTTCAGCAGTTAGAGATAACAACACTTAGGCCTTGTGGGAATAGATTCCCTCTCCCCCTCCTCCTGCTCTGTTTTGCTTCTAGAACATGCTTTTGGCAATAGAAAATGTCATCCTATGCATCATGTAACACTTAGGTTACAGTTCCTAAAATAGGGTTCAGATGATGGTGCAGTCAGCATTTGAAACCAACTACTTACAGGGAGAGCAGACATAAAAGATTTGCACTAAAAAAGATGAACCTAATGCTGTTTCATTTTCAGAGCATGTTGGCAAGAGTTGCAATCGCTGACATTTTGGGGGCAGTTCCTGGGAACTGCAGAACTCAGTTGTCTTGCTCTGTTATTGCCACATCAACATTGACACAGTTTGTTTGTGCAAATGTGTTGTCAAAATGAAAGCATTTGTTTTAAATCAGTCCCATTTTATTTCAAAAGTGGAAGAAGATTTTGGCATGTGTTTTGCAAAGCCATAGGCATTCATGGCTAGGAGGCAAAGCAGCAGGGAAAGGGGGGTTATAGAGTGTTGTAGACATGAAGAAGCTGTTTGTACAATACATAGAAAAGCCTGGGAATGAATAAAGTATCTTCTTAATAAGTTCATAACCATCTAAACCTCAGTTTACTTCAAATTTCAAGCATGGCATGAGCTTGAACAGAAACTGTATTCACTACAGGCATCAATTTGTCTAAATACTTGAAGCAGGGAGGAAGATGTGACTTTTGCATGAATATTGTGCCTTTTTTTGTGTTTGAAGGACACAAAATATTGAGATAGAGAAAATAATGGTGTGGGAGGTTTAGTTAGGTATGTATGAGCTTTCTCTGAATATTGGCAGGGGAATGTAGTAACTTGTGTAGGAAAAAAAATCTCCCAAGTGAGAATGGTCCAGCTATATACAGCTTCAGCCTGAATCCTACAAACATTTCTGGTGGAATTGTACCATTGCTCATATGTTACGAGCATTCAGGCACTGAGTGTATCTTTTACCTGAGAGAGCAATCCTTATAGTCTCATAATCTAAGAAAGATATATAAGAAAAATGCTGATTTTCTTGACCTCGGAGGAAAATCTGATTGATTTTACAGCATCTAGGATTCTACCTTATGTTAGGGAAATTCAAAGCAAGCAATGTGATTTACAGGTCTGAATTTTAGTGAGGTTCAGCAGAAGCTGCCTTAGTATGCTTTAATAGTCCTAACCCATATCCGAATTTGTCTGTATTATCAGATGGAGTTAAATTTAGAAGGAAAATACTAAATGCTCTCTTTACCTGTGAGTGCTTTAACTGTGCTTTCTCAACATTCAACTTGGAAGACTTAAAAATGAGATTAGCTTCTTTTTTCTGTTCTACATAGTTGGAGAGCATGGTATACATAGATAGACCAGTCCCCATGCTTGTTCAAAAGTCTTGCTGATTTAGTGATGCTCTTCTATAACAGGAGAATTAACTTCCATGTCTTTGCAGACTTAGATCAATAATAGTGCAACACAAGCACTACACGAACAATAGTGAGTAGAAATCCCAGCTTTCATTTTCATATACACACAATAACTGTGCAACACCTATAAAGACTTCTAACGACTTTGAAATACAACGCATGACATGTTGTTTTAGTTTATATACAACAAACACCTCATTTCTAGAGTTTCTATTTGGGTTTTTTAGAAGATGAAACTGATGATAGTTAAAACGAAATGAAGTAAGTTTTATGCATGTTGCATTTTAACAAGTCTGCTGTCTCATTGGAATGCATGGCCTTCTTGTGCTACATTTTATTTTTGGAATTTAATAAGGCGCCTGTCATATCTGCCTCAAGGCTAAAGAATATCATGAGGGAGAAATCCAAAGTACTGTCATGTTTGACTGACAGGGGGGCAATTTTAATTTTTTTATGGGAGGTGGCTGATATTAACAGGCTGTAGTGCTGAAGATGTATTGCTCTACCATCTGCTTTAAGCACCCCGTGTTGATGAGCCAGTAATGACGTCGCTCGGTGACATTTATCAGGTGAATTTGGCTCTGACACTCAGTAAAGGATTTTCATTAAAAAATTAATTCTCTGCGTTTTACAGTGAAATCCATTGTGATGATAGATTCTGGTACAATGCCACGGATCTGCAGAAGCTTCTCTAATTACCTGAGAAACTTGGGAAAGCAATAAACTACTACCTTCCATTTCTTGTGTGTACTCCCTTAGCATATAATTAACACACTGACTCAGTTAGCTTAAATCTCTGAAGATGTATGTCTGTGTGATGATTACTAGATTTTCAAAGTAATAAGCAAATGCACCTCAGTGGCTCAGCTGTTGGATGGCAGTGGGATTGGCAGCCTTTGTGAGGTGTAGTCTGATGGTGGTATTCCCTAAATGTTCACAGGAAAAGTGAGGAATGTACAGTAATAGTGGATATGCTACAATTTAGGCACTTTTTTTTTCTTTTAAAAATGCCTCCTAAATTGAATTTTAACCAAATATTCCACCAAGCTCTCCAATGGGAGAAAAAAGGGTTTATGTTCACCAAGTCAGGATCCTTAGGTCTGGGCATTGCCCAAAATGGAGACTGTGGATGCTCGATACTTATATAAATCAGAAGTCTTCTTTTTCAGTATGTCATAACATTCATCTTGGTTAACTTTCTTTCTCATTAGCTTACCATTAAGAAAAAAACCTGGCCTAAGAAATTAATGCAAAATTCTTAATAATCAGAATTGTTTAATTAAGTTAATGCATTTAATCTAGCATCTTTTCCTGCTCTTAGATGTGTTAGATCTTCATATATGCTTCTCCACTTCAGAATGACTTTCAGATGACCTGGAAGGAACAAGTAGTCTTGCTTATAGCTTTTCAAGCCCCTGCAGCTGGCAGGCAGTGGCACTTCAGCTGACAGTTTAGGTAGAAAGATGCTTAATAAAAAGGCTTAATAAAACATAGTAGAGTGGGGTTATGGTTCAGTGTTCATTAATACTCATCTCTGTTAAGCTAGACAATTTTGCAATGCCTATTTGATTTGAATCAAGGCTGAGCATAAATTCTACTGAGTTTATCATACAAGGGGTTTGCATCAAGTTTATGCAGCTGACTAGAAGAGACGATGCTCCCTCCAGCCTACAGTAGAAGCAATGTATACAGAGCATTGCAGATACAGCATGAAGCCTACTAATGCCAGATTTAATATATCATGAAATATGATGATATCACCTCAAATGACTGGGGATATGATATGTAAGTGGAGCAGCTGAAAGAACACTTGCACTTTTTTGTGGACTGAGAAAACACATCAGGCAGACAGCATACTGTTATCCTGCTGTTTGTCAAAATATTTAAGACTTAAGCTTGATGTGAGCCAGGTGAGTTACCAGTTATTGTCTCTGGAGATTATTTGATTAGCCTTTTAATCTAGTCTGCTTCTGGAGGAAAAATATTTTTATTAAAAGTATTATGACTTTTTTTTAATTGTCTCTTGGGTTTTATTGTGGTCAGAGAGCTTTAATATTTGAAACATACTATAAATTTTCTCATAGCAGGTTTCTCAGAAAGCTTAAAAGCAATTTTTAGACAGCTTTGTTGGCCTATTGGGGGGAAGTGGATTAATTCTCTGACATTCTGTCATGTTTCTTGTTCCTTTTGTGAATCAGGAATATTTCTTCATTGTCTGCTTTAATAATGTGAATAGTTACAAGTGTATTTGGCTCAGCAAATTATTTGCTGTAGAACTGACAATAGCTGACACCTGGCTTGGGATTGCATATTGTAGTAAAAGATGGAAAAAAACAATACTCGCTTTGTGGGAGCCATGGAAGAATGTAGGTAACCTTTGGAGAAAGGTCTCTTCTGGAAGCATTTTCATCACAGGGAAGTACTATGTGCATTTATTACCTTAACGTGTACCTGCCCAATGACTTATCCTACAGAGGCCATCTGGGCCAGGTCTTCAAACAGCTGTTCCAGCGGGAGGACCCAGGAAGCATCCACTTGATCTGTCCCTGGCTGCTGCACAATCTCCCTTTTCCTTCTGTGCCACAGCTCCCTCCCTTTCTAAGGCAACTGCTGGCCAAAGGAAAAATGCTGTGTAGCTGGGAGATGAGGCAAAGATTGCTCAAATGTAGTCTCCTCTTTCCGAGATCTTTAGTTTCTAAACCTTCCTTCTTCTACCCTTCTCAAATGCAAAGTTTTCCAGCTGACTGCCTTGTCCAGGTGTTAGTCCTCCTGGTACCTTTGAACCTTTGTAGCATGGCAGACCTCCTGCTGGTGGTCAAGGCAGAGTTAAATAACCGTATGGCTGCCTGCTGCTGAGCTCAGTCAGCTTGTCAGTCACAACCTGAGCAGATGGTTGTGCTGCCCAGCCCTAAGAGACTGTCTCTGTCTCTTCTAAGAGCAAATTAGCCCATGGCTGGAGACTCGTGGAAGTGTTTTTCTCTCTTGATTTTTGCTCCCTGCTTTTTTGTTCCTTGTTTTCCCACATCAGGAAAAATCTGTGAGGCCTGAACATGAGTCTTGCAGATGTATCATGAAAAAGAGCAAAATAATAGATGACTGTCACAACAGCAACCTTTTAAATATTATTATAAAGCCTAGGGGAACAGGAAATTTAATTTTATATTTCAATATAAATGTTAGTTTTCACCTATTTCATGTTCATTTACTTGTGTGCCTCTCAAAGCTCTGTCTAAATGTTTCATGTTTGCAGCATGTTGGGGTGGATGTCATCTTCTTTACAGGGAAGCAGATTTAAAGCCATAAGGTTTTTTTAATCACCAGCTGCTGGCCATGAGTGACAAACCATGACACAAAATATGTCTTGTTTGCCTGGGCCTTTCATTTAAAGGGAAGAAAAATACCCACTTCTGCTGATGGAATGATTTCTGTCCTTTTTTCTCCTTCCTTGCGAAAGAAGTAGTTGGTTCTAGACATACTAAGCCTTTTTGACCAACTGGTAATTCATCACTGTTCATTTCAGCCACACTTCTGTAATCATTTCACACTTTCAGGAGCAGAGATGTAGATTAGTTGCATTCATATTGTTCTGCAATTGAAATTAGAAGCAAAAGGAAAATTACTTTCCTAAAGGGAAAAAGTGTAAAGAGGATGCCTTCCTCTTCCTCTCCAGTAGTCCCTCTTTTTTTCCTCTCCCTGCTTATTTTCTTGATGAATATATACCACCAGCTGAGGTAGATCTTCAAAATCTTCAAAAGAGCAGAGATGCTGAGAAGGAAAGGCCAGAGAAATGGAAGAGGAAATACATTTTCCTTTGATCAGAAGAGAGCGTCTCTGCTTCCTTCCCCTTCCAACTGTGTTTCTTTTATGAACTTCTAAAGAAATCTGGAAAGAAACTTAAAACCTAGAGTTTGTACAACACTGAATCAACAGACCATTAGCTCTGCTGCTCAAGTTTTGTGTCACTTACTTGGTAGGCCATTGTAATGGTATCAAAGGGTACAAACAGATACAAAGAGAAGCAGGGAAAAGTCCTGCTTTACTCCAAAAGCAAGCATGCCATTGTAATGGGATTACAGGAGAAGGAGAAGAGTGCCCTTAAATGCTTGTGGAGTAGCAGGTTCCAGAAAAATTCACTAAGGAGCTGTCTGCTTCACAGTGGAAACAACTTTCATGAAGCAGACGAATTGCACAAGAAGGAAGATTTTATTAGCATGGAAAGGAAATTATGTAGGCTTTAAAGCTTGGCATGGTCACTCCTACAATTTGTGGGGTGAAACATCCAGAGCATTTGGACTTGAAAGCATCTACATAAATGTTAGTTCATGCTCAAACACTGCCAAAAAAACTGTGTTGTGTGGGTTGGGTTATTCAAAAAACAGCAGTGTTTGGCTTCAAAGAGTGAGTACTTTATGATTCCCTTCTTTTGCCCTGTAGGATGCAAAAGGATAGGATTATTCATAGAATAATCAAATCATCGAATCATAGAATGGTTTAGGTTGGAAGGAACATCAAACATCATCTAATTCCAACCCCCGTGCATGGGCAGGGACACCTCCCTCTAGACCAGATTGCTCAAAGCCCCATCCAAGCTGACCTTGAGCTCTTCCAGGGAGGGGGTGTCCACCCCCCTCCTGGGCAACCTGTACCAGTATCTCACCACCCTCACAGTAAAGAATTTCTTACTAACATCCAACCTCTACCTACTGTCTTCTAGTTTAAAGCCATTCCCCCTTGCATACCCCCCTACATGCCCTTGCAAACAGACCCTCTCCAGCTTTCTTGTAGGCTCCCTTCAGGTACTGGAAGCCCACTAAAAGGACTCCCCAGAACCTTCTCTTCCCCAGAGATTACTAAACTCCATAGTGAATCTTCAGTAGTACTGCAAAGAGCATACTGAATAAAGTAAGACTAGTTTAGATGCTAAAAAAACTGTGTAAAAAAATTATAACATTTTTATTCAAATGAGGTTTCTTTCTGGCTGAAGCAGCCTGGACATAACACACTTATCAGGCACTGCTATCCAACAATACACTTTTCTTCAATTACTAAGAGTTTTAATTCCTTAGGGATAACTATTCTAGTGACATGCATACTTTTCTCCTTTTCTCCTTTTTCCTTCCTTTTTGTTTTCACCACAGTTCCATTTACTGCTTTTGTTTCTTAATTCCATTTGTGTAACTTTATTGATCTACAAATCAAACTAAAATCTTTGTCTTTCCAGAAAAGAATGGGAAATAAAAGGAAAGGGTCTGAACAGAAGAATATATGACATGGTAAACAAATTAGTTTTTAGCATGAAAGAAGTTGTTAGGTTATAGCCCTCTTCTACTAGCATGAACATATAATAGGTTGACATAAAGCAGCATCTTGTGGCATTTGCAGCAGAGAATCTAAAGGTACCCTGGTGCCTCAACATTCACTTTGCTGCACAGGTAATCTTTTCAAATTAGACTCTGAACCATGAAATCTGACTGATATAAGAGACAGCATCTCTAATGTGTTCATGTGTTTTTTGGTGTGAACTAGTGTCCATCTAACAACTTTTGGAAGTGCCTTCTACATTAGAATGTAGTTGGGAAGAAAAAAAATCAGGGATTTTCAGAACACCCTAAAATATTAATTTCTTTGCTGCTTTTTCCCATTAAATTCCTAATGCTGTCAGGAACAAGAGTAGTGCTACTACTTTAGTTATGCTGGCTTGGTGTTATAACCTTAGAAATGCATCAGGATGAACAACCCATAGGTATGGGACATGTATATTCAGTTTAGTAAAAATCTTACTGTCTCTTTTATATTATACACCATATGAAATCACTGTCCTGGTAGAGGTTCTGTCACATGATTATGATTCTTAGGTTTCTGTGTAGAATTCAAAATTACTCTGCCTTTTAAAAAGTACTATTTTTAGCAACCTATAATGAAGAACTGTTCCTAGCTTAAGCCCGTTTTCAACTGTTTTTCTGGCATGACAATGATTTAAATATGTCAATAAAAAAACCCTCTAAAAGTTTAATATGTGAGGGCATTTACGTAATAATATCCTGATGCTGGAGAGTCTTAAACCCCATAGGAAATAAACTTTCCTAAGTTTTTAAAAAACTGAGAATTTCAGAGACTAAAAGGGGTAATGAGTTCCATGAAACAAAAAGTAAGAGGTTTTCTCGTCTACTGAATAAAAGTCTTGCTTGCCTTTCTAATTTCTCCAGTTTCAGAACCCAACCCTTCCTTGAGTTTCCAAATCTTCTCCTTAAATGTCACACTGAATTTTCAACAGATGAAATTTATTCCATAATTGCTCAGAGCTGAAGAGTTTATATTGCAAGATATACATATTGCAAGAAGGAATAAATGTAGTCAACTGAGAAGACAGGATCCACTGGAGTATTTGTCCAATTTCCTGAATGTTGTAGAAGTGATCGTACAGGAATGAGAGGATCTGCTGGAAGCTGCAGATATTTCAGTCTGCACAACAGGATACCAGCCTTTTGAAGTCTATCATCTGACTAGAGTTGATATGGTCCTCAAATTTCTTTTTCAGTTTGATTTTTAAATGGAATGTAGTTTCAGTAGTCAGCTCCAGTCACAGAAGAAATGTAGTATGAATAGTAGTGTGAATAGACTGAAATCTCCAGGAGTCTGTGCTTTCCCATCCACAGCTGTGGCCTCTGATGAATTTTTAATTTCTATTGTGTTATTTATGTATTTATTCTTGAGGTAAAATTCCTCAAAAATAACATGATAATAATGCAAATTTTCAAACTGAAGTATAATTAAATTTACAGTCATTTACTTCCACAGTACTAGCATAACTTCAGATATGGAACATGATCTCATGATTGAATCAGCATGTTTCTGGTTTTCTATAAAGAATTTTGAAAGAGTTATTTGTAATATCTATACAATTATAAACATCTGTGTAATTTCTTTCTGTTTTCTTTTACCTTAGTTTGTCCATTTTTTGTACATAGGGAAAGTTGCCAGTAGGTAACTGAGAGGAAAATTTGAGATGGTGAGGTAAAACTGAAAATATTCTTAATGCTGTCATTGTCGAAGGTGTTTCAGTATTTCCCTTCTTTCAAAAGAATTAGCCTGATTTACTACTTTAAGGTCTGTAAATATTTTGATAAATTTTCTTCTATCTTTTATCTGACTACAGCAGGTAGAAATGTACACCTAGATATATGGGTTGTGCATGTGTTTTTACATTAAAAAAAAAACATTAAGTTTTACCATGCCAAAAAGACTAATTCTTTGGTTTACTCCTCTTTGGCTTTGCCTACCACAGTTCTGCTATTAAGTAGCACTCTGGTGTGGCCTGTCACCTGTTTGGTCATATCATGTGTGATTTTTTTGTCTCTTCCCTACATTTTCCTTTTTTACTTAAATTAAAGTCACAAAACTTTAAGAAGGTGTATTAAGAAGGTGTGTTTTTCAAATAAAGGGAATCACAAGCCTACTTTCTTGCAGATGCATATGCCTGAGTATTAGCAGACAAAAGCAGTATGATATTGTAATCTATTTATTAAGCTAAAGGAGGAAATATCCTGCTTTAAAATCACATACAAAACTTTTAGTGTAATTTGGTTTTTGTTTTTTTCTTTAACGTTGCTCACTCTTGGAAATGAAGTGTCTTACACTGCAAAAATAGGATCTTGGGTTTGCAAGTGAGCAGGTAAATTAATATCTTGAATTTTAATAAACGGGACAGCAGTCTCTTCATGGAAATCTGTTACTCCATGCTTAACTTTGGCATCAGTCTTTTGAGTGGCAGACGGACTTCTGTTTGACCCCTGCCCCTGACAGTTCCAGAGCCGGCACTTACAGCTACGTGTGGAAGTGGAATGGCAGCTGGTGGCTAGGAAATCCAGGTGCTGGTCTAGTAAGTGTATTTTTACAGCTGTGCCATCTGGGTCTTTGGACATTTTCTTTTATTGTGTCTTAGTTATCTTCACTTCTGGCTTTGTTGGACAGCAGAGCAAAGCAGCCTGTGGGATGTTTGCCGAGTCAAACCGTTTATGACAGTCCCTTGACATCTTTGATGCCATTTGCTTTGAATCACTCTTAAGTGAGAGCGATTTAACTCCATTTATGCATCATTTGAAAGAAACAGAACAGTTGGTCCTGAAATTTGGGAAGGCCACTGGGTGTGTTAAATATTGCATAAGCATGATCTGCTGTAGATTTTTTGCTCTGAAGATCGTTTATAGGTCAGAAGTAAAATCACCATCCTCCTATCTCGAAGCACTTCACATAATTGTATTGTTTTATCTCTTTATGATTTGATAGTACTTCTGAAGCTTTTCCCAGAGCAGGTAGGAGTGTTTCCTTAGCAGGAAACTGATCAAAAGAGTAAGTGTATACTGTATTGTTAATGGACAGTGGTGTTTAATAATATTCTGAAAAGAAATCTTCATCAGTTTGTTCATGGATAAAGTTCTACCAAAAATATCGAAAAATTTACAAAAGAGGTAAATTATGATTTTCTGTGATTCTAATTGCTTTCTGGTTTGCCCCACTGTAGTTGCAATGTAAATACATTGCTTCAAATTAAACAGGCTTCTATGAAATGGAATTTTAAAATGTCCAAAAATTTAGTGTTATAACCCAAGTGTTCTTGGTTTAGGACATACATAATTGGGACAGTCGGGCCAATTTGACAACTGAAACGGATTGAGAACTTTTCTCAGAGGAGCTCTCTTTTAAAGTACTGGAAATATGCCTGTATAATGTAAAGTACTACAAAGTTACTTGTTGGTGAGCTATCCGGATCAAAGCCCTCTTATGGACTTTATGCTGCACTCTAAAAAAAATTGCCAAAGCTGTCAGTGAGTAGCAGCGTGGATCATGCTCAGCCCCTGCACTGAATCCCAGTGACAGGAAGGCCAAAGCATCTTTTGCAGACACAGGGACCAAGGCAACAGTGCAACTGTGGAAGGCAACTAATGACAGAAAGAACAGCTGAGCAAGCCTCTCCACACCCTGCTTCCACCCTGACCTGCAGGACACTTCCTTGGGGTGAAAGAGAGGTCAGTTCTTTTTGCAAGCTCAACAAGCCATTCAATCCACAACTTGTGTGCTGGGACTGCAGAGGGTGCCAATTAGTGGCAGCTGTATTGGTGGGGTTTGGGATGTGGACAGCTGGCTGCTAGGAGCTGAATCCAGACAGCCCTCTCCTTCCACAGGGAAACTAAAAAATAAAAAGAGACAGCAACATACTTTTTTTTTTTTTTTTTTTTTTTTTTTTTTTTTTTTTTTTTCTGGGTTACTCTATTTAAATTTTCTCTGTCATTTTTTTGTCTGTTTTTCTTTTTTGTTAATTGGCATTATATCTATATGGGCATATTATGTATATTTCAGTGTATCAGTGTTGGTTGTGATATATATATATATACTTAAGCACAGTATCCAGGATCTTCTTGTCTAGCCAGGGCATGCTCATTATCTAAGATGATGTGAAAATAGGGTAGATTAAAGAAGAAACTGGTAATTCTGTGACATCTCCAGGAAAGCAGGAGGAAAAACCTTTCAGTAAAAACTTTTGAACACATTTTTTGAAGCATAAACTGGGCTAATAATTCAGTTCAGATACTACTGACAGGCTGAAAGTACAAGTAAAATATCTGAAGCTATCTTCACAGTCAGAAGAGAAGGCAAAAGCTTTAACATTAAATACTCTTCTGTCCTTAGACAAAGTCTATCAGGGTCATGTTTAGGAGGCTGTGGAAGGGCTTCTTCTCTAAGCTGGTATTATTTTATCACTTCCTATGTGAATAAATGGAAAGTCTGATGTATAAAAAGGCACCCAAGTGCTAATGACTGGGATTTTTTTTGAAAACTTTGCATTTCAGATTTCAGGAGTTGTTTTTTTTTTAAATCTCTGAAACACTCTGAAGGTGTTCTTTTTTTCAAAAACATCCTTGACAGAAAGAAGTACACCAACACAAAGCTGTCTCTTCTCTCAAATCATAAGGGAACTAGACCATCAGCCTTGGTTTAGCCTCTACAGCAATATAGCTTAAGTAAAAACCATGAAAATACTTCTTTTTTGGAACTTGGCAACCACACAGAAAAAAAAAAGCAATAAGTAAAAGTACATATTACCTCATCTGTAGAAAACCCTATAAACTATAGCAGTTCCTTTAGGTTGTTCTGATGCCAAAGAACACATTTCAGACTTCATCTTGTAAATGAGTAAGATTTGCAACGAGTTTACTGTTATTCAGTAAAATAAGATTTCTCTGACTGGCTTCCACTCAGCCCTACTGAAATACAATGCCTTGAGGCTGCCTATGTGGTAATTTTCACTGCTTCAATTTTGTACAGTCTGTCTTCAGCTGGAAAAATATATATCTTGAAAAACTATTATGGTTACATTCACTAGCTTTTGTAATGTATACAGCAGCTCTGCCATGGAAACAAATCTTGCATCAGCAAGAGTGACCAGTGAACAGATGACCTTTTTACAGCTGCTTCAGCCTTCTACAGGGTTTATGTTCAGGACTCAAGGGCAGATTCATGTGGAGGATGTAATATCATCCAGAAGGCCTTCTCTTTGTATGTGCACATACATGTCTGTGCACATAGATAGGAGATTTAAGAAATTAGGATTTATATCATAACCCTAACAAAAAGAGTTAGAAATCTGGATGCTTCAATTGGTCAGAGTGTGACTGGCTCCCACACAATCTGCTTGTACTCACTGGGGATACCCAGTGGTTCCCTGCACTGTTCTTCTTCAATATCAATATCAACAATGCTCTTCTTCATATCCAGGTCTGCATCATCCTGCCCTTTACTCATCTCCTCACTTGTATTGTCTTCTCCAAACTCGTGGTAATTTGAAGTAATTGGCCCAAATTCTTGACCTTGCAAGATTTTTCCAACACAGTGAGTCTTCCACTAAGAAACATGAGTTTGTCATCAGGGTGGTTAGAGACTCTTGACATCCTGGGGGCTCATAGGTCTGTTTTCTGATTCATCATCCCTTCACTGATAGAGCTGAAGTTCATCCCTGTTTTGGAAATCATGCCAGAAAACCTAAATATTTTGCAGTGAAAAAAAGTATACTTGAAATGTTAATAGAATTTGATTCTCTATTTTCCATATATATGTATCTGCTAATTCACATACACATATTTTCTGTTTTAAATAGGAAGGGTTAAATAAATACCTTCCCATTATTTAATTATGTGGGACATTGTCACATTTCTGTAGTTAAAATTAACAATGGAATTATTTTGAAGATTGTACGTAGCATAGCAGCACTATTTAACCAGTGTTCACATGACTATTTTAAGGAAACTAAGGAAGTTAAATTTGTTGTCTATAGGTGTATCTTTGTGAAGGAGGGATCTGCAGATCCATTTCAGAGGGAAAAGTCAGACATCAGTGAATCAAAAAATGCTGAAAACCACCATGTTAGGATAGTGCACCTACTTTTCCATTTTCTTCTGCATTCAGGACAGGTACTTGAGCAAAGGAAGGGCAGAAAAAATGCTTGCAGTAAGAGGACTTTCCAAAGTGCGTCCTTTGAGTAGGCAGATTATAAAGTATTGGATTTTCTACTTTAGTTAATGGTTGAAGTAATTTATTTTTCTTTTGGTTAAGGATTTACAGTAGGAAAGTTAAGTATTTTGCTTATTCTTAATGATGGTTTAATATAGTCTCAAACCACACACCTAAGTTATTTTCTGCATTCATTCAGTCTTTACCATTTTTCTTGGTATACGGGGTGGGGATTAGTATTAGGTATCACCATGGCAGTGTTTTCCTGTTGAAAGCTAATTACTGAGAATCTGACTGAAAATAGTGATTTATTTCATATAGTTTGCCAAGCAGGAGTTAGTCAAGGCTTTGTTTATATAATGTGCTAGATAAAAAGATGTTAAAAATTAATATCTATGTGTTCGGTGCAACAATCAATCTCTGTAGTAATATGAAATCAAATTACCTGAAAAAATAAAAATGCAAATGCATGCTAAATTTTTATGCAATACGACTCATAAAAGTTGAAACAAAACAGTAAATGTGAAGAGGTGCATCATTTATTTTAAGCATTATTTACAGTCTGGCTTAAGAGTAATAGGTACACTATGCTTTATAGTTTTAATTATCTTCTACCTCTAGATAGTAGAGAATGTGGCATAACAGCATCAAAGGGATAATTCTGATGATTAAAAATAAATTCTTCTGTACGGTTGATCACACCCAAAAGTCTGCTCTTCTGTATGTTGTCATCTAACATACAAAGCTGAGCTGTAATGTAAATGGAAGTGTGAAAGTCAGAACTGTCAAAATTTGCTCTTCAAGCAAAACATCCCTTCTCCCAGCAGTTGTTGCAACATTGTTAGTTCAGTATACGATTGTGGACTGGGCATGTATAAAATGCATAAACAAAAGTAAGGCTGTTACTTCTAAAATTCACATATTTTCAACTTTGAGCTTGATACATCTTATCCGTGTACCTGGTAAAAGGTTGTATTTGCTTAGGAAGGAAAGTACTCAGGCAGAACAAACTAAGGTGTGTTTTTTAGTACATCTGTCTGCCCCAAAATGCCATTGTGGAAAAAGACTGGGTCAGTGTGCATGGAAGAACATAATAATGGTAATAATAATAATGATAATGATAATAGTAATAATAATAATAATAATAATGATGTTTTCTTTCTAAGTGGGGTGGTCCCTTTAGCTCATGCATTAGTGCCTGCACTACAGAAGACTGTAATTTATTGATGCAGATGGCTATGTAAAGTGCATGCAATTTGTGAGGGGGCTTGACCCTTGACTGATGGGCCATATGTTGCAAAGCCCCAGAGGCATCATTTGACTTGAGTTCTCTTCCTCTCTCTGTCTCTGCACCTATGGTCCTTGTTCAATCACCACGTACTGAACTATAGACTTACTAACTCCCTCAATAAATCTCCAACTAATGGCTCACAAAGCCTATAACTTAACCCCTTATGTACAAAAGAGCACATAATTTTACATTGAATTTTGCACACACATTGAAATAAATGTTACATGATCTAGCTAGTTATCAGGGATAAGATGTTATAAAATCCGACCACCTGCAGGCTTGTCATTGTCTGCATAAACCAAATTCACTTGGAGCAGTCTCAAACTTTAATGTGCCTGTGATGTTATCGAGAACTTCAGTTGTACATCACTGTTGAGTTGCATTTCTAAATACCATTAGTGAAACACAGTGGAGTTCCTAATGTTTCTAATTTACTGTCTTACTTTGTCTGCTAATCTTTTTATATTCTAATAGGGTTAATAGTAAGTTCTTCGTGACCTAAGAATATGTCTTCTGTTGCAAAGGGATTTGGTAGACAGTCTTTCCAGAATGTATTAAAAGGTATCAACATTTTTCTCTCATAAAAACCCCTTAAGAGCAGTCAATGTAGTCATGTGCAGTAAAATGATAGCTTCCATTTGTCTCATATACTATCCTTAAACTGCATGATGCTGCAAGTCCCTCCTCAGCTAAACTGGCAAGTGGGGTTCTGTATTGCTGTCTGCTGAAGGAGCTGTAGGCTGCTTAATAGCCCTGTAAGAAAGTTGCTTATTGCCATTAGCTATTTTTATATTAGTAGCCAAATAATCAACACACAGCAGAATGCAGTGGTACTGTCTGTACAAAGTTAGTACTGATATAGCTCTTTCAAATTACTAAGAAGCAACCCCATACACCGAGATAATGAAGTTACAGGGGTTCAGCTTTAAAATGTAGGCTTGAAACTAGACAGGCAGAAAAGAAAAGCAGAAAGCAGAGAAAGAAAACAGTTCCAGGTAGATAATGACTATTCTCCTTTCACTGCAAAGTAGTGTGAGGTTACAATTTAGCTGGATGGAAGTCAGTGGGAGTATTAACTTGGACTCCAAAGTCATGACTATCAGAGAGAGCTGAGGCATGTGTAGGTAAAGGGTCATTATTTTTTTACAGTGGTCAAACCTTGTGCAGTATTTTCGTGTGACAAGCTCTTTCTTACTCTCCTAAGTTCATTTTGTCAACATTCTGATTAATTAAGGGGATTTCTGTGAATATGCACTGTGGCTGCTTAACCAGTACTCAGAGAAGGCTTTATGTATCTTGATGTTTAGAAAAGGTATCAAAACTTTAATTCACCTAGGCAGTCATGGTACTGTAGTTTAGTCTGTATGCAGGTGAATGCTTTTTCAGGCATGGTTCTTTGGAGGTAGAAAATGGAAAAAAATCAGAGCGATTCAGAGTTCTTCTGTGAATATGAACTAATTATCATGGTATGAAAAATAGTCAGCTCATGGCGAACTGATGTAAATGAATAAATTCATAACTTCCTCTCTTAAAACTGCTTCATTAGCAGTTCATGATGTAGTCAGAAAACGAGGTTATTTCAGCACAAATCACATGTATTAATCATGCACATTTTTGTTTTCAGTCATCTGAATTAAGGGCTGTAAGTTTGACAGTTTTATTCATATGCATTATTTTTCTGTACTGTAAGCTCTGCACTATTTTTTATTACAAGTCTTTAGGCTTGAACTATTCCATGTAACCAGAAGCCACTGATAAGCATTCCCTCCTGAGGTTATTATTTCACAATTAAAGTGATGATATTGAAAATGTTGATGGCAGTGGGATTTACAAGGGCAAAGGTCTTACCATCGTCTAGAATACCAGAAGCAGTTGAAAACATCAGTTTTCAGATTTCCTACATATATTAGTCCCTATGGAAGATCTACATATTTTTCAGTATATGTACTGTATCAATTGGGCTATGCTATGATTTGTTTTGCATTTTATATAGCTTTGGTCAGATTTTGATCTTCATTTCAACTCAGGGGCAATTGTGTACTGCACCCAGTTATGTTTCTGTAGTAACCACCTCTCTTCAGATTGAGTAGACTTTGTTTCTGTAGAGTAGCCACTCAAATCTTTCAGACTCCTCAGAGTCCCATTCAAAATACACAAGCAGGATAGAATAATGTATGAAGGGAACAGCAGAAGAGCAATGTAAGGGCTCCACTACAAGCAATAAGCAATGTAGTGTTTTCCAGATGAAACAAACTGGACAAAAATGTAGGAGAGTGTTCTGGAGTTCTGCAGATAGAGCATCTGTCACATTATATAGATTGAAAAATGTCAGTGTTAACAAAAAGTCTGGAACTGGCTGGTGTGTAATATTGGAAGGCAAAGAAAGGCATTTCTTTCTGCTGATCATAAAAGAAGTTTTAGAATGCTGTCCAGTAGAAATGGTGTTAGTGAGTGGGCACACTGATGAAACTCATTACCATCTCAAGTTCCAGGTGCCAGTTTGTACATTACTACTACCCTACAACATGTAGTGAAATGTGATGTCATTGTTGAGTTTGGGGTTTTTGACAGTCAAAACCAGATTATCTTTTCTATCAGTCATGTTTCTATCAATTGCTATTTCGTTTTCTGAGCCTTGGGTTGGGCATTAGAAATACTAGTTGAAAATTAGTGTAGTTCTACTATTTTTTTTAAATTTTGGAAGTTGTATTTAGAATAGACATTTTTATTGCATGTTCTTCCCAGGTGAATGCAAAGTAAGGGAATGAAAAAATGAGATTAATTCCAGCTGAAGACAGCACAGTTTTCAATAGCTACTGCCCAGCTTTACAAGCTGAGGTGTTGTGCACAGTATTTGAATTCTTACAAAGCAATGGTTTTTGAGCACTTGTCTGAAATTGTGCCACTTGTACTGATATGAGGGAGATTAAAAAAAAATAAATAAAATTGAAGTCTGCAAGAAAGTGAGCACTGGGAATTCTGAACTCTCTTCCTACTTACGCCATGGTATGCTATGTAATCCTGAGCAAGTTACTGCTTTTAGGGATGCCTGAGTTTTTCATCTGAAATAGTTTGACTATCTTGGTTTGCTACAGTCTGTTATCTACTTCTTACCTCATAACCAGACATATAAGCTAACAAAAAAAAAACAAAAACAAAACAAAACAAAACAAAACAAAACAAAAAAAAAATTCCCTGCATGATTCCAACACAGTAAAGTGTAGGTCAAGAAATTAAGTTTATTTCTAGGAACATTTTGAAACGTGGTAAGTCTGGTACAAGTAAATATATATTGTAACCTGGTAGCAAAAAGCTCCACAAAGTTTTGTGTTGTGGGGTTTTTTTGTCCTGGCAAAAGGTAAGGAGGATAGGTAAAGCTTCTGTTCTGCAGTTTCAGCCACCTTTATGACCAGAGCAGTTGAAAAATTTAAAAAATAATTAAAAAAAAAAAAATCCTCCACCCAAATAAAAGAAGTGTCAGTTATGCCACTTTACATTTAGAACAATTTCATTGATGCCATTGCAATCCTGCTGTCTAAACCCTGCAGCAACCAGCTATCATCAAATTTTATGAGTTTTAAGGGAAAAGATCTTAGGAACAAATATGGGAGCTGCCAAAACCAGATCATAAAATCAAAGCCTGAAAGAGATCCTTTTGTTTAAGGGAATTTTTCAGTCAGAGTTGAATTTTTTGTGTGTGTGATAATGTTTTTTAGTGAGAGGTACACCAAGAAAGATCTCATTCTTACAAAACTATGATTTATTTTTGTTCTTCTTTGTCTCCCATTATAGTTTATTCACAGCAAGCTTTTATCCTGAAGAAACAGTAATTGAATTGGTGTTGAAGAGAAAGTTGACATACATAAATAATAAAAAGAACAGCTTATGTCTCTGTGTATTTCAGATGCATTTTCATTGTGACCAAGGGCTTTGAAGACAGAAATAGTAAATTTCAGCTACTTCTTTCAAGATTAATTTATTATACCATAATCTTTGTTTATGATATAGGCAGAATAGCTAAGTAATATCAGATAAATCAGAGACTCTTGCCATTATAACCTGAAGCACTTTGTAATATTGTCTTTTCTTTCCCTGCCATGAAATTTCAGACACACAATTTAGCACAGTTGTGATGTACCTAATGAAAATAAGACTTCTGTATTGCTAATGAGAGCTACGAAAACCAAGTGTTTACTTCATATACTGAAAAGATGATGAGGATTACTTGGCATTATTCTGACTACAGTAATGATACCACATGATTTAGTTCTGAAAAAGTCATCTGTACATATTTAGACAAATTACTGGTGCCATCATGTGTGCTTTGTGTTTGCTGACTCACGAGATATTAAATGCACTTAATGGGGTGGATGTCAGGAAGACAGCAATATGACCACTGCTAGGGCATTAACTATGGATTATTTTTGTTTGTTTGTTAATCCTTTTGTGTATAGGCTTTATTCTAATACAGTACACATAGCCTTATCCTGCTTGCCATTTATTTCAAGAGAAATATGACTGAGGCCCATCATCATCTCTTTCTCTGATTTCAGAGTTCCCTTTTTTGATGATTAGTGCAGAGATTTTAATCCGCAATTTTATTTACAACAGTAAAAAAGCTGTCTCAATGGAATAACAGAAGCCAGGGGGACTGAGTGGATTCTGCAAGGTTGCTATTTGGTGCTGCATATACTTAGCCTGTACTACAGCTAGCTTTTTGGTCAAAATACTGAGAACACATAAACCACCTACTACTGTACTCAATAATACTGTGATGCTTCTCACAGTATAAATAAGGAGAAGTTTGTTTTCCTTCAGGGCGAAGTCAGCTCCCAGTGTATTTTTCTAGGGTGAAATATAAAAAAAGGTGATATGTATATTTGTTTGTGTGCCTGTTGCGAAACAGAGCCTTATCACTAGGCAGAAATTAATGTGTCAGGCATTACCCAGAAGAGTATTTATAAGAAGCAGCTGAAGAATTAAGAGAAAAACAGAGCTGTACAAAGCAAACAAAGGTACACTGGATGATTAAATCACTGCTGGATGTGCTATTCTTAGACAGTTTGTTTGCCACAGAAATACACCCATTATCTTCTTATTTTTTATGTTGGTCTGATTCTAGTGTTCCTGTGAAAAGCTGATGACTTTAATAAATAGTAGAAACCTACACAATAGGAAGGCAGAATAGAGAATTCATTATCTATATGTCAAAAGCTATTTTATGGATGTGGGTGGTTTCTATATCAAGTAGTGGAAGCTCAGGAATATAGAATAATGTCATAGAAAAAATGTTGTTGGTTTTTTTTTTTCCTCATTACTTTTCCAGTACAATTTCTCATTGTTTCTTCATAGAATGAATATATTCATGCAACCTCTACCCAGATTTGGGGGGAGGGGGTGCCTTTTTTGCCTTCTGAATGCCTTTATTAGGTAACATAATGCAGTGCCACAGTATTATTTTCTGTGACCTTTCTTAGTCCGAGCACTGGGCTTTAGTTCTTTTTTTTTTTTCCTCTCATGTAGTGAACTCATACATTTTCCTGCCAGTAGCTTGAGGGAGCATTTAATTGTAAGCATTTATATTGTTAATTATATGACCAACATAGGAGGAGGAGCAGGTGACTATGATTTTACTCTGAGTTGAAATGCTCCATTTCTGCAAACTGTTAGGAATTATCAAGTTATGTTGTTATCTAAATACTTTTAAATAACTTTTTAGGCTGAGGGGATGAAAGGAAAGACAATTTTTGATAAAAATTACTTTTCTCCAGAATATTGCCAGTTTTTCTTCAGAGGAATAAAGCGTTATGATAAGAAAGAACAGGATGCATTGTCTTTTTTAATGTGAGGAAGCAATGGGAGGAAAACCAGGAAAACCGATTAGTGTTTCTGTTGGTTTGGTATCCAGTTTATCTGAGCTTTGGGAAAGAGTGAAGGTTTCATTTGTGGTTCTGCAATTATTTTTCTTTTGTTATGCTTTCAAGACCTCGAAATAGTGACCTGTAAAACCATTTGAAAGTCATAGCTAGAGGCAACATAGAACTTCAAGATAAACTGTAGAGGAGCATTCACTTGCCAGTGTTGTTTGCCTGATGACCTGGCTGATATGAGGCCATTCTGTCTCTCACACTTTAGGTGATCTTGAGGAATTTATGGAAGTTATGCTTTAAGGTGCTAAAATGATGTTGGATTTGTGTGTGTTCTCTCTTTTGAAATGAACAAAGGACTACATTTCTAGATTTGTTATAAATTCCCTTTCTAAATATCGGTACACTGAGGCACAAATAGATTTTCCCACCTGTTTTTCAAGGGGAATTAAAAGCCTCAAAGAAGAAATAGGAATAGAAAATCTTGTTTCTCTTCCTTCTCTATGTAAGCAGTAGGTAGGCCACGTTTAATGAAAGAGTAAAGCTTACTTAATCCATGAGTTAAGAATGGCCTTGCAGTTTCTGAATAGTTAAGTGAGTCAGATAAGTTATTTCATTGGTGACAATTGCACTTAAAACAATCCTTTTTAGCTTGCCAAAAAGAAGAAAGTTCCAAGATACTAATTCATCAGTTTCCAAGTCTGTTTGCTTACCTAAGCACATATCCAAAACCATTTAGTTTTGAGATTAAGTTGGAAATCTCAGAAGAATTAAATTCTCTGTGGGCATTTCTGATTTCATTTACATTCAAAATGAGCTGACTACCGTGCTGTGTAGAATCACTCTTTTCTTTCTGTGTCTCAACTGGATATTATGCAGGAGCTGCTGAGAAATTAAAGCAGAATTTTGTAATTATAATGTTAGCAAAGCTTTTATTTTAGCCGAAGACATTTATTTCTAAACAGGCTCTGAAAAGGTTATTCTGTCTTATTCTTGTGGTGCTGCAAAAAATTATTATTTGCACTTAGGATAATCTATAGGGAACAATATGGTTTTTTTCTTAATTGATATCAATGCAGCACTAATGGCTTTACTAACAACAGGATTACCAGTGAAAGCAAAAAATTTGCTTTCCTTGCACACACACAAAAAAGTACTTTGCAAAGAGTACTCGGCCAGAAAATAACCTCTGCCAAATTGTCTCTCAAAATTGAGCAGCTTAGTCTCATGTCTCATTTGTAGCTCAGGAGGTGCTCCGTCAATGTTAGGCTCAAGTGTGTGTGTGCCACTGATGTTGTAAGCACCTGACTGCTCCTTGACGTTTAAGACATTATACTTAAAAATTACCAAAAGTGTAAATTATGTAAATGGTTCATTCTTGGAAGTCCATTATTCTTGTAACTCAGCCGTCTAATTTATCTTGGGTGAACAAAGAAGACAATGGGACTATGAAATTGTTCTGAACTCGTGGAAATGAGATACACTTTAGCATCTCGTAAGGAAGCTAAAACAGCTTGACAGAGGAACAAGATGGTGAAAAGCTTCAGATGGTGTTTCAGCTGAGAAAGCAGAATCAGAAAATGGCAATTGATTCACTAACTGTCACAGCATCAGTCCATTCAAGAGGTTTGTGAAGATCCCATTGCAGGTTTGGATCAAAGGAGCTAAATTAAAGCAGGCTTCCTGGTAAGAAGTGAAAGAGAAAAGAAGCATTAGGGCAAGTAGGAGAGCATCTGAGTCTATGGAGAGCATTGGTTCTGAATTTTTCATCAGTCATGTGAATTTAAAATCAAATTACATACCTGTTGTGGCATTGTAATTCTGCATAGTCCTTTATGACTCCCTTTCCAAATTACAACCGTCGTTTGCTGGATGTGCTGTTTAATAAGTTTCTCAATGCTATGCACACAATTTATCATTTCTTCTCTCAAAATTGCAAGTAATTCCTTAACCTAAGTAAAGCAGTTTACAGTGGTTGCTCTTCAGTAAGAATACTGCCCGATTGCATCAAATATATCATCTGCTATCCTAAGAAAAGAGAAATATCATGGTATCATGAATACCAATTACGTTGTTACACTTGGTAAATGGCAAATTTTTAATGGGAGCCACATTATGCCTTAATGTGAGCCAATTTTACAGTGCATATAACTGTAAAATCTTTTCCCTCTTTTCAAATAAATTGTCTCTTCTGTTTCATGAATACCAGTGTGATAACAGCTCTTGCAATGAAGATGGCAAAAGTGCAATTTCATGTAGAATAGATGTATGTTATAGGATTCTTTAAGATACATTTTAATTTTTTCCCTGATATTTTTTGTTGTTTTTTTGATTTTTCTTTTTCCAGAGGAATATCTTATTTGGAATAAGTTACTTTCAAAACATCTATATTTTCCCAGACTATAGAATAAGCATATTAAAATCATTTATAATGAAAAGATAAAAATGTTTTTATGCTAGGCTAGGCAAACTATACAAACTGTTGAACATGATCTGTATGGTCATTGTATGAATAATGTAAACTTACTAAAGCTACATAATTATCTTTCTCTCCTTCTTGGTAAAACTGATTGATTTTTTTGTTTGGAAAAGTTATGAGTTTTAGCATACAGTCCAAATCTTGTTCTGAAATTTCCCAGTCATTAAATATTTAAATTGTTTTAAAAACCCAAATAAGTAAAACCCTGCAATGTTGGTCAAAATGTGTCAAAAATTATTGCAGCACATTTCTAGATATTCTGTGATCTATTTGTTTGTTATAGCCATTTTTATCCATTCTTGTTTCTTGTAGTGTGTATTCTCATAGAATAACTTTTGTAATTACTCAGTGAAGAAAAAGGTGGGGGGCTGAATAAACTGAAATGCACAATAAAGTCCTGCAGTTGAAAAAAATGAGATAAAGTTTGATGAAAAAAATCCAAACCCAGCTATACAGACAGATAAAAATGAAGTTAGATCCTTTGGGACTACTTGGAGAGCTACCAAGAGGCTTCAGAGAAGCTGATTTTGGTTTGGACTCTGATGGAAATACCCAGAAGTGGTGTCTCTTGACATCTTGTGATGAGTTAACAGAAGCAGTTTCTGTGTCTGGACGTGTTATAGCATAATTTTTTTTGCAGTACTACCAATCAGCAATGTAACTCTATGTATTATATACTATTCCTGATTTGAAAACTTGGTCTGTGATACTGAGCCTGCCTGGAATCAAAGGGGTTGGGGTATTGCTATGGGAGAAACTTCAAAGAGAGATCAGGAATCTGAAGGTTTGGGGTAAGTGGGGTGTAAAAATCTCAAACTCCTGAAAGGAAAAGGAATAAACCTGTTTTGGTAGAGTAGGATTTTATTCCAGAACTGTAAAACAAACCAAAAAATAAAATAGGAAGCTTATTATACAGTAATATTGAATTGGGAAAGGAGATTATGCTAAATCAAAATCAGCATATTTGCCTTTTGGTATGTGCTAAACAGACTTAAGCTTTTCATGTTTTGGGCACGCAACACACAGTACTGGCTTCTGTTAAAAATATCTTTGAGAAGATAATATTCAGTCTTAAAGGAAATAATTTTTTGAAAGACACAAACCAAACCAAAACCAACCAAATGGTAAAAACAGTTGGATAAGTCAAATAAAGAGCATTCAAAAGATTCACTACCTCTGAAAACAGAATTGGTTATTATTGCTAGCAGTTTTATGAGTCATCTGAAATGGTTATGCCTGTACAGTGTGTCTTCTGGTTTTTCTTTTTTTTTTTTTTTTCCTTTTTTGCTTCCTCCTTCTTGTTTTCCTAGTGAGAGATTATGATTGCACTGGTGGCTTTGTAAGGGCTTGTTTTCTTTGCCTTCCTTTCAAATTTTACTTCATTGTCATCTTGCCTTCCTAAAAAACTTGAGTCTAAACAGTATATATGTGATTAAGTTTAAGTTTATAAAGCAAATATGCACAATCAGTATATGTAACCAGAATTCAATACACCATACACATATTATCACAAGTCATATATCTATAGCAAATGTTAGCACTTGGCTCTGTTTTCTGGTTAAACCATACCATATATGCCACTATTTCTTGTAAGTTAAGATGCATTATGATTAAATTGACTCATTCTTAATCCAATAACTCAAACACTCAGATACGGGCAAAGCTGGTACTTGATTCTTGCCTAAGTTGTCAATCAGATTCCAGAAGCGTGAGGCATTGCTATGTCTACACAAGACAGTAATACTGTGAATCAGTCTTATAAATCAAACTTTCTATTTTGATAAAAATGCAATTCTGTGAACTGAAAAATTCCTGTATTTGTCTGCCACTTTCTCCTTGCTTGGTTGTAGGCTTTGAGACTGGTAAAAGGTGAATGTTGTGTTATGGGGAAGGACCGTAGAATGCAAAAACTATGTTTGCAACTCAAAAGCCTAAAGCATCTTGAAACACCTATAAATTTAACTGAGTTCCACTTGTCCTTGAGTACCTGAACATAGTGTGGAATATGGCCTTGTAAACACTGATTTACAGCCATCTTTTTCTTCTTCTGTCCCATTTGGTTTTAGCATGAGTGTCCTTCTTTGAAACTTTGATGATGTGGATAAATATTACTTACCTTCTACCCTGAAACAAAGAGGTTGGTTTTACAAGGAGATGAGGAGATGTCCATGGTTGCCTTGGCAAATGGCTTTAGCCTCATGTGATATGCTATGATCCAATGAGACTTTCCTGGGTGCCCTTAGGAAATAGTCATGTATTTTCTGGCCTTATATTTCTTAATGCATGCATTAGGGAATCCTTCAGAAATTTGTTATCTTGTCTCCTATGGACTCTTAATGCATCTGAGCACATTGCAGGGCAGCTGCATTAACAGAGAATAGGTTCAGGTTTTGACTGCTGTCTTCCACAAGAAAAACTCCTAAGTTTGGTGAGCGCAGTAAGTGCTCTTGCTAGTGTTTTCATTGTTTTTGAACATAGCACAAGAACAGATTGCACAAACCAAGGAGCCTTGAGAGTCTAAGAAGAGTGAATGGAGTGGAGTGTCACTGTTTGAATCGTCACCCTGAGGTCAGGAGTCCTGAAGCTTGCTGCACTTCATAGGGGATGCTGCAGCCCTAGGCTCAATCTAGCCAAGAGTTTCCTGGCAAGGTAAACTGTAGATACCAGGTTGTCTGTGTTTTGGTTTAATCCAGTGTATGGAGCCAATGAAGCAACAGACATTGCTGGAGTACAGGGGAAAAAAATTCAGATGTGAAAAAGAACCACAAGGTAAGCTTCTAATGTACCTGGGCAAGAGAAGGCAGAGTAACAGGTTCTGATGAGGGTTTCTCATGTGCGGGGTAGATTGATATGGGTGTTGAGACATGACTGCCAGTCCTCTTCTCTTCCTGTGTTGAAATTAAATCTGGGACAGAAAGAGCATGGCCACTTTCAAGTTAGCTAGTAGAGTCATTTCATAGCACTGAGTAAAATGCCTGGATGAATGTGTAGCAGAGGATGACAGAATATTCACGGTCCTCTCAAAGAATAAATAATACCACGTTTGAGAATAACTTATTTCAGTGCTCTTTATTTGCCATTTATATTATACCAATTTGGACTGAGGATATATTTAGGCAGTGTACTTCTGTGCACAGAAGTGCTAACAGTCGTAGTTAAAAAAAAAGTACAGGTTAAGGAAAACACAAGAACCCAAAGATAAAAGCAATGAAAGAAATATTTAAAACTTAAAATTTGCTGGCATTATGAGGCAACCATGTACAGCATATTTATTCTTTATAATTTGGAGACTTAAAGTCCATCTGTCTAGAGTTTGGTTTGCACAACTGTCATCCTAAAGAACATGTTCCCTTTTACTTGCCTTCCACAAGACCACCCAGGGATTTTCAGTTATTTTTATAGAGAACTTACTGTGGAATTGACAATAGGAAGAATGCAGGGATGCTATTCTTTTCACCCCCTTCACCCTTCCCCTCTCCACCACCAATCAAAGACAATAGTTTCACTGTGGACTACTCACTGAATTGTCTTAAATCTGCTCAGGGTATAAATGCAGGCATTCAGAAGATTCTAAAGTCTTTCAGTTTTTCTTGGCCTCTCCTTTGAATTATTAAATTTACTTTTGATTTACATTTATGCTTCAGTATATATTTTAAAATAACAAACCTGCTGATCAAATGCTGCCAGGATGAGTCTATAGAGTTACTCATGGAATATATGCACAGCTGCGATAATTTTACAGTTTTTGGATGCTGTCTTCTAGGACCATCACTATATAAGAGAGATTTCTGAACATGCTGTTTACAAAACATCTGTCATTTGAGTTGTTGGAGAATCCTTATTCATTGCATAAATCCTGCAAGAAGGAGGTAGGCAGGTCTAGTTCTATCTGGGAGAGAAGAGTCAAGCGTATATCCAGTATCTAGCTTATTATAGAACAGTGTGAAACATAAGGCTTATTTCAGGAACTTACTGAGTTTTTTTGGTTTTTTTATTACATAGTTAGGGTCTTGGTTTTTCCCTTACTCCTTTAGTAAATCTGTTTTTTGTTTTGCTTTGCTTTGTTTTTAATTGTCATCATTATAATTCTTTCTAAGATGTAGTTGGATTACATTCCGTAGTTCTATATTCAAACGTGTAATGCAAGTATTTATTGAAAGAAGTGTGAAAATGTGTAAAAATATCCAATTGTGTTTACTGTTTGGATGGAAAATTAAAGATGATAACCCCTTTTCACCATTCAACAGAGCGTGAAAGAGTAAGAGAGATTCAAAAACTTCATTAATTGCTGTAACATGACGTTACAAGCCACCTGCACTTCAAAGAATTTACAGTGAAGCAGATGGATTGATGAATATGCCATCAAAGATTTTGAGGATGTTTGTTTTAAAAATAAACTGCTTTCTAAGTCCTTGATAATCAAAGCATACACCTTACAAAAATGTCACTGCTCTTTTTTTTTCTTGTATTCCACATACTTTTAAAAACATATCCTTGTCTTTGGCAGTGGGAACAGGAGACATTTTCATAAGCAGTGATTGTAGTAGATTTTAAACATCCTTCATTGTTTTGGATAGACTTTCAGTATAAATGTCACTTTCATCATTTTCATTTCCTATAATCATTAGAAGCAGAAAAACTCTGCTCATTTTAAAATCTATTTAAACACTAAGTTATAATGCCAGCTAGATAATTTCTTCTAAGAGAGGAACTGAGATGCACATACTTACTTTCAAAAAATAATTTCTAATTCTGCAGCTTGATTGGATGTTGATTGCTTCATAAAGTCCTTTCCTTCTTGAGAGAGAGTGAATATCTCAACTTCAGTTAAAATAAAGCAGAAGTAAGCTTATTTCTTTGTTGTGCAAAATATCGGAATGTGAAAAATAGAATTATCTAAGTCTACTAGAAAGAAAAACAATAGAAGGAAATCAGGGAAAACCCTAATTATGGTCATTCTTATTTAAACACTATCTGTGCAGATACTTGGAACATTTGAAAATGGAAATGAAAGGAAAGGAAACCAGTGGAGAATGGGCATTGAAAATAAGCAATAAGGCAATTTTTATTAAAATTTAGTGTGAGATGCATTAAGAACATCAGTCAGTCTTTTTTTGCAGTCAGGTAGTGGTATTAATGTCTAGATCTCCACTTCAGTAAAGAACTTTCAGATGTACCAAGATTGACATGTCTGTGCATGGCAGGGCAATTTAGTCTACAGACTGAGTCACTTTCTCACATAAGGAAGCAAGAGAAAAATGAAAGACAAAGATTCAAAGATGAGGAAAGTGGAATTACAGCCGTGTTTTCTCAGAGCTGAGTTCCCCAAAGTTTAAAATATATAATCTCACTCGGTCTTTCCAAGTGTTTTCAATTGACCTCCGTACGTGGAACTTGAAGCATAATAGACTAAATATTTACTGAAGGCTTCAGTGATGAGTGTTTGAAAAATGCTGGGTATTTTTCTTGCAACAAGGAAGAATAGGAATACTGAATACTGGCAGTGTATATCAAATATTTAATCCTGTAAGAAGTGTTAGAGACAATGTTCATTTTGTTTGTTTGTTACTTTCTTTCTTCGTTTTTTTTTCATTTTTTAAAATTTTATTACTTGGCCTGGAAGGGCAGTGGAGAAAAGTAAATAGGGAAGAGAAAAATTTATAGCTTAAAGAGATCTTCAGATGCAGGGAAAAAAACAAGCTAATTTCATTAAGTCAACATTTTCTAAGCAGGGATTTGCACCTTCAGTGCAAAAGAAAATAAAAGCATCTACAAATCAAAATGAAAGATTTGAAAACCATTCTTTTCATTAAACATAGAATAGTTTATAAGACATCACTGCCTCATTGTCCTTGAGAGACTGTTGGGGGCTGCCAAAGTGTATATTTACAACAAAGTGTTTGTAGCTTGTACTTAGCCACACCATGCCATGTCAGCCTGTGACATAACTGTACTCTCAGAAGTGATTCATTTTTTCTACTCATACCTTCTAGGATACCAGGTGGAGAGCCATTTTACCATTCACAGCCCTATTCTAGAAGCTATGATCTCTCTTACCATTTTTCCTCCTTCTCCTAGGGGCAAGAAGATAAGATAAAATAAACATTAGTGAACGATTACTGCCTTTACATCTTCCTTTGTATGAAAAGTGATTGAGATGTTATCACTGGGTAGTTGGTAGTTTTTATAATGGGTAAAATCTGTCATTTGCATTCAGCTAGGTTTCATTTGTATTATTCAGTGTGTGTCAAAGTAGATGATAAGGTGATACATGTCTTCTAAATTCGCAGAATTTGATGAAGTAATCACCTCTTAATAGGACAGCACTTCAGTTTTCCCCTGATTCTTAGTATCTGAAATAATAATAATAAAAATTCAAGTATACCTCTGTGCTGTTGGAGCAAATCTGAGACTCTAAACAATAACAGAATCCCTCTGTGATGCAGACGTGATTGGAGAGGCTGGAAGGCACAAAGTATGGGGAAACTGTGTTATTTTACTCTTGAGAAAGGGATTTGCAGTCTCCGGGTAACAACTTGGCCAGATTTCACTATCCTATCAGTGCTTTGGAGTGTCACTCTAAAATATGACTGCAGTTCAGATGTGGTAACTAAGTCCTTTGATGTCTCTGTTCATCTTTTAAAGATTATAATCCATTTTTCTCCTCAGATCACCTCAGAATGTGATGTTAATCAACATAATTTATATTCACTGTTTAGAAGAGAGTTTGGGTGATATTGTAGATGTAATGGAATTTGCTTAAGTAATGTGTGATCTCTTTATTTTGCATTTATTTCAAAGGTTTGCTTGCAATCATGTAAAGTTTTTAGGGGGAAGGTATTGTAATTCAACAGTTTATCAGAATTACATTAAAAGTACTATGAATATTTTGGGTCTTGGTGGCTACATTTTGTGTCAAACCATTAGCTTCAGTCGAATTCAGTTGTGATTTAGTGCATAAAAAACCTTTTAGTTTGTTTTTTCCTGCTGATTTCTTTTCTTATAGTACTGAGATCAAATATGTGACTGAAAAAAACTGGTCGAGCATGAAATTGTTTCTCAGTACTGTGGAGAGATGGTTCAAATGGCAGCAAAATCAGAAGCATTGTGAAGATTTTTTAAGTGATGCTCAGAAACATAAGAGCTCCAAATCATAAGGATAACACATACAAACGTGTGTGATGCTTGCTTGCTAAACTGTTAATATTAATAAATGCTGTCTAATTGAGGCCAGTGTTTAGCTTTGGCAATACCTGTAGCCATAGCCACAGGTGTAAGAACTGGTGTAGATCTTAAGCCTTATGGCAACTGCCACTGACAAGCAATTAGACTTCATTATGACTTTGTTTATGCTACACTAATTAACATTCCTGTTGTGCTGTTTTCCTTGTTTGACCATGTGACAGCCACAGGCCTGATGGCCTCTGTGAATAGTCAGCAGAGGAATTGCTAGCTGGGGTAGAATTTGTACAAAATGCAATAAAACACAGATATGATCCTCTCTTCTTGCACTCTGCATAAGCAAGATTGAAATTCCACAAGAGTTTCAGTGGAAGAACATTAGGAAATGCATACAAGAGCTAAAAGAGAATAATCTTGAGTTTGTTTGTGCCCGTAATAATTTGCTGCATTTCTGTCATCAAAGAGGGATCAGACTGTCAGCCATTGTATGATTGGATAGAGGAGTTGTTTATAGCTTGGTGTGCTGAGCAAGCTTTCCAAGTTGCAGATTCTCTGGTCTACTCTTCAGAGTAGAAAAAAGTGCTGTTAAACCCAATGTTTCGTCCCAAGCCAAAAAGAAACCATCTTTCCTGTTTTGGCACTTGTTGTTTCCAGTTTGGAATGGAAAACCTGCAGATCATAAAACTGTCATAAGCACTTTGGCTATGGTCAAACTGTGCCTCAGCTCTTCTCTAACAAATCCCTGGCAGCAGAACACTCACACATTGTGTAAAGGACTGGAACAAGACATTGTACAGGGCTTGAGAGATGCGAGTGAGATGAATGAACAGAGCAGGTAGATAGACAAAGTTTAAGTAATTTCTTCTCAAGTGATATGCCTTTATAAATTTAATGAAATTGAACTGTAAATATTGTATATATTTTACAATTTTGTTGGGTTGTTTTCTGACCAAAAGTTTGTTGGAATGCAGTGTTTGCTGTGGCTGGAGACCAAGAAAGGGACAGGTGTCACGACCCAGTCAGGATAAAGTCAGATGGTGGACAATTACTTCACTGTACTCATGCCCAGGGGCAGAAGCTCTTCAGTGTGTGAGACATTTCAAGGGAAGGGTAATGCACTGCCTGATGGGCATGACAGATAATTTGGCAGTTTTATGGCCAGTATCAAATTGAATGCATTAGGTCTTGAAAACACATTTTCATCTGAGTTCCTGCAAAGGAAAAAGATATTGAATGCTTCTGGGAGAGAACAGAAGACCCGTTATATTTGGATCTTTTTGCCTTTCTTCATTTTTCATGTTTACATTGGAGACAAGTATGTCAAGGTAGAAGTTACCTATCTTTATTTTATTTTTTGTTCAGTTGTTAAGTGCCAGATCTCTGGCAAAGGACAGTGTTATGAATAATGTATGAGAAACAGCCTGAGTGTGAGGATGTTGTCCTTTGAAACAATTGTAGTGGGAAGAATCATGGATCATTCAGAGTGCAGTATTTTAGGCATACAAAACCTCAGGTAGTTTATTGCATGTAATTAGGGATTGGAAGGAATTCTTCAATACATCTGCTATCCTGGCGAAGTAATGAAGAAAGCAGGAACTATATAAAATAGAGGTGACTCTTTCTTGTGCCACCTTCTCTCTGACTTCTTTACTTAAACTGGAAGTAGAGTTAGTTGGGAATATTCTGGCAGAACAATCTTTTTTCAGGGCATGCAGCAGCACTTTGATTTCAAGAAACTTTCACTGTAACACAAGTGAGATTCTGGCCTAGTTTTCTGCCATTTTTCCTGAGGGCTGCTGAAGAATCCAAATCACTCTCTCCATGGCCCTGAGATATCTCTGCTGTACTGCCAGCTTGTGTATCTACAAGTCAGCAACTTCTATGGCTGAAAAAAAAGTAGGAGTCTAGAAGCCTTGAGGACCTTATGACAGGCACTGTCAAAGCTGCAGTTTGCAGCAGAGAGCTTACATGTTCCAAAATCCAAACTCAAACTGGGGAAGTCTGAGTTTCTTGAGTGATATTAAGTGCTTTGTATGAAAAATGGTGAACATCAGATAATTTGGGAATTACACAGATGTAAGAAATGGAAAAAATACTGAGTGGTTGAGGTTAAAAACACAAGTGACAGCAGAGAGATTTAAAACAATAAAAAGGATGGAAAGCTACAGTGGTGCAGAGAATTCAAGAATAGCCTGTGCACAGGAGACAGGAAAGGAAGGAGAGAGTAAACAGAGAGATAAAGGAGACTGCAAGGTAGAAGGTAGAGGTTAAGTAAAGGATAAGCAGACAACAGTAAGAGAGATATAAAAACAAGTAAGGGCACTAGATAGCTAAATGTAGTGCAGGAGGAAATATAAAGGAGAAAACGAAGCAAAAAGTCCAGTGGGTAGTATTAAGAAGTCAAATAACAAGCATAGTACAAAGAAGCCTATTCTTTCTGTTTTCAGTGAGTAGTTAAAACTTTTTTGGTTTTTTTTTTCAGTCTGTAGCTACAAAGAGGGGAGATTTTCACAGCCTTTGATGAAGCAGGAGGCAGAGTCAGGAAGTTCAAGAGCTCTGGGAGGAGAGGGCTCACCAGAGCTCTTGGTAGGTTACTAAGGATTTTGCTGCCTCAAGAACTGAAGGAACTGATTCACCGTATGAATTTTTAATTTTTAAAGAGCAATCCAGTGCAATCCAATCTGTGATTGCACAGGGCTTGGGATCCTTTTGGAGTTCCCCCAGGTGTTTGTGCAGAGGACGATGCTGCTTAGTAGTTGAGTGTATTCTTAAGCAATGCTGTCTTTACAATTGGAAAGATTAATTTTATGATATCCGTGACCTAAAAGTGACAAAATGGGGCGGATCTAGGGGGACTTTAATGGAAGGACAGAAGTTAGTATTACTGCAGCAAGAAATATTCTTTATGTTAAAAATTCATCAGCTTATTAGAACTGATAGGTGGTCTCTAGGTTTGTTGGAGACCTAGTGTGGATATTGCCATATCCAACTCTCACAAAAGACTGGAGAGAGATCTCAGCATGGGGCAGCTGCAGACACTTAAAAATTGAAACTCATTTCTGTTTTATGAGGTAAGCAATAAATTATGTTTGCTGGAGATAAGACCACTCGGTGGTACTAAGGTATAAGTGTGTTTTGATACTGTATTTTATGCCACTTAAAAAGAAGGAGCTCCAGAAATGTCATTTTAGCTCTAAAAGTGTATTCAGTTTTGGGGTATAAGTGTGGATCATTAAAAACGTTCATGCACACTTTTAACTCAAACATCTGTAAAGTGTAAGGTTATGACTACAGCAACTGTTCTGTCAGTTGTGATAACAATTTAATATAGAAAGTAGACTTTTACCATTTAAGTTAGATACATGTTGGTACATAGAAAAAGCAAAAATTTATAGTCTGAAAGAAATTTCTTGTAGATCTCAGAAGACACACAGTAATATTTCTTTTAGATCTCACAAGGATATCACACAGTATCTGCCAAATATATGAGTCAACCACGGGCATATGTATTTATGTCCTAACTGGTAGACTTTTGTCCCAAATTAAAAAAACCTTATTTGCATTGAATGCAATTGAATTGCATTGAATTGAACTGAATTGAAATAACTGTCTTTGTAGGCAGTAATATTATTCATCAATACATCATGACTTTTACAGTAGTATATCCTACAGCCCTGTTGTGATGCCACTTAATGTGGGAAAAGTTTTATATCTTTTAGACTTCAACCTTAACGTTTAGAGGATAAAAAACCTCCATAGTTTACAGCACAGAAAGATTAGCAAATGCAAAAAATGGTCATCTATATAAGGCAGATCTCTGGGTCACGATCAAGGAGACATTTCAATAAATCTACTTTAATCTCCTTAGGTAATTCAGATATAGATGCATGAATTAAATGAGGATTTGTGATAGAGTATTTGTCCAGGTGAATGACTGCTGAAAGAAGGAAAAATATGAAGTTCATTTTTTATGCCCTCACCCTTCTTCCATATGCAAGTTTAAATAGTGTTTGTCTATTATACCTATAAATTGTGTACCTCATTAAGCATAGGAACCAGCAATGCACATATGCCACTAGTGTCCACTTTCCTTCAGAGATTTAGGGTGATGAGAAGATAAAAGGTCTGTCTACCAGATGGAGCTTGTCAGATTAACAACTGGAACAGTGTAAAGAGCATACTGTCGTATTGGTGTTTTTCTTTTTCCTTTTCCTTTGTTTTTGTTTTGTGTTGAGGTGGGTTTTTTTTTTTTGTTTGTTTGTTTTGGTTTGGTTTTTTTTTTAAGATACAAAGCAATCCCTTTATAACATATATGCATATTTTATGGGGTTTTTTTAGGAAGAAGAGGAGAAAAAAAGGCCTCAGCAGAAGGTTACTGGTGGTTGTACCACTAGCTGAGTAGCCATTGCCTTCAGGCACTTTCCTGCTTTCTTTGTAATAAGGAACATTAGCAACCAGTGGCTTAGGAAAGGCAGAGTCAAATAAGTCTCTTGGGGACAAGTAGGCCACATGAAGTGAGAGCCATTAGACAAAGCAATGAGATTACTGCTCCAGAAAGGGTTTACTACATATATTACCACATAGATTTTACAGGGCTGCCAGCTCACTCAACTTACAAGTGTCAAACATGATTTAAAAGGTTATTATACTATCAAGAGAGAAAGAGGATGATTTTCTATCACTGAAATTTCTTTTTCTTTTTGTTGCACCTACTGCATCTTGCAGAGTCCAGTATAGCCAGAGAACCTGCTTTTATCTTTAATAAGTGTTTTATGGCCCTCAAATTGGAAAAAAACATTTTCACTTTATTTGTATTAGAAAATTTATCTCCTCTCATCACATAATGGTGTGGTAAATATTGCATGTAAGTCAGGTATTGAGCATTTGAAGACTTGTCTTTTGGACTGAGTATATTTGTATGCTGTATGTTGAAAATGGCACATAACCTTAATTACTGTGAAATTGGAGTTATGCTGGGTTTTTTAAATGTGCTTTCCCAATACGCTGTGAAGCAGTAGGGCTTTTTAAAGAGATTCAGAAGCTTAGATACACTTATCTCTAGTTTAGCAAATTATATGAAGGTTTTAGTATAGCTGATCTTGAAAGCAAACCTGAGAAGTGATTTTTTTTTTTTTTTAATATTATACACATGGGTATTTTTTTCTAGCCTAACAAGGACCTCTGTTGGGGTGTGCATTTAATTGTATTTAATAGGCAGCAATCAATTTTAAGCAGTTGCTTCAGTATTAGCTACCCTGGTATAGTTTTTTGCTTCCCAATCAGAATTACCTTATTATCTACTGGCTGTTTTGCACCCAGTTACTTTAAGGCTTCCAGCAGAGTTGCTAAATTACACAATACAATGCACCCTTACTTTAATTTTTTACCCACCTAGAACCCATTGCAATATGGAGTAAAAGCTGATATGTGTGATCTGAATATTTAAAAGGAAACACTTTCTTTTTCTTCTTTCTCCTTCTGAGGCATCTTATTTCAGCTTCTCTAAAATCATAATGATTTTTTCAGCCTTGCTTTCCACATGTACAAAGCACCCCTGCTCCCACAGAGAGTGGGAATTTGTATTGATTTGTATAACTCTGAAAAATGTAATATTGCTAACTTCTAATCTTTGACTGATTCCCAGTACAGCAGTACACTGGAGTCTGTAAAGAATGATGGCATTTGATGGATTTTGGGGTAGTAGTTTTTAGTGTCTGATATTCAGATAATATTGTTATTATTTTTCCTTTTGTCTTAGTCCTCAAGGATTAAATTTAATATTCTAAATTCACAGAGGTACATATTTATCAAGATTAAATTAAAGCACTTGGAAGAAGCTTACTGCTGAATCTCAATATGAAAAACCATGCTGAATTTTTTCAGTATTGGAATATCAGTTATCCTGTCACTGGAAGTTTGAGGAACTTCATGTTTCATTGGGCAGAGTGCCTACATTAGAAAGGCAGCAGTCTTTAAAAAATAAGAAAAATCAATAAATTATCCATAGAAGTAGCTTGAGAAAAAGTAATGACTGATTTTTCCCATCTCTGTTTGTCTACAAAAGTTATAAAAAATATGTTTCAGATCTTTAAAATATTATTTCAGACCTTTGAAGAGAAGTACGCTCTCTTTATGAACAAAATGTTTTACATTATACAGACTGTCAGTAAGTTGGAAAAAAACCCATGTACTTCATTCTTGTTAGAACTTGATATGAAAACAAAATCATGAAGATGAAAATAAATTAGGATTGCAGGAGTGAGCTAAGTGCTCCATTTTTTTTCCTGCTCCATTGTAGCTGAATTCAAGTAGCATAAACATGGAAACCTTTTTAAAAGATTCCTTGCAAGATATAAATTGCCTGCTTCATTTTGCATGGGTACAGAGGACATAATGACTTGAATAATAATGATATTTTGCACTTTTTGTCTGACTGTTTCAAAGAGCACTATAAACATTGTCACATGGACTTTGTCAGTTTTTAAATAAGATCTCAGCTTTCCAAACTGCAATAGTAAGACAAAGGAGGAAACTGCCAGTTGTGTTTTGTGTCACAGCTTATTGATAGGAAAAAGAAGGTATTAAGGAAAACAGTATTAAAAAAGCCAGACATAATATTTTGCACTTGGTTTGTGTTTCCAAATAAACTTGGGAGAAACACCAAATCATTCTCACAAACTGAGGGAGAGCAGCAGGGTTGGCTGGGTGGTTGCGCAGAGACTACACAGAGACTCCCAGAGCCCTCTTGGGATCACCCTTGTGTGCAGTTACACTGGAAGGAGAAACAATAAAATTAAGAGCATGCAAATGGCATGATGGGCCTTGTTGCATTTTAGGTAGTTTAACTGAATGGCAGCTATCTTCCAGTTTTCTTCTATGTATTTGGTTTTTGAGAGGAAGAGGGAACGTTTTAAATTTTCCTGTGAGGTGGTGAAAATAATCTAAAGAAAAGTAGGGCAGTAGTGAGACGTGAGTAGTGAGTAATGTGGTTCAAGTGCTTGGATGTGGGCAAAGATGGAACAGGCACAGAAAATGTATTATATTTTTTGAAAATATATTATTTTCTGTAGTTTGTCCTTTTATAGGAACATTTGATCTGACTTCACTGTAGCAGTTTTTTGCATGATGCTGGAGTCTGATTCCAGTTGAAATCTTGGGTACTGCTGCAACAGAAACAATAATGAGGAATTTGTTTGTCAGGTTTTCCTTTGTTTTTAATTGGATTTTTCAACCCCATTTAGCTTGAATATACTTCAGAAATGGTGTAGATAGGGGACTCTGTATGGTCAATACCTTCAAGAGAGAGAGATTCTTCTGTGAAGACTGGTAACATTAATTACTTGGCACTCTTTCTTAACATACACTTCAGCATATAACACCAAACTTTACTGTTTGTGTTGTTCTTTCGTGTGTTTGTTGTTGGGCTTTTTTTTTCTGGTGTTTTTTGTGTTTGTTTTTTTTCCTGGTTGTAGCATTTTGTTTCTATAAAGTCAAAGAACAACATTGTTATGGTATCTGTGTATGCTGTTCACTACTTTCCAGATATTTATAACTTCATTTCTCCAAATTTGCTTGCCATTAGGAATTTCTTATGAAAGGGGGGAAAGACTGGGAGGTGGAAAGTATTGGGGAGATCATAAGTTATAGTAGGGGAATATCCTTCTTTGTAGTGCTGCTGTGAACTGTTACTTAAAAAACAGCAATTACTGCAATCAGTTTCTATTAATTTTACAATCCTCTTTCCTGCATGCTTTTATTTATTGGTCTCTACTGATTCACTGTGGTTATTTATTAATTTATTTTTGCATCTGTAACATGCTTTCTGTCATGGACATTTTAAAAAAACCTGTGATCAGGCCCTGATTTCACTGAAATATATCATAGAACTCCAACCAGCTTAGTCTGAACTTAACATTTTAACTCTTTTCTGGAATCCCCACTATTCCAGCTTCCGTGGTGAAGATGATTCTGTGACCTCTTACCCCATCGGCTCAGGTCCCTGGTGTCTGTAGTACCATGACATTTGTTTAATTGTCAGTGCAGTAAAACAGTTCATTAAAATGTTTTCCTTAGTAAGTTGCTTTAAAAAAAAAAAACAAACCACAATTGTTGTGCCCCAAGAATCCCTATAAGCGGTAAGACAGATAAAAGAAGGTAAGATTTTTTTGAGTTTTAGTTGCCTGCAATTTTTTGATTTAAGCATGATTAGGCATCAATGTGGGAGATTAGTGTGTAATGGGTTTTGTGGATACGTCCATATTTTCCTACTGTAGTGCTGCATTAAACCTTAGTGGATTTCTCCATCTCTAAAAAGACACATAGCATGAGATTCTGTTACCTAAATGTGGACATCTGCTTTGAGACCTTTGAGATGTCCTAGGATGTTGATCTCCAGGTACTGCAGTGCAAGTGTCTTTTACAGACCCTCTATTTTTTAGCCAGCCCTCTCTTCTAGAATGCCTCAGATAACCAGGGAACTGAGTCCCATCATTGATTTAAGATGAAACTCTAGGTTTTGGATCTGTACATTTAGATCTCTAAAAGTAGGTGAGAATGGGTAAGCTGGATGTCTAAGGGCCCATTTTAAGCAATGAAAACCTGGTCAACGCAGCTAATGGACTCAGAAAACTACTAGGTCTGTTCTGTCATTCTCCTGATGACACAGATTTTATTGACCACCTCTTCACTGCCTTGTAATTTGAGTTTAGGCACCTACCTCCTGTGTTGCTATCTGCATTTAGACACCTGTACTTAGGTATCCATAATGGAAAGCTGAATGCCATTAATTACTTTATTGCAGTCCCTTTGGGCAGAATGGAAGTCATGCAGTTGTAGCAGGGAATCAACTTTTCTAGGAAACCTCTTGTGATGAATGGTGAAATAAGAAAAGGAGGAATAGAAGGATGACTTTCAGATCTCTAATGGCATTTAAAGAAGTATTAATCAGCAGTCAATTTATTGTCTTCTGATCTGAGACTATCAGAAAGTAGAGAGGTAAATTTCAGGATGGAACTTCTGTTGGTATTTTTGTATGCAACTTTTAGTTCAGCTCAGGTTTTAGGTTGTCTAAAGTTGTAAACCTGGAAAAGGACTGCAGAATACACATATTAACATTAGTGTAGGAGCCTGAATGTTTGTTTGTAGATGTACAGGAAACATTTCACAATAGCTTGCAGAAAATATTTCAGCTTTAGAGACACTATTGGTGGAAAACTTAGTTTAATTCCAGAAAGTGACTGACTTACTGGAGAGAGTTCAGATAAAAATAGCACAAATTAAAGGACTAAGGCATCTGATTTACTAAGAAGATTATATTAAATATGTAAAGTTTGATGAAGTGATAACTAAGAGGGTTCTGGTAACTGTCTGTAACTGTTAACAGTGTGTGATGCCAAAAAAGAGAGTAATTAGCCTGGAGGAACTGGAAGTAAAATATAACAAGTAGGAATAAAAGGGCAAGTTAAGTCATACACTTCTCAAGTCCTGATTGCTTTAATGTTCTCTCCCCTGCTTAAAGCTCATATTTTTACTTCCAGACCATCAGAAAAGATCACTGCTATGTTACCATGTTAGCCTTCTTTTCCAGCACAGTCACTGACTTTCTGTCAGCCCTAATATGAAACATTTCAATCTTTCTATTTCTGCTTTCAGTGCCAGTGAGCTGTGCATCCCTAGTCTAGACCCTGACCTTGAACATCTGCTTACTAGAACTTAGGTTCATAAAGGCCTTTTAGTAGGCAGAAAGAGGTGCTAAAGTAACTTAGAAAATGATACCTTTAGCTTTAATACCCCTTCTTACTAATTTTTTTCTACAACTTGATATACTTCAATGCTTCATTTGTTGCTTTTTCCTTTTCCTGCCTCTGTCAGTTCTTTCCTTACTGCTTTTTATGTATCTGTATCAAACTAGAACTTGCAAAAAAGCTTGGAAGGCTTGAAGAAGTGAGAAGGTAGAATGTTTTCTATTGCATACGTGTCAGAATGACAGGGGACACAGTTTAAATCTGTCAGCAGATCAGCAATAATTTGTTAAATTGCTGTGATTCAGCTGCTACCTGCACTCAGCATTTCTCCCTAAATGCTTAACTCCAGCATGCAGGGCTTTACAAAGAAAATACATCTAGAGGAATGCAGGAGTGACAGTGCTTCATTAGGAGGTAGAAAGTGTGAAAAATATAAAAAATTATCAAAATTATTTTTTTTTTGGTTACTCGAAGTATAAGATCCTAAGAACAGTTAAATTTTTCTGCATAGTGCATAGTATTAAGCTCATCTCTGTAACCAAGCAAATAAGAGAGCAATCTGAGTTTCACAGCTGCTAAGCCCATCATATTTCAGTTGCCTTACATAGCTCCCCATGTGGTCTCTTGCTGCCCTAGATGTGCTGAGCCCTTGCAGGGGGTTTCAGATCTTTTTGCAGTCTTGGCCGAGTTACTTTTCAAAAGTTCCCATAAGTTCTCGTAATTGCCTCATTTGCTGTTTGTAGTCAATGTATTGATATTATCACTTTATGTTTTCTAGCTAAAGAAATTAGATCCCATTATCCCATTCAACCTAGTGGCATTCATATATCTTCAATATATTTTAATACATCAGTACCTAAACCAGTAAAAATATACTCTAATTAGAAAATTATTCATGTGTGCATTTGAAAAATGTCGACCTGTTATAACTAGTTCTTTGAACTCTTTTCTCATGTCAAGAGTAGGGCAAGATAGCAAAAAAACTTTGTCTATCATGGGCCCAGGGAAACATTTCTATAAAGTGCAGTATAGGCTTGAATTGGTGAAGAAAATGAAAGAAAAAATGCAGCTTTTGGCACAGTCAAGTGATGGGTTCTGTGTCAGGGTTCTTTCCTTCCATTATATGCAACAAGGGGGTCTAAAATAGGCCTTACTAGCAAAGAGAAACGGCAGGGTGAAGGAAAGCTATTAAAAACTCTGGCTTCTTTTCTCTGAGAAAAAGATAAATTTAATAAAAAGCTGAGCTATAATACTTGACCACCTAAACTATATATGGAAAATGAACATATTCTGTCACTGTATGTGTTGGGGCAGTGTGGTGGGGTAGGTTGTATTTTAAGGGCAGAAATAGGAATTCTTACTGGTTAAACTCTTTTAGATGAAAATTCAGCTTTGGTCAAAAATAAAACAGATGCCTTTTTAGATTTGAAAAGCTTAATTTGGATTTGAATTTTCAAACTATGCCTTTAAGCTATATGCAGCAAGAGATAAAGTCAACCAAGCTTTAGCTCCTGAAACTTCATTAACAAGTTCTAAATCATGACAGATGAAGGGTAAAGAGGACAGGTAGAAAACAAGACAAGAAGACTGTAGTTCTGCAGCACTGCAGGCTGCTCTCTCTTTCCTCCCTGTTTTTCTGCTCACTGGATAGGAAAGCAGTAGTGAAATACTTCCCTGTTTATAATGATGAAGTGCTTGCCCATATCTCAGCAGGTTGCCAGAAAAAAAAAAGCAGCAGCACAGGCTAGCTTGATAGGAGAGCTCATCCAAGCATTCTCAGACAGAAATTTGGAAGTTATGATATAGGTGACATCTCTGTGGTGGTGTTGATAGATGTGTTGTAAAACAAAAAGTTCAGCTGGTCATTAAGGTGCTACGTAATGCAGGTGGATGTAACCCAGATCCAGCAGGAGAAGAAAAAGGAGCCTCTTTTGTAAATAAAACCCCATGTTTAGTTTAGATACCATATATTCTCTCATGGTTATTCCTTGAGTAAGCAATTACTGCTAGGAAAGCATAGTGGAAAGACCTGCAGATTTTAGTGCAGTAGTATGAATCAAAGAATAATACCCAGATCTTATTTTTTTTTATGAAGTAATGATTTCCATTGATAGAAACCAGTGCACTCGTTTCCTTTTTTGAACGTCAGCTATTCTAGGTAAGACTTATTACAGATGCAGAATAAATCATTGTTTATGCATGGTTTTCATGGATTTTGACAAAGGAGAACAGAGAGGCAGGATTAATTGATTCCCTGATCAGTGTGTCACAGTTTGTTGTGGACAGGGTTGAGAACTAACGTAAAGTGAATGAACTTGATGTGAGGAAGGATTGTGAAGATAACACCCATGCTTAGTTTATGCATAACACAAGTCTGATGTTGAAAGAGACTTACTATGAATGAGTCAGCCAGTATGGAAACTTTTTTCCTTGAACAGAAAGAATGTAAAATTCCGCCCCTGACAAAGGTGTTTGTTTGTGACTGATGGTTTAGACACTTCATGAAACTTGCTGTAATATTTCTTCACAGGCAGCAGCATCATCCTTTGCCCATCAAACGAAAATGAAAGAAAGAACATTGCTTCTGTTTAGGGGATAATACCATTTATTGACGCAGAGAGGGGCCACAGAAAATGTTTTGAGTTGAAAAAGTGACTACTGTAGTTTTATAATACCTGAAGTCCACAACTACTTATTACTGGACAAAAGCATAGTTTAAATAATTGCCTGCAATTTGTATATATTGAGCTTCAGTGGAGGAATATGAGGTTTCCTTAAAAGTTACTGTGAATTTTATATGTCTTTGCTGGCTAAAATGCTTGTTGAACTTCAAGAAAAGAACAATGTAGTGTCAAGGAAGCAACTGTTATGTATGTTAAGTCACTTCTAAAGTGATCTTATTCTAAATCAGAGAAGGACAGCAGAACTGCCACATGTATCTTGTCTCTTTTTTGGACAAAGAATTTTATTTCTGCACAATATTTGTGTTCAGATTATTGTTATTACTAATATGCTTAATTATATCTTAATTGATTAAATAATAGTATCTTATTATTATTATAAATTACATGGTAGAAAGTACCATCTTAAACAAGTAATTTAAAATTTTCAGTCATGTGCAAGTGTAGTGTAGGTGTTGCTTCTGCTGGCATACCTTTGAAACATAGCATCATGGTAGAAGTCTAAGATGACCCATTTTATTTGGCCAATTTTGCTACCAAAACATACCAACATACCAATTGATGTCTTGGTACTGAAGAGGCCAGGAATCATGAGCTGAATCATTACAGAATTGGAAAAGTAAGTGTTCATGTAAAGAAATTATAGGTGTTTTTACAGTAAATGGCCCCTATTTATTGACTTTGTTCCCTGGGGTACATTCACTTAGTTGCCAAGAAATCTTTTGAGTGAAATGAACGAACTTTTATTGAACAACATGCAGGTATGAATGAATCTACTGGCATGCTTATTTTAGGTATTGTATTTTGAAAAAAACCATTGTCTAAAAAGGGATGCATACATTTGTATTTATGTCTTTGACAGGAGTTAAGGCATGAGTTTGTCTCCCATTGCATGTATGCATTTGTAGTTATGTTAGAACTTAATTCTGATTTTAATGTTTATCTGAGGTCTCTAAAAACTGTGAACCTGGCACAGGATATGTAGTATTTGATTTCACAATAGTCATTAAGGTTATGACATTTAAGCAGTAAGCATTTGGAGATAGAAAACTGGAAGAGATAGAAGGAAGAAGCTACTCTGGGTCTGAGAAATCTATAAAATCTGCTTATAGCACAATATCCTATTTTTTTTGGTATAAAATCTCAGTTTCTTCTTCAGGCATAAAAATTCACTTTAAAAATGTAAGGTGTAGAAATAGAGTGGTGCTTTAAATTGATGTGTTATGAAATACTTCTCTTCATCTAACCAAAGGAGATGTTACAAATTACTTAGATAAAAGGGTTATTAGACTTTACAGATCATCCAGTTCCAGCCCCCCTGAATGGACAGGGACACCTCTCACTAGACCAGGTTGCTCAAAGCCTCATCCAACATGACTTTAAACACTTCCAGGGAGCGGGCATCCATAACTTCCCTGGGCAACCTGTTCCAGTGTATCACCACTCTCACTATAAAGAATTTCTTCCTAATATCTAATCTAAATATACCTTCTTTCAGTTTAAAGACATTCCCTGTCCTATCTCTACATGCCCTTGTAAAGTCCCTCCCAGATTTTCTGTAGGCCCCCTTAGGGTACTGAAAGGCAGCTAAGAGGTCTCCCTGGAGCATTTTCTTCTCCAGACTGAACAACCCCAACTCTCTCAGCCTGTCTTCATAGGAGAGGTGCTCCAGCCCTCTGCTCATCTTTGTGGCCCTCCTCTGAACTGTCTCAAACAGCTCCATCTCCTTCTTGTGTCGTGGACTGCAGAACTGGACACACTACTCCAGTTGGTATCTTATTACAGCAGAGAAGAGGAGTAAATCAGTTCCTTTGACCTGCTGGTTACACTTCTTTTGATGCTGCTCAGGATTCAGGACACAGTTGGCTTTTTGGGCTGAAGGCACACATTGCTGGCTCCTGTTGAGCATCTCATCAACCAGCATCCCCAAGTCCTTTTCCTCAGGGCTGTTCTCAGTCCACTCTCCATCTTACCTGTAACTGTGCTTGGGATTGCTCCAACCATCTTGGCCCCATCTCCCAAACCTGTCAAGGTCCCTCTGGATGGCCTTCAACAGGAATTTAAAATTCAACTATTCCTTTCTTCATTCAATTTATTTTAAGTCTCCAAATTTTCTGCTGACAGTGGTCCACCACAATAGTATCTCAATGACTTACCAGTGGACGAGTCTCAAGGCATCTGCTTTGTCCAAAAACGTGTTCTCAACAGAGTTCAGAGCTTTTCTTGGATGATGATATTTTGGTTTCAGCTTCCTGCTTGGGGCTTTGTTGGCTCTGAGTCCCGGCAGTGTTTTGAAATCCTCTAGTAGGATGGTCTGAACAAAATAAAATAATTTTCTCAGGAGTCTGTTGGAATAATCTGATTTCTATTTGATCTAAAATATGATCACCATTTTAGGATTCAAACACCACATTCTGTTTTGATTATGATGCTTATTTTTATTGTCTTTTGACGGTGGTCCTAAAACCAGCATTTTTTTATTTTCTTAGCAAAGCAGCTACCTGATATTTTTCTGTTTTAACTCTTGTAAGCAGGAAAACAAGAAATCTGTGAGACTGTGATGAAGTCAGAAATACTGAAATATCCACTAAAAAAGTCTGACTGGCTAATTGATTGCAGACACAGAAGTGTCTGATTTCTGTTGCTGCGCTGTGTTTATTTTTTTCAGTGTTTTTGGTTAGAGCACACTTTACGCAGCCGAAACCAAAATAAAGTGGAAAATAAAAAAAGAAATAGTAAAACAAATCAAACCCCAGTAAAATGGCCTTTCTCCTTAAGTACATTTGCATCTCTTAACAGTTTAGCATTAGCTCCCAACAAGCTACCGCTGGGACCAATAGTGTGGGACCTTTGTCCTGCTGTATTGAGAGCTTATTAAGAGCTTTGCCCATTTTATTTGGCTTCTTGATGTTTATATGTAGCTTGATTCAGGATTCCACCTTTCTCCAGTGCTCATTAGTTGTAGTGGCCTTTCTAAACCAGGTCTTTTGGGAATGGCATCAATTGTGACAGATGGTAGAGGAGCAGAATTGCTCTGGGACGCTGCTTTTCACTCTGTCTCTCTCTTGCCTTCTTTCCTCTTATTTCAGTGCTGATGTTGGATTCCCATGCATTTGCCCCTGGAGAGACACAAATTGCACTAGTTACTTTTGCAGCACTTCACAGAGCACTTGTAAGAATAAACTCTTGTGCTTCTCTTTGTCAAATAGAAATCAATTATATTTCTATTTTTTTAAAACTTGTTTTCTCTCTTTCCATCTTGCAAAAGGTAAGGCACTGGAGCCTAAAGACACATCTTTAGAAAAACACTTCACAGTTGAACCGAAGCATTCTTCAGCTGCTTTTGTGAAGTAATTTGTAATTAGATGTGCTCTGATGGAGAAACGTAGTATTTTAATTCTAAAGAACCAAGAGTATTTATGGCAATATTCCCTCAATTTGTATGATCATTATATCTTCGATATTTGTCCAGTACAAATGGGAAAGTGTGTCACTCTGGTCTAAACAACAGAAAAATAGTGTTATGCCTTCAAGAAGCAGAGCAAAATTCAGAGAAATTTTCAACTGCAGAAAAAGGAAAGAAGCGAGAGCAAAAAAAAATATTCAAGATGGTAGGAAGCAAGAAAGAAACAGAAGGGACACTAAGCTTTATTCATTATGTCATTTTTCTGTCTCCTGATCAGTAAGGTAAAACATCTTTTTCAGTCAGTCATGATGTGGGGTATTTTCTCAATACGTTCCAAAGAGCTCAAAATCACAAGCATGACAATGACACCCGCTCATATTTCTGTAAATTCAAATACATGTTGGAAAATACATTTGGACATATCAGGAATATAATGCAGAAACACTTAAAATGACACAATAATAATCTTAATAATTTATAATTTTGAACTTAATGCATTTCTTTCTCTCTAGCTTGTCTAGTACTGAAGTCTAGGATTCCTTTTCTTTTTTTAAAATAAAAATGTAATACAGAGAGCACAGTTTTGTCTCCAGTCTTGCTGAGCTGACAGGCATTCTTCCTCCTCATCTTTGTGTCTTTGCAAAGATTAATTGCCTCTTCAAACCCAAGTGTATTTTGCCTTCAAAGCATTCTCCCTTTGATCCATCTCCTCCTTAGCTGCCCACCAGTGCTGGTTTCATACAAGGGGAAGCCTCAACCGGATTTGCTCATGTATTTGTGTAATTTACTGTGTGAAAAGGTACAGCCTGCACATTCTCCATTGCTCATGGCATATTATTGGATTAACTCTAATCATAAGCTGCAGTGTATCCTGGAGGGGACCTTGGAAAAATGGGAATAGTTCTGTAGTTTCAGGGTCAGTGCTCCACCTGTCTTGGTGTTTTCTTAGTTATCTTAGTTTCTTAGCCTCATTTTGTGATCTCTTTCACTTTTAAGAGGCCATCTCCTAAATCAGAACTATTTTATATGAAGTACTACAGTGGATAATCACAAACTCATTATAATGAATATTGGATGTAGATAAACAATGTGAAAAAGGTAAATTAATTACAAATACTTAATTGTATATATTTCCTATTAGAAAATAAACTGTTTTCTGTTTGTTTTTTACTTGCTTTGTATAATATTGGGACTTGATCTTAAAGCATTACTGAATTTATTTAAAATAATATTGCAATATGTATTTTCATATACTTAACTGTAGAGACGGTTTTTCCTGCGGCTGCACATAGAACCCCTTTTTCAAAATAAATTTTAAAAATCCAGTCTAATTCTTAGGGCCTTACAGTCTTGCTTTATGTACTAAAAACTGTGGAAAATGAAATTTTAGTGTAGTATCACTGAACTCAAATCTGCCTTCTTTTTTTGTGTGGCAGATTTTCTGATTTGTTTCGTGTTGCAAGATGTTTCCAAAGTTATTGGAGTGGAAGCAGGCATGTGCTCTGTACGCCATAGCATACAATTTTAATTTCATGGGGGGCAGTGGTTTTTTTGTTCTTTGCCAGGCCTTTTATCAACATGCTGCTAGATCCCCTGTCTAATAGCACCTGCTGTGCTAGTGATGGGGATGTGTATAATGGCATGTCTACGTTGGGAGATTATGGGTATGGTGAGGGCAGGGGACCAACAGGGAGGCCAATGTGTGTGTATACTTTCCAAATTGCTAGCTACGCCCCTGGCAAGATTGCACCATTAGAATTAGCATGCTGTTAACACTGAAATATAGAAAGTGAGGATTAAAAAATAACATATCCTTGCATGTTAATGACTGTATTCTCTGGGCTTCCTTGCAAAAGCAGCAGAAGAGTAATAACCTTCTAAGGCAGAGCTATAGAGCCCAGTCCTTCAGACTGGGAACCATTCCTTAAACTTGGAAAGCAATGTTATTTGTTCTAGCCTCTGTCACCTTAGGTTTCAAGCAATACAATGGTAGCTTTATGAATTTCACCTTATAGGGGACTAGTTATAAGGGCATATGCAACCAGGGAGTTGACAACCTCCTACACATATTGACTGGACTGACATTTGCTTAGCGGTAACAAGCTGCCATAGGATGGTGCCATGGGGGCCCTTGGGCTTGATTTAAGAGTGCTGACACCAACTGCTTGTTATTTCATATTTTAGAGCTGTCAGGGAGGCAACCGATGTCAGCATAAAATTATTTGATAGCTCTAAATCATGAGTAAAGTATGAATCTATTGACAGCAATAAACCAGAAATCAAATTGTTGAACCCCTCTATAGGGAGAAAATTGACAAGTGAATGGTGTGCATGCACACACGTGCCATGGGTGGAGTATGTCACTGGAGCCCATCCTCTGCATTCACTCTGAAATCCATGTATATGATTCTGTCTTTTAATATCCTAGTATAACTGCTGCTGTTATTGCCCAGCAGGTTTTCTAGGAAAATGCAGCACTGCACTTTCCACTTGGCAAATTTGGCAATGGTAACATCCTCATATTGTACATATAATCATAATTATATCTGTCTTCACTAATGGCCTTTTTGAAAATTTTGTGTTAAGAAGAGGCTTTTGAAGTAGGAAGATAATAGTGGGCTGTTAGACTCTCTGTGAATATTTATGAAGCACACTGCATTCCAACCCCCGAAGCTTATCAGTTGCTTTACCTCTGTCCCACTTCATTTTCTTATATTTATTCTGGTGTGACAGTGACTCAAACTTGCAAGCTTGAATTGTAAAGCATCGAAAAATGTGTTGGGCTTTTTTTTTTACCTCTACAATGTTTCTTTTCTTCTTTTCTTTCTCCCCCACCCTAAGCCCATCACATGGATTTTGGAAGCTTCTGATTCTCTAATTCTGTCCCAGTATATACCAATTGAAAGCATTTAGTTGTGATTAAAGCAGATTGAATGAGATAATCCCTTTGAGTGAGCAGCTTCAAAAAGCTCAAACACAGCTCTTTGGGGACATGAACCAACCCAACACAAGCTAATTCCTGCGGCATCTCCCTTGTGATGCATTAGGCACACTCTTTACTTGTTTTGTTTACCAGATCCTATTAGAATTTTTTTTTTGTTTAAGAACTGAATTTTTAAGTCAATTTCAACAGTCATACATCAGAGAAGCATATAGTTTAGAATTCTTAGAACAGTGCAACAAAATGAATATTTCTATGTTAGAAATCAGACCAGAGATGTTTCTAATGGAAGCAGTGATGCATTGAGTGATGACCTGAAAAGGAAGGGTAATAATATGCAAAGCACAAGAAATAGGATTGCTTCACCTTCAGCAATATAATACTTTAGTTAGACAGTCTCACTCTCTCCAGGCCCCACTGCCTGGCCTCGTGCTTAATGCTTTGCACTTTTTTCCAAGTAACACTACAAATCTAGCCAAGATTTTGAATCTGAGGCCTTGTAATCACAGCTGGAGTTAAGAATATTTTAATGTTGACTGCTTTTTCCAGTAAAGTATTTTCACTTGAGATTATAGCTGTTATTGTTTGTTTATGTTTAAATTCTTTTCTTCATATGTGTTATAAGCATTATTTAAGGGGACCTAAGTCTTAAATTCTACAACCTGTGGAGATAGTAAACTATCTGAAATTTTTCATTTCATCCTTTAATTATTGAAAGCGAGCTGGTTTTTTTTGCCACTGCTCTCCAGGATCTCAACTGATCTGTTGACACTGGTCATGTGTTAGCCATAAGGTACAGTAGAAAGTGATGTGATTGCTGTCCTCCACTGTGGAGGACATATTCAGAATTAAAATATTTGGGAATATGAGATTTCTTACTACAGGTATGTGAACCAAATTCAGTCTTTGCAGAATTGGGTGGTCAACGGAGCTCAGTCCTGAAAAAGCAATGAAATGGTTGCTTCCTTCTGGTCGTCCCAAAATTTCTTACAGGATCATTATTTTTATTTCGAATGAGTCAATCTCCCACCTTTTTAAAAGACCTTTTTACACTGATTCGTTTTCTTTTGCATTCATCTGCATGCACTTGCTTTGTAAAAACTCCTAGAAACAAGGTAGGTGGTATTCAGAAATCTTCCCTGATTGATTCTATTCTGAGTCAGGTGCAGAAAGTTAGTCTGTCATCTGAGGCAAAAAGCCTAGGGAGAATGAAAGGATGTCTGAGTGTTTTAGTGTAGATCAAGAGTGTGCTGTTCATTAAAAGTGAATCTTGTGATTATCCCATGTTACTGTCATTTGGCTCCTTTTACTGAAGGATATTGGGTCATGGAAGCTATGCTATTTTCAGAGGGGAATTAAATCAAAATGTGGGTTTCAGGAGAAACCCTAATGTGTTCCAGTAGCCTTATGGACATTCAAAGTATGGGAGCAGATTAGGTCTAGTTTAAAATTACTCTACCAGTCATGTACAAATATTTGGGCTTTGGTGACAAGCTTTTTATTCAACAGCTCTACTCTTGGTATGCTACAGTTCATACTAACAGGGACATGACATAGACTAAGGTAAAATGTAACTGTGAAAGAGGAAACTTTTTTCAGCACATCCAGATTATTGAGTCTGAATAAAATCACAACCGTTGTGATTATTTTATATATATATATATATGCATATATATATTTTTTTTTAACATGATTCTGCTGTTGCAAAAATATTTATTATTGAAATCTGAAACTTCATCTCTACATAGTATCGAAAAACAATTACTTTACCATCCTGAATTTAGACTCAGGAGAAATTACAATCTAGAGTTTGAAGCAATTGGAAAGACCCTTGGCATGTGCCCAGTTGGAGAGTGTTCATACGTTGTGTTAGTTCAGCTCAGTCCTCAGCCTTGCAGCACAGAGGTGGTTCCTGAGTCTGGGACAAGTTGTTCATGTGGAAGATTGTAAATATCTTGGCCAAGTACCACCTACCTCAATCTCTTTACAGAAGAAAAACTAACACATTAGTGATGAGGCAAATTCTGCTTCATTTTGATGTTGCTCACCAGCAAAGGAAAAAGAAGGGATTAGCTTTAAAGTTGTGTAACTGAAAGTGAACACTTTGATGTGCCTGAGTAAAAGCAATCTTGTGTACTAATTAGAGAGGTTCCAGTCATGTGTTAAGTGCACTGCTTGTCCAAAGTGTGACTTGACTATTCATACCACCTGCAATTGTAGCTAAATATATTACTGACACTTGATTTTTAATCTGGAGCTGATTTACTGGACCTGTTTTTTTGGAAAGCATACCCTAGAGCAGAGATTGCTCAAATCTTATGCCACCTATGGAAAATGAAATTTTGCAAAGCAAGGAAGGAATTGTTGAGACTTGACTGATACCAAGCTCCCTCTGCAACAAGGGAAGGGAAGAATCAGAACTGGGGCCAGACTTCTTTCTTCCTGTGAAATGGGAAGCTAGAAGAAACAGAGCAGTTGAAGCCACTTCAACAAACCTCACTTTTCAAGGCATAAGAAATATTATTCCTGAATGTTTTATCTGAATTTGAAGTCAGCTCTGTCTCTGTACAAATCTCTATATTTCACATTTTTTAAAGAAACGTAGGAGGTAGGAATAAAGAATAAGAGGGAGAAAAGGGTCATTTGAAAGGGGAAACTACCTTTGCTATAGCATTTATCTTCTAACCTTAACAAGAACTCCTGTTACATGACTGAAGTAGATGGTTTAAACCATTTTCTTCTTTTTTGACTTGAAGTACCAATTCCCTGTCTTTATCTTTGGTATGTTATAGGGCCATTACAGAATGGGATTACTCATTAGTTGGAATTATCCAGAACTTTCCAAGTTTGACTATGTTCACCATTTCAGAGAGACATTAAGCTAACACACATTGGAGTTTGTCAGCAAGATTATCACAGGTCAGATGAATAGATGCATGAAGCAGGAGAGAAAAGACTGGTGGGACTGGGGGGAATAGGCAGGGAAAAGAGAAGGACAGTACTTTTCTGGACATAAACAATTATCCATGTAACTATGCATGACAGTTTAATTTTTACCCATGGGCATCTAAAAGTGTTTGTTGGGGTTTTTTTTGTTTGTTTGTTTTAATACCAAAAAAATAATTTACTTGGGGTTTTTTGGTGATGATCAGTTACCAGACTGCCTAGAAATTGTCTGTCCTTGGTATAGCCATGCTCATTTCAGTGCCTGTTTGAATGGGCAAGGAATTAATCCCATAGCACTAGGCCATTCGTCTTAATCAAGGAAGAACACTCCTGAAGTCTAAGGGAAAATAAGATTTCCTTACAAAAGCTTCTTTTTCTTGCCAATATTTTACCTCTTCCTGTAGTCCAGATATTCTAGAAAGGTAGAAAAACTGGAATATTGATTTGATTATTTATTTATTTGAGAGACAGAATAATTTTCATTTGTCTCAGCTTGAGGATTGAAGCTATAAATCTCCTATCAGATTATTTTTATCATTTTAGAAATACAGGAAGATGACACAGAGACCAGAAGCCACTAATTTCCACATAATACATCTAGAAAAATGACACACTGGTATCTCCAAGCTGAGAGCCCTTCAGTTTGTAGGAGGAATCTACTATTGTTCTTATTCCCATGGGATACATGAACAAAGTCGGTTGTATTCGGACTGTGGGCAGGGAGGTTTGGTTTCTTTTCTTCTTCAGAGTTTTATGTTGTCTGGTGAAGAAACATACATTGAACTAAGCCAGCTTTAGGCCTTTAACATGATTTTCCAGAACACTGTAGAACACAGAAGATGGGCTGCTGCTCTGAACCAGCCTCTCACAGCACTTCTCTTTTCCCACTGGTTGTAACAGGACTTCTGGAAGATATTTTCCTTTGGTGTCCTTTGTGCTGAGGCGTGGTTGTATCACCTCTTTAGTTTTCCTAGTTGGCATTTTGTTTGACTGACATACTTATGAACAGAAAGGAAGGAACTTTTCTATTGCCACAGTTCTTTTATTATGATGTGTGAAAAGAGAATTACAGTTGTGGGAGTTTAATTAGTTGAATCTATTGAATAGGAACAGGTCATTGAATTTTTACCAATAAGTGGACTGTCATATAACATGCATTTACCTCTAACATCTATCCTTGTAAACCTGAACTTTTTTATTATAATTCTTATTGTGTCAAGCTTTGTATCTGACAGATCATGATAAGGGCTCTACATGCATTGTTTAGGGAAAGGTTCTGTTTGGGGCTCCATTAATAATGGATATCATCCATCTGTCTCTCAAAAATGAATTTTCATGATCTCATTGTTTTGAACATTATGGCTAAAGCTCAGACTTGTCATATGCAGGAAGAAGAATTTGCCTTAGTAGATTAGACCATTGGTCCATGAAATCAGGAATCTTGCCTGCACTGGCAACCAATTCCTTACTCTACATAATAAGGATACTATTCTGATCAGTCAGTATACAGAATTTTCTCAAATTTAAATGAAAGAAACAGTCTTTCATTTCCCTCCAGGATATTAGGGCACATTCATAGAAAGAAGTCAGGGACAATACCACATGCTGTGTAGGAAGGGGAAGGAGAAATCTGTAGAAGAGGAGTGGTGAACAGTACAGACTGCCATGTACTGATATTTCTCTTCATATTTCTTTGAAATCTTTTAATAACTGTGTAAGTAGTTAAGCCCTTGGGCAGCTTTGTTTCAGCAGTTCAGCAGTAGAATAGTCTGCCTTAGTGACCTTGGCAAGAGTACACAAACCATATTTTCACCTGCATAAAATGTTCTTCAACAATTTTTCTTTTGCTTTAGGCATAAATAGTGTTTTCTTCAATGTCACTTTGGCATGTTAGATTTCTCTTTCTGTGATGCTGATCATGAGAAAACTTCTTTGTTCTCTGTACTTGCTAGGCATGTCATGCTCTGGTTTTTGTACTGTTGAAGGCCTGACATAGGATGCCTGGTACTGTTATCTCCCTTTTCTCCGTTTGGATGATGTCACTTGGAAGGTTTTGCAGAGGTCACTTACATTCTCAAACCTTGTGTCCACTGAAATCAACAAAATCTTTCTAATTTGCTTTTGCAGGGCTAAGTTAGGAGACTGGGAATTCTATTCCCTCAAGTAGGTTTTTCCTGGTGGTTTTACTTATGAATCATCCTCCAACAAAACAGGACCTGACACATCTCTTCAGAATTCCTAAACCTAAGCTTTCTCTGGAGGCTGCAGATACCTTCCTGTTTCTGTTTGATGGCTGGGATTATAGGTGTCTCTGTGGGTGGTTTGTGAGGTGAATGTTTGACAGAAGCTTTGGTACTTCTCTCAACTTGCATGAAATAATAAAAAAAATTAAGTAAAAAATATCAATGGAAAGAAAAAAGTGTTGAAAAGATTCATGCAAATGTATATTTACGTAGCTGTTCCTAAAGAAAACACTCATATGAGAAACCTTTTGAATTTGAAAGCCCTCGAGTAGGGGTCCTAAAGATACTGTGTGACTTGTAAAAATTCATACCACAAGCAGTGAATTATAAATGTCAAAAAAACCCGCCAGAGAACCATTCAAATTGAAAATTCTGTGTAACGTACTCATGTACACATATGCATGACCTAAACATTAATTTCAAATAAATTATGACAGAGGAAGGATAATCCATGGGTTAGCTGAGAGCATGGGCGCTTTATTCTTTTTGCTTCCCAGCCTAGTAAATATCAATAAGTATCTTTTTTAGATCAGAGAAATAATCTGTAAATAGGAATTATGAAGTTGTCCAGTGCTCAGGTCAGAGTGCCTGTGTATATACTCTGTGTAATGGTCTTCTTTTGGAATGTTTGTTGGTTTTTTTTTTTCTGCTGCTGTTGTTGGCTATCACAATCAATTTATCTAGTTTGCTTCAAAAATATTTTTCAACACAACCAGAACTCTGTAATACTTTCACCTTATGATAGATTTAATAGTTTAATAAATTTTTTGTTATAATTTAGAACCCGTACTTGGGAACTTCTTAGAAGATGTTATACAGAAAGAAAAGAGAAAAACACTACTTTTGTAAAGAATTAGTTAAAGACAGTCTCCCTTTTCTTTTCTTAATTGGACTCAAAAAGTAAATTTCTTGGATTAGGGTATCAACTGCTGTATATTATCAGGTTTATTTGCACTGGCAGCAGAAAAGATAATTTACAGTGGCTAACGATCATCTTGCTGAAATCTTTTCAAACATTACCTTCCAAGTGTCGTCCTTGTATCATCTGATCTATACTTAATCCACATTTTTGCATATTTGTCCAAGTTGTAGTAGAATAGTTAAACACATACATTAAGTGGACTAGTTAAGCATATACATGAAAACACAATGAAAGGCATTATATACTAAGATGTACCGGTGCAAACACCAAAATAATTTTCAACATTACAGTTCACAACCTGTGATAACTTGGTCCAAAGACTTCAGAAAAAGAAACATAGCGATGTAATAGAAATGCTATTACAACATGACTGGTGTTACATCAAAGAACATCAAATCTCAAATGGCTGGAGTATCCAGTAGCAAGTACATCCTCCTGTGAAACATTTGTATCAAAATGACAGATACTTCTTGCTTCAAATCAGAGATTATGTGGAGTCCTGAGATTGCAATGGTTATTACATATGTGGTCGGGTTAGCAAATGACAGTGTGATATTCCCAAACCTAAAACTCTAGCTTGTTGTCTTGGTGCAGCAAATTGGCTTAACACAGAAAATGACACCTACTCCCTAATAATTTGGCAATTCACTGGGTAACCTGAAGTTCCTATTTGCAGATGGTTTTATGTGGTTTTGAGATATAAACATATTCTAAAAAATAAAAACAATGGAGCTGTAAGATACTTCTTAAATGAGAATTTTAATTAAAAATCAGACTTCTAGTGGTATAGTTTCCTTTCAAGAATTATATTTACTTCTCAACATGTTTTTTGCAGCCCTCTGTTGCTCTTGCTTCAGACGAGAAAGTATGAACAGATTTCTGGTTATTGTTTAGAGAATGTCTTTTGTTTGCCTAGTGGTTTTTGGTTAGGTAATGATTTTGTTTTCTTAATTGCTTGGCACAGCACAGAGGTCACTGATTTTAACCGGTCCCTAGCACGCAATCTCTTTGAAAGAAAGGAGAAATGACCAAGTCAGGTACGTGCTGAGCCTGGGTCACTGTCATTCATTGTCAAAAGCAAGCTCCATGGGCCATCACCCTGGTTCCTGGTGGCAGAAGTGACAGGTGAACAGCCCCAGGGGCTTTGGGGGGAGCAGCCCGCCAATCATACTTCAAGAGGGCTCACTCAGTGCTGGAGAAGCTAACCAAGTGATTAAATAAACATAATTTTCCTCCATTGCTCTCAACTGGCCAATAATGAAATACACTTGTAGTGGATGGAAATATATATTTAATGAAGAAGCTGTGAAGGTACCGTACCTAGGTGGGCCAAATGTGTAAAGAAGGTAGTAGGCAATTTCGGGTTTTGCTTGCTTGCCTTAGGGAGTGTCTTTTAATGACTTGATGTGATGCCTTTTACAGTTTATCGTTGATGACATTTTGAGGACACACACAGTTCATAGAACAAAGAACAATAAAACTAGGGTATTTTCCTGAACGTGGTTTATATGCCCTCCAAGTTATAAGTCTGTTCCAGCAAACAGAAGTGGAGGGCTACAATATATTATTCTCCCCGAAGGTAAGACAAAAAAAATGCCCTTCTTAAGGAGAATGCTGCGTGGCAATAAACTGGTAGTAACCTAACACAGGAAGTTAATGTTAGCACATAAAATATTATTTTATTTATTTTAATTTTTGACTTAATTATTTGATTTTATCCCTATTTATATCCCTTGGTTTATTTTTTTCCTGACCTCTAAGATATCTGAATGTTTCCAAATTACCTACATAACATTTATGTAACTATATATATGTTTACATAAGTATTAGAAAGTGGCACTGTGTCACATGTGCAGTACTTTTAACTTGGAGCCCAAAGTAATCCTGGATGCACTCAGTCCTCAGGTTAGTGAGTGCCTGGAGAGTACAGACAAAGAGCTTGAACTGGGCTTGTTTGCTTGTTTCAGAAATGAGAAACCCAGCTGCTTTGGAAGGGTTCTCTACTATTCTCAGCTACTCTGGATTTCATCTGGACTTGGTTCTCAGTTATTGAATATGAGCTGGAAATGTTTATCTTGGAGGAGTCTGAGAGGAGACTTTATTGCTCTCTACGACTACATGGAAGGAGGTTGCAGGGAGCTGGGTGCTGGCCTCTTCCCTCAAGTAAATCACAATTGGATTAGAGAAAATGATCTGAATTTTGCACCATGGGAGGCTTAGACTAGATATTAGGAAGAATCTCTTTACTGAAAAAGTAGTTAGGTGTTGGAATGGATTGCCCAGGGAGGTGGTGGAATCGCTATCCCTGGAAGTATCTGAAAATGATGTAGATGGGGCACTTCAGGACATGCTCTACTAGGCATGGTGATACAGATACTGTTAAATATATTTTACTTGTTTCATTGAGGGGGTAGGGTGTTGGTAGTTTTATGTGGTGATCTTAGAGGTCTTTTCCTACTGTGACAATTCTGTGATTTAGTATGTCTTAGTCTTTGAAAAGGAAAGGTTTTTTGTCTCTGTAAAGAAGAAAAGGGAATAGAGCTGCATACAGCTGGAATATATGTGCAAATGTGTGTGTATACAAACAATTTTCTATGCATGAATCTTCCCAGGATAAGATATATTTATAAAATTATCTGTAGATAGAGTTTTAACAGAAATACAGCACAGACTCTGGGAGATATGACGTAAAAGAACTCTGCAATCACGTTTGAGTCATATCACACTCGCTTATGTGAAGAATTACTTACTTAGCAAGTAGGACATACTGGCCACATTTCCAATCTGAGAGTTTCTATCTTTTGTTAAATCTGATATTTTGGAAACAGCTCTGTTGCTGACCAGCAACCTGGTAGTGAGGTGGGATTTCAAATTGATAAAGAATGTAAAAGCATGTAATAAAGTGTGGTATGAAGAGATGGTTATGAAGCTTGCTAACATAGCCTCCATATCATAACTGAACATAGAGTGACAGGTTTAAAAGAAATAGGTGTATGTATTAATTTGCCTTTGAAAGCATAAATGTATATGAAAGGAAGGAAAGAATTGAAATTTTTATTTTGCTCTTTATGTTGCAATGGGGTGCAATATAATTTATCTGACACTAGCATACTTTAAGTGGAACCTGCCAATGAAGATTAACAACACCTTCATACAAAGTAGGCAGCCAATAAAAGAAGCAGCAGTCATAAACTCCACGTATTGCATCAGATGCATTTCTAGATCTCCAAGTTCTTTAAGAGACTAATGAACTTTCTCACTGGAAAGTGGGGTACTGCATCTATCCCCTTTCAGTGTAAATCTAAGATGTTAATTTGGTGTGGTTTCTTATAATTTATTTCTGCACTTTTGTTTAAGATGTCAGAAACATAGTGCCTTGAAGTATTAATGGCAGCAAGTTTTGCTTGTTCCTTCCCCAAGCCAATTTGCTGATCCTTCTGGTCCCACAACATCATATTCTAGAGGTTTCTGCACCTTCTGTGTTTCTACACTTTTTCACCTTTTGTTACTGCATGATAATTTTTTAGGTTGGTTGGTTTATTTATACCCAGGTCCAAATTTGTTCTCTTTGTGTAATTCCTTTTTTTCCTTTTATTCCCAAACATTACTGAATCTGATTAGGTCAGACAGGAGCAGGGAATCTTAATTTTTCCTGGTGGAAATCTCAAGAGCTGATTCTGCTCTGTTGCTCTGGCAGTAAAATAACTTGAGCCAGAATGGTACTGCATGGAAAATATATAGGTAGACATGTTACCATTGTCCTACCTCGAAATATTAATTAAATGGAATAGAAAAGCTGACCAGTGATGGGCTACACAAAAGGAATGTTCCAAAAATTAAAGGCTAATGCACTTAAGGGACAGAAAGTGATTCAGTCACTTTGAGAATCATAGAATGGTTTGGGCTGGAAGGGACCTTAATCCCAAAGAATAATGCAGTGAGTTTGGAACCTCGATTGCTCCTTTCTTCCATGTATCCCTATGCCTGACATCACGTGGAGCACCACAGCTATCAGTTCCCATTACAGATTTATCACTTGTGTGCCTGATAATGTTGACCCCACCAGCAACACATTTCTTACGTGTAATACAAAAACAATGATCAAATGTGATGCACCTTTTGATAAGCTGTCATTCTCTGTAGAGATTTTAATTTGCTTAACAAATAACATTCCTTCCACTGCAAAGTTGAGGGGGAGGGTGCAAAGGGGTAAAAGGAGTAACTTATAGCTGCTCATGGCTAAGTGAAGATTTTTTCTTTCTCTTGTAGTGCAAATCAAGGTAAATTAGTCAGGTGGCTGTTTCCATGCCAGCAAAGGCTGGCTGAACCCTAGCCTTGGGGTGTGCATCCCAACAAATCAAATGGCTTGCATTATGCAATAAATCTGTAGGTATTTGCTGAAGTCTAATTCCACTGTCCTTGAAATGCTCCATTGAACTTTTAAGATTTTAATAACCTCTCATTATTAGGAATATTAATGTCTCAGATGGTGGACTGTGGAGGGTTAATTTCTATTGAGGTCAAAGATCAAGGGTTCAGTCAACTGTCATGAGAATATGAAAGAGAACAGTAGAGACCTCTGAATGACCCCCTTTAAAACAGATAAACTTACAAAAATGTTTAAGGTAGTAATTTTCTGTCCAAATATAAAAAAGATAATGTAATTTCTGCCTGCAAAAAAATGACAGCACCATTGGTTTCTCTGTGCTACTTCTCCCTGCTACTTAATCCCCAATGAGTTATGATACAGGTTATCATAGAAATGGATGTACAAATACAATGTTCTTTGGAAATGAATGCTCTAGATTGTACTTTAAATGTGCACACAATAGCCAGCAAGCTGGCAGTTTCATATATCTTCGAGTCCTCAGGAAAGCACCCACAGTTTTCTGAATATCTGAGCTGTGATAGGCAGAATAATTTCCATAACAAACAATTCCAGTGTCATGTACATGACTCAAGGGAGGCTGAAGCCTCACCACTGACTTCAGCTGAGCTTTGTCTTTTTACACAAATAGAGGAACTGGCCTGTGACTGCCAAGAAAATCAAAAGTCTATGAAATATGCTGCTTTTTTAGCTTTCTGTGAACATTGTGGGAAGAGAGAAATAAAAATACTGCCAAAGTATTCTAGGGAAGAGGGTTTTTTGATGTGTTTTTTAAGATTTTTTTGAGTAGCATAGGACATCAGAAATATAATAAACAGAAATATCACTTAAACCATTGGAGATAGGGAGCAGTAAATGCGAGACTTTTTGTGGGAGATGAGCCTTATTAAATTGTAAGGGGTTTTTTGTTTTGGTTTGTTTTTTATATAATGACTGTTTTACTGTTTATGTCATTGTAAACAAAATTTGTCTTTTTCTGTTTTTCCAAGAAGTGAAAAAAACAAGAGGTTATGAAAGCATATTTTATTGGCTTGTTTATTTTCTTTTTTAAAAAAGTAAGTTTATTAAAACTGCTGCTTGGATGAGCATCAGCATGTTATCATAGCTTTTCTTCCCATTTTGTAAAGCACCTGAGTGCATGGCTGAATTGTGGCATGGATGGGTTAGAATAAGATAGAATAATCCACAATCAAGAAAACAAAGTAAATATAACATTTCCCCATCTTTATTTCAGCATTATCCCCAAACTGTGAGATTAGTGAAGGAATTTTTCCTTTCTTGACCCTTCCAGATAAGGCTGGCCCCTTAGCTTCAAGATTGTATGCTCATATTTGGCACATTTAACTTAATAAGAGTAAAGTGTATTTCACTGAATAATGCCTTCTCTTTGTATTGCCCATGTTAGTAAAGACTGAACACAAACAATGCAACAACAGGAATACAAGGGCTCTCCCTCGATTTTCCCAATTAAATGAATTGAAGCAGCCTCTATCTGTGTGACAGATCTAAAGAGATTACCATGCATCTGGGTTTAGAGGCCTCTGGGTACACCAAGTGTTTGAAATCCAAAAGATGCAAAAGAACTAAAACACTGTCATTTAGAAGGAGTCTTTGAGAAGTAAAGTAACTTCTTATCACAGGTGCTGTTTTATGGTCTATATTTACATGCAGAACAAAATGATAGTCTGTTCTTCTCACTTTCCTGTACTAGACTATTTATATTGTTCTATTTTGACTTTTACAAATTAACTGTAAAGGTTTAATTAATGGTGACCTCACTATCTCTTGAAAATTTCCTACTATAGGGATAATGACTTAACAAAGAAGTGCTTTCTATTTCATATACAGTGTTGGCATGACTCTGGAAAAGTCATCTATTTTATATATGCTAAAGCTCATTCAAAATTTGGGTTTTCTAATGACAGCTCCACTGTAAAAAACAACTTTTTAGCATGTTTATCTATGAGATAAATTAGCATGTTTATCTATGAGATAAAATCCATTATGACAAATCTACAGAGCAGGCCACGTCTTGGTAGAGAATCTAAGTATGGCAACAGGTTTAGTCACCTTTATAAACCCAACAAATGATCTTAGAAAATCTTCTGAAGAGGTGCTCTTTCCAAATCTGTGTCCTTTCCAGGTTCAACGCACAACTACAATATTTATGTATGGGTATGGGTATGGGTATTTTTATATTTTATATTTATGTATATTTAGGTATGGGTAAGGATAACTTATAGATAAGTTTTCTTACTTGGGATCATTATACCATATCTAAGAGACGGTTTTAAAGGAAAAGCTGTGCCAGCAGAGTTTCTTGTTGATTTGATTTCACCTGAGTATACATGACCTAATGGGAGCATCTTTTATGGCATTGTCTCCTGTTATTTCTTCTATTGAGAAACCATTTCTTTCAGCTTATACTATTGTGGCTACACTTTGTAGCAGAGAACAGCTTTCTTTTTGTAGATGCACATCATGAATAACAGCTATATTTGGTGCCAAATGAGATGCCCTGATTTGTGAGCTTTCCATAAACATATCTGAATTGTTCAATTTCCTCTTCATTGCATAATTTCCATCTTGGCCTTCTGCCTGCTGATATTCAGATAAAGAGTGCATTCAAGTAATTTACAAAAATGCTGTGAAACTGTTTGACTGTAGCCTGCTATCAAATATAACAGGATTGTTTGATTTTTATTTATGTGAGATGTAAATACTCTACACCATTTTCTTGCAGCAGCTACTTTAACAACTGTCTTGCTGTAATGAATGGTAATAGGAAATAAAAGAGCATTACAAGTTACCTGCTCAAACAAATATATTCTATGTTCATGGCAGAATGTAACACTGATTTTTATTTGTAGCTTTGTTTTAATTTCATTTGAGAAAAGAAGGAAGATAGTTTACTGTTTGTTTTTCTTTTCCTTTTCTTTCATGTCCTTTGAATGCGGTGGTGTATTCCTAACCTGGATATCTGAACTGTTGTACAAATGGCTTGACTTTAATATAACTTCAATAGGTAAGTGAATAATGCTGATTACTACAGTTTAGTGCAATATATTTATTTAAAATTTGAATGTAAAACAATTAAAATTAATTTCCAGAACAGCAGTGAAAATATGTTTCATATTGAGTCCAGCAAACAGCAGACAGGGCTATATCAGCCTAGCTCTTCCTTTTCACAAGGAAAATACATCCCACTGTATTTTGGGCTCAGTGCCAGGATATATTTAGCACCTGCTTACCTAATTGCATTGTGGCATTTATTTAATCTTCATGGTTAAACCTGAAGAAAGAGTTACAATGGAAAAGGCATTATTTGTCTTTGAGAGTATAAGATGCTCAAGGAATGGGAAGAAAGAAAAGAAACCCTCTCTTCAGCCACTAAATTACTGAAATTTTGTGTTATCAGTGGTGTTTATATATATTTTGAGCTAGGAAGGTCTTGATGAAGATGATTGAGAAATGGCAGCAAGTAAGTAATACAAATCTGAAAAATTGTGTTCTGAAATCACTCTATCCAGTAAGCGTCCACTGAAAAACATCGTAACAGTGACTATTGGCTATTACATTAAAGCAGTAAATATGACAATATTTACCAACCAAATAAATATGACAATATAGGTAACAGCAAAAAGTCTTTCTGAGGACATAGACACTTGCTAAAATTATCTCATGTCCAAGGTAATTCTTGAGGTAGTCTTTCCTCATGTATAATAGAATGAAGATAATACATGTTGTTTTTTTAAAAAAAAGCTGTACTTCATACCACAACCAACCAACGGAAGACTTAAAATCATGTCATTTGGTGTTCTATCACTTATTAATCTGGTAAAGCTTTTTGTTGGTTTTGTTTTGTTTTTCTAAAAGATGGAATTTTTGTGTTCATGCAGTTTTATTTTGACTCTTGTAGCGGCAGGGAAAGTGTGTGGGGGCTATGTGTAAATTTAATTGGGTGTTTTAACCTTAATTTTTACTGACACCCTTAACCTCAAGGCCAGCCTGTGACTTAGCCTTGTCGTGTAGGACCTGACTGTTCCCCTAAAAGAAGGGAAAGGACCCAGGCAGGAACTGGAAAGGTGTCCTGAAAGAAGAGCAGATGGATGCTTAGTTACAACTGTGTTTAACTGGTAGTTAAAACTGTGTTTCTGTAACATTGCTTTGCTGTTACAGTTCATAGCTATGATGAAGCATTGCAATTCAAATACAGGAGCAATAGCTCTGGAGGTTCCCTCATTTGTATGCTCTCCAAACATGAAATGTTGATGTGTCCCCATGACGGCAGTCAGAGCAACAGGATCTGGGCAATCTCTGCAGCTGCACACAACCAGCTGCAATATAATGCTGTGCAATACTTATACTGTAATAATCTCTTGAATCTTTTAGTCTATGGCAAGGAGAAAGATGGGAAAACCAACAATCCAACTGTTGAGATCATGGTCACAAAAATATCAGATTTTGTTGGCTTTGCCAACAGCAAAATTTGGCCTGTGATGTTGGTAGGGTCTCTCAGTTAGCACACTTACTGCATAATATTTACTTTGCCTCTTTTCACTAGGTAGCCAGCTTTTGGCAGAAGAGATATGTTGTTCTACATTATTATAATGGACATTTATGAGAAATGCTAGGAAGCAATGATATACTTTAAAAGAGAGCTAAGAATCTATGTAAAACATGCTACCTGTTAAGCAGATAGATTATTTTGCTGGTTTGTACCAGCCAGATTTATAACTTCTTTCTGCATATGTGATACATGTGTAGACAAGAAGAAAGAAAAGTCAAGTGTATTGTAGTTGTCCATATACAGTACAATTCCTTATCATTTTTTCCTTGAAAAACCTGACACTACTGTACTTCAGACTGGAGTTTCAGAGTTCACCAGGGGAAGAACACCTGGCTTCTTTGTTAGATTTTATGTCATACATAAGGAGGCCATGTTTCCCATTGTCAGAGTGTAAAAGAAAATGAAAGCTCTGGGTATCATTAAAATCTTGGAAGTGCAGGATGTGTCAGTTCCATTCCCACAACACCTGGATCAAAAGCTTAGTGTGAGGCAACTTAGCAAACAAAACCAGACTATTTTCCACACTTGATATTTTTTGCAATAAGTTTCCAGTGATGTTCTATTTAAACTGTGTTTGGCAATATTGTCTTGGATACTGATCTTCTGGAGGGTACTGAAAAGGGAAAGTAGGCAACTATAGAAACAATTTTTTAAATGTAATTTTTAATATCTTTTCATCTACACACTGTGATTTAACACAGTGAAAATTTGAATAGGAAGAATATGTGCTTTGATTCAAAGAGTCAATAGAGATGTCTCTGGGTTTGTTATTTTGCATTTTTGCTTTTTCACATTTTCTAGAATGTAATGAACATTACAGATCTTGAGTTTCACAGTTCCATCCTCACCATGAGGCTTGCTAAACTAGGGGGGTTAATAAAAAGAGAGAACTGATGTGTCTTCTTCTGAGTCTAGAAGAAAACATCATAGAGTAGAAAGGAGTCAGACTAACTTATAGTGGGTTTTGTGCATCATGCTGGCACAGATTGTTATGCCAAGATTGAAAACAGGTACTTGGTAATGTGAGTATTCCAGGAGAAATCAATGACTTCCATCAGTATTCCAAATGCTCAATGAGTCTATATTAAATACTTCCAAAGTTGTCTACAATTCCTATTAACATAAAAATTAGCCATGTAACTAGAGAAACTGTTAGCAAGAACAGGAAAGTGTTGTTATCTTTCTACATCTTGGAATCACATTTAAGATCTGGGGTGCTTTTTGCAGAAAATGTAGGATGTAAAGAATGGTAAGGCAAAGGAAAATGAGGCTTATACTTCAGAAATGTGCATAAAACAGTGTTTAACTAAGCACTTTGTTCAAAAAGGAAGCTGCAGCGGAACAGGTACTTGCAAAAAGAACCATTATTGGTTCATTGTGGAGATCAGAGGCATCATTCTGAGAAAAGAAACAGGAGAGAACAGAAAAATAGGGAAAAAAATGTAGCATTCATAAATTAGGCATAGTCTGAGCAGATTATTTATCCCTCCAATGTCACAAGAGGACTGCTTCTCTTTGTCTTGGAAAAGTGGTTGAAGACCCAGAGACAGCAAGTCAGACATGATGTTAGAACTGATCATGTTTGGAGACTATTTGTGGAGCTAGTTGAAGCTTCCTTGACATAAGCTGGGGAACTGTTAAAAGTGTTAGATGGTTATTGACATTAATATTTTCAAGCAAACATTTTAAACTTCTTTATTCCTTCTAATGGTTTCCTTCCACTCAGTATATAACCAAAAATAAAGGATTATTTTTTATAATTATTACTAGTAGTACTACTTTGAGTATAAGAAGTCCAAGTATTTTTATCTTTCTCCTCAGAGTGCATTTTAGCTCATGATACGATAGCCCAACAGTCATATCATAACAACTTTGTAGCCAGAGCAGAATGTATGACCCAATAGCATTCTATTCATGTGCAATTTGATTCCTGGGTCATTAAACATCATATGAGATACCATTTCTTTCTGGTTATACCTCTTCTGTGGTTTGAAGTCCTACTAACCACAGGAATAGCTGTAATTTACTACTTTTTTATATGTATGTGCATATGTGTATAGATGTATATGTGTGCACATTTATGAATTTGCTTTAGTTGCAAAGTGTATTATACTTTGTCAGGAATATGTTGTGGAGAGACACTGAAATATGAATAATAATATAGCATTAGAGATCACCTGTTTATTTTACCTCACATCTAAGTCACCACTTTCTTTTCCTTTCTGCACACTTAATTTAATTTTGTCTTCCAAATAGAATTTTACATACGTTAGTACCTCATAGATTGTCTGCTTGGTAACTGTAGTCTAATAAATAAACTATGAAATGCCAAGTTAGTTATCAGTAAGAGAATTGGCTTCTTGCAATAGTCTTAAATATTTCTATCCAGACCCAGTCATGATTAACACCATGAAAATTTAGGGAGAAACGTAATAATCCCTTCAAGTGATAAGCATCAGATTTTCAGAAGTTTGAGCAGTGTTTTACCTTGTGAAGACAGTAAAGACCATTTCCTATCCTCAGGTGAAAAGTCATTATACTGAGATTGTGTTTAATATGAGCTATGGATTTCATCTGGATTGGCACTTCATTTACATCAGTTTTACCTGAAAAGTTAGAATAGTAGAAGCAGAAAATAATGGATTAGTCTCCAGGTTTCAATACATGTCTGCATCTGCATAAGGATTCTTTCCGACCAGCTTTGTCTGACCATCTCTGTATGCACATTTGTGCTCTTTGGAGGAACAAGCTACCAAAAGTCCTGTAAAGACTTTTGTTTCTAACTAAGGAAATACTGGTTTGCTATGAGCCAAACTGGCAATTGTAGCATTCCAACTAATCCACAGGAGTCACGTGAACCACAGGAACCAATGACCATGTCATTTTGAACATGACATATGGGATGGGGAAGCTTGCTTGATTTCACCAGCCTGCAGTCATGAAGTCAATGTGGAGTCACTTGTGTGTTGTGAATTTACAGACAAGTCATCTGGGCTCATAATGTCTTCATTTAGAAAAGCCTTGTATCAGAAACGGGGAAGCTTTAGGGATCATTTTGATAAATCTCTCCTATCAGGGTTTTCTCTGGTCCATTTCTCATAAATGTTCTATTAAAACTTATATCAGCATAGGAGATCTCTGTGAACTCCCACTATCTACCATTATTTGTCATGTATTTTATTGACATCTATATTTAAACACTTAATACTCTTCATTATTCTCTCAGGATCAGTAACAGCAGGCCACCAACATAAAGCAGCTCAGTGCCATTAAAACTAAGCTACTAACTTATGTTGATCTAAAATAGATTTGAAGATGCAGATGTTACTGTTGTTTTGCCCTCCCTGTATTGTTTTTCATTCAGTTTCTTCCAAACACTGCATGTTTTTAAAAGCAAATGAATTAAAGCTCAGAGACTTGGTAAAATATAAGCTTCTATAGCGGGCTTAAATGTCTGGTTTAAATTGCCATATGGAAAAATGTCTTTTCTGAAACATTTTCTTTAAAATGAAATCAGATTATTTCCTTGATATTAGATGAGACAAAATTTGAGAAAATATTGAAGCATTTAGATAGTAAAACAATACTAAATGGCAAGCAACAGTAGACTGTCTCAATATAATACATAATCTAAATTTGTTCTGTTCTGTGTTTGAAACTTCCATTTTCTTTAAAGAAAACAAACAGGAAACAACAAAAATGTGGTTTTTTTAATAAATCAGAATGTGAATTCAAAAGAAAAAATGCATTTGTATGCCACCCTTTTGAGAACTATTATATTGTGGTCAAAGTAGGGCATAGAGAGATTTAAAGGCGAAAGGCTGCTTCAGAGAGCCAGAAAAAAGAAATAGCAGGAAATGAATTTGTGCCTGCCTCCTAGTAAAAGATACATATTTTTTTAAACAAACCATTAGAAGTACCTTTGAAATGTACAGTATAACAATTGCAGCATATATACTGTGCTGGTGTTAAGATAACCTTTCACTAAAATACTTTTTCCAGTTTATAAAGTAGGCATGTAACCATCAAATGACTTTATGCACTTGCCTTAAAACCAGCAATAACCTCTCAATGCTGGGTTTATACACACTTTGTAGGCAACTGAAGAATAAGCCATTGGATTTCTTTGGTGAAGGTGAGGTTGGTCTCAAAGGAGAGAACTGATTACCTAGGGCATGCAGAGGCATGCCAAGATAATACATGTAGACCTGGAAACCTCAAACCTGACCACCCTTGTTTCAGCTTTAATGATGTTCTTCTGTGTTTAAATAGTAAGGGGAGAACTGCTAATATGTTGAGGTATGTTCTCTGTTAAAGTTCTAGGCATAATGGTGCTCAACAATGGAGGCTGTAGCATGAGACAACAACTAGTTCTGCCCTGTTTGTGTCTGCTATGTGTCATCTTGCAGATAAATATTAGTTATTTTTCTTACCCTGCCCTCAACTGTTTAAAATGTGGGGAAATCTGAGCTTCTGAACTTCCTGATGTAGAACAAGGGGCCTCGTAGCCCCAGCACTATGGAGGACTTCTATGCGATGTATTACTCTATAAAATAATATATTTTATAGTTTGGGTTTTTTTTTTTTTCTGTAAGTAAAACAATTAACTTTTAGATTGTTTTCTGTTCTGTGAGAACTGAACAATTACATTAACAACACCCTTCCATTTTACCTCAATATTTTTCCCATTAAAATTTCTTAGCTTCTGCCATCTATAGAAGCTACCGAGAATGTAATCAGTGATTAAAATGCATGTTTTCATCTCATTGATTTTTTAGAAGGGGGACTTGACATTTACATTTAATTTGATCACACCAAATTAGGTGCATATATAACCTCTTGGCATGAACCTCTTTCAGCTCCTTCTCCAAACCTTTTTTTTTTTTTAAAAAAGAGTGATCGGCTTATATATATAGCAGTGTGCAAAGCAAATAGTTGGAGAATAGAAGCACCATACTTTAAAAGAAGTAATAAACTGGTAAGGACTAATGGGTAATAACTGAGACTTTGGCACCTTTCTTAGATGGGCAATAAAAAGAACATTCCACATGAAAAATTAAAGGTGTTATGGAGATGTTGAAAGTGATTTTCTATTTCTTACTGAGAGATTATGAGAGAGATGAAGGATTCCAGTCTTTGAGAACCAGAGATAGTAATTTCTCTAGCTCTATGGGACATGCTATACTTAGGAATGAAGCTGTGTCTAATAAAATCTGAGGCTGAAATATTACCTCTGGCTTCCAGAACTTTATTCCTTTTATCCTCTCACAGGAATGCTACATTCCAGTTAACCATCCAAGTACCAGGGTTCACCAGTGCTTGACAGTAGTTTGTGATACATCGTATGTGTATTTCTGTGTATGGATGTATCTCTTCAGGATTGTTCTGAGAGCAGGGATGGAGAGGGAGAAATATTTCTTACCTGCACAGTTGAATGATAATCCAGTGAACGACTTGCAACATAAAAAGGCCTTGGTGTATGTTTCAGCTATAATATTTCCTCTCCAGCATTTTGTTAATGAGACTACTAAATCATCAGTGGAAATAGTTTAGTATTTTCATGTGTACATGTTAAAAGGTCATATGAATATCAGACGATAATACTCCAGTGATACTTCATTGCATACTCAAACTATTTCTAACAGATCCACACAAATATTAAAATCCTGTGTTGACAGGAAAGCAGGAATCATCAGCAGGTGACATCAAGAATAGAAAGGAAACTGGGGCTGCATTCTATTTGCTAGGTATATGTTCTTCCTAGCTTTGCCTGCTTTGTGTAAAATGTCTTGCAAATGACATATTCCAGTACTGAGTTATCTAAAATGTGAAAATAGTAGTTTAATTTTGAGACAATACAATACATTTACCCCCAAATTATGCTACTTTGTGTCCCCCAGTCTTTTCCCTTTACTAAATTTCCTTTCTAATTTTTACTTTTCTGAAATTTGGTTTTACTGATATGAGTTTTTAATGTGCGTTTTTAAGATGAGGTTGCTGGGAGAAGATCTTACAATTGGAGTACCTTCCTTTGTAAGTCATTTAGAAGGTGTATTGGCTGTGGAATTACTGACATGTATTACTGCTATCTCTCAAGGATTGCAAATACATCACAATTACGCTCCTTAATTTTGGAGTCTTATCTAAATCTCATTAAACTCAGCTAAAATGTGTGCTTGTAGGTCAGTTTCCCTGAGGCTAGTTGCTTAAGGCAGTCTTAGCTAAGGATGCACTTGTGAGAATTAAGTGCTTCTGGTTCTGTTGTCACTTCACTGAAGGATTTTTACTTAAATTGGTTTACAGTAAGTTGAGAATACTGTCTTGGGTTAGTGCAGTGGCATTTGGTAAGCTGGAGGGGCAGCTTTTGGAGGTGGGAGTAGCAGAGGAGTGGCTCCTGTGAGAAGCTGCTGGAAGCACCCTTGGTTCCACTGCTGGCCCTCCTCTGGCCAAGGCTGAGCAGATATGGGAAGCTGGATGTGCCTCTGGGAGTAACATATTCAAGAAAGGGAAGATGGAACTGCAAAAATAAAAAAGAAGAGAGGAAAGGGAGAAGAGAGGAAAGGGAGAAGAGAGGAAAGGGAGAAGAGAGGAAAGGGAGAAGAGAGGAGAGGGAGAAGAGAGGAGAGGGAGAAGAAAGGAGAGGGAGAAGAAAGGAGAGAGAGAGGAGAGGAGATGGAGAAAAAAGGAGAGAGAGAGGAGAGGGGAGGAGAGGAGAGGAAGAGGGATGCCATAGTAAAGACACCAAGGTCAGTGAAGAAGGAGAAGGAGAAGGAAAAGGTGTCTGAGCAGAGATTTCCCTGCAGGATGGGATGAAATAGCAGCTATACCTCTGCAGCCCATGGAGCATGGTGGAGCAGTCCCTGAAGGACTATGGTGAAGCAGAAATGGATTTGCAGTCCCTAAAGCATCACTATGGGCAGACATGGAGATAGTGCCAGGGAGTGTGACGGATAAGGAGCTGCAGCCTGTGCAGGATCACTGAGAGGGGCAGGTGTAGATCTGCAGCCAATGAGGACCTTGTACCAGGGGAGGTGACTATTCCCAAAGCAGGCTATAACTTTGTGGGCAGCCCACTTGGCTTTTTTTTTTTTGGTGGGGGGGCCTTTTTTGTTTGTTTTTTTGTGTTTGTTTGTAAATGCACAAAATACCGACTTATTTCCTTAACTCATTTACATTTTTATATTCTAGAAATAGCTTCTCTTGCACCAGAAATTATAATCATGTTGCACATCATCTTTATGGAACTTTATAATTCAGCCACAGAATTCTTGATTTCAGCTGTTTTCTAATAGATACTAAACAGCAACCATCACTTTATTGACAGCTTTAAGAGCAAAATTGCAGAGAAGTATAAAGGGTTTTTTGCAAATGAATTGTATCCTTAATGTTCAACTACACCTAGAGAAAGGGAGTGTCTGAGAGATGTATATTTTGATGGAGGAAGCAACAGAAATTGTAAATTTGAGCAGCGTTATAGTAGGGGAAAAATGACAATCAGGGAGGAAGCAAAGGTGCCCTAATTCACCTCTGGCCAGCAGAACTCCCTGAGGGCATTATCTAGGCGATGTCTCCAGAAGGGGTCAGTGCTTACCTGAGTCTCCCCTGTCAGAGCTGGAAGCAAAGAGAGCTCCAGAACAGCCAAGTGTATTGCCATCTGCAGTGCCTTCTGCCTTTGTAGTGATGTTGCTTCAGTCAATTCCACAATAAGGAAGGGAAGTATATATTTAATCAAGTCGAAGGCTGGATTATGGCTGTCTGATGCCCATGCATGGGGTCTATGCAGAGACAGTTTGGAGAGGCCCAGATTAAGATAAGCTATCTTTCTAAATTCCCTTTTCAGTCAATAAAGCCAATGGAGCCAAGAAAAATCTGAAAGCAGTCATCTCCTAGCTGGCTAATTGAATCTTTCCAGACCCCTTGGACTGTGCTGACTGGATCTTGGTTGACTACCATGGAAGCTTAGTCACTGATGTCACACCTCAACTTATAGCTGTCTCCATTGTGTGCTGAATCCTGTCAGCTGACCCTAACAACAGGATGCAGTTGCCTCAGTATAGGCTATCATTTAGTAGTAGTAGTAGTATTTTAGAAGCCATTGCATATTCACCTCTTCCATGATTTCCACTGACCCGGGAGTGGGTTACGCTTAAATCTGCCAGCCCTACGCAGATGTCTTAGATACTCCCAGGCACACTGAGTGGTACTAGTACCCAGATTTTAGGGAACAGTATGCTGACCTTACTCTTGTACCAGTAGTTTCAAAGAAGTAGTAAGCAAAGTAAAATCTAACTTGTCATTTCCATTTTTGTAATTTACAAATGCAAGTCCATTATTGTTCTTTCACTGAAGATACTGGTCTTATATATAAAACAGTGGTGATCAGTGGTGCAGAATCCAGCTGGAGACCTGTGACTAGTGGATTCCCCAGGAATCAGTGCTGGGTCCAGTCCTGTTAATATCTCTATCAATCCCCTTGATGATGGGACACTGTATCTTCTTGGCAAGTTTGCTGATGACACAAAGCTGGGGGGACTGGATGACACCCCAGAACACTATTGTTATCCTTTTTATTTATCCTTTTTGTTTTCCCTTTTTCTGTTCTCTGTCCTTCATATTGTTCTTCATCACTTCACCTGAACAGCCCTGGCCCTGATTTTACCTCAGATTCTGAAATTTGCTTCAATTCATATCAGGATTAATTCTAGTGAAGGAGAGATTTTTTTTTTTTTTCCCCTCCTTTGGTAAGCTTGTGAATAACAGTTACTGCTTGAACAGTATTAAGTGCAAAAGGACCTTATCATGCCATTATTCGTCCTTTTCCAGAGGGTGTTACTCAGCAGCAAAATTTTTCACCTCACAGAATCTGACTGCTACTCAGCAGATTTCTAGAAGCACGGCAGTTGGAGAGCTGTTGGAGAGCAATGACGGGGAAAGGGACCTGGAGGTGCTGGTGGATGGGAGGATGAGCATGAGCCAACAATGTGTCCTTGTGGCCAAGAAGGCCAATGACATCCTGGGTTGTACTAGAAGTGGGGTGGTTAGTAGGTCAAGAGAGGTTCACCTCCACCTCTGCTCTGATGAGGCCAAATCTGGAATATTTTGTCCAGTTCTGGGCCTCTGAGTTCCAGAAGGACAGAGAACTGCTTGAAAGAGTCCATCAGAGCCTCCAAGATGATTGAGGGAGTGGAAAATCTCTCTTACGAGGAAAAGCTGAGGGAGCTGTGTCCCCTCAGCTTGGAGAAGAGGAGAATGAGGGGCAATCTTATCAATGTTTATAAACATGTTAAGGGAGAGAGCCAGGAGAATGGTGCCAGGCTCTTCTCAGTTATGCCCAATGATAGAACAAGAGGCAGTGGATATAAGCTTGAGCACAGGAGATTCCATATAAACACAAGGAGAAATTTTTTCACTGAGGGTGAGAGGGCACTGAAACAGATGCCCAGGGAGGTTGTGGAGTCTCCTTCTCTGGACACATTCAAAGCCCACCTGGATGTGTTCCTTTGTGACCTCTTGTAGGTGACCCTGCTCTGGCAGGGGGGTTGGACTCCACGATCTTTTGAGGTCGCTTCCAACCCCTAACTTTCTGTGATTTCTGTGATTCTGTGACAGATAACTTGAATTGTAGGTATATGAATTTGAAGGAAGACTGATGTATCATTACTGATAGTCAATAGTCAATATAAATAAATAGTCAATATAAATAAAGATATATTATAAAGATATCATAGGAAATATTAATTCTTTTAACTAGAGGTGCTCTAAGACACAACTATTCTTTATCTAGCAAGTTGGGGAATAAACAGCTGAGAAACTAGAGCAGCACTGGCTCCCTCAATTGTCCTTTAATCATCAAATAAGCAGATTATAATAATAATTTCTCCTAAACAAAGACTAGTGGCATCCTAGGTTAAATCCTAAAATGTTATAATCAGAACAACAGGAAATATTACAGTAGTTTTCTCTGTCCAACTGGTGGCTGTCTCAGATGGTATGCAGAGCCTGCTTTTGTCTTCATGTGAATAGTTCCATAATTCAAAGTAAAGGCGATGTGGTTCTGCTTCAAAATGGGCATCAGGCAGTACAGCATTATTACATGCAGCATACTGGTGAGTATGTACAGGCACTTCTGAACAACTTGTAGCTACAAGAAGTACAAATCAACCAAATGTTTGCAGGAGAAGTATGGAACTGTGAATTGTTCTATGTATGCAAGGACTTAGCTCTGCAGGAAGGATGAAGCTTTAAGCTCATAGTATGTTTGGATAGGATGAGGCTACAGATGTATTTATTCACAGTGAATGGATAGGTAAAAAGGAATCTTAAAGTCATTTATTTCAGCTCTGTTGGAGCTAAACAAGAATGAGGAAGTATATGAGCACTAAATTGGTTACACAAAGACCTTTTTTCCCCCTCTTCAAATTGAGAAATCAGATTATGGTAGCACTCAGGAAGAAACTAATGCCAACTGTTTGGACTCCTGTAACAACTTGGTAGAGATAGATGTCTAGATATTCTTCTTATAGTTTACTTGCATTGAGTCATGTTGATTGCAAACTACAATACAACTGTTCTGCTTATTTTTTATTTAAGGCACACTTGTAGCACCTCTGACTTTTCACCTTTTTCTAGAACATCACACAAGGACTCATTTTGCATTGATGCCACCATTGGAAAATTCCTGAATTTACACAGGTTTTGGCATTTCTGTATAGTTTTATGGTGCTTTTTAATGCAGTACAATTCACAAAGAACCTTTTGTTTCCCTGAAGATATTTTCAAAAGCCACCTTTTCAGCTTTAATATGACTGTTGCAGAAATGGAGAGAGTTTTGAATAGTCATTCTGATGCTGAATACTCACTTAACATGTTGCAGCTGATCCTGATGGAGTGCTGTGTACAACTTAAGTATCAACACTGGGGTTTCAGCAGAGCTGAGAGTTGCTGCAAAATTCAGTTCTTGGCAAGAATGTCAATTTTCTATGTGCCAAGTGTCTGTTATTTAACCAAGCAGAGGATATTGAGTTACTGTAGCAGAAGCAAGATGTATGATTCATGTTTGCATATCCTTCTTCAAAACAGAAACAAAGAGATTTCACTTTAACACATCTTGCTTCTCTCAGTAGCCTTTTCCCATTCACATTGCCCCAGTTTGAGAAAAAAAAAAATACAAGCATGAAATATTTATTCACTTATTTGATGAGACAAGTAACAGAGCATGCTGTCAGGTAGTAAACCAAACTTAAGTAGGACCAAAAATCTCAGCAGCATAGCATATATTTTGAAGCTATAGAGAGACACTGTGTTATTAAAAGTCTACCACTTTTAAATATTTTTTATTTTTAAGAAGAGTTTTTAAAAACATCATATTTACAAAGCAATAATTTTAAAATCAATGCTTTTATTTTAGGCACTTATGCTAGTTTTGGTGATGTTGAGTTCTGATTAGTTTAGGGTTGGGGGTTTTTACATTGATTACTTCTCCTGTTTCTTTTGAAAAGGGCAATTTGGATTTGATGCTGTTCCTTTAATGCTTTTCTTAAGACTGCAGTCACTGTCAAAATAGATCAGATCAGGACCCTGTTTAACCCAGTTTTGTCAGTGTGCCACTGACCACCACTGACTGCAGCCGTACAGAGGGCAGCGTGTGCTCCCATCTGTACCAGCTCCCTGTGAGGTAGGCAACACTTCACCTGGATGCTGCTGCCTGCCAGCTCTGCTTGCTCCTGACTGTTGGTCAGATGATATTAACAAGCTTTGCAAGTCCTGATGAAGTTTTCTACAGAAAAGCTAACTAGATTTTCCTGCCTCAGCTACCCTAGCTGTGGGTGGTTGTGAATGCCATTCAGCGTATAATGAAGTGGGTATACAGATAATTAACTTCCGGGTGAAGATGATTTTTCTATAAGAAAATTCAGATGAAAATAAACTTTCTCAAGTGTGTTTCATTTTTGGTTGCAGATGCATTTTCAGATGCAATTGACATGAATTCCACATGAGTAACTCTGGATGAAAGGATGGGCTGTAATAGCATGACCTGTCCTATGTGCTCTATGGCCTTCCCCTACTTGTGGATATGCAAGCAGAAATAACTGTGTGACCCTGGCCTTGAATCTCCGGTAGCTTTGTGTGATCAGAGAACCCTGCAGTTGTCTGCTCTACCTTAGTAGATGCCAGTACATGTTGCACATGAACAGGTCCTAGACAGGTCACCTGTGGATAAATGGCACTGCCATGGACCACAGAAAAATACTAAAAAAGCAATGTGTACAATCTCTTCTGTTCATTTGTAGCTATACATTCATTTTTACTACTTCAAATTAAGAAGCAGCTGTTGGCTTCTTCTCCCAAGTAACTGGTGATAGGACAAGAATTGGCCTCAAGTTGCACCAGGGCAGTGTTAGATTGGGCATTGGAAAAATTCCTTTACCGAAAAAGCGGTCAAGCATTGGAACAGGCTGCCCAGGGGAGTGATTGAGTTACCATCCCTGGAGGTGTTAAAAAAACATGTAGCTGTGAAACTTCAGGACATGTTTTATTTGGCATGATGGTGCTGGATCAACAGCTTGACTTGATGGTTTTAGATGTCTTCTCCAACCTTAATGATTCTGTGATCCCCAAGAACTTTGAAGGATTATTAGTGGTTCAGCAAGGTGAAAAGTGTGATTATCTTACGTCTCTATGATAGCCTTTCTAGTACTTTGTTTAACATATTAAAAAAACAAAAAAACAAGCAGTTCTAAATAATTTGAAATTCCTGGAGAATTGTAAAGGTAATTTAACTTAAAATCAATATAACACTTGTGACCAAATAATGGCACTTATTTTGCATTACATCAGAACTTTTCAGTATTTACTATAGAAATCTATTAACTTTCTGGTTAACAGCAGTCTTTCATTCAAAATATGTCTGCTGCTGGCCTTTGGGTCTAGAAAATAGGACAGGTAATGTAATGAAAACCAGTTGGACACAGTTTTCATATTCTACTTCAGGTGGGATCTAATAGTCACAATGAGAAGTTATAATGAGAAGTCATAATGAGAAGTTATATTTTATCAACCATACCCTATGCTGCTTATGGGAGTAAGGTGTAAGCAGTTTGGATAAAAATGAGCAGCATTTTGCTTTCTGTATACAATTTCCAAAAAAAGGATGTCATGAGTTTGCACAAAAGTTTCTTACCAACTCTTCCATACCCAAAGCTTAAGACTAAAATAATCTATTCACTGATGTTACAGAGTGAAGCAACCAGGCTGGTTAAATGCTTTCTGAAGCAACTGAGAGGCAGCACTGTGTATTTTAAAACTAGAAAAGGCATACTCATAGGTAGAATGAGTAGAACTGAGGGCATTAATTTTTCATGAAGATTTCCACTCATCTTTTGCAAATTTACTGGAAGGTTTTTTTGACAATATACGAAAATCAAATTTTATTCTTAACTTCTTGATACTATTTGAAGTAAAACATGGTATCTCTGCGTATCTTCTGGGATTGTGGACTGCAATTACAAATGGATAATGCAGAAAAGAGAGTTCTGGCTTATTATGCACATTGAAATAAACTGAGTGGGTCATGACAGGGTCAAATTGAATAAGAAAGTTTGTATTCTGTTGATGCCAAATAATGTTATTAGAATATTTGTTGTCTAACTAAGATAAAATACATATATTTTTTTTTTCATTCCTCTTGTGAAAAGTTTTCTTACCAAGCTTGGTCTTTTGGTTTTGCTTGGGTTTTTCTTATTTTCCTTTTAGAGATCTTTTACAGGTTCTGTACAATTTTATCATAATATTCAGGCTCTTGAAATAATTTCTGAGGTTATATTTTCAGCGGGCACAGACTAGCAAAGTCCTGATTCAAATCTGTCCTTGAATCCGTTATAAAATTGAAGCTGCAAGACATAATAGTATTTTTTCTTGAATATTTCATTCTAGTTAAAAAAAAATAAAAAATAATTATATATTACATCGTACCAAGATGTTTGGATTTGGATTGTTTTAGAGGAGGAAGAGTAATGGAAAATGGGAAAATGGTTTCAGTAATGCATAAAACTGAGGAACTGAAAAATGAAGAAACACAAAGGAGACAAGGGTTGAAAGCAAAAAAAAAAAAAAAAAAAAAAAAAAAGTAATGCAAACCAGCAGATGGAGATTTTTAGGAAACCAAAGAAGTAACAGAAATAACCGTGCTTTGTTTTCATGTGCTGTTTGGCCTTAAAACTGTGTTAGACTAAAGTGTTCTTTTTATCAGAGCACTGGGTGTTGCAGAGATTATTTCAGTGGCGAGCCTCAGCAAAGATGAATGTGCTTCTGTTTCCCTCTGCTGATTAGCACGGTCCCAAATGGCAAGTGTGATAAACCCTGGTCTTTTCATGCCCCTTTTTTCCCTTCAACTCAAAGCCTGTGAGATCACAGGGTAATTTTTTCTCCCTAACAAGACACTGGTGTTTTCTCCTGCATTCTTCATAAATCAGACATTTAAAATACTTAAGACGGTGTCTTTACATTTCCTGTTTCCATGGAATCTATAGGAGGTTGAAAGTATTCCAGGATGCCCTGCCAGCCCTTAAAGCCATTATCAGATTTTCAGTCTCTTGTGTCTCACTTAGATCTTCGGAGCTATATTGCATGGCTGTTCTCAGCTGAGCAACTCTGCATGAGGAGCTCTTAAATGATGCCTTCTAAACTTCCTATATTCTTTTGATTTCACACTGAGTCTATTTTTTGCATCTTACTGCCATTTGTCGTTCCCTGGAGGCAAGCGCTACAGCATATACAACACCCACAGCTAGATAATCACAAGTTTGGACCTGTGACTACTAAAAGCAAAGTCTTTTTAAAGAAAAAACTGAAAAAAGTGTTCTTGTAGTTAGTGCATTGAGATAGCATCAGAGCAAAGGCAGCTGTACAACTGCTTTACAAAATACCATCTTTCTGAGACTCCTGTTTCCCTGAGTTTCTTCTAAATGTACCTGTCCTAACCTTTTCCTCGACTTGCTCAGAATTGCTGCAGTGTAGCATGCAGACTAACAGGACCACTGATTAGTATACCTGACAGCTCTGCTTTCTTGCCATGCACAAAGATAAAACACCATTGCATTTAAGGCGGGACGTGTGCCATTTTCTTATGTGGAAGCGGGCTTTGGACCTGAGGGCAGACAAGTGAGAGATCAGAGCTGACCATTTTGGCATAAAAAGCAGGACATCTCCATAGCATAAACCTCCTGGCCAAGGAGGATACAGGAAACTTTAAAATGGTACTGTAATGCTGGTGCTTTTTTTATTATTATTATTTTTTCACTTGTCACTTTTGAATGTAATCACTGAAACATTTTTGTTTTGAAGAATCCTTTTCTGCAGCATGAATTTCAAGGGTTCCCTTGTGAGCTGTAGGCTGAGCAAGCATTGCTTGATTGCTATGGTGTGCTAAACCATGACATAGTGTCTGCACACTAACATAATTATTCTGTTCCTTTTATTTAAACTGTGGATTCAGAATTTAAAAGGGGGATAGAATGTAGCAAATAAAAAACTGCATGAGCATAAGAATGAGATTATTAGAGTCTCTAACTGTATGACTGGAGAATGAAGATTTGAATTCTGGAAGAGCAGGCAAATAGCATTTTGGGGCAGTGGAACTGGAGAAAGAGCTATGACAAAGGTGGTTTGTCATGAAATACAGAAAAGCTATGCTTAACAGCCTGTAGTTATGAGCAAGTTTCCATGTTTGGCAGCAGTACCCTCTGAAAATTTTGCTGCATCCACTGCTCCATGCCAGGCTATGGCAGAGCGGCTCCTTCAGGTGTGCTGGCAGACATGTTCATTGCCCCATGCTGAACTGCACGGGTTCAGTTCCACCAAGCAGTCACTCAGCATATTTTTTAGGAAGGACACGAGGAGATTTGGTAGATCAGGCTGCTTGAGCTGCAGCACAGTGTGGTCCCACAAACTCATGCGCTGGCATGGCTGTGATAGCAAAACAAGGGCAGGAGTGGGTGGGAAGCTTGTTGCACAAGCTCTGTAGCTCTTGAACTGAAGTGGGTATTTTGTACTTTAGTGTCAGGATGGCTTTAAGTGGTGAGGATTGCATATTTTAGATTATTATTTCCAAAGTCTTCCTAAGTTTTAGGCAGAGGGGATTTCCAGGTTTACTGTTCACTGCCTTTTGGCACGAAGTCTTCTTGTATGAGCAAGCACGGATTTGAAAAGAGAAAAAACAAGGTTCCCAGTTCTTCCATTTTCTGCTCCCACCCACTCACCCCTTTCCTTCTGCCATGCCAGGGCCTGCTTTCAGGGCAGGGCCATGCAGGCAGCAGGGTTGGGGTCATGGCAGCATTACAGGGACTGGCACCTGCAGCCCTGGCCTGCCCGATGGGGGTGAGGAGAGGAGGGGCAGCTGGGGGGGCCGAGACAGCTTCTTCTCAGTGTGTTTTGGATGCTTCACTTGCTGCCTTTGTAGCGTGCTGTGTCCATATGGTATGTATAAGCGATCTAAAATCTAATTGTATATCTAAATATCAAGTTTTTTTTTCCTGCTCTGCTCCTTTTCTATAAGAGATTTTTGGGACAATGTAGTTAAGTTGCCTAAACATTTCCTGAACTGATTCCCATCATTTATAAGAAAGGTTAGTTTCTTGTTCATGTGAGTCTCGTTGCTGATGCATCACTGGCATAACACTTGCTGTTAAAAAAAGAGGCATAAAGGCATTGAATATGACCCAACATTCAGCAGGAAACCTCTGAAAAGCATGCAAGAGTTTGCTGGTGAGCTTCTAGAAATCTGCTGAGTAGCAGTCACAGATTTTCTGAGGTGAGAAATTTTGCTGCTGAGTTACACCCTCTGGAAAAGGACAAATATTGGCATGGTAAGGTCCTTTTGCACTTAATACTGTTCAAGCAGTAACTGTTATTCACAAGACTACCAAAGGAGGGGAAAAAAATATCTCCTTCTTCACTAGAATCAATCCTGGCATGAATTGAAACAAATCACAAAAGCTGAGGTAAAATCAGGGCCAGGGCTATTCAGGTAAATCAATAAACTTAAAGAACAATATGAAGGACACAGAACACAAAAAGGATAACAATAATTAAATAGTGTCAAAATATTTTAAATATTTGTGTTTTCTTTGTTTTCAGATAAGCTTTCCAGATAGGTAGAACCCTTTTAAGCACTGAAAAATAAAGGAATAAGAAATCCTGCTCACTGACTGTGGATGAAATCCAAACCTGTTGGTTTGAGTCAGTGAAAATTCGGTTATTTAATTCAGTAAGGCCAGGTTTCTACTGTTTATAATGACCTACTGTATTTTTGGACACCCTTTCTGTACAGAAATTAGCTTCCACTACTTAAATATTTTTAATGGTTGTGGATATCAAGTGTAATCATTCTGCAGCTTTTCAGATGTTATTTTCTTGTAGCCAGCTAGTGAAGACAGTAATAGGATAAACTAAGTCAAAGCAGTAATGTAACTGCTTTCAGCACAGGTTTTCCCTATGTTTTATCTCTTTCAAGTAAGAAATAGGGCTATTTTGAAACAATGCAAGAAGACAGCTGGGTTTCTTTCAGTTTTGTGAAAGATACTTGTTTATGGGTTACTCCTTCTTACTGTGTTGAGCATAAATGCCAAATTCCAGTTTGAGCTGGAATGTTATCATAGCTCTTCAGTTTATGCCCTTTTACAGACAGCCTTTTACAGCAAATTGACTGAGAATCAGAAAAAAACTCTCTCAGTATACCAAATGGAAGCTGTAAAAATCTCTGCAAAGTTGTAAAATTCCTGAAAAGTAACTCTTAAGTGGAAGGGGAATTTAACAGTTTTACGTCAGCATTAAAACAATGGAATTGTGTGTTGATTGGTACTGTCATGTTTAGAAAGCTGTTGAAGAGTTAGCTATTGGCAGAATTATGCCTTGTAGGATAGGATTTAAAGTCCACTACCAGATTATCTCATCTGCATTTGTCATTAACTTAGGTTTTCTCACTGTCAAATCCCTCAGTGATGCATTTCATTTCCTTGATACTAATTTTCCAATTTTTTTTTTTTTTTTTTTTTTTTTTTTTTGCCAAGCGAGCAGTTCTGCATCATCTTAGATGTAATTTCTACATGTATTCTGTGAATTGCCAACTTTAATTTCACTTGACTGGCTCTTTGATAGAATTTTCCCTACACCACAATTGTTTTTGTAATTCCAGATGGGTAATTATGGGCTAGATGGTAATGCCTTCAGGGAGGCAGAAGAAGTGGGTACTATGCATAGTGAGGAGAGATTTGAAAAAAGCTATTGGCATTGGCAGGGAAATGCAGAAAGTCAGAATCATGTGGGAAGAAGTTGCTATGCCTTTTATTTTAGCTTCAATTCAAATACATGCATCCCTATATTTTGGCTTTTAAATGTTGTATCATATAGCTAAAAATACCCCAGTGATGCCTACAAGAGGAAGAAGAAAGGACCTAGCTTTTCCTGAGGGATATAAAGACTCTTAAGGCTTCCCTTTTTCCTGGATTCTTGTCATCTGTGCACTCCAAATTAAATTGGAATAATAAATAAAAAATCCACTGTATAGCAGGGCAAAGGTTTCTTCTGTAGATCTGTCTTGTTAGCAAGTGTTACACTTCTCTGTGGAGATGCTTACTGATTCCTGCTGATTCATTATGGCAGGAGTGGCTCGTTAACTCTTGCCAGAAAGAGGAGTGACAAGTGGTGCTTCCTGGTGAAAAAGAGCAGAAGGGCTAAGCCTGACCTCAATGCAGCAAGTGTAGCTTTTGTTCAGAGCAATATGGGTTGCTGACACAGGATGTAGATTTGGATTTTAGCAAGCCAAAATTGTGTTTCCAAAAACTTTTCAAGCAGCTGCTCAAACATCCTGATCTAATGAGAGACAGGCAGACAAAATGCTAGCACGGGGAGAGGGCTTGAGTGCACAAGTTGGAACAGCGCTTCCTGCTCTGTCAAACATTTGTCCTCCTTTTGTCAGATTGCTTGATGGGTTTGTTCAACTTCATGTATTGTGGTGATTGATATGGGCTAGATCTATGGCAGAAAGCTAGACTGGATAGAAACTCTGTGAGAGAGCAAAATTTTATTTTACAGAGCAGCTGTACGGTTTGTAAGGTAATTTGTAATAACAGTCTAAGCTTTTGCAGGTCTTCAATTTACTTACATAAATGTGTGTGTATGTATATATATATATATATATATATGTAGTACACATATATATTATAGTGTAGACATAAATATCATGGAATCACAGATTTGGGTTGGAAGTGACCTCTAAGGGTCATCCAGTCCAATTCTCCTGCAGTAAGCAGGGATATCCTCAACTAGATCAGGTTGCTCATCAAGCCTCACCTTAAATATCTCCAGGGATGAGGCCTCCACCACCTCCCTGGGCAACCTGCTCCGTTTTTCAACCACCCTCATCATAAATAATTTTTTCCTAATATCTCATCTAAATCTACTTTTCTGTAATTTAAAATCATTGCTCCTTGTCCTATCACTACAAGTCCTTGCAAATAGTCCCTCTCCAGCCTTCCTGTCAGCCCCTTTCAGGTACTGCGAGGTCACTATTAGGTCTCCCTGGGGCCTTCTTTTCTCCAGGCTGAACAACCCCAGCTTCCTCTGTCTGTCTTCAGAGTGGAGGTGTTCCAGCCCCCTGATCATTTTTGTAGCTCTCCTCTGGACCTGCTCCAACAGATCCGTGTCCTTCCTGTATGGAGGGCTCCAGAGCTGGATACTGTACTCCAGGTGAGGTCTTAACAGAGGAGAGTGGCAGAATCACCTCTCTCTGTCTACTAGCCATGCTTCTTTTGATGCAGCCCAGGATGGGATTGGCCTTCTGTGGTGCAGGTGTGCATTGTTGGCTCATATCCAGCTTTTCATACTGATAAGGTAGATTGTTCTAACCCAGGTGTAGGACCCTGTGCTTGGTCTTGCTGAACCTCATGAGGTTCACCTGGGCCCATCTCTCCAGTTTGTCCAGGTCCTTCTGGATAACATTCCATCCCTCTGGCTTATTGATAGCACCACTCAGCTTGGTGTCATCTGCAAACTTGCTTATGGTGCACGCTATCTTGCTGTCTGTATCGTTGATAAAAATATTTAAGCAGTGCAAGTTCCAGCATGGAACCCTGAGGGTCACCACTTGTCACTGGTTTCCATCTAGACTTCGAGCCATTGACCACCACCCTCTGGATACGACCATCCAGCCAATTCCTTATCCACTGAGCACCCATCAAATCCATATCTCTCCAACTCAGTGAGTAGGATATTGCGGGGAACCGTGTCAAAGGACTTGCAGAAATCCAGATAGATGCCATCAACTTCTTTTCCCCTGTCAACTGATGCAGTCACTTTATTGTAGAAATCAAACCAGGATACCTGAACTTTCAAAGCTGTAGTTCCGTAGCTTGCTTATTGAGGCAGCAAGGAGGGCAGCTATTTATTTGCTAAAATTAAATTGCTTTCTTAAAGTTTCGTCATAGCTTTCAGATGTCCTGGCACATCCAGCTATATTCTACCAGCTATGTCTGAATAGGCAAGATTTTTACAGTGCAAAAGCATTGACTGTTGCTGCTCCTGTGCACACCAGGAGAAGGAGTACAGTAGTTGTTACAACACTTACCTGGTGGCTACTACTATTAAAAGGTTTCTGTTAGTCCAGAAAATTGTAATTTCCATCTCTTATGCTTTCCTCAGTCTATTTAATGGTAGAGTCAGATATCAACACATAGGCTGTTGAGAGAAATTCAGCTTTCAATTACCCTGCATGTTATAACATCACCTAGGAATTAGTTTCTGTTAAAGTTCATGTCATGTATTTGTTTAGCTGTATGTAAATACCTGATTAGCACTATGCTAAACAGTTTATTTCTCTTTTAACTACTACAGTATACCCTGCAAATGACTTTGTCTTTAGTGTGTTGCTTGTTTCAGAGCAGCTTTTACACGTGTGTTTTTTCCAGTTACAGTAATTCATACGTTTTGTACACAGTTTTAATCACATGAAAGTCTGAATTAGACTTTTAATTATTAATAAGATGAAATCCATTGATTTTTTCCAGTTGTTCAAACATGAGTCTGGCCTAATCCTGCCTCAGGCTTGAGGGGCACTGAGATGAGCAGCAAATCCTTGAGCTAAACATTCATTTCATGGATTTAAAGGGAGATAGAGGGGGAGGAGGCATCTCTCCTTTTCTTTTCTATTAGTTTTTTCCCTTTCCTCATATGCTAACATGTATTTGAAAGCTATAATTGCATCATGACAAAAATAATTGAAAACAGAAGAGTTTGAATTTGAAAAAATTGTTCAAAAGCAAAATTGTGCCTTACTTAAGTCAACTCAGCTTATGTGACTGCCTGCACAACTGATGAAAGGATACCTGTGGTGCTGAAAGCTTTACTCCTGAGGCTCAGAAGTCATATAGCTAATAAGTGAACTTGTGAGTATTCTCACACATGAAAGTGCATAAGGTAATGCAGGACCTGTGTGCATTGTCTTAATGCACATGAGTAGGTGATGTTTATCCTATGATTAGCATCAGATTTTCCCTTTTGTGTGAAAGACTCTTTTCAAAGCCTCTGGCTCAGCTGCACATTGGTGGTTTGATGCAATTTTGTCACAGTTAATTCTTTAATTGATCAGTAAATTTCTTTAATTGATCTGATCCTTTTTGTTCTTTACATATGACCCTAAGTATTAAAGCCTGGCATCCATCCATCCTACAGGAGTCAAATAGTTTATTCCTTTGTCTTTTATAAGTTTAGTTTTTGTTTAACCTGTTGTATTACCATAAGAAATCTCTTCTGTGAGATCTGAATCCAGGCTAAAGCAGCTTCAAAAGAAGAGGGGGCTGGGCAGGGAATAAAATTCAGCAAACGCAGAATGGGGTTAAAACCCCCCACAATTTGTTAATTTAAAAATATGTAATTTGAAGCTGTCCTCTATGCTTTTCTGGAAATCAGGGCCAATATTTTGAGCTTTATTCTGTTGTCTTTGGAATTTTTAGCCGCTGTACAGCTGTCTAGAATCCCTGGTCTTGGGGACTTAATTCCCCAAATGATACAAACATTTCAGAAGGCATCCATGAATATAACAAGTTCAAAGTGGCAAGTATCAGTACCTCAGTTGTGCACAGGAAGACGGTATCCATCTTCTCTGAAGAGAAATAGTGTTTTTCACTGTTGCCACTAAAGGGAAGCCTCCTTTGGGACCTTGTTAGATGCTTTCATGTGAGGACCATTTGACCCACTTCTGACTAGCAAGCAGGCTTAGAAGGCAGCAGTAGTTGGCGGTGTGCCTTTGGCTGATCTCCTCCCCCTCCTTGCAGGGAGAGAAAACCCTCAGAGGAATATATTAAGGATAATAACGGGGTAAAAATGTCAGTTAAAGAAGGGTGACGGATGGAGGTCCTAGCCAAAAATAATAATAATAATAAACAAAATTCTTCAAAAGGTGTCTCTTTACCACAAAGACAACATCGGGGTAATGTCAGATGTCCTTTTTTTCAAAACAAATGAAAAAATAGTACTTGTTTAACTATTTTTTATAATAACAAATAGTTACTGAATATCACTGATAATAAAACTGGAACATACATTGTTTGGAAGAAAAATCTATTGGTTTTTGACTGCCTATTACCAACAAAGAAAGGAGGATTGTTTATGAAGAGTGTATGTTTAAACTGAGAACAAGGTGGTATAAAAAGCATTTTTACAGTAGATAAGCCATCAGCAAGATAATTCAGAATGCCTACCTGTAATAGGTCCTTTTTAGCTGACATCCAAGACAAAATTTTTTAAAAACCCACACTTTTGGCTGTTAGTTTTGCAAATGCAGTAATTTTAGTGTTTTTCAGTAGGATAAATTCATTGTAAGGCAGCCGGTGTGAAACAGGTAATGTGTATTTTCTTTAAGGTATTGAAGATATACAAAGCCTTTTTAGTTTTTTGCATGCTACAGCAGACCAATTTGCAGGTACCAATTTCTTCTGGTTTAAGAGATTATTTTATTTGTGTCCCTGGGAAAGCTAGTTTTGGTGTATGGTTTTGTCCCCAGTCTCCTCTAAATATGCAAGGCTGGACCTACAGCAGTGCATATGGAAGAAATCAGAAATAAGTAACTTTTGTAAAAATTACTTATGTTAAGCCATGTATAACTACATGAAATATGAAATATTCTCCCTTCATGCCACTGGGGCTGTTCATAAATAATCTGTCTGACTCTGTACAGAACAAAGTAATAACTGTACTAAGAGAGAAGCCAAGGAAACAAATTAAATTGTTGTGGTAAGTGGAAAACAAAAAAGAAAGTGCAGTCTCTATAAACCAGAAAATTTCTATTATTGCTTTGTAATTGGACATCCACTTAAACATTGGATGTATAGATCATTTTCCAAGGTTTTGTTTGTATTGTTGGAAAGAGAGTGGAAGTGAATAGATGAATTTCTTTAAGAAAAATTCTTCCCAAGCATTTTTTGAATGCTTGTCACTACCTTTCAAAAAAGGGCGTGACTGAAAAACCAAGCCAAAGGGATAAAACCAGAATGCAGAGACAGGACAGTGTTAGGCCTGAGGAATCCAACAGGATGTAAGATGAAGACATCTGTAGCTGAATAAAGACGCCGCCTTTAGGAGATTATCCTGAAAATAATTGCAGCTGCCACCAGAGAGCAGAAGCGCCAGATGCTGCCGGAGCCCCCGGGGAACTGGCTGTGTGTGATGAGTTGTTGGAGACAGGAGGGTTGGAGGAACAGGCATCCTTCTCCGGATCTTACAATAAGAAATCAGACTGTGACAGCCCTACCCTTAGCTTTTGTCACCAGTAAGGGAAAATTTGCTACAGGCCTCTTGCCATCATTTATCCTTTTTTTGGTGCTTGACGTGCAACTTGTGTGGGAAATAACATCGATGGTACTTTGGATGGATGGCAAAAGCTCTTTGCATAGACATTAAACTGAAAATGTGTGTTGGTCCATAAGGTGTTAGGATTTTAATTTGTTAATTGTAGGTTTTATACCTTTAAAATATAGTAGCAACATTTTTATAATAGAAGTGGTAGATAACAGCAGAAAAAAAATATTTTCATTTTATTAAGTATAGTCACTTTATATACAGGAAGCAAGTACGAAGCTGTGTCTCCTTTGTGTAACATGAGAAGTAAGATCAGGGAAAGCTGAAGAAGCACTTCAGCAGCTGGTAAAACTGAGAAGCTAAAGATAGCTTCTACATGCAGGAAAAATCTGCTGAGAGAAAAGTTACTGCAGTACTGGCTTTGTTCTAACAAAGTTTTGTTCAAGATTTCAACTGAGATTTTTCTGCATCTGCAGAAATCTCACACTTATCCTTTAATTTTGAATGCAACAAATAGCATGGTGGCAAATATGCCCAATATCCATTATAAGCTTATTAACAACATTCCAGAAAAATTCTGAAAATGAATTATGAAGGAACAGGTTATTTTTCTGACTACTTCCTCAAATCCTTAAAGGAAATATATTTATGATTGCCTTTCCCTTTATCTATCTTTTTCCTCTTTTTAGTAGCTAGCTCTAATAAAATGTAGGTTTATATTTGACTGTTAGGATAGGCGCTATCTTAACCTAACCTATCCATTAGTACCTATAGGTACTAATGATTTTAGTGCAGTTAATGCAGTTTGAATACCTTCCAGTTTTTAATGCTAAGTTTTAAAAACCAAAGTAACAAATATCCAAACACTTCTAACTGAAGAAATGCTTGAAAATGTAGACTTGGAGGCATAGAAAATACAATAGTTTATTAATTCTCATCTGTGTCCTTTCTCCCTCTCTCTCTCTATATATATATATTCTTATATCTAATGTCTAATTTCACAACTGTGAAGCAAATTCTGTGATCTTGGAATGAGTTTCATGATTTTGGAATGCTTACATTGAGAGTGAAATGCTGGTTGGTAGGAAGGGTTTTCTTGCCTAACTCAAATAACCAGAATGTCCAAAGTTAATTTAGTAATAATTCTTAAATCTGAATTTCCACTGCAGTTACTCTAAATCATTCTTCTCTTCGATAAGGTACTACTAAAAGCCTTAGCATCTTATATTTAGCTCAATGATTTACTTAATGTAAGGAATCTTTCACACAAAGTGACAAAATATTCTCTCTTCCTATACATGTTTTTGGTTTTCCTCTCTGTGCAATTGTAGATAGTTGCATGTGTTTCCTCTTTACTGTGTAGTTATGTTCCCATGTGAATGGCCTCTAATATGATTCAACCTTTCTTAAATTCTTTTGACACCACAGCACCTTTTCGCTGCTGTGCATAACTGGGGAGCTTAGAACCAGCAAGTGTGAATTAGTGTTTTCAGACTGATACCAGAAATTCTTTAATTGTAGTGCAACTGAACGAATTTTTAGGTTAAGTTTACGTATACATAAAAATTCTGTGAAGTTTTTTTTCCTTTTTTTTTTTTTTTCATTGCCTACCCTCTATATTTATATTAGCATCAAACTTTGATTCTAATGTTACTAATTCCCTCTCTATTACTGTGTTCACATCAATTATTTTACCACACAGACACTTAATTATGCTATAAGTAACTCTTTACTTGCTTGTTAAACCCACTCAGCATGTTGAGCTCCTGATTTTAATGTCTGTCTCAGAGTTCACCACATGTCGTATGTCTTATAGACAGAGTTTATAGAAGATAACACATATATCAGATAATAACATCACCATCCTATCCTGTTGACCTCACCCTTTGACCTCCCAATGGATAGATTGCTATCTTGCACAGTCAGAGTTGTTAAAGTGTTCTGTCCACCACCAATTAGGATGGATGTCCTGAATTTTCCAACAGATACAAAATACTTTAGCCAATCAGCAGTAGCCTGTTGTACCATTTGTCTTCATCTCACCAACTTCATTTTGTGTTCTGAGGCAACAAAGGGAAATGGAGGCACTCTTCTGGTCAGGGGCTTGTTATCATGCTGTAGGAGCTAAAGGATGAAGATTTTTCTTCTCTTTTCTATGAGTAGTAATTAATTCATCAGAATGGGGACAGATCTCAATCATCAGACTTTAAAGTGATGAAAGTGAGAAACAAGTTTATGTGTCAAATCATTTTCACCTAAATGCAGTCTAGAAATTGTGAAAGATCAACTCAATGTTAGTTGCATAGAGTTTGAGAAAGTTTCCATGTTTTTTGTCTGTTATATTTTTTTTATAACCTGATGTTAATCGCATAGATAGTATTCTCTCTAGTAACACATGGATCATATTCTGTTTGGCAATACAGAAATTTGGACTCATATCGAGGTTGATATGCATAGCTGTAGGTAGCTAAGAAAAAAGTATTTGTATATACTTTCTGCAGGCTGATTTTATTAGACATTTTAGAAGAAGAAATAATGTGTTTAACTCCTCATATAAAAGATTTGTCTAGTTCCCAAGTGAAAATATCTGTGGAAACATTCTATAAACGATGCTGGCCCTAAATTATTTTATAATTATCCTGGCATCCATCCCAGAAGCAAACGAGATGATAATGCAGTTCACCTGTAGATGTAATGGGTCCTTGCTGGTTTTTTAGCAGGTTTTGTCCACAGCCTTGCTCATGATTTGTAGCTTCTGAATGAATTTTAAGAGCAATTTTGAAAAGACTGTACAGCAGTAGAGAGTATTAGAGCTGACAGAAATCTGAATTTGCCTTGATTAGAATCTGTCACAGAAGAAAAGCTACAGTTGCAAAGAAGAAAAAAGTAGACAGAATTTTAAACTACAGCAAGCTTAAGTTTCCCGTTGCCGCGATGAAACATCTGTTTTCTCTTATCTGGGCTTGAAATTTGTCACATTCACTTGTGTTTCTTAGCTAATTACTGGCAAAGTTTGCCAATACCCTCTTGATGCAATTCTGGACTCTGGAGTTACATTTCTATGTAGCGTGAAGTCTTTGATTTGCCACCTACTATGGCTTTATGGGACTGTCTCTATCAGAGCTGCCAAAAAGGAATGTAAGCTTGTTATCTGTAAGTTTAATGTGTTGTTAATCTAAACTCTTCTCAGCCTTAGCTGTCTCCTTTAAGCCTTGGTAGGTCTGTTGGGATGCTGTAACAGGAGGCCCTCTGAGAGTCTTGGCTGTTTCACAGCTGAATCTCCCTGTTCTCCCTATTGTGAATCAGCAATAGCTCATGAGTATTTGCATCAGAAACTGATAGCTCTCATGAACTCATGGGCATCTGACCTATATTGATCTTTAGAAAGAGATCACTAACCAAAGAGAAAAATGTTGTCTCTGTGGAGAGATGTGAAAGTGAAATCTTGCCACAGAGGCAAAACCCAGCTAGTCCTCATGTAGATGAGCGTTTCTATATAAAGGTAGTAATTTTGGTATCTACCTCCCCCGCCCCCCCTCTTTCCAGCATTCGTAACTAAGCAATGATTTAGATCAATTTCTGGGGACAACACTAAGTGGTATGGAATCAATGGTGGGAAGTACCAGCAGAATTAAAAAACCTCTGTTGGTTTTCTCCCCATCTCATTACCTGTGAAGGATTGTTCCCTATTGTGTATTTTCTAGTGATTTGTCTGTTCTGCTCTTAAAAGTTGCAGGGCCTGGGTTTCTACTACATCCCTTGAGAGACTGGCATAATGTATCTTCCTGTCAGGAATTTTGATCATTCTTCTTTAGGGTTTTTTTTATTCTTCTCTTTTGTTTCCCAGTTAACTTTACTTATGTTTTAGGAAATCTAATTATTATTTTAACATGTTTTATAATAATAGAATTATATTATAGAACCATAGAATGGTTTGGGTTGGAACAGACTTTAAAAATCCCCTTATTCTAACCCCTCCTGTCGTGGGCTCAGACACCTCCCACTAGACCAAGTTGCACAAAGCCCCGTCCAGCCTGGCCTTGGACACTTCCAGGGAGGGGGCGTACAAAGCTTCTCTGAGCAACCTGTTCCAGTGTCTCATCACTACCAAGTGAAGAATTTCTTCCTAATATCTAATCTAAATCTACTCCAGTTTAAAGCTGTTACACCTCATCCTGTCACTACATTCTCTTGCAAAAAGTCCCTCCCCAGCATTCCTATAGCCCCCCTTCAGGTACTGGAAGGCTGCTCTAGAGTCTCCAGTATGTCCTGTTCCAGGCTAAATAACCCCAACTGTCTCCTAGAAGCCTGTGTTCACAGGAGAGGTACTCCAGCCCTTTGACCATCTTTGTGGCTGTCCTCTGGTATCCAACATCTCTACGTCCTTCTTGTGTTGGGGACTCCATAGCTGGACACAGTACTCCAGGTGAGGGTCTCAGAAGAGCAGAATAGAGGGGAAGAATCCACTCTCTTAACCTGCTGACCATGCTTCTTTTGATGCAGCCCAGGATATGGTTGGCTTTCGGGTTTGTAAGAACACATTGCTGGCTCATGCTGAGCATCTCATCAACCAACACTTTTCCTCAGGGTTGTTCTCAATCTATTGTCCACCCAAACTGCATGGGATTGCCCCAACCCATGTGCCTTATTGAACTTCATGAGGTTAGCATCAGCCCACCTCTGAAGCCTGTCAAGGTCCCTCTGCATAGCCTCCCCTCCCTCCATTGTTTCAACCTCAAGACACAGCTTGGTGTCATTAGCAAACCTGCTGAGGGTGCACTCAATTCCACTGTCTCTCTCACCAACAAAGATGTTAAACAGCACTGGTCCCAGTGCCAACTCCTTAGGAATACCACTTCTCACTGGTCTCCAATTGGATATTGAGCCACTGACCACATCTCTTTCAATGTGACCATCCAGCCAGTTCCTTATCCACTGAGTGGGCCACTTGTCAAATCCATAGATTTCCAGTTTAGATGCCGGAAACTGGAAGAGGGTAGATATAGGTTAGGCATTAGGAAGAAATTTTTTAGTGTGAGGGTAGTGGAACAAGTAGTCCAGAGAAGTTGTGGATGCTCCCCCCTTGGAAGTGTTCAAGTCCAGGTTGGATGAGGTTTTGGGCAGCCTGGTCTAACGGGAAGTGTCCCTGCCAATGACAAGGGGGCTGGAACTTGATCTTTAAGGTCCCTTCCAACACAAACCATCCTATGATTCCATGATTCTAGGTCATGCATGGTGGTATCAAATGCTTTGCATGAGAACTTTTCGTTTATACCATATACTTAGAGTTTTATTTGTATTTGCAGCTTCTAAGTCAGGATTTTAAAAAAATACTTTTTAAACACTTTTATGGGCCTCAAATAATCTTTGTCTTATTTATCAAATTGATCAGTATTGTTTTTTCCTAAAAACTGTTGAGAAAATAGATTTGCTAGTTGTTCCCCAACACAGCAGACAGGATTTATAACCATCTGACTTTGCCACTTGGCAAATCTTACTATAACAAAATCTATGTTAGATTTCCTGTAGACATTTCTTCCAATGGGTATCCAAATTTTTGTGTATGGTCATCCCCTTACTCTTACCTTTTTTATATTATTTCCTCTGCAATACGTTGCTTGGTATTAAAGCTGAATACTTCTTCCTTGCATTTCTGGCAATCAGTTTTTACTATCCCTTCTGTCCTAAGTGACCAATACAAATTTTCAAAGAACTTATGATGTCTGTGGCTTCATTTTTAATTTGCTGTTAAAGAAATTAGTAAACATAAAAATCTTATTGTTGAATAAGTAAAGCTTTTAATGGAGAGGCATTTAAAATTACTCATGTAATAATGCAGGCAGTAGAAAGAGTGTTTTGTAAAGTACTTATAGCAATTAAAGTAACAGCAAAGTGGTTGAATTAATTCTTAACTCAGTCACCAAACTGAAGTGATAAATAAGCAAACCCTTCAGTTTACCAATATAAAAAATTGTTTTTTTACTCTTTTTTGTTCTTTATAAATTTATGGTATGGTTTACCTGTTATACAAGTTTTGTGTTCTGTGGTTTAAAATTGATCAACAGAATTTTATTTTCTTGATTTCTCTTGCTTCATCCAACAGAATATGTGTAGTGGTAGTAATATTACTCTGTCAGTAGTAGTATTAGGGGATTTCTACTTCAGAAATCAATTTGAAGTCATATATCTCCATTTTCTTATCTGAAATACATAACAGTGAAATTTGAATATTGGTTGGATATTTCATGCTTGTCCAGTTTCCAAAATTCTATTACTTCATACACATTTGAATTGTTGATAATCTCAGCACTCCAGGTTTTGCATCAGTTAACAGCCATGAAAACATAATTTCAGTAAACCTTTGTGGAGATGAACCATACCTAAATACTACATTTTCTATGCATAGAAGTGGAAATCTAAGATCTGGCTTTTCTAAACCAAATTGCATGTAAAGAAGGCTGAACTGGCCAATAATTGAGTCTGGTTATATTACTCACCTTTTCTCACCATCTAACTATTTCCTTGGACCTCCTTATGCTTCTGCTGTAGCTCTTATTGTAAGAAAAGCGGAACCCTGAAGGCCTGCCTATGGCCAATGGGGTGATGAAAAGTCCATGCTCAGATGCCTTGGACCACTCACTGTCACAGAGAAAAGGTATTTTCAGTGTTGCATCAGTGCCCCTGTACTCAGCGCTGGTGAGGCCACACCTTGAGTCCTGTGTCCAGTTCTGGCCCCCTCAGTTCAGGAAGGATATCAAGGTCCTGGAGCAGGTCCAAAGGAGGGCAACCAGGCTGGTGAAGGGACTTGAGCACAGATCCTATGAGGAGAGGCTGAGGGAGCTGGGGCTGTTCAGCCTGGAGAAGAGGAGGCTCAGGGGAGACCTCATCACTCCCTACAACTCCCTGAAAGGAGGGGGTAGCCAGGTGGGGGTTGGTCTCTTTTCCCAGGCAACTCTCAGCAAGACAAGAGGGCACGGTCTCAAGTTGTGCCAGGGGAGGTTTAGGTTGGACATTAGAAAGAATTTCTTTACGGAGAGGGTGATCAGACATTGGAATGGGCTGCCCAGGGAAGTGGTGGATTCTCCATCCCTGGAGATATTTAAAAAGAGACTGGATGTGGCACTCAGTGCCATGGTCTGGTAACTGCAGCGGTAGTGGATCAAGGGTTGGACTTGATGATCTCTGAGGTCCCTTCCAACCCAGCCGATTCTATGAAATTCTATGAAATTCTAAGTCTGATGGAGGAACAAGCCTAATTATGCATAGAGTAGTAATTTGTGTTTTGAACTGAGATGCAAATTCTGCTTTCTTTATGAGCCAAGACACTGGCAAAGTAAGAACATTTGCAAAGATGAAACACAAAGTAACAGAATGCACAGTGTTTGTCCCATCTAGACAGTGTTAATTTCATTCAGGTCCTCCAGAAATTGTTATCTGTACAAAAATCTCACATTTTAGAAAGAACTCCAGGACAGTATCTGGAGAGAAACCACTGGTTTATTGCTGTTTCAACTATCTTTTGTTTATTTTCTCATAATATTTTGTCACTGACTAGCAAAGTGGCACTATTCCAAGTGCAACTAGAATACCAAAATGTGAAAGGCGCAATAAAGGTTCTGTATAGAGTTCTGCCATTGACTTTAGTAGGCGTGAAAAAGACCATAAAACCTTAATTTGAATTCACCAGAGGCTTATAAAAGCCTTTGAGATTTTAAAAGACTTGATTGAATTTGCTAGTGCAATTTGGTATTTTGGTTCTGACCAGTTTTTCATGTGTATCCTGGCAAAAGTCAGGTGTTACTTCTTGGGGTCTATTAATGTACTCGTCTGTGTCACTAACGGTACAGTGTAGAGAATCAAATTCATCGTTCTGAAGGCAGAATGTTTGATACTTAAAGGTGAATTTCTATCCTTTGGTTAATGAAAAGCACTTTTTTTCCTTTGTGAATTTCCTTATTTTGTTTTTAACTCTGAGTTGATCCTTTCCAAATGTCATTGTGCTATGTGAAGATCCTGGATTCATTAAAAATGTTCCGTTGAGAACTGGTAGATATTTTACAAATGTTCTGCTTCTTTCCAGGTGACCAAGAAACCTAGGCAGGCAGCTTATCAGTCAGCTTTTTGTAAAACAGTCAGCTAGGCAGTTTTTCGTAAAACAGCATTTTAAAATAGTTGTGGAGGGTTTTTTTTATCTTCCCTTTTGTTAAAGTGTTTGCTCTTAAATAGTAAAGCAGTGTTTTGGGGAAAAGAGGGAAAAATAACAATAAACAAACCCGATGGTCTGTCTGAAAATACAATTGCATTTCTAGATGTGCTCTTTGACTTTGTATATGCATACACTGAATTGTCAAGTGTTTTATTTTCTTCCAAATATCACCTTTTGCAAATAGTAGTTGACCCACAAAATATGCAGGTCTGCTTGTCTTAGGAAAGATTAGAACTGCAGAGATTTCTGCCAAAGCACTTAGCTTAAATCTCTGCAAGGACACAAAAAATGAAAGGACATTCAATTTAGGAAATACTTAATTTCTCCAAATCCATATAGTGAGGTCATTAGTTTGTCTTTCATTTGTACAAATGACCCTCCCGTGGCATATGGGCATCATTGTGGGGCACTGGGTCAGCATTACTGCCAAGGGAAAATGCTCAGCAACTAAACCACCACCTTCCATAGCTGTGGTGCCCTGAGGGTGCTTTGAGAGATTTCATATTGAAATATTTTCTTAGCCCCTCCCTGCTGAGTGTGTGAGAGCTGATGAGATCACAGCTTGATATCAGATAACTGCAGGCCAAATATTCTCTAAGAAGATAAATAACCCAGCTTTATAGGTCTCTGGAAGAAAGCCCAACTTCTCTAAATCCAATGAAGGCAAAGTTTTCCCTTATAGGTATGTAAGTAATCAATTCCTTGTCATGATCTATTTTCAAAACAAGGTTGATTTATTTGAAAATGTGCTTACTTTTCCGTACTTGCTGATGAAACTTTGCTTTAACATTTTCAAACAAGATTTTAATGTGTTAAAATAATGCAGGATTATAATTAAGCTCAGTAATTGGTCTGGTAATAAATATTCAAAGAGCTACAATATTAAGTATTAATCATAAAGGCCTGGATGCATAAATATATATAATAAAACTACAGCCCTTCTGCACTTTTATACAAAATAGAATACCTGCATTCAGATAAACAGAATGCTTTGCTTTTGTTAACACATGAACAAACAAACCAAATCACCTAGGAAAAATGCAGTATTTTGTATAGATATGTATGGAACTTTTAACATACAGATTGAAAATGTCTTGAGGATGGCATTTGGGGAAAACAACATCTTCCACTGTGTTAATTTACAATAAAAAAGTATAACTTCTTTCCATTCACTGCATATCTTGCAATATTAATTTTTTTAAGGCTCAGAGTTCTTAATGGTTTGATTACAAAATCAATTAAAGCAGGGCACCCTATGGGTATAGATTCAACTTTTTTTTAAAAATGTATTTATTTTTCCAAGCACTTTTGTCTCTACCAGCAAACACAAAGGTTTCCAGAGTCTTGAAAGTCCCTCAGATCAGTTACAGCTTAAGCATGTTTGTAAAGCAAACAAGTAAAAGCAACCATTTGCAGCTTTTATCTCAGCATTAGCCTTTTTCAAGGTGAAGGGTTTTTTTCAAACAGCCTTTGACAAATTTCCTCTATATAATTTTTATTTAAATGCTTTCCAAAACCTTATCAGTCAAGTAAGCATATATAAATTTTTATTCAGACACCAGAAGTGAAATGAAGCAGTGATCTGGAATAGGCACCACTCACCAGTGAAATTATTCTGTCCTGCCCTGAATAGCAGTTTTTCATCTGTGCAAAGAAAGTGAGATCCCAGGGAAAGTTCTCAGTTCTTCAGTCACCTCCAGAGAGTAGCTAGTGTGCATTTTCTTGCCATTGTAACCCTTAAGTGAAGAAGCAATTAAAAAACATTTATTAAGGACTTAGGAAAACTCTCTGGGATGTCTCTTAAGGTAGGGCAGCATGGATACTAGATCAGGATGCAAATACTGAAAAATGCTATGTAGAAAAAAGGCCATGACACAAGTAGTTCCATAGAAACTTGTATTTTTACTATGAACCCTTCTTTCCTGAATGTTGCAGTAAAACTCTACACTAACAACTTTATTTCAAAAATTTAATTGGTGCTTGCGGTACAGATAAAATCTCAGGTCTTGAACTTTAAAGTTGAGTGAAGACCTCAGTGGACGCATTTGATTTAAGATTCCAGAGCTCTAACACAAATATTTCCAAATTCTATATGCTGCACTATATTTTATAGCCAAGTTTTGTTTTGATCAGTTTATGTGTTACATGATATCAAGGTTACCTTCCTAAGGAAATACATTCCTCATTTTTCCAATGTGATTCAGGTCAGAGGAGCTTTGAAAGCTCCTATTTTGTTTGCCTTTTGTTAATAAAACACAGAACAACTGGAAAGGCACATTTTTAATTGGTTTCTTTGCCAGCGGACAGAGTTGTAGCACATGGCAGAGAACTTTTTTCCTTGGTTTGACTATTATAATTTATACAGATTCTGTAATCAACTTGTGCTTGTAAAAAATCTGACAATTCAGTAAACTTCAAGGCCTGCCAAGAGCAGATGAGAACTGATAAAACAGAAAAAGAAAGCAAAGTGAATAATGAAGAGTGTATGGAACAAGAAACAAGACAACCTTGTGATCTATTTTTAAAATATATACTAAATTCTGTCTGCTTTATTGCTGCTCCCCCCTCTGCTCCCAATTTGCTTGTGCACTGAGCAGGGATGCACGCAGGAGGGGATTAGCTCTCACAATGGAGGAGCACAATGGTGTCTACTAGAAAAGAGTGAAGATCCTTTTCTGTCTTTTTCTCCATCCATTTATGTTACCAAAGGCTGGGTTGTTTTTTTTTCTTCTTCTTCTTGATTGATGTTGTCATAACTAAAGTTAAATGTTGATCCTTTGACAACTGGCTCATAAAGGATGTGCCTCTAAAACTGGGAAGACTCCATGTGAGGAGCACACATGGAAATTATGTAGTATCTAGTTAGCATTGCTAATCAATATGTAATGCATATCCTTCAGCTAATCTTTTTGAGCAATTAAAGCAAATTCAAAAGAGAGATTATCATGAGTAAACAATGATGGCTTAGATATCTTGCCTACTGGCCTAAGGTCTTGCCACAGATCCTGCAGAGTTTACCTTCTGTATCAGTAGTTAATTAAGGTGAAACATGAGGTAATTAGGGCTAATCCCAGCGCTATCCTGCTGGCCTATTGCCTCTCAGGCCATGCCCTAAACCAAAGCATTTTCACAGCTTGTGAAATGTTGCCATTTTCCGAGCAGATTTTAAAAATTGATGCCCATGTTTATTACAGACAGTGTTCCTAATCCTTTAAGGGAGGCACAGTGAATACAGTCCAAGTGGAAAGAGAAAAGGGATGGCTTCATTTATTTTTCTATGGATCTGAAAACTGCACTGTTGATACAACTTTACGCTAGGACATGCCTTGTAATTGACAAGGGATTAGGGGGATTAAATTTTTACTCTACACTTGTTTCCAACTGCTTGTGCGAAGCTTTTTTTTTTTTTTTTAATGCTTTCTATTTGTCAACACAGGAGAGGGATGCACACTCTTATAAGAGGAATTCATGCACAGATGTGCTTGTGTAATATAAATTAAAAGATGTATGTTACTGTCTGGGAGAGCTGCCTCAGAACGATGTAGGGGTGTTTTTCCACAGGAATAGTTTGGCCTTCATGAAGTGGTAGGGAGACCCTGCTGGGTTATGTTTGATCTCTGTCCTTCAGGATACGTGTTTCTTTTGCATGAGGAATATTTCAGATGCTAGGAACAGTCTAATTATTGAAATAATGGATTTAACTGCTCACTAGATATGTCTAACTACATATCTACCTCACCTTTTTAATAGAAAATACAAAAAGATTTATTTAAAACTAATAATAAAGTAATTATTCATCCCAAAAGGCATTTTATTAGGCTTTTAAATTTTTAGCCAAACTGTATGATCTTGGGTCATGTGTCAGATGAAATCACTTCATTTCCTAATTAGCTGCAACTTAGTATGGCACTGTCAACCAATGCCCTTTGTTTCTTTTGTACTCACCAATGTTTCTGAATTGCACCTTATACCAGGGAAGAATTTAGGTCCCTGTACTCTTATAATGGACTCACCTTCAATAGGTTTGGCTCCATGCAATTCACAAAAAAAAAAAAAAAGTGTTAGTAAAAATGCAACATTCAAAATTTATGGAAGGGTACTTTTGCTCTCAGTTGGCCTCTATTTGTCTGCTCTAGTTCTAAAACTGACATGGATGCTGATAATTACACTTTGGACATTCAACCCTGCTTTTTCAAGAGTAGCATTTTGCTCAGCTCAGCCATACAGTTTCAAGTGTCTGGCAGTGCCTTTAAAAAATTGAAGAGCTACCCCTCTTTGACTTGGTATTAACAATTTGGTTGGTTGGTTCTTCAGTACTGTCTTCCTCAGTTTTTAGGAGCCAGGAAAACTGAGATTCTCAGTCTTAAGTTCTGTATCACTTCCCTGGCTATTTTTATTTTTAAGTGTGAGAGCAGATGGATAAATTTCTTGCCATCCACTTTGTTTTTCTTGTTGGAATCTTTATCTTTTTAAGTGTCATAATTCTTACAGTTTGGAAGAATAGGTGTTAAAGTCACAAGTCTACGAATAAAAGGTTCTCTCTTAGATTTATTGTTTTTTAGACATTTAATACGCTTTTTACTTGATTCAGCTTCTAAAACTGGAAGAAGGTCTTTTCCTTCTGCATAAATGCAAAGAGGATTTGCAGCATGACATTTAGAAGTATATTGTATGAGGTTTGCTATTGATCCCTCTGGTGGGGATGAGTGCTCAGAGGGAATAAATGGGCTGCTTTTATGAGGCTCCCTGTCATCATGGATTTAGCTGTTTCATTTGCAGATTCCTGTAAATGTTTGCCTGATTTATGACCAGTAATTTTCATTGGAGAAGGAATCGACATATCGTCAGCAAATGACCACGTGTCATTAATACTTTCAAGTGGCATCTGAAAATGTTCATGCTCTTGCATTGATCCAGACTGCTTCCCACTTTACAGCTCCAAATGTTTTAGTGTTTTGTTACTATTGCATACATGAGGCTGGGGACACGTTTCATTAGTAGGGTGTGGGAAAGTGTTAGAAGAGTAAATCATAATTGAGATTCCTTGTATTGAGCAAAGTTTAAACAAACAAACAAAAAGAAACAGTATGTAGCAGTTCTACCAGGTAGAGCTGGTAGAACTGGTACTTGTAGTATCAGGTAGGTACTACAAAGTTAATTTTGTAGTATTTTACTGACACAGGCAGTTACTGGAGGTGCTTTCCTGGTTAAAGGTAAGACAGTAACCCAAGTCATAAAGACTCAGTAAAACTTATCTAGATCTAAGCATTTTCAACTTCTATTCTTGGTCAGCTTCAAAGCCTCTTGATTATATTCTGATTCTGTTCTGGCAACATTTCATTCTTTGCATCCTTTTATTATTGGAAGTTAATCAGCTGAAGCATCTCATAACTAAGGATGGTGTGTTCGATGCAGGAATCCACACAACTATGGTAGTTGGGATTTTTAATTACAATACCATTATAAAAATTAGTGAGTTTTAAAACCAAGAGTAAGAAAACATGAAGCCCAAAAGTGTCTCTGTTTTTACTTTGAGTCCTGTGTCTGTGACATCTGAATGTGAAAATACTTTCTTTGAGCCTTTACAGTTACAGTGACATTTCTCCTTCAGGGAGGTATTCATATTAGCATGGTAGCATTGTGTTGTTCTTGTAGTGCATCCAGAATAAAAGACAGCATCTAAATTAACATTATTTTTTGCCATTATTGAATATGCATGGAGTAAGACAGAAATTTACAGCCATGAGAACAAATGTTAGAGAAGGATACTTCAGGTGAATCACTGCTTTTTCTTAAGAAGAGTTGATCCCTGAAGCTTAGCTGTACTATTTGTGATAAAAAATATTTGTGATATCAGAACCAAGAAACAGAGAAATCAGATTACTCCAGTAGTCTTTCATTTCTAAGTTAGCTGTTTAAATCCAGTTCAGCATCAAGGTCATCACAAAATGAAGTCTTCAACAAGGAGGTTCTTTCTTGTTCTGGGAACACAAGGATGCACAGACTTCTGAAGACACTGAGGTAGTCACCACTTTATGATGATTTTGGGAGATTCTGTAGTATGAGTAAGAAGAGACAGGTAGGTAGGCTCTCTTTTCTAGAATTAATCACCCAAGCTCAGAGCCTATTTGTTATTTTTGGAGTGGTCATGTTGTCTGAGTGACTTCTAGATGTTGTTACAATCTGATCTAACTTATAATTTGGCTCCTGCTTGAACAAAGTCCAACCACGAAGGGTCGGGGGCAAGCAGAAAGTTTTATCTGACAAATGACACAGGCAAAGTGATATAACCCAATGAAGATACAGCAAATATGTTGAGAGGCAAAAAGAGAGAGAGAGAGAGAGGAGGGAGGGAGAGAGGGATATCACCATGGGTATCTGGCAATCTTTCTTCTTTGGGATGGCAGTCCTATTCCAGATGGGTCCGGTACAGGGCGTCAGGCCCATGGTAAGCAGAAATGAAGGAATGCATCAGCATTCTTTATATGCCCCAGAATTTCCCACCACTCAGGTGGCTGATTCAGACTCCAGGATTCTCACTCCCCATTGAAAGGACCAGGGCTATTGAACACCCCGGCCCTCAGTCATTAGAGGCCAGTTTGCCGAGGGGCATCGGCTCACCACAGCTCCAGCTGGTTCCCCACCCGACTTTTTTCAGGCAATGTGAGGCTACACCTCAGCCAAATTGTCATTTGCCAAATTGTCATTTGTCATTTGCCAAATTGTCATTTGAGGCAGAGAAAATTCCACTGAATGGAACCTCACAGGTGATAACATTAATCCTGCCGATGTTTTTTTTCTGAACAGATAGCAGGCTTCTTTATTGTGGCCAAGCCAGGTTTTTGTTTTATTTTGTTTTGTTTTGTTTTATTTTCTTATGACCACTTCCTTTTGCCCTTTATTTTGTCTAAGAAATAACTGTTTCATGTAAAACGTGGGTAAACAAAATTATTTCCAGCAACTAAATGGTACTTAAGAGGTATTTTTATTATTGTAAATTTGGAGGACACTGTATGTTGTTCATTCTTCTTTTCAAGTATTCCTCTTGTATAGACAATGTTCCTGTGGAGATATTACTTAATTAGTCAGAAATTTTCTGTGTGTTGCCTTTATTATTCCATGCCACAACTGCTCCACCTCTTTCACACCACTGGCCTTCAGCAAAACAAAACCCCTGGAAAGATGAGCTGCAGGAAGCAAAGGAGAGAATTATTCATTATTAGCAAGTGTTATAAAGAGAAAATGTGATCTCATTAGGAATTATTTCTAATTATTATTTCTAAGAGTATCTTAATCTTTCTTTATGAAAATAAGCAAGAATTTTTCCTAATATCCACTCTAAATCTCCCCTGGAGCAGCTTGAAGCCATTTCCTCTCATCCTCTTCCCAGTTACTTGGGAGAAATGTCCAACACCCACCTCTTGACAGCCTCCTTTCTGGTACTTGTGGAGAGTGATGGTCTCCCCTGAGCTTCCTCTTCATCAGACTAAAAAATCCTGATTCCCTCAGCCACTCTTCATAAGACCTGTGCTCCTTCACCAGCTTTGTTGCCCTTCTCTGGACTCTCTCCAACATCTCAATGTCCTTCTTGTAGTGACGGGGCCCAAAACTGAGCACAGTATTCAAGGTACAACCTCACCAGTGCCGAGTACAGGGGGACGACCCCTTCCCTAGTCCTGCTGGCCACACTATTTCTGACACAGGCCAGGATGCTTTTGGCCATCTTGGCTACTTGGGCAGACTGCTGGCTTACATTCATCTGGCTGTCCACTGGCACCGCCAGGTCCTTTTCCTCTGTGCAGCCACTCTTCCCCAAGCTTCCCCTGCTTTTCTATCCACTCTTCCCCAAGTCTGTAACCTTCCATGGGGTTATTGTGACCCAAGGGCAGGACCCAGCACTTGGTTTTGTTAAACCTCATACAGTTGACCTTCACTATTCAATCCAGCCTGTCCAAATCCCTCTGCTGAGCCTTCCTACTCTCAAGAATAGGGTATGGTATGCACATGAAATTATGACCAAAGACTTTGTGTTTCTCTAGCAAGGTGTTCCTTCCATTTGTATTATGAAATGCTGTGTAAGAATATGTATGTTTCCAAATAGTGACTCTCCAAACTCTCCAAGAAGTCAGTGTCTTCTTCCTGTTTTAGTAATAGGAAATCCTGAAGCATCAGTAAATCTTTCCATTGCCCAATCAGCAGGTGAGCTGGCAGAAACAAGCTAACATCCACGTCTCCTCTTTCACCTATTTTTTCTTGTAATGTACAAAAAGATATTAATAATATCTTACACTTTACCAGGTATTGGAGGATTTCAAAGCTCTCTGAGATTGTTAATGAAAGATTTACTGACAGAGCTTCTGAAAAAATGCCCATGCCAGTATGTAAACCTGAGTAGACTGTGAAATTGTTTTTCCAGGTGCATCCAGTTTCAGTATTTCCTTCATGTATATTAGTGAACTAAATGAAACAATGGGTCTATCTGAAGTAGCCTATCTTCTTGTTGCATTTCCAACATCTTTTACAATCTTGAGTATCTTAAGATACATCTGTAATTTTTAGTACCATGTAAGTATCTGTACTATGACAGAGCTTTTATTAATGCCTGATGAAAATATAAAAAGGAGAGTAATTAAGCTATGCTATATTATTGATGGCATCAGAATCTTATGTTCATATTCTTTCTAATTAAGATTTTGACTTTGCTGTCACTCGTAATTCCTGCTAATGTATGAAATAAATCATGTGCTACTTAACCTTAAAAATGGTGGTGCTATAAAAAATAATCGGTATGAATGACTGTGAGTACACCAGAATCACAAATTTGAGAGGAAGAATTAATGAATGCATGGATGTAGAGGTTTTTTAATATTAGGGTTTTTTGATAAAATTTCAGATTGGAGCAAGCCTGTTCCATTTTCTTAAAATAAAAATCCAGATGTCTTAGATTTCTAAATTGAGCTAGTATAAATAGTGGGGAAGAGAAGTTTGTGAATCATTCTAAAAATGTGGCAGAATAGACTGTTGGTTTCCAGAGCTCAGGAATATTGCTTGGCCTGGGTTAATATAGTAGCACAGGCAGAATTTGTCAGTGTCACTGTGCTGGAGAAGGATTGCTTTGGGGATTATACAGCTGAAACAAGCCCAGAGTGTTCTTGAATGCTGGAGCAAAGTTCACCTCTGCCTTCAGTACATAAACCCATGTAAAATGCAGTAGGGGTGAAATGATTAGGCTGTACTGATGACATACATATATGAAGGTAATGCAGCCTGTTCAAATGCTACCTGTCCTGTCAATAGCAATCATCATGGGCTAAGGCTGAAACAGGTTAATATTTCAACCAGCATGTCTCAGTCATTTTACAGAAAGGTTATGGTTTTGCAATACCTATAGTTAAGTCCTTTTTAGTCACTAAGTAGCTAATATTTTTGGCAGCAATTTATGATGGTTAATATTTTAATATTAGTTTTGGGTTGTTTCTTTGGGATCTCCTCTCGTCCACAATAGCCACTTTCAAACACAAGAATTCCTTTTAGGGGAGAAGGTGTTTTTGGAAACACAACATAATTCTGAGCAAAGTTGTTAGAAACTTGAGTTGACGTCTAAGCCTGGAAATAACTCCAAGGTCTTTAGGCTTTAACCCAAAACTACTGAGATTAGGTTTTGGAGAGAGGATTTTTGGATTACTCTAAATCTTCAACTCAAGCTTCTGCTGTTCTTCTCATTTTCTGCTTGTTTGTGCCAATTTCAGCACCTCCTATAGGCTGATTAATGAAACCCCATTGCTGGCAGTCATGAAATATGTTGCATGTAGCATCCTCCCAGCAGGAGGAAATGTTGCTTGTTGATGGTTGGCTGCACATGAGGGAAAGCAGCTACCCAAGGCTAAAACTGTGGACATTTCCTGCAGATAAAAGCTGGATGGTAAGTGCTAGCAAAAAAGAAAAATAGACAAAAAAGCACAGCAGGTTTTTTGGATCCATAAAACATTTGCTCCTCAACTGTCATTCTTGCAGTTTCTTCATCTGGTGTTCTGTTGACTCTTTTCACTTGAATCAACCAGCCAGCTTGTATCTGAATAAGCTTTCAGTTTTAACACATAACATGAAATACTTTTCTTGAATAGTGAACCATTTTAAGCAGGAAAAGAAACAATTTTGCTTTCTCTATATAACACATCTAAACACATGAATTCCAGATTTTATCTGTTTGTGATCAGCATTTACTTTTAGGCAGACAACAAAACTTTTTAGCACCTTTATCTTCTTTTGGTAATGTTCAAAAAAAAGAAAAAGAAATATGAGTTGCTTAAATTATTCTTTGTGCTGCTTTTGCCTTTTATTTCTCAAGAATGATTATTATGCATGGTTGCACTGACATGTTTCATAACATTGGGACATTCTTACAGTCTTCTTTTTTAACAGACTAAAACATAAAGGGAGGAAAATCTAATTTGAAATCTTTAAGGAAGAAACATTTCTTGACTTTCTCTTTTAATTTTATTTAAAAACTCCTTTTACGTTTTCTTTTAGTGGGCAGAGGCTTGAATCTTTTAAGAGTCTGGTAATACTAGAGGTCACTCCAGTGGGAATAAACATAATAAAAGGAGGTCTGATGAAGACAAAATTGTATGCATGCATGTGCTCAGTTACCCATGTCCTTTATTGAACTAAGGACAATGACTATATGCTCATCCCTGCTAAGGAAGAAAAGATGCAGAATCTGCCCTCAAATACTCCATAAGCCAAATTGGATTATTGTGCTCTGCCATTTTATTGCCTGTGGCTGTCCAAAACCACTTTGTGATTACTTAGGCATCTCTGTACCCCAACTGCAACCAACTCCTCTGGACTAAATGGCATTAAATACAAAGGAACAAATACAGAGGGAATACAGAGAGGAGAGAGAGTGGAAAGAGCATGTTAGTCCCTTAGCCAGGTACCCCCCTGCACATTAGCCACCAAACACTCTCATGAGGGAGGGAAGGTTGGGTGGAGCTGCCCTTGTCTCAGACTGGGATCCTCATGGAGCTTCTTGTCCCTACCACATGGACAGGTTGAGAGATAAAGGCAGAGAAGGATGTAATCATTATTAGAGAACAGCAGGCACTGATAGGGGGTTGGCTTTGTATTTTGCTAAAAATACATGGTGCATTTGACTGGATTAGGTTTCATAATGCTTCACAGGAGAACAAAGTGTGCTGTGGAAGTGCATATATGTAGTGCATAAAGTAGCATATGCAGTTCAGATTTTCCTTCTCTGTAGCTTAAAGCTTTGCAGCTTATGTTGTAGTCCTGCATGTTGACAAGTTAAGCTGAAAGTTGATTAGATGCAGAGAGAGGAGGAGAAAATAGGGGATTATACAGTAGACAAACATTCTTACATTCACAGAGTCATCCTTTTTGGATTTAGAATAGAATGGAAGAATTGCTGTATTGTGTTTCCTGTCTTTCTGTAAATCTAGGGTTTCACATGTACCTGTGAGTATGCACTCCTGCATACACTGTCATTTTCACAGGGGAGAATTAAAAGCAAACCACTTCCAAAGGCATCTAGTTCCCTGTCTTTCAAGTGCTCTGGCAGCATGAAAAGTAGTACTCAATTAGGATTAAATAGAACCAAGAGTATTTCACACACATGGCATGTTTAAGGATCTTTTTAAATGTCTTTTGTTTCCAAATCTAAATTGAAGTGAAAACGTAATATAATATTTTGTAATTTCTGACAAAAAGTCATTTGAAGAAAAGGAAAATGTGTTTCAGAGTATTGTGCAAAGAGATCAGATATCTTCTGGATAGATATACAAAATTAAATAGTTTCTCAAGGTACAGGCACATTTTTTCTTGCATAGATGCATGCAGTTTTTGTATCTTATGTCTTTTATTTTTATTTTTTTCCTTCTCAAACGAAACATTAGAAATAAAATTAATGAGGTAATTTCCACTGATGCACTGAACTTTTAAAGCACAACACTGAATTGTAACCAGGAGGTTGCCTATCTTTCATCTGTTGTTGCAGTGCATGGACTGTCTGTAACAAAAAGAAGTAGGAAGTGTAACCAGAAGTGTGTATTGTTTTGGTAATGCTGTGAAAAATAAGAATTTGCAAAACCCATATTTTTTCATACATCAAAGAGTGTAAAGGTAGTAGCAAACTTATAAAATTCCAGAGTGGAAAACTCTGAGCAGCATACTCACAATTTTCAGCTTGTTTTTAGAAAAATGCTCTCAACTAAAACTTTGAACTTTAATTAGTTCAGCTGACCTTTTTCTTACTTTCCCTTACTTTCTTACTTTCCCTGTCATCTTGCTTTCACACTCTCCCCCTGGAGCTTGAACAGATAACATTATTTGAAATTACAAATGTGTCTGCATGCTCTTGTCCCCTACAAAATCTCACAGAAAAGAACAACCCAAAACCAAAATCCTGCAGCTCCTTACAGAGTAATGGAGCTTGGGAGTTCTTCCACCCCAAGGCATGAGGTCTCCAAAGACCTTAATGAAAGAGCATTGAGAGGTCTGAGCAAAACCCAGTCTAGATAAAGAAACACAGGCGGATTTGAACAAGTTGCTTTAAATGTCAGAATTGGCATAGAGGGTGGTAAGAGGGATGGTAAGAGGGATGTCCTGACTCCTTGGGCTGATCACCTGCCTCTCAGGGCCAATGTAGTTGGGCTGTTTCTGGTATGGAAGGTAACGTCTGCAAATGTCCAGCTAAAACCCTGTCTCGGGCCCCAAGGTTCTGTGGAGGGACAGTGATTTGCAGCTCTGCTGCTCCCGAGGCTGCTGGCCCTCACCGTCTGGGGGAGAGCAGCAAATGCTGTTCCGAGGACCTGCAGCCATGCTGCTGCTGCCTGCTCACCTTCAGGCAGCTGCTACTTCCTACTTGGGAATCAGATATCCTTCTTTCCCTGGTTACAGCTTTGCCACAAAGCTAGTTTCCCTTAAAGCTAGTAGGGCATACTCCTGAAGTAATGTTTTTCACTCTGAGTTTGTCTAATTGACTCTAGACAAAAAAATCAGTGCACAGCTACCTCTCTTAGGTATACCCTTCAGCTGATGGAAAGAGGCAACTTTGTTGTTGTTGCAGCTTTTCTCCTGAGTTTTTAATGTTTTATTAAGAGGAAAAAAAATTAGTTGCTGTTCTTTGGTTTTTTTCTCCAGGACTTTTATCTTCTTTATTCAGGTTGTCTTCAGACTCAAGCAGGCACCTCTTTTTAATAACATGGAGCTTATGTTTTTCTTCTGTCCTCAACAGTTATTAAAGAGTTACGCTTTTCAGTGTGAGCAGAGTCTGATGTAATTACATGACTCACAGATTAGCATTTTACTCTATTCCCTATGCCTCTTATGCAGCCTTTTCTAGACTTGAGTAAACATTGTGGGCTTGGGACCTGAATTAATGTGATACCTAAAAGATGAGTTCATAATGATGGGTGGTAGGAAAGGACAAAGGCAATTCGTTTAAGAAATCTCTTGGGTCAGCCATGCAGTCACACTAAAATAGAATATATATAAGTTGGCTTGTGTATGTCAGGAGTGAGAGGTGGTGGGGCACATTTCTTCTGCAGGCTGAATGTGTTATGTTTGAGTGTGTCTTTCCCTGTGGAGCTGCTGAGCCTGGCCTCTCCATAAAGTATCTCAGATCAGGCTCCTCAAACCAGTCGTGGAAACTACTGGAAAGGAAACCTCTGGAAAGAGGAGGGGTCACCAGCTTATAAGAAAGCTGGAAAGCAACAACAAGAAGGGATAATATAATTTTGGGTAAGGAAATCAGAGGTTTCAGGTGATGTTTTGAGGGCGCTCTCAGGTAAATGTTGGAGCAAAACATCAGGGAAGCAGTCAGCAGAATAGGTTTGACCAAGTGAGCAAGAGAAATATAAAAAATGACAAGCCACGGTAGGAAAGAGGAAGCAGCAGAGAATAATGCCAGTGCCCAACCAGAAGGCTGACTCGATGAACTCAAAGCAGGTTTTGCCTGAATAAAAATGGTGTAAAAGTGATCTCCATCAACCCACAACAGACAAAAGATTTTGGACACAATGCTTTTGTGGGCACAGTGTTGCTTTTCTGTTGTTATTTTTTTAAAACACGCAAATAGTACTACTTCAGCAGCTTCTCTGTCCATGACCTAGTGATACTGATAGATCTTAACAGATCTGCTTTGCTATAGATGATTACAGCAGTAGACCATCTTAATTGTATTTTTTACTAATTTACATTTAGGGTATTGCAATTAAAATTTTGCGCTGCATAATATCAAACACTTCTGACTGATAATTGCTAAGTGGTGATGTCTTCTCAAAATTAAGAATTACTATATGATGTCAACCCTGTGTGTAATCTTAGCATAAATTCAAGTTCAAAATTACTTTCTTAATCTAAATGGAGGGAGAGGAGGGTTTTAACTATTGTCTGGTGATATTCAGGTTCGATGCTTTGATTTCCTTACATATTGAATTTTAATCACTCTGTCCTTTCATTATCAATACAAAGCAAAACTTTGTATATAACCACGGGGGGCATGATTTTTTTTAATGGCATCTATTGTCCCTTTATTTTGTTTTAATGTAGCCGCCCACTCAAAATTGAAGAGAGTTTGAAACCTTCTGTTTAACTGGAAAAATCTACATAATATTTTAGCAGCTTGTTAACAGGCCTGCAGACAGGTACTAATTACACCCCATCAGTTTAGCACTATTTATCTGTTAAAAAAAATGAAAGTAAACTGAGCAAAAGCCAGTCTTGTTGCTGAAGGAGTGATGTATTGATTCCATCTGACAGTGCTTTGTCTACAGATCAATGTAGATGGGCAGTATAGACCAGAAGAATGAGACGGGGTCACCAAAGGTCAGTAAAAGAACAGGGTGTCCAAGATTATTTGAGACAATGAAATGAACATATCATAAAGTAGACCTGATTGTTATTTGTAAAGGAATCCGCCAGTAACAGGTTTTATCATGTAAGATAGGAGTAATATATTCTCTTTCAGAATTAGCTTTAGATGGCATCCATTTAAAAGAGTTAAGGAGGATTCAGTGTCTACTCAGTAATTCGCTGACTGCGAGGAGTCTTACAAAACTAAAATAATAATTTTAAGAGCTGCTTACAGCTCTACATGTTTGTAAACATGGAAGCTACAGTTCTGAGAGATGTTAGTCTTCCTCCGACATAATAGCTCATTTTAAGATTCAAGTATTCAGAAATGCTTAATCCCTTAAAAACATCAGCCCCTCATTTTAGTGGTTATAAATGATGGTTTTGCAGTACATGAAGATTCTAGTTCTATTACATTTCAGCTCTCCATGTTGAAAAAGTAAGTAGATATGTGCTGGTTTAATTTGACAACAACACTGAAGTGTACTTGTGCCATGATGTGTTATTCATTCACATATTTCTTGTGTCCTTGGTGTCCTCTGAGACAGAGGGCTTTATATTTTAAATAAAGAGAAACACTACTATAATATGATTAATCCCTTACAGCTTTCATGCCTTCTAAATCCTTCCTCATTCTGCTTTAGAAATTTAACTTCTATGATGAGGGGCATGTCTGTTCCACACAAGTATTATAATTTGGGGCTTAATCCCCAAAATTAATGTTTAATCTTCACTCCTGTTTTATTTTAAGAGCTGCTGAATAGGTGTTATTCAAAAAAATTGCTACCAGAGCTTTCTAATCCACATTTTTACTCCAATGCTATGATTTTCTTAGGTTCTACTGTATTTTATAGCTAAGTGTCTAACACTGGTTGATGAAAGGTTGAGGGTACATATTAGAAGAATATAATCACAGAGGAACAATTCACCACACTGCCACTTTACCCTCCCCTCTAAGGAATCAGATTTAGCACAGTTTAGAGTTATAGATGCATAGTCACTGTATCACTTCGAAGCATATAAGCTGGTTTGCTTCAGAGTGGTTTTGTAGCAACAATATCTGCACCTTTTATCTCAATTCCCCTTTTTTGCCTCCTGGGACAAAATACTTTTTATGGTAGATGTGCTACACCAGCATTTGTTACAACTACTTTTAAGAATAAAATCGGTTATAATATGAATTATTGATAATAGAATACTTTGGGGACTTCAGGTCTCTAAGACGGTCAGATGAGAACTGTCAAGACAATGTAAAGGGAATTTTAAAGTTTTAACATAAGATGTTTTCTGGGACAGCGTTAGTACAAACAGTAACTATCTAGCTGAGTTAAAAATTACTTACTATAATGCAAATATCTATGTCAAAAATTATTTTTCCTAGAATGTATCCTATCTCTGCCTCATAGAAATGGATTAAGAAACAATAGGCGATTTGTTTAAAGAGATGTTAGGGGTTTTTTTGTGGTTTTCTGCCCAGTCACAATTGGAAAATCAGTTCTCATTTTAAAATCACGCATAAGTTTTTTAAAAATAGAGGTAAAGATGGTGAAGTCACAATTGACTATTCTTCAGTTTTGAAGTTCTTTGGCTGCACAAAGTCAGGCTTAATGCCTGTTCTTTGTTTTACTGCTGTACTCTACTTGCCTTTGGAATAAACAATGAATTTCAGTTTTGTGGTAGGATTAATCCTTTGCTATTTGCATGGACAATGCTCATCATAATTTGTCCAAGCATATATGGTAGGCCAGAAATATCCATTTGTCTCTTTTTTGAACATTACCTTATTAACCATGTTACATCCCAGATAATGCATTCATTAGAGGTACACACTGTCTGAAACAATTATTTCAAAATCTGTCTCCTCAGGGGGTTGGATTTATACATACTGAGTTAAATGATTAATGAAACTATGGCACATTAAGTGTTCAGTATTTCAGATTACTGGGAAGTGTTCATCAATGTTAAGAAGATTTCGATTTAAAACATCACAGTCAAAATTTCTGTGTTCTCATTAGTAATTTCCTCTTTCATTTTGCTGCAGTCATGAACAGCAATATTAACTAAATTCCATGCTGACCCTTCTAAAAATCACTGCCTTTTTAGGAGTTGATAGTTCTGAAGTGCTTTTTAAAATAGTTTTTCTGATGTAAGACTCAAGAAACCCGATCTTGCCTGTATATAATAACAGACACTTATTTTAAAATAAAACTTTTATCTATTCCTATGAGGTGAAAGCAATCATTCTCCAGTTTTTGCCTTTAAAATTCACAGCAAATTTCCAATATTGTTAGAAAAGGAAAGAACAGGGGCTTGATTTCATTGTGAATGTGTACTGGAGGTGCATATGTAAAGTGTGTTAGGATCAGAGCCAACTCTTGCTGAATTCAGGAAACAGATCATTTTTCCAAATAATTTCATAGTAACTGCTGGGAACATTTTCTTATTGATAAATATTATCATTATAGATATATTCAGCTTGACACTTCAAAATTATCAAACGTGACCCTTTGTACCTAAAATGATGTAATGATCTTACTGAAGTCAGTGTCTTTTGCATATGCAGGACACAGTATTAAAAAAACAAAACAAACAAACAAACAAAAAATCCCTCCTGTTTTGCTCCTTTTTTCTTATGGAAACAAGGCTGGCATGATTGGTATTAGCCATTCTATACGTGTTTGCATACTGACCTTTTTCCTCTTTTATCTGCATCTCAGTTGAATTTGACAAAGAGACAGAAAAAAATTCATATCTTTGTTTATGTTTGACAGTAGTATCCAAACAGAGAAGACACAGTCTACTTTAAAGATGGAGAGAAGGAACCCAGTCTCTGTATAGAAATCTGTGGAATTAATTTCTGGTTTTAAATGATTTTTTTTGGCTGTACAAATTGTATAACTTCAGTGGGAGTAATTGCTGTAATGTATTTATCCACTATAGTGGATATTCCCTGACAGAGAGGATAGCTATGCTTTATATTCCACTTTGTATCAGTATAAGAAGTATCTGCAGCAGATAAGCTACTAATATAGTATGACATTTTTATATACAGGCCTGTATATGTCTTGGATAAGAGAAAAGAGCATTATTGAGAAAAGATTTTCAAAGCTTGTTACAGAAAAGTAAGCTCCTGGATTTTTTTTTAGTTGTGGTGAGTTTAAAAAAAATGCTAGCCAACACTTCAAAGGATTCAAACATTTATTTAGACATGTTGAGTATGGATTTAGTTGATTACATCTAGTCTCCTATTATCTAAACTTTGGAATTGTATAATCTTATGAATCAAAAAACTTAGCCTCTGTGGAAAGTTACCTTTTCAAAAAGCTGCTATTTTAATTTAATTACTGAGTAAAATGAATGTGCGTGTGATGCAAAATTTGTTTAAATAGTTGTACATGTCTCTATTTACTTAGTTACTTAAAGAAAAAGTTCTTTAAAATAGCAGAAGGCATAGGTGAATCTTGTCCAAAATTACATTTTCCAAGGTAAAGTTGACATAGTTCTCCTTTCTGGAAACAAAGAGGCAGCTAATCTTATTTCTGCATGGAGGAATACTATACGCTGTGACTTGTAGTAAAATGTTTGTTTTGTTACAACTTTTTAATTAGGTTGCCCTTCCTAGGAGAGACTCCCACTACAATATTAAGAAAACATTATCAGTCTTGGCATAATTTCTAACTTCTGCCACAGCCTTGGGATTCAAAATCCCTACAATGCAAATTAAATTAGGAACGCCTCTCCCAGAGAACATTCCTAACCTTTCCAAAGTGTGAGACAGAAAAATACACAACATTGTTCTCTGCTTTATCTTATCGGGGTGGCCTAATCCAGGCAAGGTCCAAGGAGTTAAGCCTCTCTTGTGCCTAACAACCACCTCAGAACAATTTCTCTGCAGAAAATAAATGGGTTTCTTGTCAAGGCCATTGTAACAGAAGAGCTGGGGGCATTGATACTGAAGGGGTAATTTTTTTTCCTGTTGTACACTAATTTGAGGGTGACATGTTGTAAATGTTGCAGTTTCATAAGTTGCATGAGACATCACTTTGTCTTTTCCCTTCCAGATATTTTCTAAATATGTCATCATCAGTCATGTATAAAGCACATAATCTTTTATCATCACTATGCACGTTTTGACACTGTGGTGATTTAGTCTTAATACCATCCCTATTACTTGGTAAATGAAAATCCCATATTCTATTAGACACAGTAACTTGTTTTCCTGCCTAATTGTTCCACTCTTTCTCTTCTCCATCATCTAGTGTGGCTTGCTTCTGTGTACTAAGGCTTGCTGGTAAGACTTTTTCAAGGAGTAATTCAGGATGTTGATTTAACTGAAATCAACATTACATCAGTGAAAGTATTACTGGCAAAAGAAAAAAGTAGACTACTAGTGGTTTTCCCACAGAACAGTTGTGACTGGTAACTGATCTCCAGGGAAGTCATTGAGAACTAGTGAAACCATTGGACAGAGCCAGATCCTCAGGGTATTACTCAAGCAAAGTAACAACTGAAATATCAGGCCCCAAGGCTAAAGTCTTATGTGTGTATGTAGCTTTATGCACTGTGAGTATTCCTATTGCCTTCAGTGGGATTACTGACAATGAGTATAGTTAAACGTCTGCATAAATCTTTGCAGCATACAGGTCTTGAGAGTTTTCCCTGTTTATGGCTGAGTACTTCAAGGTTTATTTTGTAAAAGCTCAGGAGAAGCTCATTTATCCTCATTGTTTGAGGCTTCTGGACAAAGCAGGAGCACCATGGTATGTGATTCCAATTTCAAATTGAAGAGTTTTTTAAAGTAGTTAAGAAAATATTTATTTTGCAAGTGTAACTGTAACGACTAATGTGATTTTAGCTTTCACTGAAATGTATGCAGATCCTGATCACTCACCTGGCATTTTGAGAGGAAAAAAATAACGCCATGTAATTACTGGATTTGTTTTTAAAAACCTACACATACACCCAGGTATGTGTATATATTCACATGCAGACATGCTTGCACACACATGCAATTTATATAATTTCCTTGAAGAGATGGGAGGTTTTCTTAACGTATTGATTTTTACCTTTTCCCACATTTACTAAATGGATTAAGTAAATAGAAGTAAAATGTCACTTACTGATTTTTCTGTGATCTTTTAAAACTTTGGATGAAGCAAGGTCACTGCACAGTCATTTGTAGGCAGAAGAGTTTTTTGAGAATACAAATGTGAATTACCATAAAAGTGGTTTTGCCTAAATACTTAAGGTGACTTTTAACTGAAAAACTATAAAGTACTTTGCTTCAATACTAAAGATAGCTTTTAATTGAAAAGTGTAAGTGAACCTAAAAAGCAAGGTTAATGCTTACTGATATAATTTTATACATGCACTTTGGCAGTCACAATGGCTTTGATTCAACCTTGACTTCCTACAAGATCATAAAAAGGCACAGAATAATTTGTTATAAAAGAAATGAGAAGCAGAGTACAAACATGAGTTGCATAAAAAATTCTGAAGATGAAATGGGGGCGTTCAAAGGAAATGTAGCATTTTATGCCAGTAACATAATTCTCAGACAGTGTTACAGAGAAAGAAGTATGACCTGCAATTCAACCTTCCTCCTCCTCCCCACAGCAGCTCCATAATGACGTTCAGAACTTTAGAGCTAGGTTAAAAAAGGTTTTATGGAAACACAGTGTCCTGTGCCCTTCTGCAGGATGCTGAATTCATAGTCACCTTAAATGCTCTGTCCTGTGCCCTTCTGCAGGATACTGAATTCATAGTCACCTTAAATGCTCTGTGAATAATCGTGCCTGCTTCTTGCCAAGTGACACGGGTAAGCAATTGGTACTTTGGTCTGAGTTGATGCAGTGCTGGTTTTGGTAGCAGGGAAGGAATCTCCCAGGGGGGTGGCTCATGTTAGTAGCTTCTGAATAGCTTTCCCCACTCCAAAATGCCTGGCCTCACCTCAGGCCATCAGTGAACAAAAAGGTGTTCTTGCCTCATCAACTTGATGAAATATGGCTTTTATTAAATCTAAGAGTTCTTTTACTTGAACTGAAAGATATCATAGCTATTCTTTCAGAAGACCAAGAATAGATGACTGAATTATTTGTTAATTGCGAGGAAAAAATATTGATTTGTGAGTATGCCTAGCAGTAGGCCACTAGCTATTTCTGTGTAGCATGCAGTGCTGAGGAGTCTCTTGGGAAGACAAATAGAAGTGGGAGTTAAAGCCAAGAAAAGAAAAAAAAACCCAAAACATTAGCTGGTAACACACAACTGGCAGACAGCATGTTTTGATGTCTTTGAGTTTTCTGGGAGGAAGTAATACATTACTAGCTTACAGTAATAGCCCAAACTGAAGGCAAATTAATCTCTTGCATGCACTCCCTGTTCTTGTATCACTTATCATTATTTTTATCCTGATACCAAAAGAAAATCTTAGCTTATGGTCTAGAAATGTAGCCAAATTTTATGTTTCTTTAGAAAAAATACAAGTGTTAGTCTCTTAAGACTATGTGATGTACACAGACCATTTCTGTAGCAGTGGGATACATTATTTACTAATGCATTTAAGAATTTGTCCCTAAAATGTCATATTAGTTTCAACTTTTAAAAAGTTTCAACTTCTTTGTTAGTTACAGTAGGGACTTCCATTTTTATCTGAGCTTTTCTTAATGTTGTTTCACATGGAAAGTCATAGATACGTGTGTATGTGTATCAGAGTGTTAGTTTTGGGGGTTTTGTCTGTTTTGCTTTGAAAATCAAAATGGTTCCTGTTGAAAAATGGTTCTCTATGTCCAGAGTTGTGATGCTTGTAAAGTTGTGGCAGATTCATGCTCTTAATCTGACTGGTACCGCAACGATGATGAGTTTTCAGAAAACAGTACATGAGCAGCAGTGCATTAGTGTACAACAGTGACTCCATAATTTTGAGAAAATTTAGGGGGATATAAATATGGGAAAGAATGGAGACAGATCCTGCTGAATGACTGCTATGAACTTTTTATACAGGGAAAGAAACTATTCCCGCATGTCCCCAAATAGGCATTAAAACCAATGTACCACTTCTTTGACATCTGTTGGAACAGAATGAGCCCATTTGAAATCCCCCAAACACTCACATAGTGACAAAGTGTAGTAAATGAAGCGAAATGGTTTGGGGAAATGAGGATGTGTAAACAAGCCAGTCAAATGTCATTTACTTTCTTGGATCACTTTGGTATTTTGTTGCAGGTCTGGCTGTATTAAGTCTTTGTACATAAAGCTCTAATGACTACACTGAACATACACTGAACTTGTCCTTAAAGGACAAGCCTGTTTAAATCACGGCTCTTTTGGAGCTGATTGTCAGAGTTGTGTTTGATTTGCAATAGGTGATGCACCCATTTAACAAAATCTAGCATATGAAGTTCTTTACTGTTGTCACTAGTGACCAGGCTATTAGTAGTAGCCTCCTTACACTCTGAAAGTATTTGTTGTTCTCTGCTGGCACACACCAGTACACTGCGTGTACATCAGGAACTCATCACATAATTTTTTCCTTTGGATGTTTAGTTATGATGTTTGTATCACTTTTTGGTCCTATGCCTTTTGACTGAAGTGTAGCTGCAGGTGCCAGAAAAAATCCAGTAAGAACACATATAATATTGTTTTGTAAATATTGTTTTGTAAACTCTTGATGTTTGCAATGGAGACCTTCCTTTATATTTAGGGTATTGATTTCTTATGCAGTAGCACTCCCCTCTGTTTTGAAGTAGATATGGGGGAAGCAGCTTTTGAGCAACTATTGCTCAATAGTTGATCTATTTTTATCTCTTTACAGCACATTCTTCCCCATGTTGTAGTTTATGTTTTGGAGGACATTTGTTAGAAAATGGATCGGATATTGTGACATCTACAAACTAGTTTGTCCCTAAAAAGTATTAAACTGTCACTCAGCAGATCGGGTGACTGGCGTGTTTTTGAGTATTTTCAGCTCACAGCAGAGTTTTGGGGTCAATCAGTATAACGTGATTTACCTCTGGTTTAAGTGAAGAGCAGAGCCACATCAAATTTTGAACCTTTTTCTTTCCTGATCTCTTCCCTCTCAACTGCTGATCACAAGATAAATTAGAGAGCATTAAGGGAGGAAACAGCATTTGTACACATAACTCTTCCCCCAGATTGTGTCTAATACTTTTTGGTTTTAAGGAGAGTGCCTTCACAGTGGTGATTTCACATATATTTCCAGTTGTCATCAGTGTTTTCAGCGTGTATTGAACTCTTCTGATAGTACACATTTTTAAATGCATAGACACTTCTAAGAAGTTCTAGATGTGTTTTTTTCATTTCTTCTGGAGAGCTGATTCTTTTGTAACAGCAAAGCAGGAAGCAGGACTCAAATCCCATTCCTTCTGATACCACTGTTGTCTACATTATCTGCATCTAGCTACTTTTACTGCTACTTTTTTTTTCCTGTAGTCTTTAATGATGAACACTATATGTGCATCTGAACTTCAGATCTTAAAAAAAAAAAAACCAAAACAACAAACCCCAAGCACAGAAATAATGTCTTATATTTAAAATTTGTATTTCCACTTAGCTACATTTTCTCCCATCATTCACATTTTAACTTTTTTTTTTTTTAACCTGTTACCCAGTTATTCCTCAGCAAAGAAAGTTTTAAATATTCCCTCTCTGTAGTATTCTTGACTTTTATTTGAACTTATGTCTTGATAGAACCACGATCATGTTAAATTGAATTTTACTCATAACTTCCATTGACATCATGGTACTGCTTGCAAGGAATGTATTTCTGAACATGACTGAAAGCTAAGAATTCTGTCTGGTACATTTAAAGCACACTAGAGGAAAACAGAGTTGGTAGAATGAGAAGGTAGGTTTAAGCTCTAAGGCTGGATCTGCCACTCACACTGTGCAACCCTTGGCAGGTGATTTAATCTTTCAGTGGGTCTACTTTTCTTCTGCAGAAAAGCAGTAAGAGTGAACACAGAGAAGAGCTGTGAAATGGTTTACTGGGACTTCTCTGTGAAAAGGACAATGATAATCATACCAGCATTAATGTGGCTTGCTAACTTTATTAGCCAACAGCAATAGCAACCAGTTTTACCAATCACCTTCCAGAAATGGACTGCATTTTGCTGTAATCCGTTTACTTGGAAATATTGCTTAAGGGTGAATCTAACAACCCAATATGAAATGTTTCATCACGTGAGTGATTTTCTTTGTACAGACCTGTACTAATTTCAATAGAAGATGTGTGATCAGACTACTGCTAAGGTGTTTTTCGTGGCTTCAGATCAAAATACGATGATTTAATATCCTGTTCACATTAAATATCCTAAGAGTTGGTAGCTGTGGAGTTTCAAATATTTCGAAACATAATTCTTACTTGTCAATGATTCTTAAAAGCACAGTAACACTGTCGAACAAGCATTTGATTCTAAGGCATGGGACACTGGGAAACTGAAATCCACAAATAATTTAACCTTTAAGAATGTTGTAATTAATAAAAATGTATTCTAGCGAGTCAGGTATCATAAGAAGTATTCAAATGTTATAATTACTAAAATACATAGAGGGAAAATAATGTATTGAGTAGGAAGTTTCTCTATGTAGGCTCAGGGTATGGTGTGCAAGTGGGTTTATAGAAGGTATTTTTATTTCCCAACTGGGAACAGAACTTCCCATAATTCTTATTTGAGTGGGAAATTGGGTATTTTATCCATCTGGCAAAGATTCATTGAACATCATAAAATATGTGTGGGGCTTTTTTTTTTGTTTTGTTTTTGTTTTTTTTAATTCTTTTCTTAAAGATAGGTCTGTATCTTTTATTAAAATTGTGGTTTAATCACATGTCTATTGCAGTTCAGTGAGAAGCCTCATAAAAGCACCTTCCTGGTAACTTTTGACACTTAACCAACAGTCTTGTGAGTGTTTTGTTTTATTATATTCCGTATGCTTATACCCTATGATTGCAAGTGTTTTATAGAGCATCCATGTGCTTAGCTTGCAACATTTAAATTTATTTAATTTATATAAAGTTACTACTGTGAAAAAAATAGTGAATGTTTACAGTCCATGGACTATTTAGACTCTAAGACTAGAAAAGAAAGACTGCTGGTAACCAAGCCATCTCTTTTACTAGTAAAAGGATGCTGTCAGGTTCCTCGAGACAAAGGCAACATTAAATTGAATTAAAGATCCTTTATTTTGTTTACTCTGACGGCTTCACTCTTACACTGAAAATTATTTTAGAAAAATAAAATTGAAACCCACATTCTGGATCAATGAATCTACTCTCCAGCTATTCTGGACATGATATTGTATAATCTCTTTCACAAAGTTATTGAGCAAGCTCCATCTGAAAATCTGTTTTATTCCTTCACTCTGCTAGAAAGTAATTTCAGGATCTGATGACTCTTGTAGTTGGGGCCTTTCTAATCTGCAGCATAAACTTATTTATGGCCAACCTATGTTTTTTTCCTAATATAGGTTCTATTTTAAATAGAGTTTTTTTCCTCCCTATTTTTTATTAAAAGCAGAGATACAGATTTTATAACATATGCAACATTTCAAATTATGTGTTGAAGTCCAACTCAAATAATAAAGCAAGAACTATAGTTATTTTCAATCCCAGATAAAACTGTCCTCAGACTTCGCATCCTCATTACATTTGTGAAGAATTAAAAAAAGAAGTCTAGATTATCCCAGTTGCATCTTGCTGAAAGCCCTGTTGCACAGCACAGCATTGCTGCAGGGGGCTGTGCAAAACTGAGCTTGAATCTGCTTCTGGAAAACTTCATCTAGTTTCAGTGTGACAGTATCAAACCTCATGTTATTAGATAAGCCTATAATGATAAGAGAAGCCAATATTTTGGCTAGGTACTGTGGCTCATGCAGTGATAGAGGTGACAAATATATGCTTTGCATGGTGACCCTGCATTTAGCACAGAAGGGACAAACTCATAGAAACAGGTGGTGGTGTATATATTTTCTGCATTTATAGCTGTTACAGAGGGTCAGAAAGCTGTTAGAGGAGAAAATGGAGAGAAGTACCATGAGATTGAGACATACAAAAGACTTAAGTGCCACTCAATTGCCTTAAGGCGTCCCCATTAAACATAATTACCCTACTTACTAAGCACCAATCATAGCTATTAAGTATCATCGGGTTTAAATTAGTTCCCTGGGAGACATCCCGTTTAAGCGGATTTCCCAGTAAAGCACAGGAAACTTCTTTTTGATCAGTGCTTCCTCTTCTCCTCCTCCTCGTTTTACCTGCTGCAGAGTTGGCTGTTTCATAACTATTCAAACAAAAGAATCCTTGAGGTGTTAGCTAGGTGTTGTAAGGCGAGGGAAATGTAGAGCTTGATTTACACCTCTAAAGTGAAGAGCAGAAGGAACAATTCCTTCCATGTTCAGTGAGGATACTGCTGTATAAATGACCAAAAGTGTTTAGGCTGGTCTTGCTCCTCTACATCTGTTTTTCCTATGTTTGTTCTCGTTTTAAACATTCTATGACAGGTTAATGTCTATGTGAAGTCCTTATTCCTTTGAAGTATCCACGGATTATTATTACATATTTGCTTCCAGAAGTTAATCAAATATGATTATTCTAATTTGTCTTTTCCCCATGTAAGTCAGTTCTATCAACAGAGAATCACAGCATAACTGAGACTGGAGGGGACCTTCAGAGCTCCATAGTTGAGCCCTTTGCTCAAAGCAGGTCTAAGTAGGTGAAGTTGATTGGGAATATGTCTAGCTCAATCTTGGAAATCTTCCAAGGATGGAGATTGCACAGATCCTCTGGGCAATTGCGTTTGACCATCCTCATCAGCAGAATTTTTTCCTTATAGTTTATCATAATCGCTCACATTCCAACTTGCTTCTGTTGCCTCTTGCCCTGTTGCCATACACATCCAAGAGGAGTCTGGCTCTGCCTTCTCTAGCCTCTGGTCATGGGTTATCATGAGCAGCAAGGCCTCCTCTGAGCTTTCTCTTCTCCAGGCAGAGGTGGCCCAGCTCCCTCAGCCTCTCCTCCAATCTCCTGTAACCTGGGCTCTGTCCTCTCACCAGGTCTGTGGCCTTTGCTGGACTCATTCCAACACATCCCTGTCTGTGCAAATACTGGGGAACTCAGAATAGTATTCCAGCTGCAGCCTCACCAGCATTCAACAGAGAGGAAGAATCACTTTCCTGGAGCACTCCAGCTGACAGGGTGGGATTTGGTGGGTCAAGAGAGACCACTTCTGCCTCACACTGCTTGTGTGAGGCTGTGCTCAGGTTGTTCTTTTGGCTGCCACCCCTGAATATTTTTATGTAGACACATAAAGATGAAAGGAAAAAAGTTTTGTTGAATATGAGCTGATTGAGTGATCTATGGCTCTATTTTATGAATTTCTTCATGCTTTAGAATGAAGGAGGCATAGCAGCACCCACTTAACAGATGATGTTAATAATTCCAGTAGCTGAATCTTTGCCTTCAGTGGTCAAGATGAGGATGACTTAGACCATAAACTTCCAAAAAATGTAAGGCACTTAGTTAACTGTTGAAGTAAGGGGCAACATTTTTAACAACCTAAAGTTAAACAGCCATTTGTGAAATTAATTCAAGTTGGAGGACCTGGAAAGAGTTTTACTTCTTGTTTTTAAACTGTATATATTTTAACAGTGAATACTTTGTAATTCACCTTGAAAATAACAGAACAAATGAAATACCTACATGCTTCTCATACCTTACTGTTTTATATATGAAACAATTTTCCTAAAATCAGTCTTCCTCTCCTATTGACTTACATAAAGATTACTTTGACTGTTCAGTCTTCTTGTTTCTACTCTGATCAGGTTTTTTTGAAACCACTACATTTCATTTTCTTGGATGTTGTTTGCTGGTGGAATTGTGGTTTTTTTATTTTCTAACTGATGAAAGTTAATCCAATATTTTCTGTGTTATTACTAAGCTTTCTTATGCTCTTTTGGGTTTATTAGTCTTCAACATCAGGCTATAGAAGACTGCTTTGTAATAATAGCTGCTACAGTGTCTGCCAAATCTGTGTTTTAGACCAACAAAAAATCTGGAGGGACTTGTCTGCTGAAGTGCACTGACTAGATAGTAGTTTGCTGCAATTCTAAATTTCCCTTTTCAGATCTTCCTTGTGGATGTGCAACAGATAGTTTAAACAGCAAGTCTCCAGGGAGTATTTTAATTTGAAGAGCTTATCTTTGCTGGAAACTACATTATGTGCCATTTTTTTCCCTCTGTATAAATGAAAATGAAGAAAAAAACATGGTTAATGTAAGCCTGCCACATTGGATACATTACTGATTCAGCTATGGGTTATAAGCCCTTATCTGTTTAGTACCTGTATTACTTAAATATAAGGCAGTAGTTGACTAGTATGGCTCTCATTAAAGTTTTTAGAAGATAACTCCTATCTAATTATGTGATTATACTTTCTGAATTAGTCACCAGGCACACATGTGCCAGAACTTCCAGTTAAAATCCAGGAATAGATTCCAGGTGCAAGGTACAAGTGGGATATTAAGGTGAAAGTTGAGCAAAAAAAGGACTGAATTTCAGAACTTGAAAAGCAGACAACCTCTCTGAAACTGTGCCATGGCCTGGGATATCTGGGGTACATTCTGCCAGGCCTCTGCAGCACCTTAGAGCAACTGGTATTGTATTTATAACAAAATGTGAGAGACTCTTGACTATCAGTATTACTCTTACTGGAAAAATCTTGGGGATCAGTCGTCCTTAACTCAATACTCACAAATAAAATAGTAGCTAAAAGATAACATATTTCACCAACAAGCATGTATAAATGATAGATGATCGTGACTTCTTTTGAGGAAAACCACTACATCTTTAATACACTATTGAGTAGCATGGCAAAATTTAAAAACCATTTTGTGGTAGGATCTTAAAATACGCATATGATCTTAGGGTGAAAGACAAAATACTGTCCTGGAGTACTAACTAGGAAAAAGAATTGAATCTAAAATTAGAAATAAGGAATTTTTTTTCAACACAGTGCCAAGACTAAAAAGTAATTGCCTTGAGTTGCATACTAGTTCCAGCAATGTTTAGCATATATATTAAACAACTGGGAAGGAGAATTGAAATGAGAGAAAAATAATAATCTTGCAAAAGATTTAAGTATTTGAAAGGTGAAAAAGAGTGATTAACTTTAGGAAAACATAACTGGATGAAAGGTAGTTTTTCATTATTGAAAGGATCTTGGAAATGTTTCCAAACTTCTTTTTTTTTTTTTTTTCAAGTCTTTGTGAATTTTCCAGCATAGATAAACCCCTATACATGTTAGCACACTGATGCATGCTAGTTAGTACTCAAAAAGCACAAACTTAAGATCCTGTAAATAAACTGTAATATTAGGAAATGTACTACTTAGGGGGGGAAAAAAAGAATGATATAGCTCTCTTGTTAGCAAGATAATGCCTTTAGTTATGGGTAATATAATTTTTGTGGGTAAGAAGTATGGTCTCTGGCCTATCAGTTGCAGAGTTTTTGGTATATATTTTGTATGATTTTTATCCCACATCAAATAATTACAGGTAGTTTGCCTTTTCTACAAACACAACCTTATTATTTAAAAAGAATCAGTCTAACATATGGGCCTTGTACTTGCTTAGATGCTGGACTTACCTGCTCTTCTTTCAGCTTTCACCTTCCTCATTCCCACTTATGATAATTTTCTGTTCCTGCATTGTCTTGCTCTTGTGTTATCTAAATCACAAGGGAGTACAATAGTCATCAAAGCAGGTAGCTGAACACCCCCTAGCAGAGTGTTTCTTGCCCAGATTATGTCTCTCCAGATCCAGCCAGCTATCTCCAAGTTAGAAAGTGAAGTGAGGAAACGAGAGCACAGTAGCAGTTTGCACAGTTCTCCACTTTACCCAGGATCTGTAGGGTGAACTGAATGCCAAGGAAAAGGAAGAAAGAAGGAAAAATAATAACAAAAAAGGAAAAAAACTGTATAATAAATAATCTTCTCAACTTTGAAGAGACTGGTAGGTCTAAATATAAGATGTGCATACACCTACAGGCTCAGCGAATCAGGATTTACAACATGGGTGCAAGGGAGCATCTTTTATATAGATGGAGAAAACTCAAGCATCTCAGATCCCTCAGTGGGGTGCCAGTTGGCAAAGAATACATTTTTAATTTTTCTCTGGATGTGTTCAGTCAACCAGTAACGTGTGGGGTTTTTTTCTTCACCTTAATATTGTCTCTGATGTTCTCTTTTCAGGTGCACTGATCACTAGAGATGACAGGGTTTCAAGTTATCTTATGCAATGGGGATTACATATTTTTTTCCCTTGAACAACGAAACTTCATTTCATGTGTGACCTAATATGCAGAACATTCCTCTCTGAGTTGTACTGCATAACAGGACAAAGCATGCATGCAAAGCTCCTGAGCCCTGTTCTGCTTTTCACTTGTATCCACTTTACAAAGGGCTGCTCCTCTGATTTCAGTACAATACTATCATGGTTTACTTTAGTAAGAGGAAAATTTTGTCTCTTTTCCAGTAAACTAATTGTTGTTAGTCTACTATACATCATCTTCATTATCTGGATGACCCCTTCCATGATACATATGAACACAGGAGTATGTTTGCTTGGTTCAACACAGCTAGGTTTTAGCTCAACCCTGTTGTTCATTCCTGCAAAATGAGCCTCAAAGTGAATAAATCCAATATACTTCCAATATCCAATATACTTCCTTATATCTAGATGTGCTAAAAAGCTTTTCTATACAAAAGCATCTATTTAACAATTTTGTAATTATTAGGAAGAAAATGGTAATTAAACCATTGTTTCCCTGGCCATGGGGAAACACCCCCAGTTAAACAGTGCTTTGGATGATAACAGATGTTTTATCTCTTGGCCTCTGACTTCAGAGGAAAACAGTTATCTAAGAGGTGGGAAAAAAAAGGCAGTAATCAATTGTACTGTCATATTTTGTGAGCATGGCAATTGCTGACTCAGCTGCTTAATACAAAGCATCTGAGGCTACCTGTTTGGGCAGGCTTAATATTTCAAGTAATGGCAAGATGCTTGGAATGAAATGCTAAAATTAATCAGTATGGAGGTTTTTTTTTTCATTTCGCAAATTCTTTTCTACTGCTTATGACTTCTAAAATTAGAGACTGGATGCCTCTCACAGTCAATTTCAGAGTACTGGCATATCATACAAAAAACTATTTATTTCCAGCAGAGAGTGTTTAATTAAATGGGTTGTAACAGGTGGATAAAAAAATGAAAATGTTGATGTAAAGCAGAGTTGAGGTTTTTTTCTTCTTTGTTTCAAGTTTTGGTATATTTCAAGTTTTGGTCAAATCATATCTTTCCTAACCCAAAAACCTACAGCAGCAGCTTTTTAGCCTTTCATTTACTGTTACTCCCCTTTTCCCTGAAGTTTTCTCCCAGGACAAAGGTGTTATGATATTTGAATGCATATACTAAATATGGAGAAAGAATGTAATTTTTACATACTACAAGAGACAGTCTGTAGTCTATGGTCAATTGCCTTTGTGAAATAAGATACAAAATGGCAAGGGCTTAGTCTTGGACACTTGTAATTTTTCCATGGCAAATACAGATTATTGGTTTCTAAATATTCAGTTAAAGTAGAGTTTGCTTCTCTTTTATATTTTTCCACAGAAAGAAAACAAGCAACTCAATTATATGTCTCTTTAAAGTGACTAGGGAGAATGTACAATTAAAAAAATTATATCCACAGACCTATTCATTCAATTGATACAGTTAAATAGTAGAAAGAAAAAATATTCAAGCTCCATTGGTGACCAGAAAACAGCATTTGCTAAATCATAGAGGGGAAAAATGGTATTAATGTTTTTAAAACATTAGGGAAAAAATTGAGAAATGGATTTGTTTAGCAAATTAAAAGCATTCTGTAAAAACACACATGCTGATATTTCGTTCTTGCATAACTGAATCACCCCAGTGCTGCAAAAACTCCTGTTCACACTGTGTTTAGATGTGAACCTAGGCAAAAATAGGATTGGTTTTCTCTACTTTCACATAGTCAGTTGCTCATTAAATCAGCCTTTTCAAAAAAGGGTTGAAGAACATACTCTGTTGAGGAGCCTATTGTTTTTCTCTTTGCTTTTCTTCTCGTCCCATTCTCTCTCTGCTTTGTTTCCCCTTTCTTACCTACTTCTTTGTGGAACCAACATCCCCATTGAGCCTTTGGGGATGCAGTACAAGAATCAGGTAAGCCCAAACCCTGATCTCTACCATGTGGCTGCCTCTTCTTCAGCATTTCAGCCCTGGAGATGACAGCACTTCCAGAGGGCAACCAGTCTGACCTCCTGGGGAAAGCTGATGACTTTGCTGCAGGCTAGCAGGTACTGGCCTGGAGTGCAAGTTGATGAGTGAGGCTGGGGGCTGTTTTTCTAGAATTTGAGATGCACAGATTTTATGGAGGAAAGGAGTTGTAGGGTTGGACTTCAATTCAGGTTGGAGCATAGAGTTACTTCATCAGGCATCCATGCAAACGGGGGAGTGAGAAAGTAGAACATACGTGAGCACTGTGCTATCAGATAATAACCAAAGGAATTTAGCATTGCCTAAATGGAGAACTGAAGAATGGTTATTTTCATTGAAACATATTATATCTGGGTGTCTTAATTTCTGGAGGGGATTTTTGGAAATAAATAAAAAAAAATTTTTTTGCACACGGTTTAGACTGTGTCCTACTTTAGTGCTCCATGTGAAGGAGGCAGCTGGAAGAGGCTGGCAGTCTTGCTTTAGTAAGAGCTCAGCTTTTATTTTAGGTAATTCCCTTGGGCCCTTTAGGCAAGCAGTTTTCTTTCTATCTTGTGTTACCATGTCTGGTCAGTGCACCCAACCTAACTCCACCACCTTCTCAGACTTCCCAAATGCTTATTTTAAGATTACTGGATGGGTCAGTGTACTGTCAGATTACTTGCATGACTATAAAGTGGAGAAAAAGTGGGGCAGTGGAGAAAATTTTTATATATTGTGCTTTAAAGAGTAGCAGTACCATTTTTTTTCATGTCTCATTTTTTAATGTGGAGACAATAATCACAAATGCCAGCTTGGAAGGGACCTCGAGGACCATCTGGTCCAACCTTTATACATAGGAGCACAGCTTAGGTAAGAGGTGTATTTTGGAGGAAGTGTAGATAAAAATATGATCAGTTTAAGCACTGGTCATCACTCCAAGTAGCCATAAAGTGGAAATGTTCATCAAACAAGTTATTAACAGTGGTAGTTAAGATGTGTTTTGTGCATTTGGTACTGTAACTTCATTAACTGACTACACTAATTCTCAAACAATCAGCCTCAGTCCAGCTGCCCTCTTTGAGTATGTCTGCACAACAAAAGCTTTAGCTTATGGTGGCAGCATGATATAAACTCTCCTAGGACTCTTGGCAAATACTCCATAGTTGCTACTCCAATAAAACTTGTGCCACTCATCTTGACTGTAGAGCTGACTGGACCAGCTAGATGAGATTAATGTAAATACATCAGGATGCATTATGCTTAGTTCTTAATGCATCTCTCTAGCTGTGCCCTGTAATTACAGCTGGGATATGATAGATTCTTTGTACTGTGCTTTATTCTTTTTGTATTTGAATTCAAGGCAGGAGGCAAAAGTACATTTTTTTGGAATCGAATTTGAAAAGCACTTCTAACAGATGCTGATAATTGTATGGTACTTTTGGCACTGCTAGAGGAAAGGATGAACACAGCTGGTTGAACTGTATTTACCAAAAATGCTGTGAAAAGTTCTGCTTATTTTAGTATAGTTATTATGCTAAGATAATGACAAGTATTTGAATGAAAAAACAATTCAAAGTTTGGGTGTCAATTGTAAAATACTATTTTGGAGTTAAGAAATAATCTAAATTGACTGCAAGTCATATTGCTATATTTCTAGAACCTTTATGCTTTTATGTTCCTTTTTCACCCCTTTATATCCAGTTAGACTGCTATTCCAGAACAATTTGAAGCATGGAGATAACCTTGAATAATCCTCCCAAATGTTTATACCTTTGTCTTTATATAAAATTAAATGCTGTCTGCTATTTCAGTATCACTATCCCAATTTGAATGGATCCTTATGGCAGATCTCAGCCATATTTATCTTTTGGAAAACAGTTTTGTGTTGTTCACTGATTTTCCTTTACTTTCAGCGTATTTCAGCTTTGAACCCATTAATATCTGTATTGAACACCTGTCCTCTTTCAGATCCCAGAGGTACCCAACTCTTAACTTCTCTCTACTTGGAGGAGCAGCCATTAATTACCACTCTTTGTTTCCTATCACTTAGCTAGTTTTTAATCCACAACAAGAATTTACCTCTTACCCTATGGTTATTTATTCTCCTTAATAGTTGCTTGTCAAGGATCTTATCACAGGCTTTTGTCAAGCCAAGTAAGTTATAGCTACCAAATCTCCCCCCATTCTCCCTGCTTCATTAACAATGTCGAACAATTCAAATAAGGCAGAGGCAGAGGCAGTATTTTCCATTATGGATGTCCAGCTATATCAGTGTGCATTCTATAAATGCCTTGTTGTTCTGATCTTAATCATATGCTATCAGATACTCTACAGCTAAATGGAGACATCATGCCCACAATGGTTTTGTTTGTTTGGGGTTTTTTTCTTTTTTTTTTTTGTTCTTTGTCTAAAGGGGTAGGTAGGTAGGTAGGTAGATGATAACATATGATAGTACCTCTCCCACCTTTTTATTTCACTCTTCAACACTTCATAGTGGGGCAGTCAAGTTAAAATCACAGCTGATTTTCTGCTTTTCCTAATCTTTCTTAAATACTTTTTGAATGTTGTTTTTTATAATATTTTCATTATTGAACATATTTTAAGAATACCCATAGGATAAAAATATGCCTGTCACTTTCCATACTGTAACCTAATGTAAAAATATTTCTCTTCTCTGCAGTCAAGATACTCCCTCTGATCAGCATTGCTACATTGTTCAAAGACCATAAGGACTCATCCTGTCCCCTTAATTCTGCTGCCATTAATGCATTGTTGCTATAGGTACAGTATGGTAGGAAAGGTGGAATTTACCCAAGCAAGAAAGAGTGGAGAACATACAGCCTGGCTGCTTTCTAGCACTCCTCAGGGCTACTTGCAGGCTTTGTGTTGACACTTCATGCATCTTCATGGTTGCCCTTCCAAGTGGTAACTGCATGGGCCTCTGCCAACTTGATCTTTATTTCCCTAAAGGACCTTAAATTATGCAGTAGTTTTTTTGCATTAACCATGCAACATATTGTGCATCACTGCATTTCTTATTTTAGACTCTCAGGCAATATTTCTGCATGCCTTTAAACACAATTTAAACCATTTCATTTCAGGGAGTAGTGAAGCAATGCTTGGATATTTCTTCTTTCTTCTTCGGAGTCAATGAGGCTTGTTCAGAGTTTCTGAAGTGTTTCAGAGTCTTAAGTATGGAAGAATTTTAGATTCTCAAAGTCCAGTCTACCATTGCTAGTAAGTTAGTAAAAAATACAATTGTGTTCAGGTTTCTTACTGAAGCTATTGGAGAAAAGCTGATGAAAAAAAAAATCTTAAAAGCTACCTCTCTATATAACCCCCATTGTATCTCTCTCTGTGAAGTATTCAATCACAGAGGAAAATTAGAGGCCCACAATTCAACTTGCTGAACTTACTCCTTTAATTATTGAATGTCACACTCTTTGAAATACCATTCTGTTGGGACAGAAGTTCCATAATTGCAAAGTTAGGAGACTCCATGGCTGAGCACCATCTTTATCTTCATTTTCCACCTCTCTTTCATCTAGGGAAGAACACTTTCAAATTACTTGTTGTTTTCCAGATCACTCCTGGTCTTTGCTCCCATGCTGAGTGGAGATTATGCTCTCCTATTAGCCTTTTTAAAGTCCAAGGAGTGCCAGCCATGCCATGTGTGAGCAATCTGTAGGCACCATTAGCAATGCTTGAGTAGCTCTTGATAACACTCACTATGAAGTCAATTAAAGACATCAGGGGGTAGGCTGGACTACTTTTTACTAACAACTCTCATTAGGGGTGAAGGAGAGGGAGCTTGAACAGGTGATTTTCAGTATTTTAAATAAAAAAGGGTAGAAATACCTACGCTAGTTTCCTCCTAGTTTTCATTCCTTTCTCTTTCCATCCCTTCCCTTTTTCTGACAAATCTCTGACAGATATGCCATTTTACAAAGTCTGAAAGAAGCAATAACTATAAATCTCAACAAAAGAAATCTAAACAGACAGTAAAGACAACAGAAATCATATTAGTGTTTCATAAGTGACAGGAAATCTTGGACAGTCATTTTTAGAGCATACTCTGATCATGGACAGCCCCTCTTATCATGATATGAGCTGAGGACACACACCCTTTTATAGAAACTTTTAGTAGCGTGTAGCTTGGAATACTTGAGAGTTTATAAATATTTGGGAATATAAAAAAAAATGAAGAATGAGTCAAATGTGATTTAATTGTCCCTATGTATGTACATATATATAAGCTTCCATATAGTGTTTCAGAGAAACAGTATATTGGTAGGGAGGACACCAGTGAAGCTGGTGTGTGGCCTTGAGTGTATTTGGTTTTAGTGGTGATGATAAATTACTCTGGCAATTAGCACCAAAAGTCTAAAAACAGGTGTTTCATAAAAGAAATGTAAAATAAGGAATAATGTACATATTAGCTGTAATAATTAAGAACTTCAAAAGACAGTTCATATTTCTGTGTTTTGAAATCTGAGAAATAAACTGAGGAAAAGTGTCACTCACCAATGAATGTTGTTTTTCAACTATTGTAAAGAAATATTAGTAAGAGAGAAAGGTAAAAATACTTTTGCTTTATTCCTTCTGCTGTTGTGGTTTGCACAGGGCTGTGTTTGATTTTTTTTCTTTCTGATGAATGTGAGATGCTTGCATTCTTATTTAACAGATTTTTCCAATGGAATATGGAAGCATATAGTTCAGCTTCTGTCTTCCAATGTTTTGATTTGAGTAAAGACAGTGGAAGCCTGAGTCTTACGTTGAGTCAGGATATATATTTCTGCTCTAGGAACCATCAAAGAGTAATAATATGGTTTGGGTTGGAAGGGATCTTAAAGATATCTAGTTCCAACGCCTCTACCATGGACACAGACACCTCTCACTAAATCAGGTTGCTCAAAGCCCCATCCAGCCTGGCCTTTGACACTTCCAGGGAGGGGGCAGCCACAATTTCTCTGGGCAACCTGTTTCAGCATCTTGCCACCCTCACAAGAAAAAATTTCTTCCTTAATTAGATATTAATCTAATCTAAATCTACCCTCTTCAAGTTTAAAGCCTCGTTCAATCACTACACTCCCTTATAAAAAGTTCCTCCCCCGCTTTCCTCTAGGCCCCTTTCAGGTACTGAAAGGCTGCTAAGAGGTCTCCCTGGAGCATTTTCTTCTCCAGACTGAACAACCCCAACTCTCTCAGCCTGTCTTCATAGGAGAGGTGCTCCAGCCCTCTGATCATCTTTGTGGCCCTACTCTGAACTGTCTCAAACAGCTCCATCTCCTTCTTGTGTTGGGAGCTCCAGAGCTGGACACAGTTCTCCAGGTGGGGTCTCACAAGAGCAGAGTAGAAGGGGAGAATCACCTCCCTTGACCTGCTGGCAACCCTTGTTTTGATGCATACCAGGACACATTTGCCTTTCTGGGCTGCCAGCACACATTGCTGGCTCATGTTGAGCTTCTCATCAACCTGCACCATAAATCCTTCTCCTCAGGGCTATTCTCATTCACTCCTCCACCCAGCCTTTACTTGTGCTTGGCATTGCCCCAACCCATATGCAGGACCTTGCACTTGGCCTTGCTGAACTTGAGATTAACTCCAGGTAGGTAATGGAAGGACTGCCAATATTACTGAATAAATGTTCTTCCCTGGCATGGATTATATCACTTAAGTGTCTTTAATCTCCACAGGGTGTAAAAATTAAAACAAAACTCAAAAAACCCTATTCAAGTATTCCATTTTCCTTACATGACCCACAAGGGCTAATTCTTTAGGCTAAAAACTATCACAAATTTGGAATCAGCAACTTGTAGTATAATAACCTCAGCTGAGAGAGACTATGTAGGAATGCATTATACAGTGTTTTAACAGCGATTTGATACATTTTATTATGATCATTGCATCATACTGCAAGAGAATACAGAACACCGCGTGTATCTGGCAGTTATTTTGCTAAAAATAATCTGGAATGGTTAGTTTAAATTCTTTGAGTGTTTTCAGTTCACAGCAGTACATCACTTGGGTTAAAGCCCCCATTCTGTCCTGCTGGTGAGTGTATCTCATCTCACTAGTTTCTCTCTCTCTGCAGCAGCAGGGGGATGCAGGGAACAGAATAACTCAGGCAGCAAGAAAGCACCATTCCTGTTTCTCATTTTAAAATTATTATATCAGCTCTGAATTAAAATGGTATCAGTTTTGCTTGCTTATGTGTTCATAACATTACCATAAGAGAAGAGTTTCTGCTTTTGAGATTTGGATATGCACAGTCATGATTTTCCAGGTCTTGCACTACCATCAGTTGGTGTTTATTTCTGTTAAATATTGGATTTAATAGACTAGTCACCCTTCCCATACATAGCAACTGAAAGCTGAAATTTTAGTACTTTGTGTGTTTTTTTTTTTTTTAAAGTCAGATGGTGGATGTTCAATTTACACAGTGCTTATGTAGGAAAACCTAGTAAATTTAATAGGTAATTATTTTTTTTTCCCCCTCAATGTACCATCTATCTTCAACTTTATGTTTATGATATCTCATTTATTTTTACTTAGTCAATACAAGGAAATACAGTGGAGAAGGTTTTCAACATTAATACTTATTATGCCAGTTACTTACTTTTGGAATTATTTATTTCCAGCCATCTTGCTGAGAGTTTGAGAGAAATTACTTAACTTATCTGCTAGTGTGTGCAATAAAGATAAAATGAGGGATTGCTTATTTGGCTGAGAAGACACATTATTTGTTTTCTTTTGAAATGGTAAGAACATTACATGTAAATTAGTGTAGAAATAGCAATGTGTGTCTCCATTAGGACTTGATGTGTTAAAGGAGTATTAAAAGCAAATTAAGAAGTATAACATGAATTATTTTATTAAACAAAACTTTTCAGCCTACGTACTGATGTCTCACATAGCAGCTGTCCCGAATTTCATAATTTTTGTTAAGATGTGCATTATAAGAATTGTTATTTGGATCAGGGTACCAGGAACTGTACAAAGTACATAGAAGAGATTGTAAAAGTGGATGAGACTGATTCATTTAAATAATGAAAAAAGTGAGCAACAGAAGTCTGATCATTCTTTAAATCTGGGACCTGAGATCAATTAATTGTCCAGGCTCACCAAAGAGAGCTGGGATAAACCTGGTAACTTGATTTTATCTTATAAGAGCCTGGTACCATGAGAATGCTGTCCTATTATGTATAAGTGCATTTTTTCTGCTTGTTTGGGAAGGCAACAACTGTTTATTCTCTCGCGGCTGAAAATGTTAAATCTTATTAGTACTTTATTTTTTCTTTACTATATTTTTGTTGTAGTCTCTTATTCCCTACTAAAGGTATAGAGGTTGAAAGACCACAGACCATTTCTCTCTCTTGTTCCCCTTATCTTGACATGTCTCATCTGCTGCATTCATATTTAAGTTTGGTTCTTTGGCATGCAAGTCAGCTTTCACCACAAGTTGGCAAATTCCATGTTGAGTGCATTGTGATGCATGTATGTTAGAAAAAAAAAAAAAAAGTATCTGTTTTCTAGAAGTAAGTGGAAATAGTATTTGAAAGCCATAGAGCAGTGATTGGTATTAAATCGATACTTCAAGGAATCTTCAATGGTATCACATTGATACCAGTTCCTTGAATGACTCAAGGCTTCAAAGCTATTTTTTCTATCTAAGACCTGAGTCTGCATTCCCTGGCAAGGTATGTTATTTTTTTCCAGTAACCCTTCTTTGGCAATTAAAATGAAAGTTAGAACGTATCTTCTACACTAATGTCATATGGCAAATAATGGACTCTGGATATTCAGTGCTGAAGTTACTTGAGAAGTTACTAGCTTTTGACTATTTTGTTAATAGATTTTTATTTGCTATTGTGAAGAGATACACTGAAAAAAACCATAGTCCATTAACTTTCACATTTAATTTCTCTACACCAGCACAGCAATTTATTCCAACAGAAACTGTTAAACTAAATGTGATCAGGCTCATATGCTGAGTACGAATCTGTTAAGCAAATACCTAATCATAGTAACATCCACCTTGTTTGGATCCATTATAGTGGATGCACATGCTTGGCTAGGACTTTCTTATTGGTAGTCTCAACCTTGTGCTGCCAGGGAGATGCAAGAAGATGATATGCAGACCTGTGCATAGGAAGTCCTTTTGCCTTGGAGTTGCTACAGCCCCTGTCAAGAGGGAAAGCAGAAAAGCAGGGCTGAAGCTACAACACTGCCATACAATCAGTACCCCAGCTTGAGGGCTCCTGCCTCGGAACATGAGTTAAAGCAGATTCATGGTTCATCTGACATCTTCTAAAGCCAGATCTTGGTCCCAGCTGACCTCTGCTCAGGTACTCTGTCATGTGCAAGTGTATAGTAACACAAAATGATGAAAATTATAGTACAGCTTTGCACTTGAAAGGCCCCTGCGTAATTCCTGGTTGTCCCTGGTGTTGAAAAAAAAGACTGGGGGCATGTTATATGACTCTGTTAGAAAGCAAAATATATTGGTGACTATACTAAATTTTCTAAGGGCTTACAGTGCTATACCTTTCAATGCAGGTATCAGCGTTGTTTGATTCTGTAAACTGTATCAACATGAACACTTCCTCCAATTGAAAAAAAAAAAACAACAGGGAGTAAGCAGGAACATAAAATTATTTTTAGAAAATGCATTTTTAATTACTGAACTGCTTAATTACTGAGTACTACTGAAAATATCCTGTGAACCTCATAACTATGCAAATGTATTCAGTTTTGGAAACAATTAAGTGATAATAAAGCATTCTTTTTTCTTTTACAACATATTACTGTAATGAAGATGTTACCTCTCAGTGTGCATTTTAATGAGTTTTAAGTAACATTTTAATGAGCTCAACATTACCATAAACCCAAGGATTAGACAAAATTGAATTTACTGGAGAAAGGGAAGGGTTCATTAAGAGTTAATTATATATTTTAAGAAGAAATATAATTCATTTATGTCATCCCATCAAACAAGAATCCAGCAGTTGATCTAAAATTGTTAATAGGTGTAGAAATGCCATTATTATATTGGCATAAACTCATGTGTTTGCACACCACTGTTCAGGTTTCCAATGAAAGTTTCTGTATTGAAATCCCTGGGTCAACTTTGCTCTTATCCAGCTCATTATTACATCTGAGGAGAAAAAATACCAGGAGTTGTATTACTGGATTGTAATCTCACTTGCAATTTTTATAAACATCATGAGCAGTGAAAGCAAAGTTTAATGGATTTACCATTGCCAGTCAGATCTGAAGGCAGGTTATGAATAAATGTCTTGGATTTATTATTTCAAAAAGGACTGGTAGAGATTGAAGTCCAGACTGCCAGCACTACTGACATGCCCGCTGTAACAGTGATGTATTGAATGTCTGCAGTTCAGGCACATGGATGTCCAGAAATCACAGGTAAATTCCCACACTCTGTGGACACAGCAGCTCTAAATCAGCTGCACTGTCCATTCAGATGCACATTCAGGTGCTCAGGCCTTGCACAATGCAGAGTTGAAGCTGTTACACACTGGATTTACTGCTTTGTGTCTGCCAGAGTTAGCATTTCTGTTTAACCATTTGAAAAACAATGAAAGGCTCTAGCTCAATGCCCTGACATGTCTGGTTAGAAAAGAACAAGAGACAGATTTAAAAATCTTAAACAAATTGCTAGTTGTGCTAAATGAGAATAGTATATTCGTTTTCATATGATAGCCCTATGACTTGCTTTTTTTTTTTTTTTTTTTTTTTTTTTAATATGCATTTTGTTAATGTCACAGCTTTATAGTGGGGTGAGGGAAGTCTAAGGGGGAATTAAAGATTTCATGGCGTTCAGTAAAAATGGAGCTGATCTTTTGTATTCTGTTGTGGGGGAAAAAGCATTTTAGCAAATATCTTTACATCTTTTTGAGGGAGGAAAATAATGAGGTGTGGTCAGCAATTAGACCTGCTGGCATTCCATCACTCCTGCATGTGCCAGACCCAAGGGTGTACCCTGAGAGTGGCAATTCTGATTGCTAAGCTTCAAAATGCTAAGGTGAACATGCAGAGCTACACTGGAAGTATGATACCTTACAAAAGAGTCAGGATACTGGTGGCATTCCAAAAGGAAGTCCTATTAGTACCTTGTATTGAACAGGTGCTCAAAAGAAAGTGCAAAGAAGAGCTATTAAGCAGGCAATAAATTCTGGATACGACAGGAAAAAAGCAAAATGCCACAGAATGTGTAATTATGGGCCACATTGTACTCAACTTCCATTTGTTCTGCAGCATAAGTGTTTCCATCTCTTCTGAGTTGTTTCCAGCTGATCCATCTGTTGCTAAGGAAGGAAGCCCTGATGAACAAAATTAACTTGTGAAAATTCAAGCATGTACCAATACTGGCTGATCATTGCTTAGAGCCCCTTGACTTCTCCCCAAGAAGCTCACCTCTTTCAATGAATGTGGCAGTGCAGCCAGGCATGTGGAAGTCTTCAGAGAGAAACGGAAAATATTCCACACCTACATCTGGAATTGTTCAGAAAAGGAGGAGCAGAGCTACAGAGGTCCTCCTCAAGGGAGGGTTTAATTCAATTTGCCTTAATTGAAGCTGCACAAGCAAACTAGAGAATGTTTCCAGTTCTCCTGGTCTCAGAGAAATCCCGCAGCATGCACGGGGTACACGAGCTATTGTTTTTCAAATATTCCTAATTCTAAATGTAAGGAAGTATAATGCATAGTTTAACAATACATTTTCCTTGGTGGAAAATCTGGTTTAAATGGTGCTATTCTCTCTTAGCCACTTACTTCCTCTGCTTGCAATAGCTCATCATTCTCTTAGTTGCTTATGGATACATCCTGTCAACTGGGTCCGTGGAGTGACCTGGGTTAAAAATCCTCAAAAGAGGAGATTTTTCTTTTTATTATTTTTTTTCTCTAGTTGGCATAAAATAATATGTTTGTACTTCTCAGCCTAATATCTGTCTCAGGTGAATAGTGTGGTAGGCTAAAAATTCTTCATCCAATCCTGCCTACTCTAGTAATCTAATCTGCCTATTTCAGTGTTAGGCTTTGTCCATCATATTAGTGCTTGAATATTTTGTCCTGTTACTGTAGCCTCTTGTTTTTAATGAAACTGAAGTATGACAGTAACTATATAAATGTACAAAAATTATGTCTTTTGTGGGAGCTTCAAAGATATTATGCATCCAGATAAACTCCGTGCTGAAGAGTGTAATGAGTAACTTAAATGTGCCAGGGAGGTTTCTGCTTAAAATAATACCTATTTCAATATTTAGTTGTTAAATGTGATAGAAATTCTGAAAAATGTGAGAACATTTGAGTCCTTTGGAAGGCTAACAATTAAAGGTGGCACACTCGGGTCATGTCCTACAGGAAATGGCACCATGGAGCCTTCTTGAAATGATGTGCCTGGTATGGGACAGAGGACATGAGGACAGCCAGGCCTATAGAGCAGGCCTGTTTAAGTGGCATCTGGCAAGCACCCCAAAAGGGCCTAATGACATGAGGACAGTTTGTAGGATGGGAAGGGAGGTATTCCAGAATGAGCAGATGAGTCCCACTGGTTCTGTGCACCAAATGTGGTTGAATCTTATGCTCCGTATGTGATGAAGTGTGGCTGAACAGTCCCCTTGCAAGGGAGTTATGAAAGCCTATCAAGAAGTACGTGCCTTGCTATGTCTGCTCAAGTATTTAATTTTCAATCCTGACTTCTGAAGGGAACAACACAGAAGCCCTGACAAAAAAAAAAAAAAAAAAAAAAATCCTCATAATAACTGAATAGATGATTTTTAGCTTGTAGTTAACAGATAAATTCTAATAGAAACCAGGTTTATTGGGGAAATGAAAGGAGGAGAATTCCTATGTTAGGCAACAGCCTATTTTGTTTGATGCTTTGCCTAATGTGGCTAAAGCATAGCAGTAATGTGGCAGTGACCCCCTGCCAAGATGGGAAAGCATCCCAGCTGTTGTGTGTGTGTTGTGCATGTGTACACAAGAAGTTTATTAGAGGCTATTCACACTTCAGTGGAGCTTGGAGCTTGCAGTCTGTATTATATTGGTTAAATGAAGCATATAACATTATATATTTCTCATACAATAAATAGTCATCCATTTGTATTCATTCTCATGATTCTCATCTGTTCTTATTCCTTTGATTTACTGAGGGGACATTTACATTTTAGGTGTTTTGGCTGGGCTTGAACTGTAAGCCCAGGGAACTGAAGCAGCTAAAGTGATTGCAGGAGATCCAGCTTTATTCTGGAAACAGAAAAAACACAATTGCTCAATGCTGTGTCACACTCTAGGTGGCATTCATTAGGTTGAACGTAGTGCTGCAGGTATCTGGCAGCTACTTTTGTACTCTGTCACGGCTTAGGAGTTTGGGCAGACCAAAAACCAGAGGACTGTTACCCCTCCTTTTCACCCTCCTGAGGGAAGATAAAAGGGGAATAATGAGAGACTTAAATTTGGAAATTAAAACTAAACCAGATTTACTAGAACAGGGGAAAGGCAGTAGCACATGGCATAAGGAACAAACATACAAATACATATATACAACCCAATGCTGATGGCAGGGATAGGTGCCTGAGGGCCCCTTGCAGAGGGGCTGACTCAGGAGGGGGATCCATGGCTCTTCCCAGCACCCGATGGATGCGGATCCTCCTTATGGATGTGTATCCTGGAGAGCATGTGGTGAGCTGGGGGTAAAGGAGCTCAGGGGAACGGCAGCAAAGGAAGGAGCAGGAGAAAGAGAGGAGGGGGTGCTGGGCTGCCTGACCTGCATAGGGTATGGGCAGGGAATGGGAGGGAATGGACCCCTCTGTGTGCTGCCCCTCTCAGAGTCTGAAAGCCTGCCTTCTTATTTCCTCATACTCAAACTATAACCTCCTCACAACCTGCATGATATTATTATACCATACTGGTTTTTGAATGCATGATCCTTCCTGCTGCATTGCTGGAGAGAAGCATAGTTGATTTGAAGATTCTTCTGATGCTTTTGGTAAGAATAGCCCCATATTCTTGCTGCAAATAAGACATGCTGGCATACAAGTGACACTGTGAGTACAGGACTTCAGCTGTGATGTGTTTCTCGAAGCTGTGCTTGGTTCCACATCTGATATTCACATTAGTTGGGAAAAAAATCAATTACTTGCTCGTGATTTTGTGAATATGTAGTCCATTAAATTGTGAAGAGCACGTAAAAGCTAACGTCAGGCGTGAGTTCCCAAGGTCGTTAAATAACTATTCAAGTGAGCTGCAAGATGTCTGATCCGTGTTAAACCTTAAGAATTGCAACAGACCATCCACGTTTTTCAAAGTTTGCGTCTTCCATTGTTGTACCAGTTCTCTGAACTTTTAAGCAAGTAATAGGGGTTTTAATTTAAATTAAATAAACCTCTCAATATAATGTATCTTTTTAGCGCTAGCAATCTGTGAAGTGCATTCATCAAGAGTGATTATGCATTAAGAGTAAATAAAAAAAAATCTGCTCTATATTGTAGAGAAAGTTTTTCAACATGTTATGTTGCTTAGATTTAGACTTCTGAAATCACTTAAATGTGGTCCTTAGGATATTTGCATTCATAAAGAATTCTTGGCTATGCTTATTGCTTCCCTTTGCCTTTCTTGACTGTCAAAACACAGTGAGGCTTTTGAAGATTTATGGCAGATGGATAATGAGATTGCTGACTGTTAACTGCAGTGTTCAAAATTGTTGGTGGAAGGAAGCAGGAGTTTAAGAAAGAGAGAAGGTTATTGGGGATTCATTGCAATGAAGACAGGTGATAGAAGTTTGTTTTCAATCAGGAAACCTAAACATAAATATGTTATGTTCCAAATTAGAAAAATCTTCCCTCTTCATGCTATCTAGTAGTCAAATAAAATCTTTGAGAAAAAAATTATGGAGATGTCAGATTGCATTCAAGTGAGCACAATGAATCACAAGAAAGTTGAGGACATTATGCAATTTTTCAGTGTTAGTGTAAGTATACTCAGGCTGTATTTCACGTGCTTAATTCAGCACAAATCATAGCCTTTAAAAAATCAGAAACAACTCATTAGTTGATGTCTGCAAAAACTATCCCTTTATACCTGTGTAATTGTGTAAGAGGGAAAATAGGTCAGCAGTTCCCTTAATTGAGTTAACTGTTGAAGACATTTCGAAGTCTGACTCTTGCAGAGTGCACTCCAAATAACAAAAAGCCTGTCTTCTTTCCTGACCTTTGTGCAGTCAGCTAATTGGGGTACACCTCCAAATGAAATTTAGAGGAGTGAAAAAAAAAACAAAACCAACAAATGGCTACCTCCCACTTAATCAATTTGGAATCTCTCTACTTACTTGTCAGTGTTGATTCAGGCACCTGATTTCTAACACTGCGATTCTCTGTTCACTTGGCTTAATAGATTCTGTGTTTAGAAGCCAGGGTGTCCAATTTCATGTTTAGACATTAATGCTCATCACAAAGTCCAAATGCGATACATGTCTGTACGTATGTGTATAAGCTGTTAGAAATTTCAGAGGATGTGTCAGAATGGAGTGGTTTTTTCCACATTTTGGCCCTTGCTGATGCCAGAGAATAGAAATCAAACTACCTTTAACTGGAAGTACTGAGTAGGTTATTGAGTTCAGAAGCACACGAAATACTGAGTGAGAAAAGGGATGAAGTTGAAGAAAGTTGTTGAATATGCATGGAGGAAGATTCCCTTTCTTTTGTTTCTTTATGGTAGTATCTCCCTGCTACTCTCTTCCTTACTTTGATTTCTAGGAACCCTACTAATCAACCATTGTTTAAGCTACTAGACTCTTTGAAAATCCCCCCGCAAATTAATGTCATAGGTTTGGGATGTAATTTTGAAGTAAATTCTGAGCATTCAGAGTTATGGTAAATTAGCCAGCATTCATGTCTTCTAGGCAGTATCCGTATCAGGAGGTAGGTGAAGGATGGGAAGGAAAACAGGAGGAAAAAAACCCATATAGTTCCTTGTCATCTTTTTTAAAAAAAAATATGGCAGCTTTTCCCAGTATGAGAATATGCAGAGGGAGCTCAGGAACTTCCTGAGAGTCTTGTGTGGGATGATTATCTCTGTTGTGGGTTTTTTTGAAATTTCCCTTAGAAAATATGGTGACAGAGGCAGTTGCTGAAACAAAGAGGTAAGGCAGCAGCCTCCCCAAAGTGTACTATTATTCTTCATGAGGAAGGTTTTCTCTGACTCTTGGTTTGTTGTTTGTTTTTGTTTTTTGTTTTGTTTTGCTTTTTTGTCTTCCCTCTCTTCATTTCAGCAGGTAGCATTTCAGCTTGCTCAGGGACTATTTCAGTAGATCAGACACATTAGCCAAGTTCTAAAATACCCCCCCTGCACCATATGCTACCTAAACTATAATAAGCCTTTAATCTGTCTGCTGCATGACATCTGGGCAGTTATTTGACATAATAGTTCATGTTGATTGTGAGTATCAGTATGTATCAGAGAAGTGCCAAAGCAGTGGTAGAGAGATGATGATTCAGAAAAATGCCTGTGAGGCAGTGCCTTGGGTCAGGGGAGACTTAGCTACATGTGGCAGGTGATCAGCCAACAGGGCTGTGTAAAATCTTCATATGAGAATAATATTATCTTGAGAAAAGCACAAAACAGAATAGGAGGGGAAAGATAAACTGTCAGGACCCAAGTTACAGAAGCACATTAATATTTACTCGATATCTCTTCGTACCCTCTAGTCAGCACGACAGATGTATCCGTGTTTTAAAACATTATCATTCATTGAAAGAGGAAAAAAAAGACAGTCTTTCTGTCAGTCCCATCCACAGTAATCTCAGATGTTTGCTGTGTGCACTGGGAGGAGGAGATGGAGAGCTGAGCACTGGTGGGAGAAGAATGCAATTATCCCAAGGCCTCCTGACAGGCATCCACTTCTTCCTTCCAGCTTAGCTGCTCTGACCACGGGCTAGGGGCTCGGGGGACATGGACCAGATTGAAAAAGTGGAAGCAGACAGATGGTTATTTGTAATCATCATGTAAATGTAAATCCTGTAAAAATGTTTTCTTTCTAAGGACCTGAAAGCTGTTGTAGTAGGAAGCAGGATTAAGGCATGGATATCTAGCCTGGAATAATTTTGACCCTGTCACCTTCCCTTCAGCCCATAAACATTGTGGCTTTATCTCCACTTCCTTTAAACAAACTGCTGGAGCCTCAGTTGTGGAAATTAATTCAGTTTCCATGCAATACCCTGAGTTTACGAGCATCAGTTTGACCGAAGCCTGGATTTGGGCCTAAGCTGGCAGGTGCTGGTAAGCAGTTGCCTTGGTAGCAGGGACTTCTTTTTTTTCCTCTCTCTCCCTCGGCCTGGCAGGTGCATGGCCTGCAAGTGTTTATCTGGGTGCTGCCGTGGTTAAATGTGCTTGCTTCCCGTGACTGTGCTGCTGGGTACCTGTTAAAGGCCATACAGGACTTTGCATGCCTTAAAGACTGGCGTGACAGCTCGCAGACATCTATCTTGTTTGAGCAGCGGCAGCTTGTTCCAGCTACAAAGAGACCTATCAAACTTTAATTAACTTTTGTCCCCAGCACCATTCTAGGCTGTGTGTATGGTATAGCTGTCCTTACCAGCTCTCCTTTCCCTGGAGCCTTTTCAGACAGTGAGGCGCAGCCACGCAGAAGCTTTTGCCCTTCCTGGGCTTTGTCGTTTGAAACGTGAGGCTGTTTGTGCTGCCATCAGGCTGGCAGAGGAGAGCAGGTCAGAGAATCATAGAATCATAGAATCAGCCAGGTTGAAAAGGACCTCTGAGATCATCAAGTCCAACCCTTGATCCACTACCTCCTCAGGCACACTAATAGTTTTTTGGAAGTACCCATGAAGTGCGAATAATTGGCTGAGGAATATTCTTGCAGCTCTCAACCATTTTTCTGTTTCACAGATGATTGTGCCATTAGATATGGTGGATGCACTAAACTGTGCTGCAGCTTTTCTATTTACTGTGCTAATAAGTGTGAACTCAACTTCCAGTTGATGCTCCTTTCCTCTGTAGCTTTCTGGAGTGGGACAGCCACTGGAGTGGGACAGCAGTTATCTCTAGTTTGTGCCCTGGTCTCTTCCTGAAAGCATCCTTTCTCTTCCCTGCTTCTTCTCCCTTGAGGTGTTGTTTAGATGTGCTGGGATGGCTGTGCTGATCAGATTAAAGACTATGCTTTGTATTGTAATTGTTATATTGCATTAAAAGCACTGAGTCACATAAAGCAGCCTGTACTCTCTGCTCTTTACCTTGTCTTTCTCTCTGCTTTTATTCTTTCTCTTTTCCTTCCTTTACCTGACTTTGTTTTCACTTTCCCTATACTTAGTATTCCTTCTCTTCCTCTGAGCTGTTTTCTCCCTTTAATTTATATTCCACACATTTTTCTCTTATCTTTATCCTTCTCTCCCTGCTTTATTTTTTTCCCTATTTCATTTTTCTCCAACCATTTTTTGTTCTTCTCCAAAACGCAGGATGCTTTTCATGGAAATAGTGAGATATATCTATTCAAGATTCGCATATGTGCTTTGGTACAGAGCAAGATTAAGTAAACCCCATAGCATCAATTTTGTCTTCCATTCAAGCCACATTTGCAGTAAGACTTGGGTAAAGGAATGTGATAAAATCAAATCACCTCTTAGCCTTATATTCTGAGGCTGATTGGAATGTTATACAGTTGCTGGGATGTTTCAGGGAAAGTTAATCTAATTTGCCATGTATCACCCCCAGAAACAGTATTTGTCAGCCTCATATAGCAGTGTAAAGTGTTCAAGGAAAATGCTATCCTTAATATTGCTTACTGGAGTTAGGAGTCAGGACTATGAAGTCATTATTTGTGGGATCTGATGATTTTCTGGGGATTTTCCACTGATGGGTTTGCACTGAAGTTCTGTCATCTTGCAAAGAATCAAGCCAAATAAAAATGATAATTTTTTTAGTATAATAATAATGGAAGAGGTTAATGTTTATCCATTTGCCAGTTGTATGAAAGAGGGCATAACACTGCCTAATATTTTTTTCTTCCTGCATATCATAGTGATCACAAAAACACATGACGGTGCTTCCTAAAATAGATGGTTTTGTTTGACTTTTTTTTCCCTGGTTCTTTCCCTGACGTTACTGTGTTATTAGCCTTCCTGATTTTGCAAAATTTTATAATGCCATATAGTCAATGGCCCATGATCTTCAACGTACTCTTCCTGTGTTGTGCATTGCATAAGCTATTTCTTCCATTTGATCTCCAAACTTTATATATTCTGTTTCTGTTAGTTTGATTTTTGTGAATCAAAAGGGTATGTGATTTTTGTTAATCAGAAATATTTTGAGGTTAGATTCTTTCATTATATGTTGGAAAAATGTATCAAGTGGCTGTGTCACCTAAGATGACTACAGGTTCTTACCAGAGCTGCATTTGTTGCCAGCTCTGTCCTGTCACTTGTTTCCAAGCAAGACCTGATCAGCAAGACCTAAATAGTCACTCATTTTTGTGTTAGGAATTCCAATTTCCTCTGTTTTCTGCCTGTGTATCCCAAAATGGGAAACACTAGAACTTACTTCATAAATAATTTTGAGTGCCACAAATATACAGTGCACTCACCTCAGCCCGTTCAGAGACCATTTCTTGTATGTATTAATTGTATTTTCTTCTGGCTTATTACAGAACAGAGAAGTATTCAGTTCCAAATGTTAAAATGGGGCACGTTTTATTAACATTGAAAGCAGTAAATTATCTCTGCTTATGAAATGAGACTGAGCAATTTCTGCTGAACTCTCCCTGACTTGCCCCTTCATGAGGAGACAATGTTTTCTAATTTCTCAGAGGGCCCTGGTTCCATTAAGGGTGAGAACTGTTTTAAAGCTCTAATGAAAGCCACACGTAGCTGAAATTCAAGGAGGGGAAATGCCCTAAATTCTATTTCAGTAGCTCATCTACAGCTATTTTCAGTTTTATGTTTATAGGAATGTCAATTAACCTAGAGATTAGGACACACATGGAAGAATAATGATGAAGTGGATGTCATTTTAGCACTCTGAAGCCAGCAAGTTGGACCTAATCCTTCTATAAAGAAGCTTGATTTACATAAGAAGCTGGCCTGTGTTGCCTTATTTAGTTTTTCAAACAGCTTGGTGATTTAAATGCTCTTTAGTTTCAATGTCATGGATCAGCACAGTTCAAAGTTGCAGAACCAGTAAAACAAACAAAAAACCAAACCAAACCAAAACCAAACCAAACCAAACCAAAAAACAGAAAAAAAAAAAAAAAAAAAAAAAAAAAAAAAAAAAAGAAGAAGAAGAAGAATAAAAAGAAGAAATAAATATGCTGGAATCATACTGCCATCAGCTTGATTTCTTTCACTCCTTTCAGAACTGATGATTACTTCAGTGTATATTTGGTGATAATAATAATAGTAATACAACTTTCAGGTGTAACTGCAGTTCAGTAATCACATCTTCATGTAACTTAACTTGAGATCCAGGCAAACCAGATATTAAACGTGTTGTATTCTGTTATGAAAAGAACTCCACATCAGACCTGCAGTGCTACTTTTGCAAGAATGGAAGTGACCCTATCCAGGTTAAAAAGAGTAATGGGTGCTGCAGATATTTCTAATTTAAATGAAGAGCAGTGTTCTTATCTGGAAATAAAAAAAATTCAATGGATAAAAGGTTATGCCTCACGACTTCTTTCATGAGGTCTTTTCCAGGAAATATAAGATACAAAGTCATTACCTAATAATAGTTGAGACTTTTTGTTTGTTTGCTTAATAAACAATACATATGCTTTTGTTTTTTTCCCCCATTACAACGTCGTCACTTCTAGTAATTTTTTAAATTCTTCTTTCCCTCATTAGTGCTACGGGACGACTTCCGCCAAAACCCAACAGATGTGGTGGTGGCAGCTGGAGAGCCTGCCATATTGGAGTGCCAACCCCCTCGTGGGCACCCTGAGCCCACCATCTACTGGAAGAAAGATAAAGTCCGTATCGACGACAGGGAAGAGCGGATCAGTGTGAGTACAAGTCAGTTGGTTGTCTATAAACACCAGGCCCACACTGAAGCCTTACAGCTGAGTGCAGAAGAACTCAACAGCTTTACAGCCTTTCCTGTAGAGATTTGGTGTTAGTCTTGGCAGTTTGCCTCTCTGAGCTTTCCCAAATGGGATGGGATTTTCTTCTTCTCTTCTGGTTTTGGTCTCCAACTTGACCTTCTTGAGGCTTGGTTGGCATAACTAGTGTAACTCAGATCCATTAGAGCATCAGATTTAGTCATGTAAGGTGGATGTAAGGACTCAGTGGATGTCTTTGAGTGATTTAGCCTTTTCTAGTTCTCAGTTCAATGAAATGAGATTATCAGACCTTATATCAGAGAGGTGTTTTAAAGATTAAATCCATCATACCTATGAGATACACGAATACTCCATGGGAAAAAAACAGCAGGTTGGGATGACATTAGTAATGTTGTGTTTGGTTTAGTAATTGGGATGTATAATCTAAATAAAGGCTGAACTTACACTCTAAAGAATGATAGCTCCTGAACAGAAATACATAATGGGCAAATGAGTAATCCTGGGAGAATTTTGTGGCAGTTCATTCCATATACCAAAAGAAAATGGATCCAGCAGAAATACGTAAATTATCAAGTAACTAGAAATTGTATATAGTATGTGCAAGCAAATAGGATAAAATAAGTGTCCTGGAATGTATTTAATTCTTGATTTCTAAATGCTTAGCTTTTTAGTATTTATATTCCTCCAATGGAGTTTTATACTTTACTTTAAAGTAATGGTGTGGAACTTACTCAGTGCTGACTGCATTCAGTATGGAGGGACTTTTTACAAGGTTATGTAGTGATAGGACAAGAGGTAATGATTTTAAGCTGGGAGGGGGTAGATTTAGCTTAGACATTAAGAGGAAATTCTTCAGTGTTGAAACACTGGCACAAGTTGCCCAGGGTGGTTCTGGATGCCTCATCCTAGGAAGCATTCAAGGCCAGATTGGATGGGGCTTTGAGCAACTTGGTCTAGTGGGAGGTGTCCCTGCCCATGGCAGGGAGGTTGGAACTGGATGATCTTCACGGTCCATTCCTGCTGAACCCAATCCATGACTCTGTGATTCTATTAGGAATCTTGTTTGTTTCTTTGAATGTCCAAGGAAGTATTTCAGGCTAAACAGTATAAGTGATTGCTATTTGTGGGCCAGTCTGTCTGATAGAAGGAAGAGTGGCAGGGAACTGGTTATCATTCCCTGACTCTCAAGTTTCTTTGTCAACATTCCTAGTTTATTCTGAATCACCTCAGTGTGTAACTTTTTACACTCTCTGTAACTTTAAAAGCTGCAAATTGCTTACTTTATTTCTTTCAGCTACTTTCCCCTTACACTCTGTAAGAACTCTTTATAGCTAGGAAAATGTTATGTCTTATGGGAATCATGTGAATACTCAGCTTGGGCTAGATTCAGTCTATTTGCTTCAAGGAAAAGGGTAAATCTATTGTAACCAGTGAACAAGGAAACTGTTCAGAAAGCAGAAAAATTAACTAATAAAACTAAGTAAAATTGCATCTTTCTTAAGAGGGATGTCACAGGTGTTTATATTATCATGCAAGAAACACAAGCAGTCTTCATTGCCAAAGAGACAACAAGAAATGTAATTTTGAAATGGAAAGCACCTAATGATAACTGAAAAAAATTACATATGCTTAAAGTCAGTCAGTAAAGTAAAATGTGTACTAGAGCATCTTGAAGATATTTAGGTATATAGAACTACAATTTTTAAACAATACATATATTAACAAACAAAACTTTTAAATGTCTTAGTGGTGCAACCGGTTGCCTAGATGGTAGCTTTTATTATCATCTTTTGTTTATCTGAAGTTAAAAATATATTCCTTGTTTTGAAACAGATACGTGGTGGGAAGCTGATGATCTCCAACACAAGAAAAAGCGATGCTGGGATGTACACTTGTGTTGGAACCAACATGGTGGGGGAGCGAGACAGTGATCCAGCAGAGCTGACTGTCTTTGGTAAGGCAAATCGAGTTTTTGTTTTCTTTTCTTCTCTTTTAACTTCAAATGTCATACACTGAATTGACCTGGGTGAATCATCAAAGTATGAGCCAAAACAAGGTTATCAAAACACAATAGTACTGCTTAATGGTACTGCTTAAGCTACATTTCACAGATTCTGAAGCAGACCAAGTTGCAAAGGCTGTGATTTATAATTATGCATCTGTGATGGCTCAACATTTTCCTTCTAGGAGTAGAGCTTCAATCTAATTGGAGGTCCTTAGTGATATGCATACACTCAGAGGCTGTAATGCACAACATAATTCTCTCCCTCACAAAACTGCCAAATGTAATTAAGCCACTTCTAATACAGTTGACAATGCCTGCTTAACAGAGATTTGGACAAGCATTGCCTATTTAACTAATTCCTTATTCCTGTGGGTCTGTGGAATCAAACCTTTATAGGAGAGCACAGAAGAACTCAATTGATCAGTAAGAAGTCATTGGAGAAAATCCAAAATCAACTTTTTCAATACAAAGAGATTCTTCTGTCATTTGTTTTTTAACGGGCATGAAACAGCTTTTCATCCTGTAAGACAGTGCATCATTTACGTTCTTTGGTTACTGAATCAATTAAAAAATTGATAGGTTTCCTGTGTGAAATTGCTTCCAGACCTGATGAGGGAGGCAAGAAGTTGCTGGGAGCATCTGCCCTATGCTTGGAATCTTGATCAAGAATAGAGTAATACTGAATTAAGAGCTGGATCCATCCTGCTAACAACTGGATAAATAGCTGCAAAATCCTGTTGTGGTGCACCCCATAGTCATGGCATTTCTATTCAGCATTAGCAGTTGTTTTGTAGGAATTGGTCAAGAGGTTTTGAGCAAATGAAAGAATATCAAAAAGGAACAAGCCCCTCACTGCTAAAGAAAACTTACATACACAAAAGAGAAAGATAAATAGTGTTAATTTTCTCTCCTGCTGAATCTCCTTGATATGCTTGAAACAGTACCAAAATTCCAAAGACAAGTGCTTGTAATTCCACTATGAGTTTCTTTAGAAATCCTAAGGTGCTTCCTGAAGCAGGTGCTCCTTATTTTTTCACCTTGTGCCTCATACAGTGCACTGGAAAACCCAGTCACACGTACTATCATCCGTGTTTGCATGTATGTGCAATTGAACATGTGTTTGTCAGCTTTAGGAAAGCACTATGGGATTCCCCAAAGACACAGAAAAGTTTGTGCTAGACAAGATCCTTGAGCTACTGAGGACTTACTGCTCTCCAGCATTACAAGACTGTAAAGGCATTTACTCCACCTAAATTTCTTGTGGATTCATGAAAGCATATGACTTTTGAAGAATTAGTATACCTTGCAAAAAACCCACAGAAAGGATCCCTATCAAATTATTATGTGCTTTGCAGTCAATCTGTTGAAGTTGTGCCTTTATACAGATGTAAAAGAGACAAGATCTATCTTCTTCATCAGTTTAAGTACTGATAATCTCTGGTAATACTCCCTGTGGATAGCAAGCAGATTGCAGTCCTAAACTTCAAAGCTTTAAGAAATCCTTAAGAAAATAATATGTTAAAAAGCATTGAGCTGTAGGAATTAAAATGAAAACATGCGTATAATTTCAGATCCTGCAGAGCTACAGTAAGTATTAGGTTTGTCTTGTTATGTAAAATATTACATAGCCAATTAGAATATTCTGATTTTTTTTACAGGATTTAATCATAGCAATCAACCGTAAAATACAATCACGGCCTATTTTATGAATACTGGACAAAATCATCAATACATGAAATTAGATGTTTTAATTCTTCATAATTGCATTAAACTAGCTAAAGAAAATTGTATTTAAATTTCCTTTTCTATCTGTGCATCCTTCTATCTAGGTTTCCCCTTCTATAGAGGTATTCCCTTCTCATCTTCCTTTTTGCTCTACAAGAATGGCATGCAGAAAGCAGCCACTCAGGTTATGATCTGCAGTTTGACAAGATTGTTCAACTATCTTGTGCCCATTTTCTGGCTGCCACCTGTCCCTGAAGCTCTATGCTGCTGGTACAGATGTGTCCATGTTAGTCCCAATCCACTCTACAAAAGGAGGTGGTTGGCTTGGCTTTGCCTTCCTCCAGCAGAATAGTTGCATTCTGTTTCTGGACTCTGGCACAGCTTGTGTTTGTGCACAGTGCACTGGAGATCATTATCCATGATATTTCCAGGAAATAATGTATCTACTGGACAGTCCAATCAGTCTGAGCATGCACAATAAATCCAATAAATAAAGCAACTCTGGGAAACATCAGATTGGCTGTGCATATTGACTTTACTGAGCACAGGCAAAACCATGGATCATCTGTTAAGTCCACAGCCTTCCTCTAATATGACTCATGGTTTGAGAACCATGGCAATAGTTCAGCTGTTGAGAAAAATATGCTAAAAATATCATAGTACCTGTATGTTATTAATTTGCCCAAGTTTAACTGTTTTGAAAATATTTTTAAATGAGCTTTATAGTTGAAATAAAGATATCTTAACTAATGAATTAGAGAATTTAATAAAGTCTTTGTCAAGTCTACTCTGGTGCTGATTCTGGAGAGTAATTTGTATGAATTAGCTGAATTTGTATGAATTAGTTTTAATATCTCTATTCCTTTTCCAAATAACAAACCCCTGAACCCTTTCCATCATGTGAAGGGAGCCTTAGTTAAAATGCTACTCTGTAGGAAAATGAAATGTTTTATAATAGATCTCAAACCTTTCCAGGAGTCTGCCATTTGCTACTTTTGGCTTTGCAAGTTTCTTCTGTAATACCTGAAATTAATTTCTGCATGTGACTTCTGACAGATCTCTTGCTTCCTGTTCAGTAAATTTAGATTGAGGCATTGCTTCTGGGAAAAATGAGTCATTGTGGTGGTAACTGATAGCCTGAGGAAACAGCATGGAAACCTAGAAGATTACACCTTTCCTGAGTTAAAATAATAAATAAAATAAAATGGGCAATAAGAACGTTGGAAAGAGTAGGAAGAGAAAATTAAAGTTTCCCTTGTGCTGGATGCATCTACTCAGCTGGGTACCCATTTAACAGCCTTTGCTGGGAGATGGGGATAATACATGTAGAACTTCCACAAAACAAGTAATTTTTCTTTTCAGCCCCATCTGCATAGGAAACATAGCCTTTAGGCACTACTATAGCATACTGTTAGTGTCAATGCAGATTGCATTTTTTTTCCCTGATCGTGATACTTCTACCAGTGGAAAGTTGCCAAACTTTAACAGTAAAATTTCATAAAAAAACCTGATTATATTAGCAGTACTTCCAAAATTATTCCTGTGTTTTGAATAGTGACAATGATGCATTACATTTTGTCAGTCTTCTCTTTCAAGCACTCCTGCTAGTTTTTGCCTTTGTGAGATGCCAAGGTGTAACCTTGGGAGTACAGCAAGAAGACAGAAGTGTAAGTGATATAAATTAGGTTTATTAGCTTGTGCTTGGGGTCATAACCTTTGTCTTAAAAGAATTAAACAAAACAAACAATGTCATTCCAATTTATAAGGAAGCTTTGTTTGTAAAAATATGTTACAGAGCCCAAAATGAAATGAAGTAAGAATGACTCCTTAAATTCACCGTTTAAAATTTTGTGATGCTACTGCACAGTTCTCAGATAAGTTTTCAAGTCGTTTTAACTATTGCAGACTCATTTTTATTCCTTTGGACTGAAAATGGTGTTTGAAGAGAATGTACAAAGGTGTATCTTGTATATTGATTCTGAAGCTCAGGGAAATCAATGAAGGCCTTAATATATCAACTTCAAGAGGCTGGCATGAAGCAGTGGAAAAAGATATATTTAGAAGACCCTTAAAAGAATACAAACCATAACTAAGAAGAGTAAAAAAGTGCCTTAAAAGACATATTAAAGATTGTTTTGGATTATTCTTTTATTTTACCTTTAATACCGGAACGTTTTTTTAGCTAATAAGGTCCTGTGGGATGAAGAAGTATTTTCGCGTGATGCGTGAAGGAGTATTTGTGTTTGATGTTCCTAGACATTGTAAGGCTGAAAGAGATACCTTAGTTATAGAAACAGTATACTATAATGACATGATGTTAGAGGAAAAAATCAGAAAATGCCTTGGTGAAGGCATTGAGCCCCATTTTACTTTCCTGAGCTCTGCCTATTTGGAAGGCCTTATGTCTTGTCCTATTGTATCTTGGAAATTAGTTCCATAAGCTTTCCCAGCTTCATGGAAAATCTAGCAAAACTGGATATTCATTCACAGTTCAAGACAAAGAAATTGGTAGTGTGTGTTTTGCCCTTCAGAGCAAAGGTCTTCCTATTTATCTTGAAATCCTTATATTTCCAACTTGTAATGTACTTGTGGCAGTTATTTGTTGACAGTATCTGTTATCCACAGATACTTGACAAATTGTAGCAGGATAATGATATGGCTGTTAAAAAAGGATGTGATTTGGTCTCAAGTCCATACCTAATGCTAATTACCTTATTCAGTAAAAACTGAAATTAACATAGTTGTAGAACCATATAAAAGGGGAAAAAAAAGTTAACAATTGATAAAAAACCATTCTATTTTATTATCATGTTCATCTTCACTGTGCTTTGTGCTGTTACTGTGCAAACTCATTGCATATTGGTTACTGCTTAGGGTGTACAAGTTTGCAATGTCTACACAAGTGTTTTTTCTCAAATGAAAAATGGAACTACTCTCTAAAAAGAGACAGTAGAAGAATGTTTTTAAATATCAAGTCATCTGCTTTTGCCATTGCATTTTCAGTTATTGGACCAACATAGGTAAATTTAGTGTGATCCTGTTATCCTCCTGTTCTCTTCTTCATCTTCATTTTTGGCAGAGAGCTTTACTTATCCAGATCACGTTTCAGTTAATGAAGTATCTATGCTATTGACAGCATTCTGAAGTGGAACTTAAAGCTATCTATTTTTTTTTTCTTTATATCAGAATTCTGAAGTGAAAAAACCCTTTTATTTTTAACTATTTGCTGTTAAATCCCTCCCCAAAGCCACTTATTTTGTGTTTAATACTGCTTGCTAGAAAACAAAAACATTTTTTTTTCACATGCTGTCTTTTCAGCAAAGACAGAGAAACCGGTTCTAAATCAGATTGAGCCTCTACATTATGGGCACCATCAAATCCTTCACTCTAGCAGTTGCCTCAGCAGAGAAAATATATTAAGGTAGTTACGATCATTTTAATTAGATTGAGGTCCTGTATATGGCTGTCTAACTTTCTGAGGAACAGAGAAAGGGCAATAATACATGTGAAGGTCATCTCAGCCTCTCTAACAAACTGGGATACTCAGACTAATTGTTGAACAGAGGAAGAAATGAGCTCTAGGGTGAACTTCTGTCAGCACCCAAAGCAAGAAAAGAATTTTCCTCCGTTGCTGCTTGTGACCCATTCCTGTGGTCATTCTGGCAGCACATATCTCAAGCAGTGCAACAGATTGTAGGTGTGTGTCCAGATTGCATTAACAATTCCCTTTTATTACGGCGAGTGAAGTTTATTCTGAAGTTATAAAGGTCACCCTCGTAATAGCACGACTGGTTGACATGACATATAACCATGACCTATTTTATAGTTCTCGTCAGAGGTTTTTAATATTCATCAAAGAAAGTCTAGGAAGTGGGTATTTTATTTACTCAGTGAAAGCTTATAAAATAACTATATTAAAATTAATATATACATCCATGATTTTAATTTCATTCTCTTGTTGGTTTTCAAATATATTGCGCTCTGGATGCTGATGACAGGGTTAAATTGTATTATGTTTAATTATGAGTCAAGACTTAATTTATTGGCAAACCATTTCAAAAGAAAAAAAATAATATTTTTTTTTTCAAGTTTAAGTCTCTAAATTTGACCTGACTGTGTGAAGAAATCATCTTTATTTAGCATGCTTGGGCAAGCAGCACTCTGTCTCTTGAGAGCTTAACATTGTAAGCAAGTTATGCAGGTGACTCAAATCCGGTTAATCTCACATAAAGAATGTTAATTGCATTGGCAATGGCATTCACTCTGATCACTTTATAGCTGTATAATTAGCTATTGGATGTATTTGAGGGATATTCTGAATGATACAAATACAGGAAACAGCATGCGAGATAACTTGTTCTTTCCCGACTGTAAAAAATAGAGATGGTGGAAAAATGGAAGTGGTGATTACTGGTATTTGTATGTGGCTGTGAACTGGGGTCTGTACGTACAAAGCTTTCTGCAGTTTGGAGCTGGAAGGAGTAATTGGAGGGAAGTGGGGAATTTGAACAAGAGGAATGGAGGAAGATTCTTGTCCTGAGAAATGCAGGTCTCTCATATTGAACAAGGGGGAACTAAAATTTGATAGGAAGTAGATGCAATATGCCAAATATCTAAATTTTTGCTTGTCCAAACATTTTTCACTAAATTTAGCCAATTACGCACCTTTCTAAAAAGAAAAACAAGAAAATTAAAGTAATCAATTCATATGCCAGAGACATCAGTTGGAATGAAGGTTTGAACAGTATTTTCCTGCAACTACACTGCATTTCTGCTGTTGTCACTCTCTTGGGATGATGCTTGGTTACCTCAACTGAGTTTTCTTTTATTAATGTTGTGGATGCTCTGTATCTGGGTGGCACAGAGAAAAGAAACTCCAATTCAAATGTAGTTCAGACACATAGTGGAGAGTTATTATGCTGTGAACTATGAAGAAGTGAGAGGCATGAATAGTGGGAAGGGAGACTGTACTTGTGATCTTTCTGGGTTCCAGCTGTGAAAAGAAATATTCTGGGCTAGGAAGAGAGAAATTGGCTAAGGAAGCAGTTGGCAACTGGAAAGAGCTGGATATACCCAGTGGCTGGAACAAAGAAGGACATGAAGAACTGTCACAGGCTGACCAGGACACACAGGTGAAGTGTCCTGGTTTGAGCCAGGATAGAACTAATTTTCCCTCTTATAATTTCACTTCCAGCTAAGTCTCTTCTAAGTAGCTGTTCTTGCTGAATCTAACAGCAAGTTTCTCAGTCAGTGTCTGCTTCTAGGACTGAAAATGCTCAATGTTTATAGTTATGGCTGGAGAATGCAATGCAAAACCAAGGACACTGCTCAGTTCTGAGTGAAAAATCTCTGCCTGTTAAGCATTTTTTTATCTCTAAAAAGAGATCTGGAAAAACCTGGAAAAGTGATACAGATTCTTGAGCATGTCTGTTCTTCTACTGACAAAATAAGTTTTTCCTTGCCAGTAGTTCACCCTGATAGTATCATGGAATTTCTATATGATGCAGTCACTCATTTACATAATTATTAACAGGTGGTTTGGTGTTTCTTATTTTCTGACTTAAAACTCTGATAGTAAATGTGATGAACATTTTATCAGCTGCAACTGAATTCAATGGCAGATGAGCTTTCAACACAGCAAAAAAAAGTTTTGTTTAAAAAAAATAAACTGGCAGTTTTGTGTCTCAGGTTGAACATTAATATTTCATGGATATGTTTTACCATGCTTTCTTAGATCTCCATCACACTTCAGAGAGAAGCCATGAAAATAAGTGAATGTTTTATGAAGCATTAAGATAGGTGTAATGGAGGTCATGAGGAAATTAATAATTCTGTCTTTGAAGTGAAGTTTGAGTAGTATGACAGGAGGCCACCCACTAAATGGTACAACTAAAGCAAAAATATTAAACACCTGCTCATTATGAACACCAACAATCTGGAGATGTTTGGACAAAAAATAGGTGATCGTCTAATTGCAACCAGCCCCATAAAACATAAACAGAAAACAAGTGATTAAAGGGCATGCAGACAGCCTCAGCTCTGGTGCATCTGGCACTGAGGTACTGCATACTTGATTGTGCAACCTTATTAATGTTATTTGAATTTATTTTTATTATTTGGATAAAATAAATATGGGTAGTCAACCTATAAACTCAACTCTATAGTTACCAAGACAAACTGCCCCTGTCACAATCTGGTATTGCTTACATTTGTGTGAATTTTGAATTATTTGTAAAGTGACATCATACCCTTCAACTTGCTGCGAATGTAATGTTAAATGTAGTGTGTAACCAGTTTTAAATGTCTTTATAATAAATCCCTGTCTTGAGTGGAGATACTGCTTCATATAAACCCAGTCTTATAATGGTTTGACTAGCATAAATAATTTATCACAATAAAGTGTGGTATGGCTAGGAGAGGACAGAGTAAAATTTATGCAGTCTAAAGGCAACTTGGAAACTAACCCCAGTGACATCCTTTAAAATTAAATTACTGGTACTTTGAGTTTGTACCAGTGAAACTGAGATCAGATTGTGGCTCTGCATCTGCTTTTTAAGCAGGCCTGTACAATATTATGATGATTAATAATATTTGTAGCTGTGCAAGCTAACATAACAAGAGTAAACAGAATTTATTTTTTTAACCTTAATTTAGTTTTCCATGGTGAAGTTAGCAGTGGGGATCAGGGAAGCTCTGACCTCTCTACGGTGGTCCACAATTGCCTAAGATCCATTTTCATGTTCCTCCAAAGCATCAAGATCTAGGTTATTGCCAAAGAGAGGCTATCTCCTTTGGCAGCTCTTGTATCACTGGAGCAGGCAGAAGCTTTTTGATCATGCTTTGTGTATGCAGAGGCACAGAGCCAAAATTTTCTCATGCAAGGGCCTTGGAGCCTCCTCGGCTGCTGTGGCAGGTGGGCAGTCAGTGCTATCAGAGGCTTCCTCCTGGGGGCACTCAGTCCTTCCATGAGGGCCAGATGTGACAACAACCTCCTCTCCAGCCTGGCAGTCGTCTTCTGGGCTCTTTATGCACCTCATCAGTTCCACTTGTCTGAATTTGTGGAGATCAGCCTCCTTTTTTTTTCGTTTTGTCAATTGGTAAAAAAGAAAGAAAGATGCTTAAAAGTCTAAAGTGTTCATTTCAACTTGCTGACTCACTAAGGAATTTTAATGTCTCTTTCAAGAACGGCCCACGTTTCTCAGGCGACCGATTAACCAAGTGGTGCTGGAGGAAGAGGCCGTGGATTTCCGGTGCCAGGTGCAGGGGGATCCCACACCCACAGTCCGATGGAAGAAAGATGATGCTGACTTACCAAGAGGAAGGTAAGAGCAACATTCCTGTTCCTCATGCTTTCAAATTTCAGTTGTTGAGTAATGCTGGAATCATTCCCTACAACTTATTGTTTGTTACTTAACATTATTGCAAAGCTTTCCCATATTGCTGGTCTTTGATACTACAAAACCTCTTCCAGAGCCAGATGAGCAGGGAAACTCAGTCTGGGTTGAATTTTCCAGGTAATGGACTCTTGTGGAAGGAAGAAACGTGATGCATAGGTATTGTGAGGATGTGGGTATTCAATAAATTTGCTGGAGAAGAAAAGATGTACTAGTGATAGTAGCTTTCATAATAAAGTGCTTACACCTAAAGGGAGAAAACTTGGCTGGAGAGCTGTAAAAGCTGCTCTGTTGCACCAGGAGAACGAATTAGAAGCAGAGCATGTTGGGCTTTGCTGCCTCTTCGGCTCATGCCTGCTAAGTCTTGGAGAGAAATCTTTCTCTGGAGGAAACAAACAAAAAAAGCCCTAACAAAAAATAGCAGCTGAAATACAGAACAGGCCATTTGTGTTCAGGAAAGATTCTTTTAGTCTGGAACAAACATGAAGAAAATTCAAAACTGAGCAGGATTGACAGTCTGTCCTATATAAGAACATTATTTTATATTGTCTTCTTTCAGCTAACAGCAGAGTTTTGTCCTTGCTTTCTGTAACTCCCTCTAGTTTTGATGCTAAATCATTATTAGAGTAAAAAATCCTAACACACCAATAGTTCTCATAACAGGACTGAGACTCTAAGTCTCCATAAGCCACCCAACACTTCTAGCCCTGTGAGTCCTGATTCATTTTTGCACAATGCTTTTAATTTCAACAGCAGACATGAGTAGTGCCTATTTTTTAGTCCCCATCACATTTGGTTGTTCTTTTCCATCAGTGTTGCTTATTCCTGGAATGTTGCTGATAGAATATGAAGTGAGGAAAAAAAAAAAATCTAACTTTTCTGTTCTTCAGATTGGACAGCTTTAAACATTGGACTTTTCTAGGCTGTCCGCCAGTGCTGTTTCTGCTGCTCCAATCATGATCTTAAAAAAACCAGTAATTGCAGTGGTATTGATGGCTAATTTGTATCAATGTACATTGAGTCTGCTGTGAGCACACTACTAGACTGGGCCTGACTAAAACAAGTTAGACAGTGCTGTCTCGTTTCTTTTAATCCCAGCATGCTTTACATCTTCAGCCCAAGAAGATTAAAGATGTGGTAAGGCTGTTACCTGGCAGTTTTCATCTACTTGCTAAATATAACATTTAATGTAGCATATACTTTCATGAAAACTGATGGCAAAATTCCTCAGTGGTCTAGAAGTTGGTCATGTTTGCTTCTTGGGTTAATACCTTTTGTTTCTTAATATCCAAATTGTTAATAAGATATCAAAACTCAAATTGGACAATACTTGTTTAAGGTTCCAAATCCTCAGCTTTGTAATATGTCCTACATGAGCATGCAGTTCTTCATTAAATATATTAATGTAATAATACATAATCTGGAAAAAAAATCCATGTAAGTAGAGATATGTATGTATCTATACTACATTTTGAAAATAATTTTGTTACAAGTTAAAGCAAATTTCACATAGCTATGTGAATTTAAAGCAAAAATCACATATGTAATACATAAAATATTATTTTGAGGAGCAGACATTTGAATGGAAGGATGATTTTTTCTCTTTGCTATTTAGCTACACATTGCAAAGTAGTTTACAGTAAATACATTGTGACTTGTCTACTTCCAGGTCTCATAAGCAGAAGTAATTGGTGATAAACCAACAGTGCCTTTGATTAGGTTGCTTGATTAGGATTTTTTAAATTATTGTGTTCCTTTTTAGTGTATATTACTGTGAAAAACAGTACTCTGTGCTTCAAGATAACTTCTTCTGTTCATTCATTATATATTTCTAAGGAAGCAGAAATGTAACAGGAAGCATAGGAAGGGTTTTCACTGGACTTTTGATAAACTTGGAACGTAGAAAAGGAAAGCTATTTTTTTTCTCTGGATTTTTTAGTGCAAGCAGTAAAATTTGCCCAGGTATAGGGAGTATGAATGGATGGATGAGAAAATTTTAATATAGCACTTTTGCAAATTAGGAAGAGAATTGTAAGTTTTCCCTCCTTAATGAAGTAAGACATTTTCTTTCTTTTTTTTTTTTTTTTTTTTTCTTTGAGATAAAACTGAAATTAGTTTTCAGCTCTGAGCTCCTGTATTTTAGGCTTTTTAACATCTACAGGGGAAAATTAAACCCTCAAGGAATTCCCTTTGTTATTCTTCCTACTTGCATAAATCCTTCTTCTGAACAGATCTGTGCAGCTATTTGTCTTACAGCTTTCAATATCAATTTCCTGTTTCTACAGCTAAAGTTATTCTTTACACATCTGTCTGGGTTTTTTTCTTCAATAATTTCCTTTTGGCTTCATCCCTGGATTACAAGATGGTTATAGTAGATTACCTGTTTCAACAATTACTGCATATTTTTAAATGTGCTATTGTTAGTTCAGCTTTCACATGTGTCTCATTCAATGATGGCAAAGTGAGATGGACTGAATTTTTGCATGCATTTTGTTTCTGTAGTTTGCTCCTGGTGAATGCCAGAATCTGTGGTACTGGACCTAGGGTCTTTCAGAAATCCTTCTCTGTTTTTCCATGTTACTTCCTTTTAGCTTTTTTTTTAGTGACACGTGTCACAAAATAACAGTAATTTCTCACAATAATCACAGTAATTTCTTGTGTCAAATACAAATAGTATTGCTGCACCAATTGGTGTGTTGGGTAATAATTGAAAAATAATTTCAGACTATTAGAGTTTTAATTATAAAGGTCCCTGGTGAACTATAAGCATCTTCAGCTGCAATGTGATTGAATGAGAAAAAAAATAAAGCAACTTCTAAAGAAATTATGTTTGAAAATATGTCTACTTAAAAAGATTTAATTTGGCCACTTTGATGGATTCTCTATGAAACTAATGAGAAATTTATGACTAACCATGCTTTAAAACTGAAAACAAATGGGTATAAGTTTGTTTTCAGGGTGCAAGGCTTCATGCAAACTTTTATTTTTTTTTAATTGATGATCTAAAACAACTATGATAGTCTGTATTTTGCATTTAAAACTTGAAAGTGATTCTCATAGTGAAATTTTTCAAAATGCCTAGGAGAAATAGGTCTCCCTAGCAGCCAAGGGAAATGGCTTGTACAACATCCTGTAGACCTGACATAAGATTTAAAAAACTCTTGCATACATCATGGAGCTCTTCTGTGTATGGTTGGGCAGCAATTAAGAGAGTGATAAGAAGAAGTAGGTGGAAACTTATGTCTTAGGTCTCATGACTTATGTATGCTGTTTTCCTAGTTATTTTAGTGTTGTATGTGTTGTATTAATGAGTAAATTGAACTACTCACACTTGAAAATTCTTTTCAGACCCTAAACCAATCCCAGAAAATTAATCAGTTGCTATTAAAAATGTTGGTAGTACACCAACAGGAAGAAACTAGAGTGCAATGTGAAGCCTGGGTTGTGTAAAGCTTTTTTCCAGAAGCTGTCCATTTCAAATCAGTGACCTGTGACTGAAATGCATTGTGAATCAAGGGTAGAGGCGCATGGTGTATATTTTATTTTAATTGCTCTAAAAATTCAACCTCACATCATAGCTTCCACAGTACACAAAGGCTAGGGAATAGTTAATCAAGTATGACTCATGTCAAACTACTGGAGGGGAACAGGATATTTTAGGGTCATCAGTTCTGTGGCTTTGGCTGAAATATTAAGTTCACTATTTTATGAATAGGTTCTTTTTTCATTTTAACTGACACAAGGAAATGGCAAAAAAATTGTACTAAAGCAACTCAGACAATTGTGGGCGTGCATAATGACCAGAACCTATTGAAAATTCAATTAAAATTGTCTTTATACACAGGAGTCTGTTTCCAGCCACATATTCAGGTAGCTTTCCCTTGTTTGCATTGAAGAAATAAGATTACACTTTCCCGATAAGGAACTGATGGTCTCCTATGTGGTGAAGAGCTCAGTATGGCCTGGATCAACCTTTGATTCATCTGCTTTTTAGTGCTGGTAACAGGAAGAAAGCAATACTATTTGAGAGTCTCCAATGTGAGAGTGGCATATCTATGACTAGCGATTTAATAAAATTTGAATAAGGTTTGTACAGTGTTTCATGTCTTCAGATTTTCTACCGAAGCCGAAGAGAGCAGCTGTGTAGTCTGTAATTACATAGCAAGTCATAAGGATTTTTTTTTTTTTTTAGGAAGTGAAGAGATTTTCAATTACAAGTTAAAATTTATGACACACTATAATAACTGCTTAAACCTTTTAGTCAGAAGGAGCTAGCAGTGCCAGCTCTTTGGGAGAGTAAGGTTAGCTCAGCAAATGTATTTTTCAGTTGCCTTAAATGACTGAGTAGCAATCACATGGGCCTTTTTTTTTTTTTTTTTTTTTTTTTTGCATTTCAACCCAGAACAGCTGGTTTAGCTCAGTAAATACATCTTTAATGAAATTACAACCTGCTCTTGTAAGTTGCATTTACAGGCATTGTCTGATTAGATGAATATTGTAGTAGAGATGAAAAGTGGCAACTGCACCAGCACGAAGAGGTGTTTGTTTTACACGCCACCCACACAATGGGAGTGTAGGCAGAAAACCCAAGAGTGATGCTTCAGAATGAAAATGGTGTGTAGTTTACACAAAGTGTATTGCTAAGTGTTGAGAGATTGTAGGTTGTTAAATGAAACAGAGCAGTGACACACAGCAGTGAAAATCAAAAACACTACAGTAAACTTTCTTACTAAAACTTATTTGGGAAAATGCATTCCTAATTAACAGACTTAACTTATTCTAAGATGCGTTAGCTCCAAAAACAAAAGTCTGTAAAGACTTGCAATCTTTTAAAACTGGACTCTGTACTTGAAAAGTAATTTCATATACATAGCCTGAGCAGAAGTACTGTCTGCCACACTTCTGATAGGTGTGCATTTTCCATAAGTACTGTAATTTCTTTGCTTTCTTCATGGCTTCTTGTGAACTCAAAACTAAGGGTAAATGATGTTTTAAGAATATCTTAATGTCTTCTAGATATAAATCTTTGAAATGGATTTAAATGCAAGTGACAGCAAACCCTTAGACCAATAAACTCAGAAAAATTAATTCTTTTTAGAGGAGATCCAGAAAGGCCCTGATTACCAGATAAGATACCCTGGAGGCATTTAAAAGACATGTAGTGCTTAGGGACGAGGTTTAGTGATGGACTTGGCAGTGCTAGGTTAACAGTTGGACTTGATGATCTTAAGAGGTCTTCTCCAACCAAAGCAATGCTTTGATTCTGTGATTCTGATTTATGTGACTGCTTTTCTCCATGATCACAGGATAAGGCCCTGTAAACCAGAGAGACAGTAATTGAAAGAATAAACACGGTGCTACAGAATTCTATTTATATTCTGTGGATGGGAAAGTGAGGTATTTAACTACAACCTCCTCTAGATACAACCAAGGGGAGAATGACCTTTCAGTGAAATATGAGTTAATAACACTACAGCTCTGTGTGCTTTGGTCGAGTTAATCTATGTGCAGATTGTAACAAAATGCTGTCTAATGTGTATTGAAAATTAATTAGAGTAGAGTGTTTTTAGTAGTGTAATGGATATAATCTTTTGTTACATCAGCAAATTTCTGTTGCAATTAATAACAATTAATGGTTTTAAATAAAGCATTGGAGAAAAAGAATGTTTTTCATATTAGTTGTATCACATGTACTATTCATCACCTCTGGTTAGATCCAGTATGATTTGCATGCCCATCTTTTGTTTCCTACTCTAAAGCATCCAGGAGAGATTAAGTCCCTTTATGAGGACCATAGGGGAGAAGATTGGATGTTCTTAATAGGCTGTCAAAAGGAGATAGTGAAAGAAAGAGGTTTAATATGTTATTTGTATTCTTACATCTGGAGGGAGGGGAGATGGTTAGCAAAGGACGTTTTCTTGGGTTTAGTGCCGCACATGGCTGGCTCAGGGCAAGATGCAGTGCAACTTGCAGAGATTCCACACAGACTAACTAAAACCAGGAAGATTCCAGTGGAGTGCATCTTTTTAGCTCTTGTGTTGGATCATTTTAGGAAACTTTTCCTGTAAACCCAGATATATAATTTAGAGATAGACAAGTAATGAGGGACGAAGTGTTTTGATTGTTTTTGTATATAGTGTCAAGATGATACACTCCAGTGCTGGTGAGGTGCCCTCTCCTATTATTCTTTTAGTAGAATATCCCTCTTCTCTGACTGATATTTTGCCTCTCAGTGGTCCCTTCCTGTTCTGTAAGTGGCAACCTATATTCCTTACAGTTTTCTGAGGAATACATGGCCAAGTGAAAAGCGTAAATTAGAGTTTTTGACTTTTTAAATCCCTCAAGGCATGGCATTGAGTAACGTCCTGTAAGTGCATCATCTGCAGTTATGCCAGAGGTCTATAGTTTAGCCAGTAGTTATCTGCCATTCAATTTGAGTGAAATATTAAATGCTGTGAGCAAAAGTGTTAGATGTGTGTCTCTGCTAGGCTGATCAGAAGAGAAACAGTTAATAACATTGACATTTAAATTGGCTTCATGTTAAGTGTCAGTTCTCACCACAGAGCTGAAGAAGAGCTATTGTTTCAAGCAGTCTGTTTGCAGATGCATGAAAACAGTCTCCAGTTGCTTACTTAAGGGTCAAGGTCGGGAAAATAGCTTTATAACTCTGTGGACAGCAACCATAAAGGAATTGTATCAACTAGCAGTCTTGCCTACATGTTTTCTCTTTATGTTTTGTGAACCATTGGCGATCTATGAAGTGATCACTGATAGTGCACTTGAAATAGCTTTGTCACAAGATAATTTCTCCTTATTTATTCTCCTATTTAACATCTTTAAATTGTTAGTTTTCAGAGAGTTAATGAAGTCACTAATAGAGTTCTTTAATGTTTAATGCAAGTAGTAGTAACCAAAACCATGAATTTCTTGTATTTTTCTACTCGAAGAAGGGTGTAGTAACTAGCTGGTCTTGCAGGAAGGAGACCCAGGAAAACATAATGTAGAATTTCACTCAGAGTACTCATTCTAGTCCTTGAACCCTTCTGTGGTATCAGAAAAGCAGAGTACACTAAGTAAAAGCTTAGCAATCCCATAGTTTATATATTGTATTTATAAATTTTAAAATACTGACGTAGCCTTCTTCTTTGACTAGTATATAAAACAGTTTAAGCTCACTATTGTCAGTTTATTGACTATTACCATTATAGAATGGAAAAATAAAGATAGTTAACTATGCAGTTTTTATGTAAAATCCTCAAGAGAGAAGGGAGAGGGAAGCTGGTAGCTATGTTCAAGCAGTAATAAGATTCAAGAGCTCCGACCCCAGCTTCATTGATGCTACTGAAATGTCTGGCCTGAAGGGATTTCCTCTGCTTTAACACATTACATGCCTGCATAGGATATGGAAGCTGGAGTTAAAGAAAAGCCAACAAAACCAACAACAATCAAACAAAAACCATCAATGAAAACACTTCAAGTTTTAACCCTAAGAACTCTCTTCAATTCCTTTTGGTAAGGCCTATGTTGAGAATTACTTAATGTTAGCAAAATACACTTGTTAATCATATGACTTCTGGCTCAACTGTAATGTTGAAGGCAGTTTCATTAAAACATTAACATGACTTCATCTTTAATTATCACTTCAAAGCTTGTAACTGATTTGAAATACAGATTAGAAAATATTTCAGTTAGTTCTCTGACAAATTTATCATAATCATTCATCATGCTTAAGGCAAATAATAGTAGACAGGCCAACACAAATTCTGTTTATTTCAAACTACTCATAATCTGTGTTTTCATGTTAAAAAAAGATCCATCAAGCCATATTTAGTGAGTGCAAGATGCCAGTCTGGGCTCAGATGTTCTTGACTGTTTTCCAAAACTTGCAGCATCGTTTTAGTTTTTAAAAAAACATAAATGGAAAAAACCCTAGTATTTTGCTTTTCCTTAAAATAAATTTAAGTGGCCTGTGCTGAGCAGATAACCTTGAGAATCAAGGATGCTTTTCTGATGAATCAGTTTATGACATAGGCATTAATAATACAAATCTCCCCAACTGCCTGACAAATGTGCCTCATCTATGAGGGAAGGGACTACTTCTGGTGATAGGAGGATAGGTCTCCATGCCAAGTCATTACATGGTCTCTTAGCTCATACTTCCACCAACATGGCAGTTTTTAAAATGTGAAGCTGTGTCTGGAACTAAAATCAAATCAGAAGCCCATTTTGTGTAATTATCATGTGGTAATTCCATATGAGTACTTATCTGTGCATAGAGAGATGCTGAGGTAAAAGATGGAGCCTGAATTGGTTTAGAATTTACCAAGTCACTTATTCCCAATCATATATTTTCTTCTTAACTTCTGTTTGCTTCCAAATTATTTCAAAAAGGTTTACCAAACGTTGTGAGGTACTAGTTATGTGCAGTCACAAGTTTGTATTTGCATGTGAGAGTCGTACTGCGTAGTATTGTGCATCCAGGAAGCCAGTTAACACCATTTCCATGGGCACAGGAATGTTTTCACAGTGTTGGCCCAATGAGAGTAACTGTTGTATCCATTTTTTGTAAGATTTAGGCCATTTTTTTTAAATGCCTTGGCTTAAGGCATAGTGCAATGTTAGTGTGTGTTTTATATTGTTTAAATTGAGAGTGTCCACCATAAGAAATTACAAATAATTGGCTGATCACAAGCCATAAAACATTTTTGACTAAAGCAGAACCTGCTGCCACTATATTTCAAGAAAACCAAAACAGTCAACAGTAGCCTATATTGCTTAGTTCTTTTTTTGGTTTGTTGGAATAACGCCAGTGAACCAGTTTGTATGACTGCTTTCATATATGCCTCATGCCAAGAAATTCAAGGTAATGTCACATTGTCTTATACCTTGCTCTGGCATGAGTGGGGTAGCCAAAGAATAAATGGGAATCTGGACATGGAAATGTGAGTGGCAGCCATCATGTCAGCACCTTGGGGATAGCTCCCTGATAGCTTAATTTATCATAGCTGTAAGCCGTGTCTTAGAGCCAACTAGCAACAAGCAGCCTTGATTTGGGGGAGAAAACAGAGTAATTTGATACCAGTACCCACAAATATATATAGCAATGCTCTCTCTGTTTCTGATTCAGGTTTTTACTCAGAAAAGAAAACCAGAGGCTCCTTTATCTTTCCCTCAGAAATCTGTCTCTCACAAAGTTTCCTACTTCTGCTGATTATCAATGCATGAGAGAGAAGTGAAAAAACCTGCCAACATTTCTTGTAAAAAAGCTGGCCCTGGGAGTGGCTGCATGAGTGATGGGAATGGAAGCTCTTCATTCTGCTCCTGGAGCAGGTAACGAGGTAATGCTTCTGTCTCACTGCAGCTTCTCTCTGGGTCCTTCCATCTGTCACGGAGGGCCTGGGAGGCAGGGAAAAGCTGTTGCACTATGCTGGGAACTGGAGTGCCAGCACCACAAAAGAGAAGCATAGACAGAAGCTTAAGCTTTCTTAACTACCTCCTGTTTACTCTGGTTTTGGCCAGTTGCATCTCTCTATTTGGACTCCCTGATGATTGATGTTGAGAGTTATCTTGAAGCTTTGTGTGTGTTTTGCAAAATAGCCTGGTACGCAGGCAAAAGAAAATGGAGCAAAGTAATTTTTGTGCCATCTCTAAAAAAAAAAAGAAAAAGAAAGCCTACAAAGTCTACATACAAAGATTCTTTTTATTTATTTCTAAATTTTTAAAATTCATAGTAATGTTTTAAAATAAAATAGGTGACTCGTATAAATTGATCTAATTTTTTTTAGGCCAGTGGCATCAGTTAAGATGTGACTTTTTCTCTTGCAAACTCCCTTAAGGAAGAAATACAACTTTTTGAATTGGACTTATTGAATTCAATAATGCATTCTCACAGTTTTAAAATACACTGCTGAAGCAAGTGCATCCTTGTATTACCAGTCAGGCCTACTTGGATATCTTTTGAATATAGTGACTTCAGCTGCAAACAGAGTTTTGCTACCTAGAAATGTGGAGAACAAAGAAGTATGCATATTCTTATGCATGACTGCATGCACAATTTTTAAAATTTGGAAATTAAGGGTTCTGCAAAGCCATCACTAAAATGTGTATCAAATTCAGTAAAGCATATTGTTAAATCTCTCTAAGTTCAGTAAATTCTCTCTTTTTAATTTATTTTTTTTTTTGGTGACCATGGACAGATACACTTTTGAATATGGGGGGAAAAATCATAAGTGTGATGAAACTAGTTAAATTCAAGGTTATTCTTATTATTTGAGGCAATGCATAAATCCAAGATCAGTGCATTAATTTGTGATACTTAAAAACAGTTAATGTGTTTTGTTTTATTTGTTATTTGGTTGAGCAGATGGTAACGGTTTTGACACAGTTCAGTTTTTTATTTTTCTTTTTTTCTTTTCTTGAAAAAAAACAGGGCTCTTTTTCCCACTTTGTCACAGCTGGTTACCAATCAATCTCAATTCACGGTACAGTGATGATAGCACATGTTGTTCAGGGGCCAAATCTGATTGGGTTGCATTTTCAGCAGTGTTTCATATAAAAAAAAAAATGTGTCTGTATGGCAGTGACTGTCAGCACACTATTGTACAACTGTCATTAATCAAAACTAGCAACAATGAATGCATTCATATGCGCCAGAGACTGCCAGATTTCACTCAAAATCACCCAATTTCTATTAGAATTTCCTCACCAGCAGTGTTTTCTCATCTGCTTGCTGTTTCTCTGTTTCTTTCTTCCTTTCCAATCCCTTGCCCCCCTCCCCCTCCTCCACTCCCCCTTTCCTCTCAGTTAATTAAAGGCAGACCTGCTCTGACTATTACTTGTAAAACAGAAATTATGTAATGTGGTGCCCAAAAGTGGCTGGTTTATATCTAGGCACAGGCTGACTAGCTGTTTAAAAAAACCTTTCCCAGTTCAATTGGATGGCTGAAGTCTAAGCTGAACTGCAAGGTTAAGCACCTCTGAATGTTTAACAAAAAGAAGCACTTAAAATCAATTACCTGACCATAAACATGTGAAACTGATGTCTGATGCTCTATGTTTTTAGCTGAATGTTGGCATTAATTGGCTCGGAGTCAGCAAGATTTGGGCAATATGTCAGAAGGTGTTTCTTGACACTGCACATATTTTGAAGGCATTGCTTTCTTAGTGCACTGGCAGTGTTGAGGAACAACTTAAGCAGTACGCTCTGGTTTTCCACCATTCCATCATCAATGCATGAGTCTGGTAACCTCTCTCTGTGATTAGTAGTCAGAGTGGCCCTGATCCTGATTCCCAAGTATTCAGTAGCTCTAATGCAGATGAGAGTCCACTTCTCCAGAAACTCAGGTGGAAACATCTAGTTACGGGAATATTAGTCTCTGGGATGGAGAGGTGTCAAGACACTATTCAAGACTGTTTAGGTGGACAACGCAGAAACTGAAAACAAAACCAGGCTTCTCTCCTTGTTACTTCGTGGTCCCTTTCTCACACAAGTTCCTTGTTCTGTAGATCAGGCTAAAAGCCAGTTTTCTTCCTTTCTCCTTCCTGCCTGCTTCATCTGTCAGAGCTCCTCAGTGAACCGTGGTGACTTCTGGGGACAGTGTGGGTGGAACAGATGACTGAAGGGCAGCGTATTAATACTTCAGGACAGCAGATGGTTGTACTGCCCCATGGGTCCATGTGTGTATGAATCTAATTGCTAGATGGCACATTTGTCAAGGTGGTCCAAAAACCTAGTGTGGCCTTGTTGGAGCAACAGAATCAGATAGCTGGACCTTTCCTTGAAGCAACTGAGAACTGGGCCACGATAGTGAAATATTACACCACCCTCCATGGAGGGTGGCTCCAGGAGAGAGGTGGTGGCTGTCCCCTTGCTCTGAGTCCTGGCATGCCATGTAGCTGGCTTGTTCCCCCAGCAGCCTTTGCACAGTTTTGCATGATTGGCAGGTGCAAACATGAAGCCTGCTGAAGGCTCCAAGGGTGCTGGCTGGCGTGCCAGCACCAGCACATCAGTGAGATGAAGAAGAGTGAGTCAGCTGCAGCCCACAGCAGACTGGAGGGCCCTGTCCCAGGCTGCCTGCATCCCAGTTTAAGCAACCACTTAGATACAGTCCTGCTGCCTGTTCTCTATCTCAGCAGTTGTGGGGTGTACCACAAGGCTGTTATTTGTCCTAGAAATAAGTTAATAAATAAATAAATAGAAAAGTAAAAAGCAGTGAAATAAATGACTGTGTTGCCTGGGCTTTATAACTGTGATTACTGTATCTATCTTATATGGCTATTAAAAATTATCTTAATATTCTTATCTTGCAGGAGCAGAATACAACTTTATATTTTTAGTTTTCTGGGGCTAGCGTCATGTCAAGAAAATAAGCATTTTCTCTTGTCTGCAGTTCTGTGGTTGCTGAAGACAAATAACTTCTCTGTCATTGTGGGTTAATTCCTGAGATTTTTAAGGAAGACAGTTTGCCTTTTCTCCCACATGAAAATGGTGATTTCTGTTTGCTTTGTAGCAGTACAGCATAGCATGGAAAATCACATAATTTGTGAGCAGTTGGGAAGAAATGTTCCTCAACTGCTTAGGCTATTGGATGTGGATCTGTACTGCTCTAGAAACTGCATATTAAGTTCCCTTAGGTCATAACTTCCCCACTCCACCTCACTTAAAGTTTTCAAAGTTTATCATGGCATCTATTATTCTTCTGGCATATTTGTTAGTTAAACCTCTGAGATACCATGTATACTTTTAATTAAATGTAATCCTAACAGAATGGGTATTAATTGTATTTATTTTCTATCTGACAGAATGGCTACCCTCAGTTTGCTCTTTTTCAATTTATTTTCTGCTAATTAGTAGAATGGGCTTGCTGGATATAGAATGAAGCTGTACTGTATTATGGTGGGTGTGAAAAGATGTCTTGACTACTTTTTATGCTTGGAATTGCTAGTACTGCTCAAGTTGATGTTGTGAGCTGTAGTTAGAACAGAACTTGAGGAGTTTTAACATACAAGATCCTTTGAGTTAAGGTGCTTTAAAGTCTGTTAGGACACAGTACTCTACAAATCTGAAGTAAAGGAGCCAATAGTAATGTGTATTATCTATGTAGAATTTAATGCTTCAGATTCTGAAAGCATTAAAAAATATTCATAGAGCCTCACAATATTCCTGTAACTAATTATGTTACATTCTTATTCACCAAAACATTTAAGGTTACCCTCCCATAGGATTTGAGTGTTTGCTGAACAAGTCTACCACATCTCCCAATGTCTTCATCTTTATTTAGTTATGTGTTCCTTTTTCACTACGTGATATAGGAGAATCTGAAGCTGCCTCTAAATTTAAGGTGATTTAAGGTATCATGGGCTTATTTTGTCTAGAATAAATGTTGTTGAAAATAATTTTACAACAGAGTATTTCAAGAGTAAAATGTTCATGCTGAAAACCGGGGTTTTCCTGTTTGGGAGCCAAAGAAATTTCATATGAGCTAAAGACTCCTCTTGACTTTAATGAGCTTTGGATCAGAGCCTAAATAGTTTGTTAAGCATGACTTCTGTAGGATAATAACAATTAAACTGAAAAGACTTTCCAGGTATAAGCACTCTAAATGCCTAGAGAATGAATGCTCATTGCAACCTGAAGTACTTTGCGTTGTTTCCAATTTTGTACATTCTTGTAGTTTTAGATTTATTGCAACAGTAAAAACAAAGAAATGGACAAAGCAGAACTGAATTGTTTATAATTTCTTTTAAGAAAGTGAAAATGTTATTGTCCACCCTTAATGAATAATTTTGTAGTATTTCTGTGAAACTGATAAATCTCGTGTAACCTACCTCTTCAATAAATGTCACCTTGCAGAGCTTAAATATATTTTTTATTGTTTGTAATTGTGTAGTGTCAGATCCCTACCAACATGCTCTCAGGTTCCCTAAGGAGTTGCTGCTGTAAAGAAAAACTGTGTGTAAAGGGAAATTTCCATATCAGCAAAAGGTAAAATGCGTAGTTCACATAGTTAAAGGCATGATAAACCTGAGCTGTCATGTATTGGTAACTGATGTCTGATAGCTTAATTTTATCTTATTGCTCTGGATCAAGGACAAAGTGAATGATATTATTAATAAAGCCCTAATACCGAGTGAACATCGCAATACTAATTTTATGTAAAGTTTCTAACTAATGCAGAGTGCAATAAAAATGTCACAAAGATTAATGCTTTGTGGAATTATCTAATGCTAGATAATAATTTATTTTCCAAAGTTGGCTTCAAGCTTCAGACTGGCATATTCCAGGTGAGAGTTTTCATTCTTTTCTGTTGTCTGCAGAAGGAGTTTTCACTCTTTTTCTGTAATGCAGGTATGACATCAAGGATGACTACACTTTGCGCATTAAGAAGGCCATGAGTACAGATGAAGGAACCTACACGTGCATTGCTGAGAATCGAGTTGGAAAAGTGGAAGCCTCTGCTACCCTCACTGTGCGAGGTGAGTGTTCCTGTGGAGGGAGGGCCGGAGTCCTAGATGGATAAATGTCTTTCTGATGGAATGGGCCACATCCTTACCCAGCATTGTTTGGGTTTATGTACCCTTGTAATTGCGGGTGCAGCTTTACAACAGGAGCAAAATCCTGGTCCTGTTGATATGTCAGGCAAAATTTTAATTTACTTCAATGGGATAGTTTCTCTCAGCAGTTAAAGAGCTTTTCTAATGTTTCGGTTTTTTTGTTTTTTTTTTTATTGAAAAGCAGAGGCATCTGTATGTATAAGCAAACACTACATAACCCTGAGCACAGGCTTTCATATGTGACCCATCAGTTTAGGCTATTATTCACATTCCTTTCTCTAATAATTATAAGGAGTATAGTAAGTTATTGTATTTATTAATGCCAAACATAATGCAGATAGTATTATTATGTGATTAGCTCTGCCATAATTAAACTCTCTACCATTACTCTTTATTTGAAAGATTAACCTTAGTCAATGGAAGAGAAAAATCCTAATAAATTTTTTTAAGTCTTACAGGGTGAAGACTAACATGTTCTCTCCTAAAATATTTTTGGTCCCTAGTATCTACTCTGTTTATGTGCTGCTGTTTGATGTGGTCAGGAGGTTTTAAGACCAGTAGAATAATGAGTTGCCAAAATGGCTTTGATGACAGCAGATATAGACATGCCAAAGATTATAGGGAGAGAGAAAGTTTGTAGGCTCATACGTCCATGTGAGTAAATAGAATATAATAGTTATTACTTCATTCCAAAAGATAAGCAGCAATTTGGCACAATGGATACCAGGCAGACACTATTTCACAGTTTAGTGGTGCATGCTGACGGTTTTCAGTAGAGCCGTGAAAGGTTAATAAAAACATTTTTAGCTTTATCTGTTCTCCTCTTTTCATACACATTAAATCAAATGTTCAAAGTCTCAATGGATTGCTTTATTAGAACTGGGGTCAACTGACCCAAGAGGCCAGCTTCCATTTCCATCCATTTAATGCATGGACACAGTTCAGTTTAATTTGCTGAATTCAAAGTGGAAAAAAAAAAGCACCAAGTGGCTTTGTAGGGGGGGATATTTTAGTATATAACAAAGAAAAGAGAGTATTGTGATAATCTGTCAGCTAAAATACTGCCTCGGTGTTCACTTTAGACAAGAAGTGATAATGCAGCTCTTCCCTGTTAAACTGAATAGGGTAACTTGCTACATGCTTGTGTCAGAGATTGTTCTTTCATTTTTGTAATGTGAGAAAAATAGTCACTACAATGAACTCCCAGAAATACTCTCACTCTGTTCCTTTGTCCCATGAACAATTATGGTATCTAGTAAATCTGGCAAGTAATTTGATAGCCTTTACACATGTCTAGAACTCTATCCACTGTATACATTACTGGAGCAAACCTTTTAGATTTGCTACCCAGACTTGTGATATAATAGATAACTAGAACCAAGCAAAAATTCCTTTGAAATCAGTGAATCAAATGAAATTAAGATGAAAAAAAAATAAAAAAACAACTGAGAAAATATATAATTTGATTTATTTTCCTTCAGCAAAAGAAGGTTTTCATTATCTTAGGTATTTTTCCCTCCTGGGTTTGTCATTTACAGTCAAATACATGATCCTTATCCAACACAAAGGAAGCCACAATATCATAAGCATTCCAAAATTCAGGATATGACAGAAAATGAGAAAAGCCAGGAAATTTCATAGAGAAGCCTATAGCTCTGAATTTTCTGAAAACAAAGGAATGGGCAAACTCCTATTGACTTTGAAGCGACCACAAACAAAGGTATTTTAATTTTAGGAAGCCTTAATTCTGAATTCTTAAACTTCTGCCAGTTTTGCCTGAAACTGCTTTTACCATTACCACTTCTCGTGTAGAGGAGCACAGCCACATACCATTTAAAAATTTACTTTGAGGGTTCCTTGGTCCTTACAGGTGTCATGTAATTACAGCTGCAGACCTAGCAACCATACCATAGCTCTTAGCTCCTTCATTCATGGCTCCATCTTCTCAAAGCAGAGGATGAGGATCCAGTCAGGGAGTTTGCATTACATTGCCACAAACAGCAACAGAATTTGAAGTCTGTGAGTCAGGAGTCCTCTGCTTGGACACGTGCATATCACTCTTATTCATCATCTCTGCAAAAGAAAGAATATGTTCAGAATACTGGAAGCCATAAGTCTTCAAAGAGATGATGGATGAGAAAGGGCACCAGTCTTGAAATAGATTAAGTTGCTATGCCAAAGTAAGGCTGAAGCCATAGGAATGTTGGGAATTAAGAAGGTCCTTGCATGCTGTTTCACCTCTGAATCTGTACATTTTACATATGACCATAGCCTGCACATAAGTATAGCGAGCTGGTTAAATTCTTAAAAAGAAAAAAAGAAATAAGTCCTGCTGCTGCTAAAATAAGGGAGGTTTTACCTAGACAGTTGCAACCTAGAGTCTATTTGATGTCCAACTTTTCAGCTTTTCTGAAAGGGGATGTCTTTTTTTTTTTTTTATGAACAGAGGGACTGAGAGCCCTCTTTCCTAGCACAGGTATAATGAAGGGCTGTTTTTATAATCAAGAAATCACTTGTTGCAGCAGCAGCTTTCACTCTTAATACCAACCTGAAACAGTATTAACCTGTCGATCATTTAGCAGCAGGTTTTTTTAGGAAGTAAAGTTATCTAAGCAGTAATTTGGGAGTTTCTGGGTTGAAATCCCTGTGGCCATTTCAGTCTGTTATATTTTCATCAGCACTGTCAGTGAGGAGAAAGCAGTAAGCTTTCATGCCTCTTATTGAATGAGAAAAACTGTTCTGGGCTTTCCAGAGCCTTTACTGCTGTACTGACCGGTCACGCTTAAAATTCAATTGGTATTTGACTCAGACACCAAATGCCTTGTGTCTACTGGCATGACATTTGGCAGTCTACAGCTGAAATTAATGTGTTCATCAGGATCTAAAAGTTTGTGCTAATGCAATGCAATTTTTCTTTTATCAGGCACTAGCAATGATACTTGGTGATGGCATACAAAGATAAAAAAAATGTTTCACAGAGAATGGTTCCACTCAGCTTGTTCAGATTCTATGGTCAAGTAAATGTGGTGATAGTGGCACGTAACTAAAGAGTAACAACAGTAAACATTTTACTTAGGCTGTCATTTGAGGGCTTAGCAATCATGGTAGTATCCATAGTGGAAGGTAACATTACACATCATGCATTCTGACAGATATTCTTTTCTTTTTTTAATTTCTTTTTTATGTTCTCACTACACCATTGTAATGTCAACAGCTCGCCCCGTTGGTAAGTAACCATCCTTCTATCCATTTTAGCATGGCTTCATGCAGTGCTTCATCTTTCATTTGCAACAGCATTTACCTGGCTGAAACTAGCAGCCAGTGCTTTATAGCTGTAACTGTCTAACAGCAGGCAAGTGATTTTGACTGACAAAGTGCTATTTCTGAACTTTGTGTTTTCTGCTGTGTCGTGTATAACCACGTTTGCCAAAATCACCAACAAATACAAATCAGTGAAAGAGAGTGGGTGTGGTGATACTGAGCCAAAATCACTCATTCAGATATTTTTAACAGTCTATTTATGGGCCTGGTACAAAAGCCATTGAAATCAACAGAACATCTTGGATTGACTTCGGTGAGCTTCTACCAGGCCCTAAATGATCAGCTCATTATGCTTTTATTGCATCGCAGTAAAAGCACAGGCTTTGCATGTCCTGTCTTGTATCTTTCAAAGAGTTTTCAAATGAACTGGTCCTGAAATTGAAGTGGGAATGGAGTAGATTTCCGTGCTTGTTAAGAAAGTTCATAATTGATTTTTGCCCTTGGGTCATCTTGGAGCGCATTTTGGAATCCACTGTATAGGATACAGACTGTTTCGAATAACAAGTCCAGGGGAAGACAACCTGGATTTTTAATTGCCACACTGAAAATTTGAAATTTGATTTTTTTCCTAAGTCTTTCAAATTGCTTCTGAAAAATATTAAAATCTAAATGAGCATAGTGGAAAAATTGCAAGTCAGTAGCTGAAATTCACTTATGGTATTCTGAATATCCTGAATATATTATTTAATTTTCTTTCACGGATTTTTACTCTGTACCTATATGGATTTTCTAAATAAGTTAACCAGTTGCACTGCTCCTCTGATTTTCTGGTTTATGTCTAGATGTTTCTTCTGATTTTTTTTTTTGGGTTAGTGTGGAAAGTTGTTACTGGTGTTTATGGAGATTGCTGAGAGGTTTGCTCTTTTATTTAGTCAAAACTTTTGTTAGACGTGTGTTTTGCTGAAGTTTGTGAGTTTGAACTTGGCTCAGCTCTGCACTGTTACAAGTTTGGAGGAAGAAAGCTTGAAATAATATGAAGGTAAAATCCAAGTTAGGTCTCTGTTTCCAGAACTAAGGTAATCCCATGCTTATTAGCTTGTTTAAACCAGTATATGCAGAGCCAAGCCAAGTACCTCCAGAATTATGGCATAGTTTATCCACACCTGGGTAATTCCATGTGCAAAATGGAAATTCACTGTTCTCCACTTGGGATTTTGATAGCAGGCTTTAAACCACAGTCACTACTGTATTACGTTGGCATTATGCTAGTTCTGAAGACATTAATTCCCAGGAGTTCTAAGAATGTAAAACTGGAGTAAATTTGTAAGAAAATTTTCCTTTGCTTAGGAAATACTTTGCATTTAGTATGCTTCTAATGTAAATCTCTGATGTTAGAGAGAGGGAGGGTTTCTGGCTGCTTCTTCATTCACTGAGAAAATGCTACAAGATTAAAAGCATTTTACTTCTAGGAACTCTTCTCACTTTGCTCATTGTTAAAAGAAAAGCAAGGGAAAAAATCACAAAATAGAGGTTATTTCAGGCTCCATAAAATAGATGACTGGAGATTCACAAGAAAATGGTAGGTTTAGCAGTTTTGATCATTTCTCAGAACACTGATTATTTTTAAGACTGTTCAGACCATTGGATCATCCATGATTCCATCTCTAAGTATTATTCAGAAGGTCTTGTCACTTTAAGTCCAAGTTACTTTATGGTCCCTTGTGTGACCATACTGTTCTCAATATGGCGTTTTCCTTGCCCGCTACTTTATTTTGTTGCAAGTTAATATCTGGTTCAAACAAAAATCTTCTCGTACATTATTTATTCCGGAAACATTAATTAGAATTATTGACCTTAAAATATTTATTAGATGGGTATACAGTCTTAATCAAATTATTTATTTTAGTGATTATCTTCATGAACTGTGAAAAGACTGTTAAGCAATTAAGTCCAGTCCCACAGATATTTAACATATAGAGCTCCCAGAAAAAATGTGTATGTAGTGATTACTGTGTATAAGCATAACAGTTTCTTTAAATCTGATCCTGAACCTATAGAAAAGGCAGTGCTTTCCTCATGATAGTGTGTAACTTCATTGGTTTTTGCCTAAGGACCTGAAATTACAGGTTTCTACTGTTCATATCTCTGTTTCATTCAAGAGGTACCTGTCCTGTTGGTTTTTTAAATTTAAAGCCCAGCAAGACAAAACACAACCAGTTCCCCACCCAAATGCCCAAGTGATCTTCTGTTAAAATTGTTATTTGACATGAATGGTGAGTCAAATCCTGTAACATTTTGTTGTTATTGTTCAGGAAGTTAACTGGAATGTAGAGCAAAAATCCCTCTCCTTAGATAAAGGAAGCTAAAGCAAACACTACTTAATGATATTGAGCTCACAGGTCTCTGAGAGAGTGACATTTTAACAGAAGTATATTTATATATTTATGTATATATTGAACTGCAGGGGAGCACTTTAAAAGTTTATATTCTTTTGGGACATCTGAGATTTATCTAGGTACCTCTACCTTTCATCAGTACCTCCAGTTCAAAGCAGACGTGTTTTGTCTTTATTGTGTTTTAAACAAGACCATACCATTTTCTTTCAGTGGCTTTTCATGAAAAAATTACGACGTGTATTTTTTATATGTTCCAGGATTACAATTCTTGCAAACTGAATAATTTTAAGTTTCTATTCAATTTTGTTCTGCTTCAATTATTTATATTCAGTTAGTTGTGATTTTTTTTATTTAAATTTCCACTTGAGTAGAAAATTCAGAAGTGATTACCAATGACCATGTTTGTTTCAAGCAGTTAGTAACATACTGTATATTCTACATAGACAAAATGAGGTATGGTTCTGCCTGAGGTGGACAGCAGCTGGTGAATTTAACAGCTCTATGCCAGATTACTCATATTTGGATTTGCTGCTAGGAATAAATGTGTGGCTCATTTCTAAAATAGATGTTCTCTTATTTATATCCCTTTGAAAAGATTTCCAGAAAGATTAACAACAGATGGCTTTCGGAAACAAGATATTTATCCCTATTTAGACCATTTCTATTTGTATTTCACTCATTAGATGGATTTTCCAGATGAGCAAATCAATGTTTTCTCACTTTCACATTTCACTTTGGTTCTTATGGCAGCTGGGCAGAAGAACAGCTGCTAAAAGAAACACAAAAGTTGGGAGGAGCCCAGAAGTTTCATACAGTCCCACTGAAAAGAAAACACTGACCATCTTTTGAAAAGCAGTTGCTATACTGCTTTGATACAGGGAACCTGAAATACAGAAACTTCAAACAGAAGTTCTATGAAGATTTTTCTGATGTTTCAGTTACCGTTTTACTCATCAACCAAAAAGTCGTTCAGATGACAGGGTACTCCGTTTTCAAATTCACTTCTACTCTGTTCAAGTGAAATTACAGTTCTTTACATTTTGGTGGGTTTGCAGAAAATCAGGTTTACTTAATTTGTTGTCATATGCTCTGACTCATATTCCCAGAAAGAAGAGACATGAAACAAGTAGCTGGATACTTTCCTCACCTGAATAAAAAATAAGTATTCGAAGCAAGTTAAGGAAGTAAAGAGAGAGCAACCAGGTTACAAACCTTCCCTAACATGTTGGAAAAGAGAGAAACAGATAGGGAATCTTCCATGAATTTTCCAAATTTCATATTAATTATATACAGTCTATTCACATTTAAATGCAATATGACTGTATGATGTGTTTCATTCTACTCTGGGAATACATAACATATATTTATAACATAAATAATCCTGGTGTGACTTAATGGTCCATTAAGAGTGGTGCCGAATGAAACATGAAGTACTAAGGGCTGTATTTTAAACAAAGTTGTGTTACGTTTTGTGACTAGAAACGATATTGTTCAGATGGTTCAGATTGGTAGCTAAGATCTCTCTCTATTTTATTTCATCCTGACTCCTGCAGAGAAAGTCTATATAGGATGGATGCTTTTGTTTTTATCATATTAATGAATATAGCACCTTCACTTGAGACACTGAGGATTCATAAAATATCATTAGTGGTGATTGCTGCATGACAGAAGAGATGAGATCATGCTTGGCACTACAGTGGCATCTTTCAGTGGCAGAAATTTTAAATCTATATCAAAGTGTGGTATGTTGCCTGTCTGCCTGCTGTCACCACCTACAGAAATATTCAGGGGAGAATAAGGACACCAGTGAACACTAGGCTTTTTTGGGTTTGTTTCTTTCTTAAGTGAAAGAATGATGTCTCATTTTTGCTTAACAATAGGCAAGTTCTTCAGATGAAACATAAAAGTTTATGAATGAAACTTCTATTTCTTTCTGTATCACAGATTAAAATTTGGAGTTGCTGTATTCTGACATTTCCTGGCCTTTCAAAGACCATTCTAAAAATTCTGAAGTCCTCTAACATTTCTATTTTGGCAAAAGCCCACTAGCTGAACCTAACTTGAATCTGATTATTACTTCAGATATCATAAAAATACAATGCTCGAAACATATGGACCAAAATAGCTCTGCAAGTGGACACTAAGCACATCAATCACTAGGGATTTAAGTGCTGGTCCACAAAACTCAAGCTTCATTTCCAGTTTCTCCAAATCTTCTTGGGTTTTACAGATAGCAGTGAGAGGAGTCATACAGAATTTCTCATAGAGGATTAATTTTCAGTGATAAGTGTGAAAGTGTGTATCTACCTGAAGTTTTAGCTGGTGATAATGTGATCTCCTCGTTCATTCCACTATGGCACCATGTATGTGTCAGTACTCATACTGTTTATATTAGAGAAAAACCAACTACAGCAAGTACAGGAAGTGATCAAGTGCCTCATTTTATTTTTTTTATAAACAAAGATGAGCATTGCTTGAGAAAGCTTTAAGAAGTTCAAGTAAATCTTTTTCAACTTTCCCACAGCCCACTTCAATCTGTGGGAATTAGATTCTGAGTCTCTCCATAAGTCTTTGAGGATTAGTCTACAAAAAAAGTCTTCTGAGGCACTGGTCACCCCAAATTTTCCTTTTTCTAAAAGGACAAATTGCTTACTTCATGGGGAATGTGGAAATCAATACATTAATCCATTCACTTTTCCATTTACCTTCTTTGCTCAATTTCTGCTAGCTATTATGGTTTGGATATGATCAGTATTATTCCACAGCAAAACTACTGTGTGCCTCATTCCTTGTATGCTATCATTGTCAGTCAGCATAAAAAATATTTTTTAATTCTTTACTACATTTCTTCTCTTCTCTTAACAGTGGCCCAAATTGACCAGAATATCTTCTCTCAGTCTTTTGTATATCAAGGGTAGACAAACAATGAACTTGTCATCTCTCTCACTACAGATGTAGCCTATTAGCCCATTTAGGCTCTCTACTCATAGCATCTTCTTAAGTCTTCTCTTCAGCATGTGAATTCATGTTTTCTGGGGGGAGATAACCAGATTAAACTCATTATTTTGATGAAATCTTATGGTATCAGCAAGGGGTATGCTTCTCTTTTTTAAATGCATTACCAGCAAACCTTCCTGCTATCTCCCATGACAAAAGGAATCATAGCAGATTACATGTATTTTCTTGGCATAATTTGCTTTGTTTGCTAAGCTCATGGAAGATACAGTATCACAGGCCATCCTAATGGTACAGTTTACATTAGCAAACAGGCTAAAGCGTTAAGATTTTAGGAAAGCACATCTTTTCTGTCTTATCTGAGCAAAATATATAGTCTGAATCTCAACAACTGACAAAAAAGAAAAAAATAAAAATCTTATAAAATAAAAAGTAAAAATAAAAGTCCTGAGTAATGTAAGTTACTGTGCAGGCAGAATTAGTGCTACATCTCTTTATATACATTAAAGCTAAGTGAATGACTTTCTTGAAGGGATTTTCCAGGAGTATTTGTAAGGTGAAGGACTTCTGAAGTGAGATGATTAGACAAGGTAGAGTAAAATAGAGATGTATGATTAAATGAGAGGAGGCTGCAGTCTTAGCACTGAGATGAAATTCAGACCAGATATTTAAACTTAATATTTAAATATACTGTAAAACATAGAAGAGGAGGGGTCAGATAAAGTGGTGCTGTTGAACTCAGAGCACTGGAAATGAGGGCAGACAGTGAAAAGTAGATGCCTTTCTTTTCTTCTATGTAGGAGACAGAATTGGATCTTTTTTATAATAATTTTCACAGTTTTGTTTTATTGACATTAGTCCTAGGGAATAAAGAAGAATAAATCTTTGGTAGTGTTGTGTGTTTGTGCTTCCACTTTTGTTATAAAAATTATAAATGCAGATTTGGCAGTTTTGTTAATTGAAATTGGCAGAGAAACTTTGAATATAAACCAAATGTGTTTTTTCGTTATTGTTTATCTCACATCTCTTTTTTCTATCATGCAAATTTATCCCACTTGTTTAGGTTAGGTCATCCAAGGATAAAAGAAAGATTTTATGTGTCAAAACATATAGGACAGCTAATGGGTTTTTATTTATTGATTCTTTAGACTTCTTTCACCTCTTGCAAAGAAGGAAAAAAATACTCATGTTTCCACTGTTTCAGGGGTTATCTGTTCCAGTGAACAATTGAAGGATAAATATTCTGTTGTATGTGAAATTTAGAAACTGAAATTAAATTGAAGATTAAAACAATTAGTCAAGGTATAAAGGAAGGTTTAGCCTTCTCAAATGATTGAAGCACAATCTTTTCACACTGCTGTGTTTTTACATGGCCTGTCTGAAAAGAATAAGCAAAACAAAAGAAATTTCTCACTTTCCATGAGACAGAGCAGCATGAAAGACACTCACAGTAGAAGTAGTCTTGGTAATAAACTTGCTGAGACCTCTTTTCCCCCTGCTCTCCCCCTCTGCTCCATTGTAGCCTGATTCCTCTGTGCCCGTGCTTCTTTTCATTCAGCCTGCTGAAAGTTATCCCCCCTGGCTCCCTGTGCTTCAAATTGTGTGTATTTTATCTATTGGTGCAGGACATACTAGAATTTATTTTGAAGCAGTGTCAGTGTTAAAGATAGTATCTGATTACCAGTACTCCCCAGAGTTACAGGAAGCTGCTTTTCAGAAGAACTCAAACCACGTTCCAGCTTTGCCACCTCCACCCACGGCATTTAAGAATAATATTATGGGTCTACTGAATGGCTTCATGTATCACTTGTTCTGCCCACAACCTACCCATTTCTCATTTTTATTGGTAGAATCATTCACCTGAAGAAGAACTCATGGAAGAAAGAGAGCAGTCTAAATGAGCAAGGAAGAGAACATAGTCAAAGAAAACAAAAAAACAAAAAAAAACAAAGCAGCAAACCAAAATAGCCACAAAATGAGATCTATGTACTTTTCTCAAAGTTGAACTGCACTCATACACAGTATGGAATACTTATGGATTCCTATGCTAACATTATACTCATGGCTTAGAGAAAAAAAGGAAACTCATTTCACAGGCAACTTATCATAGCTAGCCTGCTAAAAAGTTAATTCCTTCCCTGTCTGTGATCACACCTCATCATTGGAGCACACCATAAGATTGAGAAGTTGCTTCACTTGAAAGAAAATGACCGTCCTTAACTTCCATTAGTTTATCCCTAATAAAAAATATCCAAATTAGTAACAGGCCTAAGCTGTCATCCTCTCAGGCTTCTGTAATGGCTCCTGTGTCAAAGGCTACACCCGTGATTCATCGTTAGTCATAGCTAATAGTGCACTAATAACTTTGCTTCCTAAGAACCATACATCACTTTTGTACCCATTAAGATCTCATCCTTTCAGGAAAGAACTCCTGACTCAGGCTAGGTTTCTAGTGTTTGATACTGGACATTTTTCTCTGTTTTCTTCAGTTCATCAGAAATAATATCCTTGCAAGACATCTTTCAAATCTTCTAGATTTGATAACAGCACTTTCAGTAACTCATGCCACAAAAAGGTCAAACATTGTTACATCAAGGTATATATATATATAGGGTCTTACAGTTTTCTTTTACATTTGTGTGATAAAAGCATCGAAAAATCATCTACCAGGCCTTCTGGTCAAATTCAACCAAGGACACACAAAGATGAGAGATCATTATTTTCTTTCAAGATTTTCTATACTGCCTTCAATTTACATCTGAGCCAGTAAGTGGACCAGCAGTAGTAGTAGTTCCACTCTATGGATGATACCAAGGGTTACCTCCCTTTTCAACCTACTTAATCTGGAGCTCTGGGGCCTTCTGCTGTCCACTGTGTAAACATCTCAGAGGAAAGTCTTTATCTGTATTTGATAAGACTGCAACTGAGTTAGATCTCTTAAATATCAATGTGTATCAAAGACCAACTGAAAGAAGAAGATTGTCACTGTAGGAAGGGTGTGAGGGAGTGTTGAGATACTCAGTTTCAAGTCTTTGAAGGATTTATGAAAGAAGACATTGATGTTGATGGGTTTCCAGAAGTCAAAAGACAATTTGAGGAAGGAGACATTATCTTATTACCCTAACTGACTCTCTGACTTCAAGCAGTGATACTGAATAATGTACCAGGTCTAACTTTGTTGTTCAAAGGATTATTATGAAGTTAATTTATTGCTGCAAAGGTACAGTGCTGAAAAAAGGCTGTAGGTAGGAATATTAGGTTAGTTTGCTTTGTCTTCACTGCTGGAAGCAGAACTGAGTCTTACAGAATCTTGATTCTTTACCAGCCAGTGTATTTCTACTTGATCCTCAAAACTTTTTTCCTCTGTCAGTGAAGATTACATGACTTTTGCTTAGAACATTTACAAGACAGAATCTTTCCCCTCACCCCCTTTTGAATGGCTCAAAGAAATATGTTTGTGGATAATAAAATCCAGTTTATAATGAAGCACTTATCTTTATCACTTTAGCTTGCCTAAGCAATCTTGAAAATTAGTTTCATTTGCAGTTCACCATCAACTGACATTAGTTGCAAGGTTGTCAGATTTCTGATTTAAGGGTTTTAAAAATTGTTGCTCCACTGTTTTCCTGAAATTTATGTATATATATATATTTTTTTTTTTTTTCCCAATGAGTTCAATCTAAAGACCACATAAGCCAATAAGAGAATGTCTGCACTTCAATGAGCTTTGAATAGTATGTGAGGGCATTTTGTCTGAGTACATGTAATTAAAACATTAATACATTTTCATATTCAAAAATTGTTTGGAATTATGTAGAATGAATTTGACCTCATAGTGTCTGCCTTTGATAACTGTGTACGTTTAGCAAAAGCCAAACAACTGCAAAAATACCACTGATGCTAGGGCTATAGTTACAATTCCATTTATGCTTGCAGTAGCAATACTGGATTAAAACTTGCTACAGTATCTACTTTTAATTTAAATTGCAGCAATATAACATATAAACCCCATGACACCTAGGCTTGGAGAGGTGCTGTGAGAAAATAATGGTCACAAAACTCCCTTAGGAATTCAGTGTGAACCAAAAATCACAAGGTCATCTTAGGAAACTCTTTCACTGGAAGCTGATGTTCCTAGCACTTCGTATAGGATGAAGTGTACTTTTTGCTATAAATTCACATTTTTATTGGTAATTTTCTCCTCTTTTGAGCCTTCTGCCAAAGTTCTTATCAAGTGACCAGAGTTCACCTAGGAGGAATGAACTCACTGTCTCATTGAGCTCCCTGTGACTCAGTTTAACCTTTAGTATTCAGTACCACTACTGGGAAAAAAATTAATTCAATCCATCCCATCAGATCAGAGATTCTGCTCACTATTGAGATTGGAGAAGAGTTAAAAAATCCTTTTGAAATTATTTGCAGTGTTTGATTCTTCTTTTTTTTTTTTTTCCCTTAAAGCTCTTTAACACTTGAGCAGAGGTTGCCCTCATATGCGTTTATTAATAGAATAAAAGGTCCATTCAGTCATGCATGAAAAAACATCTAGAAAGGGTGCAACAGGACACACTCTTCCCATTTTGAACAACATAACTAATGCTCACTACTCTTTGTGCTTTCTATCTCCATTTTAATTCTTGCAGGAGAATACTGTTCTGTGCTGTAAAACCAGTCTTGAACATGATGTGATTAACCTTGGCGTCCCCCCATCCCCTCATCCCAAAGCCCCCTCGTACGTGGCCTAGGATTTCTATTCATGTTCAACCATCTGATTTGCATATCATCCCACTCAGCCTCACATGCAGACATTAGCATAACACAGATTTAGTGTGACATTGATTGAAGCCAGCGCTTGCTGAATGTAGTATCAAAGCATAATTTGCCAGATATCAAATCTAATTTACTGTGTACTATGAAAACTTCTAAAAAAAAAAAAAAAAAAAAGGAAAAAAAATAATTTAAAAAGAAAAAGTTGCAGTAGATGAATGCTACGTCTGTATTCTTAATTGTTCTTTTTTTCATATTTTTGGCTAGTCTCCTAGAATGCAAGCACTACATTTTCCTTTTACAGCTTTTGTTTTTGACTTTCAAATGTCAATTAAGTAAGAGTTTTTCCACTCTGTTTATTCCAATCCAGTCACTGTTACATCTGAAACAGTAAAGGGTAATAATCTGATAGGCACAACATTTGGTTTACTGCTCCATAACAGCTTTGTCAACAGGTTCTCCTAAAGACCTTAATTCTTAGCTTGAATTAAGTGTTTAAGTACCACAGAACTTTAACAGCTGAAGCATATCAAGCCTGCTGTTATTTCTCTAACTGTACCTCTTCAGAACATCTTTAAAAAATCACCTACTTTGGGAGAAGAAATAATACCTTCAATTAGCTTTTGTCCAGCATTCCACTGAAGCTGGGCTTTGAGAAAGTCATGATCTCTCTGCAAAATGGGAGGAAAAATATTTATCTATCTTTATAAACAGCATGTAGATATGAAGATAATGAGCTCCCTTTCTTGGAAAATGGAAGAGCACAAGTGCTTATTCTGTCAAAGACACCTTGCTGTCTCTGAGCAAGGTTGCACTGCATTCTCAGGGGATAATGGCAGTCTTACTGGTTTTGTAGTTAAATGTGACCAAGAATTACTCCTGCAATTATTAACTGTTATTAGCAGTTTTTAATATGCATTATTTGACTAGAAATTGATAGCTAAATTTGATATGATAAAATACTGTTTAAATGCTGTAAACAGTGCTGGTTTTATCAGAAGCTATCTATAAACAGAGCTATAGATGACTCTGACAACAAACTGGAACAAAATGGGAGTTTCCATCATCATAGAACCTTGTCTTTTAATAAAGTTAAAAGAAAACCAAACCAAAACCAAAACAAAACAAAAAAACACCGGATTTTGTTCTTCCAAAACCACATTTTTTCATTATCTTTAAAATTATGGTATTGAATAGTTCATCCGAAGGAACTAGTTTAGTGCTATAGTTAACACAATAACCAATAAAACTCATGTCCCTGTGAGATCATCATTTTAATAAAGGCTCCAATTTATTTAATTATTTATTTTTGTAGTGATTCCCTAGCGATTGTGGCTGCAGATATATGTTAGGAAATACAACCTTTTATAGCTGTGCATCATTAGTTACTGGAGTCTTAAGCAAGTCTAAAATAGTAGCTCTGAGGCCATGGATTTTGTTTGCCTGGTATGGCAAATGCCAGAGAGGACTTGGTACATGGCAGGGAGAGCACAGAGAAATAGGATCAATCTATTACATTTAAATTATCTGGACTGAGCTACAGCCTTATTTCCTGACTAGGAGTACATCAAGAAGGATGTACTAGGATGTTTATCTCCCGTTCCTTGACTACCAAATTACCTTTCTTGGTCCTGGACATGGGACAGTCTGCTCTATCAACAAGTTCAGTTGTATTACACCTTTGGAGCTTTGGAAATTGACTGTAGAATATAGCCTTGTGTGCGTTAAGAATGTTTCAGATAAAACCTTAAACTTACCAACTTTGCAGTTATTTGGTTACATGATTTAAAAGATAGGCTCAAGGAAATGCCATGCCCTTTTTCTGCATTGTCTGCCTAACATACCCCCAGTTCACCAAGCATGCCTCAAGTGATCATATTGAGGTATCATCTATAAGAAGGTCTCCTGACAACAGTTTTTTTCATCACAATAGAAAAATTGTGGTCTTGAGGCCACTCATAACACGACACAGACATAGGACTTACGCATAATTCCTGTCAAATGCAGATATAACACCTGAAGAGGGCAGAGGTGTCTGATCTCTACTCTGCCTGAGGTTGCTATTGATTATTAATATCGTGGGCAATGAACTTCTATTGCTGAGCAGCAAACACTGAGCTATTTCAGTGGCCTTTATTAAGTGGGTGGTCAGAACTGCAGAGATACCTTAGTGTGAGATATGCCTGCAGGAATGGAAGTTTCTAATGCACAACTTAATGGTCCTTTCTTCCCTTCCCATATGACTGAATGAACAAACATGTGCTCATTACCATACAGTACTGTTTTCTGACACTTGAAGGGCTTTCATGAAGATACGCTAAGTAAAACAAGGTGAGCAAAAAGCAAAGTCCAGAACTTTAGAAATAATACAAGATGAGTCTGGATATTAGAGTAAGTGTTGCAACACCTATTTTCTTATAGAAACCTCAAAACATGGGTATAAAAGGGCAGCATCAGGACATCTAGCCCTTCACCCTTGCCCTTTCAGAAGACTGATACCTGCTGAGGCATGGAGAAGATACGTCTCTCTCCAGAGAAGCAAAAACCTGTGTTTAGGTGTATGAGGCTGATTGAGGACTCCATGTTTTGTCCTCACCATCTGCCTCCCAAATCAGTGGAAATTCATGTTTATCAAGTGCTCCACAGTTCTTAAGAGTGCATTATACCACCACTGTTCAACTGGTGCTCTTTACTCTCATACTGATCTATAAAGCCTTGGCATGTACCTCATGAGATAACTACAAAGTGCATTTTAAGAAAAAAAATCAGATCTGCATACATTTCTATGCAGTTATCAGATTTGCTGTCGGTGCTGTCAGCAGGTGTAATCGGAAGCTGGGTCTTAATTGCTCTTCATGCCTAATTAAACAGTTTGTAATTATAATGGTGAAAATATAGTTTTGTAAAACACTTAAATTCTGTTTACCTAAAAGCTTAGTGTTCCTAAACCATCCCTCTACACAATCACCAAACCAATACTGGAATAGATTAAAATTAACGTAGGCCTTTTTTTTTATTATTTTGTCCTTCTTCAGCCTGCCCCAGAAGTTAAGTAGTCTTTTGAATACTTGAAGATGCTGCTTACATTTTTGAGGTGTGCCAAATAGTTTAAATCCATCTCCAGTGAATTCCAACACTCAAACAAGACCAGAGGGTTTGCCATAGTAATAGAAGTCATTTAAATCATGCTCAACATAGTCAGTGATGTAATGTTTTTTTTCTCACAAATTCTCTCTCAAATTCTCCAACACTGCTTCTTCCCAACTTCCTTCTGTACATTTACACTTTTTATCTCCCTTCTCTTCTTCCCTCTAAGCACTGACTGTTCTCCATCGGTACCCACAGACAAAACTCTCTTTTGAGAAACTACACCTCTTTTGAAATTGTTCACTTCTGACTGTGCTTCTGGTCCCCTGTGCCTGAACAATGTTAGTGCCATCTTCTTGAAAACATAGCAGTCCCAGTTCTTTCTTGTTTTAACTCTATTTTCTCCTTTTTTCTTTTCCTTATCTCTTCCTAATCTCCTGCAATATCTATCCTTCTTACTCACTGCTGCCCACTAACTCTTCAACTCTTCCTTCTTTCTTTTCTGCGAACAAGCTAAAATCTGGATCTCCTAACTTTGTGTTGTTTTAGCAAATTTTTTTCTTTCTTTTTTTTTTTTTTTTTTACAGCAGATCCTCCTTCTTACTCCATTCTTGGCCACATTACCCCTAAAGAGAAGTGAGGAAGCTCTTTGGCTTCTCTGCTTCTGATGTCATCCAGACCTTCATCTCCTTTCTCTTTCAATTTTTAAAAGTTTAGAGGTGCAGACTGAAAAAGACAGTCTATGTATCTGAGTTCGTACCTTGAAATACACAATACACATAATAGCTCCATCACAACAAATTCTGTAAAACATAGAAGCCATGAGAGTGCTAATATCTTTCTGGATGAAAGATAGGATACATCCCAAACAGGCATCATAAACACCTATGAGCTGCTCCTGAGCTTTTACTGTCATCAGAATTTACTCCAGCATGTATGGTTGTAATGTTTCTGGTTTGGTTTTTTGTTTGTTTTTTTGTTTTTTTATGTAACTGGGGTTATCACACACTGATATTGCTCCTCTTTTTGTTGCTGTTGTTGTTTTTATTTGTGTATTATTAAATCTATCTATGCTAATTAATGTTTCTGGTGTTATGTCCTCTGGCATAAACCAAATGTCCATAGTATTGTCTCTTTCCTTCAATATTTTCCATCTGCTCCTTGCAAAATACCATCAATTTACACCATCTTTTTTCTTACATTTTAGCTCCTCCACAGTTTGTGGTGAGACCACGAGACCAGATTGTGGCCCAGGGTCGAACAGTGACTTTTCCATGTGAAACTAAAGGAAATCCCCAGCCAGCTGTTTTCTGGCAAAAAGAAGGAAGCCAGGTAAGTTATAAGCACACTATAAGTCAGTCAAAGCTTTCTAAATGGTAATATTGTTAAATGTTTAATAATATTATTTACATTATCTTACACAGATGATTTTTATGTTTCACAGGAATTTGTCTTTTGAACTATCACTGTTCTCTACCAACATTTTCTTTTTTTTTTTTTTAATATTGTGAAAAATTCTAAGACCATTTAAGCTGATGAAACTTGTGCTAGGTGCTGTATTAAATGGATAGAAAGCAAGGTATGTATCTTAAAGACTTTTCATTCTGAAGCCCCAGCAAATAGGAGGGTGAGACAAACAGTACATAAAAAGGCATGACTGAATTTTTAACTAATCAGAGTCAGTAATTACAGTTCACAACCTGTCTAGACATGATCAAGCAGATAAATATCTAGCACACTGATTTGCATTGGCATATTCTCATAGTGCATACAGATACAGGTTTTGAACACGCAGATGTGTTCCTCAGTAAAATTGTCACAGGAATTTTCTGAATATTGTTTTGGAAATATTTCCCCAATCCTTACTGTAATTTTTGGAGAGCAGAATTTCTGATGTAGCAGTCAATATTTGAATGTCATGCCATAACAAGTTTTACTACTTTTGCTGTATTGGCACAATGTTACAGCAGAAGTCAGTCCTTTCAACAAGCAGTTCACGTTATAATGTGATATTTGAACACTGTAAACTATGTTCCATATTTTCCTTTGCACATGAGAAAATATGAAAAGGGGCAAATGGGTGCCCAAGGACAGTGCCTTTGGTACTTCCTGATGAAGCCTGTCATGGTTGCATCTGTCTAAGCATCTGTACTGTGTACACTTCACCATTGGGCTAAATTAGTCTTTTCATAGCCCCATGCTATTTTTTCCCATACAATGATATGTGAGTTAGCTCAGGTATCCACACTGTGCTGTGCAGTGCAAATGTGCTTTTTTTCTAATCTGGTGACATTGGGTGTACCAGCTCAATTAAAACATGAGATTAAGAACTGAACTACGGATCTCCCGCTCTGCCCCACCTGCTTTTGCTTCACCTTCTCAGATAAGTGGTCCAGAATGACAGGACCAAGGCTGACAGCATTTTGTTGCATTTGTGGCTTACAAAGATACAACACTATTACTTTAATAGTGTAAGCTTTTATAAATGCAAGATTAATCAGTGTGTTTCTTTCAGTGTATTGTTTGGAGAACTTTAGATCTAACCTCCATGGATAATGTCCTGGAAAAACACAGTATTGTGAGTCTCTCTAAGGAGAAAATTGTTCCAAGGGGAAGCTAGAATAGCATACTGAAATTAAACTAGGAAGTACTGATGTGTTAGCAAACATTTCAAAACCCTTCCTTGTAGAGCATTTTAATAACATGGTAATGTTTATGTAAAGTGAGCTTATAGTTTCACACTTGAATCTAATAAAGTGGACATCCATCATGCTGTAATAAAGATAAGAGCTTCTAATTAAAGTAGGACATCATTTGCAGGATTAAAGTCATTTAGCGTAATTGAAAAGTGTTAATACTCTATTTTATCCTCTTCCATTGGTATCACTTCAAGGGTAAAAACATTTTAAGGTGAAAATGCATCTTGTGTCTTTAATTGAATGTTATTACCTACTGATTGTAACGTGTTGAAGCTGTTTAATTACAAACCTGGAAATTTAATTACCATGTTGAGAACCAGATCCCTGAGGGCTAGCATGGTCTTTTTTGGCAAATAAATGCAGCATAAAAACTGATACCTGCATGGTTTATAATCAAACTTTGAAACGTATCTCAATGTGATTCACTACACCCTCATGTTAATCTGAAGTGAGCATCAGCTAAGTAACACAGGTTAGTGTTACCATCTCAATATACAATTTACCACATTTTGCAATGAGATGCTATAGAATGGGTGAGTTGCCTCTACTGACAAACATGACTTTTCATCTTCGTGTGTCTGGCTATAAGTTGCTGCTTGACTTTACAAATCTTGCTTCTGCTCTTACTCAAGGAACTGTTTGCAGAGCAACTGTGAGTGTTCAAGGTAATGTTATATAGTCATGTTAGCCCGTTCCAGTAATTGTAGGGCATTTTTCATCGTGCATTCACGTCTCAATCCTGTTTTTCTGAGCACAACCAGCTGGAAGGGAAGGGATCTCTTCCCTCCTGAGTAATTTTTTTGTGCCAAGTTGTGGTTCATAAACAGCTGGTCCTTCTCTGTAGCCTTTTCCCTAGAGCCTCACAGCCACCCACCGATGAAATCCACCAGGACAGAGCATGTGTAACCTTTAGACTGTCAAGATTAAATTCTCCTTGGGATAAATTCAGTGGTATTACATCAGGGATTACTCTGGTCCCCCTGTTTGAAACCCAGCATACCACTATTGTGAAACTCGACAGCTAATTAACACCAATGAAATTGTAAATTCATTTAAAAAGGGGTTGTACTGTAATTTAGGACAAGTTATAATAATTCATAGTTATCTGGTCTTTGAAGGGATGAGTCATGAAATAGATGCGATCCTCCAGAAGTGTAGAATAGTCACTGGGATGTGGTACTTCTCAAGAACAGATGTGCCCACACTGCAAATAAAAATAAGAGTAGCCTCCCTTTTCTAATGCAGTGGTGAAGAGGATTCTAGATCTTTCTTTCCTCTTAAGAGTTAGTTAGTAGCTTGATCCTTGCACTGTCTTCTCTGTTGTTTCTTTTTACAGTTCACTTAATGATTGATAAATGTAGTCAAACTCAGACATATCAAAATTCTCTGCTTTCTTATACAGTTTAGTGAAGTTTTTATGTAATAACCTTCATTCAGCATGTTACTGTGCCAGGCAGATGTTATGCTGAAACTTTCAAGGCAATTCAGAAAACAGGGCAATTTTCTGAGACCTGCTTAGCCCTGTAGCCTGAAATTGTTTGAGATTTTTTTTTTTTTTTTTTTTTTTTTTTTTTTTTTTTTTTTGTTATTATTGGATCTGACATGTTTATTGGGTGCATATTGATTTTTGAGGAAAATGTTGCTGTGAAAAATATTTTGGCCATTGATATTGAAAGGCAGTAAAGGGAAAGACTGGCCCTGGGGTTACAAGTAGCCTCATAGGTTGATGCAGTTGTAAGGATGTTCAGAGTGTCGGATCTTATTTAAAGCATAGCTCTCGCCTTATATTCCCAAAACCAGGGAGAGTGTGAGTTTCACTTCAAAGTAGAACTATTTAAAATTCAAGTTTGTTGCTTGTCAGGTCTAAATAATTTTTTGTAAACCATTAAGGTCCACTGCAGAAGAAGCAGGTCCACAGAAAATCCAATTAATACCCCGTGCTATACTTTCAGATTTTCTTTTTCAGCCCATGTAGACAAACATAAATGTTAGTAGGGAGTCATCATTAGAAAGCACAGCAGAGCTATACAGAGCTCAAATAATGACTGAAAGCTTATCACAGCATGGTAATAGTGTATTGGTATATTCCTGATTCAAACAATTGTATTTTTCAGAGATGTTTGTTGAGTTGACATAAAAGCTAGGCTGGAACTGATGCTGTTTAGTTATTGTTTAATATATTCCCCTTTCTGTCCCATTTGGCAGTGTTATTGACCTTCCTGTTCACTTTGCCTCCCATTTCCTGTTATTTTTTATTCTCATCAAGAGCTGTTGCCAGACAGACAGTAGAACTTTTTCCTTCAGCTCACAGCCCTCACCACTAAAAGCTTTTCCGCCCTTTTCTGTATTATTGATTCATTCAGTCCTTCATCATATACAATGACTGCTACATCCATTCCAGTTATTCTTATTGACATCTCTCTTTTCTCCAGTCCTGCCCAAAGGCAAAAGCTTATCTCCCTCTTTTGTGTCTTATTGTACGTGAAATTCTTTTTTCTCTCTGATGACTTCCACATCATATTTATACCCTTTTTTTTTTTTCACCCTCAAGGCTCCGTGCTGCTTTTCGTCTTTGGTGTCTCTCAGCTTTAATTTTCTTTTAATTTTCTCCTTCAAGATCTCATGTTCTGCCAGCTTCTTCTGCTTTATAACCCGTTTGTATCTTCCTCTCAGCTTTCCTTCTGCGTAACGCTCTTGCTTTCCCCTTTGCCCAGAATGTAATCACAGCCAAACAATAGCACTATGCTCCCTCAAGTCTCCAGGATTCAATTCTTGCTGCTAGGTTTCTAATGCTTACTGTAGTACTGTGTCCTCCTGGTTTAACAGCCAACTGAGTATATTATCACAATTAAGTTCAGAACAAAGATGAATGACTCTCAAATACAAATCACTCAATTGGGATTGTTGGAAAATTTCCTGTCACCTAGACCCACAGCTAGCAAGCACCACTGTGTGCTGTCAAAGGGCTGTTTCTAATTTAAACTGCAAGTTGCCCAAGGCAGGGAAAGCCAGCTCTCTGTGTTCATAAAACCATAATCACACTCACTTTTTCTTCTGCTTTATATATAGTACTTTTCAGGAATAATCATTGTCTCACTAGCTGAGGGAAGACTGGTGCTTTTGTGTTCTGAATTAATGTGAGATGAATTGTCTTTGCAGAATCTACTCTTCCCAAACCAGCCTCTCCAACCCAACAGCAGGTATTCAGTGTCACCAACTGGAGACCTCACTATTACAAACATTCAGCGGTCTGATGCAGGATACTACATTTGCCAAGCACTGACGGTTGCTGGAAGCATTTTAGCAAAGGCTCAGCTGGAGGTTACTGATGGTGAGTTACAGACATTCCTGTTGTTCTTTTTTCTGTCAAAAGTATTCTAAAAGTATTGTAATAGAGACACATGAGATCACATAACTCATTCAAGTAAACAGAGATGTTTCTGCAGAAGGAAAAATGAAAAAAGGGTCTCTGCAGTTCTCTATGGTGTAACGAAGGCACTGAAGCCTAGTTTGCCTTTTGCTTGCTTTTTGGAGGTTCCATACTAACACATTCAAGGTACAAACCAGTTTAGAACAGGGTGCTGAGGAAGCAAGCATCTCAATTCACTAGAGCTAAGATAGGACTACAAAAAAAGTATTGTGAAGAATGAACAGATTTTTAACTAAAGCAGTGAACTGTGATGTAGGAAAATCAGGCTCAATTCCAGTCTTCAGGATTATTTTAGGCAGCTAGTTTGGGGATGTGTCCTTAGCTCAACTGAATGAACACAGTTGGCTTGAACTTACTGGAGTAGTATTGGTTTAGAACAGCAACAACATGTAGCCCTTCATTGCCTGTGGTAATAAACCCCTGAGATAGTTCCTCACCTGAGCTGTGTTCTAAGGATTTCTCAGTATGGTTAGATTTGAAAAGAGACATGTAAATGCACAGGTGAGGTTTCAGGAATGGAAAAGAAAATTACTACATGATCTATCTGGATGCTTTTCATTTCAAAATTTTGGGTTTGAAAGCTTTCCTGCCTTGAAGTTTACCTTACTCCATCAGCAAGCATGAATCCTTTTCATGTGTCAGGAATCCTGTTGGTATCCCTCTTCCTGCTTTCATGGATAGAAGGCAGTTTACATCCTTTAATGTTAGTGAAGAAAACAACAGAATTCCTCCTGTACTAAGAGACTGCTGAATTCCCCTGCATCATTATTCCTTATCGTAACTGACTCATTAAATATCTCCTGACAGACTTTGATGAATTTTTGCCATTAAAACTGTTGTTATATGCAGAGGTCTACTTTTACTGTTCCCTTAGAGACCTGCCTGCACCATGAAAGTTTGAAAAGATGTCTGATTCTGAATAATCTGGCTTTTCATAAGAGCATATTCATCACACATGACAGTTAGAGAGGTTCAGGCTCATGTTACAGAGGTTTGAGCATTAATTTGATGCCTTTTCTTTGTTTTCCAAAAGCTGTCTAGATTTTTATGACAAGGGGAGATAATTTCTGCCTTATCCTTGCATCTTTACAAGCTCATTGCTTTTCTATAAAGTAGTTTCTGGAGACTAAAGTTTAACCTTCACTCTGCAGTGTTTAAGCCCTATCGTAGTCTTTGACAAAATGATGCATTTTCATTCAATTCAAATTTAAATGTAGATTAAAAGGTCATTTAAAATTAATGGAAAGGCAGTATTTTTTAATATGTGTCCATAGTGCTGTTTGATTCAGTGCCATGGCTGTGATTGGAATAAATAGAACACACAAACATTGGCTAAGAGGACGCTGAGCTGTTAATGGTTGCACCTGCTGATGCTATTACAGATTTACTGCAATGGGGGCTGAGAGGATCAAATCAGGTTCAAGGATATTAGTGATGAGAAATTCCTCCTTTTGACAAAAAAGACCTGCAGTCCATCTTTTATCTTATTTTTATCTTATTTTTATCTTATATCTTAATGTCCTTTTTGGAATTTTGTTTAGTTTATTTCATGAGTCAAAAGACTTACCAAAAGGCTCACCAAGGTGTCCCTGCTAAAATGCAAATTCAACTGCAAGTAGTTTTGGTTAGAGGCAGTGTGCATTCCACATTGCTAAAGAAAGCATTAGCTGGTGGCTCTGCTGCTCAAGGAATGCAAGGCCTGCATCTTCACATGCTTCCCAGGACCCACCGTCGGCACGATCATTGTGAAATAATTCAAGGTTGCTTTTTAGAAATACCATTTAACCAAAGGGTAGGGGAGGTCAGGAGAAAAGTGCCAGAACAATACTGAGGAACTGAGATTATATAAATAAATGTACCATTAGATCACAGATGTTCTTTTAATAGTTATTAGTCAGAAAGTTAACCATAAATGTCTAAATAATCTGTTCTGGTTGATGCTGAGCACAAGTTATGGAAGCTAATGATTTTTATCATTAGGGAAATCTGATTTAATTGTTTTAAAAATATAATAAAAAATATAAGTTGTGCATGCTAGCTATATACTTAAGCACTAATGTTCCAGTTTTTGGCTGGTGATTTCAGTTTTACTTCATAGCCCAGAATTTTTCAGTTTGGTTAATGATTTAATAATAGTGGGGAGGCATCTTTTTCATTTTGAATGCATTTTTGTTTGATCCAGAGTAATTTAAATCCAATTGAAGTTCCAATACAGAATGAAAACATATGTCATGTGCAGAAAGACAAGTGCTTAATTATACCATATATAGCAGTGTTTCAGTTGTTATATTTTTTGCACTTACAAGTCTTTACTGGAAATATTTTTAACTCAAGTGTTCACAGGAGAAAAGATTAGTAGATGTGATGAAATGTGCTGAGTTGAGTGATAATTTTGCTGATTATGGACTGCTCTGAGAGCCTTTAGTGTATTTGAAATTCAAATCTTGTATTTTCTTGAAAGGCTATCACATAATCCACTGTCTAAAGCACATCTGGAAGAGCAAAATCATTTTTAAAATTGAGATAATCTCAGAAATTCTTTAAAAAAAAAGAAGTGAATATGCAGCTTACAGTCTTGAAATGACAGCTCATGCAAATAAACCATCTTACTATGTCTATGCTCAAGATTAAACGAATAGTTTACAATAAGTAATTTATTCCATAAATTTATCAATCATGCACAGAGTATTTTGGAGAAGATGTTTCTCTCACTCTAGTCATTATTTATATTTCTTAATAACAATTTCAACCACTGCATTCTCAGGCATAGAATCAGCTCCCAATGCTAGTTTATCCAGCAGTTCTGGTTTAGGATGGGTATTGGAATGGAGGAACAAGATGAATCTCCCCAGGTGGCAGCCAACATGAGAATGAAAGGGGTTTTTAGGGTATTCAATTCACTAAAAAGAAAATATTTCTGGCCTTGTGAATGAAAGTGAAAGGCTGGACCTAGAAGCATAATTCAGAACAGATGTAAAAAAAAAAAAAAAGATTGACTTGGCAGCAAAATTTAAAAGCTCCCTCTCCACTGATTTGAAGTACTCTTAAATCCTCTTTTAAACTATAGGTCTATTGAATATTCTGGGATATCTCTCTCTCAAATCCCCCTGGAAGAATTGAATATCACTCATAGTTTACTCATCTGCAAATCTGTCCACCATGATCCCTGTCCCTGATCTAATCTAATGTTTATTACATGGCTTATAGCAGGTGTGGCAGTTTCAAACAGGAGAGATTCAGAACAACTTCACAGCCTCATGTGAAGCTCCCCCACAAACAATACAGAAGATGTGATGGTTGCTTTTCCACCTTTCTGGAGAGCACCCTGCCCCATGATGCTAGTGTTTGTCATGTGCATTTCATAGCTTGTGTCTGATTTTCCCTATTAAGTCACAAGGAAATATTTTGAAATGTTGATGTTTGAAAGTGATGAACTAAAGACTTAATTATGTCATTCTCTTATTTTAATTTCCTGTTGTCATTTGGCCAAATTTCACGTAACTTTAAACATGGTTTCAGTTCATCCAAATTGCATTTGTAGTGAATAAGTTGCTCGTTACAATTATTTGTTCTTTTCTGATACTCTACTGAAAATTTAAGCTGTGTTTTATCACAACAGGAATATTTTTTTTCAGTTAGCAGAACATGTGAACATATGGTTGCTGACAAATAGTTTAAAAAGCATTTTTAAATTTTTTTTTAAGAATCAACTTATTGTGCAGATGTATATTAACCACACAAAGTATTTCTTTAGAATGGATATAAAAGTTTCCTGGTAGTAGAAAACAACATAAAATTCAAATAAAATATTAAAATGTTGTAAAGGAAACTAACAAACCTCTGAACTTTTTTGTGAATATTTTTTGTTCTCCCTCTGTTCTTCATAATGCTTATGATATATATTTTTAAACCTCTAAGTTCTGAATCCTTGTACAGGAGACCTCTGTGGTAGGAATACAAGCATATAAATACGTTTTAGAGATGATTTACAAGTCATAGTTGTGAAGACAATACAGTCGTTCACAGATCAGTGGAAACCCTAAGTGTTCATTTAACCTTTAGCCTTAGTGTCATGGAAACCTGTAGTGGTCTTTCACCCATAACACCCTTGAAAATGAAGATTCCTTCTGGCCAGGAGCCTTTCAATTACACTATTGATCAGGGCTATTTAAGGGATTATGAGCTCCTCATTTGGGCTGTAAAAAAAAATAATTACATGCCAAAGAACAGTATCTGTAAAGCAGTAGGTTTTGAAAATACCTACATTGCTACACATATGAAAACCTATTAGATGCAGCAAATAACAGCAATGAAATAGTTAGCAACCTAAGTAATTATTTTTCCATAATTTTTAGCTACTTAGAAAACTAAGATTATCTGGTTTACATCCAATCTAAATGAAAACTTCCACAGCTAAGCTTTCACTTGAATATACTGGTGCTGCAAGTATGCTGGTAGTACACATGACCTGAAATAAATTTTTATTTCACCAAACAGCTGAACTGTGTAGTCATAAGGAACCTTAATAAGATTAAAAAAATTGTATCAAGTTGAAAATGTATTACATTTTCTCTTGTCTTGTAACAGTGTTTCCTATCCTCTCTGCATTCAGTAGGTGACATTTCAGTATTTCCAAAATAACTTTCACATTCTGGTGTTAGTAAATAATCTGTACTAGCTTTATATTTCCATTTTCAATTTCAATAAATGTGATGAACTCACACCAAGGCGCTACTAATACTAATGATTCCATCCTTTGTGTATCTTGGTAACAAAAGAACATAGTACCTTTGCGTTATTAAAATAACAGAAACAATTATTTCAGGTACAAAATGTACCACTAACATCTCCGTAATATTTTTATTTGTTAAATTATATAATGAAAATACTTTCTGTCTGTTGAGGGCTCCAGAGGTTTGCATATCAAACAGATTAAATACAACAGAAATTATATTGCTTCACAATAATTAATTTTCACTTCTTTGTTAGAATCAGGTGTTGTGTATAGACTATAATAAACTGAGTTCTCAGCTGGAATAAATGATTCAACTTCAATTGACATCAGTGGAGGCAGGTCAACTTACTCTGGTTTAGGAGCTAATCCTGCCTGTTACAATATTTAATACCAATCATATCATTTTTCAGTTGTTCAAAGATTTAAAACAGCAGCAGTGTGGCAGATAAATATCTGAAAAATAAATTCTTGGTTCTGTTATTCTGATTATATTCAGGAGTCATAGCCTTTTTTGTATTCAAGTATTTTACATTCATTTTGGAAAAACAGATGCTTCAGAAACAAAGAATTATGTATTTTGCTGCTTAACAGGTGGCTCAGACACTAGCTTTAACATCAGAATTATTTATAAAAACTGGCCTTTCAAGAAAACCAAACATGAGCATTTTACCTCAACTTCAAGTTATCGAAATGGCGACAAAGTGAAGTCTAAATGCAGTCATTCACTCATTCACTGGTTATGAACTCCTTTAAGTAGTATTTCAGTGATGCAAATTAAAATTATTAGGGGGGAAAAATTAAGAGAGTTCATGGCTTTAAAAGGTGATAAGATTATTTAATAATTAAATTGTTAAATGGCTTGATTGAGTTTGAGTTTTTCTCCACTGGGAAAGAGTGGTACAGGCATTTTAATCACTCAGGTTATGATTTTGTATAATTGTTAGACAGTTTTGCTGATGAAAACTTTCATGTTAAGCTTGAACGGGGGATGTTGTTGGTACCCATGCAAGAGTGGATGTAGTGCTTCACTTTGAACTTTAACAGATTTTCTCTTTTAAAACTGAAGTCAAGTAAGCAATTAAGCACATTTTGATCTGACATTCAACATGTGCTTTGAATGCTTTCCTAAACTGGAAGAAATACCATTGGAGATGTACCTCAGTTCTTTTCTGGATCAAGGCCTTAATTTTCATCCTGTCGTAATCAAATGAGTCTTATGATCTTTGCTAACAGAGGATTACATACCTAGGTGTTATCTCACAGTGATGAAATAAAATTCTAACAAGAACACTTTTCAAATATACCAGCTAATTGTCATCATGTATCTGTGGGTCTTCCAAAACGAATGTTTTTAGCCTTTTAGAAGCCAGCTTAGTCCAGTCTGCTAAAATCGGAAAGGGTTAACTGCAGCAGAGCATTGTTAAAGCTGTGGATGCCAATGCCTGTGTCACTCTTTAGTCTTGACAGATAGGCCTCCACCCATCATCCTCCAGGGACCAGTCAACCAGACACTGGCAGTGGATGGGACAGCTCTGCTGAAGTGCAAGGCAACGGGCGACCCCCTTCCCGTCATCAGCTGGTTAAAAGAAGGATTCACTTTCCTGGGCAGAGATCCTCGAACATCCATACAGGATCAGGGGACACTTCAGATTAAAAGTCTGCGGGTGAGTAATGGTAACAAAACAAGCTCTACAAGTGCCCATGGCTAGTCTTGAGATGTTGGAGTACGTTTCGAGCAGTTCTGGTGTCTTTCAGTCTGTTATCTTCAAAATTAACTTGTCTGGTTTACTACGAAGTTCTCAACAAATCCACGTTCTATTTCATCCTTTGAAATAGATATAGGGAAGGGGAAAAAAAAACAAACAAAAAGAAAAAAAAAACCAAGCCAAATTTCCATCAGATGTTTCTACTAGAATTCCCTTGAAATTCTAGTGGAAATAGAATTCCCTGAAAATAGAATTTTTATTTAAAATATTATGTATGCTGCAATAAAACACATGAGTTGTGGGGCTGGATGCACATGTAAAAAGGACAAACCCTCCTTATTTTTTCAGTCTTGCCATAAGCCATTGGCTTGTTGTCTCTGTTAAAATTTAGAGCAGTTTATTTTCAACGCCTGATCATCGTTTTCCAGGGACCTATTGTGCTAGCAAGTGATACTGGAGTTCATCAGGGTTTGGCCAAGCACTTTCTCCACTAGTAAGCCTTGGCAGTCTCCTACTATCTGATTTATTCCAGTGTTGTGCTTGCTGGAGATGTTCCATAAAGCTGCAGATGGGAGAAGACAACAAATACTGTAACATACATGCAGTCATATGCAGAGGGATTTCTATCAAAAACAAATGCCAATCACAATATTTACATTTAGACGCATGTGATAACACTATACCTTAAAAGTACTTAGAAGTCTTATAGTATTCCAAATAATATAATGTCAGAATTTGTTGGGAAAGATTGCATTACTAAGTTTTGCTTTGTCTTTTTTTGTCCCTATTCAATGATAAAAATATATGTCTGTTTTTGTGTATGTGGACTAGCATATATATGGACAAGCAGGAAGGTAAATGTAATTATTTGTCAAGAGCTTTCAGAGCCTTTTCAATAATTTCAGAAATTATTCCATTTAATTGGCAGTGATTTCTACATTTATCTTTGCCATCCAAAAAAACGTCAATAAACACAGCTACCAAGGACAAGAGATAAACTGCAGTTTTGTTTTCTGATATCATCGCATCAGTGATTGTAGATGAATTGTTAACTTCCTTGGAACAAAATGGAATTTATTAAAAAATTTATGCTAGCTTTTCTTGAGTAAACAATTTATCCTTCCTGCCTGGGCTGAAGGCAGGTTTAGGCCATGAAGGTTAATGCATTTTTCCTGTAGAGCTGGATTAAAGAGTGCGCTTGAATAGTCAAGATTCCCCAGTAGTGTTAGAAGGCAGCAATTAAAGTTGGAAGCTTAGTGATTTCAAACAAACTTTCAGGCATCGATGATGGGCTTCCGTGGAGTGTCCATGAGGCAGAAGCTCCTGGGATACCTGTCTGCATGCAGCTATGCAAACAATGAAATTGGTTCTGAATCGTGCCAGCGCATTAATCTTGCTGTTAGAAGCACCAGGTTTGTAAATGAAAGGAAAAAAAAAATTGCTTGCAAGAGGAGAAGAAAACAGTATTAGTAGTGAGTGTGGTTTTGAAAGACTTGGAGCTTTTATTGATCCTTAAGTGGCTCATTCACTAGTAACCAATTTTCCTTAAAGGCTGAGGAAGACATTTTTTATAAGCCCATTGATTGCAGTAATGTGCACTGTTTGCCTCAGATTTAAGAACAAAAAACACTCACAGCCATAAAAAACAGATTTCTCCTGTACCTTGCAATTTTTATGGATTAAATGTTGTTTTAATTCTGAAATGTTTAAGTTTTCTCTCAAATCCATGAGCAAGGACTAGCAACACTTCCTAAGCAAAAAATGGCCACAATATGTGTCCAACTTGTGCTTACATACCCAAGTTCACACAAATTAATATTTATCACCCACGTCTTCAAGCCTTCTGCATCATAAATAAGAATCATAAAAGATTTCAAGGGATGTTAATTGCCAGCCCAATATTAAACCGTTACAGATGGGTAAAATAAGCCACTACTATTTAAACCTTTGAGAGCATCTTCTGCTGTGTAACTTGCTGTGTGTAAATCAAATTGTTCAGAAGTCTGAAGCAGCCAGTCTGAAGTTAACCATGGAGCACAGCCATAAACATGAACCTAGAGATTTCCTGATGAACCAATCTTCCTAGTTGCTCTGAGGAGGACAATTAAAAAAACACATACATCACTCAGTAACCTGTCAGACAGGTCAGCTCTGACAGAAAAAGCTCTTTTACTCCATAGAGAAGTGTACCACATCAAATTCAGACACCTTCATTAACTTATGAAGCAAACTGTTTATTTTACTGAGTAGCAAAGATTTTCCATTCACCTCCCCTGTTGTTTTTTTCGTAGTACAAAAGAAATATAAGTAATCGAATTATTGATATGCTATGTCTGTATCTAATCCATCCAAAGTCTGGAAGTTAGATAATTCACCATAACTTGCAAGAGTCAGTGTATCTCCAGCTCACTTTATAGTTGAGTTTGCCTTCTGCAAGTTACTCTGTTGTGGATGCCACATACTTCATTGAGTATGCCACACACCATCTGTCACGGTAGTACACAAATGAAGCTGAGAACCATAGCCTTGAGAAATATTCTCCATTATCACATAATGAAGAATTATATATTTAATAACAGCTCGGAAGAAGCAGAATAAACCACTGCTTTAGAAAGCAATAAGGCACTCTCCTCTGGAACATCTGTCTCCTTTCAAGAGTCTTTCTCATTTCATTAGCAATACCTCTATATTTTGTGTCTCTGAGGCATTGTCAGAGGGGTTTAATTGTTTCTTGTATTTCACAGCAAAAGAATCTCCTAAAATGCAAGTCATGCGCATTCAAGCTACTGAACTGCAATTAATCAGTTGCTTCCTGCCCCTAAGAACAGTGCGCTGCAGTCTCAGCGTATGTGAAGAAAATATCAATGAAATTCAAACTTGAGAAAGTTAAAGGAGTATCAGTAAAATTAAATATCAACAAGTAATCTAAAGAGCATTCCACTTATTTGTCATGACATTCTTCTTGAAGAGTTAGGTATAAGCACTTTGGCTCTACTGCCTGTCTGCATTTAGCAGAACGCCCATTACAGTTCCTTAAAGTCCAGTAAAGCTTCTTGGATCTACTCCTATTTCCATTAATTCATCTGGTGTTGAATATAATTCTTCTTTCTTATCACTGGAGTCAGCACTCTCCCTCTTCTGCTTCTGTCTCCAGATTACCATACTTTATATATAGTGGTATATGTATATGTTGGGCTTTGTAAAGTTGCTGTTTTCCTCCTGTCTTTGTAGTATTCACCAGTTTCCTTCTCAGAAATCATTATTTTAAATTTAAGTAAGGAGTAGCAAAACACTTTACAAATTTTCTAGTAGAACAATTTATACAGCAATAGATTAATACTGACAGTATAATTCGAAGTAGTTTCTACAAGTAAATTTGAACTATATGAACTGACAAGGGAATCACAACAGGCTTATGCAAATGCATTATTTTTTGCTACCAAAGTGCCTTGCAAGCCTGAAACAATATCACATACGAAACAGAAGAAAGGTAAGTGTGGTGTAGGATCTGATTAAATTTTGCCATTCAAAAATGGCTTTGAGGGCAGTCCGTGTAAAAAGAACAATTGTTAAGCCTCAGCAACAGTATTTGTATGTATATGCCTGTATAGAATCTTTCATCTGTCATCAAAGTCTTAAGTCTATCATGGGACGATGAATGGAGAGGCTTTATTCTCCAAGACATTAACTGTTATATTACCTGATTTCACCCACAAATGTCATAACCAGTGTAAAGTCTGACACTGTCTAAAACATCTGTTCTGTTGAACTTACATGCTATACTGTTACCATTAACGATATGAAAATTAGAATTAGAAAAGTATTAGAAGCAAGTAATCTTATTATAGTTCTCTAAAAGTAAGCCATCATTAAATCATTATTTGAAAATGTCTGCTGCCTTCTAGTCTGGTGTAAAATGTAGGCTAAGTCCTTCTTACCAAAAAAACATTTAGAAAAAGAAAATAAGAGTAAAGTCGGTCAGCTGATTCCAGAAGGTTGTTTAAACTACCCTTAACTCTTTTTCATGCCTAGCTGTCTGATACTGGGACTTACACTTGCGTTGCTACAAGTTCCAGTGGGGAGACATCTTGGAGTGCAGTACTGGAGGTGACAGGTAAGAGGTGTCCGGGGGCTGGTTTTCAGTTGGCACAAAAATTGTGCATTATACTAAAGTAACCTGAGTCAAATAATTTATTCTAGAATTTACAGGGCTGAGATGGAGAAGTTTTAGCTGGTAAGGCTGGGTGCTTTCACACATCTTGCATTTCTTCACTATTGTCTTTAAATGCCCATTGATATTGCAACATACCAATTGCATTGTGCATTGAAACAATTTGTATTTGTCTCCAGTGACAGTAGTATCCAGTAACTCTTCCAAAGAGGAGGATTAGTAACCTGTGGGCTAGTCTAGTAATTTGCTTGGGCAAGAAAACTATTGTGCCTGTGAAAGTCCAGTGTGCTCTCTGTGAGTTCTGAAATTGATCTGGACATAGGAATTTTAGTAACCGAGGTTTTAATATTTTATATAAATTTTGGCAAAGCTTGGTGAGGTTTTTTTGGTATTCTTTCTTCTTTTTCTTTTTTTTATATATTTATACATAACCTTTTGAGTTTTGTGGGTTGTTTTCCTTTCAGTATGTGCCTAAAGAATGATAGCTCTTAATCAAAAGAGGTATACATAGTAATAAAATTGCTGACTTAGTTCTTTACAGATTAAGAACATTGGTTATGCTGATTTTGTGGATGTTTGCCATGCTTTTCCTTTTAATCTTCTACTTTGATCAAATTTACATATTCAAGGATAAAAAGTAATCTTTTTGTGTTTGCCCCTTACAGAATCTGGTGGAGCAACAGTCAGTAAAAATTACGATGTAAATGACCTCCCTGGGCCACCCTCCAAACCTCAGGTCACTGATGTTACTAAGAACAGTGTCACACTGTCCTGGCAACCAGGGACCCCCGGAAGCCTCCCAGCTAGTGCATATATCATTGAGGCTTTTAGGTATGTGAAATATTCCACTTTTAATCTTCCTTTCTAATTTTGCTTAAATGCAGGTACCAGCTGCTCTCCTGGTATTGTGGTGGGTTTTCTGGATTCTGCACATCTCATTAGAAGTTCATTAAAAGACTAGACTCCTATGGCAGACATTGATTCTTATTTTTTTAATTGATTTTTTTTCTTTTTTCAATTAATCACTTTTTTCCAAGTGATCAATTAGAGGAGCAGGTCAACAAGAATATAACAGGACAATGAAGTCATTATTTGTTAGTTGTCCCTTAGCACTGATGACCAGTCAGTGTCCTGTGGGAACGCTCCAGGTCAAAACGTTTGGGTCAGTGTTATCTTGACTATCTTAGTACAAATAATCTGAAATTAAATGGATAAACCTGAAGCCTCTCAACATATCTTAATCCCTTTTCTTGTTAAAGCAGCACCTGATTTTTACTGTTTTAGATAGATTAACATTTTAACTTAAAAGTCTAGTGTCGATAATTTAGGATTTCATTCTGCAGTCTGAGGTTGAAGAGAATCCAGCTGCTCCTTTCCACACAGAAGCACTTAAAATGGAGTAGGAAAGAACTGCTGGGCCCTGTTTCAGCAAGTTTCTTTAAGCATGGGCCATGCCTCTGACATGTGTCAGGAGTACACACTTCCACTTAAAACTGTGCACGTTCTTAAACGCGTTCCTTAATCAAGATGTGCAATAAATGAAAAATACTTTAGTTCATATTTTACTTAAAATTTGTGCGAGAATCTATCAAAACCATATGCATGCATATTTAAGAAGTTCTGGTGATAATGCTTCATCTTACTTTGTTAGTTAGAAGATTAATGTATGTGCAAACTATTGGAGTTGTTCTGGAACTTGTACAATCCATTACACATTACATGAATTAAACAACTGAAACAACATGAAATGCATAGCTTTCAATTTTATTTTTCATTTTAATATATCTTTTTTTATGCTATATAACAAAACACAATAAAATAATAGTTTCTTTTCAAAATTTTGTGATATTGCCCCCTAAATAAGCTCTAATGGCATCCCATCAATAACTTCAACCAAAGCTAGGTGTTTTCATTAAAAGCTGTTTTACAAACATACATCAAATCTCCTCGTACAGCGGATTCTAATGTAATTATAATAATGTCCACTGGAAAATGCAGTTACAGAGAAAATATTCCCTTACTTTTCTTCATTTGCAAGCATGTTTGCAGATTTCTCTTTGCTAATTTTGAGAAATAATTTAGTTTAAGGAAAATACTTTTCTTCCAATGAACAGTTAATTGACACAATTTAAACAGCATTATAGAATTATTTTTTTTTAGCAGTATAGAAAATTATTCTTCTAGCAGTATAGAAAAAGAATTCCTTTAGCAGTATTTTGTTTTCTAAGGTTAACATTCAAGAGCAGCCTGTTTATCATTCAAATTTACTTCACAGCTCTCCACACTTTCATCTTGCAGGTATTTATTTTAGGGAAATAACAAAAGCTTTTGCTTCTGTTAGAAGGAGAAATGCATCTGATAGCTGTGAGGGTTTTTTTTATACCATATTGAGTCAGCTGGAACAACTTTACCCTGTTTTTAATATTTCTTCTGTACTTAGACTTAATCTGAGGTTACAAAAGCCGGTCTACTTTAAATACTTTATTTTTCTCTTGTGTTAGTCTATAACGCTCAATCCTTCTCTCCTTGCAGTCAATCTGTGAGCAATAGTTGGCAAACAGTGGCAAACCACGTGAAGACCACTCTCTACACTGTGAGAGGACTGCGTCCCAACACAATCTACCTGTTTATGGTGAGAGCTATCAATTCCCAAGGTCTGAGTGATCCCAGCCCTATGTCAGATCCTGTCCGAACACAAGGTAACAGTAATTATGAACACCTATGTAATTGAGCTAAAATAGAAAGAAGGAACTAAGAGTTGACCAGTAGGTCAGTCTGGCTGTTTGACTGTTGCTCTCTGGCTTGAAATAAAAATTATTTGAGCTTAGCCAATAAAGATAAAAAATAGTCCAATGTTTGCTCTGTCAATTTGAAGCTTAGAAGAGATAGCTCAGCTCTCTAAGTCTTGGTACATTTGTAAACCTTTTGGGTTGAAGTTCCCTTAGAGTTGGTGGGCTCCTTAATGCCTAACGTCTGTTGACAGTAATGTGAGTTACCCAAGCTTTTCTGGAAAGTGCTCTGAATGCCATGTTCCCCTCAGTATCTTTTCCTTCCTTCATTCCTTCTTCTCCATTACTAGATTCTGGTTACATGACATTAATCCACTGCCTAAACCAAGAGAGAAGGCTGGAGTGGAATCTCTCATTTATAGGGTGCTGATATAATTGATAGCTGTGATGCTCCATTGCTTCTGAATTGACTATTGAATTCTGGTCCCACTAGATCAAGCTCTAGCAGTGTTGAACTATCACAAACAAATTTCTCTATATAGCATGTTTCTTTAAGTTTTTCTTTTTAGTTTTGGTTTTGGTTTTGTTGGGGTTTTTTGTTTTTTTTTTTTGCTTTAACAGCAATTCCTTGAATACTTCATTAAAGCATATACTTCTGTTTAATTAGATTGGAATACAGGAATTAATAAATTTTTTTAATCATTCTTTTTTCAAGTCCAAAGTAAATAGCTTCTCTCACAGTTCATTTAGAATGAGATCCACTGTCTCTGTTTATGGAAGTTATAAAAGTGTTTGTCAAGAGTGCATCCTGTGTCAGCCTCTAGCATGTGTCAGTGGTTTGGGTCCTTTGCTGGTCCTCTCCTGGAAGAGAGAAACGAGTAGGGTGATATTTCTTTATCACGTAATCATCACATCCAGGCTCTCCCATCCCAGTCTATGCCTGAATACATCTGCCCTTAATAATTATCCCCTCAAAATGCTACTCAGTGCTGTAAAAGGAGAAACAAAGCTGCTTTCTGAAAAGCTGAAAGTGAGTGGAGCAGGGATTTCATGGCATGACAATCTACAGAGAACCACAAGTTTCCTTCTCTTTCTCACTCTCCCGTTATTATAGGGTGACTCATACTGTTCATTGCACCAGCCTTTTTGTCTGAATAACTTATCACCTAGTTAAAAAAAACAACTTTGTTTGTCATTTGAGTGTCAAGTATAGACCTTTTATCTGACATACTGACAAGCAATTTGATTTCAGTAAAAACATGTCTTTTAATTAGCTACAGCATGTGTTGCAGATTCCATTTCCAGAGCTGTTTAGCAGTCAAGCACACTGAGACATGTACAGGATTTGTAGCTTCTTTGCAAGCCTGCAGTTTAATAGAATTAAATCATAAAATCAATTGAAAATTAACAATGTTTTGATGTGATTTCTAATTATGCCTGAATTCAATTCAGGCTCACAGAAGAAGCTGACACACAGTAGAAAAACCTATCACAGTGGTCATGAAGGAAGAAAAAATCAGCTATAATAGTTCTATAGAATATTAATTTTCAACAGGTGTCTGTAGTAACTTTAATAGCTCAGCATATAATCTCCTGGTACAGCAAATACAAGTAGAAGGGTACTTATGCATATTTTTTCCAGTGGGCTATCAGTAGACTATCAGGCACTTCCAAAAGGTTTACCCTGTATTATTTATATCAAATATGAACAGAGAAATCAGTAATTAGAAAACACTTGGTTTGGATTATTAACAGACCACACCATATATTAAAAAAACCTTTAAAGAAACTGTGTATAATCCTATCACTGGAATTGAAAGTGCTATCAGCTAATAGTATGTTCACTGGAAGCCATTAAAAAGAGAGGTTAGAGAAAATTTATAACCAATTTAATTTTAGAGACCTCTTAACTGTGATTAGAATATAGCTTCTTCAGCCAGTTTTTCTTGAGTCATAATTTTATTCCAGTATTTGACAATATCCTTATCAACCTTTTCTCCACCAGGAGTCTCCTAGTAATGTGAAAATGACATTACAAGACATTACCCTGTGAGCCTCACATATGCATATGCTTCCAAGTGTATGTACCAGAACACAGGATACCACATGTACATTTTGATACTCATTTCTTACTGTTATTTAGCCACATGTCCCATTAAAATGATGAAATGCAGTTCAAACAGACACACTGTGTAGAAATGCGTTTTCTCCTGAGGGAATACGTGTGCTTTGTTAGCTGAATACCACAGGATAACTTAACCAAAAATGTAGCTGTAGGTATTTTGTACCAAGGACCATAGCTTTTTGTGGATAGCAGAATAAATTGTCAACCTGTAAACCAATCTTGAGTTGCTGTCTTACAGATCTATTTTGTTAAAACTCAGTTTCCTGGTCACTTTGAGTAGTAATAATTTGCTAGGCAAGCTCCTTCACTGGCATCCATATTTGGAGTATATTCCCTTTGGAGTTCCATGGATATACTTTCATTTGAGTATCAGTGGAAGTCTGTAGCAATATGTTTATGGGTGGCTCAGAACCCATAACAATCCAGAATTATGGAGTTGAAATATCAAAGATCAAGCTGACTTTCTCTCAAAACCTGGAGGAATGTGATTAGAACTCAATTGTTATATTTAAATATTTCATTTTTAAGAGCAGTATTATTTTTCTTAATAATATTTAGAATATAAAAATAAATAGCCTGCTGCGTATTCCTGTATCTAAGACCATCAGAGATACATGCAATCTTTGTGTTTATTTTCTTTACAAGGACATGGTATTGATCCAAAAAGAGGGATAATGCCTTTGCTTAGTGAATTCCATGGGAAAACCAAGCAGAATTCACAGGTGCCTAGACAAACATGACCATAGATTATCAGGCCTTCTTGAATATAATCTGTGCTTGTGTTCCAAATCCCCCCTTCTGTAAAATTTGCAAGCAAAGTCCAGCAGAAATAATCTATATATGGATTTTGAACAGGCATTATGCAGTCCTCATAGACAATTGACACAGTAAGGGCTTCTGTAAGTGCTGACCAAGCATAAGGTGGTAAAATCCTTGAAGGATCCATTGGAGGGATCCAGCCAGACTTCACTGGCTCCTAGAAAATACCTTTATGTCCATCTCATTTGGAGGGAAGAGACTTGCTATGGTGATATATTAGCTAGGTGATAGCTGTGGCCCAACATTCTTCTTTTGGCACAATGTAACAGAAAATTATGATTTCCAGGCACTTTCACCAAAAAGACACATTGCATATCTCCTTCTTCCTTTTCTGACACAAATATTGTATTTGCAGGTCCTATTTAGCAAATGTAATAGAGCTTCATTCAGTTTAACATCATGGCATAACCCAAATTCAGTCCCTAAGGACTAGGTACTAGGGCCACATGTGATGCTAGAATTTTCCAGTTTTCCACAGATTCATGCTAAGTGATCCAATTCATTCAGATTTTGACTGGGAGAAGTACTTTCCCCCTGCACTTTAAAGGAATCTTTTATGTAATCTTAAAGATAAAATTTTCATGGCAGAATTTTTTTGTTGGCCTTTTATTAGATCAGCATCAGTATGGCTTCATAAATTAATTTGTTTTTTCATATTTGCACTAGATTTCATTATCTGTATCTGTAAAGGAAAAATTTGCTTTGCCAAGTAAAATGGTATTTTTAGTGTTTGGTTTCTTGTGTGCATGGTGTGTGGGAAGGGTAAGCTCAGTGAAAGTTGGAAACACATATTGACAATGTTGTGGATGCTCAAAGAAAACAAAAAGAACCTCTTCATTTTCTTCAATTATACGAACCAATTTGGTTCCAAACATCTGGGGAACATAATTATGATCCAAGTATTTTGAAACTGGTGAATATTGCATCTCTCAGCACTTAACAGATTTGAGAAAACTTAGCCATCAAGTCTGAATATTCATTTAAACATTGTTATGTTTCATTATTTCCTAAGCAGCTTAAGGTGAATGATTTGTTTGCATTACTTGGTGTGCTCTGGAGTTCATTTTTAAACCTTAGTACTGTACTGTTTTAAAAACAGTGCTACAAAGAGTGTTTAAATGAGGTCATTAAGCTAGTCAGGATTTCTCACTGATTCCATATATACCTCTTCTCATTAAAATAATACTGTCTTGTGTGTGCCTGGCCTGGCAGATATCAGCCCACCAGCACAAGGTGTGGATCACAGGCAAGTGCAGAAAGAACTGGGAGACGTCATTGTACGACTGCATAATCCTGTTGTGCTGACACCCACGACAGTTCAAGTCACCTGGACGGTAAGAATTCTGTTATTATTACCTTAATAATACTGTAATTTTGCCTATTTAGTCCTGTATTTTTTCATTACCCTGAAAAGTTCCAGTCTTGCTTCCAAACACAATACAGACATGTATATGTGGAAATGAAGTGGTCTTTTTTTATTTTCTCTTTCAAGTCAGGCAGGTTCAAAGTCTTCAGTGTTCAGCTCAAAGCAAGATAGCTGCTTGGCAAGAAATATATTATAAAAATGAATATGCTTAACATCATAATCTGAAGGATAATTGTTCTGTAGACTCATTACTGTACATGTCAAAAAATAATCAAAGTTAAATATCAACATGAAATTGCTGCAATGAAAAAGCACTTTCTACTCCAAGGCATAGTGACCTCTCACAATACCCTATTGTGAGTGACTCTAATTTGGTGACCCTAAAATGCAAATACAGCTTTGCTATAGGACACTTGTAGTGAAGCTAGAAGCATGTGGTGCTGATGCCTGATCCACTGTTTAGCATCTTGTTTCGTAGCATAATCCCTACCTGCACTCAGTGGATATCCATTATAGAAGACAGGTTCTTTTTAACAGTACTTAAGAACATTTCTCTTTGAAGGGTCAAACTACTGGGTAGAGGTTCTGTTATAGTATTTGACTTTCAAAGTGCTATTTCCCTTCCTGAGACTTGAGGGAAAGAATTTGTAACTGCAGAAAGGGAGTTCCTAGGATGCTTCACACTAGAATAGAATGCTTTGCTCTTGGGGCATCAGGCTAGGAAGGAGAGTCATGGGGGAAAGTGTAGTAGAAATAGTACTGCACTGTGCATCACTGAAACTATTGTGTTATATAGGATGAATTCTGGTAAAGGGGTATTCACAAAACTCACGTTTTTTCTTTTACATGTAATATTGCTAAAAAGTTAATGTGTAGAGGTAATTATGCATCAGGAGATAAGAAATGTAGTGATAGACTGTGCATTATAGGGATTACTGTTGGTTTTGCCCAATTTACCTATATTTATGGGGACTTACGAGCCATCTTTGTTTTGAGATATTTCTGTGGTTGGAGGGCAGATTAGCATAAATAGAGAAACCCACACATTTGTCTTACTTAAAGGATTATTTAGAAAATGTATCATTGCATTTGGCTATTGATGATGTCAGCAGTTGGCTTCCTTTTCTAAAAATGCTGCTTGTTTCAGCTACATAACTCCAGGACAGGCTGAATCTCAGGCCTCTCTGAGGCACATTTCCAGCAAGCCCTTTTGACCAAGCAGATGGGTCAGTAGTTTAAAAACTTGGGACATGTTTGTGTGGTACTCAAGTAAGTCCTCTATTGGGTGTGACAGCTATCAGAAATGCAGTTTTGTAGGCTTGCCCTTGCTTTAGCACATACTTCAAAAGGAAGCCTCAGTATGACCATGATTCAAATAAACTTGTGTATATAGATGTATGTATGTGTATATGTGTATATAAATATAAATATAAATAGTCTCTCAGTGCCTTTACTATACAAGTAATGAGTGAAAAAATATGGTAGGATAAAGGTAAATTGCTAGGGATGGCATGGATATAATCCCTCAAAGCAGTGACCCTATGCCACTTGATAAGCATACAGACCTCTGTAGAGACATTTCACAATTGCCCAAAGGAAGAAAGACACAGAAAAGATCTCTGGAACAGCTAATTAGAAGCTTTCCAGCAACCAGAACAAAACCAATTAACCATAGTCTCAGGGAAAAAATCCACTCATCCAGAGACTAAAGTCCACACTATTAATAAAAAATGGTTAGATAGTGCAGTTATCATACAGAAGGACAAAGGTGCTGTGAGAGTCAGAAGACTCTTCATGTCAGCTTTCTGAAATCCAAAGAGTGAATGTCAAGGTATGTCCTTGTTACTGAGTTGTTGGCATCCTGACTTTTAACAAATTAACACCAATTTCTCCCTTCTTTCTGAGATTGTTGTGGGTTTGGTTTTTCCTTTTTTTTTTTTTTTAATTTAAGCTTAAAATTTCAGAAACACTGCTGCAGCGTTGCAATTTACATACATATACACACATGCTTTGTTTTGAAAGAAGGCCTTACTTTAAAGTAAGTATAAAAAAAAAAAAAAGAAGAAGTATGGCACAAGTTAGGCTCTTTCTGTCACTTAAATTTATCCCTCTTGTGCATAAGTATTAAAGAATAGCTGCAATTATCTGGTCAGATACAGGATTTGTTCTTCCTGGAGCTATTCAGTGTTTCTTTTTATCTTCTTTATTCACTGTGTGGTGCCAGGTCTTATTAATTCATACCATTGAAACCTTGCATTGAATAAAAAATTATTAGTTTGTCTCACATGCTTGCTTATCTGTCACACTCTCAACCATAACATTTGGGTGCTTCACAAATATTACTAAATTTAACATCACAATGAAAAAGATGTGTCATTATCCTGACTTTACACATAGAGAGGTGAGATAGAGAGATAGTTACTGCTGATGAGACTTACGGAATCAGATATGCCCAATGTTATCAAAAGGCTAATTTTAAACCTTGGGCTTGATTTGTTTTTACTTTTATCAAAGCATTTTGCATTGCAACAGCACATTTTGTACTCTAAGCAATTTTTTTAGCTGACCTCAACTCTAGTTCAGCACTTCTTGCCTCACTGTGTATTAAACAGATAGTTTTATTAATGGCCAAATATGAAAAGTTTCCTAGTGCTTCAAAGGAGCCCTGTGACACATACAGGAATAAAAATCGGTTCTTTTATGTGACAAAATAACTGTTACTTTGAAATCCACACTGTCTTGTAGGATACTACCAAGAAGAAGGATAATTTCTTTACCTATGTCTTTTAATTTGACATTAATTTTAAATTGATTTACTTCACTGGAAGCTTCACAAGTCAAGTCCTTTAGACCATCTTCCACTGTATCGTCATTCTTTGTCTTGTTCCTGTATTACTTAGGATATTTTGGGGTAGAAATTAACATATGAAAGAGCGTATTCCAATATATCTTCAGGGTACAGATTTGCCTGAAAGGAGCATTTATTTGCTGTTTCCTGCCATCTTTGTATCAACTTAACAGCCTAACTGAATGATCCCATAGCCGTTGAACATGTCATGTATTCAGCTGTGGTATGTGTGGATTTGAAAGTGCAGGGAAAGTGAGTTTCCTGTTCTGCAGAAATGGGAAGCTTTCCTCAGCTTTGTAGGCTACGTATTCACTGTAAAAGAGTGTGATGTGGAGGAAGCAGGACTACTTATGCATGTAGGTCAGCTTCAAGCATTAGGTCAGTGCTGAGCAGAACCTACCCAGTAGCTGCTTTTCTTCTGTCTTCTAAAGGTGCATCTGCATTGTCTGTCAGCTTTTTTTTGAGGGAAAAAAGTGTACCTTTAGATCAGCAACTGCTGCAGCTCTTTTGAGTGGATGTCACTGCTGCTCATACAGCCTCAAGAGTAGCTGAGAGCACCAGCAGGCGACTAGAAATATTCTCTGATCCCAATATTCATTGCAGAGCATTCATACCATCTCTGTTATACAAGGAAATGGCAACCATTTATAAAAAAATAAAGAAAAAGAAAAAAAAAAAAAGAGAGAATATCTAGAAATTATTACATTTTTCCATCAAATCATGGCATGTGTTTCTGCAGCTCTTACTGTGTGTGAACCTATGGAGTTGTTTGATGCTTAGCACAGCTGAATGCAGTTATTTAATCCTAAGTATATTTTTAGTGGCTTGCTATTGGCATGACACCTAATTACCACATAACAAACGGAGGAAACAATGAAGTCATAGACTTTGTGTTGTATGAGACTGTGTACGCATGTATGTATAGACATAGACCCAAACATATGTATGTGTGTATAGATACATACACATGTATATACACAAATACGTATATGTGAAATATAGTTATCCTACACCTCACAAATATCTCTGGTTCCTCTATGACTTATCCAAAAGTCATTTTTTAATAATCAGAAAACTCAAAAAAAACCCAACCCAAAGTTCATATTTCTCGATAAATGAAGTGTCCTCTAAGCAGTTTCCCAACATTTTGCCCATATGAAAGGCCTTGTTCATTCAGTCTAGCTTTAAGTGAGTGTGAGAGATACTTCATATCCTCATCTTGATAATAAATGGAACTGGATGTTTATAGAAAATATTAGAAATGCATAGGATTTTCTTTCATAAATACTCAGACTCTGAGTAATCTGAAAACTGGGCAGATCAATTTAGTCCTGTTGTAGTCAAACTTCTAAGTGAACATTCTGTGAAGCCTGTGTGAGTCCCAAATCTCACTAGTTTGTAGCACCTATATACATGACATCCATGTTGTATTCTTGTGTTCTGTTTTTATATTCCTTGTATTATTTGTTTAACCTTTTAGGTTAGGAACTTAAAAGCCTAAGAGGAAAAGAGGAATATTAATAATTTGTATAATACCTGTATGTCAGTGATTACAAAAGCTTGATAGACTCAGAATTAGTGTCCTATGGCTATACTGAATTCTTCTCAGTGAGTTGACAGGTGTGTTTGTGTTTGACCATGCCATACAAAAAAGTTCTGTAGCAGCACACCATTGCAGTTCAGCCTAGTCAGTTCTGAATTTTCAGATGTTCTCCACTAGGCAGCAGTCATTAGAGCTTAAAAGCAAAGCAAAGACAAAATGGAAAGTTCTAACAAAGTTGTGACATTTTTCAACATACCCTGTAATTCAGAAGTTAGGTAACAATCAAACTCAGCATTTGATTATTAAACATCATACCCTTATATTGCAATTTAGGTGTAGCATCTATATTGGAAAGTACATGAAAGCATTATTCTTGCTGAATTTTGTAGTAAACATGAAGTTCACTTCATGTAAAACATTAAATTAATGAAAGTCAAACAAGAATAAAAACAATTTACTCTGATTTACAGACTCCCTTCATCTTGAAACAGCTGCTTAATGTTCTTCTTAAAAACACAGCTTGATTCTTTCAATATTAACAAGCTATTATTGTGAGTTATATCCCTCTTTCAGTGCATAAATTCACTTAAAGTGAATGTAGAGAAGTTTATAAAATGCAAGCTTAATGTTGTTGTAACATATGTTGCAAGGTTTTTAACACTGACAGGTTTGATGAAAGACATTTCTGTTTTGTGCTCATAAATAAAGCGTCCTTCTTGCTTGCCGGGCTTTTTAATGTCCTAGGAATCTGTGTCCCCTCTGAATGCCTCAATAAACTGTAAAAAGATTATAGGAGAAGTGTAATAGACCCTGGTTTGTGTTTTCAGCCTTAAATTAATTTATTCTTAAGATTTAAGTCAAATTGTCTCCAACACTTGAAGATCTTTGAGCTAACGAATTGTTAAGAACAGAAAATTCCTACTTGTTGAATCTTGGTTGTAACCAAGAATATACTAAACAACTCATCTTCTTATTTGTGCTGCACTTTCCTTGGCACGTTATTTGATGGCTACAGAAGCAGCTGGGTTTGGTTTGGTTTTATCCATCATATTGTTTTGACTGTTGTTTTTCAAAATTCATGTAAATGTCATAAAAACTTGAATCATTAAGTGCCTTTTTTTTTTCTTCCACAAAAGAAAAAAATGCATGCAGCCTCTCCAAGATAAAACATATTATGAGCTTTTCCTTCAAATAAAATTCCTATTTATATCTATGATGGGTTAGAATTGTTAAACATCTATGCGTGGTCCAATCTTGAATTGTGCTTGCCTAGCAACATGTAAAATATAAGCCTAAAATAACATTCCATCTCCATCTGATGGCCTGAGAGCATCACAACCCCAGGATGCAAAAAGGCTGCTTAGACTGTGAATGCAAGAAACAGCACATGTCCTTGGAAGTAGTTTTCTTTGCATCTGTCTTATGTTTATTTTACTTTCTGGAGCATCTCATGAAAGGATGAGCTGTGAGCCAAGTAATGGACTAACTGAAAGTATGTAGAGTGTCTTCAAAGACTTGTCCTTCTCTGAAAAGAATTTGTTTTCCTTTTCTTCTCCTGTTTCAGCACATCAGTAGCCAAGATGTGCTTAGTTAGTTTACATGCAGTAAGCATTATGCCAAAGTTCTGTATTCATGATTTGTTGCAGGGGTGGGGCCTTGTTTTATGATTTAAGGTGGTATTCGTCATGATATATAGAGCTGTCGAAAGGTAAGTAGAAAAAATGTTCTATAACAAGTTAATACAAGAAAAATGCTCATGGTAGACGGTCAACAGTGACTTAGAAGACAGCAGTATGATTTTTTTAGCTTAGGAGCTCAAACAACTGCTAATTTTGTCTTTTTGTGTGAGGACAAAAATATTCTAGGCAAATAGTTTTGTTTTTTTTCCTTTTCATGCAGTTGATATAATTTAATATGTTTACTGATGTATTATTTAATAACATTTCTAGGTTGACCGCCAATCCCAGTTCATTCAGGGCTACCGCGTAATGTATCGCCAAACATCTGGCCTGCCTTCTCCAGCTGTGTGGCAGAATCTGGAAGTCAAAGTACCAACCGAGCGCAGTGCTGTCCTGGTCAGCTTGAAAAAGGGGGTCACTTATGAAATTAAAGTTCGACCTTATTTCAACGAATTCCAAGGGATGGACAGTGAATCCAAGTCTGCTCGGACCACAGAGGAAGGTTAGTACAATGATCAGAAAACTGGGCTTCTATACCTAGTGCTGAAGGAAAAAGCAAGAGTGACTGTTTTGGTTATTGTGTGTGTGCATACTTTCAGCTCTTTTTCCACATGATTTCTGATTGCTAGATATAGGGTTGGCATTAGAATATGATATAATAATCAGTATGGGGCTTTAAGTATTCCATGAGAAAGCACTGGGCCAGTCCTATATTATTGTGGCTGATATGTCCTTCTAATGTACAGGATCTTCTAATGTTTTAGATCTTCCAGAAAGTGTACACCGAAGTGTACGCTTTTATAAGCAGTTTTGTTGCAATAAAAGACTTTTGTCTGCACTTTGAAAATAAAACTTATAATGGAAACCTTTTGCAGGTGAGCATTTGATACTAAACACATCTTTCTGAATGAGTAATAATGCAGGTGAACAGTTTGGTCAGGAGATGGGGACTAATGAAGGACAGATATTTAACTAGTCTGAAGGAACTCCAGTCTCAAGGGCATGCTACTTTATTGTTTCTGTTAGCACACCATTCATGAAACTGCTTTATTTAGTCCATTGGCAAATTTCCTTAAGTATCTTTCAAGGCTCTGTGAAACATGCAGGGTAATGAACAGTTTACACTACTGAAATGCAGAAGTATTTATATCTCTGGCATGTAAGGTTTGCTAAACTGTATGCTCCCCAGGACTGCTTTCTATTGAAAAGTAGAGGGAATGACATGAGACATAATTTATTTAAAGACTAATTTTCTCTCATTTTTTTCTCTTAGCAAAGCCCAAGAAACCTGTCTTTCTATCTATCTAGTGCACTCTTTGCTTGGAAAATCTCTCCTGTAAATTTAGATGCATGATCATATCTTTCTCTATTTCACTGCTTTCTTTCAAAGCAAGGGAAAAAAATACTGGTGAAATTCCAAAATGCTCTCATGGTTTTGGTGCGTGATGAGTGCACTCTTTCCTTTCTATTAAAGATGCATCTTAACAACTTTCAAGAGACTCCTAAGTTTAACTTGGTGCTGATTGTCACATCCTTTTTATTTTAAAACAGACTCACCACTCTTTTCTCTTTGATTAGTTATGATTATTGCCCAACAAGTAAGTTATTCTGAAGATTTGAGAGATGAGGAGATTTGTTGTCCTGCAACATGTAGAAGGACATGTTCTACATCCTACATCCATACATCCATGTAGGATGGCATGGTTCAAGTCTGATTTAAAATTTGGGACTTTATGTTCCCCATTTCTTGGGTCAGACTATATCATAAACCAGCTGTTAAAGACTATCATTGCTACACTCTGAACAAAGCTAAAAAAAATTAAAAATTGAAAAAGCTCTCTAGAGGTGCAATTTCTTTTCTAGAGTCAAAATGTAGGATTTTGTCCCCATACTAGCAGATTTTTTTCTTCAATTTCAATTGCCTTTTATTTATTTAATTTGTCTAATGATCTCTTGCTAAAGGTAAATTAAGAATTACTGAAAAAGAGATAATATTTTGTACTTCCTGTTTATTTATATAAAGTCCTTAATGAATTTCACTTTCTTTTATAAACCTCATCTCTCAGCAGAGTCTGACAGGTAATTTCCTACTTTAAAGGACACTTTGTTCATATGGAATATTTTTTCACATTGTGAAGATTTAAAAAAGCTGTCCTTGTCCACAGATACATATAACTTGCAGCTTAGGATCTGCTTTCTAGATTAATATAACCTTCAAGGAGTCTGTTTACAAGTATCTCTCTCAAAAAAACTCATTAGCCTATATCACGTAGTCTTATCACCAGACAAATGTCAGCCCCTGTAAATAATTCTTTCTCTTGCTTGGGTGATAAAGTTAACTACTTCCATTAGAAAATTAAAGCACCCAGGAGATGCAGTTCTACAGATATTTCCTCTAATTCCTCACATTAGCTTTATAATTAGATTGGTGTTCATATATTTCAAAAATAACATGAGCTAAATGTTTAATGACAGTACCTTACTTCTCATCCAATGAAAAAAGATGGCAGTCTATTTAAAGGTATCCCACTTGCTGTGTCACCTCTATTTCCATTTTGAAAAAGTGAGCTTTTTTACGCTTGACTTTTAAAAAATGTCAGGTGGACTATTTTTAGCAAATAGTTTGGAAGAGTGATACACACATTAGGAGGTTTTTGTGACACCAAAACTAATAGCCCTGGGAAAGGCAAAGTGCAACCAAAAGGTAGCAGCAGCTTTCTCCTGGATTGAATTTTACATGCAGTGTTACTTCTGAGGCCTACCTCCAAAAATCAATTTTACTGCAGTTAGGCTTTTCCTCTAGATCAGACATTTGTCACAGTTCAGTATCCATCCATCTCCTGCCTCTTTGGCCTGGTGAAGGTAACAAATGGAATTCTGTTTGGCTGCATCTGGAAAAGATGAGCGGCGATTTGGGTTCTTTCGTATCTGTAAGAAGAAGCTGAGCGCTGGAATAATTGACCTGTCAAGAATCAGGTTAGGTGTTCTCCAGCAGCAAGGGAAATGAGAAAACGGGTTTAAAAATGTTATTTTTCAATGTGGTCTATTTAATAACTGCAGCAGTGTCAGAGAAGTGGCTTAATTTATATCATGGTGCCAGTTTGCAGAGTGATATTACCAGCGAGAGAAAGCAGAACTGTTATATACATACATGCAGATGCATATAGATAAAGGAACTAAATTAAATATTTATCTTAAAATTTTCACTATTTCTTTCATGCTTCCTCTACAGATAGATTTTTTTTTTCAGTTACATCCACTGTTTTAAATCTCTTTTGGAATAGCTTTGTGGGGCAATGTTTGTTTGTCACTACAAATGTGACACTCAGTAATGGAAGTCTCCTCAGTTTTTATTATCTGCTGTCTGTCAGTTCCTTTTTGCCCTAATGCAGCTCTTAAATGATTAAAATTATACTTCTAGTTGCATTCTTCAGCTGTAATTTTAATTTTGCTTCAAACTTACCATACATCTGAAAAAAAAAACCAAACAAAAAACCAAAAACCAGAAAAAAAGTCACACACTGGTAGAATATTAAGTAGAATATTCATGCAGTTTAAATGAAAGCACAAATGAATGCCATATGTTTTCCTTTAAATGTTAGAGCATTATATTCATTTTACATTTCTTTAGCATTTGCTCTTTCTCCTCTGTCTCTGTCTGCGTTTCCAGGTATTTGCATATAAGGATTTCTATTTCTGAATGCCTGTTGTGTTTAAGGATGAAAGTAAATACATTTCAACAGGTTGTTCCATTGTACTTGAAATTAAAATTAGTTATACAGTGTTCAGCTTTGCTATTCTTATTATTATTGGTTTTATATAACTTTTTCATCTAATTAATATTACATATGTTCACTTATTCATGGTTTTCCTATTATTGAATAACTTAAGACTTTAAAAATGCTAATTTTTTTACTATGTGACGAATTATTTCACTTGCTATAAAATACACAATGCAACTATTAACTTCACCAATTTTATGCTTTGCATGACTTCAAGGAGTAGCCCAAGGGCACTTCTCTGTGCTTCACTTGAGCTGACTGAGCCAAATTGTCCACAATATAGGTCCATTTCTTCCCTCCAGTCCAGTTTCTTTTGCGTCATTCAAGGTCACAAGGTCACCTGGTACTGTTTGCTTTGCAACTGAACCAGCATTTGAAAATAAAGTTGTCAAAATGTGCAGCCTCAAAGGAAAGTAATACGGGTGTCAATTTTCATCTAAAATATTTTTTTTTATTACATAATCTTATGCAGTCCCTTGTCCTCACTTCTGATACTCTAGTTTTAAGTGGTGTGATACCTATAAGCTACTTTAGGTCTTCAGGTTTATCAGGGTGAGACTTTGAGCTCAGCTTCTTCATCCTGTGCCAGTGTTGCAGACACTACAGGAAACAATGAGGAAATCTAGACTGACTCAGGAAACTCAGATATTCCTGATATCTCTGGCTGTTTGGTTGTGTTAGACCTGCCAGACTTTAAAGCAGAGGTGTCAGTGGCCTCTTGCTTCCCCAAGAAGTGTTGTCCAAGGACCCTCATGCAGTAAGGAATATCTGTTAAATATGTCTAGAGACCTGTCACCATGGAACTTAGCAGTAAAGGAATCCTCTCTGGATAGGAATAATCAAGAGCAGGGGACTGGACTCAGGAGGATGTGACACACAACATGAGATGCCCAAAACCAGAGGACTATCTAGATTTCAAACTGGAGCAGGGGCAAGCATGAATATTTTAGGTTCTGGTACAATACCTACTGTAAGTCTTCAAAATAAGCTTCCATATTTCATCTTTAAAGTTCTAAGATCATATTAAAGGTGTTGGCAAATACAATGAAGAAAAATTCCATAAGGAATTATTAAACCCAAAGACATTGCCCTGGAACAGAAAGTGTCTCAGCAACAAGCTTCTGTGAATTGGAAGATTGTCCTGGAGAGTTATATGTATATGCTCACTCTATGAGCATATATACTGTATGAGTATATGCTCACTCTATTCGTTCACACTTTCCTGGCTTCTTTCAGTTGTTTCTTCTGAAGACTGGAGAGGTGAACTAGAAAAAGTGAAATAGATGGATCTTAGGACCAGTTCAGTGCAGCTTTTATCAATAATTTATGTATCATACACATACACAATTAATTACTTAACAATCAATCAATAATTAAAAAATTATTAATTAATAAACTAATATGTACAATACACTCAACTTTGGAGACTTAGCTTGCTGCTGTGATGGAGTTTCAACCCCTGCCTAGAACTAAGGGTGGGAAGAAAGAGGGCCACAAGAAGGTTTGAAGTGGTTGAAGAAGGCTGTACACAATTGCCCTCTGCTATTGCCAGTGTGGTGGAGGACCCCCTGTACAGAGATACAGCAGATGCTCACAGAGGGCATCTGCTCACAGATGGGCATCAGAGGGCTCACAGAGCTCTGTCCATAGTGGAGCTGCTGCACTGCTTCCCAAACATGCCCTGACCAAACACCAGCACTCTGCTGCTGGTGTAGCTGCAAGAGGGGCTTTACCAGCATATCTCTGATCACTAACAGCTATAATGATTTTTTTTTCACACTTCTAGCAAACGCAGCAGGGCTGGAAAGGAATCGTCTTGTAGATACAGTCAGGATGTGCAGTGGCCACTCAAACAGCTGTGAATGGTTGAACTGAACAGGACTCTGAAGAGAAAGCAATTTGCCTAGGGAAAAGAAGACATAAATATGTATCTGACCTAACTTTGGAACTCCCCCATTCACTGATATTTGATGTAAAGCCCTGAACACTTTAATCCCTTTCCACCTTAGAGTTGCAAGGCTTTGTGTTGCAACCTGTTAATATCTTCCTGGAGAGCAAATAGGAAGCAAAGATCTCTAAACTTTTGCAGCATATATTATTATTAAACCATGTGGGGAGCGAAGAATCAAAATACTTTTCAGACCAAGTAAAACAGCCTCACATTATGACTTCATTGATATATCCATAGCTATCCATGTATATTATGGAAAACAAATGCAAGCGTGAGAATAATTCCAATGCAAACTTAGGAATCATAAATATAAACAAATTAGGAGTGATTCTCCATTGTCACAAGTTCCACATTGTCATTCAGCATTGTGCTTCTCTTCAGAAAGGCATTTTTCAAAATTGTCAGGGCTTGACAAAACATGCATTCTTAGGCGTGCAGGGAGGGTCAGCTTTGTATATTCTCTGCATGGCCTTACATTGTTTCAGCAAAATTTGTGCTCTAGCAAATGGATTGATGTTTTGCTTCTGTTTGTTCCCTCTTCTTGGTGTAGCTCCAAGTGCCCCTCCTCAGTCTGTTACTGTCCTGACAGTTGGAAACCACAACAGCACAAGCATCAGCATCTCTTGGGATCCTCCCCCTCCAGATCACCAAAATGGAGTCATCCAGGAATATAAGGTAGAAATGATGTGTAATGGGAGGGTTGTGTGTTAAAGCAAACAGCTTTTTTGAATTACAGAACAATAGCTCTGTTTATGGATTTACGTTCTGTCAGTTTTTATAGCCGCCCATGTAATTATATGAAGGAAGAGGATTGACTGATTATAGATTTTTTTTTTGAGCAGTACTACTTCTACACTAAAAGCAAAAATACTATGAGCTATATCAAGAAGAGACGTGTAATTGGCAGCTATTTTATAGTGCTTTTCCTTCTTTTCCTTGCTGTGGAAAGATAGTTTTATTTATTAAGGGCTCTGTCCTCTCAAGACAGGTGGTGATGTCCCTGTCTGAAAGGGTCTACAATCTGGCATAAAAGCTGGCAAGAAAATAACTCTTTTCTCTCTGCAAAATGCTAATCTTATGCTTCAAGATCAAAGTCAAGGACTGTGGCTCTGGGAGAATACATGACTTCTTCTGGGTATTATCTCTATTAACTTTCACAACTTAAAGTGCTAGTTGGTTTGCTCAGAGGAACAGCTTGAACACTGCTACCACATCCACAGTTTTTCATGTAAGAGTTGCCTACGCTGGTTGGATTTTCTCCTTCTTTGTTGCTATGATGACTCAAAGTATCCACTCCTTATATATCATCTTAAATTTTGTTGTTGTCTATAATTCCCCAGTAAGCTACTTTGCAAAAGTATATTTGCACAGTACAGGAAAAGTGCAGCATGTTATTGGTTTGGAGGGCTCTGGAGAAAATTATTGGGCAAGGTTCAGCATTGTCACAGGCTTGTGACTATGGAACACATTGTTAAATAAATTTACTGTGGCTGGCTTGTATACCTTCTGTGAAGTTTTAGTTGAAAGAGAGCCAGGCAGATTTCTTGACAGTTCCACAAAAGGTAGAAGTGGTGGATGCAGCTTATTTTACACAAAAATGTGTAATTTTTTCCCCTGCTGTATCTTGAGGCAGCATGGCATCAAGAAGGGAGGAAGTGTTAGACTTTTAAATCTACTAATGGTTTGTGTCTTCCAGCTCATTGCTTGGTGAGAGGGATGTAGTAAATACTCACAATATTTATGTTTAGCATAGAACTTGTTTTGTTTTGCTTGTCATCAATATCAAGATTTATTCATCGCAGTATTTTTTTGATTTTTCATATCAATTAACAATTATCTTTTGGCTTAATTAATCTTGATACTGACTCCAGTATAAGTCAATGTCATCAAGGACTCATAAGCAAATCACTCTTCTAAACCTCGGAATGTGTAGATATGAAACCAAGTAGGCTGCTGATTAATTAATTCCATGTTCCAGGTGAATGCGTGGACCTCTAGGCTGTTTAAAAAACCAGCTGGAGTCACTACCTATTACATCTCTTCTGCATTAGATTAGGTGGCTGCCTGATTAGTGGGCTGGCTACAGTGAATGCAGTGCAAAGACTAATACTTCCTTGAGTATAAAATGACTGCTGAGGTTTCACAGTAAATTTTCTAACAAATTGAATGTAGATCAGTTGATTCAACTTCAGGCGTCAGAGAGCCTGTAGATTCCCTTATGAATTAAGTGCCTTTAATTAGGAGCATCTCATGGCTGCTGTAACCTAAGATGACGAGAGACAAGGAGTGAAAGAATGCATGTAGTAGTTTTTCACCCTAATGCATTCTGGCCTGCAAATAGAATCTATTTGATCTTAGGAGAACAAGGGTTTCTTTTGCTTTCCTGCCTCAGTGTTTCACAGGAAAAAGATAAGGTGTGACAAACACTTAGCAGGGTCAAAAATAAGGGTAAGGACAGCATGGCTGTTGCTTAGACACATCAGTTTGTAGCTGATAGTGGTTCCACCAATAAGGCTTTCTTCTGCTGTTATAATTGTTTAGCACATATGTGATATTTTTATGCATTGATTTTCTTGAGTGGGAGTAAATGCATTCTTTAATACCACAGAAGCAGTATATGCAGATAGCTAACTGAGGAAAAATCTGTACAATTCTTAGTTTTGAAACTTCTTAGCCTATGAAAAAATGCAACTTGAGAAATAACACTCTGAAATCACAGACTGTTTTCATCACAAAATGCCAGTTGATATTAGAGTGTTTTTAATTAGAGAATAATTGAGTCAGGAGCTAATATCTGAATTTCTGAACTATGTAAGTAATCGCAAAAGCAGCAGTAAAAAGTGAGTTCCTACTTATTCCATTTCAGAAATTTCACATATCCCTGTTGTGCAGTGAAAGGAAATTGAAACGATTTTTGAAAATTGTTTTTTCTTTAGTACTTTAAGAAGTGTTTCAACCTGTGCTTGTATTATTTGATGTCCTTTTGCTATTCAGTGGGAAATTAAGAAAGAAAAAAATGTTTGGTGTTTTTTTTTAGGTGAGGTTTGTTGGTAATTGTATTACTAAACAAGATTTCAGTCAATGTATAATGCCTACTTCTCATCTGAATTAGTCTGGTCTGTACTTCTAAGAAGAAAACCACAGAAGTTGCACCCCACAGAGACCCAGGGTCCAGACAAGTAATTGCAAGCAGTCTTTGCAGCTGGCTTGGTCCTATGCTAGTCTGGGAAAACCTACTAAAATAAATCATCCCAATTCCCCCTACTCCTGGATGTTAAGGTTGTTAAGAAGTCCAAATTAATCCGTTGTCAGTCAGTACCTTGATATGTCATATCTATTTGCCTTTATTTATGACTATGAAGAATTTTGCATTTTTTAACCTGTCACTTCTTGTCCCAGATCTGGTGCCTGGGTAATGAGACTCGCTTTCATATCAACAAAACAGTAGATGCAGCCATTCGATCTGTAGTAATAGGTGGCCTATATCCAGGTATTCAGTATCGTGTGGAAGTTGCTGCAAGCACCAGTGCAGGTGTGGGAGTAAAAAGTGAGCCCCAGCCCATAATAATTGGTAAGTGGTTGTTTTGTTTTGCCTGTTTCGACTTTCAGAAATGCTTTCATTAATCAATTCTGGGAACATAAAAGTCCATGGAGCAAAAGATGAGATTTGAATGGAGCTGGTTAGTTAGCTTTTAACATCCCTCTGCCTGCTGACATTACATCTTCTCTTTGTGCAGAGTTCTCATAGCCAATGGAGGGAATTATGTTCTCAAGACATATGAGAAAACACATTATCTAGTGAAACTGATTCAATTTTTTTTTAAAATTAATTTACCACTTCTGCGAGTTGGTGGATTTATGGAACTAACAGCTAAAGCTCCCTTTTCCTTCTGTTCAGATGACTGTAATATTGCCTTACGTGTACCATTGGTGCCCAAGGCATTATTTGCTGTTGGTTTTCTGATACCTTTTTCTCAGGTATCCCAAGCAGACCAGCTACCTCTGTCAAAAAATAAGTGGCTTCTACTCCAAATAGAGAGCAAAGGTAGTATCATCCCTGCCTTTGAAATGACTGTTCCTTAGTAGTGGTTTCCATGCTGAATTAATTTCTTGACCTGAGGGAAACGCAGATTCTGATTCTTCTGAAATTCTCTTCAAGTATAAAATATAAAGGTAGGAATAATATAGGAAGGGTAAGAACAGGAGAAATAACCATATTCAATAAAACTGAATTGAGCTGAGCAGAGCAGTTTGTGAATGCACAATACAGGAATTTTGTTGTTTTTATCTCTATAACCTAATTTTGTTATTGCTTAAATGAATTTTTGGGTTTTTTTTTGTGGGTCCTTCTTTGTTTTTAAGTCTTTCCTTTCTAGAAAATGTTGTCAACACAATGACCCAAACGTGGACTAATCTGCTATGTGTAGACTTTGAGAAAAGGCCATCCTCTAAGCAATGCTTTCATATTTAATGATATTAAGATTCCCTATGCTTCAAAACAGAAATTGTCTCTGGACAAGTCAATATAAGAGTGGAGTTGAAGATAGCACTGGTGTTAGAAAAAGGCAGCCACAGAAGCACCAAAGAGAAGAGGGGAAAAAAGTTTTCTAGAACTGAAAGTAAAAAATTGATTTTTGAAAATATAAGAAAAATGTCATCTGATAGACCTGAATTTCTGACCACTGTGTAAAATAACTGATGTTTTGAAACTAATCTGTCATTGCATTTGCTTTCAGAAAGATTTTTTTTTTTCTTGTTTTCCTAAGGATTCCATGGTCCATAGTTAGGCATGGAACACCCTGGGCTTGTTCCAGCAAGACACTTAAGTGTGCTGCATTTTAAGCACTTGAGTAGTCTTGTATCACTTAACATATTTTAAGTTAAACTTGCACCAAAGTGTTTTGCTGGATGATTCCCAGAACTCTTAGCCCCACATCTGGGTACAGCCCTTCACCCTGACTTGTTTCTTACAGAAAATTACTAGTATGATCAAGGGTTAAATGTGGGAAGATCTGTATTGTTGCAGGAAGGAGGAGAGAAAATTTAGGATGAAAATAAAGTGTGAAAGAAGGGGAGAAGCTATTTGGCATTCACAGAGTTAATTTTGCCTCATTAAACTTACAGTGATCTGTACCTTAAATGATCTCGGTCGGAATTTCTGCTTCAGAAAGTCTGTCTGGTGGCATCTTCTGACATTTAAGAGTCCTTTGGTCCTTTGCATGAAAAGTAAAGGAGACTCTTTTCTGTTTATGTTGTGCTTCTGTTCTTATTTCTGTTTTCCCTTTTTAGAGGCCACAGTTGAATGTGGTTACTGGTTGTATGGTCTGTATCCCCTTTTGCTTTAGGTCCCATTTTTCTATTGCTTATGAATTGCTGGTAGTTACTTCTCAGACTATAAAGTGGTTAAGGTCATGGTGTTTAAGTGATAATTTTTCTGGAAAATTTGAGTTGGTACCACTTGATATTTGGCTGAGAATCAAGAACATAAAATAAGAAAAGTAATTTTTAGGTGAGTTTAAAAATAAATAATTATGTGGATTAAGATGAGCTAATGAATAAACCTGAAAATATCATCACGAATGGGAAAACATTAATGAGTGATTGTATTATAATGGAGTCCTATATGGCCTGGTGCTTAGCTGTAATATTTAACATCCTGCACACAGAAGGAAACAACTGCAGAAATCCTGATTGTGGACAGAGCAGGTCAGTGATGCAAAAAAGTTAAGATTTGTTGCTGAACAGTGTGATTTTCATTGTCATCAAATACAGAGTCCAGTGTAAAAAAAGAAATAATATGTTATTCTTAAGTATAGAATATGTTCTAAGGAGAAGTTAGGTTGTTTTGTGTTTATTTTTGTGAAAATAACTCATTTTCATGGGAGATAATCAACTACTGACTTCACAGGCCAGTTCTAGATAACAAACCCATGACAATCCAGAAAGTAAAACAAGGAGAATATGCAGCAGTTGGAAGTGTATTATTTCTTTAGATAGAAGTTGTGTCACTGTTACAGAAATCCTGGGCTTATACTTCAAGCAGTCCCTTGAAAAAAATTATGGAAGACTCAAAGAGAATCAAGAATAAAATTTTTATAATCATTATTGATATGCTAAAAAATTCAATTGTAAAACCAGAAATATAACTGGGGTAGCAGCAATATTGGTTAATGGTATATCTATTGCTTTTCTTCATCAGTTTGCCTGTTCACTCTCACATTCTATCATTGCCATAATAATATGAGGAACAGCTGCAAACTTTCACAGTAATAGGTACAATCGAATCTGATGTGTCTAATTAATTTTTGGTCCAACAAATTAGTTTTGTTCTTCATTACTCTCCAATGGGAGGAAGACATTATATTTCATTATGTTTTTGTCTTCAGGAACAATGGACCGTTACAGGTCACACACTTCCCTTGTCTATGTTCTAATTAGTTGAACTGACAGCATTGTTACAGAAACACCTGCAGTATATGAAATAGTACACTGGTACCGTGGATGACATATTTATTACTTCTGCTTAAATGCTAGATAAAGAAACACAAAATTAATTCTGTTTGTTTCTCCAACCCCCAACAATTATATTAATTCTATCACACTTCTGTGGGTGACCTTCATCTCTATCCACTTTAATTTTCAGTCACCAAATTCACAAAGCATATGTTATTTTGACATTTAAATGAGTTATTACTTTTGCAGTTGTAATTGCTAGGCACTGAAGGGTAAGAGTAAACAGCTAGACTGCCAGCTTCAGAAAATAATTTGGAGACAGATTGCATCTTTCCCTAGAAGAGAGATGGAGAGTGTTAAGTCTACTACAGGCTTCCCTCAGGCTCTCTGCAGTTTCCTCTCACATCTTCCATTCTCAAAAGATTGGTTTCTGACCTTGGAGAAGAAAAACAGATCTTCAGTCTTTTTGGAGGCTTTAGCAGAAAGTAGTTGGGTGTTTTCTTGTGTCCAGGACTGTCCTGTCCTGAAGCTGATGTCTTTGAAGTGGCTTCCTTACCTTCTCTTCTCCGTGGTAGTGTGGCTGCCTCTGAAGCAGTGCTGATATTACCTGCTTTTTTCACTGCGCTGCTGCTTTTACTTCACCTCCAAAGGGCACAGAAATTAACTGAAAGCTAATGGCAATTAAAGCAACATCAAATCCCATGCTGATTTCTACTTGAAAATCAATTGTGTGCTTGGAAGAACACGCATTAGAGTGCCTCTTTCTATTAGTTTTACTCTTAGCACTTCCTCTTTCAGCAATGGGGTGCACCTATGGATTGGCTCCATGTTCAGAAAAGAAAAAAGGAGAAAATCTGATAAGGGAGCCAATGCTGCCTTCCTTCTTTTCCTTGTCACAGGTGCTCATTTGAGTTTTCTTCTCACTTACTGCAAGCAGGACTGGAGACCATCAAGCCTTTGGCAGCAGCAAGGCAAAATAAGGAAGTATGGAAAAAGATAGCTGCAGCCACCAGGCCCTGATGCTAGTAAAGCTTCCCAGATGGCCAGTATAGACTGGTACATGATACCACTACTGTGACTGCCTTTTTATTCATTAGGAGATGTAGTCTGTCAGCAGCCTTCTCTGGGACCTATTTTGTTTGTGGAAAGCTGGTTTTGTCTCTTGCACAGAACTCCTGAAAGCAAGCCAGCCTCTAGCAGCATTTCAACAGTCTATTTACAAAAGCCAGAGGGTCATCATTACCAAATATTGACATTGTGCTGAAAGAGAGAAAGCTTAATAAAATCACCAGGATCATTAACAGTGTGATAGCAGTTCAGTGCAGCGCATCCCATCTCTTCCTGAGAAACTTGGTCCAGTTCTGAACACAGCAAAGGTCCTGAGGCTGCATTGCTGCTGGGGCAGAGCTGGGCCCTGCAGAAGGCTGCAGGCTGGGGCCGGGCAGGCATGCTCAGCCCCACTGCCCCTCTGGAGGGATCCTAATTTGCAGCTTGACTGGTGCAAACTGTGGGTCTTCTGCAAAGAGGTGGCCATGGAAATAAATCTGGCAGTGTCAGGCTTCTTCCATCTGCTTCAGCCGATGACCTTGTTTGCTTGCTTTATGCTGAAGCCAGTGTGCTGGCACAGGGGCTGTTCTGAGCAAAGAAGTGAGTGGTAAATTTATCAGTTGCTGAATTATAGAAGAGGAATGCCTACATTTTCACAGCAAGCCATAACGCTACAATAATTTTAATAATTTCCTCTGAATGACCATTTCAGTGTTTTATTGCCATATTCTGCTATTTTTAACATGTGTGCAATAGACTCTCATAATTGAGAATCATAGTATTTGCATCTTTTTTGTCTCAGTAGAGCAGCTATCCTTGCAGCTCTTCAGCGAGCGTACAAGCATCTGATAACACTGCATAAATATTTTGAGGACTGAGCTATATAAAGGTTTTTCCCAGAAATCATGGATAATTCTTTCACCAAATTCAGAACTGCAGATGTGGATGGTTTATATCAAAAGTGCATATAATCGATATTCATATTTTTTGCAGAAGAGTACGTTATGCATTTACTAATTTTAAAACTAATCTTGAAGGCTTGAAGTAGAAAAGTGGTTGGCCCTAGAATCATATGCTTTACTATTTGCAGAATTTCCACTGACATTTTTGTGAACATTTGTTTTCAAGCCAGACACCAAGTTTTACCTTTTAGAAAAGTTCCCTTTTAGAGGTGTTTTTTAATTATTATTATTGGTTTCCTGTGATCCACTTCCTCATCGTTGTGTTCTGTCTATAATTATGTAAAAAAAGCCCCAAAACAACAAACATGTATATTGTAAAATAAAGGCACTTAGTTGTCATCTGTTAGATGATTTGGGTGGGCGCAGTAGAGCTATCTTTTCAAATTTGTGTTTGCAAAATTGCTGTGGATTATGGATTTCCTTTCTAGAAATATTGTTTTTCAGCCGTGCATTATATTAATTAAAGCTCAACTACACCAGATAATTCTTTCGAGGTTCGTTACTTGTTTTTTAATAGAATCCATAATAACATTTTTCTGTGGTTCTGTCAAATTTCTTTTGTGCAGGAGGTCGTAACGAAGTTGTTATCACTGAAAATAACAACAGCATAACTGAACAAATCACTGATGTTGTCAAACAGCCTGCCTTCATAGCTGGCATCGGTGGTGCCTGTTGGGTAATTCTGATGGGTTTCAGCATCTGGCTGTACTGGCGCAGAAAGAAGAGGAAGGGGCTCAGCAATTATGCTGGTAAGAACAGTAATTATTTGTTACCATCTCATCAGGTTCTATCGTGAGAAGAACAGGTGGTGTTAAGCCTGCTTAAAAAACAAGATGTTGAACTTTCAACGGAGGTGGCCTGGGTGAATTTTGTATTCTTGCTTAAATGTATGCTGTGAAAATGCTGGTTGTATGAGAAGCTTTAAATGCATTGCTCGGTACCACATTTCATCATTATCATAAGACAGTCTTTATTTTTACATCTCCAGCACATCTAGCATAAAAAGTACAAAGAGGATTAACTGTACCTCTTGCTCCTTGCTGAGAAGGCACTCTGTTAGCAGTCCGGCTCCATATATGTATTCAAATGTGAATTAGACTAGAACCACACAAGGAAGGTTAGAAAGAATATTTGGTCTTTGTCTTCTTTCCCATGCATTTGCATGTCTTTGAAGTAATGTACATGGGAAATGAATGGAGGTACTTAATCAGTGACTGTACCTGTAGCTGGAGAAGAAAGTGATGCATTAGAGAGAAATGTGTTCAAAATTTTCCTTTGGTAAAAGCAATTAAAAGTCTTGGCTTGGAGCTTGAACACCTTGAAACGTCCTCACAATGTGATCCCTTCCCTCTTGCACCAAGTGCGTTGCTCAAGTTACAAATTAGATTTTGAACACTACATTTGGAAAAATAAATGCATTTGCCAAGTGAAAATGTTTTCTTTCTCTTCCAACCTGTTTTTTCTGTGTATTATTTTGTGCTTCAAGATTCTTACAGATTTTTTAGTAAGTCTGGTGAATTGCCATAAAATGGGTCATTCTAAATCCTAATTAAATGCAAAAAAGTTGTTCTTCAAATATTGGGGTAGGTTCTTTTATAGTGCTTATTAAAATCTAAAAAGAGAAAATGTTACCTTTCTGATGAAGGTCTGCACAGCAGAGAACACAACATATTTAATATTGACATTTTATCACACTAAAGTTACACTAGTACTCTTTTTATTTATGAGTTATAACATGCAAACCCAAGGACATGGGTTCCCTAAGTCTTTGAGCATCTCTAAAAACTTGCCAAAACCCAATGTCTGTTCCCTGCTCTCAGCCAAAAAGTCCTAGGCCTCCTCACCTTGATGTCAGATGTTGTCAGGCTCCTCAATGTCCTGACTGGGCTCACTAAACCAGAAGGAAATTATTCTATGCTGGTTTTCAGTCCTTCCCGATGGATTAGTTTTCCACTGGTTTAGTGAAAGGAGCCAATCCAAAAAGAAATGAAATGAGCAGTGAAATCAGAGGGAGGAGAGACACTTTCCATGGCTCTTAGACTGTCTTGGTTTCTGTGGAACCTCACCTTGCATCACAACATGGCCTGTATCATTCATATGCTTTTTGCTGAGGTTTTTCTTTTTTTAACAGCAATGACTTTTACTCTTTGAGAGGTGGGGTGGTGTTAATTGAGAAATTCATATATATATATCACAAACACCTACACATATGTTTATATGAAATACCAAGATTTTTTATATTAGGAGACAGCTGTGCTGTTACTCCTCTTTGGAAACAGTCCAAACTTGAGATACACACTAAGACTATTATTTTTTAAAAGCCAAATTATTAGCCCTGGATCTGAGATGGCATGTTGAGGAGGTGGGGGAGAGATTGAGCGCAGTCTTTTGTAATTTAAAATGCATAGCTGTAAATAATTGTAATAGTGATTATAAACAGTGTGGCTCCTGCAAACTCATCCCTTCTCATGGTTTTTGCTGCATCTAAGTGTGATGTGAACATTGCATCATGACTCAGAAGTCCCATTATCAGAATTATTAAATAGTGTGTGCATTCAGCAACTAAAGTTCGTAACAGATCATACTTCAAAATTCATCCTCACATTTGCAATTTGGAGAACAGCATGTCCACACAAAAAGTTTTTAAATGTGAATGTCAAAATTCACTGCTCACCTTCCAACTATCATTTCTCATTGGCTGCTGGCTGGTTAGTGCTTTAAGCTCAACTGTTACGTCCTGTTTATGAAATTCAAGCACAACTGAATAAATTCCAGAGGAAACTCGTGCCCTGCACTTATAGCTTGTTATCAGGGTGTGTAACTCACAATGTGTTTGCTTTCTTGTTTTGCAGTTCAGTCCTTCACCTTCACCCCTGCAGGTACTGTCCATTAGTCTGTCTCTTACCTCATCAACACATCATTGCAAACATTAGCTCAGTGTTTATAAACGTGTGAGGTATGCAGAATTAAAACCAAATGCAAGGAGAAATACTTCTGCTGCCTACCTGTGATGAAATTGTAGCATTCATTCTCCTAGTGATTCCAGAGGAACATAAAAATCTACCACCATTAAGGTCTCTGTCATTGTAATTCTGCATACTTACTCATCTAACTCCTTGAAATAATGCAGTTTAAAAGTACTTTGCAGGGGAAGATGCTTGAACTAATTTGACATAAACAAGCATTAGTCATATATGACTCGATTTTGATTTTAAAGCTCATAAAATTATATCTCAATCATTCTGGAGATCTAACTGGAGAAAGGGAATTTTCTTTCACTTCAGCTGCTAGTTGCCTTCCACAACTGCCTTAACCTCAAGGTGTTGAGCTCTGCAAGCAATTTAGTGGTTAACCTATGCATGCACTGCCTTCACAGCAGTGAAATGGAAGCATTTGCTTTGTTTCTGCTTACCCGTTTCAAGACTGATATCCTAATTTTAACAGACATAGCTTACAGTACACCTTTATCATAAGCATGACCAAAAATATGTGAAAAATAAACAAAGTGCAGCTGAAAGGGAAGGCTGCAAACATCTTAGTCAACACATGGATAGCCAGGATATGCAGAGTATACAATTAATTCTAATAATTAATACAAATATTTGACTTCTGGGCTTGTAACGAAGCTCAAGACTAAAAAAACTCGTGAGTATTTATACTTCAGTGTCCGGGGGTAAAAGGCTGACAAATATCAGCATTTTTCAGCAGAAATCTGTAAAGTTTTTTGCATGTAGCTCAGTCCCTCAGTTGCACTTACCAAAGCTGTCTCTTCTTCTGTCCCCTCTGCTATTCATGTGACAGAGACCACTCTTCCTTCTGCACTGCTGAACCAGTCCTTATGCTCAGGTAGCTGCTTTCTTGCTCTTGTTTCTTGCCACAGTTTGAGTGCTCAGCGTAGCAGCAAGGAGCAGATGAGTGTTAAGACATACGAGGGAAGGTGCTGTTGTCTGTCACAGGGGTCTGTGACACTGTGAGGGAGAAGTATCCTTGTGGAGAAGCTCTAGGGGCTCAGGAATTGCTCCTCTGACTTTCAGGCAAGAGTGTTCCTTTAAGGTTGTGACACAACACATCCTACTATAAAGGCTTTATTTGCTTTTCTTTGAGACGCAACATACGATTTTTTCCAAAAATTAAATAATGCATCTTTGCATCTGGTTCCTGTAATTATGCCACTGTCAGCTGTTTGCAACTGTGCTGAATTCTTTCTATAGCCTTTAGAACTTAAATTGGTATGAGACAGGGTTGTCCTGGAGCCGCCCCTGACTGTGCATATTTCAGTGCACTTGGGCCACATGTGCTGCTCAAATAGGATAGGTCAAAGGCACTGCTAAAAATTTGCTTTTTTTAAAAAATAGTTTTTACATCTCATGGACTTTATAGAACTATAACAGCACATGGTTCTGTTTGCTGACATAGTAATTTCTGGAGGCAGTGAAGACCTACAGTAGTCAAATAAAAAAAAAGTACAGTAATTAAAAAAAAAAAAGCTCTTATGAAAGAACATAGTCCATGGTTTCATATATTTCTACCGAGAATTCCCTAATTTAGAATTTTAGTTCTCTAATATTTGAATTTGTCATCGGTAGTATCATTTAGATAAACATATTTTTGCTTACAGGGGTTTGATGACACTCAAAACTTTGTTGTTCCCTTCAAAGTTATGATTCATAAGAAGTCTGGTTTCAGATCTAAATATTTAGACAGTGGTATGTAGCTTTCAGAATCTCATTAGAGACAGCTATCAATGAAGTTTTACTAAAATGAATGTATCCTAATATATTCAGATTTTAGAAGGTGCATACTCTTTGTTTAGACACCTGCTTTGAATTTTTCCTTTAGAAAGTTGCAGAACAAACAGATTTGACTGTAATAAAGAAAACTGAATGTATTAATGGAACATTCATATACTTGCTCAGTCTCAGACACAAAACAGAATACTATTTTCTTCTGTGATTTCTGATTAAAATATTTCTCTTTTGTTTTTCTTCTATTGTATTTGCATGTGTATGGAACTTAAACCTCTAAAAATAGTTGTTTAGAAGTCTGCATTCTGCAACTGTATAGTGACTTGCTAAAAATGTTCTTTTGGTAATTTTCAGATTATGGATTGTTGACTGGGGATATTTGTTATTAGTAGTCTGTTAATAGCCTCTTAACAGGTATAATTTCTACTGTGTGACTAAACTACTGTAACACTGAGTAGGAGAAGAGCAAACAGCAAATGTCACATGTGGTAAAGATTTACATCAGAGAAGAATAATTGATTTAGTTAAATTCATTAAGCTTTCTGTCTTTGTGAATATTTTCTTGAGCACTAATTGATCACTCCAATGGTCACAAATAAAGTGACATTGAAAATCATAGCTAAATATTTTTACTTATTTTCAGAAAAACTGCTTCCAGTGATTACTGAGCCACAATTCTCTACATCACTATTCCTCCCCTTCCCTTTCCCCCATCATGACTCACCAGGCCTTGATTCTTGGTAATATCAGTACTATAAAACATATGATGTTCATGTATGTTTGTTAGATTACTACTGATATGTAATAGTGTCATCATGTGTAGCTGTACAAGTATGGCTTTTGGGGCCATAACATAGTATCAGCAAAACCAAACTGGTACAGAGACACTAAATGCAAACGTTACCTCTTTTCAGTGACTTGTTCTGTGATATAAAAGATGGATTGTTCCTACTGTTGTGAATTTCTGTAAAAGCTAAGTACTGCTGCACTGGGCTTTTTTGTATTTTTATCCTTATTATTTACTTATATTGCTTGGATATAAAAATGTGGTTTGGGTTTCCACATGATACGAGATAGATTTCACACAAGAGATATCTGACCAGTTCTTGTAAATTAGAATCGTTTAATTTTGAAATTACAATGACAGAACAGAATTTGTTTTATTTGATGGAAATTGCAATTCTCTCTTCACATTTTGATATAACGACTTACATAACAAAGGCATGGGATCCATTTGTAGAAATAGGAGAAATTGCATTTGTTTGCTAATCTTCCCTGTTCTCTCAAACTCATTGTTGTGCCAGTACCCACTCACTTAAATACTTAGGTATTTTCAAGTGTCTAGGCCATCAGTCATGCAAAGAAAGTAAATATGTAGTTTCACTTATGAGTAGGTAAGCTTATTTAGTGACTAGTGGTCCTTGGGATTAAAGATTTCATGAAACTGAGTAAACAAAACCAAATTAAAAAATGGAGAATTGTGGAATGCTGCACATTTTATGTGCAACTCCTGAAACTGTTAAATGAGGATAAATTATTTGACAGAATCATCCAGAGGTAGACAGAAGATTTGATGGAATTTTTCTGTGCTGATTATCTGTTCTGAGTTAATACTTATTAAAAGAGGATTAATCTACATTCATATTTGAGGAACAGCTTATCAGAAAAAGGAATGAGACTTGGCTAGCAACATTAAAGTTTTCATTTGCAGTAGGAAAATGTGGCCTACTAGAGATAGGCATACAGAAAGCTTTCTAAAGCTGTCTTGCCTCGGAATGTCAACTTACTATACATTCATATTTTTCCAATTCTAGCAGGCATGAAGATTAAGTTTAACCTTGTCAAACCATTAGTAAATGGTTTGGGTGCCTCCTTATATATTTAATAAAAAGTATGTGAAAAGCTCCTTAACATATGCTGTTCTTCATACAAATGTATGCAATATAAGTTCCTTAAATATTTATGCATTTTAAATGCACTTTGGATTATATTTCTGCATTTTTATAGTCCTTGAAGTATAAGCTGGTTGGGATTCCTTCAAAGTCTCTCTATGCAGAGGTTATTTTTTCATCTTTTGAAAACCAATCTCATCCCCACAGGTCTTCAGCCTTTCTAAGAACATATATCAGGTGCAAAGAGTGCTGAAAGAGCTTTTTTGCTTCCTCAGTGATAAAAAGCGAGGGAGATGGGTGGGTCAGTGATAGGGACATACTTTGCTTCCTCCTCTTACATTGCCCCTTGAAACTGCTTTGCTTCTTTTTGAAGTGGAGACAGGATGAATAAAGCCAGCTGTCTCTGTGTTTTCTTTTTGCAGTGACATCTACAAGCCTGCATTGCATTAAGTATGCTCCTATTCAGGCATTTAGACTTGTTTTGTAATTGCAGGAATCAAACTGCAGGAAAAATTGCTGACAAAACACACGTGTGCTTGTGTTGGCAGCCTGACCATATCTTCTGTTGTTAGCTGTCTTTCCTTTCAACAATACTGATGCTTAAAGGAAGGTGCCTTCACTATGCAGCCTCTGGTAGCCCAGTTATGGATGACACCAGGAATATGATTTTTTCCAGACGATGCATTCACACTTCAAAAGGAATTTTGACTTTCTTAGTTGATATTCCAAACCTTGTTCCACCAAGAATATTAATTAAAGCACTTTCTTGTTTATTTTCTCGTGAAGGTTATAACCACCCATTCACTGGTAGACAGGGTGAAGGGTAAATGAAAGAACTTGTGTTCCATCTCAGTTTCATACACGTCACATAAGCCAAGCACATCTTCCTCAGGAAAAATAATGTCACTGCAAGACAAGTTCTATTTTAATAAACTAAACTGAACCTTGCTTCTAAAAACAGTGTTTTTATTGGGAGGGTATAAGATAAGGAAACAGTTACTACCATCAGGATACACAGAAAAAGAAAAAAAGAGTAAATGGTCTGATAACTGTCTCTTCTCAATAAGCTCATAAGCTTCTTGATATGTCTCTCACAGCATGCCTTGAAGGTTTTTTCCATACCTCACTACATGGAAAATAAAATGTGTCTGGAAAACATTTCTGCAGTCTCCTACTAGGTCCCCATTTTAGCTTTGCTTTATGAAGATACACAATGGATATTATATTAGTATTTTGAAGACCACAAGTATTGAATTTTATTTTATTCCATATGACATGTATAGTTAAATTCTCCGACTAAATGTTGGCACTTTAATACTTTAAAATTATTTGTGGTCGACAATAGTCTAAACAAGACTACTAATCCTAAGAAGTTTTCAGGAAATGTGTTTTACTAGAATTACCTTAAATCTGTAAGCTTTCTTTATAAGGGTTCTTACTGAACATGCCTTTGTTTCTCATTTTCCATATGTCCAGTCCCTTTTACAAATACAGAAAGTTGGAGAAATGGCTCATTTAATTTGAAGTGGATGAAAGGAAACAGCATCTAATGTACTTTTGACCAACATACTTTGAAACACAGCCAGGCAGTACCCACCTCTTTTCATATTTACACATGATACCCACAGCACTTCAGATTACTCACTTCTAAGCAATGAGTGATGCATTCGTTTGACAGCCTGTTAGAAACAATGTGAATTAAAGTAGCATTGGTTCTAAAATTAATTAGCTGCAATGCTTTACCATGTCTTGTTTTTCAAAGCAGACTTCAATACTTCTCGTACTTGCTTTTTGATTTTCTTTTCATTAATTGGTTTGATTACATCCTTTCAAAATTCAGCTATTAACCATTTTGATGTGACATATGACTGTAGTGATTTTCTGATATTGATATTAGTCTGTTCTGCAGTGAAGGGTAATTAATCACCCTACCCAAGCACTCTTCCCGCAGGGCTTCCAGAGGGGCCAGTTTTGTCCCTTTTGCTGAATGTAGACTGTGACATTATCCTAGGAGTTAATAAAGTGACAAGGATTCTGTATAGTATCAGAAATATTTTCCCAGGGGTTTTATGGCATTGCAGTTTTTTTAATGTTCACAGCATTTCTACTGAGTGTAGTAATTTTGTCTGATTATAACGGTATATAATAGAAAGCCTAATCTTGAATTAGTGTAGTTTGGAATAATATCTGGAAAATCTTTCAAATACTCTAGGAGCTATAATTTAAGGATAGGAATCTGTATCTTACCAAGGTAAATAGTATTTCCAAACAAAGACCTATTTTAAGATAAATTGGCCACAGACACTTCCATTCCACTCCAAAATTCAAACCCTCATCTTGTCAGGGACTTGTAAGGATGCAGGTGTCCAGGACATTGATATAGGTTGATCATCTTCCTTATCTATGCCTAAAAAGAAATAATTGCCACTGAGAAGCAGGATAGTCTGTTGGTCTTGGTTCAAACTATTTGCCAGTGCTTGTAAAAGGAGCATCAAATATTATCAATTAGTATCCCTCCAGTAATGTGAGTTTACCTATATTACCCTGCAATGTAATCCTGGTCATAAAATAGATAAGATATAGGCTGGCTTTTGTCAAACAGCCATGAATGGAGCCATAAAAGCAATTGTCTGCCTCTGAATGTATCCTTGGCATACCCTATGACAAGACTGGAAACACTTGTTTTTTCCCACTGATACTGGCATGTATGCATTTTTGTCTGGCTGCTGGTTCTTATAGTGTACTTTTAATGGAAACAGTGCTGCTGTATGTTTTTTTCATCCCTTCAGCTCTAGTAGAGCTGCCACCTCTCTGTATTTGTCCTGGGAAATGGCATATTTGTGTGGTGACATTATATTACTGCATTACGACATGATGTTATTAACTCACTGGTGCAATGTCATTATGTACTGAAGCAGAAGCATGCCAAGAAAACAATTCATCACATGGCACTGTCTTATGATGCAAAGTCATATGAAGGGGCCTGTGGTAAATTCAGGGCATTTCCCCAGGTGGTTGGTTTGCCTTGCAAGCTACAAAGTGATGCTAATCAGTGAGGGGTAGTAAAATCCTAAACAAGCTGTAAACCTGATAGTTTTGATTTTTTTCTCATATTATCTGTACTATGCAATGATGCCAAGAGGCCTCCGATCTCAGAGACTGAGCAGTTTGAATTGTTACTTTTAATTATTCCTAACTGATTTTTCCCCTGTCTTATTTGTGTGTGTGTGTGTATGTTTGTTTGTTTTGTTTTTCCAACCAAAATGCAGTCACTTTCCAAAGAGGGGATGGAGGACTAATGAGCAATGGAAGGTATGTTTCTTTGGATAAAGGTCTTTCCGTCCTGCTTATTTTTAAAATTAGGGATCTGAAAAAGGCTGTAGGTGATACATGTTGGTAATAACTGATCACGTGGAAGACTGAAAATGCTAGGCGGAATTAAGTAGCTTACCACAAGGTTTAATGACTGATCTGTTGAGCACTTCGGAGGAATCAAGCCCAGATGTTTCATATCTCCCAGATGCCCTGGCAGAAATGAGTAGTAAATATCAAAAGGAATGTGTTCATTTGTTACTGAGATGTTTATTGCATTAATTAGACATTAGCAAATGAAGTTGCTGTTGTTTAAGACTCCTTATTGGCTCCCTTTAAATTGCTGTGAGTGAACAATTACACTTAATCGATCACAAAATAAATGATTCATGGAAGATGAATAGGCTGTAGATTGGTAGGACTGGATTCCACAACTTTGGCTACTCAATTGAAATTGATAAAAGCTGATAACGGGCCCATATATCCTCATCTGTTTTCCCTTTGCCAATATGGAGATTGTAATTAGGCCCTGGTAATAACTTCCAATCTCCCATTTAATCAATATTTTAGCAAAAAGAGATTAGGCCTAATGAGAGCTAGTAGATGTGGCAAGAAAGCTGCTGGGTCTTCTTATTGCCGTTTCCATAGAAACTGATGTTTCTCTTAGGGATTGTGCCAGGCAGGGGTCTATAGCATACAATGATCAGAGATGTTGCTCCAACTTCAAGAATGCATTAGTAACCTAGAAAAAGTGCAGAACTAGGGTTGGTTTTCTGTTTTCATTTTGGGCAAGGGGTATCTGCAGGAAATTATTTCTTTTTCCTGTTAAATACAAATGCAAACAATCGACCTGCCTTGCGAAATTTCTGGATGTTTGTCCTGGGGTGAGAGAGACACGGTGCCTTATGGCCTGAGTGTACCTTCTTGCTGTTTAATGCTGCTCTCAAAGCTGGGAATTACAGGGATATAAAAGCCATGCAGTAGTGGCAGATAAAGATAGCTGCAGACTTTCCATTAATCCTACTCAAACCTGTTTGCCTCGAAACCATCCAAGAGTGCTCAAAGAAAGAGTTACTAGCCTGTAGATGACAGGCGTGCATTTGGGATGCAAGAGTAAGAAGAAATAGTAGCCCAAAGTCCTGGAAATGGCTGATACGGAGCAATCAGTTTGAGTGATGGCTCCCTTGAGGTGGTAATTTATCATGCAGCCCTGGTGTAGGTTCCCGTGCTGGTGCTGCCTAACCCCTGTTTCACACAGACAACAGAGTTAATTTGGATTCTGGCAGAATCACGACGGGTGCCTAGTCCCACTTCTACTGACAAAGTTGATTTGTATATATCCTTAATTAACTGCTCAAGGTCTTTAAATCATCAAAGGCTGCAGAATTTTAATTCAAAATAAATTAAAATCTCTTAAACTGTTTGTTACCTTCAGTGTTAGGAGAACAGTGATATGGTCTCTTCAATTGCTAGTTTTCTCACAGATATTTTAATTTTTTTAAATATATATATGTATATCTGTATGTATATCTTTTTCTCTTATTCTGCTTCAGTCGACCAGGTCTGTTGAATGCAAGTGATCCCAGTTATCCTTGGCTTGCAGACTCTTGGCCTGCCACAAGTCTGCCAGTAAACAACAGCACTAGTGGACCCAATGATCTTGCCAATTTTGGTCGTGGAGGTAGGTTTCATTTTAGGAAGTCACTGTATAGTGTACAATAGGCTTCTGTTAGTCAACATCTATGATAAACACTGTGAAATATTTTTATCATTGCAGTTCTTTCTATGTTTGATTTGAGATTTGAATTAATATTGACTTTAAAATGTCCATTTTGCTTTGTCTTCCTGCTTCTTTAAAACGTAGATCAAGTTTGTAATCTACCCCACAGTGACAGAGTCATTTTATCATCTCAAGAGAAATGTGCTTGTTGCTCAAACTCATTCCCTTTTGTATGGACAGGATCAATCTGCTGTGTAGGGCAATGTAGCCAGGGATAGAGGATGTCCATAAGAACAGAGAAAAAATTGACAGAAGAAAGACGTAAGAACGTTTTTGCTATCACCTTACGCATCCCCTTCCTGCTGAGGGACTGCTCTCAGTCTCAACCGTAATCCTGAGGAAGGCCTCAAAGATCTTCAGAAATTTTCCTTCTTGCTGGAGAAAAGAATACATAAAAGAGAACTATTTAGTATTTGGGGGTTTATTTCCATTTTGAATTGAGGTAGGCCCTTTGGGGAGATGAGGTAATGATGTATAATTATGGTGATGAATCTTCAGAGGGGTTATTTTCTTTCAAACACTTTACTCAAAGGAAAATTTCAAGATGCATGACTGGGATTTTTAAAAGTCATCGCAATGTTGACATCTCTCTGTTACTTCTTTGGTTTCTGTGATGTCATAACTGAGCTAGTTCTACATAGTAGTGTTCAGAACAAGACTCCCTAACATAAATGATTATATAATTATTGTTAAGACATGAGTAAACAAAAGTCAAGAAAACTTTATGTATTAAAAATACACTCAAATGCAAAAAAAATCTAAGGCCATCAAACTGATAAATGTGGAAAGAATTAAGTTTTTAAGTGTACCAGGGTCTTCTAATGTGACTTCAAATTACAAAAAAACAATCTCAATTTATTTTCCATGTAAAAATGTTGTAAAGCTCTTGTCTTATGAAAATAGTAAAACTTTTGATAATATTTAGAATTTTGATAATGTTGATAATTTGAATAATTCTTAGAAGTCAACTAAATATCTGCCATCTTCTTTGTTGTGAATGTCTTGAAAATGAAACACTTCAGTAATTTTCTATCTTTCCATAAGCTTATATAATGAAGAAGAATTACCATTTTCTTTTAGCATTTGGTTCTATGCAGCTGAAATTGGAAGCATGTTTTAAAGCTTTGGGCATCAATATGGTTGAGGCATAGGTCCACGTTTGTCCAAGAGATGCATCAGTTGTCTTTGGAATTTCAGCAGCTTAATTCCATCCATGATCTTTACAGTCAAGCTCACACTTGTATTCTGGCTGTTCTGGGACTGCATATCCCTAAGTGCTCCAGCAGTTAAGTTTGGCTGCTTCTGCATTAGAGATGGATCAGAAGTCAGATGTCTTTTAAGATGAATTAACTGTATAGATAGAACTTGGGCCTCTTTTCCTGGTTCAAAGGTCTGCGATAGTACAAAAAGCATGTGAAAATTTTGAAAACAGTAAGGTTGCAATCAATCAATCTGGAAATGCAGAAGCTGAGGCAGGCAGTTCTGACACTGTCTTTAGGAATTATATCCATGTTGTGTCCTAGAGAGGTATTTGAGAGTAAGGCTGTGAGTGGGAAGCACAGGTTAGGTTTGGAAATGGTACTGGGTCTCCAGAGGCAGCAGGAAAGAGCTTCCCTCAGGAAGTGCTTCTCTGCTATTTCATTTTATCTCCAGAGTTACAAAACAAGTTGAATTTTGAGGAGTTTGTGGGAAAGCATCCACTGAGAAATGTGTATTCATCTTTGGCTGGAAATCTACAGCGTGGTTTTTTTTCTATGGCAAGTTGGTGGGAAAATCACACTTGATTTTCACTAGATGACTGTGGCACTTTTGTAAAGTGGCACTTCAACAGTTCTTTGAGTGTTTAACTTATACATCTTGTTGAGGTCAAAATAGTACTCTGTGGTTGTACTGAGAATTCCCAGAATATCTGATGTACCTCAGCTTATTAGTAAGAACGACTGAAAATTCATGACTTGTGGGAAGCTACGTAACTTTACTTTCAAGTGTGTGGAAATGTATAGTTCTACATTTTTAAATTACTGTTGGGAGATAATACTTCTTCAGTTGCCAGAAACATGCTCTGAAATACAGATGTATGCCTTACTGCTGAAGACATGAGCATTTTGCTAGTTCTTTCTTCCTTGAATCTGAAAATCTAGCACAAGCAAATTGAGCTGGACTTACTTCACAATATACATCAAAACCAGAATATACTTGCTAATCCTCAGTCCATTGTATTTTGCTTAAAACAATTGTGAAAAGAAAAAAGAAAAATGCAAGTAAGATAGGACTCTGCTTGTCTCACATCACACAGTGTATGTGCACATAGATGCATTTATGATTGTGTGCTGCCCCTAGAAAGCACTTTGGATATGTGCAGATAGATAAAATTAACATGATTTTGAAATATGACATGCAGTTTACACTAATTGTAGTTTTTTTGCACTTACAATTTAGCTGCAGATACAAGTTAATACGATTAAAGCATTTTTAACTACTTGATTGTACCCATTTCCCTGATGTTCTTGTCTGCAGAAACAGACCATAATGAAAGACCCAAATTTAATCTGTTTCTGCAGTCTCTCTACTGACTACTTGTTATTGCCATATTTATCATTAATACCAAGTTGTTGCTCTGACACTGCAGATGTTATTAGGGTCCATATTAAAGTGTTACTCTTTCACACATGAATGCACTAGAGGATAGTTCTGTGGTGTACATTTTCATCCCAGGGAAAAAAAGTAAAAAATGAAAACAAAAAATAATAACCCAAAAGAACCCCACCAACAAAAAAAAAAAAAAAAAGCCAAACAAAATGAAACACTAGAAAGAGTCCATGGTATCATATTCATTGCTGGAAAAGTCTTGAGACAGTGAGAGACAGTCTAGGTGTGTCACAGTTCAGGCCCAGCTGGTATCAACCATGCCTCTGCTCACTCACCTCCCACCCCCACTGTAGGACAAGGAGGAAAAGTCCACCCAAAGGCTCATGAATCAAGGCAAGGATAGGGTGATTTGCATTCCCCAACAACAGTAACGGGCAAAAACCAGACAGGTTCAACTTGGGAAAGAAAAAAACCCTAATTTAACCTACAAGGAGGAAAAAAAAAATCTCTTAGCACCAGATCTTAATACCTTCCCCCCCATCACCTCTCCCTTCTTATCAGGCCTGAATTGTTTCACTGCTGCTCAGTGGCACAGGGGGATGGGGAGTGACGGTTAAGGGTCAGTTCCCCACACGGAGTTTCTGCTGCTCCTTCCTCCTCAGGGGGAGGACTCCTCACGTTCTTCCCCTGCTCCAATGCGGGGTCCCTCTCCCGGGAGAGTCCTTCAGGAACCCCTGGGACATGAGTCCCTCCCACAGGTGCAGTCCCTCAGGCACAGGCTGCTCCCGCCTGGGCTGCACACAGAGTCACGGCTGCTGCGGGAGCAGTCACCTCCTCTCACACGGGGTCCTCCCTGGCTGCAGATCCACATCTGACCCTATCCATGATCCTGCACAGGCTGCTGCTTCACATCTGCCCACCTGTGACATTTCAGGGCTGCAAATCCACATTTACTCCACTGTGGTTCTTCAAAGACTGCCCCACTGTGCTTCTCCATAGGCTGCAGGGGCACAGCTGCCATCTCACCACAGGCTGGGGGAAAATCTCTGCTTGGGCACCTTTCCTTCTTCTTCACTGACCTTGGTGTCTTTTCTCTGGCATGACTCTCTCACCTTCTACTATCCTCTGCTCTGCAGGTCCTTTCTTATATTTTTGCAGTTTCATTTTCTCTTTCTTGAATATGTTACTCGCAGAGGTGCATCCAGCTTCCCATATCTGCTTGGCTTTGGCCAGAGGCAGGGCTAGAATTGGAAGCAGGGGAGCTTCCAGCAGCTTCTCACAGGAGCCACCCCTGTGGCCTTCCTGCTTCCAAATTGCCACTGCACTAACCCAAGACAAGGTGCAATAATCACCCTTTCTCTTCGGAGCTTAAGGCCTATAAAAATGTCTGTAATACATAGCATGGGATCTGAACATCCTCGCCATAGGAGTGTGCATTATCTCAAGCAGTTTAACAGTTGAAATCCATACTTGTCATCCTGCTACATAAAGCAAAAGACATAGATTATGCAGTTTTCTAACAAGTAAATCCCAGGATGGATTCAACTTTTCAGAGTCTAAAAAGTTGTAAAAATAGTACTATTTGATATGTTGACCTCTGAGAGAGAAGGAGAAGTGTTATCTGCTCATTTGTGGTTCTCTTTGGGACATTGTGCCAGTCATCATTATATTCTTCACACTTCAGTAGTCTCAGCAACTAAATCTAGTATTCCACCAGCAAAGGTAGCTGAAATGTTTAGTAAGAAGAGAAATTGCCAATCTAACTGATTAAAGTTACAAATTGCAGTATGTGATAGGATTAAAAAGATGTAGAAGAGTCAACACATATTTAGTTAAGTATGCTGTACTGTTTTTCAGGTAAATGTGCTGGCATATTTGAACAAGTTGTTCTCCATTATCAACACTGTTTTGCCATTTTAAGAGACTGATCACTTAAACACCTTCAGAATAACAGATTTTGCCAGGTTTTTCTTTCGTTGAAAAGGAGAAATATGCTAGCTAATGTCAGAAAGAAAATTAGATAAGCTGATGCATAAAAACTTCAAGGAAATCAAGGTGAAGCCCTTAAAAAATTACTTTGATAGCTCTAGCAGGACAGTTTTGCTAAATACTTTCTGGGAAATTTTCTTCTATGATTTGTAGATTTACTCTTTTCATCATTTCCCTGAAGCCCAGACAGTTTCATTGGTTCTGACATAATGTGAACAACTGAGAACATTCTTCAGTAGAGAAATATTCCAAACTTCACTTTCACAGTTGAAGGTATGGGGAAAAAAAAGATGGTTTTAGGCACTGAGACGTGAAGGACAAGTGGTGGGCCTGTCACAGATGCTGATAGCTTGGTGATGGTTGTACATCATCTTCCCTTCATTGGCTCATGGACCTGCCTCAGCTGAAATGCAAAAGTGCAAAATGACACATTTATTTTTCATCTTAAACCCTGATACTTTCTGACTTCCTGTGCATCAATGATTTGTTTCATTCCCCTATGTTCATCACAGATGTGCTGCCACCAGTGCCAGGGCAAGGAGATAAAACTGCTACCATGCTTTCTGATGGAGCCATTTACAGCAGCATTGACTTCACCACCAAAACTACTTACAACAGTTCCAGCCAAATAACTCAAGCTACACCATATGCCACCACCCAGATACTGCATTCCAACAGCATCCATGAGTTGGCTGTCGACTTACCTGATCCTCAGTGGAAAAGCTCAATTCAGCAAAAAAATGACCTGATGGGCTTCGGTTACTCTCTCCCAGACCAAGGCAAAGGCAACAATGGTAATTTCATCTCTCATTTTCCAGAGCCTGTGGCTTTGTTCTCTATAATCTATGCATGAATTAGAAAAACCTTTCTGGTATGTGAGCAACTGTTCACATTTACTGTAACTAATGCCTACATACCTTGCATGCAAACTGAACATCACACAATCACACAAACAATATGTTGTTCTGTGCTTTTAATCTTGTTTCTCCTGCACTCATCACTAAGCCATCTGCCTTCCATTAGGCTAGGATAGGTATACATTTTACAAAAAATAACTAAAGCTTCCTGCCCCACTGCATCTGCCTTTGACTTGCTAACTGCATGTGTTGCATGTGCTTGTGCTGTCAACTAATCACACAATGCCACTGTGACCTTTGCCCTTTAACCCTTAGCCTTGCTTTACATCCCTGACTACCGGGTGGCTGAGGGATTGGCTAATAGATTGCCACACAACCAGTCCCAGGATTTCAGCACTACCAGCTCCCACAACAGCTCTGAAAGGAGTGGCAGCCTCTCAGGTTGGTTCCACCACTGTGGGTGGGTGAGGGACGGAGGGTCTGTCGGTCAGCAGCTCACCAGGAAGGTGGAACACCTCCCAGCTGCAGTTTTTGCATAGGTACGGGGGTGCCTTCCCACTGGAACATCAACAAACAGCATTGTGTTGGCCTCTGCTAAAAAAAAAAAGAAGCCTTTTGCAAAACCTCATGGTAGAGAGTTGGAGAATCCTCCCAGCTGGTGCTTGTTGGTGCAATTGCCAACCTTGCTTTGTCATGTCCTTTTCCCAACAGCAAAGCTGTGTTGTAAAACAAATATATTTCCACATCAATCTTCAGTGTGTAGGTTTCCCCACAGTGAACTTCTTGAGAAGATGAATTCTTTTGTTGAGCAAACAGTTTCCCTACTCCCACATGCCATTTCTAAACACTGTTTTTCAGTGAAGTAGCTCAGAAATAGAGGTAGGTCTCTGCAAGTTGACTAGGGTTTCAAAAATTGGGCCAAATCTGCATACAACCAGAATGTAAATTTTATGTGCGTACTGCATGTTATATTGGAAACATGATGCATTTTCACTGGAAGAAAATATTTCAGGTACATGTGGTCTTGGCTTCCTTGTCGCTTATGCTATGTGTAACCATGACATATTTTTTTTCAAGACAAAAACTTAAGTCCCTGTAATTAAAATCAAAGTCTGCTATTTCACTTAGCTGAAGTACGAGGGAGAATTTTCAAATTCATAGCTGTTTGAATTTCCACTATAAGCTGGAGGAATCATAATAGTAACAGATCAACCCCAACTTCTTTCTGTCAGTTTAAATGACAGTTCAAATTGAATGTTGAGATCAGAAGCCTCTAATCATTGGCCTGTAACTCCAGCAGCCAAATGTGTTTGGAGGTCTTGTGTTCGTGTGTGTTCATGGGCAGTATTAGTTGTTTTGAATGGGATACAAAAATAGGCTTATGGCGTTGACAGAGAAGTATCATGGAAGCCAAATTCATACAGTATTTCAAGAAAGGCTCTTGTTTCTTGTATGTGAGATGTATTGGCAAGTATCTTAGGAAGTCAGCTTGCTTTTCTGACTGAAAATGCAGAAATTGATATGCTGAGGTACGTATGTGCCAGTTATTAGAGGGCAGTATCACACTTCAGAGGTGTTGACAGCTACAGCTGCCTGAGAACTTTCTCAAAAAATACAAAGTTCCATTGCAAAATGCCAATTGATCAAAAGCTGAACTTTGAATGGATTTTTCAAGTAAAGCATATTTTGTGTGGTGTTTCTCACTTTGAAAGAAAATCTCTTGACAACACGCAGTAACCAGGTTACCCAGTCTTTCTATGGCCAGGGCATGCCTGTTGTGATCAAAGCAGCTCACACCTGGATGCCCCAATGCTCAGATGAGTGTCAGACTACTGGACTTCACAGTCAGTATTGTGCTCACCATTTCCCACTAATTATGTCTTTAATGCAGGGTAATTATGTCTGTAACACATAAGAAACTCGGGGAAACCTTCAAATAGCCCAATAATGAGAGCATCACTGGAGTCAGAGATCAGCTTTGATTACTTAGTTCCTATCAGGGTGAGCAGGGACTTGTTCTCTCACTTCCTTGGTTGGTACTTTAAGTACTACTGACCATTCTGACTAAGTTTCTATCTCTCTCAAATAAGTATAATGAGAAATCCTATCCCACTGTGGAATGGAAAATAGCTAAAAACTTAACTGCTTTGTGAGGCAGGGAAATGTTGTGGCTGTACTTTGCACAGCTCCAAGCTTATGTCAGTGCTGTGATCATCAGCCTGACTGGCAAATTCTTTTTCCAGGATCTGATTCATCTAGGGATTTAAACAATATAATTGAATTTCAGTGTGAGGAGACACTTAAACATTAAGCATCATTGCCATGAGGAAACAAGGCTTCTGTGCAACAGTTTTCAAGCACAGACCAGGCATTAGGCATTTGTCTGTTCCACTAGTTTGACAGTGGAGTAACTTTGCCCATGGAGGCAGAAATCTGCCCAGCTGTGTTGTGTAGGTTGCTTTTCATACCAGTAATGACCTTGGAGGTCCTTTCTTTTATTTCTTCATCTGAACAGTTCCTCATCTCTCTGTTTTCCTCTTTTTAGTACCTGTTTTCTTTGACCTTTCTCTCCAATATGCCCAAATCCAATTGACTCCATACTACCACCCCACACATCCAACCTCCATTTTAATGTTCTCCTGAGAGTACCAAAATTCTACACAAAATCTCCCTCTCCACCTCAACTAATCTCAATGCTGAAGTTCTCCGTATTTCTCTTCTCTGAGTACTCCTTGTTTAAATTCCCCTGCAACATACACAGAGACACACACACACATTCTTATGCATGTGCTTTCCTTGCAAACCAATCCCTCCTGCCTTAGCTCTTGTTGGTTGCTATTTCTGCTGACTTTTCAAAAATCCCCCATGTCCCACAAATTATAATTAACATACTTCCTTTGAACTGTTCTGTGACCCTATATTTAACTCTGCTTTCTGCTATACCTGTGCTTTGAAAGAGTTCTTTTCTCTCCAGAACTTTCATGTGTTTGTTCTTCCACTGCCAGCATCACAGGGGTGACTTTTCTTTTGATCAAAATATTCTTTCCCTTTTCAAGAATGCTTCCCTTTCTGCACAGCTACAGAAGGAGGGAAGAAAGAGCCTGTCTTGCATCCTAATAAATAGAATATCAGCTCAGTTTGCACGTAGTGAATGACAGGATGCTGGCTGGACTTACCAGAAACATTCCAAGACAAGGAAGAAAGAACTCTGGTTTGGAATTGAGTAGTGGAAAACAAAATCTTGTTTGCAATATGATGCCAGCCAGGCTGATTAGTTGCTGGACTTGTTGCTTGTCTCTAGCTGCCACAACAGAAGGTGAAAAGAGAAGTCTGGCTGCTTCAGAATCACAGAATCACCTTGCTTTTTCACTCTCTTTGTGTTCCTGTTTTGGTGCAGCTGACATTTGGAGATAACAGAAGGCAGCCACTGTCTCTCAGACAGAAAGTCCCATATAAGACACTTGTCTCTTTTGCTGGGATTGCAGCTTCTTCTAAAGGCCTCTATGCATAAAGCTAGAGCCCTGGCAAAGAGTGTGGTGCCTGCCAGTGCACGCCATGCCACTATGCCTTACAAGTAATTTTTTGGATTTTTTTTTATTTATTGCTATTAAAACGTTTTTATATGTTTTGTTGGGGTTTTTTCTTTCCTGATCCTTATAAATCAGCAAGAGACGTAAGTGGGTAAGATGGATTAGACTGTGGATTATGAACAGGCAAGGGATGAATGATTGCTGTATGGGTACTCCACTGAAAAAGCTTGTGATCAACTTGACTCCAGCAAGGCTTTTGATACTGTCTCCCATAACATCCTCATTAGGAAACTCAGAAAGTGTAGGCTAGATCAGTAGATGATGAGGTGGATTGAGAGGTGCTGGGTGGACAGAATTCAGAGGGTGCTGATCAATGGAGCAGGGTCGAGTTTGAGGCCTGTAACCAGCAGTGTCCCCCAGGGTCACTACTTGGTCCGGTCTTGTTCAATGTGTTCATCAGTGACCTGGACGAGAGGACAGAGTGTATCCTCAGCATGTTTGCTGATGATCCAAAACAAGGAGGGGAGGCTGACACTATGGAGGGCTGTGCTGCCATCCAGCACAACCTGAACAGGCTGGAGAGCTGGGTAGAGAAGAACCTAATGAGGTTCAACAAGGGCAAGTGTAGGGTCCTGCACCTGGGGAGGAAGAAACCCAAGCACCAATATAGGTTAGGGATGGACCTGCTGGAAAGCAGTGCTGAGGAGAAGGATCTGGGAGTCCTGCTAAGTAGCAAATTATCCATGAGCCAGCAGGTGCCCTTATTGACAAGAAGGCTAATGGAATCCTGGGTTGCATGAAGAAGAGTGTGGCCAGTAGGTTGAGGGAGGTCATTCTCTCCCTCTACTCTGCCCTGGTGAGGCCACAGCTGGAATACTGCCTTTCAATACTACTGTTCAAGAGAGACAGGGAACTAATAGAAAGAGTCCAGCAGAGGGCCACAAAGATGACTGGGAGATTGGAGCATTTCTCTTGTGAGGAAAAGCTGAGAGAGCTGGGGCTTGTTAGCCTAGAGAAGGGAAGGCTGAGGAGAGACTTTATCAGTGTCTACAAGTATCTAAAGGGTGGGTGCAAGGAAGAAAGAGCCAGACTTGCTCACTGCTTTTCTGCTCTATTAGAGCTGCACATCAAAACCAGAACCTCTTCTTCACAGTGGAACAACATACTTGAATCCTGTGAAACAGGGAATCCTGAAGCATTACAGATTACCTCCTGATGTTTTTAAAAAATGGTACTTAATAAATTCCTATCAACAAAATCCTTTTTGTTTTGACAACTTGCACTCATCATTCTGGGTGAAGGATATTGAGTGTAATGACAAGTTTAACCTTAACCTCTGTTTTTCATAGAAAGAGATTATGGAAAACATAATCACATTGGATAAGCACATTGGATTCTGACATTTAAAATAATTTGCTATGTTCTATCATATTTTTATCTAACAATGAATTCAAGAAGTCATAAAGTAGACATGAATAAATCAATAAATATATATCTGATGCAGCAAAACGTCATTCTCTGGTTGTGCACTACTGTAGTACAAATATATGGAGTTTTTAAAAGAAGTGATTTTCAGCAATTATTCAGAATATTTTTCCATTCCATTCTATTATTATTTATAACCTGGTAACAGCATTAGCACGTTGATGCTGATTCTGATGAGATATATTTATATCTTTTTGGGGGGACATGCCATCTGGAACCAGAATTATTTCAAAGAAATGTAAATAGCTAGTTTCCCCCCCCCCCTTTGTATCTAACTTTTTTTTTTTCTTTTTGTATTTGCAGGTGGAAAAGGAGGGAAAAAGAAGAAAAACAAAAATACTGCCAAGCCCCAGAAAAATAATGGTTCAAACTGGGCCAGTGTTCCCCTCCCACCCCCTCCTGTGCAGCCACTTCCAGGCACAGAGCTGGAACACTATGGAGTAGATCAGCAAGAAGCAGGGTAATTTTTTTCTTTTGAAGAAAAATCTGTGGTTTGCAGAAATTAGGCTTTTTAATTATTGTTATTATTATTATTATTATTATTATTATTATTATTATTATTATTATTATTATTATGCTAAGTGACAATATTATTCTGTTTTGTTTGGTAAAAAAAAATGAGAGCACCTTATCCTATAGGCTTATTCAAGGCTGTGCAGGAGGAATGTTTGAATACCTTTTCTTGATAGTGACTGAAGATGAAAATAAAAGTGACCTTGCTTCATCATCCTGTAGGGCTTCTCTGCTTATTCATGCTGAGAGGTATCTTGTTTCACATGTAGCTTAATTGAATTCTGTTGGGACAGCTTGCAGATGGTGGGACTCAGAGTGAGTAACAGTGACATAATCTGACTCCTTGTATTTTTTCACTGATTTGGTGTTTAAAAATATTAAAGACAACAGAATAAAGAAACCCACGCTGAATTGGATAAATTTTACAAGATCAGCCAGGGATAACAATCTTCTCGTCAGCTTTTGGAAGACATTTCACAGTTGTGGGAGGCAGCTATTTGCAGGCATTTTTCAAAATTATTTAATAAACTCGTGGGTTTCTGGAACTTTACACTTACTTTTTGATATCTTAAACTTGTTTTCAAGGACACAAAATCATGGACAAAAATGCATTAAATGAGAGGAAAGAGTCATTTCCTACACAGAGAACAATCGTGGAAAGTTTTTTATGAAGTGAAATTATATAAAATACAAGGTTATCAAACTCTGGAAGAAAATCAGAGTATATAGAAAAATATTTTACTGTGGTCAGCTCTATTGAAGCTTTTGAGAAACATTCTGTCAGGGACAAATTTCTACCTGTGTAAAACATGGTTTAATTAATATTTTCTAATTATGAAACTTATGTTTTACAGATGATTGTAATAGCCTTACTAAATAAAAATATTTCAGGTGTTATTTATTTTAAGAAAAATTAGAAAATTAGATGAATTAAATATTAATATTTGAGTTTATACCAACTCCTTGAACTCTTAAAATAAGCAATGACTGTGTAAGTTAGTAGAGTTCCTATTATAATGAAGCTCCATTAAGGCTGTATTAGTGGTAGAATTTCAAAGCAATGTAAGGGGAAATGAATAATCCAACTGATCTTTAAATCTTAAGGCAAATATGCACATAAATATTATGTTCTTTATTCTGTTATAAAAAGCTAAAATCAATTTAAGATGGTTTCATCATACAGTATTTGTCTTATCAGTTTATATCTTTAAGGCACCCAGGTGGCCATTTCACTAAAATAATTACATGTAGAAGGCAAACAACTTGCATTTTCTTTCAGAACAATGAAATAGCATAAAAAGTAAATGGAAATACCTTCTAAAGAAATCCCTTGTGACACAGACCTTGACTCCTCAGTTGCATAAAGTATTTGTTATTTAACTGGAAGGAGCGATGTTGGTCACCAAGACAACAGTAGTTATTTAAGGATAAAATAGTCAGCAGCCTTCCAGGTTCCAAACAATTTAGACTTCGTTTTTCCTTTGATTATATTTTGAATTACTTTTTGCTGATTTTGTAACATCACATTAGTAGTGGTGGTAAAGGAACATTCTAATGTGCATTTTGCCAAATAAATAAATAAAAATTAGACTTACGTATCAGTCTTGCATTACAGTAATTTGCCACCAACTTTGCTGCACCCAATGAATCTGCAATGCCTACACTTTGTGAAGATGTATGCAATAGTAATGGCAGTTCTCTATTCAGGAATTGACCTTGTTTCCGTGGTTTTCAGCATGCTAAAATAGAATAAATCATAGGCTGCATTCTTTATGTTGTCTTTAATTTTGACATATTGGGTAAAAAAGCCCAAGCCAAAAACAAACAAAGAAAACCAAGCAAATTTTTAAGACTGTTTTGGTTTTGATTATTTGCTTTGATGGATACTATGTATGACAACTTCAATGTGTTTGAATTTTAGAATGGAGATGTGATTATATTGTGAATTAAAATTGGAAAATTAACTCTAAGTCAGGAAAACTGAAGGCTTTATTAAAGTTCTCACTATGTGATATAAAAGGTGAATGGTTAGAGCAATAAAACAAGGAAGCTGGCATCTAAATGCACTTATTTTTCTGTGCTTTTCTTCCTATAACTTTTGAATTCAAGTGTGTATTTGGGATACATATCCCAGATAAGCTAAGATAAGCAACTTTGACACCTTATTTTGCTTACAAAAAATTAACACCAGTGGCCTATTGGTTTAAAAATCATAAAAGAAAATCCACAATAGAAACAAGTGAAAAAAAAGTCGCCTATTGTAATCATAGGTAAGGGAGAAAAAAAAAACTTTCTTAGTTCTCCCTACTGTCATTCCCAGAAGAACTGAGATTTGCATTCACCTCCATATTTTCATGAACCGCATGGCACATAAGGAAACCTAATCTCCTTCTGTGGTACGGTGACCTGCCTATTGGATAAGGGAAGGGTTGTGGATATTGTCTATCTTGATTTTAGTGAGGTATTTGACACAGTTTCCCACAGCATTCTAGAGAAGTTGGCTGCTGGCTTGGATGGGCATATGCTTTGTTGGGTTAAAAACTGCTTGTATGTCCAGACCTAAAGATCTATGGTCAACAGACTTCAATCCAGTTGATGTCCAGTCATGAGTCGTGTTCCCCAGGGCTCAGTACTGGCACCACTCCTGTATAACATCTTTATCAATGATCTAGATGAGGGGATAGTGTGCACCCTTAGTAAATTTGCAGGTGACACTAAGCTGGGTAGAAGTGTCAATCTCTCTGAGGGTAGATAGTCCCTACATGGGATTCTCGATCAATGGGCCAAAGCCAGTTGCGTGAGTTTCACTATGCCCAAACGTCAGGTCCTGCACTTCAGCCAAAACAACCCCCACCAACGCTACAGGCTTGGGGAGAAGTAGCTTTAAAGGTGCCCAGCAGAGAGGGGCCTTGAAGTGTTGATTGACAACTGGCTGAACATGAGCCAGCAGTGTGCCCAGGTGGCCAAGAGGGCCAATATCTTTCGGGCCTGTATAAGGAACAGTGTGGTCAGCAGGACCAGGGAGATGATCTTACCCCTGTACTCAGCACTGGTGAGGCCTCATCTTGAGTACTGTGTGGAGTTTTGGGTCCCTCACTACAAGAAGGACATTGAGTCACTAGAGTGTGTCCAAAGAAGGGCAACAAAGCTGATGGAGAGTATGGAACCTATGTCTGTCTTACCAGGAGTGGCTGAGTGAGCTGGGATTGTTTAGGCTTGAGAAAATGAGGCTGGGGTAAAAGAGTAGTTTGCCCAGGGCAGTGGTGGAGTCGTCATCCCTGGAGGTATTTAAAAGACATGTAGATGTGGTGCTTAGGGACATGGTTTACTGGTGGACTTAGAAGTGTTTGATTAACGTTTGGCCTTGATTATCTTGAACCTTTCCAACCACGGTAATTCTGTGAAAGGTGAACATATTAATCCATGCAGCTATTTTATATGATATGCTAGCTTTTTGGTTGTCTTAAATTCCTATTTAATCTGTCCTGAAAGTCTGTTTATACTGTTATTTCCTTAGCAAGCTCTTTCATGTGAAACTTTCCCTTTTTTGTGGTTTTCTACAAACTCTATGCTTGTTTCTTTTTGCCTTCCTTAAGTTGAGAGTGTAAAAGTGACAGAGCTATTCCACTGTACATTTCTAGCAATATGAGTTAGGATGATCCCCTCACATTTGGGTGGCAATGTCATGAGTGAATATTGCAAGGAAAGACAAATCAGAGCTAATCATATCTTAATTCTCTCCTAAGAAATCGAATATGTATCATATAACATTTTCTTAAATCTCTGTTACAAAAATGGTAATGGTCATTCACTCAAAAGCTCTTCAATGCCATGTGTTACCATGCAGCATTTATGTGCACATCTGTACATGAACATATCTTTGTGTATCAATATAGGGTTATATTGAGATGTAGTTTTAAAGTGATACTGTCCTTAATTACAAGATAAGTCTTCCATAGACTTTTGGATTGTTAGGCCAGGTTGTTTTAGCTATCCAGAACCTGTATTTTTTAATACAGACTACAGACTTTTAAGTAAAGAAAAAGTACTTTAGTTCATTTTAGAAATCCTTGGCTAAATGTTCTGTAAACAGAATAGTAAATGTTCTGTTGATAATACAGATTTTTAAACTTCTTTGTCTCAATGTTTCCAGCCCTTTTATAATCCCAGCTTCACACTTGAGAAAATTGGCAGTCATTTTTTCTCTGGGAAACTGGTAATTCCTTCCTTCCAAATCAGAGCCCTAGAGGAGTGGTTTTAAACTGGTTTGAGAAATGTATCACGCAGTGCATTGCCTTCCTACATTGCAGAAAAAAGAGGGCTGTACCTCGTCAGCAGTCCTTGAAGGTGAAAATAAGATAAAATGTCTTAGATTATGCTTGGGAAATGGCCCTTGGAGTTTAAGATAGTTTTACAGTGAAGGAGTAGTGAGAGCATTTCGTTGTTTGGTTGCTTTTTGAAGAGAGCTTGCATGTCCTGAGGTATTTTGGAATACACTAACAGTTAAGAAGAAACATGTGCAGATCCTCAAGGAACTGCAGACCCACTGGGTGTTTTGAAGATGGGAAGAGCTGACAGTGTTGAGATTTTAGTGATCATCAGCTGATCACATCTGAAGCTGTGTTCACATTAGGGAATTGCTCTGGGGAGGTAATGCATGGGGAATGACAAAAGCCGTAAGGTCTTCATGTCCTGGTTAATGTTGGTGTCTCTAAAGGATAGGGTCCTTAGATGATACTGTAATATAGCATTGAATTGAATAGTCCTGTAATGAGGACAGAGACAGAAAAGGATTGTGTTATTGGCAAAGCTTACATAAGAAATGGTAGTTGAATATTAAGGTTCTGCTTCTAGCCTTGATCAGCTGTATTATTGCCTCTTACACCTTTAAAACAAGACTAAAAATTGAACTGCAAAAACCTATTGAAACATCTTTTACATGTGAAGAGAGAAGAATCTGATATTGAACAATATTGGTAGATATTAATCTTTTCATTTACTTGAGGCAGGTGTGTTGAAAATGTTCAGAAATTTAGCACTTCTCAGCTAAGATCCAGTAGATATAAGTTTAAAGGTGGGGTGCTGGCAGAGCTGTCAACATATGTGCTAATGTATTTTATCTGCTCATGCTGTGACATAGCATATGCTTAGGGTCAGTGCTGCTGTGACATAAATGAATTGCACATCAGTAGTAGATACCTATATGCAGTGTGGTAAAATCAGAATTCAAGTGTAGCTTTTTATTTAACAACAAAATAAAAACAAATAGTAAATTTATAGACAAATAAAGGAGAGGATGAGAGTAAGGAAGTGCGTAAGTGCAACTATGTAAAGCTCACTCTGCCTTTTAAGGATGCTGCTGTTTTCATATCTAGGTCAATCTTCAACACATTCTCCTAGGTTAATGATCCAGGAAGTGAATTAGCTCATTTTTGTTGTTGATTGTGGTGTAATACTACATAATCACCATAAACAAATGTTATCATGGATCACTAATTTTTTTTGTTGCAAGTCTTGTTCAAGTTGCTTAGCAGTTGTGGGGAAAATTAAACTCAGTAAGGAGAATTTGAGCAATTATGACCCTATTTTCATTAAATGTTACAGCTCACACTGTGTTCAAACTGTGGCATACACTCTACTTCACATTAGAGATGAGATTTGAGATATACTAAGCTCACTTGTTTTTTTATTTTAGATATGACAGTGATGGTTGGTGCCCACCTTTGCCAGTTCAAACCTACCTACATCAGGGCATGGAGGATGAGCTTGAAGAAGATGACGACCGTGTTCCCACACCTCCTGTCCGAGGAGTAGCTTCATCACCTGCAATCTCTTTTGGGCAACAGTCAACTGCAACCCTCACACCTTCTCCACGAGAGGAGATGCAGCCAATGCTTCAAGCCCACCTTGATGAATTAACTAGGGCTTACCAGTTTGATATAGCAAAGCAGACATGGTAAATGTTTGAAGGGGACACCTAAGGTCTGGGAAATGAGAACATAATAATAATTTATTCCTTGATGACATAAAAACCAACTTTGTTCAACAACATTTCAGTAATGTTCCAAAGCAGTAGAGTGGAAGAAGAAATAGCAAAATCATATCAAAAGTGTGAAGGCCTTAAACATTAGTAGGTGCTTTTTAAACACTACAGGTTGGTAAATCTAGATTATATACGTCTGGAGTAGGTCATTTATACTCACCTACTCACGACTTTTGTGCAGTTCAGAGGATTGTCTTTTCAGGGTAGCAAAAGATGTTAATTTTTCTAGCATTTTAAAAACCACTGAGGTTCTAAATTCCTGCTGAAAAATAATGCTAGTCACCTGTAATAGCAATGTAGCTGGTTTTAGCCTGTGTCACAAGAGAATGAAGCATTTGCATCTCTGTCTGTAGTTTGAAATGCCATGAAAATTTCTGATTCTCGGGGAAAACCCTAGAAATAAGAGGAAGGAAGTTGTTAGAACTTGCAAAATGGAGCTAGTGTTGTAGTGTACTTTATGCCTATTGAGTGGAAGTGCGAGCAAATGCCACTGTAACATTTCCCCCGCAAAACAAACAGAAGCAATCTCTTTAGGGACTGAAAAAGAACTTGTCAACTGCACCAGACTGGGATATGGTGAAGGTCAGTTGCTTTCTGGATGTTCCCTAAGCGGCAGTTGTCCTTTTACAACTTTTCTATCCAGACAAAGCCTGCGAATCTCGGAGGAGAAGAGCAGAGCTAGTTACTGAATGGCAGGCTGCCAGCAGAGAAGCAGCCTTTCTTCACTGGTAAATAGAGCCACAAAGTTATTCAGCTTGAGGTACCATAAATAGATCAGGCAGGTAGGCAGACGGTGCCAAATCAAAGCCAGCTGTTTTCCCTGGGCACCGTCGAAGCCTCAAGGCTTGTCTGCAATCTGCACTCGCTCAACAGTGTGCTTTGGTCCTGCTGCAGTGCCACGCTGCCAAGCACAGCCCCTGGCCTGCCTGTGGGACAGACCCAAATCCCAGGCAGCAGCTAGACCTGGCCCATTGAAGGTAGCTGACTTCTGAGCCAGCACACAGATGCACACCCTGTCTGCGCAGTCAGCTGATGCTGCATTTTGCAGCTGTTACCCTTTCTATGCCCTGCAAACTGTGGGTGCCAGTCAAGAAGGACTCTGTAGCAAAGCCTCTTGCAGCTGACAGGAAAGGTCTTGCCTCCTTTTTTTGGAAACATACAGATTGATATAGAACTTTTCCAATGTCCTTAGCAGTACACGGATTTTAATGTCACTCTTGTGGAAGGTCACAATAATTGAATCTGGAACTCTGAATAAAATATAGAGGAGAGAATCTGTATTTTCATACTAAGACCTTGTACCAGATGCTAGGGTAAATATGGAGAGCTGCAAATACAAATGATTTTTGCTGTAGTTGTGACATGGGATTGTTTAATGGTTGGATATTGTTTAGCTGCACTGATTTGCTGTTTGGCAAATACTGTTCAAAATCAGTGGAAAGTTCTCCATTGTCTGAAGTGGGAGGGAAGATTTCTTTATTTTCAAAAAGTTAACATGTCCAGTGTAGAGAGAGGGAAGCAAAAGAACAAGATGAGACATGTCAGATAGGTTACTGCACTGAGAGAAATATAGGGACTAGCCAACTAGAAATTTGAGAAAGAGCACATTAGAAATTACTGGAAAAATACATAATCATTGTGGCCTTGATCCAGCAAATCACTTAAGTATATGTTTAACTGCAAGAACATGAGAAATTGATTTCAATTGTTCTATCACAAGCTTAACATTAAGCATATACTTAAGTATTTTGCTTGACTGGGAGCTAATCACTCTGTTTATTGGGGGTTAGTTAGATGGTAGTGCCCTTCAGCATGGTGTTTTGAGCACTGCATAGCTAAGAATGGTGTCCAGGCAGAAAAGCATTCAAGGACTGCCAATCTGAAGGAGGTTGTATATCAAAAGGTAAGCATTTGTTCTGCAAATAAGCTTCAGAATAAGCAATAATTTTAAACCTGCAGCAAGATGGAGAGAGGTTGCAGTGGTACATAACATTTACCATGACATTTTCAGCTCCCACAGATTTACATTAGGAAAAGAAAAAAGAAAAAAAAACAGGACTGTTTGAATAAAGAAAATTACAGCAGCTATTAAGTGTAGACAATGGCACCACACAAAGTTTTCATGAAAAATATATCACAGCTAGGTGAGCAAGCAGGTGACAGTTGTCATTTTTTCTGTTATGCTGATGTCCAAGCAAGAGACCAGCAGAATCCTGGATCTCATCCAAAGTGCTGCCAATTTGAATCAGGTCATGGCACCTCATGAACAGCCACCCAAAGATTCCCATGTGCCTAAGTTTGCAGTTTCAAGCATTCTACATGCTCTTATGCCAAGACCAGTCATGCCTGGATCCCCTGGCACAGCTTGCTGTTTACCTGTACTTCTGCATTTAAAGCTGTTGAGTTTTCTTTTCCTTTCTAGCCTTTCAGACACCACACAAATGAAACTCCAAGTCTCTTTGCCCATTTAGCTATCCTCTGGGTCTTTTTTTTATCTTTGTGTTTCTTTTTTTTAATTGTGATTCCTGCATGCAGTAATTTCACACATGCATGCCCTAAAACTGCTGCAATTAAGTCAATTCAACTACTTGGGATAAAGCAAAATAAAAAGGCCTCACTGATAATGAGTTTATTGGAGTTGAAAATGTTTTCTACTGGTCATTTCCTCTTCTTTAGGGTGAGCTCTAGAGCTCTGAGCTCTTTAAGCAGAAAGATGAAAAATAATTTTGGCTCAATGTGTGATTTGCAGTGTGTAGTATGGGATGAGACAATGAATGTTATTCAGAATATTCAGTTGTGATTCAGAATTTCACATTTCCGTGGACTTACTACCTGATTTATGTAGCCTCTCTGTACATCGTTTCTCATCTGTAAAAGGTCAATCTTGTTCTTTCCCATCTTACAGGAAGAGGAGTGTATTTAAGACTGGAAAGTGTGCATGTACTCTGGTATTAGAAGCTATGGTGAATAACTGAACTGACTTTTCTTGACTTTGACCTAAAAAGAACACTGTAATTCTACTTCAGGACTTGTTGAAAGGTTTTTTTTCTATTCACCATGGGATACCAATTGTCATCCATTCTGATGATGTTTTCCTGTTTGTTTCTGTAGGCACATCCAAAGCAATACTCAACCTCCTCAGGCTCCAGTTCCACCCCTAGGATATGTATCTGGAAACCTTATTTCTGATTTGGAAACAGATGTTCCAGATGATGATGATGATGATGACGATATTGAAGAAGAAGCTGTAGAAATCACTAGGCCACTAAGAGGTCTAGAGCATACGCCAGGCTCCAGTATGGACAATCTAGACAGCTCTGTGACAGGTAACCAAACACAGTTAACAGGGACACCATCTTGTTCCTAACAGTAAAATACATCATCAGTCAAACACTTTCTAAGTGAAAATTTATTCCACTCTATTTCTGTAACATTTTAAATGTGTTAATATTAAACGCTAAAGTTAAAGGAAGATTTGAAAATTCTTTGCTTTACTGCAAAATGATAAGAAACTTCATGAATTTTAAAAAGCTTTAAAGACTTGAAAGAAAACTCAATTATATCCTGGCTTTCATGAATAGTTCACTCTACTGGAGAAGCAAGCTAGTTGCATAAAAAGGAGAGGGATGACCTCGGCTTAGGAATATATATTTCATATATCAGAAACAGCATAAAAATGCTATTATAAAGCTGTTTTAGATATTTTGCTGGGTAAATGCTTTAATAGATGAACCCAGGGAAGTTAAAAGACTGTAGAGTAAGTGTCGTTAGATGAGCACATTTATTTGTAAATTAAATGCAACATTTAGATAGGAAAATGTGTATTTTAAATCTAGTTTTTATTCCTGAATTTAGTATTTGTTCCCTTTCACAGAAAATACTTAATTAATCTGATACTATTTCCTTCACTGCTTCTTACCCTTTATGTGCCTTGGAAAGTCATCATCAAAAAGGACCTAGAAAGTCTTGCTAAACTAGTGCTTAGAATCTGAATGAATAAAATTGCTGTTGATGAAATGTAGGCTGTGAAAAATATTTTGTGAAAAATACAAATTCTATATGGACATCATGTACATTTTGTAAGCATCAGTGTATTTACCTTTAGGTTGAACTTTGGCTTTTATATGATATACTGTGCCATAAATGTACAGCTACACTGAATACTCAGATATAAGGTTCAGAGTTCATAAAAGCTGGTGAGTGCTTCTTCAGCCTCTGATCTCAGCAGGAGAACACTGATTGCTAGTTGTACCCTAAGGAAGACTTGCTCAGTACAACTTACTGCCATAGCACCACTGAATTTCATCTCTTTGTTCCGGACCTTTGAAATTCCAGGGATTTTGCACTCTTACTTAAACATGGCTATTCTGAAAACACGGCAGGAATATGACAGTGATGGAGCATCAGTAGCCATAATGTTCTTCCTTTATACTTGTTGAATTAGTGCATAGCTTAATACCACTTCCCAGGTTTTCCTTCACCCTAGGGCCAGACTACTTGCAACCTAATTAAAAATTAAGAATCCGCTGCTGCGATTTGAAATCCAGATTCGACTGAAGGCCGTAGAGTTAAAGTTTAAATCACTGAGTTGAGAAGGTTGACTTATTAGTGCATGAGTATGTTAAGTCACTTCCCTTGAATTTCTAGTGTAATCTCCTTCAGGCTATAATTCTGCATATTTTTGCATATCTCACTAATGGCGCAGAAAACCTTTCCGTTAGGAATACAGGAAGGGTTTTGCACTGGTGATACAGAAGTAAATAAATAAATAAACCAACTTGCTATGTATTTTCAATTTGGTGTGTATTAATATGCCAATGTTGATATATCTGTAAATCAGAAAATTAATCTTGTTCACATTTGCATTTTCACCCAATATTTTGGACCACCTTATTTAGTGCAAAGTGAGAAATAGCTGCATGTCTGCTCCAATTTGCAGGCTTCTGTGCCTATTTCAGTTTATCCTTGTATGAATAACTTTCAGTCTTCCTATAATGGTTATAAATTTTGCTTAATTATTGGAGTGTTAAGTGTTTAGTTATTGGAATGCTAAAGGCTTCCTGTTGTTTGTTTTGTTTGGGTATTTTTGCAAGAAAGCGGACAGAACTTTGTAAGGTAGACTGTGAATGCTTTTCCACTCATTTACACCACACTATGTTGATATGGCCACACCCAGCTGAACATTAAGGTTTTGCTTTTGCTTTTTCTTGTTTAATTGCTGTCTGGATCCATTCCTTGAGTTGGTTCACCACATGGCAAGCTTTTTGCCAGAAGTACAGGGGGAGGATGTGCAGCTGGAAGGGAAGCAAAACAGGGACAGACTGCCCAACATTTAATTGACTTTAAACAATTAGGAAACTACAGCTTTACAAAAAACAGACAGAGAACGTAAGTCTAAATTATCTGCAAAATGGCAAACTCTCCAAAGAAAAAAACTACTTCTGTTTTCCTTGGTTACTATGCAGGCAAAAACCTCCATTTTATGAGGGATTGATTTGGGCAAGTTTTTTTCTACAGGTGGAAGGAAATTGCTTATTATGCTTGAGGGAATTGTTTCAAAGGAGAATTTTAATATTTTTTTTTCTGTTAACTCTTCCAGGCTGTGTTTACAGGTGTTAAAGAGGGTATAGAACAAATTGCATTCATTGTTTCTAAGCTGTTTGCCATTCTTTTGTTTGTTGGCTTTTAGAATACTGTAGAACAACTAAATTGTTCTTTCTTGCACTGAGAAAATATAAGCTTGTCTTTTTTTGTAGGGCTTTTAGTGACTTAGACCAGCATTTTCCTAGGAATTTATATTCCGAGTCCTCACTTCTTTTAACCATTATATTTAAAAAATGGGGGCAAATGAGAACAGCTTACCTGGATGAAGTGATATTTCTGAAATTTTCTGAGAAATTTAAATTGACATCCCACAGTTCCTTGTTCACTCTACAGTGAACAGGTTGAGTTTCCTCACCCTGTACCGTTAGCATGCCTTAGCAATGACTTAAAGATGTCATCACTGTCAGGTGAAATGGTATTTTGTTCTTTATGGCTGAGCTGAGACCTAGGTTTTCATCCAGTACCAAAAGTGGGATTCTCCGAGGGGTAACACTGGCACTACGTGACCCAGGCTCAAACTGCTAAATTCTTCTGAAACCACAGCGTTTCTCCTTTAAACTGTTTAAAAGTCAGGTTGTCATCCTGGCCCTTGGCTTTTAGTTACAGCTTACTGAAGACTCAGACAAGGATTTAATCTGTGCTGTTAAGCTTTTCTCTTTGCAGGTGGCAGAGACATAATGTTGACGTGTATAATACAGTGGAAAGAAAAGAAATGAGGAGTGCACAGTAACTATATGTTAATATTTTTAAGATATTGCAAAGAAAATTTAAGGAGGGAGGTTTAGATTTGAACGATTGTAGGATGAAATATGAAATCAAACCCAAAGTTTTACTTTGTTCCCAGAATGTTTAGGATATTGAGTTACATATTACGATTTAAAAAAAAAAAAACAAACAGCAAAAAAACCCGAACCAACCAAAAAACCTAAAAACCAGCTGTAAAACTTCTGCTCACTTGGTGTTTTATTCACTGTTATATAGGGTTATGTTTGCTTTCAGAGATATATTGAAATATATTTTTTCTTTTGCTTATGTTTAATGTTTGCCTTTATGATGAATTGCTGTGCAGAGGTATGGCATGAATGCTTACAAAGAGTCTGTTATATTATTCTGCTTTAATTTATTGCAGATGATGACTTTAAAAGAAATTAACTTGTTTCTCACTGAAATCACTAGGAACAACACTGGGTTTTTTTCAGATCAAAGTATTATGATTTGGGGGGTTTCTTTACCTTTTCCTCTCTTTCCCCAGCACCACCAGTGAAGCTGGTAGTAAGAGATGTTGTATCTTCAGTCCTTGTGCTTTTTGACTGAGAGGGCAGAAATATACCCCTTAACTAGAACAAGTCCTTTTCTACCTAACTGATACAAACTGATATAAGCAGAGATACTTTCTTGTCCACAGTATCACTGCAAATGGGTAACAAGTTTTGCATTTTTTAAATAGAATTATATAGATTTACATAATGATAGAGCTAACCATAACTTCTATAGCTCAGCAGGGAAAAAAATAATCCTTTGTTTCACATGTTTTCATCTTGATTAAAAGAATCACTGGTTGCTCTTTGTATGGTAAAAGTTTTTCATTGAGTCTGAGCACAGGTGGAATAATTATTGAAAATTACCAAAATTAATTCTCATGAACCATATTTTGCTATGGCAGAATTCAATATTTATATCTTTTTTTGCTCAGGGATACCTACTGCAAAAGATTCTGTGTTATAAGCTGTTAGACAGACTGTATTTCATAGGAAGAATGTGTTTCAGGGATTAAATATGTGGCCAGAAAATAGGAAACTGCTCCTTTTTGTACCTCATAAAAATGGTAATGCAACAATTAGCAGGGTCATATTATAAAGCACAGACTTTACTCTAGCTTAATGGATCTAGGGATATGCATTCATCAGCATGGATGGATTTAGCATAAAACGACATGTAAATGAATTGATGACTGATCATAAATTAATTTTAGTGCTGAAGAAGTAATAGACACAGCAAGATGCCACTTTATCATAGTATTTTACTGCTCAGCAGCATTTGAGCAACTACTTAACGTTCTGTGTGCATTTCTTTTTAACAGCTTGAATAAATTTGAGAAATTTTTGTGCCTTTCAGCAATATGGAAACAAAAAAAATTAGAATGATTGAAAATACAAACACAAATAAATTTAGCTAAGTGACATAAATTCATTTTTCATTAATTTTTTATGAAGGGCATTAATTATGGTTGGACCAATGAAGTGCCAAATATATATGTATGATTTTTACTTCCTTTCATTTAGTGTTTCCTGCCCCAAAATAAAAATTTTAAACTTTAAGGGCTTATTTCAGGTGTATTCATTTAAATAGTTGGGCATTTATAGCAAAGTGCAACATAAAGCATTAGACCATGTCTAATTTTTGTAATATCATATTTATGTTCTGCATTCAGGCCCTTCTATTATTCTTTCTTATTTTAATTGTACAAGGACTGTTGGCCCTTTTATTCCATCCTTTCCAACAAAATCAGTGGACATTCTTTCTTTCTAATCTTGTCAGCAGTCAGAAATATCAGATATGTCCAAAAGAGCATAATGCCTTTCTCCAGCAGATAGGCTAAAGGGATATCAGCTGAAGTAGCATCAGGCTCCAAGGACTTCATCCGTACTTTAAGCAGTCTAAACCTGTTCCATCAAAACCTTCACAGGAGCAGGGACTCAATATTCACATGTGCTTAATGGTCTTCTGAAGGAAAGCCCATAAGCCTACACATACAAGTCCCAGTGACATGATTTTAAGCATGTCCATAGTCTGGTTCATAGGGAGAAGTATGGGGTTTTCAGAAGTGTTAGTTAAAGGCAGCTTTTACTTCAAAAGTGATTTAGATTGGGTTGCTTGTTTTTGTGGTTGTTCTTTTGTTGATTTTTTTTTTTCCTGAAGTAGAACAAGAGTACACTTTACAAAGAAAAATAGCATTTTTATTGCCTGCAAAATGTCACTAAAAGCAGTGGCATGCAGCCTACAAGAAGCTAGCACCACTATTCCCCTCACCTTTTGCTGAGAGCAAAGAAGCTTTCTGTTTGCATTAGCACCAAGAGATATTTTATGGAGCAAGAAAACAGAGTTCAACTTTTCACAGAGTTGATTTTGCTCTGCATAAAGCATTTACTGCTGCTGTCAGCAAGAGTAAAATTTACAGTTGCCAGAAAGCATAAAAACTGCAATGTGCTCTTGAAAAACACATAGTGAGCTGCATGTAAAGGAGACACTAAAAGCCTGTTTCATTCCATTTCAAAATGCACAGCTGATCTGAAAGGGACGTCAGCATCTCTTATTCTGCCTTTATTCAGAGAGAAATAAATGTGCATCTGATTTGGAAACCAAGAGGCCAGTGGATGCCTTTAAATAAGCATTCACCATGTGTGCAGCATTAACGTGGCTGTATGGTGACCTGAGATGCCCGGGCTGGGCTCCAGCACTCCCATGCCTTCTGGGCAATAGATGCACCTCTGGAGGGCAAAGCAAACTGGGTTTTTAGTGCTGCGAGTTGTGGTGAGAAAAAGTTGCTTATGCAAGGAAACTGAATAGCTCAGGAACCTGCAGAAACAATATAGAGATTTTTACCACTGGTTACCTGGTCACATATGGCTGTGCATGCTGTATGTGTCTCATGGTAGCTTGCTGACTTTAGCAGTTAGGAATCATGGAATGATGGAATGGTTTGAGTCAGAAGAGACCCTTAAAGATAGTTTAATCCAACCACACTGCCCTGTGCAGGAACATCTGCCCCTAGATATGGTTACTCAAGCCTGGTCCAGCCTCAGTTTGAACACTTTCAGTGATGGCACAGCTTCTTTGGGCAACCTGTTCCAGTGTCTTACCATGCTCATCATATATTTTTTCCTTAAATTCAGTCTAAGTCTACTCCCAGTTTCAACTTGCTGCCCTTTTTTTCTGTTGCTACAGACCTTGGTAAATTCATCCCTTTTACAAGGTCCCTTTATATATTGAAAGAACTCTTCTCCAGGCTGAACAACACCAATTCTCTCATTCTTTCCTCACAGGAGAGATTTTCCAGTCCTGTGATAACTTTTGTGGCCCTCCTCTGGACCTGCTCTAACAGATTCATGTCTGTCTTGTACTGGAGACCCCAGGACTGAATGCAGTGCTCCAAGTGGGGTTACAACTTTGCTTTAGTTGTCAACTGTGTTGATGTCCTCACTCAGAAAAACTCACTTCCCTTACAAGAGCTGAGCAATACTTCTGGCCTGACAGGCAGTCCCTCCTAACACAAAAAAAGAAGAAAAAAAAGAGGGAAAGGAGAAGCTATCCATGGGGAGAGTGTGCTGTTCCTGGCCTTGCTGATGCATGCTGTCCATAGGAATGCAGAGAAATTCAGGAAAAGAGCTTTCTGATAGGGCTTGCCTGAAAAATTGCCATCCTGACAGCAGCACTCTACTGATACTAAAATTTAATTCTTGTTAAGAAAACCTGGTATGTCTGTGAGTGTGTTGAATGATAGGTATATGCACACACATTGGAGAGAGCATTGTAGACTTTTGAGAGAGCATTGAGGGCTTTTGCAGATTTCTACTGTATTTCATACAGAGGATGTGGATTTTTTGGGGTTTTTTTGACTGGATAAACTACAGTCCAACCTTTAAAGCAGCAGATGAAAAATATCAACTGTTCCTAGACAGCCTGAAAGCATCCCATCCCAATTATGTGTACTACATGTCTTGTAACAGCTGAATGACTGGTTAGCAAAGGGACAGAGCCATATGAGCAAATGTAAATTCAAACTTAAGTTCCTTTCAAACATCCACAGTCTTGTGCCTATGATACTGAAAACCAGGTAAATGATTTTATATCTATATAAATATATCTATCTCTACCTATATATCTATCTGTATCTATGTATCTTTATATCTATAGCTATTTATATCAATATATCTAGAAAATAGAATGTATCATTCAAAACCCTTGGTCCCCAAAACTAACAAGATACATGATAAATTTTCAGGACTCAGAGGTTCTTCCTTTGATATCTGTAGGTCTAGTCATATTTTTATGTTTCAGCTTGTGCTTACCTATTTTGCAGAATATGTTGATAAGCAATTGTTTGAAAATGTCTTCAGCTATAGCATTTAATTTTCTTATACCTTCATGAAGTGTTTTTATCTCTGTTATCTCTTTTCCTACTTCATCAATAGCTTTTTTACTCTCCATTCTCTATGATGTCCTATCACACTTTGATTGTTAGTTCAGAAACTCTCTTAGAGAGAATTCAGTCTTAGCCTTCCCTTGCTGTTTGTTATCTGGGCATCCTTACAGCTGTCTGCATCAGGTCAAGTCTTTTTGGAAAATAACAATTTTACGTGTGCTCTTGGCAAGCAGAATCAAACTCTGTCACTCTTTGTTGTGCTTAACACACTTTCTGCCTGTCAGACCTCCATGGGACTCTTCAGTTTCTTTTAATGTATCTTAGGAGTGCATGGGCTTTTGTTATTCTAGTCTGCCACTTTGCTGACATTAAAAGGTTTGGTCACTGCAGCATCACAAAATCATCCCTTGTTCTTGTGCTTTGTGGTGCAGCGTGCTACTTCCTAACCTCCAGTATTAATTTGTTGTACTCAAGACTTATTTCTGCAGAATATTTTCTATTATACTTTCTATGATTCTATGATTTTAGTTAATCGACCTGTCAAATTGGTACTAATAAGCAGGTTACTATTGATTTACTAGTTAACAGCTTTGAACACAGTAATACTTTATTCAACATGTGTTGAAAAAAGGCTTTCAGGAACACAACTTACACAGCTATGTATCTCATGTACATTTACATAAATTCACCTGTGCTAACTGAATAGTAAAGTCAGGGTCATGATGTGTATTTCCACATGTGTCTTCATATCTTTGAAAAGCAGGTCTCTGCAGATTCTCATGGGGTTACCAGCATGTTTTTTCACCATACACATGCCACTGTTTTTAAAAAGTGTATTTTGGAATTTCAGTACTTTGCAAAAAAATCTGAACTGAGTCATAGCTTTTGAAAATATTTCGTACTTACATGTTGGATAGCTGATCAATGCTTCGTGCATTGAGAAACCAAAATAAAATATAAATGAATAGCAAATAAGGTGAATATTTCCTTCACTCTTTTGCTCTTTATATTTTACTTCTGACAAGATTTTAATATTTCTTTCATGGCTTTTTTCTGGTATCTGTTTTTCTGACTATATTTTTATGATGTTATTATCACTTTCCCCTCCTGCAGTCGTGGTAATTGGTAGCTAGAAGGTACTATGAGGCCAGCATTGTCTTAGTGATTTACTCAGTATTAAATCTGAGAATATATTTGCTCTGCTCTTGAATGTTAATTATTTCTAACCTTTTAAAAAAGTAACTGCAGTCCTCTAAAACAAACTTCTTTAGGTCAGCTTCCTTCAGTCCATCAAAATCGCTCATCCCTTTAAAGGTTTTGATTGAGAAAATGACATAGTACTAGTCTTGTTTAAGAAGCCTTGTTCAAGACTTCATTTTGCAAATATCAAACTAGATACTGATTTATAGTGAGTCAAGTGAAAAGGTATAACATTCATTTCAATTCCAGGGAAAATGCATTAACTTTTGAAAGTGTTTTTTATGGAGCCTTTGCATTTGTAGAGAACAGATACCGTTTTGTTTACAGGATCAAAGCAACATGGAGCAAGCTGTGAATGTGATCCCACTTAGTTTTGATATTAATCTTTTATCACATAAACTTTGGGTTTCTCATTGTGAAAGGATATATTCAGCGGGACTTTAAGTTTTAGATTAATATTTTAGATGAATACTGCTCTTTTATATCACACTCTGTCAAATGAATTTTGGGTTTCCTGTTGAGAAAGGACATATTAAGTGGGTCTTTAAGCTTGAGATGATCAAAAATATCAATTGTGCACAACTCACTAGACCCCTACATTTGTTTTTAGGTTCAATGGTAAATGGATGGGGTTCTGCGTCTGATGAGGACCGTAACTTTTCTAGTCATAGATCTAGTGTAGGTAGCTCCTCAGATGACTCGATCTTTACCAGCGGCAGTTTTGCACAAGCACTGGTTGCAGCAGCAGATAAAGCTGGGTTTAGGCTGGATGGAACCAGCCTGACAAGAACAGGTTTGTAGACTCAAAGTTGATGCTTTCTGCATGAAGGATGTCTCTGCCTCTTCTTCTCCCCTTCTCAGTGAACCTGCATCTCACACTTGTCTAACATGCATGGAATAAGGTGGATGGAGATATTTTTATCAGTATATTTTAAATGAAACCTTGTGTTGCATTTAATTTTTAGTGATCTGAAGTAGCGATTAGCACAAGCTTTTTATCTGCACCTTCAATCTGCTGCAGTTTCTCTCTGTGCTGACTCTGCTGTAGATTTACTGACATATGCTGTTTAATATTTCAGTGAAATGATCACTAATTTTGCTGTGCAGTCATTGAAGAATTAATTTTTTGCAAAATCTTCTTATGATCATTCACATTTCCAGTGATGAATACAAAGTTCAAACTATTATCTCCATCCCTGCTCTTCTGTTGCATCTCTTCTTGCAAAAGTGTATTTTCCTGTGAAGTTTTTATAAGCATGGGGTGAATTGGTGTGCTTTTATTGTTAACAATAAAAACTGTAAAAAGCCTTAGTAGTAGCTGACTTTAAATATACTCAATTCAATAAGTTAATATGTTTTGACAAAATCTAATTTTAATCTGCCATCTGAATCTGCCACGTTAAATGTAACAAAGGTAAAGTGACTATTGCTTTTAATAACAGCCAAACTGGGTCATGTTTTAAACTTTATATATTTTAATTCTAGATAGAGGGTTTTCTCTTTTTTTCTGGTTTTTTTTTTCTTTTTTTCTTTTCTTCTTGGACTCATTAAAAGCTAATGCAAAAATTTCACCTGAAGTTAACATTGCTTGTACCAGTCTATTGAGAGTTCAATTTCCACCATGAACAGGCACATAACAAAAGTAAATGGATGCACAAACACATAGACCCTCTTAAATAAATATAATTTCTTATTGTAGCTGTGTAAGTGGAAAGTGCAAGGAAAAGATGAGAACTCTTTTATCAGTTATATTTTTCCAGTTTAATTGGGTCACAAATACGCTTAAACTGGGTACTTGCAGGTAATTCCTCAGACAGACTGTTAAGAGTTTAGGGTACAACAAAGTATTCAATGGCTGTGGTAGAGACTTTGTGATGATTGCCTTCTTACTGTTTTAATGATCCAGTGGGCAAAACAGAAACAAAATAAAACCCACATGTAAACCTTCAGCTCTCCCTTCTTTTCCTCACAAAAACCTCAGCAAATGAAATAACTCCCCAATGGGGTAATGATACCTCCCAGGATAGCATGGATAATCAGACCTGCTTATTACTGAGTGGCTGTACCACAGCAAGCCCCCCATCATGAAAAATTTTGTCTAGTAGCAGAGAAGCAGCAGTATTATTTCTGTTTGTGTCTCTGGAGGGACTCTGAAGGTCCTGACTCTTTACTCCTTTGCAGTCTGGACAGTTATTTTCACCCCCTCAGAACAGCTGTGAAACATTCTTACTGATATGAAAGGAGAAGTCCAACTCGATAGCCTCTTTTGGGTGTGCTTGATTGCCATGCATAAGAGGCCCTGGTAAATAAAGGCACAAAGTGTCTTTTCTGCCAGACACTTTGCTTCCAGTTTCCAGAAGCCATCGTGTGATTTGCTGCGAAGTTCAGACAGTTTTCTTTTTAAAACTCTTGGGAGATTAAATCAAGAATTAGTGGTTTCATCCTTGTCTCCACTTACACTAGATCTACTACAGAGTCTGACACTGCTCAGCACTTCTTACTGGAAGGGCTGCCTACAAGCACAAGATGCTGTAATCAGTTATTAGGTGCCTTGGAAAATGTCTTTTAGGAGCATTCACATCATTTGTGTTTGCCCTATGACTGATTTAAGTCAGTGCTATTTATTTTCCCTCATTTTCATGGAGAGAGAAAAGAGAGAATGTTTGGTGTCTATTTATTTTTCAAACCAACATTCTGAATGAACAATCACATTTCTTTAGTCAAGAGAATAATATGAAGAATCTAATTCTTCACTCACTAGTTGCACTTGCATGTTGCAAGTTTATTTTTGCAAAGCATCTGTGCAACGTGCTGTGAGCTAGGATGGAATTTCAGGCTCATATCTGCAATTCTTTGAATTAGTGGTATTTTTTTAGTTTTAAATAAAATTTTAATATTTTATCTGTGTTTGTCTGTTGGTTTACACTTAGAAAGTAAGGGCTTGATCACTTCTTTGTCTGGCTGCAGCTGTGCCAGCTATAGAAGTTAATGTTTCCATCTTTCCCCCAAATGCTTATTACTGCTCTTTCCCAGCTACAGAATTAGCTGCTTGGATGAGCGTTCGGTAACACATTTCAGTTAAAACAATCCAGGTTAGCAAAGCCATACCTCTCATACTGTTAAAGTTCAATTGGGCTTATTTTAAAAGAGGAGAGTTAGGGAATGTCCATGTGAAGTGCTCAAACGTGGTAACCTCTGATAGCTGGCAGTGTCACGCAACTGGGAGAGAAGCCTGCCTAAGAGCAGCGTCCTCCTCAGGGTGCATAGCAGTCAGAAGATAGAAAATCAAGCCTGAGACAGTCAGGGAATCTCTGAAGTCAAACACCAAGATGTTATTCTAACATGTATGTATTAAAATGAAATGCCAAGTTAGAGAGATTATGGCTATTTTTCTAACTTCACCCTCCTTGCTCTGAGAATATTGCAAGTTGCGTAGCAGGTGGCATATTAGTCCTGATAAGGCTTTTATGGATCAGGTTGTATGTGATGGCATGTTTAAAGTAAATCCATCTAATGAAATATTTTACTAGAAAACATCATTCACAACAGATGAAACTGGTCTAAGTTAACCAGAAGATAAAAAACCTCCTTGCTATTTGTGGTTGACCAGAAAAATTACAAACTGTGATCTTTCCACATTCCAAAAAATCTTACACCATTTGGTGTAAGAAAGTAGCACTAAAAGAGCATAGGTTTTTACTGTTTTATACATTTTCCACTGCAGATAGGATTAAAACAAATAGGAATTCAAATGTTAAATTCCCCGAGATACTTGACAAGAATGACATACAGATGACAAAAAGAAAGTAAAAGATTGTGCTCTTTAGTTTTCATCAGTTATTATTAAACCAAAAGCCTGATTAACCGATTAAAAATATCAAAGAGGAAGTGAATGTAGTTAATGAACTGTGTTCCTACAGTTCCTGTTGTGATGCTTTTAATGATCTTTTCCATAGAACAGCATCAAGAATTTTTTTTTTTTTTTTTTTAAGAGAAATCATGTATCTTGATTAGTCTCTCCACATAAAAAAATGTGAGGAATAAATTCATTCAGATACATTATTTTTTTCACATACAAAAAAACTAAAAAATAAAAAGAAATTTTTTGCATTTAAATATATTCCCATTTTTATTTCTTGAGAAATGAGAGCCTTTATGTATTCAAACCTACACTGCTACATAGCTTGCAAAATCAGTTATGTTTATTTCACTGGAGCTACTCCAGATATACAGTGCATATGGGAGCCCCTAAAATGAGAATCTAGCTCTGCAAACACGAAGGTGGAAGGCAGGAGGAGATAAATTTGATATGACTACAGAACTGTTTTCCTTCCCTGCTGAAGGCTGAGGAATTATTATGACACATCTGTTCAGCACACAGAGCAGGTAGGAGTTACATGGCATACAGTAGTTTTATCACAACAGATGGAATGATTTTAATTATAAAAGTTAAAGACAAAAGAATGCCAAGTTTCTCACTTTGCTTGTTGTGGTGTGTCTTAAAGCAGTTGTCATCAGTGAGTACCTCAAGGGGACACTTGCTTGCCTCTGAGAATTAGACCAGATTTAATGTTTTGGAACAGACATTAATAGAACAGCTCATCTCAAGGCAATAACACTTTGTCATCTGTTTTGTCTTTTTTTTAGGCAAAGCATACCCTTCCTCTCAGAGACCTCGACCAAGCAGCCCTTTTTCTACTGACAGCAACACCAGTGCAGCTGTCAATCAGAGTCAGAGGCCAAGGCCCACTAAAAAACATAAGGGAGGAAGGTTGGATCAACCTCCCTTACCTCATCGTAGAGAGGGAATAACAGACGGTAAGTGTTGTGGTGTGAAGTCCATGACCATGATCTGCAACAAGCAGGTGGGCAGAATGGGAGAACATAAAGCAATCTTTCTTAAGAAATATGCATTACAGTGAATTTTTTTTTTTGGTGAAATGTAGTCCCCAGGTTGCCAGGTGAGCAATACTGCAACACTAGCGGTGTGGTGTTTGGTTAAGTGAGCCTTCAAGGAGCTTTTCTTTATTTCAGCTCTGAACACGTTAGCATCACTTAGGTTTTCTCAGATCTTGATATAAATCTTACCCAAAAATGACTGTGTTGCAGGTGGGTTGACATTTAAAAAAGGGCCTGTGGGTAATTTTACATACAATGAAAGTAGCCACCACCAGCAGTAGTTGCATTCTATGAATTCCTAAGGAGAAGCGTAGACCCAGTCCTACAATGCCCTCTTTGTTTTGTGCTGCTTCTGACAGCCACCCAACTGCTATATCAATGTGTCATGCTTTTCTCATGATTCTGCCTCATGTCGTGTCTGTGCTGCTTCATTCCTGACACGCACCAACCTCAAAGACTTTGTTCCCCTCTTTGATATCTCCACTTCGCTCTAACCACCGCTTGCCATCTGGAAATTTCAAGGGTGTATGTTCTGCTCTTCTTATGATTAAGCTCAGTCTTCCAGTATCTTTACCTACCCCCCTCTCAAGCTTGGCAAAAGATGCAATTGCTGCCTGTTACTCCTTGAAGAGGACTAGATAGGAAGGTGGCCAGCTGGCTGCCTCTTCTGGTCTTTGGCCTGGCCTCTGTAGGTGCTGAAATTATCAGAGGGGAGAAACAGGAAAATGGAAAAACGGCATTAAAGAAATTACAGAAGATATCTGTAGTGTCCTGCAGACAGAGATATGATTACTGTCCTCATGCTGACCTCTCTTAACAGTGTTAAAAGCAGGGAAATTCTAAGAGCTAGACTGTCCTACCTGTCTCAGTGGCCCTCATAACATAATCTGGACCACAGGAGGAGGTGTGATGCTAGTGAGTCTAGCTCCCAATCTTAAGTATATCTTGACAATTCCTCCACTGTTTGGGGAAAGTGTAAGAATAAAAAACTAGGCACAACAAACTTTATGTTTTAGCATAAACATCCCACTTTTTCTAGTAGAAATTATTTGAGAATCAGAGAATCATAGATTATCTCAAGTTGGGAGGGTCCAACTTTCTTCACTATTGTCTTTGGACAAGTAGTATAATAAATAATTTTGATAGAGAGTATGTTTAAGTTTGGTTTATTTGTGATGTGCTATGTGCTACTTTATGTATAAATATGTTAACAGCAAGGTGGACTGTGGCCACTAAAACTGCCAGAGCTCTCCTCCCAGTCATAATAACCAGGTGAATAGACACAGTTTTGCAGTATGCTGTGATAGTTCCCTTGATTGTGGAGAACAGATTCCAGAAGTGAAAGCATTCACTAAAGAGGTTCTCATTATATCTTACTTGGCAAAACAGCTTAAAGTATCTTAGACTTCACTCATATGGATCTGAATCGGTTTGAACATTAATGCCTTCATCTCTTGGATATATTCCAGAGCTTTCCCTACACAGATCCATTAAATAGATGTGTCGATGTGAATAGTAAATGGGAATTGTGGGTCACTTCCAGTGCTGTCAATACTCCTTTTGTGCATACGTCAAGTGAACCCCTTTACTTGACATATCCCGCCCCCTTAAATTATGAGCATTTTGGACCACAAATTCTGTGTACATGTGAGTTTGTACTACATGCTCTATGGGACCTTAATTCTTTTGCTTTTCAGAACTATTGCTATAGAAATGTTTAACAATAGTACAGATACCAGGAAATTAAAGAGAAACCAGTTCAGCTCGTGAAACTGATGGAAGAGTGACTCCATTGTAAAATCTGGCATTATTTTGAATTAATGAAAGAAATCAGAATTTAACATCTATTAAAAAAAAAAAAAAAAAAGAAAAAAAAAAAAAAGAAAAAAAAAGAAGACAAAAAAAGAAAGAAGAATTTGCTATCACCTTGTCTCTATTCTTTATAAAACACCAATATTATTGAGTTTCCTTCATATATATTTGAGTCAGAATTTCTATGGTATACCATTTGCTTAAACAGTCCACTTCTCAGACACAGGTACTAACTGCAACAGTTTTTGGACTGTATTAGCTTGACATTTGTCTGTTATAAACCTAGTTAAAGTGCTTACTATATGTTCCAAAACATTATAATGCCATGGAGTAATAGAAGATTCTTTCTCATTCTCTCTTACCACAGGAACAAACAATCACAAAATGTACAGTATTTCCACTTCCACTCTTACTAAATATGATAGCTAAAATATCATAGCTAAATTTGCAAAAGAACATTTGTCAATTAAGGAAGATAAAGATTGCTGCTGCCACCTGTGTGTATGAAAACAAAATGAATTCAGGAACCTGTGGTATACAGAAATTCAAAATGTTAACTGGATGCTTTGCATGGAATGAACTTTACAAAGAGAGATCCACTGTGCTTAAGCTATGGTTAGGAAAAGAAAGAAGGAGAACCTGGAATAGATCCAGTAGTTCTGAACCCTAATCGAGCCCTGGACTAGCCTGGTATCAGTAGGAAGCATCACTATATGTATTTTTCTCCTGGTTTTGGTACATCTGCAATACATACTCTTAATACTGGTTCCTCTTGGATTTGTCATAAAAACATACTTAGTTTGTCAAACATACTTAGTCTGTCAAAGATCTTCAGGTTTCCAAGCCCGATGAGTCCTAGCATCCTGTTTTTAAGTCTCATCACATACTGGATATCTGTTATTTTAAATACCTTTCTCTGCCCTTTCCAGTATGCTTCCTGAGAACTTGTCCCTTGTTAGCTTTAACTGTGTGAGACGGTACAAAAGACCAAAGAAATATTCATATTTAACATGTAGCACACTGATCCCCAACTGTATAAGCATATGAGGGTACAACTTCATGCCTACTTTTAACAGCAATCCTCACAAATCCTCTAAAAGCCTGTTTCTTCATTTCCTTCAGTCACAGGTCACAATCCTCTAGTGACTGACTCTGAATTGAGTCTTCGTGTTTGTCTTGCTGAACAACTTGGTTTTTAATTTCCCTGTCCTAAAAGGCCACAGAGACAACAGCAAATCCACAGAGGAAGAACACCTTATGAATCTCTAAAATGATGAAAAACTCTGATTCTGAGCTCACAGTCCAACATAACAAAAAATAGGATTTTTTTAGTTCTAGGGCTCAAGGAATAGTCTGTTTCCTTGAAACAGCTTATTAATAAGTTGCAAAAAAGTGGAATGTCACCTATATAGTAGCAATGTAACTACATTATTGAATTGAACAGCTCTTCCTTAGCTTTATTTCAAAAGCCCAAATAGGAAGCAGAAGGGAAATATAGTGAGGGGTTAAAAAGGACAATTGGAGCTTAGGATTTCTATTAGCTTTGCTACTGACTTCCTATTGTGCTTTACAAATCATTCTTTGCTGAGGTAGATCACTGTAGAGAACATGCTTATTTCTGATGCTAGAAAGTGATTCAGAAGCTAACTAAAAGTCAGAGTAATTATCACCTCTAGGAAAACAAATCACTGGCACAGGTAGAAAGGGATGTCCTTGTACTTGCTGGTTCTGTAACTTGCTGCTTTTCCAGTTAATAATGAGAGGCTGTGCCAAAGCTTGACTAGTGCCTGAATCATTTTGCCAGTGCTTTGCCTTCTGAAGGAGGGCTGGAGTAATCCCAACCTAAACATCTATCTACCCCTTATCAGGCACTCTGATGTCCTACAGCTTCTCAATCACAATCCCTCCATTAGTAAATCAATAAGACCATCACCTCCCCACCAATACACTTATAAATTTCCTTGCAAGTTTGATAATTCTGCCATTAGAGGCTGCAAGTTGCAGTTTGGATGACATCCCAGTGGCCCAGTAAGTTAGTAGCTCAATATGGGTGTTTTACCTGGCACCTGTAAGATAAATGTAATTTAGATGGAAGTACAGTGATAATCAGTGATACTACTCTGGGTATGCTCACTGAAAATCCCGCTGATGTCCCTAAATTTCTAGATTAAAAACTTCTCTGAAGTGATTGACATGATGGAATGAGTTGGTTTGCCTCTATATGGTAATAAGCCTGCCTGATAGATTGAGACTACTAACTTCTTTTGATCTCTATTTACCAGCAGCCAAAATGCCACCCATTAACCATCATGTATGTGCATACTCACAGGTGTGTGTGGAGAGGTGTTCGCAGTCACATACGGATACACTGGTCTGGGAAATGAGAGGGTAGGCAAGATTGTTCTCTGTGGCACTGGAGGAGGGAACTTGTGACTAGAAATACATGCAAGATAGCAAGATAGCAGAACGTATTTAGTAATTAATTAAGGCAGATTTGCACCACAGAGTTGCAGAGCAAATAAAAAGCCACATGTCCTAATGAAGTGCTCTCCCAGCTTCTCTTATTAAAGAGGAAAGATAGGTGTTACTGTGACAATCAACTTGAATAAGAAAGGTGGAAAACCAAACAGTTTAGTCAGGTGATGATTGGCTAGAATTAGTAAACATTCTTACAGACCTTCTCAGATATGTCTGATACAGTTCAGTAAGTCTGTGCTTGGACTGAAGTTAGGTTACATTACTTCTGTAGTGCCTACAGTTCTTCTAGAATTGTGTGAAGCTTCAGTAGCAGCTTGATTTTATTTTTCATTTCAACACATCCACAGTTCTAAAACACCCAAACGGCTTTACAAACATGTTTTTTCATTTCACTTCTATGCATCAGGCAATCATTATGCCCATTCTATGGATGGATTAAAGAAAGAGTTAATAGCAATGGTTAACAGCAGCATAAGTCTACAGTAATTCCAGGAATTTCAGCTAGCTCTAGAACATGCAGTACAATTTAAGTACAATCCTTATTTCATTCTCAGTTTCTAATTATTAAGTATTAGGTGGCAGTGTCTAAAGAAGTTTACTGTATGTTAAGAAGTCTGATACTGCTTATGGTACTACTTACGGTAAATATTTCATGTTGGAAAATTGCATTGTCAGATGTCATGTTATGACTGTGTTTAGTGGATTCAATGCATCTCCATAAAGTGCTTATAAATCACAACTTCAGTAATCTCTTTTTCAAATTGCATAAGCAGAGGCCAGTGTTGTGGTTCTATACATTAGCTGGTTATGATTGCAATAAAATCAATTATAAGAAATGCCTTTTTGGAAGCCAACACTATAAAGCAATTTTAACATTGGCAAGCTCCCATACCCTCCCACTTCCACCTACAGTAACTCAAATATAGTCATTGTCATGAAAGGTCACATCTATATTCATAACTAAAAATTTCTCAAATAAATTAGTGCTGAACATAAAGCATACACCAAGCTTGCTGACAGATTATTATAAGGCTGTTCAAGGCAGAAGATAGATATCTTAATCAGGGGGATAGCGCTTCAGCTGTGAACAAAGGTACAGGGGCAACATCAGATGCAACTTCTCTCCCTCATAGACACAAATAACCTGCACGTCCTCATTTATCTGTAAGAGACAATGTTGACTGGAATGACATCTCAGGAACATTGGAAGCATTTCTGCCCCATGCATGAGATAAAGGTATCACCTCTGGCAGCAAGGACATGAAAAAAAGTCTGTGTAGCATTATTTAAAGCTGGACTACAGCCTTTGAAATAAATTCACTCCAAAGGCCTCCTCACCACTTTATAAAATTAATTTCAGTTTCACTAGAGTTATAAACAACACACTTTCTGGCAGGCAAAGAGTAGGTTTGCTTTTCCGTGCCTTTTACTGAGCCAGTTCAATTCCTTGACAAACCTTGGCAACACAAGATACAAAAGTCTAGAAAGCAGGAAAGACCTGTAGCTCATGTAAACTAACAGAGATTTGGGAAAGTTGGTCCTGCTGCACATATTTATTTAGGCATGTATTGCTGAAAAATGGAATTATCAACAAGTGTTCTTCATATAAAACATATCCTACACGAGAAAGCGTTCATTACCATACCAAAGGCTTTATCTTTTTCTGATTTTTTTTTTTTTTTTAATAACATGAGGCTTTTCTGGACTACTGTAAGTCTGTCATATACCTTACAGGAAAATCTTATGTTTAGAATTATAATCATCCATATTCTATAATTGTGTCAAGGAGTAATAAACAGAATGTACTTTTGCCTCCACAAATATGATTAGAAGCTCAATCTTCAATTCTACAAGAATCTTAGTAGTCCAAGTCCTAAATTTGAAAAAAACAAGTGTTCTTAGAGACCAGGCAAGTGTCTTCCAGTGTTCAGCTGAAATTGTGTTTTTACCAGTTATTTTTGCAAGACAGCTAAGCTTAGGAGTGGCTGTCCTTGTCTGTGAAGATTCTAGTTCTTGGCTGAACATTCAAATACAATTGAGTAAAATTTTCACCTGTTGTTTAGTGGTTCCATTTAAACATACATTTTCCAGACATGTGTTGATGCTTTTTCAATGATAGTAGGTTCCGTGAACATTTTTTTTTCCCACATTTTGTGGAATTTTTTGCATTTTGATGAAGTTTTACATATTAATTTTGAGTTTAAGCCTCAAGCTTAAAGCCCAGAAATAGGCATGATGAAGCAAGACCCAATATGATGGGGGGAAAAATCACTCTGGCATCTGGTACAGATCACTTTTTCACAGCCTTTCTTAATTGTTTGCTGATACTGATAGAGCCAAATGTAGTATAGCCCACAGAAAATAAATCCCATGCTTAGAAATGTAAGTCAGCTTCAAGCCTAATGATTTTTATGGAAGTTAGAAAGAGCTCACAACACAATAACCTGAGTGAAAAACTAGTGGCCTGTAAAAAACCCATTTCTGATTAGCGTGGAATTTCCTCCTTTTAAAAATCAGCGGCCGGAGTGATTCATGCCGTTTGCAAGGGACATTTCTGCATCAAGTAGACCTTGTGTTTCAATGAAAACACTAGTTCATCTAAATCTTATTCACGTTTTTTAGATCTTCCACCACCACCTGACCCACCCCCTGGTCAGGGTTTAAGGCAGCAAGTAGTCCCCAGCCAGCAGCGCGGAGGCTCGGCAGAGAGGAAAGGAAGCTCTCTTGAGAGGCAGCATGCACCGAACGTAGATGACACAAAGAGCTCCCTGGACCGGCAAGCTAGGACGTCACTAGAGTGGCAGCGGCAAACCCAGGAGTGGATAAGCTCTACAGACCGCCAAGAGGATTTCAGGAAAGCCCAACATAAACAAGCCTTCGGATCAGGTGTGTGTCTGCTGCACCAGCCGAGGCAACTCAGACGGCTTCTTGATGCTTCTCTGTGTCTGCCGGGAGTCCAGGGTTGCCCCATGCCCCTCTCTGCCGGGCTCGGGCTGGAATATAAGAGCAGGCAAAGAGAAGTGAGAGCTTTTGCTCCAAGCTTTTGCCCTCCTGAAGCAAGGGAGTCTCATTAGCACCCAACTTGGTGCATTCCTTACAGCAGTTAATAATGTTGTCAAGCGTAGCAGTGGAAAGAACAGGAAGAGTTTCAGGCAGGCAGGGAAGAAGAGACAGATTTTAAACTGTACTTTCTGTTAGACGTATTTATTTATATATACAGGGACATATTTTCTTGTTCTTTCGACTTGCTTCTAAACTGGCAGCAGTTAGTTTTGCATGTCAGTGAGAGGGCTGATCCTTCTGAGCTACTAACTTTCTTTCCAGCTGGATTGAAAACACTGTCATCTCCTTATTCAAGGATTTGATGATGTAATATTCATCTCTTAGGCCCTGCAAGGTGACAGCACAGTTTTTCACCTTTACATAGGACCTTCTCATTGCTGAGTGCTGGCTTTATCTCCTAAATGGAGATTTCAGGTCTACAAAAATGGGTGTATCAGGGGATGTTGAGATTAAGTCATAATTCTACATTATTCACAGATTTTTTCTCACAGCCTGACCTCAAGTAGAAGCTGCTGTTTCAGGTCCCCTTACTAGTGTATGTTCTTCAACCCACTAATCACATGTTATCCCAGTGCTGATTAGAGTGATGCAAGAGGACAGTTAAGAAGGTTAAATATAAAACAAAATAAAAAACAAACTGGTACTGTATGTGGAGCTTTCTGCAGGGCTACACTGTTTTTTGAGGTATGAATGTAGCTTCCACAGCAACACTGGAGGCACTCATCAGATTTTTTCCTATTTTTATTCTACTATTAATGTCCCTTATTAATCTCTCACACTAATACCAAAGACAGTTTAAAAAAAAAAAAAATAGTAGTATGCTAGCAAACCTGCCATTGGGGCAGGATTTACTGATTAAAGTAATCAAGGAAATATCACTGCCCATATTTAAAATGGCAATACAATATTTTAAAATACAATACATATTTTAAAGTATACAATAGTGGTACAGATAAAACCCCTTGATCTTTCAGCTGCATAAAAAGTAAGTGGTTTTTCATGTTGTGAAATGATGATGAGAAATCACACTTTAAAAATAGTATGTGAAATTCATGCTACTTGGTGAAATAGCAACTTTAATTACAATGTACAAGACATAGAAAATAGCCGAAATATACTTTATGCATCTCGTTTCTTTGTAAGTTATTACTAAGTATGCTTCTCTGACCTGGTTATCAAGAACTCCCCTCCTTTTCAAAATTCATCTGTCCTAAAATAAAATGAGCTTGATATTGAAATTTCCAGTGCCCTACACAGGCACTGATTTTAGGGCTAGAGTGAATACAGGTATCTTGTTCTTGTCAAGTTCAGGATAACTAGAGCAATAAAATATTGTCTATTGACAAAGCATTCCTGTAGGAGATATTATCCTGGTGGGAGGGGTTTAGAAAGTTTGTGCAGACAGTGGACCAGAGCTTCATATATATTTATCTGTCTTATTCCAGCTTCTTATACCTTCCACTAGACCAGGTTGCTCAAGGCCCCATCCATCCTGGCTTAAACACTTCCAGGGAGGGAGCATCCACAACTTCCTTGGGCAACCTGTTCCAGTGTCTCACCACCCTCTAATTAAAGAATTTCTTCTTAATGATTAACTTAAATCTCTCCAAGTTTGAAACCATTTCCCCTTGTCCTCTTACCATGTAGAAAGCCCTACCCCAGCTTTCTTATAGGCCTCCTTCAGATACTGGAAGGTTGCTATAAGGTCACCTCAGAGCCTGCTTTTCTCCAGGCTGAACAACCCCAGCTTCCTCAGCCTGTCTTCATAGAGGAGGTGCTCCAGACCTCCGATCATTTCAGTGGCTCTGCTCTGGACACGTTCCAGGAGCTTTGTGTCCTTCTCATGTTGGGGACTCCAGAACTGGACACAGTACTCCAGGTGGGGGCTCGCAAGAACACAGTAGAGGGGCAGAATCACCTCCCTCGACTGGCCGTCTGTTTCTTTTGATGCAGCCCAGGACCCAGTTGGCTTTCTGAGCTGCAAGTACACATTGACGGCCCATGTGAAGCTTCTGGTCATGGTTGTTTTTAATCAATATTTCATTGAGCCCTAAGGAGGACTTATCCTGAGTCCACAAATGAGAAAAATCAATTGACTATATATGTCATCTTCAAACTCTTTTGCAGTGCTAGTGACTTTTCTTTCCATCCTTTAAAATGTATCCAGCTTTCTGCTAAACTGATTTATGCTGCTTGCTTTATTGCTGTCATAATGAAAGCTGTTCCATATTTTAGCCAGCCTCTGGAAACCAGGTTTGCATCTGATTCTATTGTTAGGCCTTGATATATAAAGAACAGGTAACATAATTTAGGAAGCTATGGCTGTTAAATGCCATTTTACTATGCCTTTTAAGCATGTCTTTATGTTCCAGCAAGGACAGCACATGGTCGTAGCACAAAACACAGATAACGCCCTTACTTCCTGCAGCACAAATATTCGGGTCCCTTGGGCAGGGCCAGAGGGAGATACTTTGGCAGAGAAAGCAGTCAGCTGCTTGCCCACTTCTGCAACAGTTTTACCTTAGAGATGGGTTTTGTTTAACAGCAGATCACCTGGGGAATTCCCTTGTCCTACTCACTTGTGGCAGTAGGCACAATGAATGAAATCCTGTTTCTTCATGAATTCGTTCTCATTTAGCATTTCTTTAAGTTAATTGTCCCTCTGCTGCAGACTTTGCAAAGGCTTTAAGACTGAATAAAAACATTTTTATCTCCTCTTTCTTTCCAACCATCCCTATCTACTTTTCCTTCTGTGTTCCTGCCCTCTGTCAAAGAAAGTCTCATCAGATTCTTCTTCTCATCTGATTGCTTAAGAGTGAAAACAACGGGAAAATCAAAATTAAAAAAAATCCCTTTCAGCCCAGGTTCACTTCAAAAATGTAAGATTCAAACATAAGATATCTCACTTATTTCAGAAGCAGCACTTCCTATCTAAGGTTAAGCACAAATACTCCTTCTTGAATCAAACTATATTTAGCATGGTATCAGTGCTACTGTTTTGCTTCTTAGGTTAGGATTATTACAGTATCTCCTGGAAACTCTAATCCTATGTGATGTCTTGTTTTACTTCATGTTACATGAAGACATGCCGTCCTATGCTTTATTGATATTAATCCTACTCTGGCAAGCAGTTTATTATTACAGATCTTCACAAAGGAAGAGGCCATGTGAGCAAAAGTAAGCCTTTTGCTCATAATGAAACATGAAACAAGCTGCAGGAAGATCTGCTCACCCCAAATATTACAGCTACTAATATTATGCGTATATAATGTTTTCCGCTGTAATTCACAACCAGTGGAAAAAATCTTCAGTGTATTTTGTTAGAAATTACTTAGCTGCTGGAAGATAATTAAATTAGCTGATACTGTGGTTCTTTATCTAAATTGATTGAAGTAATGTTACCATAATTTAAGCTAAAGAAGAGGAAAAAGCAGATTCATGTAGGCTTGAAGCAATAATCTAATCATAGCTGCATTGTTTTGGAAATTGTATTTTTATTAAAGTATCTATGATTCATGATCTACTACCTCATAATGAATCTAGGCTTTTTATAATTAATACAAAGTAATTTATGAGTTTACATCAAAGCAAGATTAAATTCATGCTGGTTTCTTTGTGGGATACAACAATGAGTTGTATATTTTCTTAGGTAAAATTGTCTCACTATAAGTCAAGACAAAAGACATATCTGATAGCAGGGATGAATCTCACAGCCATATAAGAATATCATTCCTTTATGTAGGAATTTATTTGGTATTTTTGTTCTTTTGTTTTGCTTTTCTAGAAGAGGCACTCGTACCATATAGTAAACCCAACTTCCCATCCCCTGGTGGCCACAGCTCTTCAGGAACAGCTTCTTCTAAAGGATCCACTGGACCTAGAAAAGGTGAAGTCTTGCGAGGAGGTCACCAACGCAATGCCAGTGACCTTCTCGATATAGGCTATGTGGGATCAAACAGTCAAGGACAGTTTACTGGTGAATTATGTAAGTTTTTCTCTAGCTACAGTTCAAACTCTCACATAGACAAAAAGAGAAAAATTATGAATCTCTGGTGAAGAGAGAGGGAAGTTGAGTGTGACAATCAGATGCAAACAATTTCTTCTGTTCTTTGGTTTGGACAAGTTTAAGTCTATGTAAACCGTACCAACATTACCTCAACAGTACATCTTTCAGTGTGCAACGGTAGTGAAACACTGGGAAAATTGAAAAGAAATTCTAGTAATTTAGAATTTTCTTGGCAGTGTAGTGTGCTTGTTTTGGAAATGCCATCGGCAGTTTTTCTTAGAGAAGTGAATGCATTCGTTGGGCAGAGTGGCAGGTCTGTCATGCCTTAACTTTTTGTTCCTTGAGAAGCAGTAGTCTGCTCTTTTTGACCTTAGATAGAGGTCCTTTTTTATCAACTGTGTAGTCAAGTTTTTCAGTTGTATTTCCCAATTCTTCCCTGAGCGTCCTAGTCCAGGGGAATTATTTTCCAAACTTTTTTCTATTATCTCTCAATATCTGTTAAACCTATAAAACCACATTAATGCTGTGTATGTGGTGGTAGTACTAGATGCCAACAGGTTTGACCCTGTTGCTTGAACTAGAACATCAATATCCCAGGTGCTTTATGCATACTGGTATGTTTACTAGTAAAAGCAATGTAGCTGTTGGGGTGTCTGCCTCCTGTCTGCTGCAGCCAAACCCTCAGTACTGATCAGTAGCTTGTAAGAGAGCTAATAGGGATCTACAGTCCCTGAAATGTGCTCTCAGATATGGTGTTGGTAAGTGCTGAACTGTAGCATCCATCATTTTCTAACTTGGATGCAATTAGCTCTCTTCTCCCAGCCTGCTGAATATTCATGCTTTGCTGCAGTAATGTTGCCATAGACTTTGGTTTGTGTTTTGGGTTTTTTTTTTTTAATACAACGTCTTTCTCTCTCTTTGTTTCTCTCTATAGAGTAGTTGAGAAGACACATTGCAAGCTGCTCTGATGGACCATCAGGTCTGAACTCATGGAAGTGATGACACTAAACAGTGCAATGAACATTTTCTTTATTTATGTACTATTAAAAGAACTGTAAATGCAATGTAAAGACACACAGCCACACATATCCCACAGATACTTTACTTGTGTTCTTCTCTTTAATACACCATCCACCTTAAGCTATTCCTTGTCAGGAGTATATAAAAAAGAAAGAAAAAAAAAATCACTCTCCAGGATGGAAAGGATTTCCTTCTGTATATAATTTCTTTTGTTGCATTGCTATGCAAGCTCACCTTTTTAGCTATGTTCATATTCATGTCTGTTTTTATTGGTCTGTTGTACTATATGTGAATTAATAGGCTGTGGTGCCATATATTAACTTTTAATTGTGTAACTTTTATGTTTAAAGTTTGCACTGCAATTTTATTTGGTGATAAGCACAAAACTCTACTCCTCATGACATGAAGAAAAAAAGAGACTGAATGTGTGAAGATTTACGTACTGTAAGCTACTTTGGATAATGCTGGATGTAAGGGAGTATGTTAGGTGGTTTTCCATTGGGGTGTAGAAATGAGAAAGTGACAGGCAAAACTGGTGTCAGTGAATACATAAGAGACTGATTTAAATCTTTTAAAAGCAAGCAGTGTAGTTGCTCTTCCTATTTAAAAAGGGGCCAGAAGTTGGAAGTGGGAGGTTAAAGAGCAAATATGAAATTAAAGGTGGCATGAGATGGCCTAAACCCTTTCACTAGAATGATGCCCTTAGTATCTCTTTTTAGCCATCCCATGCCTCTAAGTAAAGGGGGAGAAAAACAAATCTTGCTACAAACAAAAGAACTTAAGGTGTTTCACTAAAGCTGTTTTTATATTGCAGTTTTAAAAGAATTATTACCATTAATTTCTCCAACCCAAAACATGAGACAGCTTTTCCAGGAGAAACAAACCATATCACTCAAGGAATCAACTAGTAAGTAGTTAAGGATGCAATTTATTATTCAGACATATTCAGGCTGCTTCCAAAAAAATTGAAATGTCACAGTATCGTATTTCATCTTTCCAATACATGTACAGTACCATAGAGGATAGAGCTGCACCACTGAAATTCATGACATTAATTGTTTTGATGCAGTCTAAACAAATCTTTGTGTTCTGTTACCTGAAGTCTGCGAGAGCTGGATTCACTAAATTTGTAGTAAAATGTTTAGTGTTTGGATGGAAAGGAACGGTCAAATTATTTTTGGCTTGCATTACGTTCATTTCTGGCAATAGAATACATCCAAAAAGTTGGTTATAAGCAAAGAAAATATTTGACCTGTGTTGTAGTGAGTGGCTTCAAATCCTACAATGATGAGGAAATAACGCATGTTTATACACTTTTTTGAATAAACCAAACTCTGTAAGTGGACATGAATGACAGCATCCTGTCTCTTCATTAGTTTTCATTACTCTGTCCAAATCTTCTGTACCTCTCAAATCTCAGTAAGTTTTCAAACTTTTCTTAGAATACTGTATGTGGATAGCCCACTCATGTGATGTTTAATTTAAGTATTGCATCCTACAGCTTATTTTTGTTAGTTAGCTGACCATGAACACAAGTTTCCATTTGAATACTTTTTTTCATATAACCAGTCTATGTTGTTTTATATATTGCCTTGGAACTCACCAGTAATAAGAACACTTATAGTAATGGCAGAATTTTAGAGAAGTAAATTACAATGCTAAATATGTGTTGCTTTTCATTTCATTAACTTGTTCCATGATAAGATAAAACACTACAGCCATCAACTATAACTCAGCACTACTGAATATTAAAAAAAAAATGGTAGTTAACTTCCTTGAGGTCAAGACTGTTACTTAGCAGGTTACAAACCAAAAAAAGTTCAGAAAAAAATGTATGCATTTATTTACATATGTGACCAATGAATATATGTAATTTTCTTGCTTGTTAAACTATTATAGTTAAACCCGTTATTTAAAAACATGAAAAAAATGTTGAAGCAAGATAAAGGCAGCATCATAATTACAGATGTATGGTTTTTATTTTGGTGTTTTCATATGAAAAGAATATTCAGGGTAAAATTCAAATTTAATTCTCTAGAAAATGTTTAACACAGTCATCAGCTTGTGGTTTTTTTCTTTTAATTTGAAAGCTTGTGCTGAGCTTTGGTGGAACACCTTACTCACTATATTCTATTAAAAATTCAGCATCATTAGACATTGATTAAGCCATTCTGATTACCTTGAAATATGTGTTTTATCTCTTCCACTGGAAAGTAAATGTGTGTCAGTATTAAAGCTGTGCAGTACCATGATATTCACTAACTTGTCCATCTGCTTCTGTACATTTCTGTTCATTAATAATTTGCTTACAATATTACATAAGATGTTGTTGTGTATCGCAAAGTGTCTCCATTATCTTACAGGTGATGTCTCTTCTTTTTTTTTCTCTCTCTCTCTTTTCTATACAGTGTACTTCCAATGAACCACAGTACATATTTTTTAAAATGCATTTTAATTTACATTTTTAAAAGAAGTAATCTTCTTTAAAAAAAAAAAAAAAAAAGACAACATTTATTGTGAATAATGTGTTTAAAGAAAAGGGATGTTGTGGCAGCACTTAGAATTGTTTTTAATTTGTTTTTTTTAAAAAAAAAAGACTGTTTATTGGCTACAGTTTGTTCACGGAAGAGTATGACTTATTAATGTGTTTCATTGGTATTGTTAGTGCAGCAAAGTTTAATTGGCATAAAAAGTTGGTTAATAGTACTGTTGAAGTGTGTATTGTATATTTACTGGGGAAAAAAATAAACCGTATTCACATTTCAAATCTACGTCAAAAGATCTTGAGTAAGGAGTCAATATGTGAAAACCCAGACTGGGAAAATCAGGCAATAATAACATAGACTGAGCTATAATCATCACTGTCCACTTACAGTAACAAGGAACGTTTTCTATGCTGATTTTTGCTTTAAGCTCACAGCTGTCTTGTAAACAGGCCAGTGGGAAGCATTGCCTGTCATAGGGATTTCTGTGTAAGGTCCTGTCTGGATTAGGAATAGTTGTACCAATGTAGTTACACTGATGCAACTATTGCTGTCTCAATATGCAGTAAGAACTGCAAGTGCACAGATAATTTGCATGAAGCAAATAAAGTAGTGGACATGTAAAAGCTGTCTTCAGTGGGTCTGAACCCTGGGGGTTTTGTACTGGTGGAGCTACTGCCAATCCAGTACAGAATATCACCAGAATGTATAGATAAATCCTAAATCAATTCCTCTCGATCTTTGCATTGACATGTGCTCAATTTTAAATACAGGAGAGACAAAGGACCAAATAATAAATTGTTGCATGTACTTCAGTGGTGTATTGCTGTATGGGCAGCCATTTTGGTGATGGAAACAACAGAAATCTTTTTTTGTTGTTTATTATTTCTTAAGTCTTTATCCAAGTCAGTAAAACTTTTTAATAACTTTTGCTTGTCACCTGAAACACCAATCCTTGGGAAAGGCACAAAAGAAAAGGAGCCTGGAGTGTTTTAAGTATGTTTATTTAACTCTACACCAATGCAAAAGGATGACATGACTGTTTGAAATAATAATAAGGTGGCTTATGCTTGCCTCAGCCTGTATATTGCCAGCAAGGAGCAAAGGTGTGTACTGAAGGTGAGAGAGAGTCCTCACAACTGTTAGAGGAATGGTAATTGGTTTGGGGGAGATTCCGGCAGGAACCTTTTCTTTTTTAAAAAAAATATATATAAGTAGTTCTTTTGGCTTTTCTACAGTTTATGCAGTTTGGGTTTTTTACAATTAATGACCTTGTGGAAATTTAGCAGGATAACTAGAAAGAAAAAGTTGGCCTTCTTTTATAAAGTTTGTGAGGAACTTGTTTTATGAGGGGAGGATTTTTTAATTTGTTTTTAATTTTTTAGCACATTTTGTTTCATCTATCAGGAGCACATTAGTTAAAAATAAATTATATTTGAAAACCACGTGGGCAATGGACAATTCATTTAGGAAGTGCATTCAAAGAACAGGAAAGATGGCAAAGACTAAAAAAAAGAAACACAGAAATCACTGTTGATCATAAGTATAAGATGCATTGCTTTGGGGTTTCAGGCCACCTTTCCCCAGTCCCTGTCTCAGTGCTGTCCTGCCATGGGCTGTGCTTGGAGCTGTTCCAGTCCTGCAGATCTGGCATGCCTGGCATGGGGGTGAAAGAGAAGAAGAGGTGCAGGGGAGTGTGTAGTGCTCTGCATGCATTGAGTGACTGTATATGTGCTGTAGTAGTTAAGGGGGGACCAGGGCAGACAGTAGACCAGTGGTCCCAGGCGTCTGCTCTGGTGTCTCTTGCTCATTCCCTGCTTCTATTTCAGAATTACCTCTTGCCCTGACCAAAACGAGGTTTGGGTGTTCCTCCACCCAAAACTAGGTGTTACAACTTAGGGATGTGTCATGGGACCCAGAGGAGATGTAGAGCCTTGCCTACGTGCTGCAGATGTGGACTAAGGATTTTGGGAGAACTAGCTCTCAGCTTCAGGGTTGGCATGATGCTGGATTTTTCTCTAGCCTGCCTTTGTTTTACTGTTCAGCTCTATCCAGGGAGACCCCAGCAGAAACGAGTTTCTAGAGCACACCTCACAATTGCAGCAACTCTTCTGGCATGGGACCCCTTATTCACTCTGTCTTAGGCCATCCTGGGCTTGCTGCTGGCTTCTCACTGCATCGTGAGGACTGAAATGGCTTACATTTAAGCATTTAGGCAAGTGAAGGTGTCTGTCTGCAGCATAATGGAGGAAACCAGCAAACAAATAAACAAATGAGCAAACAAAAATCCAAACCAAAAAATTCCAACCGAAAATCTAAACCTGTCACTTGAATGTGAACCTTATAAAACAATCCTCAAATACCCTAGAAATTAATGCATTCAGATTTACGTATTTGAAGATTTTTTTTTTCTTGTTCTTGGTGTTTTGTCCTAGCTACCACTGAAATTATCTATGTACTTTTTCAGAGCTCCTACACTCTCTCTCCCCCCATTCCATTCTCCAGTAGTTATATTTCAGCTGTAAAGAAGTAATGGTAGAGAATAATTGCATTTTTGTACTTTCAATGTTTTAACTTTCAACAAGGTGCACAGTTGCATTCTGCTCAACTGATCAAAGACAGATGGGGATAAAATGTTTATGTTGGGTTTTTTTTCTTTTCTACAAATGGCCTGCTACTGTTTGTGCTGATATTTGTTCCCCATTTATGCTGATGAGTGCATCTTTTGCCTTCAAGGATGCCATTAGTAATTCTCATTTGTGTTCAAAAGCAGGAATCCATTGTGCAGCACTTGGAGAGCCACTTGGATGCAGGTAAAGAATATAACAGCTTGAGCAAGTGCTAATTAGAACCAATTAAACTTAAGTGACCTCCTTTGGCAGTAAAATGCATAATAGAACTTGCTCTGTCCTTGCAAAATGGAGATCTCGCCTCTAAGCATAAGAGTGAAGCATGGTTTCATGTATCAGCCTGTAGTAATTACGTGGGTATAACAACCAGCAAGAAGGTTGCTTCAATTTGTTCTAATAACTGAGCTCTGCTCTGTCAGGGTAGTGCAATAGAAGTGAGATTTCTAGTTGAGTCTATTTAAAAACCTAATTTTTACAGAGCAAATTACCATCCCAAGATACCAGTACTAATCTCTAGGAGTGAGTTGGCAGAAAAATGCAGTCCCTTTCATAGATAAGTGATGGTGTGAGCATTAAAAAAAATAAAATAAAAAGGTAGTTGGACACCTTTGAGTTGGAAATGGCTCTGATGTTCAGTGGCTGTGTCTACTCTGAGTAGTGGGCATCAACTCTGGTGTACCTGGATCGATGCCTTGTCTGGGTGAATAATTTGCCCACAGTTCAGCACAGCTCTGCTGCACCTTGCAATGAGGTTGCCTTCTGTAAACTTCTGTCCAAGAAGGGGCTCTGGCATCTATTTGCCTGAGGTTTGCCTTGCCATGGGACTAGGGCACAGGGAAGGGGTGAGCACCTCTACTGTGAGGCACCAATGTGGACATAGAGGTATCCAAATAAAAGCAGAGAGAGAAAGAGCAAGGGGGAGAATGAGGGGGAAGAAACGTAAAATTGTATGAATTCAAAAGCAACAGTGGTGAGTGCTAAACTATACATCCCTGTGAAAAGCTGAAAAGCCATTCTTATTAGTAAACAAGAATCGATCCACTTTCAATGACCATGCTTTGCTGATTTTTTCATTACCGGGAACAGAATGCGACTGATTTTGCTGCTAACTTGGCCTTACTATTAACAGCAATAAAGGTGTTAGTCAGGTGGGGACTTTGATGTGACCAATAACATCACTCTCCCTTCAGGAAATGTTCATGTGCTGGCTTGTTAATGAATTTCTTTCCTAATGAGTATCATTAAAAACCCTTTGATTAGCTATTTGTGTCAATGCCCTTCCTTTTTCCTCTAAGCTGCTACTTTTGCACTAGTGATAGCAGGATTTTGCCCTAGGGCAGAAAGCATGTGCAGTTCTATTCCTTACCTCATGAATACAAGTCTGAGGCAAACCACAATAGAAAGGAGAGTGAAAAAAAGAAAAGAAAAAAAAAGGCCTCTCAGATGAGTCGAGGTTGTTTTCTACACATGTGCATCCTGGCCTGGCCACCAGCATTCAGATGAGAATGTCATTAGGGGAAATGAAGAGCAATAGGTAGTGATGGTGAAGCATGTAACAGTAATTTACATACACCTCCATTGCCAACAGGCAGAGAAACAAATAAAGCTATAACCTGAGGCTAGGGAATGCCAGAGAATAAATGGACTGCAACAAGCAAACAAAAAATGCCGTGTCATAAAATGGAGCAAAAAGCCTGGAAAGCAAAATTAAAGACAAAACAAGGCATTTTACATTCCAGGGCCCTTAATGAGATATTGATGGCACAGAAATTGCCTACTCCTATGTAAGACAAAAGGAAGACTGAGAAACACAAAAACAATTAGGAAACTGATTTGGCTATCTAAGCTTTAATAGAAAGAGATGTGGCATAGCAGAGCACAATTAATCAATGACTGCCTGAAACACTCTTCTCCTGAGCTACTGCAGACCTGTTCCCCATCTTAAAATGACAGGCACCCCATCCCATTTGTATTCAAGATAAATCTCTCTCTGACTTTCCTTCCCAGTCCCCCAAATCTCCCAGTGAATTGCAAATTCTGATAAAAAAAACCCACAACCTTTTGCATTTACTCTGATGTCCCAGACTTCAAATTAGCTTCAGACTACCCACCCCCATCTTCCTTCTTTTCTTTTTTCCCATCATGCTTAAGCTTCAATTACATATTTCCTATCTTGTTGTTAGGCATATAATGAGGTTTTTCCATTTTTGCCCTACTTTGCCCAGAAAGCTGTCTTAGACGAGTCACACCTAGAATTACACAAGTTCAATTTTTTTTGTGTTTGATCTATGTGGAATATGAGGTTTTAAGTTTAAACTAGGTCGTTGGGTGCCTTTAGAGCATTTCTAAGTATGGGAGAGCCATTGATGAGTCTCAATCTGAGCGTTTCAGCCCTGTACTCAGAGCCTGAGAGACTCGGGGAGGATGATCGCAGTTGCCGGAGGACTGCGGCTCTGTGCCTCAACCTGTCTCGACTGCACCAGACCAGAGTCTCTGCAGCAGCACAGGAATGTGCCTTAAAACACCTGAAACAGTAAGTAACTCTGAATGGTGACAACCTGCAAGTAAATCTTGTGTCTGGTGAAATCTCTTGGTAAAATTTTAGGTTTTTCTTTAGTCAAGATGAAGTACTAGTTTCCAGGGTAATCTCTCTACTGTAGCAGAAGATTTTTTATTTTTGCCCATCAGAAGACTGCCTTGCTATTCTGTGTACCTGCCTTGCATCCCTGAGACATTCAAGCATATTCTGATTTTCCTTTTTTTACTAGACCTCTGAGATCACAGAAGTACCCTTGTACTTTAGTTGAGGGTAAATCTTTCAGTACATGTGCAGCTACTCTTTCTTTAACTAATTGGATAATAGAATGATAGCATTTTGTGTTAATCCCTGTAGAGCTGTCTGGGTGGAAAAAATTCATTTAGAGACAGTTGTACAAGTCAAAACCTCCTATTTCAACCAATGCACAGACTTCTGTGGGATAAATAAATCTTACATGCCTTTCATGTGGTAGCAGCACTTCTGGGGAAAAAAAAAAAAAAAGTTTGTGAAAGCCAGGTAAATTCATGTTTTAGTGAGTACTTGAGGTTTTCCCTACTTTGCTCTCTGGTGTAAGCCAAGAAGTATTTGGTGCAGGGATGTCTTTATGCCTGCTGACATGCCTGTCACCTCTTACCTCATCAGTTACATTCAGAACTTCTGCAGCCACCAGAGTAGAGGGCAAGGAGAAGAAAAAAAGGGAAGAATAAGAAGACACACAGTATTTCAATGACAGTTTTCAGGACAAAAAAATTATTATTCCTTTTTTTTTTTTTTTTTTTTTTTCCCTGCTAGTTCTGTAGCACATTGTGGATCTGGCACAGAGAAATACTACTTTTGCCCACTGTACATTTTCTTTCTTTAGATTTGGGTGAATGTAAATACCCATCTCAGAAAAGACAATTTCAGAAAAAAACCCCACCATGTTAACTGCCAGAACAATGTGAAGCTGTCCTCAGTGCACACCTCTGACAATCAGTATCAGGATGTGTCAGCAAATTGATAATTGTTCATACAATTGATTTTTTTTTTTTTTTTTTTTTGTCAAACACTCAAGATTATCGAGGGAGTATTGAGGGTTCTCGGAACCACCTTCTGCTTTCCTAAATCCATTTATGATACTGAATGTAGCTGAGCACGAGGCTGACACTTGGTGATTCTCATACAGTTTCTAATAGCTGCAGGGTGCTCATTTTTGGAAGCAGTTTTACGATACTACAAAATGTCTCCTCTGCTTTTGCTGGCAAATATCATAGCTTATAGCTGAAGCAGACAGCATGTCTTTATTTAGCAAACCATTATTTGTCATCGAACTGATATTCTTGGAGTTTTTTCAACTAAAGCATTGTTGCCAATGGTTAAAATTTCAAAGCTTCATAAATGACTGTGCACCAGGAGATTAATCCAGCTGGCAAACACTCTCATTTTAAGATTTTTGTAGAAGTCATTAACAGAGGTGCCAATAATTTTCGCTCTCTGATGAAGTCTTCATTATGGAGCATCTGAAACCCTGTTATAATGTGGATGACTTTGACATTGTATCTGAAGTTATGTGCTTGCCCTTCTAAGAGCAGTCATACAATGGGTACTGAGCACCAGGAAGAGCCTCTGGAAGTAGAGCAACTAAATTTTCCTCTGCATTCTTACAGTGTACAGGGCTAGTAAGGGTGTCTCATGTTACAATGCCTTTGTCAGATTCTTCTTATTTTAATTCCCTGGAATATAAAACCTGTCAAATGTCAGCACTTGTAACTATCAGCTTTCAATAAACAAAATATACAAGGATGTGAGTCATGTAGGACACAAAAAGTGTAGGTCACACCATAATGAGCAACTGTGAAGGGAGGACAAGTTAGCTCAAAACACTTTCTGTGTTTGTCAGATTTAATCTGAGATTTTAACAGTACACAGATGCAGGAACACTTGTCACACATAGTCAGGACGTGCTACGAAGAACTGCAATGAATAATAAGGCTGTTGTGCTATAATGATATTGTAACACCTGAAGCAGCCTTGGTAGTTGTTTCATTATTCTTCAGCATTGATTTTATTACTTGGAAATGAAATATTGAGGAAATGCTCATAACAATTTTTTTTGTTTCTGTTCCTCTTCCTTTTTTTTGCCTTCCACCCTCCTACCCCCCTCCCCGCTTATCACAATAGGCTCAGATTCGTTTCACATGAGGTGTAGCCAATTATCAGCATAACCAAAAAAATAAAACAGAAAAAAAAAAACCCCAACAACAACAAAAATTGGCCAAAGGTTTATTTCCTTTTTTATTTATAGCATTTTTGTCAATCTTCACATCTATTCAGAAAGAAATTTCTTATTCAGGAAAACAAATCAAGGTTTCCCTCAGAGAAGCAGTTCGGTAGAGACATTAATTCACTGCCAGACAGGATCTGATCCTTATCCTTTCATACACATTAAGCACCATCTTACCTACAGCAGTCCCAAACAACAAGTGCTGTTATTCAGAGTACAACATCTATCCCATGCTGCTCATACAAGCCACTCTGACCTTTATTTGGATGTAATTAAGTTTTCACACCACTGCTCTTTAATTTCTCACTCCCTACACTCTGGACTCTAACATTTGTAATGTATTTTTATTTTAGTACTAGCCTCACAATTCCCAAATTTCTTTTCCTCAATTTAAATTCTTTTTTTTCCTGAAAGACATGATTTTGTTCTTTGAGTCCCTTGTACAAACTGTACATGACTTCATGGCAGTTTGGATAAGGGAAATCAGAGCCTGTGCGAGTAGAATAATTTACAGGTTGCCACACTTCTGTACATATTAGGAGAGCTGTTGCCATATAGACATACCTTGACTATGTGTTCAGATGTACTTTGCTTTGGTCCCTTGTTTGACACGAAAAAAGTTCCAACCAAATAAAATTCTAGCTTTGGTAAGGTTTTTCACATCTCCTAGCATAGGCTAACTCCCTTTATGACACGTTATATTTGCTAAAGTGCAATGCAGCCTTGAACAGTTTCGTATTTTCCAAAAATTTCCTTCAAACAAAATGTATTGATACTTATTATACCTGGGAATCTAATAAAAAACTTCAGCCTCCCTCTGAGTGTGCTTTCATGTAGCCAGCTAGTGATTTGCACTGGCTTCAGTTCAGCACAGCTAGTTAGGGAGAGACAGAACATAGCCAGCATCCTCACTCAGCTATAGTTATAAATCATCATACAACCTGGCATTGACAAATTGGTCTTGGCCTGGAGCATCCGGGAGAAACCTGGCCAGGGCAGGGCTAAAACATTAAGAACAGGCATCCTGGGATATGGTTTCAAACTTCTGGATGGAGGTGGATATGTAAACAATATGTTGTGTGGGCAAATTTCCAGGAAAATCTATTGAAATTTTTAATTTGTCTTCAATTACTTTTCCTGGAATTTTCTTTCAGTGCAGTTGCTATCTTTGTTGTCCAAATGAGCATCGGCAAGGTGGATCTAGGATGATAATCGGGCTCATCTGTCAGCAGTGATATGAGAAAAATAGCAGGCCCCTTGCAATTTAGTGCACAAAACATCCCTGTTAGAGGGTAACCAGTTCATCAAACTTTGCTAAAAATGATGAGGCTTTTTGGTGTTAATTTTTAGACTAGTAGTTGGAAAGCAGCTGTAAGCGGACTCCAAGGCTGTCACATGTGGTAAAACTCCACAGAGAATGAAAATAAGCTGAGAATTAATGAGCTTCTAATTTCAAGATTGATGTCTCTTGAATCTGTCTCCTTTTTTCTCAGAGATTTTCCCTTTATCCCTCCTCCCCCTCCTCCCCAGTCTTATCCTTTCCTTTATAAAAATTCCTTATCTCATAAGCACTTTTCTGTGCATGTGCCTATGTATGTATAATAGAGCTTAAACTGAATAGTTTAAACAGGCATTTCAGTATCTTAATCTACCAGGAAGTGATTGGCACAATTAGAAGAGGGGTAGGACAATGGTGCCAGTAAATTATTCTGTGAAAAAAACCAGCACCAACTTTGTACACAATAACACATTTCTTATTAATTAATGGCGATGAAATGCTGCTATCTGAACATTTTAATGTTTCTATTAACTGCTAATCTTTGCTTTTCACTTTAGCTTTTCCTTGCATTCTTCACTCTACCCTCCAGTCTTTTCTTCTGTTGCAGCTTTACCTTCTTCTATATTATGTCTTTCTGATTTTTCCATTCTGCCTCCTCCCCAATATCCTTTTTCTCTCCTTTGTCTGGGATTTCCAGCTCTCATGCTACTCTTCAGCACCAGTCTTTCCACTGTCTAATTTTCCAAGATCATTCACTTCTCCATCTGCATTGCTAATGTGAAATTCACTACTTTTAATGTGTCATTCTAATACATGAATAGCTAAATCTCTGAGCATGCACATGGCAAACTAGATGTCTCCAGAAAAATGAAGAGAATCAAATTTGCTCGACTGATCAAGTGACTGATAGCCCTGTTTTATCATCTACATGATTTCTGCTTGTTACAAAACATTAAAGAATTTTCTTCAGGAATTAACAATTGGTTACAAATAAACTAGCTCTTTATAAAGGTCTTACAGGAAAACATCAATCCTTTTGAGGGGTGGGGGGCAGAGGAAGCTGGCAATGCCTATTTCTTTTTTATAATCTCCACGGTGCTATTACAGAAAGATTTAGAACTGCTTACAGGCCTATTGGCTGGGTAGTGTAAGATGTGAGTACAGTAAAATATCATTCTTTTTCCTCATTAAAATGTTATGAGTCCACTTTGACATAAAATCCATAAAACATACAGATTTGAGGAACTCTGGATCATTAATAACACAATGGCTTGTTTGTTGAATAAATACAAGAGAAAGATGAAGTGGAAATTAAATGTAATTGAAAAGGAAGTGAATTTTTGCAAAGATAATATACCTTACCAGTATGGTTTAGTCTACTGCCTGAAGTGTAAAGGAGAGCAAATTAGGACCACATTTTAATCCCCCTGATTTCAAGTGCAGCTGAAAATGCTGTTCTCATTTTCTGATAATTTTTTTGAGAATCTGCAAGCAGATCATCCTCATTTTAGGGCACAGCTTTTATTTTGGCTGGTGACCACTGAACAGCCAGATCCCTGAGATTACCCTGACCATGAGCAGGGCCTCAGTAGAGGTGGTATGGGGACAACCTACAGAGGTCTGGGTACCCTGTTGTAGGAAGCCAGTCTGTGGCCTGTGTGATGCTTCAACAGCAAATGCCGGGTTTTAATTTGGTTCTGCTTTAATCCTACACCCTGTTGAGAATCTGGAGAGTTGCTGGGGTTTGCATGGGAAGAAGAAACTTTTGCAGGTCCCAGTCAACTTCTCTGGTGTCTTTGGTCTCCATCTGTAAAGCTGGATATGGCGGAGGTGCCTCAAAGCAGCTATTTTCTTCCCTCTTGTTTCTTCCAAAGAGGCAGCCAAGTTAAGCCCGTAGAAAGAGGAAAGGTACTGTCTTTTGGGGGGATCTGGAAGGCAGTCAGGTATTTGGAAACAAAGAAACTGTCTCTCTCTTTCTCTTTTTCCCATGTGCCAGATCTTTCTCCTTTCCCCCAACCTCCTCTTTCTGATTCTTTGGGGTTTGTATCGATTTCTGTAAATTCTAGAGATGTTTTGTCTTCTGATTTTCACTGGTTGGCTGCTGAAAGGTAAGCCTCCTTATTGGTACAAAGATTAACAAACTAAATCTCAGTACAGAGCTGCCATTTTCTCATTTTCCTTTTTCCTGTGTGAGGTTATGGTTTCCTCACAAACTGGAGGCACAAAATTGTGCTGACAGTCTCTGGAGTACTCTCATCCTCCAGCACTGTTAGGAATGCAGAGATTTCATAAGGAAACCTCCATTTCCATGAAGTATTTCAATAATCTGCTAAAACTGTATAAATATAGGTGTAGGGATTTTTTTTTTCTGTCTGTTTTCTAGAGAGCTGCACTAGCTGAACTTTAAGACTAGATGGATTTGTTGCTGACTTCAGTTATGACAGCAATTCTCTTGTTCCAGCCCTTTTGAAAAGCCCAAACAGTTCTTCATATGTATATATTGCAAACTACTTGGCAAGGTTCTATTGACACTAAATTGGTTAAGTGACAGGTAAATTATTTCTTGAATATATATGGCAGCCTTACACAAAAGGATAGCAAAATTATGGAAGTAGCCAGTTCATATTCACAGCATCTCTTAGCAGTAATTGAAAATCAGCCACCAAATTGGAGGAATCAGTTTTTTCCATTATGTTTAAAAGGATATCCAGCCCCCAGGTTTGGTTTGTTTTGAGCATCACATGACAAAGCACAGACAATTATACCAAATTATACTGTTTGGTGTTAAGAATAGGAGTTACACTGGGTCTCTCAAACCGATTTCTATCAAGATTATAGAAGGAATTTATACCAAAACATGAAGATGAATTAAGATGTGACATTAAGAAAAAAAGGTGTTGCTTATTAAAATAAATATTCATTCTGTCTTATACATATCAAATCTGGATAATACAATATATATGAATGCACCAGCATTTTAAAAAGATTCACAGAAAGATGGTTAAAGTAAGCAATAAATACAGTTCCTCTCTGTTACTGTGCTGTCAAGGCTATAACTAACAAAAGAGTTAAAAGAGTCCTCGCAATCTGAGTAAGATTTATATTTTGTTAAAGAAATGGTCATAGAAGCAGGTTTCATGAACCAATAAAACAATTCCATGGGTGTGTAAATTATAGAATTACTATTAAATGAAAAAATAAATGCCAGAGCTTTGGGGGACATCGTATTTGGTGTCATCATCTGATAAATTTGTTTTAAAATGTAAAAGGATTAAAAGTGATCATTACTTAGGCTAGGATTAATAATAAATAAGCAAAAGCTTTCTTGCTAAAGCCCTAGGTGAACAAAGGCACTTGAAAATGAAACACTGGCAAAATGCCCATCTCCCCTGGGAAAAGCCCAAAAAGCCAGCAGTTCCTCTTTGTAAGCAAACAGCCTACAGAATGCAAGCATCTTCCCCATGCATTAAGAGCATCTCAACAGGGCACACTTTTTGTGTGTTTTTGTGATTACTTGTTTAATCACAAGTAATGATTTAATTCACAGAGGCAAACAGAGGGAAGGTACATTTTCTCTGCTCTTTGAGGGTCATATGTTTACATCTAAACTCATTTTCCCCTCATGTGTGTGTGTGTGTGTGTGTGATTTTGGTTTTTTAATTTCCTCTCAAAATGTATGTCACAAGAATGAAAAGGGCAGAATGTGACCACAGACATGAAGAACTGATTTTTCCTCACACATGTTTTTAATTTTTTAAATATATACCTTACTGGAAGCAGACATATTCCAGCATGTGTGCACACAGCAGAATTTCCTGACTGTAGTAGTTCTGGCACAAGATACTTACACAGTTCCTCATAATGATTTACCTGTGTGAATAGGGTAGGGAAGTTTCAAACAACTTGAAACAGTTGCAATAAATGCAATGCCAAATATAGCACTTCACTTATGAAATAGGAAAAGGTTGATCATTCCATGTTGTTTGGCAACACATAACCTGGATTGCGACTTTCTCCCAAAATTCATGCTTAGGTTTTTGTTCACAGGTGAGTTTTATAAAATCATGTCTTTAATTCTTTATGAAAATGGCTATATGACTGTATATGTCACTTGCATTTAAAATATGTACTTAAAGTCATCAATCGCACCCATTCCCTGGTATTTATCCCTGGGTTTGGTACTGTTAAAAAACCAACAATACATTGGAGAGTTGAAGAAATAGGCCCAGAATGCCTCTGGGAGCTGGAGATCAGAGAAAGAAACCACCTTACTCCCTAGTTCCTATTGCCCACTCCAGGCTGCAGGCACCCAGGTGGCTTTTGAACACTTTCTGGTGTGTGTCCAGGGTTGCTGACTGCAAACCCTATTTGTTAGCCATGAGCCCCATGCCACACTAGACCATTGGGCAAGACCAAATTTTAAGCATCAGCAGGAGGAGCTGGCTTAACATTGCATGTCTGAGCCATCATCCTGGGGCTGCAGAGAGTCTGGGGTGCTTTGGGGGGCTGGGGAGAGAAAGATCTCCACAGCAGAACACAGTGGGGCTGCCACACAGGGTGCATTTGCAAAAAACTACAGTTCTTTGCAGAATGGGCAGTGGGATGTGGAGGTGAGCTGCCTGGTCTATTATGCAGAATTGTCAGCCAGACTTTTCAACGTTGTTTAGCCTTTCCCAAAAAAAAAAAAAAAGGCTTTGTTCCCACCTCCTGGGGGATGCTAACACTGCACAATAATCTATGAACATAATCTAAGAGATCTTGCTTTTATGTTTAGGATCTGGTTTGAATAAAAGCTGCATTTATTTCTGAAAAGAAAAAAAAAGCTCTCAGTAGTCCTACAGTTGCGAATTGCATACAAAAGAGGGGACATACTAACATGGGGTAAAAAGTATGCCAGAGTTTTTTAGTAGGGATGTGGATTGGGTTCCTCAGCTCTGGTAACTCAATCCAGGGCCAGTAATTCCCTGTCTTTTGGGGTCAAGCAATGCAGAGTGGTTGTGTCTGCACTGCTCTGCACCGGCCTCCTACAGAGGTTGCTGGCTGCTCCACTTGTCTTTCCATAGCACTCCCACAGTGCTGGAAACTAATTATTTTCTGCAGGGTTCTTGAGTTTAAAATGTCTAAAATAAGGCAAGGTCCATGCTGTGCCATGAAGGTCTTTACAGCGTGAAACTGAAGTACATCATGGGAGCTGTGGGGTGGATGAGGGAGGGGAAGCATTCGGGACAGTGAGGAGGATGTGTGCTTGTTTCAGGGGGAATTTTGTTTGCACTGCTTGACCTTGAAAAGGAACATAATAGCAATATATTTAGATTATCCCTACAACAAAAATACAATTTTAAACCTACCAAAATATGTATTTTTCTAAACTTGTCTTGGCAGATAGGAGGTTGCATTAACCTTCTGCCTGTGAGCTGCCCTCAGAGGGATGTCCAGCAGCTCTGTACTAATAGTACAGTTGCAACAGTGCTTCTCCTTTGTGAAATTGCTCCATTTTTCAGCCATCAATTTACAGACTTAAAACATGCTGACTTTGTAACAGTTTGCTAACTGCTTGATGCTCCTCAAGCAGTTAGTGCTTTCAGATAGGAGAGCTCATCCAGTTTCCGAGCCCTATACAGAGCCCTATACACCTGGATAACAGCAACCGGCCACCACATACCAACAGATTTTGGATTAGTTCTAAATCTGGGGTTTAACCAGGAATAGCTGCTGTTTAGTTATGTGCTTAACCTAAACCAGACTGAGGAACAAGCACAATTCTTTTTTCTTTTCAGGAAAATGGGTGTATCTTTGTTTTTGTGACAGATTTGCAGTATCTAAGGAACAGCTCAGTGGGACGCAGACATTACACTCAAGTTTTCCACATGCCTCTGGCCCTATGGATTAAGAGAAGATTTTAACATCCTGCCTATTGTTTCTGTTCAGTAAAATCAGTTGGCTTTTGGTACTTGTTTTGTTGGGGATTTTAGGTTTGTTTAATAGAACTGAGCAATTTCTATGTTTACATTTTATATTTTATATCTAATGATTCTGGTGTTAAATATGCATTCTGTGTGTGTCTTACAATGCCTGCCCCCAACAAGCACACTCCACATATGTTTCCTCTCTCAATTTGAATGGAAATCTAACACTGCAAGTGAAGAATGCCAAACTAATGTTTCACAAGCTGTCATTTAAGTGATAGATGGTAAATTGGAATTTTGCCATGTAAATTAGTTAATGCTCAGATGAAGACAGCCTTTAACTATTCAAATAAGATCTGATTCTTGATCATCTGTTTCAGCTTATATCTCCAGTGAAGCAGACAACTAGCTTGCAACTGGAGCAGACAACTAGAACTCCAGAAAATCATCAACTGTATGCACTTAGTACCATCTCAGTAGATCAAATGATGTGCAGACAGCACTGATCTGTAGCTATCAGCTGGAAACAGCCATGGATGCTGATCCTTCAGGCAAAAAAAAAAAAAAAAAAAAAAAAAAAATTAAAAAAATTGTGGTAGTTGGTAGATTTTTTTTTTAAAATAATTTATATCTATGGAATCCACTGCATCCAGAAATGTAAAAAATCCAATAAACTCAGTGTTACCGTCTTTTAGCAAAAGCATGTGTAAAATTCACACATAAAGAATAAGATATTTAGAATCTTAGCAGGAACCAGGAGTCACTCCTATAGCTAGGCTCTCCAAGCCTATATTTTAAATTTGTATAATCTTTATTTAAGCAGCTTGATACTGCTTTTGTTCACAGGAGACCATTGAAATCTGGGAAGAAGAAAGCCCCTGGCCTATACAAAATGCCCTGTATTTACCTGATAGAACTCCATGCCGTTATACATTTAAAGCACTTCATTTCAACTTATTTTGCTTGGATTCCATAGGGAAATTTCAGCAACCTGTCAAATAACTGCTCCCTCACCAGAAGACCTTCAGCAGCCTTGCTTATCCCTGGGAGGTACCAAAGTCATCGTAACAGCAGCGGGGAAGGAGAGGAACCACCCCACTGCAGAGCTTCCTTATGGCCCTTCGTTGGAGTCTCCTGGAAAGAAGGAGTGCCACAATATTTTTGAGGTGAGGAATAACTACAGCTGAATTTTACTACATTTGCATCCTCATAGGTATTCTCAACAGTTCATGTATGACTTTCTATGGGCCAGAGTGACTGCTGCTTTTCAGTTAAGGCACTTGATCCTACAGTACGTGTGCTAATAACCTGTTCTGTGAGTTCATAGTACAATGCAAGTGACAATTGATGATGGGAGAGTGTAGCAAAACTGTTATGCTATTTCAAGAAAGGAGGGGACAGAAAAAGGGGGTGCTCTCCCTTTTAAAAAAATTAAATATGGCCACCTATGCTTTCAACAGTGTGAGCACCCTCATCCATTTGATAGGAAGGTTGACATTTTGTCATCAGTGCTGCTTTTTCAGCATGCTCAAAAGCCATCAGAATTTTCTCTTGAGAGGTTTATCTGCATATGTCTTCTAATAGTTTTAAAATATGCCCCACAGTAGAGGCTCCTTATCTTCTCTTGTATCCTTAAAGAGAAGATCATAAACACTGTTCCTAGATAGATGTTGCCTGCCACAGTGGCAGAAGGACCAACCTCACCCATTTGTTCTTCCTTGGGTGATGGAGTGTGCTGGCTTTCTCAGCTACTGCCAGGATGAATAAGCTAAAGAACTTTCTGAAGAAGTACAGTGTAGGCAGCAGGTGGCAGGACCTGCTGAGTAATGAGCTCAGTCGGTGCTCAGCCTCACCTGTGCCCAGTTAGGGCTGGCCCAAGTGCGCATGCTCAAAGATCAAGGGCCAATAAAAGGTGGGGCTTGAGACTGGCAAATGGCTCATTCTGAAGCAGGTTCGCAGCTGTGCTGGTTGGAGGCCAGTCCTCTACTGATCCTGTCCTCACTCAGAGCCTATCATCGCTGCAAAGTTCATCTCCTGCTACATCTGGTGGAGAATGTGGGCATAGACTCTCGTCTAAACCATCTTCTCCGAGTGAACTTCTCATCTTTCTTCCAGAACTCGAGAAATTAGGGTAAGAGAGACCCCTTTTTTCTCTTATTACTTACATTCCTAAGCCTCTTGTCGAAAGATGGGTCTTACTGCCAGTAAACCCACTGAAGCTGCCGCCACCGAAAAAATTGTGGCACAAGCAGAGAGCCAGGAAATCCTTGGCTCCCCGGGTCCTGCTAAAGCCCGGGACTTATGGGAATAGGTTTATGACCTACTGGCGGACCTCAATTCAAAAGAAATTAACGGCGACATCATCAGCGCCGATAACACCTGGAGAGTCGTATGCGGCTTACTGGCAATGATGAAAACTGAGGTGAAGGCGGCACTCGCCACTGCCACACCTCCATTACTAAAAATTGAAGCGTTCCCCCCCAAGAAAGTGTCCGCGGTGATCCCCTAAGCACCACCCCTTGAGGAACTAACACCCAAAAATGTACCCGCCGTGACTCCCTCGGCACCACCCGCCAAGGAAGGCATAACGAAACACGTGTGTCTGGGGTTGGACACTGGCAAGCCTGCCATAAAGGGCATGATGGGGAAGCCCCACAAAAGCGTGGCCGAATTCCTGTCGGATATCGGCCCAGAAGAGACGACAAAAAAAAAAAAAAAAAAAAAAATCCACGAAACCACTTAAAAACAAAACAAAACAAAAAAAAACTAAAAACAAAAACAAAAAAAAACCCAAAAAACCATATAGAATTTGTACTAAATTGTATATTGGTAATAAATAAAAAAAAGAAAGGGGGGGAAATGTAGGCAGCAGGTGGCAGGACCTGCCGAGTAATGAGCTCAGTCGGTGCTCAGCCTCACCTGTGCCCAGTTAGGGCTGGCCCAAGTGCGCATGCTCAAAGATCAAGGGCCAATAAAAGGCGGGGCCTGAGACTGGCAAATGGCTCATTCTGAAGCAGGTCAGCAGCCGTGCTGGTTGGAGGCCAGTCCTCTACTGATCCTGTCCTCACTCAGAGCCTATCATCGCTTCGAAGTTCATCTCTTGCTACAGTACAGAGTGCTGAATTTTCCAAAAGAAGGAAACAATGGGAGGACCAGGGAAGAGGAAAGGAATTTGGGGCTGAGATGTCCATGAGTGGCCAGAGAGTTGGAAGGAGTAAGGCAGAGTGCAGGGAAAGTACCAGAACAAAGAACTTACAGAAACTGGTTAGGTAATTAAATGCTGGAATCAGGTCCAAATTTTTGAAGCTACCAAGAAGACGGGAGGAGGGAGGGGGAGAGAAAGCTGGTGATGTATTGGAGATGTTTGGAAGGGGACACAGAACTCAATTGAAAGAAGAAACATGTTTAGTTTAGTGGTAGTTAACAATGCTAGTGATGTCCTTTTGAATAATCTTTTTCTGTAGTTTTATGTGCGTAAGTACAGAGTGAGCCATTTTCCTGTTTACTATTATGTATTCTAATCATGTTCCATTCTTCTTATCCATCTTAGTAGTTTCTGTACTGCTAAGACATCTGCTGGAAGTGATGTAAGTAATCAAATAACGGGGCTAGCGTGGTGTTTCTCCCAGTGTTCTGCCTCAAAGCTGAAATGTGTTGCAATCTTTTGCAAGATATTCACAAAACAACTCTTTACAAAAAGAGACTGTACAGTGTGCCACCATTTCAAATCTCTTTACAGTGTTTTTCCATTAAAACAACAGACCTTGGCAGCTACCATCATCTGTATTCTGATTTCCAGCCAGCCAGTTATATCACTTAGAATGCACTTGATTAGCAAGGACAAAAGTTCAAGGCACTGTCTTTTGCCTTTGTGTAGTTTTAATTGTGGCTTAGGAGGCATTTACTTTTGTCTTCCCTTCTGTATGTTTATCTACTTCACTGGTTTTGTTACTTCCCTCTATATGCAGTAATCCCCTTGCAAACATTATTTTAGCAGTGATCTCACTGTGTTCTGAGTGCCTTCTGAAATGTCAGATATTAAAAGAATCCAGTTGCCTCAGTCTTTTAGTGTGACCTTCAGTCATGAGAATAGATACGACCGTTTCAGTGGGGAGATGTGCAAGAGGGAAAATTGCTCTACTGAATCAGAGCTTGGAAAACCATATTCTATTTTTGTGGCTTACCAGATGGAAGAGTCACTGCAAGGTCTATAATCAGAAGGGCAGGCGTGCTAGCTATAATGGAGATGAAAACAATAGGATGGCCTTCAGCATGGACTAACCATCCAAGCACGACCAAATGGCCCTGCTGAACATTTACAATGCATATTGAAGCCCATAGAAGCAACTTGGCTTCTTTTTCTCCAAAACCATAATTGCCCTTTCTGATGTGGTATGTCACCCTGTAGTTTGACAAGTACACGTGGCTCAGTAAAGAGGAGGCTCAGTGTGATTTAGGTGGCTATGCCACACCAATGCACACAATGTATATACCACACGCACACACACGTGTGAAGAGTGGTCCATGGTTGCCACGATTGCATCTTGTGAAAAATTTCCAAATCATAGCATGTTAGAAATTATGCCTGACCTAGTTAGTGATAATGTTTATGGAAATTAGGCTTCAGTTCATAATTGTGATAGAGACTTTGCAGTTTCAGAGCATCTCTAGATGACAGACTTCCCATTAGAGTATTTTCTCTCTTCGTGAAATCATAATAATGATAAATTTCTTAAGACAGAGACATTTTTTTTCTTAACAGAGTGCCACAAAGCACCAGATTGAATCTTCATTTTCTTGTAATCTCAGTAAAAGAGAGACTTTAGACTGTGAAGAACAAAGCACATATACATGTATTGAATGTAAATAACATTCAGGAAACAGTTGCAATTTATATATATATATATATATATGTTTACTGCTTCAAGGGGCCTAAGACTCTAATAGTGCATAGAATCATATAATGTTAAGTTGGAAGGGACCTCAAGGATCATCTTGTCCAACCCTTCTAATATAATTTTTTATATGATATGTCTTGGCACCCCATTGAGCTGACGCTTTCCAAAACTTTCCGAAGTTGGGGAGTCCACCACTTCCCCTGCGAGACCATTCCAATTTCTGACTTTCCTCAGAGTGAAAGATTTTCCCCTTGCATTCAAGTGGAATCTCCCCAAGAGTAACTTGTCCCTCTTGCCCCTTGTCTTGCCCATGTGACTCCTTGTAAATAGGGAATCTCCATCTTCTTTGTAACACCCCTTTAAGTATTGGAATATTGTAATAATGATCTCCGCTAAGTCTCCTCATCTCAAGGCTTAACAGACCCAGTTTTCTCATTATCTCCTCATACAGCAGGTGCTACAGTCCTCTGATCATCCTTGTGGCTCTTCTCTGGACCCTCTCCAGCCTGTCCAAATACTTGCTGTACCACAGGGGCCAAAACTGAATGCAGTACGCAGGGTGTGGTATGATAAGCTCAGAGTAGAGCAGGATGATGACTTCTTTGTCTCTGCTGGTGATGCCCTTGTTGATGCAGCCCAGCATCCTGGTGGCTTTCTGTGCAGCTGCTGCACACTGTTTGTTCATGATTAGCCTGTTGTCCACCAAGACACCCAGGTCCCTTTCCACAAGGCTGCTGTCTCTAGCCAAGTGGATCCCAGTCTGAACTGCACTCTTGGGTTATGTGTTCCCAGGTGCATGACCTTACATTTTTCCACATTGAACTTCATGAAGTTCCTGCTAGTCCACTTATCCAGTCTCTTTAAGTCATTCTGAAGAGTGGCTCTCCCTTATGGGGCATCAACCTCTCCACTCATCTTCACCATCAGCAAACTTCATCAGGGTGCTCTTAATCGCAACATCCAGGATTTAAGAGTCCTACAGATAAAATAAACCATCACAGGTCTTCAGCTTTCCTCTTTGTATAATCTAGTTCATGAAAAGAATTTCCACAAAATGTGTGTTTTCCTGTTTTGCTGTCTTGTGGTGTGATATTCATGGACAGTAAGATTTCAGTTTTGCAGTGTGAACTCTCTGTCTTTAACTTTGATTGAGCATGTGCAATATTTCCTGGTTTAAACCTATCTTTCCTGCATCTAAATAAGACTTAAGTATTAAATAGTCTTAATCAAAACTATATTTTCAACAGAAGGTCCCTGGCCAGTTTTTCCTTTATGTTTATTCAGATTGTAGCACAGTGGTCCCAGGCCCTGATGGGTGACTGCCATAGGGAAATAGAATAACAATAATAAATATCAGTTATTAATTTAATTCCCTGTGAAACCTTTCATTATTTTCTGTCCCTGCTGTAGCACTGCAATGGGACTGCAAGAGCTAGGGCTGCTAGGAGGAGTGGAAACTAAAGTCTTTGCAGTAGGCAGGGAAGTGCAGTGACATTGTGGGCTGTAGCTGGGGTGAGGGATACAGGTGGCTTGCAGTGGTTCTGTCTCTGTGCGGTTTGGCTACTGCTGAGGTTTGGTTTTCAGCTACTCCTAACTGGAGGCATATTTCTAACACACTGTCTCACCCACACGTTTTGGTCTTCTTTCCTCCTGCCCTGCAAATGGTTTTGACAAAATGGCCTGGGTGAGATTAAGCCGTAGTTGACAGCTTTTGTCAAAGATCTCTGCCTACTCTTTTGTCTGCCTACAGTCCTGTCCTATCCTACCCTTAAAGTGATCCAGTTTACATGGCAGACTTAAAGCATGAACCTGGACAATTTGTGGAAGTGACCTCATTAAGCAAAGGAGAAAGTAGTGTTGTTTGGCATCAAACAGGAATTGTCTCTATACTATTTTTGCTTCAGGAATTAGTGGAAGCCCAGAGCAGTTCAGTTCTGCTTCCTTTTGTGCTGATGATCCTACTCAGTCTCTGAGCTGTAGGAAAGACAGGTGTAAGTCTGGAATTTTTTTTACAAGAATCACATCAACTACACTAATTAAAAACACTATGGGGCTTTCAGATTAAAAAATATATGCTTCATGAAAAGTATATGCAGAAAATAATTCAGTTGCTGATTCCTTTCTTTATCCATGACACCTTTCTTTTGTCTTGAGCAGTGGAGTGCTGACTTTTTCCTTTGTTTGTGGCTGCCTTCTGCACGGTTTCTCTTTCATGTTGGGATATCCAAGCAGAACAAATCTGCTTGCAGGCAGAGGGGAATAAATTGCATGTTTTGTTTTTTAAGCTAAATATTTTCAGAAATCCAAAGTATCATAAACAATACAATTTTAGGATCAAGTCTAAATTGAATTTTTCCCATTAACAGGGTCACCCAGTTTATTTAGGGAAATCTCTGCTGTACTTGCTTTCAGAGGTATTTTTCTTCTAGTAGACACAATGCTCTTTTCTATTTTATTTAGTGTTTCTCATGAAGACTGTAATAGTATGATCAATTATCACTAGAAATAACTTTGAAGTTTCTCATTACTGCAAGACATTAAATTGCCAGGCTATGATTTACTTTAGCAAGTGCCTTTTATGTAATCTATCTTTCAGAAACTCTGTGACTTGTTTAAATTTCCATTTCCTTAGCAATGTATCTGTGTGTATGGTGAAACAAAGAAAGAATTGCCTAACACTGAAAGCATTAAGCATTTGAAGCTGCCCTGTTAGATAAATACAACAGCAGCACGCTGCACCACATGAAACCGAAGCAACCACCTGGAAGAGTAGAGAAGAGCTTAGGCTATTAGCACAGACTTTGAAACCATTTTGTCAACAAAATACACTTCTTTAGTTTGACTGCAGAGACAAGGAATGACATGAAAATGAAAAAAATTAGAATATGTAACTATCTTACAAATCTGAATACATGTAGTGTATTTTTTCTAGTCTTTTGCATCTGATCTAGCTTTTGTTGATTTACTGGGAACTGGGATTGCAGCTTGATTAGTATAAGAAAAGTGAATGGCTAATGCAAGAGCCCAACCATAGCCATGGCTGAGCGTGTGCCATGTGTTCCTTCGTAGTGGCTGCACTGCAGATTCTTTGTGCTGTTATCTGCTGGAAGAGGGCACTTGAACATAGAATCATAGAATCAGACAAATTGGAAAGGACCTCTGAGATCATCAAGTCCAACCCTTGATCCACTACCACCGGGGTTACCAGACCATGGCACTGAGTGCCACATCAGTCTCTTCTTAAAAACCTCCAGGAACAGAGAATCCACCACCTCCCTGGGCAGCCCATTCCAATGCTTGATCACCCTCTCTGTAAAGAATTTTTTCCTAATATCTAACCTAAACCTCCCCTGTCAGAGCTTAAGACCATGTCCTCCTTTCAGGGAGTTATAGAGAGTGATGAGGTCTCCCCTGAGCCTCCTCTTCTCCAGACTGAACACCCCCAGCTCCCTCAGCCCTTCCTCACAGGACTTGTGCTGGATCCCTTCACAGCCTCCTTGCTCTTCTCTGGACCTGCTCCAGGACCTCAATCTCCTTCCTGAACTGAGGGGCCCAGCACTGGACACAGGACTCAAGCTGTGGCCTCACCAGCGCTGAGTACAGGGGCAGAATCCCTTCCTTGGACCTGCTGGCCACGCTGTTCCTGATACAGGCCAGGATGCCATTGGCCTTCTTGGCCACCTGGGCACACTGCTGGCTCATGTTCAGCTTCCTGTCAATCCAGACTCCCAGGTCCCTTTCTGCCTGGCTGCTCTCAGCCACTCTGTGCCCAGCCTGGAGCTCCCCATGGGGTTGTTGTGGCCAAAGTGCAGGACCCGGCACTTGGCCTTGTTGAACCTCATCCCATTGGAATCAGCCCAACTCTCCATTCTGTCCAGGTCCCTCTGCAGAGCCCTCCTGCCTTCCAGCTGATCCATACTCTCCCAACTTAGTGTTGTCTGCAAATTTGCTAATGGTGGACTCAATCCCCTCATCTAAACCATCAGTGAAGATACTAAACAGAACTGGGCCCAGCACTGATCCCTGGGGGACACCACTAGTGACAACATGGAGCTGGTGGCAACTGGTGTGTCTGCCACATCAGGTACATGATATTTAACACCCAATATTCACACAAAGGTAAACTGCAGCAGTTTAGTAAGAGGCAGATGAGATAAGTGTTATTCATACCAACAAAGGACTCTCAGAAAACAAAAAGTTGAGTGAGCAAGCTATTGTAGTAATCTCAGACCTGCATATCTGCTGAAAAGATATTTCCCCTGCAAAACCTGTTGATTGTCGTGCCAAGTACATTCTGTTACTAGACAGTCAGGTATGTTTCCTTGAGCCTCTTCTTGAGCATCACAGCAATAAGGTAGGCCTGCTGGGCTGTCTTGAGGAGGTATCCCTCCAAGCTGAGCCCATGTGAAGTACTGCTCTGCAGGTGGCAATGCTTGTTGTCCCTTCTGGAGGGGGACATGGTGATTTCTGTCACTGGGCAAGAGAGAGGCAGCTGCAGAAGTATCTTAAGAAAGCAGTGTCCTTCCTGAGACCCAAAGGTATTTTCACAGGAGGTTCACATTTAAGAAATGGAAATAAGCAGGGACAGCCTGGTGGCAGCTGAGGCTCAACATCAAATAGAGTGCCTAACAAGGGCATAAGAATTTGTTGTCCTGCTGAGAGGTGCTGGCCAAGAGCATGTCCCAGAGATAGGGCAGAGCCAGACCTTCTGCCTGTGTGTGATGGGATACAGTGCCTGTCTAAAACTCTGGTAAATGGACTAAAAGATTATCTGTTCAGTCACTTTTCTGAAAGAAGAATGCAAATGCCATCACGTTTCTGTGACTAATTAGAAATTAACTCAGTAATGAATTTTCCTATCTACCTCTGCAATACTTGCACATCTTTATTTTACCAGCCAAAGAGTTTAAGCCCAAAACTAAAGGAATCATCCTTTATCACCTGAGCAAGGCACAATTTAAAAACACTTAACAGTTCTTTTGTGAGTACTGTAAAAATAGTCTTGCAGCATTTAGGTTTGATAGGCAGGCGAACTGTCACCAACATATAGAGCAATTGTCATTCTACAGAAACCTCCTGGAACACTTTCTTAACAACCTGTTCCCATTGTACCCTTAATTGGATTTCAGGTATACCTCAAAGGCTAATGGGTTGTTTTGGGTGCACAGCAACAGTTTCCTCTATATCTAGGAGAGAAAATGGCTTTTCTGTAACTAGTCATCAATTTTGTGAGACTGGACAGCTACTTGTCCAAATAGACTTAACAAGCCTTGGCAAAATTAGTACCTGAATGATGAAAGGATACTCATTGGTGCTGTATATCCAGAAGAGTGAGCAGGTCTGGTCCATGTGTTAATCCTGGCTCTCAAATAAACTGGCAATGTCACCTACTGCAACAAAGAAATGTTTCCTTTTGAAACAAATCAGGACATGAAGGGGGAAGTTAAGGTCTCAGATGTCTCCCTGACATGCAGCCAGAACCCGGCCACCAGATTCTCATGCAGGAGCAAGGACTGCAGGGTTTACACTTACAGCACAGTGTGGGCAGAATACATTTGTGCTTTACTTGGAGATGCAAAAATTGATGTGCCAAACGGACACCTGGGATAGTATCTTAGGATGATTCACTTGTTGAATGTATCTGCTTTTTATTATCTTTCTGACAATTAACATAAACACCATTTAGAAAATAAAAGCTCCCTCCATATATAATAATTTTTGTTTTAATATGGCCCATAACAATTATTTTGTAATGTGCAGTTGACAATATTTAAACAGACCAAAACACTGTGATACTTTGATAACTCTCTGGATGTATTTAGTTTGTCTGAAATAGGGCCAAGGGAATAATTTAGAAACATCTTGGGAAAAATTCAGCTATACGAAGAAGATTACAGTGTCATCACAGTTACATATGGAAAAGTTTTGCAGAATATCAAAATATATATTGTCATGAGGATCTTTGGGTGCTATAAAAATTCAGGAACTATGGAAGTTAATATGAAATACTGCTCTTGGATAGGACATAATAACACACGGCCTTTACTCCCCCTTCATGCCCTTGAAATATCCCTTAGAGACTGGGTGAAAGTTTCCTCTTTTTAAAACCAATGAGGGATTAGGACTATATTGTGAATCACTGTGATAGGTGCTCTTTTTGTGCTTTCACTGGCTGATAAGGACACTCAGGATGCTGTTCAGGTTCCTGTGTCTGAGAAGATTTGAACCCAAACCTCCCAGGAGAGTGCCCTGATTAGCACTCTGCAGGGCAGCCAGTCTAGGCTGAGGTTTTGTACACTCATTATTTTTTGTTGGGGCTGCTCTGACGCATGTCACATTTTATGTGTGCGGAATTTATGTTTGAGCATGTGCACAGGTCCTGACTCTCAGGCCAAGTGGTTAAGGAAGCAGAATTCTGTTTCATGTTGAGGCACTTAGAGGGTTCTTCTGCTGGGAAGTTTGAGTTGTATGGTTTTGCAGTGCTGTTAGGGCTAGGTGTGGGTTTTGAGCATCTAAATTAGGAGTCTAATCGATTATTTACGTGCTTAATTCTCTTTTAATTCCCCACGAGACTTAGTCTTTAGTACATATTCTTGAGCTTTTCCCAAGAAAGACTTTTTTTAGCTGAGGAAGAAAATTATGCAGAGAAACATTACCTTCAGGCTTATTATAAAATCCTGACTGTGCAGTAAAGATGCAGCTGCTTGCAATTCATCACCTAACTTTCCTCAAGTTTATTGGTGGGTGGCTTTAATAACCACATTTCTGCCAGCAGATGTAACACTGCTTGCATTTATACACAGCATTTAAAGATATATATAAAATTGCATGAAGCATGCAGGTTTTTTGTCTGTTGTGTTTTGTTATCCAAAAGCTGGGTAAAACAGCACCTTTTTGTCTACCTACTGAAAGGAGCTCTGATTCTGCAGTCTTCTCATAGAAAACCTCATTGATATCAGTGAGATTTCATGCTTACTGAGGCCTGACTGTGCAGCTCAAACACCGTGATTCAGTAAGGCCATTTAAGTGCATGCTTAAGTCCATCTCCTCTCACTAATATATTTATGCATGAGGGATGTTCTGTTGATTCTAGTTGAATTGAGCAAAGCCTTCAAATCAGTCACATGCTGAAAAGCTTTGTTGATGAGAATGGACTAAATCAGATGATAGAAATTGAATCTACTGACACACCCTTATAAATCAATGCCTGTTTTTCCAGCATAGATTTTGAAATCTTTAAAATAGAAATTAATAATTATTCCATTATTTTAATAATAATTTGCTAGGATCTTTTCAGCATAATGGCAACAGTTAAAAAAAGCAGAACAGAATAATTCTTCCTACCTTTGCCTCTGTCACTTACATTATTTGTGAAAACTCCCATCCTATGTATCAAAATTATTGATGCAGTGAACCAAGAAACTCTGCTTTTCAGTCATTTAGGAGCAATGTGGAAAAAAACCTCATTCTTTTCCTTACAGTAAGTCTGAATCTCTGGCTATAGTAGTAGATTCTCCAAATTATGATCTTCATCCTTGTTTTTGTTGATTATGAAAAAGGAGGTGGTGTGGATGCAATACTGGACATATTTTTGCTTTAAGCAGTAAGGTATGTTCATCTTGCAGTCCTTGCTCATATAACACAGATACAAAATACAGGCAAAATGCTCTTGGGAGGGTAATGAGGAAGGAATACACTTACATGTGCAATCTTCCTCTTTCCTTTTAGTGCTATGCACAGTGTGCAGACAGATGCAGACTGGAGCTTCAGAGAGCTTGACTGATTAAGGCCTTCATCTTGACCAGAAATAACTATTTTGTAATGAAACTAGAGAATATTCCTATTGTTCATGGTAATTTAGTTTCTCACCTCATCCAAAAAACAACAAAAAAACCCCCAAAACCAAACAAAAAAATTTATCCAATTATCTTTGGATGAAGAATTTTCAGTATAGATTACTTGAAAATCAACCCCAAACTTAATTTATCTGATTAATCCTTTATGGATTTTATTTTGTTATTCAGTATAGCAGAATAATGATTATTAATACTACCTGGGAGAAGATTATATGACACTGGAGCTACATGATATCCATACATTGCATGTGTCCCTTCACCATGCAGCTGTCTGAAAAAAAACCAAAACACCTGAAATTCAGAAACAGGGCATATGTGTATGTACGTGGAACAGACAAGGGGAATAATGATAATTGTTTGAACAAGAAATAACAAACTTTTTAGCATCTATTTCTGCTTCTCCTAGGTAGGTAACTACAATGCAGCCAGATGTGATGAGTGGTTTCCTGGTATGGAGCATTTGCACTTTTCAGCTCTCTGCAACATTTGTTTTTACACTGAGAGTATAACAAGTCTCTTGCCCCATACTTTTTGTACAAAATAAAAACGCAACTCAGCCACAACATCTACAGTAGAGACTTACAATAAGCAATAAGCATTGTGTAGCATTTCTATTGTGAGAAAAAACAATTATTGTCGTGCAGCCTTAGTTATAAAATCTCAGAACAGATGGCCATACTTTGAAATCCTGAGTACTCTCCACAGACAAAAGGCTTTTGTCCAAATGGATCTGATTGCAGAATCAGGGCCTATATATATGGAAATACAAACTTCTACAATATGACACAACAGGGTCTGTTGATACACAGGGAGTGCAGGGACAGGGTGCAGTTCCCACAGTCTAGGTGATCCTGTGAATGCCTTGAAGACTGTGCAAAGCTTGCTTTTGTTCCAATAAAAAGTCTTCAACCAGGGCAGTTTTAATGTGAGCTAAATATTAGGGAAGAAGTCTTGCTGAGGATTTTTCTCCACTCCAAGTGAGCTCAATTATGTCATAATTTGACTTACAAAATTAATGCTATATCAATTATGAGGAATATAGCATTGAGATTAAAAATATGAGGGATTTCTGCAAAAATGAATACCACTGTTTCTCAAACTCATGCGTTCTGAACTTCAGTCTCTTGAGTGGAAATGATACAGAGCCATGTAATTTTTTTTGCTACCACCTTTACATTTTGATCAAAGAAGCTATTATTCACTGAGAAAATCAAGTTTTGCTGAGTATGGTTTCCTAAGCTTTATTAGGGAATTAGAAATGAACTAGATTTTTAAATGTATATGGAAGACCATACGGTTGCTGGTGGATTTTTAGTTCTTGTTTTGGTTTTTAGGTGTTTTTTTGGGGGGGGGTTGTTTGTTTGTTTGTTGTTGTTTTCCTTCTGTAAAATAGGGATCAAGAAGGGAATATGATGATTAATTTGGAGAGTAGGGGCAATAGGAACTGTTGAGTAACAGGGGTGGAAAACCAAGCTGCTCAAGTGGGAACTCACTAGCTGTGGCAACCGCACAGCTATCATCACTGTTACAGGTGTACTCCTTTTTTTTTTTCCTCTCTTTCTCTTAGGCATACCATAAATCAGGGAAATTTGGGGAGAACCCTTCTTATGTTTTCTCAGAGGTGACTGCAATAATAAGACAATGATTCTGATTTAAAACTTCTGAGTAAAAGCACATAAGAAATTACTTGATTATGGTTTCTGTTAAGGTAGAAAGCAACATCAAAATGAAAGGGAGAAAGTGAGAATAAGAAATGGTACAAAGTATAATTGTGAAAACGCCTTCATATAGATGAAGAAAATAAACCAGTTCTTTTTTCAGGACTTTAAATTGTAGAACTGCAAGAAACAGAATGACATGCCAGGTTAAAGATTTAGAAAAATCTTTGCTTTTGTTATTCTTCAGCATAGACAGTCTGCACCAATTTCCCACATTTCATCTCCAGTGTCCTGTAGCCCTTGCAGTCAGAGTTGCTCAAAATTGTGACTATTTCCAAATGACAGAGTAGAGCCTAGAAACATTTTGCAAAAAAAAAAATTTGTGGGAACAAAAAGACAGTGAATATTTACTGGTATTTTTTCAGCACAGAGAACATTTTCCATACTTTTGGGAAAAAACTGGCAGAATCTCTTACAACATTTCACTAGGAGAGCATTTTATAGACCTAATACTTCATAGAAATGATTGAAGTCCTTTCTTGACCAGTGAAAAACATCTGAAAATTCCCTACTTTTTAGCAGTGAAAATCTAAATGGGATTTGTTAGCCTTATTTTAGGACAACAGTCCTTAACATGTTGATGCACCAGATGTCCTACTGAAAAAAAATTAATAAAAATGAGCATGGGATCTGAATTAGTGGATATTCAGAATCAGGGAGTTAATTTGATTGAAGCTATTAATATTATCTCATTAGAAACATCAGAAAAAACAACTTCCATTATTAGATCTCTAGTTTTTCGAAGTAATATGGCTAGGTAAGAGCCTCTCTTTTCCACTCCTGCATTTATTAAAATCTTCACTGAATACTTATTTCTATATTTAGGTGACAGTATCACAGCTCATTACCAGTGAACAAATTAGTTTGAATCATAATCCAATCTACCTGGTGTTCAAGGGAATAAGGCTAAACGGGAAGTGTTCTGGGTGCTGTTCTGTAAGAGTGCCACCTGCCCTCTTTACTCACTAGAACAAGTCAGTAAAGAACAGGAAAGTACTAATGTACTATTTCGTCCACTGACCTGCAATGTGCAAAGGTTGGAAAGATGCTGCTGGTTTTTTTCTCATCAATGTGCACTTCTTCTCTTCCAGCTCTCTTCCTTAACCTTTTCTTGGTTAAGAAAACCCTTTCGGTATTTATTATTATGCAAATATTTTGGTCCTATTTGGGGAGTCTTTAGTTAATGTTAACCAGCAGAGGTAAAGAGAGATAGATATAGGCACCGTGACAAAGCTGCATAAAACTTTGTATGCCTGGAACTGAAGCAGTTAAGTAGAATGGAACCCAAGATCATGGACTCCAGGCATTCCAGCAACTCCATCACTGGAATCACTCACCATTGCTGAGTTATTTTCATTCCTTTGGGCCTCAGTAAATATGTTGTTACTTCACACCATGCAGGACAGTTGTAGCAGGGGATACTGGGAGAGACCATGAAGCCTGGCTGGGGGCTTGGGCCTGCCAGGATCAGCAGAATTGCCAAATGAACTTGGGTCCCTTCCCCTTCCTCCATAGTTGTCTAATCACAGTACTACCAAAAAGGTGAACCCCAGGCCTTCTGGTTTTTTAAAGACAACTTTTTGTGTTTGTGTGTGTGTATGAAATCCAGTAGAAGCCTTTTGATGGATTTGACCCAGTTTTGCAACTATTTTTCAGGTCAGCTGAACCTGTTCTTTTTTGATGAATAAATCATTTGTCTGCATTTTTCTGCTTCGCTCTAATGGGGTGAACAATTGATGGTGGTGAGGTGATGTACAACGTTCATCCATCTTACTAGATGGTCAGAATAACTGAGCTAAAGAGTTAATTAAGGTAGGTGTATCCCAGCAGTGCATCTACTGCAACCACTACAGCTTCACCTCCGAGGAAGTGGAAATGGAAGAACAGTGAAGGGCTGCCGAATGTTTTGGAGCCTTTCAGGATTACTACTGTCAAAACTGCATGAGCTTCTTAACCAACATTTTTTCAGTCTGAACCAACTGTCAAATATTATACCATACAAAAAAATTAGAGACCAAACTTTTCCTGAACAATTCATTATTGGTATAAGGGATCAAAGGAAAGCAGATTTGTCTTTTCTCTTAATTGAGGAGAAAAAAGTAATTCAATTTTAAATAATTCTGTTCTTTAGATAAACAGCTGTGCAACCTGATTATCTCAACTGAGCAACTGATTTCCTCTTTTGAGTTTTTACATTTCTTTGACCCTGTAAATTTTGGGATATCAAAAGTCCCGCAAGAAAAAAATGCATAAAATATGGAATTTTTCGCCTAGGTACAGTTGACTGTCCTGGAATAGAGACTTAGCCAAAACTTGTGGGAAAAAAAACCCCAGAAAAATTGGAAAGCAGACACGATCAACATTTGTTGTTTTGCTAACACGGGTGATTATTTAAAATGAATGTGTAATGTAATTGACAATCACATCTTACATACAAACTTGAAACTGTTATGAAGACACTTAGGTCTTATCACACCTTAATTTTCTTTTTTACAGTTACGATGTAATGATGCATACAATGCAGTGATGTACAATGCAGATGGATTAGTCATAAAATGGATGGGGTAGTACTATGATAACACAGTAGTTTTTATGCCAAGCAAGGTATGAAACTATCATGTTATAGATGATTTATATATTTTTTTTTTTTTTTTTTTTGCAAGTGCTGCCTGTCAGGTAATGTCTTGTCAAAATATGCTTGTAGAAAAGAAAAATAGCAGCAATCTGGGTAACAAGAATTCTTTTAGAAAGCTAAAGGTATTTTGCTAACTAAACCAAGTCAATTATCCATATTGTATTTCTTTGCCTATTGACTTATGCCTCTTCTTTGATCAGGAGGGGTGACAATAACTGCTAAAAACAAAAGCAACATTTATTTGAACCTTAATTTTCACAGCTGAGTAATCTATTCCTGTAGTAAAAAGGGTAGCTTTTTGTGTGCTGCCTCCTCACAAACGTGTGGAGGGGTTTATGCCCAAATCTTAATGTAGGACAAACTCAGGCCACGAAGAAGGAGAGAACTATGAGGAACTGTGGGAACATCATCACAAATGTTTTTTCATTACCTTTTGTATTTGTATGTGGACAGAATGTGAATAGGGATCTAATTTAAGGACAGCACTGTGGAAAGCACTGTATGGACACATTGCATAAGACGGACCCTGTCCAAAAGGAACTTAGGCTCTAACCAGAAATGTCTGTAAGGCAGTGAATTCAGTAACCATTGGCCAACCACCTTTTTTTTTTTTTCCATTTCTGTCTTGTGACTCACATGACCCTTTGCAGCACACAGCTCATATCTGCTCTGGCTGGTGTCATCTGGGGAGGCTGCAGTAGCAAATTTATCTGTACACAAGTGATTCAACCTTGGTGTATTTATCTGTTTTTCTTCAAAATAATTTTCATGTGATTCCCCAAGCATGTAAAATAGTCAATAAGCAGAACATAAAAAATGGAGTTTCTGACAAAAGATTAATTTGTTCCAGTGATTATGATTAAACTCAGGTACTAAATTAAAATTATTTAGGTTTCTCTCAAGAATGGAGCCAAAATAAAACAATTAGCAACATTCCAGATAATGCAGAATTTGGAACATGTGAAGAATGGGAATTAGTTGTTGATATTTCAGGAACAATTGCTCCCAAGGACCTCATATCTCTTAAATCATCTAGAAGACCATCTGCTCCAAAGGATCTATCAATTACTGTCCTCCTGCTTAAAGGACTTTTAGGTAGTCAGTTATACTTCCTTCTGCCTCCTTTTTGATGAAAGAGTCTATCGTTCCATGAAGCTGCAGCTGAAAAGAAATGTGGCTTTCTACATGTGACATTAATAAACCCAAATGCAGGCTCCATTTATAAAGATTCCAAAATCTGTTCTGTCTTAAATTTAAAATATATGAAAAACAAAAACTCTAGTGAGCTAAAAAAACTGCCACATTCCTTTTGCTTTTTATCTTGAGCAAGTCAGTGTATCAAGGAAAACAGTGCCAACTCCTTGAGTGGACATCTGGCTTACAGTTCTTGAACACAAAAGGAAGTCTATGTTTCAACCACCTGCTATTGTAATAATCTCAGAAAGGTTATTCAAAACTTCTCCTGCCCCAAAATTATTTCAGATCACAATTATAAGATTCTACATTCTTAGAAACTTCCTTAATCTGGACCCCTGACCTCTTGTCAGTATTGAATATTATAGGTCATATAACTTTATGTATTACCATGAGAGTTCAAGGGAACTAGAGGTATACGTCAATGATGAAAGCACAGTCTTAAAAATATTTACTAACTAAACCATGTATTTTATATGTAAATATGTAGTTTCTGCATGGAATTTTTACATAAAATCTTTGCTATAAATGGTTCATCAGAGTTTTTGTACTTGATTAGGCTCCTATGTTGTTTTTAGCACAACAGAGAGGATATTTCTCAGTTGGGTTCACTGTAGCAGATCATTGTAGCTCTGGACTCTACCAGGAAATCCAGAGCTATCTTTGCAGTTGGATGATCTAATCCTAACCCATGTTGTTGGTTGTTTTCTGCTAAAAAACGTTTCTATTTATTAGGAAACACATGTTAGACAGTTTGACAGTAGAATTTGGCACATGTCTTTGGCTTTACTTGGCCAAAGTGATTTATAGCTGTTTGCTCATGACCAGCATCCATTAGTGGAAAATGCTATCCAAGTAAAATCCCAAGAGAGAGGAGCACAGTGGGGGATTGTAAGGAGTTCTCTGCAGAGCCAGCGCCCCAGCCACCACAGAGTGCAGGGACAATTACCTGATGGCTTTCTTCTGGCCATGCAACCATGCAGATAGGGACCTTTAAAATTCTGTTCCTATTCTTATTTTGTCTTCCTGAATTTTCAGAGATGGATAGAACTCTGTCATCAGCACTGAATAGCTGCTCTGCAAGAGGAGGGAGCCAAATTATGGACTGCAATCTGATGCTGGTCCAATGATTAGCACCTGATCCTCACATAGTTCCATTAAAACTTCCTAATGCAGTAAGCATGAGTAAGCATATCATTATCTGATCTTGGTTAAGCATGAAGCCTTCACATCTGATGGCATCTCTCATTTAGTGGAAATGAATTCTTTGTTCTTTATACTAAATATTAGATGAGTGAATGAGGGAAAAGGGCACTTAATGGTCTTCCCAGCACAAGCTGGAAGAATTATTGGATCATAGCCTCTTTATCCTATGGCAAATCACTTTGTAAAAAATATAGAAGCTAAATTGTGTTATGGAACATGGGGAGTTAAAAATTAAAACGGACCATCTGAATAGATGTACATTACAGTAAGCACTTACTGCTAACTTTGAGACAAGCCAGGCAGGTCATGACTGCCTTTTTATTTTTCCTTTTTCATGAATACTATCAAAATTTCAGAAACACTGGAATTCATTCAATGGATTACAATGGAGTTTTCTGCTGCAGAAGTGTTAAGCCAAGTAGACTGATGCCTTCCCTACCTCACTGGGTCTGTGATTTGACCAGACACTTTGCATCAAGGCTTATGAACTTGGTAGGATAGCTACCTCGTCTTAGCAATAGGCTCAAGGTGAACATTAGCATCAATATTGCCAGTTCTATGTCAAGTTCTTGCTCTGAAATTATGGTTAGTAAGAAGCAACTCTGAAAAATCTGGTCATTTACAAGGTCTGTTGGTTTGGTTTTTTTGTTTATTTGTTTGGGGTTTTGGTTTGGTTTGGTTTTCTGGTTTTTTTTATTGATTGTGGTTTTTTACTTGTTTGAGGATTTCTTAGCAAAAAAAAAAAGTTTGATCCCAACCACTCTGACCCTGTTCAGCTGCTCTGTTAATCAATACCAACCTGGTTTCCAATTAACTTTGTGAAGCTATTTGGCAACCATGGTAGCCTGGGTTTTACCCAAAAGACACAAATTTTAAAACCAGATTTAAAAGTTTTAACAAAAATAATGTATCAAGAAAGAAGCAAACCCTCAAAACAGCTATTGCCTTTCTCTCCTGGACATACCTTTTATGCCTTAACACTGTCTGACTTTCCTTCTATTGATAAATTTCTATTAGTATCAAAACATATCTGTGCATAATAGTTTTAACACAGTAACAATTTAATACAGAAAACTACATAGAAATGTAGTAAAACCAATGACTTCATTATCTAATCTTTTTTTCCTGTAGTTTAGGAAAGCTTGCTATGCTTAAAAAATCTTCTATTATAAGGAAGTTTTAATGTCTCTTATGCTTCAGTTCCAAGAAGCAGACACATCTATTTACATATATGCTCTTAACTCTAGGCACTGCCCTAACTGACAGACTGTCTGTCACCAGTGTTGTAACACATTAAGAAAAGAGTAATTATAAATACTTAAAAAAAAATAATATTTTTTCCTATGCTGTGGTATATAAAGTGTTCTGTATAACATAATATGCATAATAAGCATCTGGTTTTAACACCTGAAAATGCAGTAGCTTTTCTGCAAGTCTCTCTTACCCTGCTCTGTCTTCAAGCATGAAAATAAGCATTGACAACAATTCATCTTGATATTAATCTTAAAAAGCAACATTTTTTTTTTTTTTGCTTCATAGAGCAAATTTTAATTAAAAGGAGAAAAAAAGCCAGTTTTGAACATAGTCAATATTCACTGCACACAGTAAATACTTTTCATGTGTGCATGAAAAAGGGAGAGAACAACTGGAATGGTTTCAAAAGGCCACCACATGAATAAAGGTGTCATCAAGAAACAGCAAATCACTTTGACTACATTATGGGAATACTTCACATTTCTCAGAAACACTAAGCATAGACCTCTTTCAAGAACCTCACCAGATCTTGTTGTTAATCTTAATTATATGCCTTAACCTACATGCTAGGAAGATGGATTCTTTAGAAATGTTTACAACTGATGCATCACCAAACATTAATACTTTGTACATGAATGCTTCAAAGCCTTTCAGTGTGACAGGCCCTCATACTTTCAGTGGAAGATTAGTCTTTATTTTCAAATAATCTCAAGAAAACTGTTATTGTTATTACATACTAGTACTCGGTGGCTATGTAACAGTATAAAAATTGCCTGGGAGTTTTATGGCATGTTGTGGCAGAAAGCATAATCTAGGCACAATGGATAGACGGTGTATACATCCTATTACTCTGGTATGCAATTAATAGAAACCCTTGCATTGTGTGTTTGGTTTAGTTGCAATGCTTTATAGTAGATAACTGGCTAGCAAAGCCTTCCCCATGAAGTCCTGCTAGGAGTAGGTGGCTGTGGTAAATCTCACTTTCATCAATGAAACCTATTTAGGAGGGAAGATTTATGTTACGCTGTTTTGTGCTTGTCGCCCCCCTCCAAACTATAACCAGGTTTCTTTTCGCTACCTACTTTTCACATTAGAGTAGCTGTTGCTATCATAACCCCACATCCCTGCCCCCTTCCCCTTCCCTGTCTATCGTCTGTTTTCACACTCCTCCTTGCTTTATAATCGCTCACTCACAGTCATTTATCACTGGCTTACTCTGTCCTGCCTACACTATCTCTCATTTTTGTCATGGTGCACTGGTACATTACAAATACAATTAAACCTTTTACGATACTGCAGCTTTTGGCTAATGCATCCCAGCTTCAAGGTTGAAAGATTTCTGATATTACCACTGATATCAGTTCTTTCCCATTTATCGGCAGTGTCCGGACTAATGCAGAAGTGTTGCATTAATTAAAGGAAGCATCCAGTAATGCTGCTGTTTTTGCCGGTCTGACACTGAATTGGAGCTTGATGCCTGCTCATGTTTTAAGAGCCATTCATCACACATGTCATCCCAAAGCAGCCAGCTGTCTGAGAAAAGCCTCATTTGCATTTCATCAGCTACACTCTCTCTCTCTTCTCCCTACCTTTTGTATGGAGCTTTGGCTTTTTTTAAAAGAGCATAGTCTTCAAAAGCAGCTTAGCTAAAATTAGTATTCCATTAAGAAACATGATTTTCTTTAGTTCAGAGGTCTTAGAATTGATCTGAGAGGAAAAAAGTGTCACACAAACATAGCCATGCAATCTGTCTGTATAAAGAAATTAATGCATTATAGGAGAAGAAAAAGATTTTTATGACGGATCGACTACACCTCTATTAGTTCTGTACATTAAGCTGTTACAATTAATAAAACATTTCATTTATTTTGAAAGTTCCTTAAAGGGCATGGGATTTTAAAATCCCAGCAGCTCTGAATGATTCTGCATTACAGGTTTTGATTTCCTTTATTGTTAGACTGAAATTGTCTGTGTCAGGTTATATTGAAGCCATTTTAGGAGGCCAAAGAACATGGGAAACTATCTCACTGTGCTGAAACCACCTGGAAAAAAGAGAAAAAAATGAAATTATAAGCTTGCTCTTTCATTCAGTAACTGACTAGATGAACTAATTTTTTCTTTTGTTGCTCTACTGAATAGTGCAGAATCTGTAAGCAAAAATATCTATCATATAGCAAAGTAACTGAAATGCAAATATATCTGACTGTGTCTTTATATATTCAATATGGAATGTTGCAGATGTTTATGCATGGTTATCTGTCTTAAATCAAATTTTTGCATGGTGTCAGGACTTGTTTTGCAAAAAAACCCAGTGCAAATTTGGCTGCTATGTCCTTTAAACAGCAATAACACAGAGATGTTGTAGTTCAACATGACGTAGCTTCCAATATTAAAATAAGAGTATACCTGTATCTGAATTGTGTAGGATTTGAAACTAATTTATTCCTTAAACCAGCACTAAAAACCTATACCCCCACACAATGAATGAGAGGCATTGTACACAACCATCACGACTGAAGTTGTTATCTGTCACCGCCGGAGAGAGAGAGAGACAGACAGGGGTATCTATATACAATAGGTGTCTACAGCCGAATCTAATTTGAGGGGCAGATGCTCCAGTGTGTGCTGGGCTATAAGATGTTCCTGGCAGTTTTGGTCTCCTGACTGCAGAATGTGCCTCCTGCTCTCTTTGGGGTGCATAACCAACCTCCAGTCAAAAAGAGTATGCAGAGGGGTCCTGATGTGCACGTGGATCTTACTCTGAACATCTCTGGAAGCTGCTGGGTGTGTGCATCTGGAAAGATCCCACAGCTCCAAGATAAATGAAGTAACGCAGATGAGATGGTTAATTATTAGAGAATTCAAGATTCCTTTTGTGTTGTGTTATGTCAGCATATTAAATGCTGAGCTACTGGGCAAAACCTAGTGCTTATCTGAAGCTAGGGAAATATTAGCCAGCAAAGACCTAACTTTAGGCATATGTACTTAAACCCTGTTCATTTCAACAAGGCTTAGGCAGTAAGCGTTTTGCTGAATAGGCTACATGGTTGAACTGTTAAAAAGAAAAAGTATATTTGCATTGACAGTACAAATGTTAACTTTTATTTATCCTGATTTTTCCTATTTTAGATGTCCCATTTGACACTGAATTTCAAATAGATGCATTTAATTTAAATCCTAGCAGAAGTTACTTTAATTCAATTTCTAATCCCAGCAGAAGTAAAGGAGAGTAAACCTCTTAAAAATCTGACTTTGTGTAACAGTACTGTGGCAGGGATGCTCAGCTCAGAGGAGTTTTGTGGTGGCATTCTCTGTGCTTGTTTTGCCAGTCACAGTGCAAATACAGGACAAGGCTCCTTGCTTCTCTACTCAACAAATATGGCTCATTTAATTTTGTGCCCATGTTAGCCCATGAAACACTGGGACTGCATTAGCCTACTCTGACTACCTCCAGGGAGCCAGAGAAGAGACTGGCAATGAAGTGATTACACAGAATTATAAAAACATAGGATGCTTTGTGTTGGAAGGGACCTGAAAGATCATCCAGTTCTAGCCTCCCTGCTATTGGCAGGGACACCTTCCACTAGACCAGGCTGCTCAGAACCCCATCCAACCTGGCCTTGAACACTTCCAGGGATAGGGGTATCCACAGCTTCCCTGGACAATGTGTGACAGTGTCTCACCACTCTCGCACTAAAGAATTTCTTCCTAATATCTAATCTAAATCTACCTCCTTTCAGCTTGAAACCCTTCCTGCTTGTGCTTGCACTACATGCCCTTGTGAAAGTCCCTCCCCGGCCTTCCTGTAGTCCCCCTTCAGGTACTGAAAGGCAACTAAAAGGTGTCCCCAAAGCCTTCTGTTCTCCAATCTGATACTCTCGTTCGTAGAGTTTAGAAGGTGTGGAAACAGCTAAGAGACATGTGCCATTTCTTCTTATTAATGGTGGAGTCCGATAGTCATTACCATAGATGATTTTTTTTTTTTTTTTTTTTTTTTTTGAGCTGTATCTATGTTGCATTTGAGCAGACTTGCAACAGGAACAGAGTTTTGTGTGTAGATGATTTATCTGGGTGAATTGTCAACCATGGAAAAAGATGTCCACTTTAGCATCCAGTGAACACAGGGCATCATCTATGTTCCAAACAGTAACTGGCTGTTGTGCATGATGCACAAGAATGTTTTTCCTCACTATTCAAAAGCAAGAAATGAGTACAAGTTGGTCTAATTTCTTTCCATGTCTTCATACAGATCCACAAGATTTTATCTGTTTATATTTCAGATTGAATAAACCAGTAAATTTTGTTTTATATGGATTTATTTTAGCTTAGTATTAATTTTAATAATTTTATTTTTTTTTTCAATAGGAAAAGAGACACTCAGAGATATATTTGTATGTTACATAGTGTTGCAGCCACTGCCTGTCCCATTCTTTCTTCCGCTACACAGCTGTTCTTTGTGTGACACTGTAGCTGCTCCTACCATCTCCAGACCTGGAGAAAATACTTGGCTCACTTTTTGTAAGTAGTTAAAAATTAATGCACCTGTATCTGTTATTCCTTATATATCTCTTTGACAGAATTATTTAATATCACTTCTGGTAATATGCAGGGTAAAAGAACTTGAACAAGCACTATAATACTTTAATGCTTCTTATAATTTTTCAAATTACTGGCTTTTAAATAGTATAGGTATAAAGATTTTAAAATAAAATTTATTTTAATTTCCTGGTTTTAGCATATTATGGACTACCTCACCAGTACCTTTAAACTTATCATGTGTATATCTTTATTGTAAAATAGTAAAATGGATCATCTTTGGGTTTTGACATCTACTGTGAATTCATAGCTTTTTCTGATTTTTTTTTTTAACTCAGTCATCTCACTGGGTTAATCACTTAACTATCCTCCAAAGTATGAAGCTTCTGCCTCAGTCTGACATGCACTTGATTCCCTTTACTCTTTCTAGATTATTTTCTAGATACTTATCGCTAATGTGATTAGTGCTTTTATATAGGGATTATTACCTGAATCGGTTCTCCTTTTAAATTCTTTAAAACTTGTCATCACTCTTTTGTTCAGTTTATCAGATACAGAGTTGTTAGACATTTTTTTTTCATTTTCCATCTCAGAGAAAAATATATATACACACAACCTTATCTCCATTTCCAGCTGGAAAATAGGAATTATTTGTAAAAGTAATTAGGAAGAAGTGATTCCTAATCAAATTAAAATACTTGCAAGCTGTATTCTGTGAACTCAATTGTCATTTAAATAGCTTCTGAATTTGTACCTGAATAGACTAATAGTTCTGAAGGCAAAGCAATGATTTGGGTCCTTTATAAAGAAAAGACATAAAAAAACTGAGCAAATACTTGACAGCAACATCATTGTGTACGATGAGTTTAAGTCTATGGCCAGATAAAAGGTAGGGGATTAGACTTTGAGAGACAGGCTGGAGACAGCCTGCTAGGGGGAAGAATGAGAGCAGCAACTTTGGGTGCTGAGTGTGAGAAGCTGCTTTACATATAAAGGACATCCCAAGAAGGAGGAGTGTGTCTGGGAGGGAGGGGGTGATGCCAGAACAGGGGCTGTCACCTTAGCTTGGGGTGACAGGCAAAGTACCTGGTCTGGGAAGAGAGGCTGGCACAGGGTTGCAAGAATAAGAGAAGGACCAGGGAATGCCAGAGCACTGGCAAGGATGTTCCTTGTACTGTAGGATTCAGCATGAGGTGACATCTGTCAGGAGTGGGTTCCCAGTGCCTAAAAAGAGGATGGTTACTCCTAAAATACCTGATGCAGAAGCAGCAGGGGATGGTCCTATGTACTCAGGGTGCTGTGTATGATAGAAGAGGAAGAAGTAACTATGAGGAGCCCCTGAAATGGGGAAGAATCTTGATCAGAACAGTTCACGTGTCTGCAATGGTACAGAAATAGGATGTGCTCCCCTGGAAGCCATTTTGTGGTGAGATTTGTAACAATTAGAACTTGTGAGCATTGAAGAGGGGTATTTCCTCCTTAAAGTTTAGGAGGACAGTAAAAGGCATTGGAAAGGGAGGGAAAGTTGTGACAACTGAGACTGAGCATAAACCAGAGGCACCATGGAGCAGCAGAGAGGCCTGTGAGAAAAGGTAGGGGAAGAAAGGTGTTAGTGCCTGTACTGGGCACCCAAAGAAGAGCATGAGGCACTTAAAGAAGGCCCATGGGTTACTGTGAGAGCAGAGCACAAAGGACACAAAGGCTGATACTGTACTCCCCTTACACTGCAGTAGCACTTTCCTCTTCCCTCCATGCAGGTATTTTTTTTTTTGTACACCTTTGTCTGCCTTCCACCTGGTTCACTGGCAAGTAAAGAGGGCAGCCTGGCAGCATGCAAATTAAGCATGAATGAGGAGTCTGAACTGAGGTAAGAAGTGTGCTTGCACTGCAATGAAATGAACCAGAGTAATACAGATGCCAGGAAACCTACAAAAGGCTCTGTGCTACTGTTCCTTTTATATGACCCCTGAGTATCCTGTTTGGCCAAATTCTCTATATTTCTGTGCTTACCAGCTTTCTTCTGATAGTCATATCCTTTTGCCTTCCTGCTGACATCTCTCTCTCCTTGTATTTCCATTACCATGTTTTTTTCTGTTTCTCCTTGCATTTATTCTTTCCTGGTTCTTTAAGAGGAAGACCATATGTGTCAGGAAAAGAACCACAGAAATAGACAGAAAAGGCTTGTTGACAGTGGCCAAGGTCAACTGATCTTGGGTATATCCTCTTGCAACTTTTATTTCTAATGAAAAACTTTTAAATTTCAGATTCCTGATTGAGTAATGTGTAAATGTGAAAGAGACTGTTAACAAAGAGGATTGGAAAGGATGACTTTGTGTGAAAGAAACATTTGTGAATTAGATTGTCTTAAAAGCTTCTATTTCTGTTTGCATTTAGATTTCACTCAGAATAATTTTTAGAGATTAAAATTTATATTAAACTGTTAGGAATTTAACTTCAACTCTGAATGATTGTCATGGAAATTTATTTTCTTCATAATTAGATTTGTTTCAGTAAGAGAAACAAAAATAGAAAATGAAAAAAGCTCATCCATTTAACAAAGCAAAACAGTTGTAGTGACAGTTATAGGATTGTGGTCCAGACTGGTTAAAGCTCTGGAACAGTGAGATAATTTGCAAAGCAAAATGCAGATGCAAATTAGTTGATCAAATCACTACACTATTTTTCCTGGTGCCTTAAGTAAAAGAAGGAAGAGGCAAAACCAGCAATAGCAGGGTGTCGGAATATACAGTATTATTGTTAATGTAATGTAACAGTGAGCACAAGGAAAAAGGAATTTTCAACACTCTTGAGGCTCTGGCCAGCAGTAATTTCAGTGACAATGCAATAAAACTGAGATTGCATCTGATGCGCAGGAGAATAAGGATGGCATTTATTCCATCTGACTTACATTATCCACACTGCTGTCATATGGACTTCTCTTAGAGGCAGCAACAAGAAAATAGATCAACAATTCAGGTTGCAGGTCGCAGGCTGGATCTTATAACCCTTGCTGGTTCTCAGTAGAATGTTAGTAACTTGATGATTTCCAACAACCTGACAAATGTTAGGTGTTAATTATTATTTGTTAGACTTTCACACCTTCCTATATTATGTCCTGGAGTTTTTTCAGGATCTTACTAAGAGGAAAACTTTTAACAAGTGGAAGCCTAGGCTCATGCAACATTTCTGATCTGCAATGAAGAAGTTACGACTGAGATTAAGTTTTGTTAGCTGTCATTTTTAAACCAAATGTTCATATTATGCACAAGAAAAACCAAGTCTGGATTCTTAAAATTTGCTAAAAATCTCTTCCTGTTTTGCAGCATACCAACAATAGAAGGTTTTTTTAATACCTATATTAGGTTACAGACATGGCAGTTATTTGCTGAAGAAATTTTGGCTTGATTCATAGATATATTGAGGTTTCTTGCTGTAAAATTGAAACTGGTACTGGCTAGTGATCAGTGAAAAACAATGAAAATATCCAATTTGAGTAATATTCATACTGACTATTTGTACAGTGCCTATTTTCCTCTCCAGAAGTGGAATCCGGCCAGAAACTGTCTGTCCATTTTTTTAAAATTTGATAGGTAGTAGAAAATAATTATTACAATAGCAGCACTGTATTAATATTTTAAAAAGTAGACTTTCAGGTCACCACAAGTGAAAAAAAAAATGTAGCTGTTGCTATTTGTAGCCTCTGTTTCTTTGGTGTTTCTTCTTGGTGTTTCTATTTGTGTTTCTTCTGTTTTCTTTGCTGTTTCTTCTACAAACCTTCTGTTACACTGTTTATTCAATATAGATTATCAGCTCCTTAGGAAAAGGTCTTTAGAGTTGGAATTAAAATCTTTGTAAAGTATTGTATCTATGGGATTTTATAAATGGGATAATTTCTCATGCTGTAAACATGCCAAATGAATTAGCATTACTGACTAAAAAATTCTAACAGCACAAAAGGATGAGGTTCAGTTCTCCAGAGAAAACCCAGGGAAGGAAGTGGCCGTCAAGCCAGACTTCATCACAGAACAACTCTCATTAATTTTAAAAATCTGCTGACTTTTTGGAATGGTTACAGCAAATGACTTATGAAATGAAAAATTCTTTCCCAACCCAGTGAGCTTTTCAATCAATGTTCTCCATGAGGTGCTGTTTGCTAGCTGTCTCAATTCAGCAACCTTAAAAATATTTAGTAATATAAATGTACATTTTAATAGCTTGCTGTGATTTCTCTTTTCATATCTGGCTTTCATGATCTATCTTCAGCCATCCGCAATCTCTGGTGCCATCAGCTGAAAAGTCACTTTCTCTCAAGGGTTCACCTGAAGGCATCTGCAGTACTGAACTCTCCCCTAGCCCCCGCCTCTGTACTGCTCCATGTCCCCATCAGTCTCACCAAAAATTTTTCTTTCTTTTCTCTTTCGTGAAAAATATCATAATTTCTTCCTGTGCATACTTCATGCCCTGAGGAAAAGATTAAATTAAATTAAAACTTAGAAAAGCATTTGCCAATGGCTTAGACTTCTAGTTATACTGCCTGAGATACAAATAAATTTTATGCAGGTTATTGTTCTTTGGCAAGCACATTGTTACTACAAGCCTTTGCTAGCAGACAATCTAATCACTGCTGAGGGAGAGCTTGTTTGTTGACTGCTGTTGTAACACTTGCTGACCAACTTTGCTCCCTTTTTTCCCACTATTTAGCTTTTTTTTCTCTCAATGATGGAACCACTTCTGGTGGATCTTCAGGGAAGCCAGCAGATACTAGCATTCTGGGTAAGGGTTGCATTTTGCACCATTATTTGAAGCATATGCTTTACACCATTGACAGGAATTGTCCTGGTTTGGGCCAGGATAAAGGTGATTTTCTGTCAACATTAGGAAACTAGGATTCCTATTTATTTCCTCTGTTTTCTTTACAGCCAATAAAAAGAGGTGTTTGTCTCTCAACCAAATTATAATGCCTAAAATAGCTTGATCTAACTCTCAGTATCATCCTCCAGCATCTTATCTGCTGGTGGTGAGAAACAGCAGAGAAGAGCAAAGGACCCTGCAGAGACTTGGAATAGGCTTGTGCTGTACTGTGCACAGGGGCTGTAATAAAACTGGCTGCTTCAGCCTGAGTCCCTCCGGCCCCCCATGGCACAGCTCCATGTCCTGGCAGGGAGGGAGACAGAACTAAAACACCTGCTGGTGTCAGCAGCCCGGGTGCTGATAGCTGAGAGGACACCCAGAGCAGTGGTAGATACTTCAGATAGGAATGGATGTTGGTTAGTTATAACTTTCATTTTCTCTGGGATGCTTTATGTCTTTTTCAGTAGTTTTCACGTTCAATTGGAGAAAGAAGCTGTGGAGTGTACCTCCAATATGAAAAAGCTGTTGGGATGAGTTATTGTTGTGTCCCATACAAAATGGTTTCTAGTGCTAGAGGTGTCTGAGCAGTTAGCACTTGGCTGATGCATATGCAGAATTATGTCCATCACCTTGTCTCTCAATGACATTTGAAGACCAAATCCTCCTTGTCTCAAAAGCTTCACAGTTATTTCTATACTGATAAAAAAAATGAAAGGACAGCTAATGAATAATATAAATGTGTAGCACTTGTTTATGTAATAAATACTACCTTTCTGTAACAGGTAAATAAAACTGACCTGAAATTATTTTTGCAATGACTTATATCCTATACCATAATAAAAGCACAGGTTTCACTTGGTAATAAATACGAGCCACCGAAAACTGCAGCAACAGGGTTTTCAGAGAACTTTCCCCACGGTGAGTGAGCAAGACAATTTTTAAAACTTGCCCTAGAATTTCAGTTATATAGGGTTATATATTCAGTTATATCTATATACTATATAGATAGTGATCACATTTTGAACAATAGCCACTTGATTGCATTTTCCTGTAAGATATACATGAAGCATGAAAAAGGCATGGAAAATTCAGGAATAAAAATGCAAAGAAGTTTGCGTCTTTACAACTTGCTGGCAAGAAAAACACAGCAGAATCCTCAGACTCTTCATTGCTTTGTCGGTTAAGAAATCTGTTTGGAAGTATAGCTTGTAATAATATAATCCCTACTATTACTATAGCATGAATGGTGTTCAACTGTGGATTAAAGAGAAATGAGGAGAAACAGCAGGTTTTCAGAGTTCCTAGCCATGACACCATCAATTACCCATCTCGCTTAGGTCCTAGGAGGTCTGGCAGTTTCCCAACTGTAATTCCTTTTAGGCAGCATCTTTGTCCTTTATCTGTGTAGAGTCACCGTTCTACGTAAGAAACCTGCCTAGTGGGGAAATCCTTGTGCAACAGGTTAAGCCCTGTCAAACATTATGTTGGAGGCATCATGAGAGGCAGCACAAAATGATCTTAATGAATCTGAAACTACGCTGTATTCATGACAACATTGGCTAGAGGTTTTATCAGCTAATTAAAAAATGGCATCCAGTAGATTGAGTCAGTGTTTGGATATAAGCCTTACAGCATGTTTTGAAATTAATTGATTCAAACTGCTGGTCTTTTTTTCACTTTATCTTGTATATGAACATAAAAAATAATCCTCAAACCCTGATCTGCAAGTATAACCTTGCTGAAAAACATGAAACTTAATCCTGCTTGCCTGTCTCTTGGTTCACATGGATGTTGACTTAAAAAGTCCACAACTGTAAAGTAAGAAAGAAGGACATCAGATGTATGGTTTGGAATGGCATCTTCATGCAGTACCCCTGGCCTTTTGAAATAAAATTTATTTACATCAATTTTTGCCAGAAATCCCCACTTGGCTTTTATTCTAGGTCCCATGATAGCATTTTTACACCTTTCTGTTATCATGATCCCTGAATGTTTCAGTCCTACTGGTCTGGCATTTTGTTATGGTCAACACATGCAGTGTTTTGTCTGAAATCCTTCAAATTCTTGCAGTCACAGGAGAGGAGCAGAAACACAGCCTCAGAGAAGAAGTCATAAATGGGTGCATACTTTGCACTTGTGTCTGTATATTTAAATCTACTTGAGCATTCATGGGGAAAAGTAAAATCTGCTTTAATACTTACCATAAATCCAAGATAATTCTATTTAATGTTCCTTTATCTGACAAAAAAGGATAAACATGGCTAACTACAAACATGACGTAAATAAAATCTAGCATTCCTCCCATTCCCCACCCACTGTCCCAGTTGGCTATTTTATTGTATTACTCAGTATAAAATTTAACAGTATGGTATGTATATAAATGATCTTTTTTTATTCTTTTGCATAATTATTGGCTGGGTTCCAGTAATAAAGAATAGTAAAGCTACAGTTTATTCCAAATCATAAACATCTTTGTTTTCTGTGTGCTGCTTTGCTTTTATTGTGGAGAAAACAATGCAGTGGCCAACAGAGCCCTACATCAGCAGATTATAATAGTTGTTTGAAAAGAACTAGAGCCACTTGAATTCAGGCTGAATTTAGCTGGCTGGGAGTCTTGCTTCTTGGCTCAGGGAAGGAGAGAAGCCACTAAAATTGTGACACAAAGCGATGTTAATAAATTAGTACACTCATAAAAGGGGACTCCCAATTTTAGTGCTAACAGCACACCATTATACCCAGAATAATGTAGTTTAAAAGGCATCCTGATAAGTGGCTGTATTCAAATCTGTTTCTGTGCCCTTTTGTGTTCTTATCTACCCTGGTCCAGCAGACAATCCAGCTTTTCACTAACCTTTGGCACTCCACCATCAGCACTAGCCCGTGCTCTCCTTTATATCTCCATGGCTTCTGTAATGAGCATCACCTGTGGTGCACTCCATTTGGAGCTGCAGCATCAGCAAAGCACATCTGCTCTGGTGCCTGCCAGTAGAAAAAGCTTCATGGCTCAGGGCTCATGGGAACCCATCTGTGGGCGCTAAAGCAATGCCAGAGAAATGGCTAAATACCTATCATTTCCAATGAGCTGAGCCTTAGCCTCTAATCCTTGTAATTGTTGCCTTAGTAATAGGAAATCACCAAATAAGGTCCTGAACTGACATAAAGTGCCTGGGAAGCTTCTAGGGAAACAATAAGATTGCTTGCCTTTGCAAGAAATTCTTTGTTTGAATCAAATGCCATCGCAGGGTCTCAGCTTCAAAATAATTTGTTTCCCCAAAATGTTATTTTTCTTTAAAATAAAAAACAATACAAAATTATATACACATTTTAAATTCATCTTGTACATTTTGAAATGTATTGATGCTGAACTTGGTGACATTTTCTCTTTAGGAATTTATATTTATTTCTCAGTAGGTATAAATACATACATTCATATGCATATAAATAAATTTGAATTGTATCAATTTTGTGAGGGAATAAGTGGGCTTATAATAATTTTAAAGTAGTAGCTCTAACAGTTAATAATGAACAGCACTTTGAAAAGGATAGGTTTTGCAGAGCTATAGGCAGAATACCAAAAATAGAAATACAGAAATGTCATTCCAGTTGTCTGCTTCTCAGTTCTCCCCCCTTTTTTTTTTTTTTTTTTTTTTTCAGGAAATTGCAGGTAAGGAAAATATAGGTAAGAATTTAAATTTAAAAAATACATATTTTGAAATCAAAAGTCAGTTTATCATCATGACTGTGACAATCAGTCATAAATTTACAGAGAAGGTGTTAGGGTTTCCAACATGGAGGAACATTCTTCTGAAGAGAGAAGCCTTCCAAAATAAAAGATTATTGTTGCTGTACTGAAAAGCTGGAAGTAGAATTCCAAGAAGCACCTCAAACTAAAAACAATGCTTCTAGTTGCAGAAATGCAAGAAAATTGCCAGATATATAGAACAAAAACCATCTGTCTCACAGTACAATTTACAATAAAGCAGGTGATATTATTTTCTGTTTCCAAAGTTCACTGGGACAAACAGCAAAGAAATAATATACTATGAACTGTCAGATACACTTATCATATCCTAGCATCTCATTTATATATGTCTGACATCTGATTTTCCTCTGGACTTTCCCAAAGAAATATATACAGAGTTTCAGAATAGTTCCTTTTAAAAAGAGAAAGATATCCAGTTATACGTTTAGTCAGCAGATAACAGATAAGTAGAATATTCTGAATACTGAAATTGAGTGACTGATAATACTCCATTAATTCTAAACCTTCTTGTATGCCCTTTATTTTTCATTGGAGGAAGTGAACAAGCTGGCATGTGACAAGTACCACATTAACTGTTATCTACTGCTTGTCTTTTTTTTTTCTTAGAGCAAGGTATGTATACGGAGGAAAAAAAAAAAGAAGTAATGAAAAAAACAAACAAACAACAGAAGGAATTCTATAAACATGAAAATCCAAAAATCTTGTGCTAACTAAAGAAACTCGCTACCTTATAACTCAGAGTCTGGGACATTACTAATCTGGGAGCATAAATGATAATACCAGGATTAATATGCCTCCCACCAATGTTGAGGATTAGTACAGCAATAGTTTGGTCCCCCCATACTGGCACAAACTAATTTTGCCTAGCAGGAAAACAGGCTTCTTTTAGCTAATGTGCTCATCAGCAAAGCAATTTATATTTCTTCAGACTGCCCCTCTCTTGTGATTACAGGAAGCAGAGCTCTTAATTATTTTACAGGTATTAAAAAATAAGGCTGTGAGTTAGATCACTTTGTCACTTTTTAAAATCACCTGATGAGTTTTGAAAAAGTGCAGGAGGGATATCAATCTACCTGTAAAATGCAGCTGTGTTGCATGGCAAGCTCAGCATCATTGCTACAAGAGATATCTATGTACAACATGCGTCTCAGAAAATTCTCCTAAAATGTGGGAAAAATATGGATTGTCTGCAAAGGAAAGGTAGTAACAAGGAAAATATGTAGACACAAGTCTAAAATCTAGTCCTGTTGTAAATTACTCTGGCTGTCCTATGGTCAGTGATGTTACATCACTTAGCCAGAACAAGTATTTTGGCAAAACTAAGTAGAATGCTTTGTACTTGGCTGGTCACAGGAATCAATCCATCAGTTCACCATCAGTTGCTACAATTTACTGCTCTGCTTTAGTTCCTTGTCTTTCAGATAGGATCTTGCAGACATCAAAGGCAATAACCTATGGGTAAATGCAGCAACAGAGAAGACAGGATGAGAGTTTGAAGTGAGATTCAGAAACCATAGATTTCAATTGCTTTCATTATCTTGGTTAAAATTAAAGACTACTCGTTCTGGATTGGATCCCCCATCCATCAGAAATAGGAGAATTAGGACTGTTCACACATACTGCATATTCACTCCCAGTAGATCTCCACGTGCTGCCTGCAACAGAGAAGCAGCCAAGGGGGGTGAGGCTGAGCACCCACCGAGCTGCCTGGAGAAGGAGCCTCTGCTCAGGTGGGTGCAAGCACCTCCTGTAAACAGGGCAGGAGGTGGATTCATAGGATGCTATGGGAGTTTTTGTCTCTAGTTGGTTAACTGAACAGAAGTTTGTTGTTTTCAGAATGATTTACGTCCCCAGGCCCTAGTGATTCATTAGAAGACTCCTTCTTATGCACGGGGTTTCTTCTGTGGGAGAGGAGTACAAGGGCTGAAGGAACAGGAAAGTGTTGTATAAGCTGGGGGTGTGCAAAAATTGCAGGGTTCCAGTGTTGTTGTTATTTTAATTATTCAAATAAACAAAAGACATAAATTATCTTGACAGTGCCTGCTGGCCACCTGCCTAGCCAAATGTTGGAGAAAATATGTATGATGTGCAAAGAAGAAGTATGGTTGAAAATGGCATTATACTCTTCTAGGAAGTCTTAACTGCTACTAGTGTTCAGTTAGTAATTGTGAAGAGATTTCTTCCTAAACTATTGAGTGGGTTTTGAAATAGTGACCACACTATGTAATGATAGTTAAGTATCTATTCTGAATATAATCTTGACCTTATTAAAGGCAGTGGCAATATTTTTTTCTCTGGGTTTTTTTTGTTTGTTTTTTTTTTTTTTTAAGAAACAAAGTGAAAGAAGCTATTTTTGTGCTTACTAAATTCAATGAGGCTTTGCTGGCAGTGCTTCTATCCTAAATAAATAAATTAATCTCATTAGCGAAACAAAGCAGTTCAGTCAAATTTAGCAATAGGCTTAAAACTAACGATTTTGCACTTGTTACATATTTATTTCTTTCCACCACTTAACTATACACGTTGGCTCAAGATAATGAATGCCTTTGTTAATTCTAATAAGCCTCCATTACCTGGTCTCTTGAACTCTTTCCTGCTTAAATCATCCTTTTACTCTCACGGGTATCATGCAACCAGCATGCATCCAGTATTCTTTCACTCACCAGGGAACATCAGGTCCCTTCTGAAAGAGCTGCTCCCATCTTATCTTCACTAAGCTCACCAAACTGCTTGCTCATGGTGGAAAAATGGAGGATTTGTGTGGCACAGCTTAAACAGCAGTGGCATACAGTAAAACAACATCATGACCTTCTGCCACAATAGTTTTCTGTTGTGTTAAATATCCTGACACATGGTGATGGTTTTCAGCCAAATAGGTAGTGGGCATGCCTTCTGAAAAGGAGGAAATCCTATATTTTTATGATGAACTCTATCTGCCTATCTCAATGATTCTGAAATGAGAAAAAAAATTAAGCCCAGTTGGAGGAAAGAGGAGAGAAGCATTAGGAGAAATGCTTTAAAGATTTCCATTTATTCCATATTCATTAAATAGCAGAGAATTCTAGAGTTAACCGTGAGCATATATTTACTTATTAGGCATGCATGGGAGGAAAAATAAGCTGAGGTAATGTTAGAATAAGCTGCCCAGGACTAAATAGCTTTTGAACCTCTCTTTTTAAATATTAAAATTCCTCTCAGTTAAATCTGAAATGTTTAATGAGAGAGAAAAAAAATGCAGCCTATTCCAGTCTTTTCCCCAGCTGAGCTACAAATTTGCTTACAACCTTATTGTTATCATGAAGTTCATAATCATGGTGACAGCAGAGAACAGTTGGACTGTGTGAGACTTTCATTTCTGCCAGATTCAGAATCCTGCTAATGACTTTGATCAGCTCTTTTCTTTGCTCCCCACCCCCCCCTCCATCTCCTCTTCTGGAGCCGTCAGATGCACGCCACCTCTCAGAGTGCATTAAGCCTAATGTGGGATTCAAGAGCGTGCAGAGGGCTGCCCCATGTCAAAGCTCTTTAGAAAAGGAGTTGTTTGAATTAAAGTCTTACATTAACTGTTTTCTGGCATAAAAATGAAACCTAGAAAAGAGAGGGAGGTTCCTTCCTGAGGGCATTACCTTGCTAGGTGCCTGCACGCAGCAGTCGGATATGGGAGGTGCGTGACAGCAACATGAGCAGGAGTCAGGGCTTCTGGCTTGGAGGAAACTTCAGAGTGCTCTCTGATCTCACTTGGCTCCACGACACATTTGATCAAAACTGTTTCATGGAAACCTGTAAATACATTGGAAAATGAAAGAAAGACAGGCTGGAGCCAAGCTGACCTACTCCAATCACCTAGTAAAGGATAAATTATATGTTTGCAGAAGGTTTTAGTCATTAACCCCTGGCTACTAACCCTTTTATATCATAAAGAAAGTGAGATTTTTGGAAATGCAAAAAACCCTATAGTCTTTCATGTGTGAAAGGCAAATACTGCATTTTGGAAAAACAAAGCAAAAAAAACCCAACCAAGCAACCAACAAAAACAACCTTCAGTGTTCCTGAATACAGCAGTTATTTTTTTCTTAGTTAGGAGAAATTTTTGTATAACACTGATGTGAATGTAGACTTTGTCTAACTCACCTCAGCCAATAATACATTAAAATGAAAGCTTTTTTCCAAGATTATGATGTAGTAGATGTGGCAGCATCAGAACAAAGGTACCTCCAACCCAGCACCTGACCTCTAGACTGGCAAATTATGAGTATTTTGGGAAAGAGTTTAAGAAACAGGGAAAACATGGGGTAATCTTTCTCCAGTATAGTTTCCTAACTTGTAATGTCTCATTAGTCTGCAAGTAAACTGTTGTTTGAGAACTGATGAACCAGAAGTTTCAATTACATCACTGTGTTTCATAGTTATTCATTGACCTTTTCTTCATGATGTTATCTCTTCTTTATGCTTTTACTCAGATTAAGAAAGTGCTACTGCAATGAGTTGCATCATATGGTTACAATGTATTGCTTTCTTTCACTGACTGCCCCCTCAACCTCGTATTACAAACAGTGAGTGTTCTCTTCACTTTCTCCATGATTCTGACATGATTCTGTCACCATTATTTGATTCTATTTTATTATTGCATTATATTTATTTTAGATTATATTCTTTTATTTTATTGTGCATGATCTTTCATTTCTAAACTGTTGAGTTTTAGTGGATTTAAACTCTCTTATAGAAAAGAAAGCATGATCACCATGCTTTCTGCATCCTCACTTTGTCCTGTCTCATACTAAAACATGAATTTTGATATGACAGGACCGGGTTTGCACATGAAGTCAAAACATGGGTGAAATCTTTACTGGGAGATGTGTAGTCTTACGGTGAGCCCAGTCAATTGCAGAGAATGACTTCCCAGATTACTGTCCTCTCAAGAGTGGCAAATAGATGATAGGGAGAGGGGATGAGGCGTCAGTTGAAGGCAAATCCTTCTAATTTTTGCTTTGAATGCCTGATTTCACAACATGAGTTATATTTTTCTAACATATGTTTTAATTATTACCAGAGACAATCACGCCTTTTTCACAAATATGTCAGATTCATTGGAAGTGTAATAAAAGGATTTCTAACCAGATTTCTAATGTAGTGTGTCAGATAAATTCAACAAAAGCAAATATTCTGGTTTAGGGACTAAAGAAAATGGGATAAGTAGGTTCCAACTGGAACAGATTTCAGTTTTGTAAAAAATTAGTCCCTCTGGAATTCTGAATATTCGTGTTGAATATGAACACTTAACTTGAACATTTATAAAAAGATGAGAAAGAAAAGTATTAAGACACTTACAAAATTCATAAATCATCGAACATAAAAATCAAGACTGTTTTATTCACTGCTCCATGTAGTTAGAAATATACTAATCTTTATTTGCATGAACATATAGAGTATGTCCAGAGGAACATTTCTTTATTCAGTGTACAGAATTTACATCACTCCCTTATCAATTTAATATTTTGTTTCATCTTTTAGGTGTGCTGTCCAGTTCTGAAATCCTTAACACAGGAAGGACATAAAGCTCTTGGAGTGAGTCCAAAGGAAGGCCATGAAGATGATCTGAGGGCTGGAGCTCCCCTCCTGTGGCTGGGAGATCTGGGGTTGGTCAGCCCGGAGAAGAGAAGGTGACAAGAAGACCTGATAGCAGCTTTCTAATACCGGAAGGGGGCCTACTGAAAATTTGGAGATGGGCTTTTTGTAAGGGCATATGGTGGTAGGACAAGGGTAATGGTTTTAAGGTGGAATAGGGTAGATTTAGGTTAGGTATTAGGAAGTGGGTGGTGAATCTGTTGGTGGTGAGACACTGACACAGGTTTCCCAGGGAGGTTCTGGATGCCTTATCTCTGGAAGTGTTCAAGGACAGGTTGGATGGGGCTTTGAGACATCCCTAAATCCCTTCCACTGGTCTAGTAAGAGGTGTCCCTGTACATGCAGGGGAGTTGGAACCAAGTGACCTTTAAGATCCCTTCCAACCCAAAGCATTCTGTGACCAATGGGTCAGTACCAGGGCACAGGCTTTATTTAACTGCAGCCTGTTAAAAGTCTACTCCAATGCCAGTATTGTTAATTTCTGATGAGCTTTTCATTCATGCCACTGTTCTATCATTTTAATGCTTTAGAGACAATGATGAATGTACTTCCTAGTCACTGAGGGATTCTGGGAGCTAGCTCACAGAAAAAAAAGTTTAAAGTGTATGCTCATTTTGGGGCTCAGCTTCAGATGTATAGATGGTTTTTCAAAGTGCTTACTGCAATTTTGGATGCTAATGCCAAAAAAACATCAATTCAGTTGCAACTGTAGGGCTCAACCGTTTTGTCAATCATCCAAGAAGAAATGTCACCTAATCCTGAACAACTCTTTGTCTGGTGCACATGTGCAGGCAGGGAATCCATGTCCTGAACATGGTGATCCTCTCAACTCTGAGTATAAAACTCCCTTTGTCTTTCCTGCAAAACGTTTAGAGTGAGGCTTTTGGTCCATTCCCAGAACATCTCATCTGAGCTTCGTTCCTGCTCTGCAAGGTTCAACTTTCCAGATATTTTAATTTACATTTACAAAAGTTTTTTATCATCATGAATTCTTTTAATTGTAGAAGAAAAGCAAAATCCGAATTCAATAATCAGTGCCCCCCCCCCCCCCCCCCCTGCCTTCCCTGCCCCCTTCCTTCTAGATTTAATAAAACTGCTCTTTAAAAATGCAGGATTCCTTGCTGTTGAAAGAATGGTCACTGAGTTTTCAGGTGCGTGAAATATTATTTCTTATTTTCCTTAACCTTACTGCAGAAATGGTATATGTGTTTTCTAAAAAATGGTATATGTGTTTTCTAAAAGAATTCAGCTAAAATGAAAAAACACTCTCAACTCCATTGCTGAAAGTTCAGCAAAATTCTGTGTTACTCAAAAAGGTTTTACAACAGAAAGTGAAGGCTTGAGTAGTAAGCAGTATCAATATGTTTAACAATGACAAATTAGTGTTTCTTATGGCTTTCTCTGAATGATGAACCACCTTTCCTGTAAAAACCAGAAAACCTGTCCTATTGCAGAATTTAATTCAAAACAAATAAATTAAAATTCTTCTTCTCCCCCTAGGCATTAGAAAGTACCCTTGAACTTTTGTGGTTTGAATTATGTAAATTTATTTGTCTGTGGTTATATTTCTCTCCTGATCTTCTGTTAAACCATCTAAATTACAAGTGTAATTAGTGCACTATTACTACATTACATGCCAAAAGCATGTATAAATAATGAATATATTTTGGATGTGTCTTGTTTGTTCTAAGTGTTTCACCTAAGCCTTCAGAATTTCCTCAGACCATCACTTGTCTTTGCTAAGACACAATGCTTTTATTAGAGTGTAATATTTAGTAACATCATTCTTTTTTTTCTTTTTTTTCTTTTTTTTTCCTGCATTTGTTGCTGAGTTTTATGGTAGGAATTTCCATAGTTTTAGCAGAGCAATTGTTGATTTCATGGATTTGAATTTGAACACTGACTCACATTAAAATATAAATGTTCTAATTGATTGCTATAGAATTATTTAGGTAATAGTAGCTTTCACAGGTAAATTACAGAGTCATGTAGCATTCACTGAAATTAGCCATTAACTTACCCAACTCTCTCAAACATTTACAATTAATTACCTCATGAGAAATTATCTTCTGGCCTCTTCTGTAAAAACTTGAGTGACAAAGATCACCCTTCTGTAGTTGTTGGGTACCCCTTCTTTGTCATATAAGCATGGAGTGAGTGCAAACCCAAAACCCTGTTTCACTGTTTTGCAGAGCTCTAAGGTAGGGCTGTCAATTTTTCCACCAGCAGAGAATTCCCCTGACCCTTCTGCCCACCACATTGTCCTGCTGCTTTATTTGTTCTCTTGGTTTTTTTTTTCCTGCAGAGTGATACATTGCTGTATCTCCTCTTGTTGCAGCTGAAGTAGAGCCATCCATCATCCCAATCACTGGAACTAAAGACCTTATGGACTGGGAGTAAATTATGTAGTTTTGGAGGGCAAGAGATGAAAAGTACAAGAGGTTTTTTTATTTCAGTTGTGTTAATTTTTTTTCTCTCTCCCTGAACCTGCTATTTTACATTGCTGTTTCCTTTTACATAATATTTCCACCTTGCTTGGGAACATGATAAGGTAAATGCAGCATAAGTAGTTTCATTATTTCCAGAATGTAAATTTAATCAATACAAATGCAGTTAGCAACTCCATAGCTGACTCGACTGTTGCTTGGATCTAAACTTGAGTTTCATTTGTGGCTTTCCTTTCAACTTCAATGCAATGCAGATGCCAACTTCACTAAAATAAATGTCCATTAAACCAGAAAATAATGCTGTATAGGGGTTGAGTCCACTTTGCTGCTACAGGTAAGCTCCTCTTCCTAGGAAGTTAAAATAAGATCCAAGTGAGGCTTGTGGTTTTAATTTTGAAGCCTAGTAATTATAAAATCCTGATGCTTTACCTCAAACTAAATTATATGTTGGCTCCTAAAATGAAGTCTTAAATCTAATTCATAAACTAAACGAAAGCCCAAAATCTCAGCAGTGCATCCTTTCAAACTAAGAAGACTGAAACCAAAGATGAATATTAGGCCTAATTTTCACTCCACAGTATTGCTGAATAACTATTCCTTCCAGAGTCTTATGATATCTCTAATATCACTTCAAGCCTTCTAGCCACCTGTGGTAGGGTATGGGAAGGCTACAAGTAGCCATTTCCCTGAGGTTGACCCCAGGCACCTTTATAAGCAAATCAGGCTATTAAATATATTCTTGTCTTCTGCAAAAAAGCATAACCTGACTTCATTATGCAGGTTGAGATGAGATTTTTACAACAGCACCTTGTGCTGCCTTCCCAGTCTTTACAATCCCCTCCCCATCTTGTCATCTTTCTGGAAGTAGACCTGAAAAATACTTTTTACCCTTCGAAATTTTTCAAGACCTTATAGGCATTTTTCTAATTTAAATTAAGCTGGGGTGGGGCTTTTCAACTGGAGAGGGTAGTGGTAGGACAAGGGGTAGTGGTTTTAAACTGAAAGAGGGTTGCCTCCTCCATGGAAGTGTTCAAGGTCAGGTTGAATGAGGGATTGTGCAACCTGGTCTAGTGGGAGGTGTGCCTACCCATGCAGGGGCATTGGAGCTGGATGATCTTTAAGGTCTCTTACAACCCTAGCCATTCTATGATTCTATGATTCTATTCCTTTATATCAGGTGACTTTGAGCCAAAAATATTTACTCTAAACTGAACTATTATAACAGTTTTTTCGTAAGATGAATTCCTGGGTATAAGTTCTGGACAGAAATAAATCCCTAAGCCATTTCACACACCCCACTGATCAGTCATCAGCTTGGTTTACTGCTATTCTGGACTGGATTGGGATGGTGTAAGATCCCATGAAACACAGTTTATGTCATCCATTGGATCTACTAGTCATCATATTTCCCCTTCAGTTGTCAAAGGTAGATGTTTCCATTTTCTTACCCTGTCCTTGATGATAAAAATGAAATTTATTGTTGCACAGGGATTACTGGCACTTAATTTGCTTTTATTACCTAGTGGGATGTTTTTGGGTTTTTTTTTTCCAGACAATCTATTTGTTTTGAATATTCATTTCTTTGCAGTATCTTGCAAATATACCTTGTCCTGAAAATGGAATAATTACATCTATTTCTGTTCCAGCTCTGCTGTTCTTGGACTCTTTCTGTTGCTAAGTTGACCTGACATATTCTCAGCTGAGTAAGGCATGTTCATATTAGCAATTCTAATGTGCTTCATTTAAAACCCATATGTGGAAGTTTTAAAAATATAAGGAAGAGTGAAATACTGGTATCTATAGGATAATCACTTCCAAAAGAGAGGGAACATCTTCATAGTCAGTTTTTTTATTTTAGAAATCACTTTGCCTAAAGGAAAAAAAGGATTGGAAGAAACAAAGCATAATTAGCGTAACTTCTTTTTTTTCACACTTATAATCATTGTTACCATTGTTACACTGTTCTATACTCAGGACTCAATTGTGGTTATTTCTGGATTTACATTCTCAGATTTTATGTTATTTATCAGAAGTTGTCTTGTGATTCTCATTTTTCCCCTCAAAACTCAGTTTCTGAAGTCAGGTTATTTGGTGAAACACTCAAAAAACTTTTTTCTTTCTTTTTCTTTTAAGAAACTTTACAGGACTCACAGGGTGTCCTGAAAAGCCTTAAAATTGTGAAGTTTTATGTTCTCAGCACTAGAACACATTATCAATTTTTAAAATACGTTTTTAACCCAAACCATAACTTGGGGTGTTAATTTCTGACTCAATAATCTTTAAAAACTGTTTGATGTTTATCTTTCTATGTGATGCTGTGACTATCTTAATTTTTTTTAAATTGGCACCTCTTCTTCATGTCTCTTTCCATCACAAATGGCTGAACCATAACAGCTGTTACCATCAACATCATCATCAGTACCAAAAAAAAAAAAAAAAAAAAAAAGAGGTTATTATGCTACTTCTGATGACAGGTGTAGCCATATTCACAGTTGAAGAGTGGGGAAACCTGAGGGACCTTTTTGTGATAATTTCTGTTGTCTCAGCAGCTTGAACTTTCTGTAACCATTCAGGAACATTTTTTTTAATTTTCATATCTAAAAATAGATTTTTACTGGGTGGATAGGTTTATACGGTCTTCACATCTCCTGTCTGAAATCTGGGCCGGTGAGATGACAAGTAAGGGACAGTCTTGTTGTCCTGGTTTTAGCCAGGAGAGAAACGATTTTGTTTCTAACAATTTTCCTTTTCAGTTTAGCCTCTTCTAAGTAGCTGAACTTGCTGAAATTAACAGCATGTTTTTCAGTCAGTGTCTGCTTCTAGAGCTGATAACACTCAATGTTAATATTTGTAGCTGGAGAATGGTGTGCGCAGCCAAGGCCACTGATTGCTTCTGCTAAACTTCCTAAGTGCTGGAAATGAAAGGGTGGAAAAGAGGTCACACCTGTGACCCTCCTGAGGGGAGGAGTAGACCAGATTGGTACCCAAATTGGTGAAACAAAATATTGTATTCCATACTCATCAAACTTGCTATAAATCTGGGGGACTGTGAGAGTCAAACACTCTTCATCCATGGATGATATCCTCAGAGGACTCTGTTCTTTTGCCTTTGATTCCAGTCTGTGAGTTCCTAGAATCCAGGCATTCCTGCCTGCAGCTCCCATCTGCCTCCGGATCTAGGAGCCCAGTCTAGGACTTTCCCAGCCTTGGAGTGATGTGAGTGTTAATATGGGGGGGAGGGGGTTAGCATGAGAGTGGTTTTGTATATATTTGTATATACTATAATTTTTTTTTCCATGATTAGTGTTTTTATTGAAGCTGTTTCATTTCCAGCCCCTAAGTCCGTCTCCCTTGTTCTCTTTCCTTCCCCTTTTCTGTGAAGGCAGAGGGGTTAATAGAGAGCATCTGTCATTTAATTGCCTTGACACTTGCCAATAAACCTTGACACTTGCCAATGTGTGGAAAAAGAAAAAAACACAAAAGATTTAATATCTCAAAATCTTTTGAAGTACATAGAATATTCTATATTTCTACTTTATTTCAGCCACTGATTCAAAATTACATACTTTTCTATATGAAATTCTGACAAGACTCCTTTGTGACAGAGTTGTATTGACTGAATTTTTTTGTTTGCATCCCTTTCCTGAGGAATCCAGGCTATAAAATCAACATTTTAAGCCATACAAAGCAGGAAAGTGCTGTCTAAAAATGTTCAGCTGGAAGAAGTAGTAGAGTAGGACTGTTTTTATGAGGAAGTGTTTAAGCAAATGAGCACATTGTGCTTCTCTGTTGTATTTAATGTCTATACAAGCAGAGTATAACAGTAGAATTTTTTATGCCATTTTTTTCTTCAAAAACATATAGGTGTGTTTAGAGCATGCAAATCTGTCTCTTGATCTCTGCTACTTACAGGAACCTCACTGATATAGGTTCTGGTGTCTCATGATCTTTAATGTTTCCATCTTCAAATGGTTCAATTTAATTTCTCCTTCCCCAGCTAGGCACTTATTTTCTCATTTTAAATCTGCGGAGCTAAGGTTAAGTTTTAACACCCTTGATTCCCAGGAACAAAAAAGAGCATCCGTTAGGGAAGAATCCCAGGTTAGATTATTTTAACTTAGATGCAATCAGAACAAATGAACAACATGATACTAGGGACATCTCTTTGCCCTTTTTCATCCAGCAAGTTCCTTCATTATAGAGAGCACAATTTCAACACTAGTTTAAGGGTCCCAAAAATTCTCAAAGGTGAATAGAAACTGATTTTTCTTATAGGTCAATGATAGGAACTGGGTTGCTGGGGAAGAGTACAGGAATATTCATTTGGGATGAAGGGGGGAACATGTAAGAAAGAGAGGGGTTCAGAGACTGAGTCTCTCTGCTGCCCTCACTGCTGTGTGGCTACAGAGGAGACCTGGAGGCACTGATCCTGCTGTTTCAATGAGCTGTCTCCATGCAAACATGGACATTCTGTCCTTCAGCTGCTGCTACCCACCTGGCTCTAGATCCTGGGTCTGTACCCATTACACTTTTCCAAGTAGTTTTACTGGCCCAAGCATCTGCCTATTTTGCTTTTCCCACAGCTGGCTTGAGCAGTTTAAAAGGGAAATTGTTCTGTGGGCCCATCAGGATCACATGGAACTATTCCTGTATTCATCCTAGGATCTCTGGGACAACTCCAGCCATTGTGTCAAGGCAACTTCATATTATGAGATGTTTAATGTGGTTTAGCTCTTTTTAATGACATTTGGCTCAGCATAAGAACAACAAATCATAAAACGTGCTTTCAGCCAACTCCCTGCGTGCCAGGATTTGGAAATATTGGCTGTGTGGCACCTTTTGTTTCACACACCCAGCCCATGGCTCTGGTGAGCTCTGGCTGGCCGGGCCCCTCTCACCCTCTGGATGGTACCACATCCTCTACTTTGCAAGCTGAAGAGGCCAACAGGACTCAGCTGTATTGCCTGCTGCCCATGGGACCCTCTTCTGTTACAGCTAAGCTCAGACCATGTGTTTCTAGGTTTACAAGCCCATGCCTTCATGTCCTTGTGGAGAAATTGTAAGTATTCATACTGGCTCATGCAGTTAAAGCATGTGGTGCAGTTTACAGATTGTAATTTCTATTTGTTTTTGACTGGTGTGATGTCCTGAACTGTCTGGTTGTTATTTTCCCTACAAAGGTAGATCTGAAGAGGTCTGCAAGTTAGTCCTCAGCTGGGACATACTTGCATGGATATGTTTAAGTCAGTGAGGTGTTACTTTACCACAGCTACAACATATCCTTTTCTGAAAATGTTTACTTTTGTTAGTACATATTTTGGTGATAACAGGATAACTGTATCATTACTTGGAAAGTTTCTTGCTTGCATTTATTATACCCTTTCTTCTTCCGACCCCCTGGTCCTGTTGCTTGGCTGTTATTATTAAGATAAGTAATGTTTTTCAACAAATCTGTTTTTCCCAAAATTTTGTTTAAGTTTGGCTGAATTTTGAGACAGAATTGGAAAAGTTTAATAAAATTCTGACTTGGAATGCTGTCTAGGCCTCTGAAAAACATCTAGAAAATTGTGGATGACAAGTGACAGCTTTTAAGATGAACCTTTTTCTAGAGAAGGTGTTTAATCCTCATAAGGAGAGCCTTATGAATCCAAAATTGTAATAAATTTCTTTAAACGGTTTGATCTAGAAGATTTTCTGGGTTATTCTGGGTTACTTTCTCTGCAGGAAAGGATTTGCCTCACATGTTTATATATTTTAATTTTTTCATATTTTCTTGGTTCTTCAACAGTAATATTTTTGAAGTATCTGAAAATAACTAATTGCTCAGAGGTCTAACTACATACTTAGGGGCTAAAATACATGTAGTGTAAAAGTTTGCTTAATTTTGGAGAAGAGTGCTTTTTTTTCCTTCTGGCTTTTTTCTTCGAAGAAGTAGTGCTGGTAGGGCAGGAAGACTTTTTCCCTGGCTGAACTGCAGTTCAGGCTTTTTAATAAGTTCAGCATTGGAATACACAAGGTACAGATGCCCCCTTGGTCTGATGATCCAGTCTTCTTTTTATCTCCAAAAAATGTTATCCAAAGTATTTTTTTCTGTAAAAAATGAACAGGCTATTTCGTAATACTTTTGCTGCAAAAGGAAGGCACAGTGGGATGAATTCAGGCTCAGCAGAAACTTCCAGTTACTGCAAGATAGTGCAGATCAGCTCAAGCTGGCCTGCTTTCCAGTGCCTGGAAGGTTGCTGGAAGCATCCCTGTTTGCCTTGATGCTACCTGAGTATGATGTAGAGGCTCCCAAGAAGAAGCAGCAGGATGCTGATGTTCAAAACAAAACAGTGATGGCAGGGCATGCTGCTGCACAAAGGACAACCACCTGAGCAGTGAAGAGTGCTATGCCGACTTGCATTTGCTGGAGGATGACAGAGCCCCTCAGTTGCTCTATTTAAGTTGGCACTCCTCTGGTCTCCTTCTGAACAAGGCTAGGAGAAGGAAAATAGTGCTTTATTCCCCGTTCTCCCTTGCCCAGAGCAAGTGTTTCTTTAGGTAAGTTCAGGGATCCATGTTTTGAAGCAATACTCTTACCATGACCAAGGTGCCTTCTCTGTGTACACGTAGCAGAAACTTGCTGAACTTCAGCTGATAAAAATCTGTCAGGATTGCTTTTCCATTACACATCCTTGAGCCTCTCACAGCTCATACATTTTCCAGGCAGAAAAAAATGCCTGCAAAAAGTGTGCATGGACTATGAATCTGATGTATTCAGAATGTGTCAGAACTTCTGCACAAGCTATACAGGTGACAAGAGCGCTTGTAGCAGATACATTCTGGATGTACTAGATTTACTGTGCATACACAAATTGTCTCCACAGTGTATGCAAAAACTGGATAATCTGTCACAGATGAGTGATAGTCACTACACGTGCACTGCGGCGCTGAGATCTGCCTGGCTGTCAGCTCCCTCTGAGCTTCTGCTTCTGGGAACTGCTGATCTACATAGATGGATAGAAAGGGCCACGAGGGGAGCAGAGATTCAGAGCATGGGCTTAAAGGATTACCAGAGCCATTTTAGGGACCAATAAAAATTCTCAGCTTCCCTAATTGTGGTTAAATATCCTACTCATTGGATTGCCTTTTCAGGATATATAATTTCATAGAATTACAGAATCATAAAATGGGTGAGGTTGGAAGTGATATTAAGATCATCCAGTTCCAGCCCCTCTGCCATTGGCAGGGACACTACCCATTAGATCAGGTTGCTCAAAGCCCCATCCAACCTGGCCTTGAACACTTCCAGGGAGGGGGCAGCCACAGCTTCTGTGGCAACCTGTTCTGGTGTCTTGTTACCCTCATAGTGCAGAATTTCTTCCTAATGCCTGAACTAAGTCTGCTATCTTCCAGTTTAAAGACATCCCCTTTGTTCTATTCCTGCATGCCTTTGTAAAGAGTCCCTCCTCATCTTTCCTGTAGTTCCCCTTCAGGTACTGGAAGGCTACTATAAGGAAGTCTCCCCAGAGACTTCTCCAGGCTGAACAGTCCTAAGTCTCTCAGCCTGGTCTCATAGGAGAGGTACTCCAGCCCTCTTATCATCTCGGTGGCCCCACTCTGGACTCACTCTAACATCTGTCCCTGATGTGCTGGAGGCTCCAGAACTGGACACAGTACTCTAGGTGGGGTATCATGAGAGCAGAGTAGAGCGGGAGTATCATCTCCCTTGACAGCTGGCCACACTTCTTTTGATGCAGCCCAGGATGTGGTTTGCTTTGCTGGGCTGCAATCACACATAGCATGCTCGTGTTGAGCTTCTGCTCCATCATCATCCCCCAAGTTCTTCTCCTCAGGGCTGCTCCCAATCCATTCTCTGCCCAAACCGTAATTTTTCTTGGGGTAGCCACAGCCCAGATGCGGGACCTTACACTTGGCCTTATTGAATGTCATAAGGTTTCCATGGGCCCAGCTCTGAAGTTTGTCAAGGTCCTCCTGGATGTCATCCCTTCCCTTCAGTGTGTCAACACCACCACACAGATTGGTGTCATCAGCAAACTTGCTGAGGATGCACTCAATTCCACTGTCCATGTCACCAACAAAGCTGTTAAGCAACACCAGTCCCAATACAGATCCTTGAGTAATACTACTTGTCACTGGTCTCCATCTGGAGATTTCACAGTCGTTTGCTGCGTATTCTAAAATATTCAGTTCAAAAGTAAATTAATGTGTACTGGGGAAAATGCCACATACTAAAGCTGTCATAAGAGAAATCAAGAGTCAGCAGCTTCTGTAATCTGTGATAGGGAGTGATTAACTGGAACAGATGCCTTCACAAAGACTGCAAGGAACTCTTACCATGCTGAGCATTAAGAGAAAACAGAAGAATCAGATATGCTTTCTAAATAAAGTTCTATTGCACCTCTTTCTTATGCTACTGCTGGAAAAAATAATAAGGTATTAGCAGAAATTGTTGTTTATGGTATTTATATTCTGCAATTGTGATATTGCCTGCAAAAGATGTCTGACATGCAGACATGGTAAAGACTCATGTTGCTGCAGTAGGACCTAGTTAGAGAAGTTCTTCTCTGCATCTTGATTATGTTCAGCCAGCCTGTGGTGACACTGATGATTCTTTAAGTCTGTATGGCTGGTTTTGTGGCCTTTGCTTCTTCTTCTTCAGACACCTATAGTTGAGGGCTACTGATTTGGGTAAGCTGTTGTTTCATAAGTATGCTTCATAGTGTTCTTTTCAAATCTATGTTTGGAATTGCTTGGGAATGAAAGAAAAACTCTCCCACCAGTTTAACATGTTCTAACACTAAAATTAATGCTGCAATTAAAACTTCATTCATACAGAGAGGTTTCTCAGAGGGATGCACAGTGAAGCATGATCTGTCCAGATTCCTCCATTTTCCAGAAAGGGGATTATAAACTCTGCATGGCAATGCAAACAAAAGAAATTGATATATCAGCCTCCGTTTAAATTACTTTTAAAATATAAGTGTTGAGGGGATAAGGTGTAGATGGAAATAGCCCCCTGCCTCAGAAATGGCCATCCCATCAGAGTGCAGAATACTGAAAAGGTCATTTTGAAATGGCATAAGACTGCATTTCGTAAAATATAGGCATTCCATTTCTGGAACCTCATTTGTGTGACAAAAACTGTGACAAGAACAGAGGCTGGCACAAAATCAATATACTCAGGCAGGGACTGTAATAAATAATAAAAATGAAGAACAGCATAAATTTTAACCAGTTTTCATTACAAGTTAAAGCCAGTCTGATTTCCTGTGTGATCTCTTGAAGCTGCATAATTTCCAAAGAAACGCTAGCAAAGGTATATTTTTCATTTTGAATGAAAGGTGCTAAAACAAATACCAGAGAAAGAGGGAGGGAGAGAGAGAGAGAAAGAAAGAGTGGGACTTTCCCTTGCACTTGGGTGTTACCAACAGGAACAGAGGTGTGGAGGAAGGAGCAGGAGGCAGGGGGGGGACTACCATCACAGCCACAGTTATCCAGGACAAACAAGCTGAGTCTGTTTAGCTGTACTTCAGTCTCAAGTACCCTGTTTTATGTAGTGTTGAACAACTTCTCACCCATGAGCTGCTCTCAAATAGCTGTCATGGTTTAATGCTGGGCCTGCAATTAACTGAATGACAGATGCTCTCTATTAATCCCCCTCCCCTCCCTGATAAAGAAAGGAGAGAGAATAAGGGAGAGAGACTTATGGGTTGGAAACTAAACTACACAGCTTTAATGAAACAGTAATGATAATAAAAGGAAAAAATACTAAATATATACAAATATACAAGAAAATGGATACCACATTCCTCCCCCCTTTCCCCCAGTAGCTCTCACGTCACCACTGAGGCTGCAGGGCAGCTCTGGGAAAGTCCAGGCTGGACTCCTGTCGGGAACTGGAGGCAGGAACACACAGATAAGGGCTGGCACGGATCAGGACCACAGGCAGAGGAACGGATGGGATCCTTCCAGGATGCCGGGTGAAGGAAGGGAAGCAGGAAAGGCAGGAAGGGCAGGCAGCTGGAAGCTGGAGGCAGGAAATCGATGGCTTGGCCCTCGTGATCCCTCAAATTTATACTGAGGGTGACGTATATGGGATGGAATACTCTGTTTGGTCAATTCTGGCATCTATCTTGTCCATTCCTCCCCAAAGGAGGGATGCAGGTGGGACTTCTTTATGTTTTCCTCAGAGCTGAGCAGTGTCCTTGGCTCTGCACAGCAGTAACTATAAACATTAAGTGTTATCAGTCCTAAAAACACACACTGTCTGAGAAACTTGCTGTTAATTTCAGCAAGTGCAACTACTTACAGGAGACTTAGCTGAAAGCAAAAGTACAAGACAGAAAATCACCTTTATCCTGGCCCAAACCAGGACACTGTCTTGTCTGCTCCTCCCTCAAGGAGGGTTGCAGGTGTGACCCCTTTGCTTCCTTTCTCTTTCTGGAACATAAGATGTTCCTCAGGACTGAGCAGTGGCCATGGTTCTGCGTACCATTCTCCAGCCATAACTATAAATATTGAGCATTACCAGTCCTAGAAGCAGACACTAACTGAGAAAGTTGCTGTTAATTTCAGCAAGAACAGCTACTTACGAGAGACTTAACTGAAGGCAAAATTACAAGACAGAAAATTTGCTCTGTGCTAGCCCAAACCGGGACAATAGCACAAACCTGTATCATTCACCTCTTTACAGAGACAGCTCAACATCTAGGTCCCTACACCTTTGTTTTCTGGTCAAATACAGCAATAATATCAATTAACAAGCATAATCCTCTTGTGTTAATCTATTGGTGCCCTCTAAAATTTCAGTGCCACTGCTGCTGCAAAGTGATAAACCATTACTTGCAATTTTATCAACCCAAATGGACAAGAACCCTGCAGCCTGGCTCAGCCTGTGGTGTTGTCTTTCTGAAATCTCCTTGGGCAAGATGAGTGACTCAGCTCCCCTGCTTTCCCTCCTCTGGGGAGGCAGGAAAAGTCAGTTCTGGTCCTCCATAATACATCTCCATTTAGAGTGACAACTTCCCGTGACTGCAGGGTTAACCTTGTTATGACAGCACAGCTGCAGTTGCCATCTCTCCCCATCGCACACGCTAGCACAGCCTTCCCAAAGTAATAGCAGCTTGTGGAATCACAAATTATGGCAAGTGTTTCATCTCTCGTGTTGTTATTTAGCCCCAAATGACTCTGACATCAGTTTCCAATGGTGCAGACAAGTTTTTTTCAGGTTTCTCCCATATGAAAGATTATCAGGAGACAGTGCCTGTTATACTGGTTCTGTTTTGTTATTTTGTAGAGAAAAATATGAACCACTGCCCATTTTCCTGTTCCTATTTAGCAGGTACTTTGTTGTCTGAACACCGTTTCCAGCCTTCCATCAAGACTAATAGTTCTCAGATGCATCTGTACTTCACTGTACATTACATGTATTTCTACCTGGTAAAACTGTGCCTTCAATCCAAATGCTAATTTGAAATTATGCTTTTATTTGATGTGTAGAAAATTATTTATTTAGGTTTTTAATTAACAGAGGACTTGGTTGTACTTTTGTAGAAAGGAAACAGTGTGGTAGAAAGACTGATAATACCTGTGGAGATTATAATTTTTATTGTGGTCAAAATATTTCCAGTAGAAGGCATGCTTAACTGTATCCTCATTTCTCAAATTCCCCTTTAGTATTTTCTTTCTATCACATTACAACCATTGCCAAACCCAACTCAGCATTATAAGACTGGATCTCTGACTATTAGCAGTTTTTTCTAAGTGTTAGCATACCACTGTATTCTCTCTTTACCTTCTGGATAACTCCCTAGGTAAATACACTTTATGGCTAAACACCACACTAACTTCTGGATAAATATTACATGGTATTTATGACTGCCCAAATATCTATGGTACAATTCTATGAAAAAAAAATCTGATAATGTCTGTGTGCCTTAGAACTGGCTATTATTAGACAGAAAAAAAATAATTGTGAGTGGATATTTTTAGTGTTGACAAATGTAGAGTGCAGCATTATTAAATTTCTTCCGTTGCCCTCTGTGTCTCAGGAATGTGCCAAACCCAGTACAGCTTTTAATTGCTTCATTCTCTACTCAGTAATTTTCCTGCTGTTATTAGCATGGGCTGCTCAACAATCACTCTGAGCCAAGGCATTTGTCAGAGATTTCCTTTGTGTAGTGTTTGTGTTTTGCCTCTCTGCACTTCATAACACTGTTCTGCACATGAATTTCTGCTCTACACCATAACTGCTTCCAAGTGATGCTTGGAAGAACTTGGGAAAAATACATCTTTTTGTGAAGCAGGTCTTATGACTATAACTGAGCCATATGTCTTAGATGGCTCTGCAAAAAGAGCTAAAAAGATTTACAAGAACTGTTAATGCATTGCAGACAGATGATTTTCAATCCCATGGAGATGAAGGGAAGCAGGAAAAGGAAAAGCTGCATCAAGCACCTACAGGCATTGCCCTGGGTTGGAGAATCCTAGGCTGTACAGTTTTATCCATTGTACGGATATCTATTTTTCTATCTATCTATCTATCTATCTATCTATCTATCTTATGTAAAATTGTAATCTTTATAGCTATATAAAATGCAGAGTGGCATAAAATCCACCCAAATAAGGTCAAATCATGAACTTGAATATTTTTATACAAGATATCTTGGTTTCATCAAATTTAAAATAACATTCTATTTATTGGAAGTTGCAAATATATACACTCTGCTGACATGAAGCCATGTAGAAACATAATGATTCAGACTGATTTACAACTATGTCTAAGCAATGGTTGAACCAAATTAAAATTTTATTGCAAAGTTCAAAGTTAGAAAAATGGGACCAGTACTGCACAGCAAGGGGTACCGACAAACGGGAACTTGTTACCACTATTCTAGAGATCATATTGAATCCAGAGTGTCATAGTCTTTGGTTTGTGATGCAAAATGATTTCAGCACAGGGTGGGAAACCAGCTGTGGAAAGGAATGGTTGTGTTATCTCTGAAAGAAGCTGCACAGTAAGTACCTTGCAAGTTAGCAGACTCATATTGAAGAAAAGGAAAGTTCTGGTTCTTTCCTTGAGGCAACCAATGCAAGCCAAAATAGAAACAGAAGAGTTTGGGCATTTTGGAGAGGTCCTTCAGAAATGTATATTCTAATAGCAAACTCTCCTCTGGTTGATCATGCAGTCTGAACCTTTGCTTGGCAAAAGTGCTTGGCAAAAGTATTATGCTCTAGCTCTCCCTACTGGATTGTTGTCACACAATTTCTGTATTTAATGGGTGCAGTGTATGCCTGTGTTAAACAATTAAACAAATAATCCAAGCATCTCGATGTATTGTATGGATGTTTCATACTTTATGTGCATTTCAACAGATATGGCTATGGCTAGTTTCTTTATTTTGCTAATTCTTATTTTGTTATATATCAAAAGTATGCTGTTGTTAATGCTACACTTCTTGAAGAGCCGTTATAGAACATTAGAATGTTTCTTTTGGCTGTTATTTCCAAAAGTGCCTCAATGATTTTTAATAACTTAAGGTAATTTCTCAAAAGTGAGTTAGGTTCTTAGAAGCCTGAACCTCAACGGCTTTCACTGTAACTTAGTGGTGTGTCTGAAAAATCTTTTCTTTATGTTTAACTACATATTGTTTTAATTAAATTGATTTTTGAAAATTAATGGAGAAATTAGTCTAGACAGTTTTACTTTTCCTGCTATACGTAGTTGTGGTTACCTATTTTTTACAAGGGACAAAGCAAGCATAGAAAGTTTAGTTGAGTTAAAATATGCATGTTGTATTTTGACTGTCTCTCCCAGTGAGCCTGGATTTATCCCACACCCCCCTCCAAGTCTTTTTTAAAGCCCTGTCCGTGAAGGCTGCTAACTCACAAGTGAAGATCCTTTTCCCACAGTGAGACAGGTATGTGCCATCTTTTGCCAGCAGGCTCGGTGTTGTATATATTGATCCATGATCAAAGAACCCAAAGCCCTGCCATTGACACCAGACCTTAAAGCATGAATTAACTTGTTGACTCTTCCTGTTAGCTCCTTCATCCATTGCTGTCATTAGAAGAATGGAGGACAACAAAACCTGTGTGCCTGATCCCTTAAATAGTTGCACCAGTTTTTCTGTAGGCCCCTTTCAGATACTGGAAGGCCACCGTAAGGTCTCCCTGGAGCCTTCTCTTCTCCAGGCTGAACAACTCCAACTCTCTCAGCCTGTCTTGATAGGAGAGGTGCTCCAGCCCTCTGATCATCTTTGTGGCCCTCCTCCAGACTCACTCTAACAGCTCCATGTTCTTGTGTTGGGGTCTCCAGAACTGTACACAGTACTCCAGAGGGAGTCTCCCGAGAGCAGAGTAGAGGAGGAGAATCACCTCCTCTCACCTGCTGGTCACACTTCTTTAGAAGCAACCCAAGATAAAGTTGGATTTCTAGGCTGCAAGCTAACAGTGCTGGCTCATATTCTCATCAGCCAACACCGCCAAGTCCTTTTCTTCAAGGCTGTTCTCAATCCATTCTCCACCATACCTGTAGTTGTGCCTGGGATTGCATGACATCTATAGAGAAAGTTTAAAACTCCTATAGTCATATGCTGTGACTGTAAATGCAATAATTTTCCCTACTAAATAAGTGAAGAACATGTTTATTGTTTTTTCATTATTTGCTGCTTCTCTTCAAAAATCTACAGCAAAAGAAAATCAGCAAAAAAAAAAAATCTACAGCAGAAGAAAATACTGCTTTTCATACGCCTATGGTCTGTCTTTAATATCACTGTAGGAACTGAAGTAATTTTATTGTCACTATAAAATCAATAGTCTTGATTTCACTGAGACTAAATGAGATATACCTATCCTGTTAAAATCAAAAAAGGACCAGGAGCCAAACCTTATGTCTGAAAGCAAGAGGCACTGAAAGTCTAAGGTCTGCAAGAACATGGCAGGCTTGATCTGGGCTGTTTGTTGTTGAGGGCCAATACAAACTCAAGGAGTGAGATAGTGATTAAGCATGTAGAGATCACTGGACTAGTGTTCAGATATGCTTTTTTAAAAGCACAGTAGTTATTCTCTAGGATGCCTAGATTAATCTTTTAAGTCTATACCCTAACTTAGACCCTAATTGAGTCCTGGCTACTTGCCTCCCTAGTATGCCCAATGTGAGATAGTTCACTCTTGAGCTTTCTTTCACAGCAAACCAGCTAATTCCTTTTGAGAGGAAAATGTGATACAACAGTATGGGAAAATGGTCCTAGAATCACCCCTGTACTGTATGGTTGTAACTACAGCAGGTTGGACTCAGTTCTCTGCAAAGCTCCAACGTGATTCCTAAAGTCTTTGCACCCTTACTTATTCCTTTGTATCCTCATGCTACAGGTCATGCTGAGTGTCTCTGTATCTCTGCATGTGGAGACCAAGAAGTCTGCAGAGGAGTAGATGCTTGCAATGATGCAACTGTAACCACAGGAGATGCCAGGTACAAACTGAGATTTCGGATGGGCTGGATTTCTAAGCAGTCTTCTTCCTGAGCAAAACAATGGCACTTTTAATTTAGGCACTTTAGTTTGGTTTGAATCTGAGCTAGTGTGAAATTCAGATCCTATTCTAGATTTTCATTAAATTAATGTTTCATGAAATATATTTCAATTTTAACCTAAAAACATTTTTAGCAGTAACATTAGAGAAAAATATGTGTGCTCACTCAGTCTGCACAGAGCCTCTAGTCCATTCTCTATTTTCAAATTTGTCTTGCCACTTTAAATTTTCAATCTGTATTAACATGTTTTACTGACATAGGATGTTTATGTAAGATAAATCAATGGATTAGATCAAATAAAAAGATATTTATATTTCACCTAAAAATTTCTGAGAGGTGTTTGATAGTTCTAAAATATTGGCTTGAAATATATTCTCTTCATTTTAGAACTTTTTCTTAGTGGGCAGCAGTTCAGAAGGGTCAGGATTTGGAGCTCAGCACGAACTCCCACAGCTATGCAGTGACAAGAATTGGTTAAGGTGGTGTCAGCTGCACAAGAAACCATAAGCATGAGAAAGGACTGAGGTATTAGCTTGACTCCATCTACCACAAGCTTGGTCCAGCAATAGCAAGGTATTAAAAAGCTAAAGAAGATACAGAGAAAGAAAAAAAAGGCTAAGCACTGAATAAAATATGCCATGTATTTTAAAAGAGACATAGAGAAGACAACTAGTTTAATTTGTGAAAAAGCAGGTTGAGATACTACTTTGATTATATTGATTACCTCTCCAAGTAGAAAAATGTCTAGGAACTAAACTCTCAGCAGTATAATTAAGGAAAAAACAGAGCCGGTATGTGCAAACTATAGCTGCAGGAATTCACATGAGAAATAACAGATTTTTGAAGTGAAGTTGATTAACTAGTAGAAGAAACCACCCGCATAAATAATAGATTTTCTGTTTCTGATGTCTTTATGTTAATTCCTAATAAAATAACTACTTGGCTTAAAGACATTCACCTTAGCAGAGCTCTGCATTAACATAGATATGCTGCTTCTGGGACAGCTTGCTTCAGAAGTGAATTGGGCAGCAGAGAAATAGATCCAACCCCTTGATGCAATTAATTATGAACCTCAGTTATGTGTTTGAGATAGAATCTCACCTGAAGACAGAAGAGATGGGGAAATGCATAAAACCATCTGTCAGGGAAGGAGTTGAAGTTTAAAGGGTTGAGTGAATTCTTGCTGTGACAAAATAATAATCCATAACATCTTTCAACTGATCATGTCCTTATAATATCAAGTGCACAGAACAGTAAGTAGACTTAAAGGCTATTACAAGATCTTAACTAGAAGCTGATGCTGAGCTTGTACCTTCTTTTCAAAGAATTTCAAGTTTTTTTCTAAACTGGCTGTTCTCAAATGAGGCAAGTCCCTTGAATCCAGGAAAATTTTCTGGTCTCTACCCTTTCTTCATTCCCCTTTTTTCTTTTCTCAAAAATGCTTTCCACTCTGGCAGTCCAGTTGCAAGGGAATATAAAATTTTCTCTGACCCAATTAAGAAATGGAATACAAGTAGAGCACAGACTGCAACCTCAAGTAGGGGTTGCAAACTGTGCATGTGTGGGATTGGAGAGAAAAATACAAACTTTATTACAGAATAGGAAAAAGTCTGCCTTCCTGTTTCTGGTTTGGGGCTTTTTTTTTTTTTTTTTTTTCCTTTCCTTTATTTTTTCTGTTGTTGTGTTTTGTGTTCTTCTAGATGAACGTGAAAAAAAATAAAGCAGTATGTCGAGCTGAAAAGAAGATGGGCACCCCAACCTTATAGTAATATCAAGAGCCACCTACAGAATATATTGTTTATTGAATAGACTCTTAAAGCCTATATACATCTCATCTGACACAGAATTAAAGTGTTTAAAAACAAAGCTGTACATCTGAAAGAAATTGATGAGTGAAAGGACAGATCCATGGAGCACTCCATCAACTGCCTGCCACTTTCAGTATAATAGCCAGTAAAATCTCACTCATTCTGACAAAGAAAGACACATTAAAAATATATGCATTTGGTGGAGAAACTGGGCTAAAGATGGCTTACTAATGGCACCATATATCAGTATGTGACCTGATGTGGAAAAAGCAAAACCTGCAGAAAACACCCCTTTAAGGTTATTTATAGGAACTGAAAGAACTTCATTATATGATCAGATATGCCATAAACACACCTTAAAAGCATGTTCAATAGACTATTTAAGGGAAATAATATTTTTAATAGTATAATCTAGCAGCAAGCAGTTAATATGGACTTGGATTGGAACAATACTCAACAAAACAAACCTTATAACAGCTGGACAGTCACATTGCTTTCAAAATTTGTTGTCACACTTTTATGATAAATATATCCTGCTGTTTGATTGAACCCATTTTAGGATCCTTATATATATTTCATGTAAAATTCAGTTGCATGTTGCTTACATGTGTTACATGTAAAGCCTGCTAAGAGCCAAATTTTTTGTCTTTGTCTGCAAACAAGATTTTGGAATAAAATATCTGCTGCCTGCTGGCTGATCTTTGGTCCATGATCCTCGCTTTTAGAGCAGATTTGGACTACAGTAAGTAGAAATAGAACATTGTGTGTGGGCTGTGACTAAACTCATTTTAGCATATTTGGAGGGTGCTATGCAAGTCAGCCCTCATTTGCTGAGTTTCTGACTGGAGTTAAAAAAAGTGAGACAATGAGAAAGAACAAAGTGTCCCTGAGACATATGCATGAAACAATTTATTTTTCCTTTCCCCTCATGGCAAATGACATATCAAATGTATTTCATTGTTTGATTTATTAATGCATATAATTTGAGTAGGTTGAAGCAATATGTTTTTCATGCAATGAAACAATGACAAAACATAAATATGTGGGTATACACTTGTTCTGAGCGCAGACACAAAATATACTCTGCATATATTAATCCAAATCAATTCTCTTCTAAAAGGAAAATGTACTTTCAGTCAAGGACTCTGTGTATGCTAGAAAATTGTTTCCTAGGACAGATGGTTAAAACCCATCTATGCAAGAGAATTGGACATATTTGGCCCATTTCTTCAAGCTGTGCTCTTCTGTTGTGATTGCTTCCCTTTTTTCTTGTCTCCCTTTTAGCACATTGAAGATGGATAGGATAAAAGATGAATGGATAGTGTGAGGTTGGTGAGACACCAGAACAGGTTGCCCAGGGAAGTTGCAGATACCCCATCGCAGAATCAATCACAGAATGTCAGGAGTTGGAAGGGATCTCTGAAGATCATTGAGTCCAACCCCCCTGCCAGAGCAGGGCCAAAACTAGGGCAGGTCATTCAGAAATGCATCCAGATGGGTCTTGAAAATCTCCAGAGGAGGAGACTCCACAACCTCTCTGGGGAGCCTGTTCCAGGGCTCTGTAACCCTGACAGTAAAGAAATTCTTCCTTGTGTTGTTATGGAACTTCCTGTGTTTTATATTGAATCCATTGCCCCTTGTTCTACCACATGGCACAACCGAGAAGTGGTTGTCCCTTCCTTCTTGATGCCCAGCCCTCATATATTTATATACATTAATTAGATCCCCTGTCAGACCTCTCTCCAGAATAAAAACCCCTAGGTCTCAGCCTTTCTTCATAAGACAGGATTTCCAGTCCCTTAATCATCCTTGTAGCCCTCTGTTGTATTCTCTCAAGTAAATCTCTCTCCCTCTTGTACAGGGGAGCCCAGAACTGGATGCAATACTCTAGGTGATGTCTCACTAGGGCAGAGCAGTGGGGGAGAAGAACCTTCCTCAAACCTTCCGGACACCCTCTTCTCAGTGCACCCCAGGATACCTCTGGCCTTCTTGGCTGAAAGGTCACAGCACTGTCCCATGGATAACATGTTCTCAACCAGGACTCCAGGGTCCTTCTCCATGGGGCTGGTCTCCAGCAGATTGCCTCCTAACCTGCACTGGTGCATTTTTTTATTCCTTCCCAGGTGCAGGACTCTGCAGTTATTCTTGTTGAACCAGATTAGGTTCCTCTTGGCCCAGCTCTCCAGTCTGTCCAGATCTTGCTGAATGGTTGCACAACCTTCAGGTGAATCAGGCATTCCTCCCAGCTTTGTTGTCCCAAAATTGCTGAGAAGACACTCTGTCCCATCTTCAATTAATAAATAAATATTAATAAAGTTGTTGAGCAGGATTGGACCAAGCACTGATCCCTGGGGCCTCAACTAGTCACAGGTCTCCAGCTGGACTCTGCACCACTGATCACCACTCTTTGGGCTCTATTGTGTAGCCGGTTCTCAATCCATTTCACTGTCACTTCTTCTCCCCCACATTTCCTGAGCTTGCTTACGAGGATGTTATGGGACACTGTGTCAAAAGCCTTGCTAAAGTCAAGGTAGGATTCATCCACTTGTCTCCCTGCATCTACCTATTCAGTAACAACATCACAGAAGGTTTTTATGGTCAGGTTGGAAGGGGCTTTGGTCTAGCAGAAGGTGGCCCTGATGAGGGCAGGGGTGTTGAAACGATGTGATCTTTAAGGTCACTTCTGACCCAACCATTCAACAACACAATATATGCTACACTGTGCTATGTTATGATACCATTGTGCTGCTCACTCTATTTTACCATGGGTTTTGCAACAGGTTTTTTTTTCTCTTATAGTTCAATGAGTGGAATGCTATGCCTGACAGAATTTCAGCATTTATTTTAGGGAGAAAGAATGTTTCTATGATTGTGGCTGAAGGAATCGCTTCAGAATAAGATCCTTATGGCTTTAAAATGGATCATTCTATGGATCCATTACTCTAATTATATTTCTAGTCTTTACTATCTATAAAATAAAGAGAAAGAATAAAATTTAATACTTTCTGAAATAAAACCTTGAAAGAAATGGTGAAATAGTTTTAGTCATAGGAAGAAATTATAGTTGAGAGGCTTTTTGTGAAGTATGTAGTGTGCCATGGAAAAAAAATTAAAAGAAAATTGTTGTGGAAGAAGTGAAAGCTATCTTTACTCTGTGCATTTTCCCCCTTAATATTTCAGGAGAGTATAGGCTGGGGGGAAAAATCACATCCTTACGCCAGCCAATGCAATTTTAGACTGAGGGAAAATTTTCTTTTTTACAGGCTTTCAAATGCCTTTCTTACTGATATGAAATGTAAGCTTGTATAATATTCACCTGGAGCAAAATGCACAGCTCTTCTGCCTCCCACTGATAAATCAAGACAAAGCAGCTATGCTATGAGACCACTGCTCTGCAAGCCATTCACATGGCTTAGTGGATAGAGCAGAAGGGCAGCTGTGGAGGTGAGTCTGAGCAACCTCTGTGAAGAGGGAGTGCTGACTTTCAGATAAGCACTCTTCTACAGCTCTACAAACCTCTGACCTGCTGAATACTCCAGGATTGGCAAAATAGATGAGAAAAAGTATTTTCTCACATTAATTTATCTGGTGTTCTTGATCCACTGCCTGCTGCTGAGTTGCACAGCTGAGCACTCATAAAATAAAGATAAAATTCATTGACCTATAGATTTAAAATACCATATTATAGTATTTTATATTGAAGCTTGTGGGAGGGAGCAGCCGCTGTAGCAGACTGTGGATTATTTTATATATACTCTTATCTGTATAATTTGTTTTTAGGATAGTCATTTATATTTCTAGTATAGTCATGTAGTGTATCTGGGCAGGTTGTGTTATTTCAAACTAGACCATCATCAGGCACAAGCCTGAGACTCATTCTTCTCCAGATTAATTTGTGCATCCTGAAGTTTCTAGTCATACTCAGACAGGCAGAAATCTAGCTTCTTTTTTTTAAAGTTCACAGTCCAGAATACTGCTATGATATATGGCAGAAAAAGGGAATGCATTTTCTATGAATGATGAGGAAAATGCTGTATTTTGGTATTTATTTTTCATAATTCATAGTTTAAGGTCCATTGGCCTACTGCATTAGGGAAGAAGTAAGAACTGTCACTGGCATGCAAGTAATTGGAACATGTACTTGATTATCTTTTACTTTACTAAATTTAGAGAAGGAATTAAAAAAAATTACTTGATGGTAATGGTGCTCCCTCTGAGGCACACAATGATGTGTAGATTGTCCTGGAATAATTCACTTTCCTATTTCTTAGCCTGGCCTCCTAAAAAAAGGAGTCTGCTCTCTTTCTGTTTTCTGTTAACATTTGAACCCTTGGATCAGTTTTAAATAAATGAGCTAGAAAGACAGAGGTTTTTCAAGAATAATTCAGTTCTACAATTTTCATGACAACTGTTGGAGAAAATTCTTTAATTAGTACACCTAGCAGAGGAAAAGTCTGGATAGCTTGATTGGTTATCCTGTTATGTATGAACAAGTAATCAGCAGTGGATTGTACCACATTTGTCCACTCCATACTGCCAAGGATATGAATAAAAGCAGTGGGGTAATGCAGTTATTGGAAGAAAGAGGGGAAACACCAAAAGTGGTTTTGATGGCACAGTGAAAATCGAAAGGAAAGCTGTCTCCAGCACTGCTGCAGCTTCCTGATATTTTTATTCAGCTTTATATTCCTTCTTTTATGCATATAGCAGGGAATCTGCTACAGGGATTGGGGGTTTAAAATAGTCTAAAAGAAAGAAAAGCTCTATTTCTGAAGCCTACATATGGAAACAGAGGGTTGATAATGTGGTTGCAACAGCTTTGCTGAGTTGCTGGATGGGCAAGTTAAACACCTTCTAAAGTGGTTAACACTATGGATACAGGTTGATTACTGAGGTTCCTAGGCTCTACAAATAAAAACATACTGGCACATAAAGTCTATAAAAGGTCTGGATAGTCCTCTTGGCAGTGGTTATAAGATGTTATTTTTATTTTGTCAATATTATTTACAAAGCTTTGGGTAAATGTGTCAATTCCCGTACTTTCTAGTGTGTGGTGTTGGTGTTCAGATTATTAATCTGGATCAAAGTGTGGTAAGGGAAAGTGGGGGAAGGTGGCACTGAGCATTAATAACTCTCTGACTTGTGATGAGGATTATTAAAAATGAAGGGGAATGTGGAAATAAGGAATCAGTTTAAATTGAAGTATTGAGAGGGAAGGAAAAAGTGTTTACCACCTGTGGTTCAGGGTTGGGAAGCACACTCAGAGATAGCTGAGAGCATTAGATTAGTGACTGCAGTGATATCTAGGGAATTTTAATTTGTATAATTTATTCAGTCATTAATAAGGAGGACTGGAGTTTTATGTAGAACTCATTTTTATATCAGTATGTGTTACAGGCAACCCAGCAAGGAAAAACTGCAGTCTGAATTTTATTAGGTAAAATGGATATGGTAAGTACCATGATCATTAGGGATGGATTTTGGGTACAAATACAGGTGTATTAACATGTAAATGGTCCAATTTAATACAATCAGAAATGTATTAAGTAAAATAGATTGGCAATGTTTATGAGCGAAGAACTGTGAGGACAAGAAAAAAAAAAAAAAAAAAAGAAAGTAATTTGCAAAAAGATTGGGAGGATATACTGCAGAGTAAAACCTGAAATATAAATTATGTAAAGCCTCTGTGGATGAGTGATAAGTTGTTAAATTAATTGCAAGTAGCAACAGACAAGTCAAAAATCGCATGGAGTCAAAAACTTTGGCACAGATATAATGTCACTGGAGGAAGCAGAGGAAATGTAGAAAAGAGCATTTGAAGAATTAAATAGAAAAAATGACTTAATGTTGCCTGCCCTGGAGGGCTGACTGGTGTGTGTGTGGAATATTCTTGTGATGGAGCCACCCCCTGCAGGGGTGACAGGGAAGGGGGGATGGAGGATGGAGGGGAGGGGGAACAGGGGGGTAAGGATGAAGCAAGAAAAATAAGTAAAACAAGTAAGAAAATAACAAATGCAAGAGAAAAATAACCTTTTCCTTTTCAATAACCTGGAGTCCTGTGCCTTGTAACCCCTTTGTTACAACATTGGTTTTGACTTCCACTTTTATAATGCTGCAAACTACCATATGGAAGGAGTGATACTTTAAAGTCCCATAGTACTTATGGAGCAGCACTTGACTGTCTGTCCCAACGAGGTGATATGCACCTATATGAACCACCTTGCACAGAACTTCTTAGGCAGCTGGAGGTAAAAACCACAAAGTTTCTTTGTATGGTTAAGATAGCTTTCTCCATCAAAAAGAGGAAGGGAAGTTGATCCAATCATTGACAATAGGAAACACCAGAGAGAAAATATTACAGGTATATGTATTTTTCAATACCTTCTTTAAAAAAAATCCAAAAAATAAACAACTCAGCATGGAGGCTGTTCCCTAGAATCATGTCTCTCCCAGGCAGGCAAGATGGGGACCCTTCACTAGCACTGTCAATCCCTGTAGCTCAGCCTGTGGCCAGCAAGGTTGTGTCCATGAGGGAGTTGGTGACCTTCACCAGAAACCTGGGATCCTGCTGCCTTGTGTCCTCAGAGGAGAGGTCCCCACAAAAGGTGTGCTGAGTGTTGCGTTTCCGAGGTTCGAGGAGTTGTTTTCCTGAGGGGAAAAGAAATAGTTACAGAGCTTGGAGAGCCCAAAATAAACAATTGTGACAGCCTTCAGTACTGCAGGCAGGACATGACAACATGTTCTTGCTCTGAAATCACAATATCTGCTGGCGACTTTGTCCCTTGACCCCCTTCCTGCCTTGCAAAAGTGACAGGACTCCTGGATGGGTGAAGAAGGAACTCCTGACTGAACTCAAACAAAAAAAAGGTACAAGTCAAAGAGATCAAGGCAACTGATCTGGGATGAATGTAGAGATACTGTCCAGGCATGCAGAGGCACCTGGAAAAAGGTGGTTAGAAAAGCCAAAGTGTTCCAGGAGCTGGACCTGGAGAGGTATGCGAAGGGCAATAGACTGTCAATGGGTATTTCAAACAGCAGAAGAAAGACCAAAGAAAATGTGGACTTGCTGCTAAAATGGAGAAGGGAAGCTGCTCACAGGAGGCATGGAAAAGGCTGAGAAGCTCAGTGCCTTATTGATTTTGACCTTTGCAGGTAAGATTTGCCCTCAGGAATCCTAGGCCCCTGAGACCTGAGGCAAAGTTTAGAGCAAGGTAGACTTGCGCTTCGTAGAGAGGGACCTGGTGTGGGAAATTTCAAACAACCTGGACATTCACAAGTCCCTGGCACTTGACTGGATATACCCATGAGGTGCTGAGGGAGCTGGCCCATGCTCCTGTGTGTCCTTGCTCCTGGTAAAAAGCGATGATCACCTCCATCTTCAAAAAGGAGTATTCTGGGAAGTACAAGACACTCAGCCTCACTTCCATTTCTGGGAAACCATTTCCAAACATGAAACAAAGGATCATGATTGAGAGTAGTCAGAATGGATTTACAAAAGGGAAATTAAGACTGAATGACCTGAGAGTTTTTAATGATGAGACGATGGGCTCAGTGAACAAGGGGGGCAGTAGATGTTGTTTATCTTGAATTCAGCAACACTTATAAATGTACAGAAATACCTGACTGGGGAAGTGAAAAAGAGGCTTTTCTCATTGGTGCCTGCTCAAGAGGCCATGGTCACAAACTGAAATACAGGAAATCCAATTTAACCATAACATCTGCATCCAGTCCAGAGCAATCTCCTGCAGGTGACTTTGCTCTAAGCAGGGGATTGAAGGTGCCATCCAGCCCCTGTGTATCTGATCCTTTAACATCGGAGAGACATATATTGGTTCAAATAAATTTTGATTCTACCTTTGGGGAGATTATAATCTTGTAGAGGAAATAAATGAAAAAATAGATTAACAAAAAATTTTCATGTAAAATTATATTTTCGTAATTATTTTTTATTATGGAAATATTTTTTCTATAAATTAAACAAGTTCTTTACAGTCAAAGAAGGAATCTGTGTTTTTAAGAGCTGGAAATAGAGTTACAAATTCCTGTATTTAAAAGTTTCCATGCTGTCATTGCAATAAATTAAGATTCTAATTAAACACATGCTCACATACACCCTCTTGGATGGGAATGCTATGCTTGATCAATAGCCCTAGGCTACACGGTAGCAGGCAAAATTATACCAAATGGAACTGGATGAATGGGTTTACTTAATGACCACAATATGGTTTATTTCATTGGTGGGAGAGGGAGGAGGAAGACATCAAATTGCTAAAAATACTACCCCACCAAATTAAGATATGATCTTACAGGAGATGTATTCCCAGGAGATCCTGTGTGAGTATAGCAGATCAGAGCTCAGATCACTCTTAAAGCAGTTTACTTGAAACTGTGTCTGCTATTCTGCATTCAGCTTATTTTCCATTTATAATCAAGAAGGTGCTTATTTTTTTTTATTTAATGTACATGCCTTAACCATGGACAGTGACTGACTTAATCAGCACATTTACACAGTGTCATGATTTTGGCCATTGTAGGAATCTTAGTACAAGAAACAAAATTAATGCAGATAATTTCACATTTAGATTAATAGATGAAAAACAAATGCTTGAATAAATTGTCACAAAATTTAATTTTCTGATCCCTGACCATACTCACTTACTATTAGGAATCTGTATGCAGGGTCAAAGCAACATTCCCTGCAAGACTTGCAAGTGTGTCCATGTGTTGGTATCTGCTGGTGGCAGATCTGGGACTGGCAGATAAATTCTTGTCTCTGTCTCATGGGGTGTGTCACTGACACCTCTCTGTACTTACCTTGCCATTGAAGAGAATAATGCCAACCACAGCTGAGACATAGAGAAGGTGATGAGGCAGCTTTGTGAGTTTTTTTCTTCACTATAAAGTTCTGTATTATATGGCTTATGAGTTAAAGTAAGCCAAGAGTGAAAGAGCTGGCAAACTTAAATGAGTAGCAGGGCAAGAAGTCTTCAGCAGATCTCCAGTACACATGTACTAATTTTGGTTCTTGTTATTGGAAATGTTCCTTCAGATTCCCTTTCTCTCTACTTATTTATCTGTGAAAAATGCAGAAACTGAATATAAATCAGATTTTGACTTTTTCTATAATTGTGCTTTTCAAAGGAGATAATTAGATTTCTGCCTCTTTGGGAAAAGGTCAGCATGTTGGGGTAACAAATACTTGTATCTCTAGGGCATTTGCCCTCATTAGCCATGAATCACTTTTTCATAAGCTTGGAGCCTTGGCTAGAATCCATCTAGCCTAAAATACTGTGAAAACCTATGAATTAACTGAGATCTGCTTTAATAGTTCAACTTTATTACTAATTAACCTGTATATGCCCCTGTTTGTTATGCTATAATTCAGAAACTAACACTATTGCTATTGTCTAGATATATGGTGCTACTTCTCCATTAATTTAGGAATTTGTTGTTAGGCTGATCATTTGTTTTGTACAAAAGTTAAGACTGTAGACAGGCACAGTGAAGAAGCAGTTGGAAAGCTAGTGGTTGACTTAATCTTCATGTTGACATCAAGTGACTCAAACCAAGGAAAAAACCTACACTTGGTTGATGCTGAAGAACTCAGTCACAAGATGACTGACATAATACAAGGCAATTTGTGGACAATGTGGAGAACCAAACAGACCAACTAGAAGAGAACAGAAGGATCTTTGTTTTGGTTTTTTGTTTTTTTTTTCCCTTTTAATCCAACTATGTAGTGTGATCTGAACTCATAATTAAAGTTTCTACTCAGATTTACTGATTTCAGATTTCAGCTGTTTTTAAACTTTTGGGAAGGCAGAGGTGATCAGAGCTGCTTTTCATTCCACCTGTGGTTTCAGAAAGAAATACCATGACCAATATCTATGTTCATGTCAATTGGGCTAAATCTGTAAAACCTTTCCAGGCTTTTTGATTTCTCTTGTGCTGGGAGCTGTGTAACTGAGCCACTGAAACACATCTGTCATTAACACACTCTCTGGGTAGTGGGGCTAGGACCCTGGAGCAGTGCTGCATCAGGAGGTCCAGAGCATCAAGCTGGTCCAGCTTGAAACATGGTGACAAACCACGGAACTGTATTTCTTTGTCAGCATGCCCTTGCTTATCTTAAATGCTCAGACCCATCATTAGGGATCCCTAATGTAAAGATAGTCAAAGGACCCCAACTCAGCTACATCCTTAACCTCAAAAGATCTCAAGGTGTCTTGGGTTTCTACTAATAAGGACTATGAGACCTGCAACTATTTGATTTTTATGAGGCTGTGCTTAGCTTATTTCAAAGCCCACTTAAACTGAAACACTGAAAAATCTTCACTTTTCTAACCTGTTAAGACTCATCCTTAGAAGACACTTCTAGAACATGTTTGTGCAAAGCAAGAAAAAAGAAATATCCTCCTATTATCATTACTTCTTCTATGGTTGTTGATTAGCATCCTCATCCACTATTAAGAGGTTTAGAAGTGTGAATGTCTTCCTTCATCTTGGTGGTCTAGTGGACATTTTCAACTAATTCCCCTTAATATTTTAATCCCCGTTTTTTTGTGATACTCCAGATTTCATCATTCCTGTTGAAATAGTTGCTTACGGTGTGGACCAGAGAGGAAGCCCTATAATCATACTTGTCATGTCTTTTTATGAGTGTTTGCCTCAGAAGTCTTGGTTCTTAGGTTCTTCTTGAAATGACAGTAAAAGTTTAAATATTTTAAATTAAAATATGCATCATAGCAGGGATAGTAAGAGAAAGTTGTCTTTTTCTAGGTAAGTACCCTAGAAGCTAACCTATATGGTCATGTTTCTGTTTGTTCAGCCTTTCTTTCTGGTCTGCTGAATACAGAATTTTACTATTATATTTAATATTAAAGTGAAACAATCACAATAAGAGGGCATGGGAGCATCTGCTCTCACATAAACCTGTAGTGTACTGATTCAAACCTTCACCTGGAAAGTGAGAGAAGTGGGTTCATAGCCCTTTAGAGAAAGGAATTGAAGCTGGAAGCATTAAACTTAGATGTGTGAGAACTCTTTTATGCAGGGTTATTTTATTAAATGTGACAGTAACACATAGTTTATATAAAGGACTGAAAAATGTGGTAATAAAGAACTAACAAAAGTGTGAGTATGCCTACTCGTACAAAGAAAACAGATGTTAGCAATACACTAAATTACAACTCCAACACAGGCATATTCTGTCTTTTTTTATTTGCCATTGATCTTCAGACCACATAAAGGAAAAGATTTCTCTTAGTAATTTAATATTTTTTCAAGTTGTGCCAAAGAGCTGACAAAATGTACAGAGGCTGATAATAGCTAAGTGTGACTTTATCCAAACACTTTAAATGATCTTAAAGTATTACATTAACTGTGCCATACAACTTGCCTAGAAGAATGTAGGTCTATTTGAGGAAGCTGAGGAAATAGTGAAGTATATATAGAAGAAAAGTTTATATGTGTAATTTCATGGAAACAAACCTTTCATTAACTGGGTTAGAGCAGACTGTCAGAAAAAGCAAAGTTGGTTTGCGAAGCTTGATGTCCTGCATGGAAAAGTGTCCAGAACCAATTGCTTGAGAGAAGAAGGCAAGAAAACCTTCAGTAAGAGTCTGTATAGGAAGAAGTACAGTCATCTCCTCTAACCATATCAATAATTTCATTATTTCAATTGAATTTCATTTCCACTGCCTCCTCCTTCTTTATGTCTATGGAGAAAAGGTGAAAAGAAGTGCTTGATGTATAGTCTATACTATTTACTATTTTGGTTGGTTTTATTACTTTTCCTATAATTTGTCTCTGTTCAAAGATTAATGCTCTCTAGCCACCTTTCCCAGGAGGAAAACAGAAACGGATTTTTCAGTTTAAAGAAGGAAACAACCAGATCTTCCTCTGTGACTACAGCATTGAAAGTATACATAACTGATACCAAGTAAAAGGAGTTTAAAAATTATCAACTCAGATATGCTTGTATGACTGGAGCCTTCAGTAAACACCTCTATGCATCTCTACACATCTATATGTGTATATTTATTTATATACTTTTAAAGAGAGGTGCTTTAGTGTTTTGTTGGGTTTTTTTGTGGTTTTTTGGGGAATATATCCAAAAAATTCTGATAACTCCATCAAAATCTTTTATGTCAATATTGCATAGGAAAGTTTGATAGAATGGTAGAATTTTTGCTAAAGAAAGAAACTTTTGCTATAAGGTGAATAAGGAAGAATCAGAAGAGAGTTTTTATGATGCATTCCTAGTAATGCATAGTTTTATTTCAGTGGTACTAATTTAACATTTTGTGCGGTCTGATATTCATCTGTGTGATGTTTTCATTCAAAGGTGTAGAGCCTCTCTGAACTTGGTGTCACTAGCCATTTCCTTCACACTCACTTGTGACTGGACTTTTTATTACACTTCTGGAAAACATGGCATCTGCTACAGTTTTTTGGTGGATTTAAGGAAATGAAGAAAGAAAAGACAATTGTTTGCCCTGGTTTGAAAGAGCTCTGTTCATATATTCCCATGAGCTTCATATCTGTGTAGACCAAGGCAGACTCAGAAACATGCTATATTATAAGTTAATGATTTGTTAAAAGCAAAACCAACCAACCAAACAAATCAAGTCATGAATCCAAATATTTTTCCTACTGTTTGATTTTAACTTGCTTATTTAAAGAAGGCTATGTTCTTTTGACATATAGGTGTCAGAAACAATTCTACTCGTAGTAGTATTTTTACTCCGACACTTTCACACAATCTTTTCTTTTAAAAATTTACATATATATTTTAGGTTTGACTTGGTCATTTTCTCTGTCTACCCAACCTTATTCCTACCCACACTAGGTGTTAAATCTCACCATCAGGTAAACCCCACAATTTTCCATTTTAGCTTTTCAAGTAACTTACTGACTGCTACCTTGAAGAAATTATGGAATCTAGGATATTTTTCCAAGCCCATGCCTGCTTTTTGGATTATCCCTCAGGGTCCATTGTGCTAAAGTAACTGATGTTCTTTAATGACTTTCTGCAATACCCCCAGGGAAAAGAAATGGCTTTTTCATGTCTGAGCATTCAAAGTACCAGTTCCTTGTCCTATCTCCCTTACCATGGGATGGATCTTTGACAATGCCTGTCAAAGTAGCATTGTCTGTGGTATCAGAAATGGCAGTGTAAAAACTATCAGACTTTGGATCCCATTGCCTATGGCATTCATATTATTGTGTGGGTGTATATTTTTTCTGTGTAGCCCTCATCTTAATAGAGTGTGATAGCTTATGAATGCCAGCTTTCCATTCATTACTGCACGGATATTTTTTCCTTTTGTCCGCTGATAATATCATTGTGACAGCAGCAGAAACTGTTTACAAAATAGAATAATTGGAAAATGTTCATTATTTTGTTGGTACTTTGGACCCTAAGTCCTCCTATTCATAGGATGCAATAGCATTAGGCATGTACCTGCAAGTATTGTTACTCTTACCACCTTTTAACACAGAATTACACAGGACACAAAAATCCTTACATTGCTACTGACATTTTTCTTGTATGTGGCTCAAGGCTGAAGGCACACAAAAACAGCTTGGGTACTGAAATATTCAGCAATATGGCCCCAGTGTTGAGCAGTTTTTTTAAAATAGGGGAATTAAGAGTTCTGGCTTCTGTTTCTAGGCTGCTTAAATAGTTCTGAAATGGAAATCAAGCATCAAAAGATGTGATTCACATCAGAGATCCTAATTTGCAAATGAGAAGTGCAACAGAGAAGGTTATGTTCTGCACTTGCTCCTTCTTTGGGGTTTTGGAGCTTCATTACAGGATTGGGACTCTTCTTTGTGACCCATCTGCCAGCAGTGGGTGTCTAAATCCATCTCTTCCTGATAATACACAGAAGAGAGATAGCTTTCCCTGTAAGTCTAAGAATAAAAGCATTTATCCTAAATTCCAGAAATACAGGAAGCTTTATGTTTTGCCATCATGAAATGTGTGTATAACACATTAGGACACAAAGCAGTCCTTCAGGTGTTTATTTTGTTGTTTTAGTTCACGTTGGAATACCAGTCTTGGCTGCTTCTTCACAACTACACTACACTTAGTGATCTCTTACTGTTTGCTGTGATGACTCAATTACTTCATGCACAATAAAACAATTACAACAGAGGAACTGCTTCACCATCATCTTGTCAACAAGCACACATCAGAAAACAGGGTTTGTAAAATCCAAGAGCCACATTGCTTGAGGTGTCCAGCATGTTCAGGAGGAGGTTACCTCTCACTCCCTGTTGAGTGTATATTATCCACATTTTTCTGTTTGTTCCTCCATTCAGTCATGTTGCCTCATCTTTGTCTATCCAAGGATGAGAGAACATTCTTTGCTACAAATGCAATCAATGTAATCATGGTAAAGAATATTTCTCCCAAACTCCAAGTAGAGAGGGGTAAGTACTCGAGTAGGGTGATAATTATTAGATTACCAAGAACATAACAGAAGAGAAACAGTGATTGTTTGGATCCTCACCTCCCCTTGCAACACTGGAAGGAGATGCTGGTCCCAGCAGGTCCATGGCAAGGATAGTTTGGTGTACCCTGGCTGAAATAACTACGGTAATAGCATGCAAACATTTTTGTGCCACAGAGCCCCTCAGCCTTAATTAGGATCTTTGGCAATGAGAAACAGAAGCCAAATTGATTTTTTTCAGTTCAATTAGAAGATCCACAAATTCCTATTTTTTTCTGCTCCTTTTCCTCCTTTTTCTGTACTGGAAGAGTAAAAGAGTATTCAATTTGGATGGAGAAAATGTAATCCCAATGTCCTAGATTAGGGATAAATGCTGTGTCGCAGTACTTTTGAGCAAAAGTATCTGGACAAGAACACTAGATTTTTTTTATGGCATCTGATCCTGAAGGTATGAACTGTTTAATTGAATTGGTCCCTGCAGGCAATACAGAAGGTGAAATTATATCTTTGCAGAACCTGGAAGGCCTTCACTAATCAATGCTTTAAAATTTGAATGATCACGTAAGCCAAAGTTTATTGGTATGCAGAATACCTTATGAGAAAAGGACAGTATCTTGCAGGCCATTTGAGAGAGAGAGTTTGAAAGACACTTCCAACTGCCACACATCACCAAACCTTACTATGCTGGGGTGCAAGCAGCCTATGTAGTTTTGCTTTTAGTCACTTTTGGACTAGCAATGCTTTAGGAACAGGCATTAGAAATTTTTAGAATCCCAGCTTTGATTTTGGCCAGTTTTCCAGGGGGTTGGCCCAAGAACACTACTGTGGATTTAGACTTCAGAGAAGAGTACTAGTGAAAAAGTCCCACTGAATTGTGAGAGAAGAGTTGACATTTAGGGGAATAATTTCTTGGCTTTGCTATCACATTCTGTGTATCAAGGAAAAAAAATCAGTTAAATTGATTTGTCACAAACAATGAAGAGAATAAGAGTCAGAATCTTCTACTTGAAACCCATTCCCCTTTCGTACCTTCTTTAAACATTATAATTAATATTACTAAATGCTTAAAGATAGGTGAAATAAATAATGTACAGGAGTTTCCAATTGTCTACATTAAGAGAAGCAGATGGCTCATTGTAGTGTGTTACTTTGTTATTTACAGAATAGCTAGCTTCTAGTACTGTATCTCTTTATCTCCAGAATTTCTCTTCCAAGATTATGTATGGGCTTTATCTTAGTTGTAATATATTAATTCATCACCACATATTTAGCAAACTCCTTCTTTTATCACTTGATGACAGAAGGGATTTTTTTAGTCTGACATTTACTGCTTTTTAAACTGTATTTCTGGTCTGGTGCCAGATTCATCCCAAAATATTGTAAATAAATGTGAGTAATAGAAATTTGGATTTATGAAGCATAATGGCTGTATGCTCTGTGAAGAGATGCTCTATCATATTGTCCACCATTATGTGGGGAAACCTGAAGACTCGCTTTCTTGGTTTTTTTTTTTTTTTTTTTTACTACAGTCCTTAAAGGTTTTAAGCCAAATAGCTTTGAGACTTGGACACAATTACAGTAACCAATCTGACATACACACAATGTGTATAAAACACTCTATTATATACAGGCATTTTAACACTAATACATTCAACATACATAAAACACAGGCACCTTGAAAAAAAACTCTTATCTTCCTTACCTCACTTATCTACTAATTACATATAAACTCACACAATGCAAAAAAAAAAAAAAAAAAAAAAAAGATTCCTTTATGTATATCATTAAGAGACATAAGAGGAAGGCTTCTTATCTTTATGCATGCTTATCTTAAGACTCCGTAATGTTCCTATCTGTAAGAATATATGGTCTGTGTATGTGTGTCTTTTCATATATAATTCATATATACAAATTTATCTCCCTTCAGACTCTGAAGGATTAAAATGCAGTCTAGGGAACCACTCCTGTATTCATGCTTTGCAAAATCAGAAATTCTTTATATGGAAGACCCACATTTCTACCTTCACGAACACTGCTTCATAAAACCATGAAATCAATCCTGCCACCCTTTTGGCTAAATTTGGATTCAAAATGAAAAAAATGCCTCTCCTCTAATAGCCTTACTCCCTTTCAATCATTTTTTCACAACCTGGATCATTTTTTGGTATGGTAGATTAAACGTGCTGGTAACAAAGTTTGAAAATATGGTGGCTAAGCAAAATCGTCGCTCCTTTGCATCAAGTTCCTTACATTTTTTTTTTTCCATAGTGCAGCATTGTTTGGTTTTTCTTAAACAGCATGAATGAACTTCAGGCCTGAAAAGAATGAATGTGTCTGGGAAAAAAAAAGGAATTTTTTTAATTAGTGGGAAATAAATTATGCCCCCCAACACGTGTATCATTCACCTCTCACACGTTATAGGGGGATGGTTACACTATGAGTATGATGTGCTGCAGCTGAAGAGGAATAGTACCAAGTTGGACTGTGGTGGGCTCTGATATAACCAGTGCAGAAATCTGGATCCCCCCCTACTCCTGCCCCAGGGAAGAATAGAGGTCTGCTAGTGCTCCCTGCTGTAGCAACGGGGACTGGCATCACTTTTCACAGTCAAAACGCCACATTTCAGACATGATGAAGAAATGTAATCTTCCTAGTTTTCTTATCTGTTTTCCATTCTGATTTTTTCATGATTTCCCAGTAGATACAAATAATTCATAAGAATTCCAAGGAGAGGAATGACCCAGTTCAGAGAGATACCATCAGGGGACATTTTCCAAGTGCTTATTTCATGGGAAAACAAGGAAGCAGATGTTTTCCATCAACAACTAATGCTGAAGAGCTACTATTATTCCCTCCCTAACCACAAGCTCTAGGCCATAATCATGTACTCCCTTATTCTGCTTCTACAGATATAACAGCAGCATGTAATAATTCAAATTCTGCCTTGTTGACACAGCTTGCTTCAGCTGTACAGAAAGCAAGTTGTTTGTTCACCAAATCTGTGGACACATCAGCACTTTGCAGAGACCCTAAAAGGAGTTGCTGCTTTCCTGATAGCAACTGCAATTGCCTGCTGTCATCTGAGCCTCCTGGAAATCTGTGACAACACACTCAAATAGCCACACAGTAAATTTCTGTCAGTGTGACATGATATTTTTTGTTAGAAAGAATCACAATTTTCCCCTGAAAAGCTCTTGAAGAACTCATACAAAATAATATATTTTCTGTTAATTCAGGAAGCTGATTTCAAAAGCTAAATGTTTGATTCCTGGAATTATGCCATTTTGAATATGTAGGAATTGTTTCAGTCAGGTCTGTGTCACTGATGAGGAATGATGTGTGATACACACCTGGACTGTAGACAGGGGGAATAACAGGTATTCTGATGTACCATGTTGCAGACTGAGTAAATATGAAGCACAGTGGATAAAAATGAACTTAAAGTACAGGCACATGCCTGAGTATTTCTCAGAAAAAGTAATGAAGACCAAAAGGGGGAAAACATATAAATTAAATTTCTAAATGATGTTAGTATAATAACTAACCTATTGAATGAAAAAAAGATTGGCTGAGGAACTAAACAATGTATTTTTAAAAATGTAAACATAGTCAAAATGTCTATTCTGTAGGAATAAACACTTTAATATTTTGTTTGGCCAATGTTTATAATATAATAAATATTATAAATTTAATCTAGTCTTGAACAGCTGTGGATTTACCAAACTGGAGAGAAAAATCATTAGGTCTTCTCCCTTTGCAACACAACAGAGACCCATTTTTCGTAGAAACATAGAATGGCCCGGGTTGTAAAGGACCTCAAAATATCCTCTGGTCCAACATTTCATAGGAAAGGGAGCCTAGAAGAGACTATCTAGCACCCTGCCCAGTTACATCTTGAAAACCAACAGATAGTTACTACACTGCTTCCATGGCAATATTGTTCTAGTACTGACCATTCTCACTGATAAAAAAATCTTTCTTATAGCAAGATGAATACTTAGTTAAGACTGATGAAGTGTTATGCATTATAGAGCCATTTTTTTTGTTTTGTTTTTTTTGTTTTGTTTTGTTTTTGGGTTTTTTTGTTTTTTTTTTTTCTTATTTTCTTTTTTTGTAGCAAAAGGCCATATGGATACAGCTGTGGTCTAGGCTCTGCTTCAGGTCAATGAGCCAAAACTGACTCTAATTCATAGGAATCTTTGTCCCCAGAGTGGGCATGACACAATCCTGGGACAATCCTGAGACCACTTATAGAGGTTACTGTCCTATTCTTTCCATAGTAAGAGTTTTGAAGAGACTGAACTCAGTAGGAAGGTCATTTAAACTATGAAGAATGTGAAACTGAGGAATGCCATGGAACTGGAAACCCTAAATAAAAATGAAAGATCCTGTTACTGCAACTTCATATACATGTCTTGGATACCAATCCTGAAGAAAATGGGTGATTAGTAAATGACATATTTAGTATAAATCTAAAACCTGCATCTCATAAAAAGGTGAAGAAAATGATGAGATGAAAGGTAGGAGGGGAATTTTTACCAGAGGTAAAAGGAAAAAGAATATTTAGATACTGCTCCCTGAAGCAATGCAGACAGGGTGAAGAGGGCTATGCTGCTAGCTTTCTACATTAGTTTTAGAGGTCAGTTTTAAAAGGTAGGAGTCAGGTGTGAAGAGCTTTTTTCCTTCCCAAGACACCTTAGGAGACAGCAAGGAAAGGTGTTTGATGTCTGGGTTTGAGGGTTTTTGTGCTATTTTTTTGGTAACATCTACCCCCCTAAATTTAACCATTTCCTTTGCCAGATTAAAGATTCTTTTTAATTCCTAAGTTTCAACTTCTCTTCATGGGTCCAAATTCTATAATTTTCTCTTTTCTTGGGAGTAACATTCAGCTGAAGTGATGCTTTGCAGAAAATCCTTGCGAGATCACTGCTCATGGAAGGATCTTTCCTAAAATCTGTGAAAGGCTGGGGGCCTACAGGAGGAAATACAAGGACTCAGGATAAACTCTCCCCAAGCATGCACAACCCAACACCTTCCTTGAAAAAGACAGGAAAGAGGAGACAGCCATTATGCTGAATATTCCCAAATTGTTACAGCTGATCAGTGAAAATTTCCTTTGGTGGAACAGATATGACAAGTGACAAGCTGGAGTGGAATGTTGCTTTGTTATTCTGGTTTTTCACTGACAAATGCAGATCAGCAGTGTGTGGGAAAGGAACCTCAGCCTATGAAATAGAAGAGAGCTCAGGATATGATCTATAGACATTTTTCCTTATTTCATGGGGCTGCTGGGATATGAACATGCCATTTTGGGGCAAGCTAATTGCCTGTTCAGCAACTAAAAGCAAGATACCTTTGTTCTGTGAGTTACAATTCCCTGAAGTACACTGCAGTAGCAAAGCAGTAATTACAATGCAGCATGTCTTAAAAGAGCACCATTATATATTTCATGAAGAAAAGGAAAACTTAGGTATTGCTGTTCACTGGTTAAAGCAAAAAAATTCAAAATGTCTTAAGCACAATCACATATGTTTTATGAATACAAATTTGTGTTCATCTAAATTTCTTATGTTAAAACTATGCTTGAAGCCTATGTTTTCAGACTGCTACCAGACCATGTTAGAAGCTATTTCATGCTGCTGGCAACAGTTCAATAATCTGAAACATTTTTTTTTTTCTTTTTTTAGTCTTCAGCAAAGAGATATTGTCTCAGCAGAATGGAACGGCTTCTGGATGAGGTGGCCTGTATAAATTAAAGCAGGGGCCTTGGCTGAAGTGAAGCACAATGAATGTTCAGAAAGGGATGGTGAAAAACAGAAATGTGAGCAGACAGAGGAAGCCAGGCAGCAAATACAAAAGAATATGGACTTTATATATTTCTGACATCTGAAATAGAATGAGCATGGTTGCAGCATTCTGGAAATCATAAACAGCTTAGAGGGTTAAGACGACCTTGTAATTGGAAAGTGGTCATATAGTGGGACTATTTAAAAATCAGACTTCAGTTAAAAGATCAAATAAAGATAAATTTATGTTTTAATAAACAGCTCATTATTACAGAATCCAAATATCAATAAGATGTTAATAATCACTTACTGATAAATAAAGCCATGCTATAGTTATTTATTAGCCTCTAGTTATTTATTAACCACTGACAAATGCAACCTTTTCTATGCAGTAAAATTACATAAGGAAGCTGGAAAGAATCAAGATATGAATTAAGATTTTGACAGAAATCAGTAAGGGAAGGTAACTTGCGGAGTAATTATCCTGTGTTACCTTATAGGTTCCATACTGTCTCCCAAGAACTATGTAATATTTTCATGTCTCCGTGGCACATATTTTGTAACTTTCTCATTTAAAAAGCCAACACAAGCCCAATAATCTTTTGCCACATAATACTTTATTATAAGAATCATGAGGAGGGAGGACAAAGGAGCAAGTTTAATAAATGTTGCAAAGCATACTCCTGCTCCTGAATGTTTGCATTGGATTTTATATGATGTATGAGAAGCTGACATGTCCTGTGGGGGCTAGTTTACATTTTTTTATGAAAGGTTACAATACTCTGGATCTATAGTTTATTTAGTTTTGCACTAGAGATATAAATATTTATTAAGGATTTGACTCATTACATTTGTGCAACCCTTGCACTCCAAATCTGTGTGAGTCACAGTGTACAGAAAACAGAAATAATATCCTTAAAACACTCCTGTCTGAGAAGAGAACATCTGTCAAGTCTTTCACTCCCAACTCTTCACCTTATGTCAGGCAAAGGAAAAAAAAAAGCCAGAAGGAAAGCTGGCTGCTACTTGGAAATGAATTCACTGAAAAAATGTTCCTTTGTTCAGAAGTGCTTGACTGGGACAGCTAGGCAAATACAGAACTACGAAGAGTCAACACGTTCTTGATTTTTATGTTACCAAGCCCCTGATTTAGAAGAAATCTGTATCACTTATCTTTCTTTGTTTTGATTTGGTTTTGTGTTTTTTGGGAGGTGTTTGGATTTTATGTTTTGTTTTGGGTTTTTTTGTTTGGTTGGTTTTTTGGTTTTTTTTTTTTTTTTTTTTTGGATTATTTGCTTTTGCCAGTCATCCACTGAAGTTTAGTTTTATGAAAAGAAAAAAAAATGTACATGGGATTAGTAGTGTGATATATTCAAATTGTATATCAAGTATCAATATATTATATATAGTGTTAGGGTATCTTATAGTGACTGAGACTTTAGTCCAAGAGATATCAGTGACTACAGAGCATGACACAGCCAGAAGGTTATTTCTGAGACAAACCCACTTACTGATGGAATCAATTGTTAGATTCAGTAAAGGACCTTGGCATCTTAATATTCTATAATCAGACATCACTGGCACTATCAAAAGGCTTCTTGATCCTATGAAAATTAATGGATTTTGATTCCCATTGCTCATAATGACCTTTAACATAGACCTAACTAAGCTTATGAGAGGCACTCGTAAGACTTCGTGGCTGGGGCACAGAGTCCTGTACATATTTCCTGTGTGATATTTCTGTGAGGTAAACATCTACAGACTTGTGATGCCTTTTGTTTGTTTGCTTTCTGGAGGGCTTTGTCTTTAATTTTTTCCTACACAGAAGAATGATTGCAAAATGAATGAAAGTATAAATAGTTGATAACCTGGCAGTAGGTGCAGCGTTTTGAGAGAGTTTGAATTCTTGTATGCTATGCAGATGTAAATCATGGCCTTCCATCTCCTACTGCATCCATCTTTTAAACATGTGTGTCTGCCATCTCATTTTGGTATGAACTTGACCCTGTCATACTCTAAAAATATTTCCATGAGTCCCTCTCCAAATAAAAAACTGCAGCCACTGTGGAGTTCAAATGGTCTCAAGGTCATGCTGTGTTAATCAGTTTTGTGGTTCTTAATTCTGTTTTCAAATTTGACCATAGTAGTCTTTCCACTCACTTTGGTGGCACTTGATTGATTTTGTTATTAACATTACAAGTCATGGGATCAGATAGTAGTATGTTGAACATACATACGTCAATATAAGTCTACTGAAATATATTGATTTGCATCAGTATATTTGGTCTCAAAAAATGTTAAAATTTTGGGTTAAAATATCTCTGTATAATATAGATAAATATATATAAATAAAGTATATAAAATATATGTTTATTTGTCTTTCTGATAAACAGCACCTACTTTCAGATCTGCACTATCTTATGCCTCCAGATAAAAACTGTAGACAGCTTTTCCTGAGTACAAGAAACTCCATCCTGAAACTTTAATTAAAGAATAATCTATCAATGACAAATTACCAGAGGGTGGATATGTCACTCACAGTGCTGGCATGTCATTTCAAAGAACAGAGCTGATATCCCAGGAGAATAACAGATTTGGGTATTTGTTTGCACTTAACAGACAAGGGGAACATAACTGATACAAAGTAATTTGTAGATAGCTTCTATATTAAGAGATAAGCTGGAAATTTCCTCACTCTGGAAGAGATAGCAGGCACTAAAGCAAGTCTGCATCTTTAGAAAGTCTGTAAAAAATCTACTAAAATAAATGATCACTTGACATGTTTAAAACGAATACTGGTTGTTAAATTGCATTTGGGGTCATAAAATCTCCACACTGTATGAACTCCTGCGGAGCTTTTTATTTGGCTTCATGGAGACAGTTTTTTAACCTTATATCAACTTCTCTTTTAAGAAAGAGTGAGAGAAGAGACATTCACAAGGGTATAGGAAGTGTTTTTTCTCCACAGTTCTGTAATTTTCATAAATAAATCTGTACATGTGGTAACTGATCAGTTGCATGTGCATTTCTGTGCAGATCCACTTATAAAGTAGTGGCTCTATGTAGAGTTCATATGCTGCTGATAGGCTAAAAACTATTTGCCTATTCTGTAACAGAATATGCACTGGCAAAATATTGTACAAATATTTGTTGCAAAGTTTTTCACTCAGCTGATTATTAAAAGATCTGTTAAAAAACCCTAAGTGATTAAAATTGTTCAATTCCTATGAAATAGGGTTTTCTTGTCATAAGGTATTATTATAAAGCCTGTATCAAGAGAGCCCAGAACTGGATGCAGTATTCCAGCTGTGGCCTCACCAGTGCAGAGTAAAGGGGGAGAATGATCTCCCTCAAACTGCTGCCACACTCTTCTTTATGCAGCCTAGGATTCCAGCGTGCTGTACAGCAAGTTAGGCTAGCAAGTTAGGCTTTCTACTATTAAGAATTTTAATTTAAATATATATAGTATTATCAGCACATATACGGAGAAGAAGGATCAGATTAGAATTTTACATTGAAATAAAAACCTCAGACCAGTTATGAAATGCCACCTAGTATAATCATTAAGCAGTAATTGAACCAGTAACATTATAGTTCCATGATTATAAATAACTGAATAGGTTATAATTACTGTTATGAAAGAATATAAAAACCTTTTACGTGTTTAAGTCAAAACAAAATAGGCAGGGAATACTGGTGGTCCTTCACTATGCACAAATGGCTGGCCACTATTTTCAGTTAATAACATTCCCACAGGTAATTATGAATGACCATATTAGAATTAGTTACCCTTTCTTAATAAAATGGGATGCATTATGATGCCACTTATTTCATGGAATCAAGCTCAAGTTACGGGTTCAGGCATTTTCATGGATTTTTTTTTGTCCTTTGCCAAACAGTTTTTAAATTTACCTATAGCATTCAAAGACGTTTGTGCTATTTAAAAAGGTGGGGGCAAAAAGGAAAGAGGAAAACCAGCCATGGAAGTACCATATTGATTTTAGTGGCACACACCATCCATCATAAACCACTGGCATATAGATGCACATCTTACTGCACTTAGTTACTTCTATGTATAGGCTGACCTTTGACTTAGAGCCTAAGCTGACCAGCTTTGAATTATGAAACATCTATCTTGAAGATGGCAGAGGGAACAGGGGTAAGACTGGCTTATGTAGCTGTCTCTATGCAGCACAAACACACCTATTACTTGAAAACAGAGGTCCTGTCCCTTCTATGGAGGCAAAGTTGTATTTTTTAAAATATGTATGAACTCTTCTTTTCCTGGGAACTATTTCCAAGAAAAACTCATCAAAGAGCTTACAGAAAAAAATTCACTCTTGACTCCATTTGATTTCTGCAGGTAAGCAACTCCATGTTTGCCTGAAAGAGTGAACAATTTTGTACAGTCTCATGTTTATCCTTCTGCACAATACCTGAAGAAAGCAGATCTCAGAGAAGTGTAGGCAACTCTTTACTCGTACACCCAGTTTGCCTCTGATTATTTTCTGTGAACAGGAGACAGAATCAGTATAAAAAGGGAAGCTGTATTGTTTGAGCATCTAAGCAGAAGGTTCTTTGTGTACATCCTGGCTTTCTTCCTTTGCTGCTCTTCAACAACTCATTTGTACATCTAAGATGGTCTACAATCAAATTAATGTATTTAAGGCCTGATCACAAAATATAGTGTATACTTAGCTTCCACAAGGACTTAAGATGTTTTGAAAATTCCAAATCTAGATAGCCTAAGCTGGACAAACAAAATTAATGCTCATGGTTCATTTTTTGACTTAGGATTGTTGGGTTTTTTTTTTGCCACAGCCGACTTGCCCAAAGTTAAAAAGAGAGAAAATGTTAGAAAAGCTCAGTATTCAAACATTTTCTTAAGAAAGATGTCATAGTTTGAGATTCAGACATCTGGTCATCGTTAATCCTTGCTGTTCACACATGATATTTTACTTAGGCTGAACCAGGAGGCAGACAGTAATTTATATCTTGTAGTCAATGGGAAAAAGTCTGGTAAAATGTGTAAGTGATCATGAATGGAAGTCTCTAGCAGATTCAGCCATGGCATAAGGTCAGTGAGGAGACAGATTTAAGAAAGGAAATCACACCTTGGTGTTTTTCCTAGCTTACAATAAGGAGGCTCCACCTAAGCTTGTCAAACGAGAAGTGGTGTTGAGGTACATTTTCCACAGAATGTTGTGCTGTATGTAAGGATATTTTACAATATAAATGTTAAGCTTCCTAGTGGTTTTGTTTGCTATTATTTTTTTAAGTCTGTCTCTATAGAGTTTTCTGGGGGGGGGGGTGGAAAGCATAGCATTACTTCATACAGTTTCGGTTGGCATTGTGAACTTTTAGATGAATGACTGCCAGGCAGTTAAATATCACAAGAGTTTACCTGTGTACTTCCTGATTTTTGCCAAAGATTAAAATCCCATCCCTACTATGAGAGATACTAGGTATGTACTGGATTACTCTGTGGATTATATTTTGAAAAGTTTCAACAGCTCAGTGTATTTCAGTCATTCATCGCTTGCACTCATATTTCAAATCTTTATGAACTTGCTTGCTGGACTCAGATTAATAGCTCAGGAAAGGACATTAATTTAGCAGACCTCCACTTCAGATATTCTATTTTAAGCTTTAGCTCCCTGTATAAATACCTTTATAGTTTTTCCTAGTCTTTGAGTAGCTTTCTGAATTTGTACAAAGTTCAAGAAAATCTATGATACTGCTTCATAATTGGGCAGAAGGATTAAACAGTAAGTCTGCTCAAATAATCTTGGTTTTAATTGTAATTATTGGGTGGTTTTAGATGACACTGAAATGAAGGTGTTGCAGAATTCTGGGAAGTTTTAAAAAGGGAAGGGAAGGGAAAAAGGGAAGAGAAAAAGGGAAAAAGGGAAGGGAAAGAGGGAAGGGAAGGGCTGTTATCTTTCTGTATGAAGAAAACTGTTGAAGCCTAACCAAAGAGGGGAGGGGTGGGGGGGAGAAAGGTAAAATTAAGATTTTGTGGCTTTCATTTTTAAGAAATGTTAGTGCAAGATGTAAACCTCTCCACAAAGTTTTTCTCTACCTAACCCATCTTTTTGTTTCTGTGCACACCTGAACACATTACAGCTTTGTAAACTGGCAGGAGGTGCCATTCTTGAATAGAGTTTTTGCTTTGCTTCCTTTCCAGACAAGTGGTTCATGGCTTTCATTGGTTCAACTAAGTGCTGAATAAATCCCTCAGAATTTGTTCTTGTATCCATTATGGATAGAATGCCTCTTTTTCTGATCAGTATATCTATTTCAATGGCTTTGTTCATAAACTTTGCCCTAATTTTATGCATACCTAGGCTTTGGGGGAAAATTGGTTTTGCACCTATTTGTATTTTCCACACAGACAAAATAGCTATTGAAATCAATGAGCCAAGTAATGGCTTTCCCACTCTTTTCCTTGGGATGTACTAGAAAGCAATGTTGCAGATTTTTGTGTTTCTCCCTTCCCCACAAGGTAACCATGTGCTTGAGTTCACTGTCTAGCTAACCAAATGTATTTTTAAACTGTACTGAGTTTTGTTTCAATGCTCTGTGTTTTCTCTGCCAGTCTGACTGTTGGATAAAATCTCTTCAAGCTTGTGGACATACAGGCTGTCCTCCAGTCATGATAAATATAAGAAGCAATTCCCTTTTCATGATGTATCTATGTGTCTACAGACATTGCAGAAGCAAAGCAAAGCCAATGAAAATAGCTAAAAAAAGTCAGAGGATGGCATCCAGAATAAACTCAAGAAAAAAGATCTTTATGGATATTATGCTGGTAAAAATCAGTCCCTGCAAAATCACCCCAATCCCAAAACCAAAAACCAAGTCATCTGTTATGAGACTTCTGCTACTCTTCTTGTATATCCACCTCAAAAATTAACATCAAGATTTTTACCTTGAGCACAAGGATTGTTCCAAGACCAGAAGGGCTTAATATGAGCTATTCAAAATGAAAATAACAGCTGATTTTAAAAAGTTATGATGGAATTACCACTTATAAAGAAACAAAAAAAGTAAGATTTACAAACAAGCATGGTTATATGCTGAGAGAAAAAATAGTGGGTTCATTTTCTGTTTTAATATTGAAACAGCTTTCTTCTAATCTAGATTCAAACTCACCATATGAGTGTCAAACCTCTTTATTAGTCTTCAGCCTATATTTCCATTCCTCAGCCTAACATGAATTGTTACAAGATTAACCTTGAGTATAAAGAACTTGCAAAAGCACTTTTTTCAAGTAGCAAGGAAATAAAGGTAAGACATGCTACTCCATCAGAAACTATTAACTCTCAGCATCTCTAAGACTGTTTAGCTTTAAGGTAATTGAGATCAGTTAATGTCTCACTGGAAAAAAACCTTATTTTTTTTAAAGCCTATCATCAAAAATTCTATCTGCAGCAAGAATTCTAAGAACTGAATGGGATTCCATTTCATTTTCTACAGGCTGATGAACATATTCTTTATAATTTTAAATTTAAACCTTTATGGGACAGGATCAGAAAATAGGGCATTTCATTGGTGACATAAGGGAGTAACAAAGATGCTCCCCCTTTCTGGTCAATTGAATCGATTGTGATTCTGACATTTTCAGATGTATTTCTCCATTTACTCCAATTATACTAAGCATGATTGTTAAGATGGTGGTCTTAGACTTTGAAAGACATGCAACGAGCCAGCTCACTTGTGGCTGTGTCAATGTTAATTAATTTTCCTAAATCTAAAATGACCAGGGATGCATTCTGCTTTCTGTTTTGAATTAAAATCACTTTTTCACTGCTGTGTTATCCTGAGTTTGTATTGATTTTAGCTTCAAAGAGTATTAACTTTAATTCTAAATTTTCTTTTAACCTGCAGTGAACATTGAGGAATCACAATTTCTGCTTAGAAATTTCCCCAAGGGACTCATCCAGAGCTTAACGAAATATTCTCAGTGACTTAATTGTACTTGGTGCCTTTGAAGAACCTTCTTTTTTATCTTTCAGGTTCTGTTATTTGGGAATGATTTTATTTAAGTGCGAAATATCCCAAACTAAAAGTAGCCTTCTTGCAGATGGAATTACTTGAATTTTTGCAAACGCCAAATGCAAATAATGAATGAAAAAAACAAGTGGGGGAAAAAAGGTATTTAGAAGTAATTTTCATTAGAAAAACCCAATTTAAATCTGTGGAGGGTTAGCTTTGACTAAAAGCCAAAATCCCACCCATCTGCTCACTTACTTTCAGTGGGACTGGGGGAGAAAATGGGAAGAACAAGAATGGGAAAGCTTCCATGTTGAAGTAAGGACAGGAAGATCACTTACCAGATAACTTTGCAGGCAAACCAGATTCAAACAGGAGGAAAACGAATTAATTCCTTGACAGCCAATATAAATATTTGGTTACTAGTTCAGGGACTGGTAAGCGAAAATACAAAAATTAAAACCTTTGGAGTAAAATTGAGACATCACCCGGTTTAACATGGGGTGATTCACCCTGTGTTGCAGCCTCAGAGTATAGAATGTCACAGGTACCTTGTGGCATTGCCTCACCCCCAAGGGAGTCCCCAAGGTACCCCTAGCCAGGTGGAGCCCCACAGTAGAGCTGAGCTGGTCTGAGCACCAGAGTGAATGGAGAGGGCATGGGAACTGAGATGGGCACTGGCAGGGGCGTTAGTGGGCATGGGTACAGGTATGGGCATGGCCTGGCCATGAGTATGGGCATAGGAATGGACAAGGGCAGAGGCACAGCTACCAGCACCAACTACTTTTGTGCATGGAGAGATGTACTTGCAGAGTGGCAAACACACCAGTATATGGACCAGGGTCTGTTAGACACTTCAAAGTATTGTGACCAGTGTGATATGATACGTGCTTGCTGGACTACATGGAATTAGCTCGACAGCATCAATATCAAGCCGAGTGATACAGAAGTCACGTGACCAAAAATAAAAAAATTCAAGTTGGTTTGACACAGTAATTGCCCCTCTGATAGCTCTTTCCAGGTAAGGTAAATCGGTGATGACAATGTAGGGAAATTTGCCTCTCTAGCACTATTTTCTGAAAAAAAATTCCCACAGCTGCCAATCAGACCATTTTACCTTCACACTAAATTAGCACCATTTATTTTAACAGTGTCTTTTGTACAATACTGAAAGGTGAACTATTTTTAAATTCAACCTTAGAATATTCTGTTGTGTTCAAAGTTCTATTTTTGTGTAGTCTTTGTTATTTCTTAATGAAAACTCTCAGGTATTTGAGCTTTACTTTCTCAGACTTGTTCTGATCTGTAGACCACAGCCTAAGAAGTACTTTTTATTCTTTTTACTTTAAAACTATAAGTGAATGATAATTTCTCTTTGGTTTTAGTTATACATATTTCCTTTTCAATTTACTGTGCAGCTGAAAGATGTTGTCTGCATCATATAAAACCTGTACTTGTAAATTTTGTTTTATTGAAGCAGAAAATCCCTTTTAAAATTACTCTTGTGTCTCTCCTGCACTATCAATAAAATGCTGTATGACTGAGTGATCCATAGGAACTTGCATAGACTTTTTGATGCTACAGGTAGTTTTACAAAGAGGCTATGGTAACATAAAGCATTTAAAAGGTTAATCTCCAGCAAATTACTTTTCTTCTCAAAATAGGAGCTACAAAAAACATTGTGATAAAGCAGGATGCAAGCAGAACTGGCCACTGTGTCTAAGGATGACTTTTAAATTCCTATCCATCATGAAATTTCAAATATTTCATGGAAAGAGAAAGGACTTGGATTTCCACTCCTATTCCAAGGACTTGACTTTATCCAACAATAATCACAGCTACTTGCTTAAGACCCAATCTTTTATCTTTCAGTGCCCTGAGCCCATGACTGAAGACTCATGATCCTTCAGAAACAAGAAGACCTTTGGGAAGTTTTTTAGGAAGCAATATTATGCTCATTGTTCTCCTCCTGCTTGCCTCACATAAAATGACCTCTGTTTGACACAAAACCATGAAAGGTGACAAGACTTCTATGTGACAAGTTAGACCCTCTAAGGCTTGCAATGAAAGAGGCTCTGAAAAATATTGCCACGTGAATTATAGACCTGGAAATACAACAGAAATTACTTTGAATTTAGAAAGGGGAAGCTCTGGGGAAAATGAAAACAGAAAGGAATTGCTCTATTAGGTTTAGCAGAGATTAATAACCTTGGATGTTCATATTATTTTAAAATATTTTATTTTTGTTCAGGTCTGTTAAATTTTCTTGTAGTAATATCAAGCAATTTGGTCCCAGAAAACAAGCTGACCCATCACAATGATATTCCCACACCCTATGCATATCCAAGTCATTAATTCTTCTGTCTTCCACTTTCTTCCAGAGCCATTCAAATGTATAGATGTTGGTGTTAATAAGCTTGAAAATCTCTCAGTACCTAGGATGTATTTGTCTCTATGCACACATGCAGACTGCTTTGACTCACTTGAGCTACCTGGTGAGCCCAGATCTCCTTTCAGAGGCAGAACTCAGCAGTGCCACATGTGTTTCATAAGGTCTTAAAGCAGGTTCACATCTGGACCCTGCTCAGCACATGACAACCGAGATGTACTTCAGGTTTGAAATTATGGTGGTGTCACTCAAATACTTGTTAGTGAAGGTTAAGGAAGGACACCATAGGTTGAAACTGGTCTAGAAGTTGCTCCACCTGGCCACTGCCTTCTCTGAGACAAGAAAAAGAATAGGTGCAGAACTGCCCCTGTGCTCACCCCAGCACACGCAGAGAGGCTCCATGCTGGGTGCAGCTGGCAAGCAGGAGCACCTGCTGGTTCAAGGACAAGCAAAACAGATAGATGCTGCTGGAAAAAAGGAGTGGAGCAGGTTGCTGCCACTGTGCAGGGAGGTGGATTGCCCACTTGGACAGATGTTGGAAGGTGTGCAGGTAACCAAGAGGAGAAGCTGTTTGTGCCAGAAGGGCAGGGAAGTGTGTGGGTTTCTACACAGAAGGGAAGGATGCGGTATCCTTCTTAGGAAGGAGGGGAGAAGAGGCACCTGCAGGGAGGTGAGGCAGAGGTTGGTCCGGAGTCAGATAGAGGAAGGACTCCCACATGCACATTTGGCACTAGCTGTAAGTTGGATCACCCTGGACCCTATATACTATTGGTTATTGTATTGTAGAATCTCAATTTTCTGACATTCCTGAGCTCTTCATTACTTCTGACCTTAATCACCTTGGCCTCATCTCAGCTTTGCATAACTACATGAGAGACAGGCTTGTAAGATTAAAAAAAAATGGTAGAGGATCAGGAGTATGAAATAAACTATTTTAAATTTGTAACTTAAGAAGGCTCTTCTTTCTAGCCTCTTGGTTAAAAAAAAAAAATTAATTATTTATAAGGAAAAATTAATTTTGTTTTTTTTGTGAGCGCTCACATTTTATTCCATCCTACTTTATCCACCCTTCACTGAAACTTTTCATCAGACATACAAATTGGATAATGTGAGGCCTCTCTTTAAAAAAGGTGAGCAAACCTCTTCAATCAGCTTCTGTGTAGAAGCAGTTTTCAGCATTAGCAACTGGATACCACACATTAGCATGGCTTAGTGCAGCTGTGAAATGCTGCCAAACTTTTATAATACCATTATTATGTGCATAAAATAAACCAGGACCGCTACTGTAAGCTCTCATTTGTAGCAATTCTGTTTTTTAAAGGTGGTGAAGAACATCAGGCAGTTCTGTGGTGCAAGGTAGATCTGACAAAGCTCAAAGGGTCCCAGGAGAGTAAATTTTAAAAAGTGCGGCGTGAAACCCCTTATCAAATTAAAATCTTGTTGCATTTCTGTGTTGGTGCTTGATTTTCTAAAGAAAGATGCCAAAACATTCTGTTTTCTGAATTAAATAAACACAAGTTCATAATATTTGACTGTCATGCATCAGGTTGCAGAAACTTATTGTAGCCCCTTGCTGACTATTCAGAAAAAAAATAGTTCACAAAAGAAAAGTGTAAGATCCACCTCTGTGGACAAGTTTATTGTTTGTTGTTTCAAGTAAGATAAATTTTCTATTAGTCTAATTCTCTAGGCAAGAAGGAAAAAATAATAGAGATGGTGCTTTTTAAATAATGGAGTTGTTTTCTAGAGAAGCCAGGGGACCATACACTGTATGTTTAAACAGATGGCTCAGAAGGAATTTACCTGATTATGACTTTAAATAAAGTCCTGAGAAGCCACACAAGACCACAGAAATGTGACTTAAGGCTCCTGACTGGTGTTAGTCCACAAAATCTTTACATGTGTGACTCCAAAATTTCAGGCAAGGAGTCAGCTATACAATACTAGCATTTAAATATATGTACTTATTTCCCCCACACTGATATAATCATGACAGGTATATTGTGTTCTTCCCTTTTAGCTCATTTAAAGTTTTATACTTTGCAGCCATATTTTGGGAGCTTTGATCAGGATAGACCCCCGCTGCAAAAAAAAAAATCTTTTTTGTAACAAGCAAGATGGAGTATTTGTAAGTTTGTTCCTCCTCTCATTATTCACTTAAGTAACAAATAGCACCTGCAAAGACAGATGAACTAATAGAAAAAGTTCATTCAGTACATTCTTTTCAGTCAAGTCATAGCATTTCTCCTTTTTTTCTGCTGTTGCTTTTCTTGCTCTTATTCCCTATATATATATATATATTTTTTTTTTTTTTTTTAATCCCTATTAAATAACACTGCTAGCTGAAGTCTGTATCATGCAGTTCTGTGATTTTATAACAAATTAGTCTGATAGTTAGTGCATTCTCTTTCAGGACAGCGTTTTAGCATTCAGCACACAATTTTTAACTGAAAAGCAAAGGTGCTGGCTGTGGAGCCTTTTCTACAGTCTGTCAAAAAGTCTCTGTGTTCTTTGAGCAAGCTCACACAAGTGATTGAGGAAATCTGATCTGATAGTTTGCTGACACCAAAAGGAAGAAGTTCTTTTCCATCTTTCCTGTGAGACTGTGGAGTCCTGCCAGTCAACTTTTGCCACTTACGGACATGCATGTGAGAAACTGTAACTCACCAAACAACTGGGATAGGATGTGAACTGAATTCTGCTGAATTAATGAGCTGAACTATTACAGCAAAGCTGTAACAAAGAAGGAAGCACAACAACCTGGGCAAGGGCAAAGATTGTTTAAAGGCCTTATTTGATAGGTGGAAAAAGAATTTGTTTTGAAGTAAGCTCAGATTGGCTTAGGATCTTTCTTAATTATTTTCAAAGAACTGAAGTGCTATTTTTCTCCTTAATCCACTCAAAAAAACCAAGCAAACAAACAAACAAAAAACCCACAAAAAACAAACCAAACCAAGGTGACAAAAATCTAACATGACATTTAAACCTATGGTTTTTAAATTTAATTCTGTGTAAGTACTCTGAAGCACAAATTCTGTCCTGTGCTAGAGCAGAATTAGAATACAATGTGGGAGAATGGAATATTGCCAGGGAGTTATACATACTGTCTCATACTTCACCTGATTGTACTTATTTTCCCCATTTGAAGTCCATAAATGTATGCGTTCTCTAAGGGTCAATTACTATGATAATTTTTCTATCTTAATTAGACTTGGTTTGCATATTTGTACTTCTGTGAAATTTTACTGTAATTATTTCCTGCAGTCTGTCAACTTCTCACTACCCCAGCTGCATAGAGTTGCTGGAGAGTCAAACTTGACAGGAAATCTCGGAATCATTTTTGTCTTTACAGGATCCTAAGTTGCCCTAGAGATGGGGTTGTTCAGCCTGGAGAACAGAAGGCTCTGAAGACACCTTATAGCCATCTTCCAGTACCTGAAGGGGCCTACAGGAAAGCTGGAGAGGGACTTTTTATAAGGGCATGAAGTGATAGGAGAAAGTGTAAGGACTTTAAACTGGAAGAGGGCAGATTCAAATCAGGTGTTTGTCAGAAATCGTTCACTCTGAGTGTGGTGAGATACTGGGACAGGCTGCCCAGAGAACTTGTGGATGTCCCATCCCTGGAAGTGTTCAAGGAGAGACTGGATGGGGTTTTGAGCAACCTGGTTCAGTGAGAGGTGTCCCTGCCCATGGCAGGGGGATTAGAATGAAGAGATCTCTAAGGCCTCTTACTATTCAAATCACTCTATGATTCTATGGTGAGAGTTGTGATCCTTAACAATAAATAAATAAATAAATAAAAATTAAAAAAAAAAAAAAAGAAAAAAAAAAGCTTAGGAAAATGGGGTGACATCAAGGAATTGTGTTGTTCGAATGAACAACAAAAGCTGCAATAGTCCAATTTGTCAAAGGCAAACCAGTTGCATCTTAGAACATGACAGGATATGCTGATAGAAGGTGCTGAAACACCTTCTATGTCCCCAGTTTCTGGGAAATTCAATAGTGAAGAAAAAATCAGCTGGCTTCCAGACACTCAGAGACCAACCTTCTGTAGCCACAGACACAGACAATAGGTGTTGCAGCCAAACCTCTAGAGAAACATATTTTAGTAACTCTTGCTGAAGGTCCAGGTTTACTGAAACAAATCTCTGAAATTATCATTGTTAGACATTGTTATTCATTTTTCAGTGTCCTTTTTCATTACTTTCCAAGCTTTTATTGGCAAAGCATGCTTCTGCTCAGACAAACAGTGATGGGCACTGTTTGTGCCCATCAAAATAAAATGATGGGGGTTTATGTTCTGTGTATAGTGCAGTTCAAGGAAAATCAAAATTGTAAATGAATGATGAGAATTTGGACCCTTGGAGTAACTTCGTCACAGAATTTTGAAAAAGAAGACCCATATACAATATGAAAATGTTATGCTGTCTGTGCAGAATTAACATTTAGTTACAGAAAATGTATAAGTTTACTACTTGTCTGTTATAGGGGAAGATCTATACATTTTGCTATTGCTAAAGCTACACAGACTTACCTTTTTTTTTTTTTTTTTTTAATCCAACAACACAGTAATTGGATCTCAACTCTCAGGCTGTTTGCTTATCTAAGCGAACTTCAAATTAGAAAAGGCACTTGATTTCTCCCCTTTTCCTATCTACCATTTCTTAAATGGTGATCTTAATGTATGCCTAGTACTCAGGAGACCTCCAAAACTCTAATGATTTATAACTGCTGTAGACTTAACCTTGAGAAACTTTATTTCAAACTACAAATGTGGTGTAATGATCACATAGGCAAATACAAATATTTAGTAGAAATCAATAGGTCAAACACTGTTTTCTCATGTAAGTCTGGCAGCTCAGAATACACCCTTTGAAATCAATAGATTTAGTCTGGGTTTATTGCTTTTTCCATAGCTAGCCTAATGCAAAGATACAGAATTGAATTTTCTAGAGTGTATGTATTCTATCATGCAATGAAGTTTAAGCATCACTTCACAGAGATTCAGAGCAAAAATCAGAATCGCCAAATCAGTCCTCTAAATATCTAAAAGGAAAACTATCAGTAAATATTCTACCTGACTAGAATGAGAGAAAAACAATGGAATAAATGTAGAAAGACTGGTATCAACAACTAACTCTTTAATATTAGTTTGTAATAAAGATTAACTTGAGAAGACAATGAAAAGTTACCTATTCCACAAAAGAAATGTCAAACTTGATAGCTCACCCTTTTGTAATGTGTATTAAGTTGCATATATAAAGGTTTTCCTACCTATCAGAAACCAAATTAAGAAAAATTGAGTTTTAGATCAGTATAGCTTGTGTTTGCAGAAAAAAATATTTAACAGGTTAGAAATGCAGATGAAACATAGTTATAGAGCAATGATAAGTCCAGGAGGAAGAAACCCAGCCTCCATTAAATGTGGAAGTTCTACCTGATATAGATAAATATTTGGAAGTTAATAACATGCATCAAAAACTAAACAGGTCTTGAAGATGTCAGTGCTTCAGTGGAAGAACTTTAAGAAAAGTCTATTTTCTGCAGGAAGTTTTTTTGAGTGAGTGACCCTCTGTGCTAATGCTGGAACAATATTGCACCACTGGGCTGGGGAGAATGCCATTGAGCTGTGACTCCTCACCATCAAAAGATGTTATTGAAAATACCTCTGATCTGTGTGTGAGGTTTTCTTTCTTTCTCAGCAGCCAGCTGGGTTAGTTCTGGTTCCCTGGATAATTTCAAACAGCTAGTTATATTGAAGTCTATATAGAGTAGATGGTGTGACCCATTTTATCCTGTAATGAGAGCTTTTTTCTGCCTTGTTTAAAAATTGTTACTGAAAGCCAGATCAAGTTAGACGAACTGTTTTTCTCATTCTGCTAGGAAACTTTTCCTTTTTTGTCATAAGATAAAGCAATGATTTTCTAAAGCCATATTAAAAAAAAAATTAAAAAATAGCACACACGTTATTGGGAAAACCCTGGTGTTTTCATGCTTTGGAACTGGAATCTAACATTAGGTACATAAAGTGGCATCTGTCAGAGATATGTTGTTTTCTATCCTTTAAAAAATCTACTCAAACTTGTTACACCTTTAGGAATTCACTGTTTGGACATGCTTGGTTCTGATGTGTTAAATTTTTAAGCAGTTACTTATTCCCAAAGGATACCATCTTCACTGGTCATGCCCCAGACAGGACTGAGAGTGACTTTCCCTGCAATTGTCTTTTAAGATCCTGCAGGTTATGCCTGGGTCGACAGCTGCATCAAAAACTGGGAGTCTGTTGCTTTAGTGATCTCAGTGATACCCTACAAAGGACTCAAGGGGGATGTGTTAAGAAACCTCTCGGATTTAAATATGAATCTGGAAACACAAATTCTAGCAGTCAGGTGAGAGAACAGAACCCAGGATAAAGCATGAAGAGACAGAGACTGGAATGGTAGCTTTCAGTGGAAAGAACTATGGTTCTTAGGGTTTAATGGTCCTGTAACATTAATGATGGTGGGTCAAGAAGGCTGAGTGATGAAGACAGTGAGATGTGAGAGAGGTCTTGAAGGAGCTACAAAGTGTGTGTGGAAAGGCAGAGCAAGAGAGAAGCTGAATGAGGAACCAGAGATGGAAAATGCATATGACTTATGAAACAAGCTTATTGTGTGACTTTGAGGTCATGAAACACTGAATAAGATCCTGTAGTTTTAACGAAGTCTAGACTGAAGGGGGAAGCCATAAGCACCAACTTGAATCTTAGCCTCTTTGTTTCTGAGTCTGGCACTGTAAGCCCACTGGGATATCTGCCCCATCAGTTAGACAGCTCTGCCTTTCTTCCCCCAGGACCTCCCCTCAGAGGTTAGCTTACCTCTTTCCTGGCCTTGAATGATTCATCCTCCACAGAAATTTTCCTCCTCTTGTCCATAAATCTCTCAGCAGACTTGGCTCCAAGTCAGATGTTTGTTTCTTCTCACAACCTTTACAGTCATTCTGTTTATATGCACAGACACCTCTAACACTGGCACAGACAACACTTGAACATCCACTCACATTCTGACAGCCTTATATTCAAACACCTCTATTTTGCTGTAGACAAGAGAACTAAAGTGCTCAAAAAAATCCACAACTATCAGAAATCGACCACTAGCAAATGCACTATGTAAAATATTATGTATCCCCTAGGTAACATATAATGTAAACCCTTTGAAAAGACAGCTTGATTAACAAACCGGTTCCCTTTCCCTTTCCCTTTCCTTTCATTTCCTTTGGTTCCCTTTCCCCTTCCCTTTTCCTTTCTTTTCCCTTTCCTTTCCTTTCCTTTCCTTTCCTTTCCTTTCCTTTCCTTTCCTTTCCTTTCCTTTCCTTTCCTTTCCTTTCCTTTCCTTTCCTTTCCTTTCCTTTCTTTTCCCTTTCCTTTCCTTTCCTTTCCTTTCCTTTCTTTTCCTTTCCTTTCCTTTCCTTTCCTTTCCTTTCCTTTCCTTTCCTTTCCTTTCCTTTCCTTTCCTTTCCTTTCCTTTCCTTTCCTTTCCTTTCCTTTCCTTTCCTTTCCTTTCCTTTCCTTTCCTTTCCTTTCCTTTCCTTTCCTTTCCTTTCCTTTCCTTTCCTTTCCTTTCCTTTCCTTTCCTTTCCTTTCCTTTCCTTTCCTTTCCTTTCCTTTCCTTTCCTTTCCTTTCCTTTCCTTTCCTTTCCTTTCCTTTCCTTTCCTATGGCTGGTTAGGCAAGGAGTACAACTGAGAAGAAATAGAAATAAGAATTCCTTTCCTCACATCTGACTGTTAGCAAGTCAACTCACTTCTCTATGTCTCTTTTCCCCCAGCAAGATTTTTCTGCTTTGATTTAGCTTTGTGGAAAGCAGAGAGACATTTGGGTTGTGTGTTTGGAGGCATTTGTAAGAAGATGCCTTGCATATGACTGAAACAAAGCCTACTCCTACCCTGTGGTGTCAGCCTCTTCCTGCTTGTATTGCCTGAGATCTGAGAAAACTTCTAGCAGCAGACTTTGAAAACAGTTCTATCAGCTATATGGAAGTTAATATAAAATCAGTTCTGATAAGCTTGAAGAAGAGATAGGGACTGATTGCAGGAGCTACTCTACTTGGCAAATGGGTACCCTTCAATCAAAAAGTATTTTGTTCTGTCTCACCAACCACCAGATAACGGGCCGAGAAATAAGGAATAAAAGTTAAGCCTAGGGAATGGAGAATTTTGCCTTGGGAAGCAGTGTCACTGAAAGGAATGTAAGGGTCAGAGAAGATTTATGATTCCAAAAGGGTTTATGTGGTGCTGTGGGAAAAGGGTTAATGTTGTTCATGGGTGTATAAACACATGAGAAGAGGGAGGAGAGCTTACCTCCGTGTGATTGTTATTGCAATACCCTGTACTGTTCTGGTCTCCATATTTTTAAAGGATGTTGGTGAGGGTGCTAAAAAGAATCATAAATATGATTTAATGGCTGGAAACTTAATGACTTACAGTGAGAAATATAAAGCACTCATTTTGTTAAGCTTATAAAAAGGAAGATTGAAACGTGATTTGATAAGGGTTTACAACAACATACATAGGGAAAAAACCACCAGGGAACAAAGGATCCTTTAACCTACTGTGGGAAAAAAAGAAGTATAGAAAGAATGGGTGACTAAAGCTGAAACCGATAATTAAAATCCCAGTATATATTTTTAGCTGGAAAGATAAAATATAATGAAAATTAACAGGGCAAAATGGTGGACTCTCCACATTTTGCTGACTTTAGGTCTATAGTGGAGTCCCCTTCAGAAGTTGACAGTAAGTGAAGGAAATATTTTCAACTATGTTAAGAGGTAGAAAGAGAGAAAAAATATGGTCTCTATAAATTTTTATTATTTGGTGGTTTATTTATTTCAAATCATAGAGACATAGAAGTTTCAGGGTTGGAAGGGACTTTTAAGACCATCTAGTTCCAACCCCTCTGCCATGGGCAGGGACACCTCCCACTAGATCAGGTTGCTTGGTGCCCTATTCAGCCTGGCCTTAAAGACTTCCAGGGATGGGGCTTTGTCCCATGGTACTTTGTCCAGCAGATCCCTGAAGCGATCAAAATCTGCACACCTAAAGTCCAGGGTTGTAAGCTTGGAATACATCTTTCTAGATGCCCTAAGGATCTTAAATTCAAGCACTTCATGATCACTGCAGGCAAGGTTGTCCCTGAGCCTCATGTTGGTCACCAGCCCTTCCCTGTTGGTGAGAACAAGGTCCAGCATAGCACCTTTTCTTGTTGGTTTCTCTACCATTTGGAGGAGGAATTTGTCATCTATTCATTCCAGGAACATCCTGGACTTCTGGTCCCTTGCTGCTCCAGCAGATGTCAGGGTGGTTGAAATCACCCACAAGGACCAGAGCCTGTGAATGCAAAGCCTCTTCTGTCTGCCTATGGAGGGCCACATCTGCTTGGTTCTGCAAATCAACATGACATGTGCAACAGACTGCTATATTATTCAGTAGCTTGCTTCACCTTTGGGATCATAGATAATCAGTGAGTGGGACAATGAAGAGGGTATAATGTTACCATCCAAATCAGTTGGTTAGAGAAATGAACTTAGCTCTGCATGAAAAAGTGGATAAGGCAATGATCTGTCCAGATAGGCTCAGAGCTATCTGATGAAGACAATGGATATAGGTTGGATAGCAGAAAAGTTTTCTATCACATTTGTAGTGCTTACTAGACATTACACAGTGAACATTGTCTCCTTTCTCAGCATTTATATTGAAGGAATTTGGCCCCAGCTGTCTAAAATACAAAAGCCTTTTAAGTATCTAGATGATATTCAGGTTGATCATTCCCTTCTGGAGTTCAAAAAATTAAAGAACACTGAGCTAAAATGTAGGGGAAAAAAATCTTGATAAAAATCTCCTTTATGTTTGAAAATAATTCCAGTGATTTTAGTCTGAGTTTGAGTTTTATTTGCTTGTTTGTTTGTTTTCATCTTTTCCTTTTTGCTCCCTTAGTCCCCTATTTTTTTTTTCTTTTCTTTTTTTCTGATAGGGATTTGCTTTTGTAACAGCTCCTGTCTCCCAGGCTACTTGCACTGGTTGACCTCTCTTCACCTTATTGTTGAGACAGGAGGAGATGCAGGTCCCTGCTATTCTCCTTTAAGAGTGAGCAAAAATTCATAATTGATTGATGATTTAGTTAATTTCACTCCCTGCTCCTTGTTTTATGATTCTCATAAAATGGACTTGCTAAGTAAGTCTCGTCTGCATCTCATTTCAGAGCACTTCAATGCAAGTCTTCAATGCATGATATTTGAGCTGTGTTATCTAGTTTAAAGTAAGAATTTCTGGTATACTCTTCCATCAGCAGACTGATTTCTTAGGGTTCACTTTTCTTAACAGCTTAGGATAGCCTATCAAAGAAAAGCAAGACTCCCTTCTTCTGTCACACACGCTGTGTGATCCCTGACAGCTATCGCCACTTTTTTCTGCCCTAGGTGTAAATTGGAGTCAACACTTTCTTACTCACCTTTCAAGTAGGTATTTCTGTTGTAAAGTATCATCCTGTTTATAAGCAGTATTCCAAATGAACCATTTTCCAGTCCGGAAATTCTTGGGTTTCACTTTTCTTAACAGTTTAGGATAGTCTATCAAAGAAAAGCAAGACTCCTTCTCTGACACACACTATGTGATCTCTGACAACCATTGTCACCTTTCTCTGCTCTAGGTGTAAACAGGAGACACTTTCCTACTCACTTTTCAAGCATACTATTACATAATAAAACAACGTCCTGTTCACAAGCAGTATGTTAAATGAAGCATTTTCTGGTCTGGAAAATGATACGAGGTTTTGGTTTTGCTTTTTTTGTTTTTTTCTTGCTTCCTTGCTTCTTCAGGTCCTTTCTCACCTGACACTAGAGGCTGTAAGTCATGACTAATGTCCAGCATAGGGAAATTACTTGAGCAACAAGCAGGGGCAGAGTCTAAATAAATTACATTAAATCCTGCCTGTAACATATTTCTCCAACATGAAAAACAAATGACTGTGATTTCCTGGTGTTGGGCCACATTGTAATACGTGAGGGACTCTGAACAGTGCATTTATAGTGGCCACAGCATAAAGTGACCACTTGTTCCATGAGAATATCTGAGGGTATTTCCCTTTGAAATGTGATCCAGATACTGGTATTCAAATGACAATATAGCAATTTGTCACTGTTCTTATTAAGGCAGTATTTTAAGCAAGTTATAAAGACATTCTTGTTTCTAAAGTGATTTAGCTCCCATTACTTTTTAAAACAACTTTTAACTTACTGATAACTGAGATGATACTTACCTATTACTGTATTAATAAATGACGTGTTATTCTGTTATTATTTCTATCCTCTCTATGCATTAACAAATATTTTGGAATGTGATGGATATTGCTGAGCTTTATCCAGTGAAGAGAAAATCTTCTAAAATGAAAAATTCTTCTTACTGTACAGTTTAAACATTTATCAGAGGCATATCAGATTTTAGCTGCTAAAATACCTTAGTATTTTAATAGTGTAAATGGTCTGAATTTTCTTCTGGATGTTTCTCTCATTCTTCAGCAATAACTCTCTGTCAACCACAGGAGGCAACCTAGTCAAAGTGGCCTAAAACTAGATGTCTGAATTGCTGTTTTTGCTAAGTATTTGGGGTGTTTCCCTAAAATATGGGAAACTTGCAATAAAAAACATTTCAGATCATCAATATGTTGTAGGATTAAGCACCTAAATTAGAAAATAATAATATTAAACCTTTTGCTGAAACTTTCAGGTATTTTGGCATAAATTATACAACACAATCTTAATTGCATGATCACTTTTTGTCCCTGTGAGTTCTTTTTACTGTAGTGCTTGCATAATGAGCTGGTATCCAAGGGTGTTACATCATCTACAATATCAGCTACATCATGCACAGATATGTGTGAGTCTTCTCACTTCCATCACTGGTGCTAATATACCCCTGCTCTTTCACTTCCCAGGATTAATCTTTCCATGTCAGATTTAGGTCAGTTTAATGTTACTGAGAAATAGTTACACTCTAACACTGCACAGTAAATGAAATCATATGCAAATGGATGGGAATCAGATTGCAGTGAAACTCTTCAGACAAAATTTATTTGTCTCTGGCACATCAGTCAATGGTTGTACATAAAAGAGATATATCAGACTAATCCTGACTCTTTCATAAGTCATAAAATTTACAGTACCTATAATATCCTTATGCATAAACTTAAATGTGGACTTCAAGTACTTGAAATTATCTAGAAAATGGTCTGCTCTTATAATTATTAAGCAAATGTATAAACCCTGCATGACAGAAAACAATTTTACTGCTATTTAGAGACAATTTCATGTATGAAATCACATTAGCATGCTCAAAAGATGGCTTTCAATCATACACACAGACATTACAAACCTGTTCTATGGAACTTCAAAAAAGAGCATAGATGATTTTTCAAAGATAAACCTTTATGAATAGACCACTTACCCATTGCAAGAACAGCAGAACTGTTGTCTGCTGTCTTGAAAACCCATCAACTCTACAAACTTTCTTCATATATCAAGGAGTGAAACTACTTATATAAATCTGATATAAAAAAAACTTTTCTGCAACTAGAGCTAATTTCCACATCTCAATACTTAATATTAATTATATATTCTTCTCCTACTTCAGGCAATAGGAGGCAGGGAGAAAAGACTGATGGAAGAGATTATTTCCTGGTGCCCCTCACATAGTCTGGGTGAGCTTAGACCACCGTCCAGGCTGGTATCCTACTGTCAAAAACCACAGATACCTGGAGGGAAGAGTGCAGATGTATTGAATACAAATTTATATGAGAATGCCTGGGTTTCAGAGCTAATTTCCATATCTCAATACTTAATATTAATTATAAATTTTTCTCCTACTTCAGGCAATAGGAGGCGGGGAGAAAAGACTAGTGAAAGAATTTCTTTCCTGATGTCTCTCACATAGTCTGGGTGAGCTTAGACCACCAGCCAGGCTGGTATCCTAATGTCAAAAACCACAGATACCTGGAGGGAAGAGTGCAGATATATTGAATACAAATTTATCTGAAAATGCCTGGGTTCGCATTCCTAAAGCTTCTTCTGTAGACCTGATCTTTCTTCTGATGCTTCTCCTGCAGCAACAGTCATCTCCTCCAGTCTTTCTCAGGAAGACTTCATCCTCAAAGTTTAGAAAGCTTCCCTGACATGTTATTGCTTTCCATTTGCTCTCTTGCCATATAGCTGCATGACACTCAGGGCCATGAAGATGATCACAGGGCTGCAGCACTTCTCCTGTGTAGACAGGCTAAGAGAGCTGGGGCTGTTCAGCCTGGAGAGGAGAAAGCTTTGGAGAGAACTTGTAGTGGCTTTCCAGTACCTGAAGGGAGCTGACCAGAAAGGTGGGGAGGGACTCATTACAAGTGCATGGAGGGTGGGGTGGAACAGCTTTAAACTGGAAAAAGGTAAATTTAGGTTAAACATTAGGAAGAAATCATTTGATGTGAGGCTGAACAGGAACAGGTTGCCCATGGAAGTTGTGAATGCCCCATCTCTGGAAGTTTTCAAGGTTGGATGATGCTTTGGTCCAGCAGGAGGTGTTCCTGCCCATGTAAAGGGGTTAGAAAGAGATGATCTTTAAGGTCCCTTGCAACCCAAACCATTCTGTTATTCTGTGATTCGATGAATCTAAACTATCCCAGTTGGTACAATAGCTACAGTTTTTGATGTAAGTCTAAGGCTGATGTCTTCTCTTTGGAGATATACTTCCAAGTCCAGAAATAATCAGGATAGGAAAATTTATTTCCAGTAGCATATACCTGATCCTGAAATTTGAAGATTACCTTTCTTTCATATATTTTTACTCCAATGTTGCCTCTGTAAATGTGCAACATTTTCTTGGTGCAAGAGAACATGCATCAAATTTATAGAAAGGTAAAAGTGGAAAAGCAGAGGCCTTCTTTAACTTAAACATATTTTGTAGTGTCTTTTGTGTAAATGGTTTGCCTTTTTCATTATGGATTATTTAATGTCTGCCAAAAGTCAAGAGCCACCAGTGCTATAGCTATATTTCTGACAACCTGATAAATATGAAATCCAGTTTAATTTATGAGAGTAGAAGTAAGTGCAAGACCTTGATACAGAAATGACCAAGGTCAAAAACCATAATAGACTTTGGTGTTTAGAGCTTAAATAATAACTCATAATAAGCAGAGATAGGAGAGAAAATGGAGGTCAAATGCTGGTAGACAGATTGAAGCAGCAAGTGCAGATGCTATTCAAACTGGCAAAGTAAATATTATTTCAGTGAATGGTACATTCACATTTTTTTTGTCCCTTTTGTGATATGCAATAAAACCTTACCAGGCTGAAATGGAATTGCTTATCTGCTGTGAAATGTGAGGGAAAGGTGTGCACATAGGATTCATGCACACACAAATTGGGAAAGAAATGTCATTTGTGGAGATAGGCATGCATATAAACATATTTGGACTGAAAAACAGCACCCAAGCTCTGTTTTCACTGTTGCATAAGTATAGCTGAATTTCAAATTTCATTTTCTACTTGAATTATTATCTATATCTTCACCAATTAGAAAATTAAGGTTATCTCCAAATAATTAAAATCAACCTCTGCCTTTCAGTGCTAGGGGCTTCCACAGTTTCATACTCTCTGAGCTTTGATTAATAAGTCTTTAGTTGAAATAAATTTTTATTAGGAGGGGACTCCAGGGACTATCTTCCTTTGAAATTTTTTAGTGGTGTAAGATGGTAGAGTCTAGAATTCAATTATGTGAATGAAAGAAGTGTTGCCTTTATTACCAAAGAGAATGGAATTAAGAGTAATTGTTAGAATTCTTTATGATTTGTTTTCTTGAACCATACATTAAATGAAGCTATTTGAATCTGTATGAAGCCATGTCCAATCAGGAGCTAGTGTCCATATCAAGGTGGATGTTAATGATTTGCAGCACAAGGCAAGATCTCAGGAGAAAAGCAAATCCTCTAGCTGAAGTCTAGGTGAAACTGGCTATGAAAAGATCAAGGTGGAGCAACATAATGCAAAACCTATTTTCAGTCAGAAAATACATACAGAAAGATAAAGGATTTCTGAAGTGTTGGCGGAGTTGCAAGGATGAAATGGAACAGAAAAAAAAATAGACACAAAGACATTGTCTCTTGCATGAAGAATTTATTTGCAAACCCATTCACTGTTGCTCAAAGCAGTTTACTGGTCAAGGGAGGAGTATGAACAAAAGTAGAACTCACAGATCCCCCCTGGCCACATTCCATATGCACTGACACTATTGGAGAATCATTTTGTAAAATAAAATGTAATGTCCAGTGCCAGTGGATAGTAGATAACATGAATAGGGTAAGAGAGCTCACTAATCATCTGCATGTCATCCAGCTGTATGGCTGTTTATCTCATACAGAATGTGCTTGTCAAAATATTTGTAAAGTGAGCCCAGCCCTTTCTGTTTAAATAGAATAAGAAGGGAAGAAGTCAGAAGCCTTTTCTTGTTATACTGCCTTATAACTTCTGGTGAAGATCTAGCACAAACATTAATTCCAAACACATAAATTGTATGTGGCAAGTTCCAACAATGGCAAGAAAAGCTTTGCTACCTTATGAATGCAGTCTAGTCTAATCAAATTCTTGGTCACATATTACAGAAAAAAATTCAACGTATTACAGACTTGAATTATAAAACAAGTAATCTCTTTAATGTGCCCGTACATATATATGTATGAACCAAAGGATCTCTTAAACAAAGATCAGAATATGAAAATCAATGAAACAAATACTAAATATAGGGAGGTTATTTTGCCTGTCCTCAGTGTTTTAAACAGCAGTTTCAAATTGTGTGTGATCATTGTCCAAGACTGATAACATTTGATTCAGCAACCTGCCCAAAAGTAATTGAAGTTAGTAAGATAGTATCCTTCTTTGGGATTAAAGCATGGAGTCCTAAGTAAGGTTTTTAGGATCCCTGTACTGATGATACTTTTATAAATAAGGAAGATTGGAGAACATAAATACCATAATAATAAATAATAAATAAACAAATAATAAATACCATAGAATATTTTAGAATACTAGAATTTGGGCAAAAAGGAGCCCAGTTCAGACAAGCACAGAACACTGACCCAACAAGCTATGCTGGGACAACTGACATGACAGTGAATGAAACCATTTAGGGACTACTGGTTCATAAGCTCTCAAACTTCTCCTGGAGTTTTAGCAACTTGTATAAACAGTGACTACATACCTGACAAGCAGCAGATTTAAGTGTACAAAAGTTTGCAGCCTATCAACTGTTTCAATGGAAAAATAGTGATAAAGTGTACAGAAGTGTGCAAAATTGTTTCAGTGATTACTTCTATGGTATCATGGTAGTTATTCAAACGCACATGAATTTTCTTTTGATGTCTCTCCAAATTACCCAAAACATCCTCGGTATACTTGCCTGAGGAAAACGATTGTGTTATTTCTGAATGGCATATTTAATCAATAATTTTCTCTCCTAAAGTGCTTAAATGTATAAGGCTAGTGTATAATGCAAGAATATGCTTCTTAATAGAAGGGAAAGCATGATCAATAAGATCATCACAATCTGTACTCCCAGTGAAGTTAGATCTTAGTAGAATAATAGAATAATTCAGGTTGTATGGTTCATATTCAGAAGTCACTTGGTCCTACTCTATCACTTGAAGAAGGGTCACCTTTAACAACTAATTACAGATTCAGGATGAGATCTCCCTAAAATAGATCTGTATTCAGTGGCAAGAAAAAACGAGTGAGGGTGCAAGAGAGAGAGAATCCTCCCTTGTGTCAAATAGAGCCTGCTTTTATTTATTCTGACCTGTCCATCAAAGGTCTTTTGGAAGTTAGTGGGTTTAGTCTCTTAATGACTAAAAGAAACTCTTGTGAATACAGTCTCACATTGATAATCTAAGTACTTCAGAAAAAACTTTCAGAACTATTCATTGCTCTAATTCTGTTGGTTTTCTCTTTCTAAAATAAAGCTATTATCTTTTGATACATAAGTCACACAGCTACTTTCATACTCTTAAGCTCCAAATTGAAAGAATATTCTAACACAAGTATGGGCAATGAAAGGAAGACTAGGACCTGCCTTATTTTTATAAGACTGCACCTCGACACTGGTATCATGTACCAGGATTGACAAGAAAGGTGGGTCAAGTAGAAAAGCAAATCAGTATGGATATTGTAGGCTAGGATGTTGATGACAGGTATGTTTACAGCATTTCCAGTGGGATTTATGGTAGCTACAATCCAGAGGCTGTAAAAATTCTTGAGGGATACTAATGGAAATCACATAGCTAGTTCCTTCAGAAAAGGGAAACTCAGAAAACAGCACCCTACGAATGTATTCAATTAATATTTTAAGCTATCTCTTATCCCTGTGCATTTTTTCACATCTCTGGACAATGACAATAATGTTCTCTCTGAGCCACACTTTCTAGTGTACCATTAACCATGATCTATCCTACAAATTTGACACCTTGCTCCCTAGTGGACCATAGAACACACACTGGTGTACCTGCACACACACAGACACAGACAGGCACATTCTGTCACAAGACTGCTCATGCAATGTTGGCAAAGGTTAAAATTAAGTTTTAGTGTAGGTTTACAATGTACTCAGGTGGCAGCCAATGAATCTAATGCTTTCATCAAGCTCACCAAGTGTATTTATAAATCTTTGGTGTTCAAATTAATTTCAGACTGCACTTCATGCTTTTGCATCTACCAGTCTCTTATGTGTCTGGGTTTTAATTGTTTCTCTCTTTGACATAATGAATGCCAGAAAGTAACCCTGAAGCACTCATTTTGTATCATAAATCACAGTATCTTTTTTTACAGGGAAGGGTAATTACAACACAATAGTTCAAAACTGCTTGAAATTTACTTCTTACCTTTGACAAATAGTGGAAAAAGTAATTGCCTAAGGACAATGTACATTATTAATTTGGATTACTTGTTTTGCACATATAGTGTGTTTTGCAAAAACAACCTTCTCCCCCCCCCCAAAAAAAAAAAAATATTCCACTAATCCCAAGAGCTCTTCAAGCTCCTGACAAATTAATTTGTTCAGGGCAAAACACTGCACATTTTTAATTTCTTGGTTGTTTCTTAAAAGCCTGTATGTCACATGTCTTCTGTCCTCTTATATATGTGTGTTCTAAGTTCTTCTAAAGAATGCTTCATTTTATCAGCCTGCTTTTTTATTGCTCCTGTTATTTTTTCATAAGATTTTGCTTTCCTTAGGTATTTTGCTTTTTAGCTCTCTTAGTTTTATTGGAAATACAAGATACCATGGTTATATGAACCTTTTGTTCTGGTTCTGATCTGTCTCCTGTTGCATGGAATCTGTCTTTACAGATTCTGCTCCTTTTGCTGAAAGCTGCTTGAGGGTCAGATAAAGTTATACTCATACTTCATACTATATGATGATCTCTTACAATTGCTCTCCTAGAGTAATCATATAAAACCCACCAGATTGTACTAGACTTGTTATTTTTATGGAACATCAGGCAAGCAGAAACAAAGTTATCTCTTTTTAAGCTCTCTAGCTTAAAGGTAGTTCAGATCTGTCTATATGAGTTGCTGCTATTTTTTCATTTACTTGTGCTGTTATTTTTAAATAGCAATGAAAACAGCACACATGAGAAAGGTGGGTGATTTTACTTCCATTTTCCTGTTCTTATCTCCAGTCCTTTCTCTCCCCTTTTTAGATGCCATATGCATCCCTGAGAGCTGGTTTTACTAGGCTAGCAGCTCCACTAATATCTGTAGGGTTTGTGTCTGCAAGCAGCCTGGGCAAATGCTTCACTTTGCAGGATCAGGAGTTATAAGGGAAAGCTGTTCAGCAGCTCATCTGGAGCTAGCAGAACGAGACTGCAATTTAACTTGAAGGTCTTCAGATGCAACTGAAGTAGAAATGATGATGGATGGAAAGGGCATACAAAAAGCAAAGTCCACCTGCTACTTCCCAAAGAGGGATATGGTCTGAAGGCTCTGAATATCACTTTTTTGTCTTCCAAATGCTCTCTTTGACTTCTTCCCCATTATAAACCTCCCTCAGAGCTGTTTTGTGGATATGAACCTTAGCTGCAACCTTTTATGCACGTATCAAGCTACCCAAACATTCTTTGTCTTCACCCTCCTTACCAAGGTATCCCAGGGCAGATCCGCCATCCTGAGGAGACAGTACTCAAACTGTAAAATAAAGAACAAATATAATACTCCTTAGCATGCCAAGTTTTTACAAACTAGCAGAAGTTTGTTTAATTTTAATATTTTATTTTTCATCAGGAAAAATTATAAAAGCACACTGAAATATGTAGTTAATAATTACACTATCCATTACAACTTACTAGCCTAGTAGGTCTAATATATACATTTATCATAGTTCTATACTTTTACACAAACTGTTGAATAGCTATGAATCTAATTTTAATTAGTAAAATTATCTTTTAAAATGTGAACCATTATGTCATTTAAAATTTACATGTTTACCAAAAAATACTGTCCCCTGTGTCCCAGCTTGGGACAGGTTAGTTTGTACAAAAGAGAAAGAAGGAAAATAACGGAGCACCCTGGGGCAATTACACAGAAATTTCTTATTTACTACCAGAGATTAGGCTTGATTTGAAGCCAAATGTTCACTGGAAGAGAAAGTAGAGGACAGGAGAAAATGATTAATTTCCTATGGACAGTATTAAACAAGAAAAATGTTGCAAAGAGAATCACTGAAAAATCCATATGTCCTGGTTGGAATCAGGATATAACCAGTTTTCTTGTTTATAATTTTACTTTCAGCTAAGTCTTTTCTAAGTAGCTCCACTTGCTGAAATTAATGGTGTGTTTCTCAGTCAGTGTCTACCTCTAGGTCTGACAGCATTTGATGTTTATAGTTGTTGTTGGAAAATGGTAAGGAGAACCAAGGCCACTGCTCAGTTCTGAGAAAAACTTTGTGCTTCAGAAAAAGAAAGATAGTAAAGGGCTCATACCTCACAACCTTCCTTTAGGGAGTTAGTGGAGCAGACAAGTGACCAAAATCAACCAAACAGAATATTCCAACCCATACGTGTCACACTTGATACAAATCTAAGGGATCACAAGAGTCAGTCTCTCTTCATACATGGCCACTGTTCTGGGAGAATTCCATCCATTTATATCTGCCTTTGATCCCAATCCATGCCCTTCTGAATCTGTGTGTTCCTGCATCCAGCTCCCATCTACTGCTGATTTGAGGAACCCAACCTGGGACTTGTCCAGGGTCTGCCCTGCATCCTCAGTGGTGACACGAGTGTTACTGAGGGGGAGGGAGGGAGGAACATGATATCACTTTTGTATAGATTTTTATATATTTAATTGTTTTACTTTTCAGCATTACTGTTTCATTGACACTGTGTAGTTAATTCCCACTCTCCCTTATTCTCTCATTCTTCCCTGTAGGTGAAGGGACAGGAATTAACAGAGAGGATCTGTCATTAGTTTAATAACCAGCCTAGAGTTAAGCCACAACATCATGAAGGGTAGGAACACCAAACAAAAAACCCAACTAGTAAAATTAATTTCCACTTAAGGCTTCTTTAATTTCTTTCTAATCTATCCTTTCACAGTAATACTGTCAATGTCGTAGTGGAATCAATGCAGAGAGATCTAGCTTCTGTTATTAAAAAAAAATAAATAAAATATTTTCACTGTCAGTATGTTTATTAGAGAAGAATGTTTCATGCATAAGTTAGCTGATGCTTTTCTTAATGACTTAGGTAGTAATAAAGCCCATTTTAAAGACTTCTTTTTTTTTCAGAACAACAACAATCAAATGGAAATGATAGCAGTCAGAATACTAAACCCATAACAGAAGAGAAAATTTCTTAATTATGTGTAGATGTTGAAAACACTAAAATTTATGTCTTTGGACACGTTGCTACAAAATTCATCATTGTTCAAGTATCATTTTGATGACATTTTGTAGCATAGCTTTTCACTACCAGGGGGTTTTGTTTCCTTTGCTTATTTATTAGTTGTGTGGTTTGGCATCAACTGTTGTAAAGCAGTTCTCTGGAAAAAATTAACACTTTTTTCTTTTTTAATTTTTTTTTTTTAATTTTTCCTGAGCTTTACAACTAATATTCAAAATAACAAATTAACTGGCCTATCAATGGTCCCTCTTGGACTTGATCCCAAGGAACTCCTCGTTAACATTGACCAGTTCCTAAAGCTAAAAGTTAAGCAACATAGTGACTTGACTTAGACAAAACTTCATCCAATCTATGTTCTATGGTTTATGACTGGAAGCACAGGGTGGTTTTTCTGTCATAAAAAAATAATAAAGCAAAGCAAATATACAATGCCATTGTATCGGTGATATCAGTGGCAACTCTCAAAACCTCTACAAGATATCTAATCTTGTTTCACAAAGTTCTCTGGCCTTGCTGTGCCCAGGACAACACATCTCAACAGATTTTGAAATGTATACCTTGATGGGTATAAATTTGTCACCTATCGACTTAATATGTATTTCTGTATTTCTGTGGAAACATTTTATCAAAGGCAACTGTAGAATGCTGAAAAGAATATTTGTCTCAAAACAGCCACCCTGACAAAATGGACATTGAGCTTGGGTGTAGGCCCCATTCGATAGCCATCTGGACTCTCTTCTCTCAAGGAGAGACCCCCATTTGGGGAACCACCCTGATAAACAGGGCACTATTCTCACAGGAGCAGCCCCTCCTTTAGTGGCCATCCCGATCAGCTGAACACTGTTCCTGCAAGGGGAGCTCTGTTTGATGCCACCCTGACAGGCAGGGCACTGTCCTTATTCCATAAGGGACAGGGGCAGGGAAACTGCTCCCTGGGGAGGCAGAGTGACATCCTGTGTGTGCCCCAGGTAAAGCCACTGGAGAGGGCACATGTGCAGAAATAAGGGTTAATGCTGTGTCAGCCCATCTGGAGGGGTCCAAGTGAACACCTGGCTTGGCAATATATGCCAAAGCCCCCCTGAAATGGTGGGGTCAGGTGGCATAAAAGAGGCACACTCTAAATGCTGGATGTGTGCCTGCCATCCAAGGACCACAACATCCTACCGGGATCATCACTGGATCCAAGGGTGGTAATATCTTTGCTATCTCTTCTTTATCTCTTTCTCTTTGTGTCTCTGTTTCTAACCTTATCTTGGCACATGAGTGTAACATAGTTTCTAACTTTGTTAAATTTTACTACCTGTTGCTTTGTTAAGTTTTATTAGTTGTAACCTAATGTTTTGATAACTTCCTTAAGTTTTGCTAAATTGTAATCCATTGCTTTGAAAATACCATCATTTATCATTCTGCTAGTTCTAATCTGACATGCTTTATAATCTTACTTTTAAGTAAAGTTGTGTTTTTATACAAACATCCTGGGTAATAATTGTACTCCTAGAATACAGTGCAGAGAATTCCCAAACTTAATCTCACTGAATGGGTTGTTAAAAGAGATTAATTAGATGAGGAGGAGGATTGGGCCCAGCTGCACCTAGGCTCCTCTCTGAAGGAGTTTAGAAAGCAAGGGGCTCCAGTCCAAATCTTCCTGGGTCAGCCCCCACTCCGGGGAACTCTACCCATGCCCATTCTGTGGGACGTGATGTTTGGTTTGGTGCCCAGATCTGGGGAGCTGTGGTCACCTTGTGAGATGTGACAGTGCCACACCCACCTTGTGGGGGGTGACAGCAATTTAGGTAGCAAATGGAAATTGGAAGTCAATGTGGTAACAAGTAGACATTGACAAATAATAAAAAAAATATCTAAAGACATGTGAACTGCAGATGGAGTTCTAGTGTTTACTTGGATGTAAACACTAATTTAACTTTTGCAAAGGATTGCATTCAAATGGAATATACTCAGACCTTGGAGTTAAAATCTGAAATTCATGCATGCAGGATGTAAACTGTGCATCCTACAAGGTTAAATCAAAATACTTCAAGATATTTTCAGGAAAGCATCTCATTTTTGAACACTGCTGCAGTGCTTTCAGCAACAGTAACAAAGGTAATATTAATGCATGGCTGAAAATGTTTTAAGATCTACATGAATGACATGCAAAAATGGCTGTGAAGAGAAACACTTAAACTAAATATATTTAAATGCTGATTTTCTGAGAACAGCCAGACACCTTTGGGTTATGACTGAATGATACAGAAAGCAATTTCCTGTAGCAGGTCCTCTCCTTCTCATATTGCACAGCATCCTTCAGCCTTCTAGGCTTTATAGACTGTTACCATTAACCTCTCAGCCTCAAGTGAGCTAGGCAGCAGGTTTTAATGTGCAGTTAAGGATATATATATATGCACAGAATCACATAAGTAGCCACAATACACATATTTCAATTACCTACAATAGAAGACACATAGATATAGATTAGGCTAAGTAGTACTGGCAGGAAATAAAACAGCAGGAAAAAACACAGCATGGCAAACAAAGCACAGCTTTACAGAAGAACACATTGAAAAATGGACTAATCTTTGTGAGCATAATAGACATACTTGCTTGCCTTATTTAAATTCAGCTGAAGACTACCTGAAATAACAGTCTCTCAAGTTTATGCTGATTTTTTTTCCCATCAACATAACGTCTCCATTCAAAATGAAAAAGTATTGTTTCTCCATACATTGATACACCATAGCCAGTAAACTGATACCCTACATCACCTTTTTCCTTCTAATTTGGAAATGTTAAATAAAGTTGTTACCCTGCCCTCTAAGAACTTCTGCTAGCCCAAACCCCAAATTTAGTATCCAAAGGACCCTTAAGAAAACTGCTTCTCCTTTTCTTAATCAGCTGGTTTGGAAAAAAAATTCTCTAACCCTCTCCAGACAATCCTTTCTGACCTCAGTTAAGAAGTTCTGTTTGTCCCCTGTGCTTGGTCAGGTCTGTCTGTCAGTTCTTCCACTTCCCCATCCCTCCTCACAGTTATATCCACAGCTGCCAGTTCCCAAAGGAGTCAGTCTCCAAAATTCTCATCTATGAAAATTATTCTCAGAAACAGTTCTGTGCAGTAAGATAAAACTAGAATACCAGATGTCAAGAAGTAAGTGGACCCGCATTGTCAAACTATATATGATCTACCTAGCATTTAACATCTTGAAAGAACAGCAAAATTAGGCAATGAGAACAAACAGGACTCTATGAAAATACTAGACAGTGTAAAAGAAGCTTTTCAGACCTACACAGAAGTGGTAGAATGGCTGAGGAAATAGAGGAAGTAAACCACAGACATCCTACTGTTTGAGAACAAAGTATGACAAGCACGAGCAGCAGAGACAATGTCATTAAAGCTCTGTGTGGGAAAAGCTCTAAGTGTGTATCAATCACGATAATATCAGTGGGAAAATGGCTTCAAACCACCAGTGGCTAAACCAGCTAGGTATACTTAGAAACATATGCTCACCTTGAAAATGTAATGGAGAAAGGAAAAGATTTAAGTAATCAGTCTGCATGCTTAGTGGTTCCCAGAAAGCTTTTCAGCCCAACCTGTGTGAAAGTGTATGCTGGGGCAGAGCTATGGCTCTTGCTGTCAGGGTGTATTCTCATGGAAATTTCTAACTGAATCACTCGGTGGGCACATTTACATGGTAAAAAGCTGTAGAAAAATCTCCCAAAGCCAGAGGAAAGTTATACAGCCAAAACTGCTAAGCCCTAAGTGGGTTTCCAAATAAAATTGTTACTCTATTGGGTGCCTCTTGAATGAGTCAACAATAAACTAAGGCACAAGTTTAGAAAGGTCTTTTTAATATGGAAAAGTATCTTTCGATTTCTGAAACAGCAATCCCTTTGAGAATAAACTGAAAGGTGAGATTTGTGAAAGGCTTTGTCCAGTTTCAGCCCAGTGCCTTTCATATGTTTATAGATGCATTCTACTGTTGCTGCATATCAAGTTTGTGGCTTTAGTGTGGTTTTCATCAGTTGCACAGAGAAAAAGAAACATTTCTTTGGACTTTAGACAACTTTTTCCCACTTTCTGTATTGTGAATAACCTTCAAACATACAGACCCATTCATGGACTGTTTTCACTCCCTGTCTTGTTAACCTCACCTCAAGCGTTTTCCCCCCGAAGTTTGTCTGTCTGACTACTTGAAAAGTTCACAAAAGGGAAAATTAAAATGAACTTCCTTCAGTGAAAGAGAGTTGTATTTGAAAGAAAGAAATGTTGTGATTGGTTCCATACAGCAATGAGGCTTTGGAGGTCTAATATTATGTCATAGTGATTTTCATACTTATTTGTTTTTATCTGTAGCTTTTTTCCAAGTACTCTTTATGTCATTGAGATAGAAAAGGTATATTTATTCTAAAAGGCCAATATTTGGAATGTATGGTTGACATATTATTGATGGTAACTTCAGGAAATGAACAAAATATTTTTGATAAATGGAAATATGTACAGTGTCATTGTTTCTGATGAATGCTACAAGACATTGGAGTTCTAAACATGTTCTGGGCTAAATTCTTTTTTCTCTAAAAAAACAGATGTGGATCTTGAATCTTACAAAAAAAAAAAAAAAAAAAAAAAAAAAAAAATTACGTGAGCTCACCAAAACATGACAGAATATGATTTCAGAATTATTCAATATTTCTGAAAGAATTGGTCCTCCTGCCCTTTACTCCTAACAGAGATTTCCTGTAAGAATATTTTTCCCTTTGGTTAGTTGGAAAGCAAGAGCATTTAGTATCATAAGTAAAGAACCACCAGCTGCTAAAACCTACCATGAGCAACTCCCTTGGTCTGCTGAGCTTTAAACCTAAGGACCACAAACACAGATTTTTGAGCTTTTGCACACATGATTCTGTGATTATTTAAACTCTGTGATGCTTAATGTGAACTGTGATAATATTTCAAATCCATTAACTAGATCATCATGTTTTACCCAGTTAGCAAGGTTGTATTTGGAGGCATGGCTCCAAGAAGGTGAGAGATGTTGCAATATTCAAAGCCTAGTCTGATGTTTGAGGAGGGACAATATTTGAAACAAACACATATTTCAACATCCCACATCCTGAAAAGTGCCAAAAACTCTAATTATCTACAAAATTAGAAGGTCTGCATGCAAAACTTAAAACATATACAGTTAAATGCTTATTTACAACTTTTTATTTTTCATATAAAAGCATATTTTGACCTCATGCCAAATCTTCCTAGATTAGAGCAGCCCTACTGTGGAGATTCAGAAGGTGGAATTATTTTCATTAACTCATGCTTTAAAAAAATGCATCAGACTGGTGTTTGGGTGCATATATTACACAGGTGGAAGTTTTGTCATGAGAAGAAGAGAAAAAATTCAGCTGCAAACCCAGTGGCCTTTAATTCTGCCTAATATTCGGTTTGAATACAATGCTGGTTTTTATTGTTGTTTGCTTTCTATTTAAATGGTTTGTTGGTAGTTAAATTTTCCATTTACAGAACAAACTCTGACAAACAACAGCAGGAACTGACATGTACTGAATATATGAAATGAGCCATATCCATCATTCTTAGGAGCACAAACACAATTCATTGCTGCCAGATCTTCTCGATATTCATAGCAATATTTAAAAAAAAAAATTCATCCATCAGCCATGGAAGGAACTGCTCATGTTCATCCTTTCTCTGTCAAACAGGGTGGGTGGATAATAGCCTTGAAAACAGGGAGGGAAAAGGGGGCTAAGTTTTAAATAGCACAAATGACAACAGCATATAAGCAAGCTTCCTTTAATCAGTCAGCCAGCATTAGAAAATTTCAAATACTGGCAGCTAACAGTGTTTTTGTTAGCTTGTGGTATTTGAAGGACATTGATATACACGTCAAACAGAATTCAGGGCACGCATTGTGGAAGTGCCAGCTGAAGCTTTATATGTAAGTTAAATCTGGAATTCAATCCTTTTATCATACATGAGACATACAGCCTATCTTCTACCAAATATGCACTCATTTTGAATCAAGAAATAATTTTCTGAGGATTTATAAGTAAATGTGTTCATTAAAATCTAGTCTCTCAAACAAAACTTTCTCATATTCTACACCAAAGATTCCATGTAGGACAAATGGCATAGCGAGCTTATAATGCTCATTCAGAATAATCACAGAATCATAGAATCATAGAATTGGCTGGGTTGGAAGGGACCTCAGAGATCATCAAGTCCAACCCTTGATCCACTCCCGCTGCAGTTACCAGACCATGGCACTGAGTGCCACATCCAATCTCTTTTTAAATATCTCCAGGGACAGAGAATCCACCACTTCCCTGGGCAGCCCATTCCAATGTCTGATCATCCTCTCCATAAAGAAATTCTTTCTAATGTCCAACCTAAACCTCCCCTGGCACAACTTGAGCCCGTGCCCTCCTGTCTTGCTGAGGGTTGCCTGGGAAAAGAGACCAACCCCCCCCTGGCTCCAACCTCCTTTCAGGGAGTTGTAGAGAGTGATGAGGTCTCCCCTGAGCCTCCTCTTCTCCGGGCTGAACAGCCCCAGCTCCCTCAGCCTCTCCTCATAGGATCTGTGCTCGAGTCCCTTCACCAGCCCAGTTGCCTCCTTTGGACCTGCTCCAGGACCTCAATATCCTTCCTAAACTGAGGGGCCCAGAACTGGACACAGGACTCAAGGTGTGGCCTCACCAGCACTGAGTACAGGGGCAGAATCCCTTCCCTGGACCTGCTGGCCACGCTGTTCCTGATCCAGGCCAGGATGCCATTGGCCTTCTTGGCTACCTGGGCACACTGCTGGCTCATGTTCAGCTTCCTGTCAATCTGGACTCCAAGGTCCCTCTCTGCCTGGCTGCTCTCAGCCACTCTGTGCCCAGCCTGGAGCTCCCCATGGGGTTGTTGTGGCCAAAGTGCAGGACCTGGCACTTGGCCATGTTGAACCTCATCCCGTTGGAATCAGCCCAACTCTCCAGTCTGTCCAGGTCCCTCTGCAGAGCCCTCCTGCCTTCCAGCTGATCCACACTTCCCCCCAGCTTAGTGTCATCTGCAAATTTGCTGATGATGGACTCAATCCCCTGATCTAAATCATCAATAAAGATATTAAACAGACCTGGGCCCAACACTGATCCCTGGGGGACACCACTAGTGACCGGCCTCCAACTGGATGCAGCACCATTCAGCACCACTCTCTGGGCCCGGCACTCCAGCCAGTTCCTAACCCAGCACAGGGTGCTCCTGTCTGAGCCCTGGGCTGACAGCTTTTTCAGGAGAATGCTGTGGGAGACGGTGTCAAAGGCCTTGCTGAAGTCCAGGTAGACCACATCCACAGCCTTCCCCTCATCCACCAGGCGGGTCACCTGAGCATAAAAGGAGATCAGGTTGGTCAGACAGGACCTGCCCTTCCTAAACCCGTGCTGGCTGGATCTAATAATCCCTTGCCCATCCTGCAGGTGCTGTGTGATTGCACTGAGGATGATCTGTTCCATAACCCTGCCAGGCACTGAGGTCAGGCTGACGGGCCTGTAGTTTTCCGGGTTCTCCTTCCGGCCCTTTTTGTGGATTGGCGTGACATTTGCCAGCTTCCAATCATCTGGGATGTCCCCAGTGAGCCAGGACTCTTGGTAGATGATAGAGAGGCTTGGCGAGCTCTTCTGCCAGCTCTCTCATCATCCTTGGGTGGATCCCCTCTGGTCCCATAGACTTGTGGGGATCAAAAATTTTTAAATTTAAAATGCTAGATTTCTTAAAGGGTTCCTATTAAAAACAATTTTAAAATCCTTTTTATTCCACTGACAGCATGAACAAGACGTACATTCCCAAATCTTGACCTTTATTCTTTTGTTATACACATGCTGTAGCTTTCCTGTTGCTTTGTCTGTGTTCCACTTTGTACAAATGTGCATGTATCAGCATGCATATGGCCAAATAACTTCCCTCTGTTTTCTGTGACCATATTGCCTCAGTTTTTCATCCCAATTTCTTTTATCTTCCTGAAGTGTGACCCTTACTGAAGTAATTATTTTTGCCACCATTTTTAATAAGCAGCAGCTACATAACCTTTTCTCCAGGAGAAAATCACAAAGGCACTCTCTCTCAGTGTTCTAAGGAAAATAGCAGACACGGATGTCCTTCTAAAATAACCTCCTGAAAGCACATTAGTAACTTCAGTTGTATTATTGACAATGGAAGATGACAACTATTTTGAAAGGTATTTCTCATTATATAACCTGCAAAACAACATCATTTTCCTGAAGAGAAAGCTGCTTGTTAGAGGATAACAGGGAAAGACTTACTGTACCTCCTCAGGCTTCTTTGTTGTCCTGTTTTCACATACTTATGATGAAATAATAAATTAATGCTTGCATGGGAATTGCAGGAAATCTTCCCCTAAATATTTGTACAGCAGTGATACATGCTAATGAGAAATAAATGGAAGTCCTTGAAAATGGAGAAAGGCTCCTTAACCCAAAAATCTAGCTGCCAAATCTCCCAATTGTATTATTAAATCACAAAATGCAGTCACTATAGAAAAGCTGTTATACCAAAAAATTGTAAACTAAACCCACTTGCTTTATGTTTTAGAAATTTTACATTTGAAATACCAGTGTTTATTTATTTTTAATGCCATCTGGAAAGGAAAGAGTGGGCAAAAATTGTAGTGTAACACACCTCTAGGAAGAAAGGTAAGAAAGATCTGGGAGCAGACTTCTAATGAATGCTTTAAAGATGAAAGATAATTACTTCTAGCTAAGTTCTGAATGCTTCAGCTGCCAGAAAAGGGAACCAGAAACCTCTGCAAATATGCTTGGTAAGATGTGACTAAATTGAAAGGGTTTCCGTCTGGAAATAAATCTAGGATGTTGCAGTGCTTTGAAGATAAGAAACATAGCTGCAGGTACAGTTGATCCCTAAAGGGAAATTGCAGTCCAGGATGTGGAGGGGGAATAATATCTCCTGTCAAAGTGTATAGAGAAGGTGGAGGCTGGTCCTGCTGGTACCAGGCTGTGGAAAGGAAATTCCCTCCTCCTGCTAGAGCAACTGACAGCCAAAAATGTCTTTAGGCAAAAGAGCTAAAAAATCCAGCATAGTAAGAGTAATTTTTCCAATATATTTAATGATCCTTTTGTGACTCTTTTAAGCAGCCACAGGACTTTGGTCTGGACAGGAAAGAGATTTTTTTACGTGTGTATAAAACTACACTCCTTTACCAAACATGGTAGCTGTTCCGCGTCACAGTCACCAAGAGCCACAGATGCTTAGACAGCATGTACAAAGTTGTAGTTATAACAAGGAGTTACAAATTTCTGAGTTTATGTCCTTTATCTGGTTTTGCAGGTGTTTGTACCAGCATGAAGTACAATGGAATCAACTGGCTGGAAGGTACGATGTAATTCCAAGAAATTATCTTTGTTCCCAAATGTCACATGACCAATGAGAGGAAAAATTGCTACTATGAGAAATATTATCGCTTTTAAAAGATTAACATTGATAAATAGCTAAATGCCTCTTCTAAACCTTTTTTAACTTTATGAGAAGGGTAGAAAAGGGGAAAGAAGAGGGGAGGATATGAGAGGAGAGAAAAAGATGAGGAAAGATTCTTTTCTTGTGTCAAAACATACCATTTTACTCTGATTTGGGTACTTTGAAAGCCAATTAATGTTAAAATATAAAATGAATTTTTTTGAGAAGTGAAAGGTGTATGATTTTCATTGACTCCTGAGTAGTGCTTCAGATATCAGGTTCAGTGTAAAGCAAAAATATTAGTTAGTGTGCAACAAGATAAACTAGGGCTTCATGGTGTTTCAGCTATTCCATTGAAGTATCTAGTAATCATTTTGCAAATGTTTACTCCACAGCAAATCTGAGGAAAAAATTATCCTACTTACTTGCTTTGTACAGCAGTATGCACACAGTTATTTCAAAGTAACTGAATCCATAACTTATCCCATAGGGACTTATTCATGTAAAAACACCTGAACAGATTTGATAGTTCATCTGGTCAAGGTTACTTAAAAAGTTTGACCTAAAGATATAGAATACATTTACTGTGGCTTTTTAAAATGACATTAAACTTGAAATATTCATTGAGAAATTAAAACACTCACTTAAACTTAATCTAAGACTAATTCAGTTTAGTTCACTTCCAAGATAGAACCAGACTTTACGTGATACAGGAATTGTTTCACTTACCTGAAGAGCGGCATATATCAGATGAACAAGTCTGAGACAAAACACTACAAGTAGACTATTTTCTATCCAAGACTTACCTTTTAATCTCAGAAACCTTCAAGGCTTCTCTTAAAGCATGTTTACTTACACTGCATTGTGACATTTATTTGATTACTGAATAACTAGCGGCAGCCAATAATGCTGGATAAGAGCTAGCAGAACAAAAAAATCCCTATGCTTTTTCCATCTTTCAGAGCAATGCCTTTACTCTACAAGAGTCAAGCCTACATTACCCAGCAACAGAATCAATATTTGAAAATTTGCTAGTCTTCTAATATTAGATTTTCTCAGGGCAAAGTAGAAACATCCAAAGTCTGCAGCAGAAAATATGTAGTGTCCTCTAGCCTTTAAGATGCATGTTAACTACCTTAAGTCAGCTGGTGACCAATAACCTGATAACAGAAATATCTCATGAAGAAAGTCCTCTTCATGGTACATTTTGAAATTATTTGCTGCTAGAACCTTTATCTCTTGAAAATCTACAGTTTTAAAACTCATTGAAGCGTAGAAAACCTTCAAGAATTACTTTGAAGCACAGATAAATCAGATTGTGGAGGGTAGGCAATAAGACATTAGCAGACATTATCAGTATTTCAATGTAAGCTGCTTATATCCAGCACAAGTAGCTGCAGGGACAAAGCTCAAGTTTTGGAAAACACACACAGTTAAACACACACACGTCAGCAGACACACATAGTCATAGATACACAGAGACATGTATGCAGTCACACACACACATATATGAACAAGAACAACAATGCACAGACACACACACACACACATTCAGTCCAGGAAGGCAGCAGACTTTCTGGACCTACCACAGAAGAATCCTGAACAACATCCAGTTAGCCAAAAATCTCAGAACAAACAAAAACTATGGCTTCTTTTATCCCAATAAATACAAAACCAAAATTACGAACAAGTGAGACACTTGTTCTTCCTATTCCTATAATATTTCTAATGGCTGTCTGGAGGGATTTTTTTAAAGGATCTCTCTGTATGTATCAGCCTGCACTGTTCCTTTGTTTAACAATCTTCCTCTTAGTAGCCAGAAATATTTATTTGCTACCTACGGTTTCTCTTCTCAGTGGAAATCTGAATCTCATGCCAAATCTACTGCCCACTGTGTAGATCAATAAATGTGAAGTGTTGCTGCTATTGGCATTGATATGGAGGGGCTGATGGAGCCCTTCTGCCATTCAGCTGGGTCCATGAACCCGGAGGTGCAGAAATAGGGAAACTGAGGCAGGAATGGAGACACTGTGGCATAAATGGCAAAACGTGTCAGGACACAGCATGCACCACAGGAGGAGTTTAAGTGCTTCAGCAGAAGTCATTGGCCCTGCTATCAGTCCTGGTCTTCCCTGGAGGGAAGCAGCTCCTGGGTTCGACCCATGGCATCACCTTGACTTAAACTGTCCAGACTTCACAGGGACAACAGATGAGATTAAATACTAGAAAAAAAAAAAAATAATAAAACCCCCAGTTCAATGAGTAGGTACTGACAATTATAAATAGATCCTCTTAAAGAAGAGTGTTTCTGAATTAAATATAATTGAAAATGTGCTTATGAGAAGCATTATTTGCAAAGCCTGTGAAACTGTGAGGATTAGGTTGAAGTATTCAATGTGATCAATATCTTGCAATCGCATTAAGGCCTCAGGCAACAGGGACCCTCATTCCTTCCCATTTCCCATTTTCTGTTTTCTGTTTCTAGGCACCATCATAGTCAATCAGACATGAAAAGAAAATGAATTTGCTACAAGCTGGAAGCATTGTAAGTGGCTTTGATATAAGTGGAACAAGGGTCAGCAACTTCTAAGCTCCAGTAGCCTGATAAGAATATTAAGTCTACCGTTTATCCCCAATGAGTGCTTGATTAGCCATACAGTGCTCTGCTGACAGAGTTCACTAAAAATACATTATGCTAATAACACTTGAGCACCAGCAACACTGGGAAAGCCCAAATCTTAACACAAAGGATGAGTCATTATGGTATTTACCTGGCAGATACGCTTATAGGCAAAAATATGACCTCCTGGACCAGTTAGCTATAATAAGTGGAGAAACAGAGATGATTCCTCAAAGTGTGCCAGGATTAGAACAAGTAAAAAGAAATGCTCCACATTGGCATATTGGCGTGTGGGAAATAAAGAGATGCTTAGTTTTCCAGAGCAGACAGATGTTAGTGAGGACAATTTATGTATTATGTATTTATCATTGTCCAAACTATATCATGCGGCTCTTCACTAATGCCTCTTTCTGCCTGGTTTAACATCAGAAGTGTTTCCTCCTTGCTGTGTACTTGGGCTGTATGCAGGAATTCCCACTGTGGTTCCACCACTCCTGCCTGTTTCCCAGCCCAACACCACTGCCCTGCTACTTATGGTCCTGCTAACATTGCCCTTTGACTCATCTAAGGGAAAGATTTGTGGCCTGTCACTCTTAGCATCAGCTACAGCTTTTACCTGCCCCAGCAACCATCTGAACCACACTTCGATGCATAGAAGTTGGTGGGAACACTGATTGCTACTTCTAACTCTCTGAATCCTACAGCTTCTTCCAGACACTGAATACCCCAGTAATTTTCACACTTCTCCTGTCCTCTACCCCAGCTGCCAATGTGCAATTAGCAACCTGACTAGCAGGTCTCTGGACCTTGTACAGAAGGCAGATGCATCCTGCAGCCAACTGCCTGGCTGCCAGCCATTTGCACAGGCAAATTGGTACACAGTATTTGGTCACAGCAAGAGCAAGCAATCATTTCACAGACATAAACCTGAGAGTTTTTCAAAAAAGGATCGGGTTTTGAAACACTATTAATCTGGCCATTAGGTCAAACATTTTTTTTTTTTTTTCAAATCTTTTACCAGGCAAAAATTCTTTTCAAGCCTCGGCCAAAATTAGGTCGAATTTGCCAAACCATTCCAAAGAACACAGATAACATTTCAAAAGGTAATGGAATGTCTCTTCAATTTTAAAAAGGTTTTAACTTTATATATTTTAGACATGCCATAAAAATATTTTTAAATGTTTGTAAAAGCTAAAACCAAAAGGTTTGCTTTAGTATGTGTAAAACATTTTGGTGTACCTGGAACACATTTTTATTTTTAGCATTTCATTTTGTTCAGAAAATCGAAGAACAAAAAATAACCTGGGACTCTACCAGATTTCAGAAATGTTGATAGTGAGCCAAAACCCTCAGCTACTAGCAGTCAACTACTACAAGCAACCAGACTGTTTAAACGCAAAGGTAAAAAAGAGCTAAGTAATCCAATCTATTGTAGCTGCTTGTACGTGAAGTAGTAATGTGAGAAAGGTCCAGGCAATGGAGAAAAGCAAGCAATTCCATGGCACAGTTTGTCTTGTGTTAATGCAAATGTCTAAAATGGGTCAGATGAATTATGCCTTAAAAATGCCCATTTCTCTTCACTAAATAGAGAGGAAACACAGATGACCCATTCTGGTGAAGTATTCTACTTCAGCAATGCAGACAGTGGGGTGAGATGAATTTCTGCATTTTAGGAATTCCAAAAAATTTAGACTTTTTTATGTGAAGGACTCAAAACACAGGGCCAGAAACAGGAATAACTGGCCAATAGAGAAGGCATAAACTGCTGTTGATGACTCTAGCATCCAACATTTCATGTCCCATTATCTGCCCATGTTTACCCTTTTTTCTCATCTTTCTTTCATTAGCACTCACATCTTCCTTTTTTTACCACCCATCTTTTGCCTTTCTGTCCTCAACCCACATAGCTTGATAACTGTTTTTCTGAACCCACTGATGACAGTGTCCACCTGCTTCAGTGATCTGCTTGCTATCTTTCATCACCATTGGAAAATGGAAGAAGACACTTTAAAAACCATGAGCACTTGTGCATAGTAGGGTATGCAAATTCTTCCAAACTGGCAAACAGAACTAATTTTACTTTAACCCTGAAATGTCACCTTCATTACGCCCCATTTTTCAATATATTTTCTGGACCAAAATCTCGCCTTGAAGATTTGTTATGAAATCAAGTATTCTAGGAACTCTAACTTAATTTTTTTCTTTTTTTCTTTTTTTTTTTTTTTGTCCCAATATTCAAGGTTCTACTGTGAATTTCTTTGTTATATTCCAAGTTTTAAATCCATCTAGTTTCCTTGAAAGAGGGAAAAAAATTCCCTCAATGAGGCCTCCAAAGATTTTGCAGTTGATTCAAATATGGCCAACGGTTTCAGTATTGACTTCCATGTTAAAGAAGACAGTGAAAAAACCTGAAAAATCTAACCACCTAACACCTAAACAGAAAAGCATTGTGAATGAAGTTATTAACAATAATTTAGTGTGCCTTCTTCATTATATATGCACATATATACGTACATATGTACAAGTACTGCATCCATCTCTTAACTGCATTTCACTCATAGGCAGAGCTTTCTGATGGTGCCTATTGTACCCTACAAAGATACAGCAAGGGGCACAGCAATAATTAAGGGCAATTTGTATTACTCCTAGCTGTAGTAACTGTAATATTTTACTACATCTCTGAGGAAAGATAGCAATGTCTGTCAACCCACTCCAAAAAAAAGGAATTTGAGGCACCAGACAGCTAAACAGAAAATATAATTCCAAAGGAACACACCATACTCCTGGATGACTGAACTGCTGATCACTTTGTCTGGTTTTATGCAAAGCTGATTTAAAGCAAGCTGAAAGTTCTCAATTTATAGTGAATACTGTACTTAAGCAACAGAAAACTATACACTTATTGTTCCACCCCAATTGTGTGTGATCTATGAAGTACAATGAACTCCAGTAAAAAAGAAATTAAATCAGGTGGTAAAGAATGAAACTATATTCTTAATTAGCCTTGGTATTTATTCTGCCAAACTGCAGTAAGATGCCACATGTAATGTTAGCAATTCTTATTTCTTACTGTTAATTTTTTTACATTTATAATATCAATATAATATATAAGACCCTACCCTTTTACATTTTTCTTGGTTTTCCTTTTTCCTACCCCTTCTTGGATTTTGGTATTTTCATTCACCAAGTTTACTATGAGATCTAGACACTCTGCTTCATAAAGTTTATTATCTGTAAACATATTAAACTATGTTCTCTAGGTAAGGCTTAGTTAAGGTCTTGTCAATGTGAGGTTATGATTGGATTCATTTCCAGTCAAGGTAATCCTGTGATTCTGCTCCTGAGTACTCATCAGTCAAAGGGCACATGTAAACTACGTTTGAAGCAGAATAGTTATGATCAGGTAAATCCCGCCATAGATTTCTAAGAATTTCATCAAGGTAGGCATACAGAGACTGTGGTAAATAGTGAACATGAAGTAAAATAAAAATAACACAGAATGAGGTTTTATGAAAGCAAACCATCATTCTAACTTCAGTTAACATGCAAAATTACTTTTATAAAAATCAATGTCTTTGGCATCTTTGTTACTGAAAACCTCTGTCCTTTTCACAGTTCTGTGCTGTACTCTGCAATAACCCTGAACAAGCTAGATTCAGAAACAGTAATTAGTATCTGTTCATACAAATGTTCTGGTCTGTTTTTTCTCATTACTCAAACTCTGTACACAAGACATGTTTAGAGGTATAAATTGTTTTCCTACTGCGCTTCCAATTAACAGTTCCATTAAGACCCAGGCAGAGAGCATGGAACATACTGAAAGAAGCTGCTGTTTACAGAAACGGTGATAAAATGTATACAAATCTGTCCTGCAAAGCACAATCAAGCCAGCCTGCATGACATGTGGATATGTTTCTCTGTGTATGCAAGCACAAACAGATGTGGTACACTCACATGCAAGACTGATTTGATCATTACGATTAAAAAAACCTAGATGGATAACAGTCCATTAAATTTTATAATTACTTCATGCATGCCCACATCACTGCTCAATTTAGTTTCTGAAGCCCTTGGTAGCTTCAGGTTGGCTCCTTGGACACTTCAGTTATCTTCCACTGGTTTTGCATTTATTGCATTGGATTTACCTAGATTTTTATATTTATACATTTTCTAATGGCCTCTACCTCTCTTCTTATTCTACATGAAATTGAAATTAAACTTAAATTAAAATAAATAGTAACAGTTTAGGTTTTTTTTTTTCCCATCTTGAAAGGCAGAATGAACTGATAGCTTGCTTAACATCATAAATATTTCTGGAGTTCTAGAGGAGCTGTTTTATGACTTTGAATAAAAACATGCATAATCCCTTCGATTTTGCATATATTCTATGCACAACCATGTGAGAAAAACCTCCAACCATCTGTAAGTGAATTTCACCTCCAGAAATCCCATTGTGGGACTCGGGAGAGTCAATCCACAGGGAAAGAGATTAAACAAATAGTCTTGTGACCTGAAGTGCAATAAGCTTTGCACTGTGAGAGTTAGTTTGAAAGCCTGACAATTAACTGTAACTCAGGGCTGGTGATAGGGGGATGTTGTTGTCTTTGTTTTTAATTACATTTTATTGAACAACTAAGTGATAAGCATCAAAAGACAAGATTGTCTTGGATCACCAGAGGCGGGAGAGTTTGTTTGTTCTGTGAATTCAGGCAAACTAAAAGAGGTTTTCCTGTGTTTACCTGAGTAATTAATGAAAAGACCAAATTGCTTTTGAGCCAGCAGGCTGCAGTTAACTGGAAATATGTGCATTCAGTGAACTTAGTGATTTGGAGTAAAAAGGATTTACAGTGTAGGTGACATCCCTTTTCAGGGAAATATCACAGCACAGGCTGAATATTAGAAGACAGCTTCCAGATGATGTAATTTATGTGGAGAGCTTTCTCTTTCAGCTAAAGTTCAAAAGTGGAAAAAGTAGTGAGCTAACTGAGAAAAATACTTGGAAAAATGTTGTTAAATAACAAGTTTAAAAAGTGGGATTTAGAACTTCAACCTATTGCAATTATTTTTTGACTGCTAAGACTAGTGTATTCAGAGAAGCTACCAGTCTACCCTAAGAACAATAATGTTTGCAGGGACTGACATGTCCTAATTTTAGAAGTAATTACCTGCCTATTTTTCTAATATATCTCAATAAGGACTGGAGACATAATTGTGATGTTCTTGATCAGATATAGTAACATCTAGTAATTTACTGTTATTATCAAATAATAGTTAAGATAATTTTCTTCTTAATGTACTACTCAAAATGCCAAGAATTATCATAATGTGTAATCCTATTTGTTATTTTCCAGACCTGCTTAAAAGTTTTCACCAAAGTGTTCTTAAGTAGATCTTTGGAAGTACTGGGGATGAAAGACTGCCAATGGACAAGCCTGGTGGGCTAAAGGACAAACAGAAAAGGCGTCACCCTTCTTCCTAGTGAATGCTGGTAAGTTCAGCAGACAAGGTTCTTGCCTTTTTTCTTGATCTAGTAAACCTAGAGTTATTTTCTCTTTATCAAAAAAAAATTCACCTATGCAAGAACACACGTAAAGTAAAGATGAGGATGTGTTCTTCCTTCCTTAAGAAATTAACTTTTAAGCACATATTTTTGGATTTAGTTCCCACTAAATAACAATGAGCTGCTCAGACTTGAGTCTGAGTATCTGTAAAGCTCACAAATGTATGCACTAATTATTTTATTAGCCTGGAAGATATGTCAAATTCAGTTTTCTCTCCTTCACTCCTTTTTTTTCTTTTTTTTTCACCAAGATTCAGAACAACCTGTGTTCTTTTACTGAGTAATTGCATTATGCTTTGTTGCAGGATAAATGAATTCTCAGGCACTCCACCTTCTCTCTGTGCTGTATCCAAAAATCCTTTATCCAGATTTCTTTAAGTTCGTGATACTGTTGACTTGTGGAATAGAACATCTGGTTCCATTTCACATGAATTCAAATGGACTTTGACATCACTTCCTGTAATTATTTTATTAGATAATTTCAGAATTCCTTGTTCCAAGTTAGTAGTTGTACTTCTCCCTTCTATGTCTTCCTTATTCCTTTTCCAGTAAAAATGTACTGGTATTTCCAGTACATAAATATAAGGTGTAATCAAAGCAGTACACAAAATCTCATTGTCATCAGTGGGTTAGGGATCAGGCCTGTAAGCCTTTACCCTCAGTCTTCCTAAAAAATTTGCAATATGACTGGGACTAAAATTGTGCAGTGCATTAGAATACTTCTTTCAGCTTCAAATGCTGTGGGTGTCTGCAGAGGCTGCAGTACAGTCTGTTTAAGACATTATAGGCTAGATTCCCAATGGTTTCCTTTCTAATTTCATAAACCTTGAGATCCATTACATTTTAATATGCAGTTCAGGAGTTAATAGAAAAAGCTGGCTCAAATTAGTAATAAGGCACACATATCTACACCGGACTTAAATCATTTCAGATTACTTGATTTTTACAAAGAACCAGGGCTCTACATGTATCAGAAGTCATGCTGCATGCAAGAAATTCCATAGAGACACAGGATGCCTTTTTTTCAAACAGTTTTCCACTTAAGTTAATAAGGTATTTTAGTGAAAAGCTGGACCTCTAATTTTGACCTAGTCCAGGGTGAGTTCTGCCACACTTGCTCCCAATCAATATGACATTATAGTACGAACAATGATAATTAAACGCTGGGACTCCATGAGAAGAAGAGTTTTTCAGTGCCACTAATGTCAGTGAAACACAGTATTCCCCCACTCCCAGTATAAAATGCCACAGGAGAACAACACTGAATTCTTTGTTTTCATTGGATCTCACTATTATTTTATATTTAAACCATTTAAATATCATATAGCCAATGGTCATTTAATGGACTTCCATGAGCCACATGCAAACAAACTCTAAACATGTATTTGTATTTGTATGTGTATCCATATATACACACAAAAATATCTGTCTACTTGTGTTCTCACTGTTAGTTATTTGCATGGTAAAATTCCATATGTCTTTCTTCCACTTCCAAAATTGTTTTATATATCCTTGTGAGGCCAAAAGACTCAAGGCAACATCATGATGAGGTGGAAGTCAATTACCCAGTGACAGCTAATATAAAAAAATACTCCTGTAACAGACATTTTGATAAATACAAATAAAGTTATGTACATAGAATCATAGAATGGTTTGGGCTGGAAGAGACCTTAAAAATCATTCAGTTCCAACCCCCTGGCATGGTCCAAGACACCTCCCAGTGGACCAGGTTGCTCAAAGCCTCATCAAACCTGACCTTGAACACTTCCAGGGAGGAGGCATCCACAACATCCCTGGGTAACCTGTTCTATTGTCTCATCATCCTCACACTAAATTTCTTCCTAATGCCTAACCTAAATCTACCAGCTTAAAACCATTGCAACTTGTCCTGTACACCATTACACACCCTTGCAAAAAGTACCTAGTGAATTTCATAAGTTGGCATGAGCTCACCTCTCGAGCTCAATGCAACACTTCTGCAGAATTTATTGAATGTGTTTTTCTGAGTTCATGTAAGAAATTACATACACAAAGGAATTTTTCAATTTTTTCTGATCCAAAATTAATATTAAATGCAATGGGTTTGATTCCAAGGCTTATATGGACAACAGACTTCAAGTATTTCTTCTCCTGAAACTATCATGATCTATGGAATTAGCTGACAAAAAAAATATTAACTTATGAAAATAATTCTTTTGTACAGATTTGTTAACATTATAGTCTTCCTTCTCCTTTTGCATATGAAGATACATCCCCTGCCTACCCAGCCAAGTAGAGATATATTCAAAGAGGTGGAAACAGTATCATTCATAATTTGATCTGTGGGACCAAAATCCCACTTGTGGCATCCTAGGACAATAAAAACACATATCAACTGATTCACTTGGCAGCTGGGCTCATCACTAGCATATCCCAGAGGGAAAAAATACAACTGCTAAGATTTAGCTAAAATAGATGTATAAGTTCAATTAAAAATTGAAACCTGCAGTGAATTGCAAAACCATTCTTTGCCTTCAAAATGGAGGGGTTCTTTTGGGAAACATACCAGCATAACTCTGCTGCACAACACAGGAATTAGGTTCTGGAAAGAGAGTCTGGTGTTAAAAGCTCTCTTGCCCAGAGGTTAAGGTATAGATGGGCTGGATAATGCCTCTAGCCTCATGTGAGGAGAGGAGAGGAGAGGAGAGGAGAGGAGAGGAGAGGAGAGGAGAGGAGAGGAGAGGAGAGGAGAGGAGAGGAGAGGAGAGGAGAGGAGAGGAGAGGAGAGGAGAGGAGAGGAGAGGAGAGGAGAGGAGAGGAGAGGAGAGGAGAGGAGAGGAGAGGAGAGGAGAGGAGAGGAGAGGAGAGGAGAGGAGAGGAGAGGAGAGGAGAGGAGAGGAGAGGAGAGGAGAGGAGAGGAGAGGAGAGGAGAGGAGAGGAGAGGAGAGGAGAGGAGAGGAGAGGAGAGGAGAGGAGAGGAGAGGAGAGGAGAGGAGAGGAGACAACATGTGGATGATTAATTCCAGGCCCAAAATCCAGCTAGCAGGATAATTTTCTTATATGGCTTGTGTAGGCCTGTGTAGATAATTCAGATGTCATAATGCCAAGTCACATAATAAATAAAAATCCAATTATAGTCATCACCTTGTGTTTTGGCCAATGAAACATCTGGCCCCACTCCACCCTTTGGGATTGTTTTCATTTAAAACAATCCAGAAAGTTTAGCAAAGGAGAAATTGTTCCTAGGATAAGACATATACAAAGTCCCAGAGATGTGCCAAACCCAAAGTTTTAAAGGCATAACTATATGAGATGTTACTCTTAAAGTAATCTGGGGACAAATTATATTTGTTGCTGTCTGATTTGCAGTGCAGAAAGAAACAAGAGACACAAGAGGATTCTCTCATCTCTCATCTACAGATCCCAGCACAAAATGTTGCTGCATACCTACATAGCAAGCAAATTACGCTTCGAGAAAGGGAAAAGACATGAAAAAGACATTTTTAGTCCATGAAAAAGCACAGGTGCAAATGATCCTTTTGTATTTTCTGTGCACTGAAAAAAAGCACAGACAAAAAGGAACTGGAAATACAGCTGTTCGTTGCATTAGCTAGGTGCAGGTAGCATTGGGCTTGATCCAAAGAACTTCATTGCACTTGACAACTTTTAATTAACCTGCTACCTGATAGAATTTGCAATTACATATTAGGCATGTAGTGCCCGTCCCCAACTCAAGGAAACTCACCTAGGACAGTGTCTGGGAGTCACCAGGTGCCAGAGGCTGACCTGGTCCAGTCACCTCAGATATCCTGAAGTATCCTTTTGAAACTGCTCCTCTGTACCCCAAATCATGAAATATTTCTGGAGAAAAGAAACAGACAATGAAGTAATGATCACTAACATGCTGATAGTAATGCTGTCAGGATAGGACTCAAGTCTCTGCTCTGCCAAAATTAACCAATTTTTAAATAAAAAACACAAAGGATTCATCAAGACAGATTACCAGAGCCCTGAATCAGAATATGCTGCAATATGGTGATCAGCAAACTCTATTCTGTGTAGAAAAGATGCTCAAGCATCTGCAATATCATTTTACAGAAAAGTTCTATGATCACTCACCTGATAAAAAGAAAAGACCATCTTCTCCCAGGCTGTGCTTCCTGCAGGTTCAGAATTAGTTTGGCACCACTTTCTGGATCAACCTTAACCTACATTTTCAAATTTTGAGCTACAAAGGGGTAAATACTGCCCTCTGTTTACCTTTATATTTGAAAGAATATGCCATGTTATTCTTTCAGTGACAAAAGCTGTTTCTAAATTCTTCAAATAAAGAACATCCAATTTGTTTTTAAATATTTGCCCACAGAAATTAGTTTTTTGAAATCCAAAGCATTGTAAAGGAAGGTACTGTTCCTTCTCAGAAGCAAATTCTCAAAATCTTTTTTAATGTCTTAATATGATACGCTGTATAAAATGTTGTAACAAAGCAAATATTTAAACCTTTTAAAATTTCCCCTGTTACAGAATTTTAAAAACTAAATCAATGCATTTAAGGAAGGCTGTAAGGAGGAGAAAGCACCCTGAAGCCTAAATCTAGGAACATACAAATTAAGATATGCAATAACAAGGTTAATCAGGTAAACTTAGGGAGTATGACGGAAAGCAATTACATAATCCTCTTGGCACTGTGCAATGTCTTGGTCCTTTCATACAGGAAAAAGACAAGTAAGTAAACAAATAAGAGAGAAAAAAAAGTAGGTCTTTTGATGGTAAGCCAAAGAAAAAAATATTCCAAATGACTCCTCTGACCAACATTAACAGTTCAAGTAGAAAACATCCAGATCTAAGACCTCTCTCTAGTGTGCCATTCTTGGGGATAATTCACAGAAACTAAGCAGCCCAAGAAACTGGAGTACTTAAGATGATTCTTGTTAAGTATGGTGATAGTGATGTCTTTTGTTTTTCTGTTTCTTTATAACTCTATTCCACCACTGCAAAACTATAAGTAAACAGGATATTTGGTTCTCTGTGCTGAATTATAAGTGTTTCACAGATAACCAATGAGGAGTTACTTCGTTTTGAAGCCTTGTTGACCAGTAACTACAGTGGTCTTTGTAAAAGGTTTTGTGCTAAGCTGATAACACAGAACTCAAGACCTATAAGTTTCTGTCTGGTCTTATTTTAGTCTAGATGGAGCCATATTTAGTCTTGTTTAGATGTAAAAAATATTATCTAATAATCCTGTGACTAGTCCTTACTTGGTTTTAGCTTGCTAACAACTCTATGGGGTGCAAGCAGTTACTCAGTGCAGAATGAACTATTTATTATTCTAGAACAAAATGAAGAGTAGAGAACTACTGGAATGGGGTGATAGTAGGGATGTTGAAACTATGGGCACAGGATGACATGAAGGACCCCAGGGCTATAAACATGTCAGCAATGGTCAATTAATGGTCATTGAAGGAATGCAAACATGTGAGCAGTGTAAAGATAGTTTTAAAGGTATGAAAGAGTGTTGCGGCGAGCCTTTCTCTTCGGGGGCTTGGCTCTTCTTCGGAGCTCTCTTGCCGTCCCTCTCCTCAGGCGTCTTCATCTCTTGTCTGCTTCTGGGAGCATGCCTTTTATCTTGCCCTTCAGCCCCGCCCATTTCCGGCTGGGGCAGGCCCTAATTATTGGGCGCACTGGGCCTAAGCTCCCAGTTCATTATCAGCGACACCTGAGGACTTGTGGTTCTCTCTACATTTCCCCCCTTTTTGTTGTTTGTTGAAAAAATTTGCCTTTGTGGAGGGAAAATTCAGGCTCTTACCGGCTTTTTTGTGCCACTTTAGCCTTTGTTATCAGCAGGAGATGAGGTCTCATGAGCACCAGCTCAGCTTTCACTGGTACTCACCACCTCGGAATGCCTAGCCATGCAGAGGCTTCTCCGAGCATTCAGCGCACCAGTCTTATCGTGTGTCCCTAGGGCCCCGTTTCAGGACCGCACTGTCGCGTGTTCCTGGGGGCTCCGTTTCAGGACCGCACTATCGCGTGTCCCTGGGAGGCTCCGTTTCAGGACCACACTGACTTGATGCGCACTCAGAGCTCCGCTTCAGCTTCAGCATTCCTCGGGCTTGAGTTCCGCGTGCCAACTCGCTGCGCCTTTCGAGCCTCATTCTTCTCTCCTGCCTGGCTAACCATTCCGGGCTGTTGTCTTGCCGTGCTGGGCTTTTACTCCGAGCTCTTCACGCCGCCTACAGCATTTAAGCCTGGCCTTGTGGAGCTTCACTCGTGGTTGCGTATTTGGAGCTCTTTCTAGAGCGTCCCGCACCAACGTAGTGGCTCCATCTGACGTGGTTGCGTATTTCGAAGCTCTTTATATTGCCTTCCGCTTTTAAGCCAGGCTTTGTAGAGCTTCCCGCACCAACGTGGTCGTGTAGAGCTTCTTTTTTATAATACCTCAGCGGTCACAGCTGCTATTGTTGCCCGCATTCTCCACCAGATGTTGCGGCAAGCCTTTCTCTTTGGGGGCTTGGCTCTTCTTCGGAGCTCTCTTGCCATCCCTCTCCTCAGGCATCTTCATCTCTTGTCTGCTTCTGGGAGCATGCCTTTTATCTTGCCCTTCAGCCCCGCCCATTTCCGGCTGGGGCAGGCCCTAATTATTGGGCGCAGCTGGGCCTAAGCTCCCAGTTCATTATCGGCGACACCTGAGGACTTGTGGTTCTCTCTACAAAAGAGAACAATGAACACTTACCTAAGTTAAATGCACTATATGCAGTAATGTGGAAATGTGAACCAATGAAGTAGCAGGGAATAGAGCATATTATAAAATGTATAATGACTGACCCAAAAACGAAGATAAAAACATGTCAACATTGCAGTTCTCCCAAAAAAGCACTATGATGCTTATAACTGGCTGTATTCCTTCTGCCCTGCCCTGAACCAAAGCCTGAAAATTAAGAAGCAGAAACACAGTGGAAGGATGACAGAAATACCAGAGAAACGTGGGGACATTAACCATTAATACCACTCGTAACTGTATACAATTTGAATAAGCATTAATACAGTTGTAAGAGTTATTCTTTGATCAATCTATTAATATATAAATCAGAACGGTAAAATCCCTGCTTGTGTATGATATATACTAATTTTCTGTAACAGGATTTTGAGTGTAACAAATAGGTGGGAATAAATGAAACTTACTCTGTTACCTGGATGCAACAAACTGGCAACACTTGCACAATACCCTGGCGTATTTCTCTGGTGTTTAGAAAAGGTAAGACAACACATCTTCACCAAGTTCCTGGGCCATTTTAAGAGATAGTATAACATCCACCCATACAAAGAAAGCACCTTCCCAAATTAGTAAGAATCCCCTTACCTGGAAGTACGATAATAAAGAAAACAGAAAGTCCCAACTTCCTAACAGATGTGAAATCGCTATCATTGGCATCTGCATTGTAAAGCACGATGCTGGACTGAGGACTGCTTAGGGATTCACCTTTCTAGGAAAAATGCTAGGACTTTGTTTTTCTCCAGGACAGCTAAGCTCTTTGCTCAGACAAGATGGTAGGACTTGTTTGGGGTTTTCTTTTTCCTCTTGAATGATTTCCTTGTTTACAGGGAAAAAAATTGATGTTTAATATCCAAAGCAATGACAGTAATTTCAGTTTTTCAAAACTATTAAGATTTAAAATGTTTACCAAATAAAAAGCTATGAAAGTAAGAAAATAAAATAAATTATTATTATAGTTTAATTTTGCACTATTTTCCCTAGATATCAAAGTTAGCAATAGTTATTGCCATTTTTTAAAAGAAGGTAGCTTGGGAACAAAAGAGTTATTTGAATTATCTGGCTATTGAATGCTCAGGCTGTTAAGGCCCATTCACCTAAATCACCCTGGTGCACAAAAGCAGTTCAGAAAGTATATCTGAGCCATCACACAATCTAAGTTTTGATTTTAGTGTCTTGGCTTTGTTTTCAGCAGCAATATATAAGGATTTCTCGATACAAGTGGTGTTTTTCATGTAGTCTTCAAGTAGACGTGGATTTTAAGCACAATGCAGGTATTTCCAAAGGTGAAATACAACCTCAAAGCTAGCTGGGAACAAATCATGCATATCAAGGAGAAGTCTGGAGAATTAGGCTATAAATACACAGAAACAATGACAAAACTCTAACCCTTAACTGTGTACCACTACAGCCCAATGCAATAATTTACTACATCAATAAAACTGGATGGAGCATCAGCACAAAGTGCCTGTAAAAAGGAAAAAAAATCCCTTCCCAAGAATATCAGCCACAAAGAAAAGGTTAAAACTGCAATGAATTTTCTTTTATTCCTTTGTACACTGGTGTTTTAAAGAAAAAAAGAAATTTACTACAATAGTCGATGATCTATATAATTAAATAGAAAAAATTTGGATGATGTGATTTTATGGCTACAGTAGCAACTACCACCTAGATGGTCTGTATTCATGTTGTCATCTGCCATTAAAAAAAATAATTAAAAATCTATCTATGACCTACTTGAGAACTAACTTTGGTCTTCTAAGGTACCTGTTGCCAGTTAGAATCAGGATTTGGGGATACTATTCTGGAAATATTCCAGTGGCTCTATTTGACTATACATTCCTCTATTGTTATATATATGGAAAGGTTTAAATAGCTATTACATTTCATATTCTAAGGTACTTGTATTTAGAAAAGTTTTAGATTTTTTTACCACTATCAATCAGCTATTCTCATCTCATCCCTTTAGGACTAATAAACTCTGCTAAGAATATCTCACCTGCTGGATATTGCACCTGAGAACTTAAGAGAAAAGGACAGAAGAAGCATGAAAAAAAGTACATTTATAATCTATTGTGAAAACATATCATACTTGTGGACACTACTTAAATTGTTTGTTCTGAGTTTAGAAGAGCTCTAATTGCAAATCTTTCTCATATGATTTTCTCATGTAACAACATTCAAGCATGGGAACAAAAATTCAGCCCAACAAACAGTACCATTTCATTACTTCCCTCAGAAACCTCAAAAGTGTTAGTCCTAATTTTAAAAGTAGTCCTTGGCTCACCAGGGGCTTACTTGAACTATATGCACATAGGAAAGGCAGAATTAATGTTATAATTAATATTTAAAAGGCAGGAAGGTGTTCCTTTTTGTTTTCTACTGAAATGTCTAGTAACCAGGCAAACCTGACAGTATGTTTCTTAAAATATCTCTCTCTCTTTTTTTTTTTTTTTTTTTTTTTTTTCTGTTTTCTTTTTTATAACATTTGTTTCTGTAGAGGTGAAAAAATAAACCAAAACAAACAATATAGAACATCTCTTCATCACATACTGGTCTTAGGTCTTCTAAAACTGAGTATAAAACATATTAAAATGTAAAATATTTATTGAATAACTATTTCTTATTAGAGTGTCAGCTTCCCTTTTTACATTCCTTCACTCTTTTCCCTGTAGATCTTCCAATCCTTTCTTCTAGACATCTTAACTTCAAATCATACTCATTTCCATTCCGTGAGCAGAATATAAATAGCCTGTACTGCTTGACAGTCATATAAGAAACTAGTTTTTCCTCTTCATTCAGTTCACCCTTTTAGAATAACAGTGGAAAAAGTCCAGCTTCACAAACAGGACCAGGGAGAGGTTTTATACAGAGAGTCTGCTGCAAGTTTCTCTGTAAGCCTTCAAGTCTCTCTGTACCTGCCAGCCCATATGCAGGAGACAGATGTTCATCCTTCCACTTTGTTAACTACCTTGTCACTATATATCACCGTTTATGTATTGCTTTGTGGAAGTTTGGTTTACACAATTTAGTCGTCCTTTCCACCTGTGCTTGAATAGGATTGGAAAAGGACTTATTAAAGCTTCTGGATTACCTTATGTTTATATAGCTTCTTTCAATTATCACATTTAGTATTCACTTTACATAGCAAATGTTGTAAGTCTGTTCTCAGCAAATGTAAGTCTGTTCTGTGCTCATTGCAGGTAACAAATTTGCAGTTCTAAACCAGAAATCTTTATGTTGCCTGCTGAAGTTTGCCTTGCATTTTCACCCAGGCAGCCAACTTGAGATGGGTCAGCTCTAAGTGTGGCAAGACAACCAAGCACCCAGCCCAACTCTGCAGCTTTTTGATCTCATTGAGGTGCAGCCAGCAAGGATGGATGCATTGCCCCATGTATAGGCTTATCCATGAATTGAAGTGAGATCACTGATTTGTTCTACATGCATTTGAAAAGAGTCATCATATGTGAAAAATTTCTGTCAAGATAACTGTGTGGCATTTGAACCATTGAGCTAGCAGATAAGAGAACAAGATTCATATACAATAGGCAGAGACAGACTGTTGACTCCAAATAACTGGGTGCAGTGCCCTCAAAACACCAGGATGACATTGGTGTTCATTTGTGATGTGCGAGTGCACCACCCATGCAATTTACCAGTCTCAGACTGAAAATTTAATGTTGTTTACTTGCTTTGTAAGACTCCCAAGGAGGAGCTGAACCTTTCAGTCTCACTGTCGTATATTAACCCTTCCTACTGTGTCAAAAAGAGATGCAAAATGAACAATTCACAAAATAAATATAGGTGGATTTTCTGATTCAGCCTATTATTTGTCTTAAGTAAACCATCTCTATGGTGGTTTATCACCTACATTTGCCATAAATCCAGCAATATAGAAATGTATGAAACATGCTGCTGCCTTCTGACTTACCCTGCTGTGACTGAAAGCAGAACTGGAAGTATTTGATGGGATTTGAATATGCTTCACATTAGTAAAGCATGCCCTGATCGTTTTCTTCTCAACGCCAAATACAACAGCAAATATGAGGATATTCAGCCTGCGGTGTCATAGAACGCAAGTAAGTATCAAACAAGAGTCTGACATTGCACAGAGTAGCAAAGTTTTAGGGAGTGTTGATGTCCTTCAGAAATTCACAGGCAGAGGAGGAAATGCCAGAATTTCTGAAGGACATCAACATTCCCTAAAATTTTTTTACTCTAAATCTGTGCAATGTCAGACTCCAACCACCATAAGAAAAGGTAGGTTGGGAGGGTTAATATTCATACATTATCAATCCAAAGTTATTTAGCACAGTTGTTTCTGTAATTGCAGCTCACTGGAAATGTTCAGTGTTCAATGGTCCTCGAAAATCAGACTTCCAAATGGCTGATGATGGGTTTTGTTACATGCACACATTAAGCTGGGAAATTCAGTCATGTACGTCAGCATCAGAGAATTCTCAATACTGCCACAGGTGTTGGGGCAAAGAGGGTCTTAACAGGATCTAAGTTCTTGTTCTTCATACAAACCTATGTCTTGCTGAACTAATGGCACATACATAAGACTCTAAACTACTGAAATAGATGTTTTAAACTGGGGAGACTAAAAAATGAGTGATAATAGGAAATTAATTTTCTGAGAAAAGTCTTAATAAACTTAAAATTTACCGTTTACATACCACTACTGCTGATGACATAGTTATGCATGAGAGGTCACAAATGTTACAAAATTGAGATAGTAAAAAACCATTTCCAGATAAGATGGTTTTGTTTTGTTTTATTCTATTTGGAATTAGCAGCATATACAAGCCATCCCTCAACTCCTATTCAAGATAAAAAAAAAGCCTTCATGCTTTATCTAGAAGACTGGTGACAGCCACACAGGTAGGATAGCAGAAAAACATGAGGGCATTTTCTCCTCTAGGGGATATCAGGTGGGAAGAGTGCACTCCTGCTATGGGGTGGGGGCAGACTGGGGGAGTTAGTGACTTGAGACTGTAAAGGTGCAGGAGGGCATAGCCCTGCCCAGGGCCACAGGTTGCCTCCACATCAGATAAATGAGAAAATCTCAGTAGAAGGACCAAAGGAAAAAGTAGTGGGCTGGCTGGAAGCTCTTTGTGATTTTTTTCTATTCTCTATCCCCTTCTAAATCCACACCTTTACATAAAATAGTGACAAAACAGAGTGACAATTAAAGGCTATTTTGCAGGGGCTTCCATTCTGCAGCAGCAAAAAACAATAGTCAATAACTCTGCTACCTTGGGAAATACTGTGCAGGATAAAATCATATCCCCTGGGGAAGAGAACTCTGTGTTCAAACACTTGATCTGACTTTATAGATGAGACTGTTCTCTGACAGTGAAGAAAACTGCAGTCCATGTGTAGGAGTTATACGAAAAAGCATGCTATGAATCTCAGGCTGGGACTGAGGAGCAGGGTTTTTTGTGGCGAGCAGTGAGTTTGAGGTAGCCTAAACCTCTGAGTTCACAGCCCAGTTTACAGCTTCTGCCTATTTCACTAGGTGATAACATGCTGAACTATCAGCTCCTCAGGGTAAGGATGCTGATTCAGCCTCTTTGTCAGCTGGAACAGTAGGGGTCAAAGAGGGCTAAGCCTCCAGGTCAGGAATGAGAGACCCAGCAGAGCAAGGCCTGCAGTGTGTGAGCACACTCAGGGAGAGAGGGGCAATACCAACACACATGCATGTAAGAAGGCACAGAAATACTGTGAAAAATAGGTGCAAAAACATCCCCAACAAAAAAGAGGTTCTAATAAGCCATGATATACACTTCTTGTGGATAATGATGAAATAACCAGTATTCTTCCCAAAACACATCACACCCAAGTTTCACAGAGTTGTGCCAGAGGAATAGACTTCCCAAAATGGCCAGGCTCACAGGCACTCCCAAAACTACATCTCCTGTTGCAGCTACAGGGGGACCAGCTACTGTGACAGATGCTCACATCAGACAGGGCAATTTGTTTTTTATCCCATCATCTAAATTCCTGAACAGTAGTACAAAGCCATAGTCAAGAGATCAGAAAATCGAATCCATTACTGACTGGTACATGAAGTTTAACCAACACAATTTTGCAAATAAATAAACTGTGCAATCAAAACTGTATATTTTGCCATCTTCTGCCTGCTGCCTAGGTAATCTGCATATTTAAACAAAGCTTCATAGTATTCATATCTGAAAGTGCATACCGAGGGAAACTGAAGCCAGATGGTTAGATGTCAAAGTGACTAAAAAATTGCTTTTAAAAAGGTAGGCTTCCAATAATTAATAGTCCACATATTCAGGTAATGCAAATCACTGAAGTGAAATGCACAGTTCTGATTTACACTGCTGCATAATCTAGTTGTGTGTATCCAACCCTTATTCTCTAAAACATTTAGCACAGATTGCTTGGATAACTCATTTTCGAGGTAAGGAGGGGGGCACTAAACATCCATTTGCTGAAAGCCTTGAAGAATATGACATGTTCTAAAGCACTCTAAAACATAGCTACGTGCTAATTAAAACTTCATACTTTTGAATAATAAAGTAGGAAAGATACAATTCCATCTGGAATAAGCATGCCACTACAGTGCAGAGACAAGGCAGACTTTCCAAAGGCACAAAGGGCAGTGAGGCACCTCCCATCGAGAAGTGGTGATGAAAGGTCAGGTCAGACACTTCTGCAATCTCTCAGTATTCCAATAGAAAGATAGCAAAAAAATTCTGAAGACAAAATGACTATCACTATTACTTGCTGATCAAAGAAAAATTTTCAGTTTAATTCTCAGCTTGATTCTTAGTACACACAAATGGGTTAAAAGATATTATACTTCTTCCCACCAGGTCTATTCTTGTGTTACATCATGCATGGTAGTAATGAAGACAGATTAATGTTATTTATTTGCTGACATTGACAAGAGTAGCCTGTCTTTGTTTCTGTATTTTACCATTAAAGTCTTGTTTTTCATCCTCAGATAGCCCCAAGACAATGCACTGCATTAATGAAGTACAAAAAAAAAAAAAGTTTAGACAAAATTAATAGACGGGATGAAATCAACAAAAGGCAATGCATTCTACCCAGTGTTGGCAATCCAGCCTTAACATACTCCTGAGTTAGGAAACAGAAAGAAACCCTTCCTTTTGGGGGGTGTTTGTGTATAAAGTTTTTCCCTCTCTGAATTAGTGTTCAGGGATCCCTGCTCATCAAGCACTGTAGGTAAAACACTAAAAAAACCAACCAAACAAAAAACAAACAAACAAAAAAAAACCCCAAGCGACAAAACAAACAAACAAATAAATACAATTTTAAAAGAAAAAGCAAACAAAAAAAATCAAAGCAGGGTGGGTAACATAGCACTGGAGTAGACTGCCTAGAGAGGCTGTCAAATCTGCAAATCATATTTTCACAAGCCAGCTGTACCCAGACAAAACTGACCTATTCTAGCAGTGGAGACAGTTCTATTTTGAGCTGGGGTTTCAACTAAAACACCTTCAGTGGTCCCTTCCCACTGATGGTTCAGTGATTCCTTCCCACTGATGGTTCAGTGGTTTTAATGACTCTGTGAAAACAACTGCAGGATGTTCTTGGGCAGCTTACACGCCAAAAAGAAAAAAAAAAGTCATTGTGTGTTTGTAAGTTAAGTGCAGCCTTAGACTTTCCCTGTCTGCCAGCAGTGGTATGGCTTTTACTAAAAGAAGCAGGAAAAGTATCTTCTAATGAAAATAGTTATGCTTTTAAGTACTGATCTAATTACAAAGACAAAGACCATTGATTTTCACACACTGAAATAAATTTGTGCTGATGCTTGTACTTACAAGATCCAGACCATAGGTATGAAATTCTTGGCTTACTTCTGAGTGCTTGAGCTGGCTTCTTTCATCTGCTTTATATTTCTTTTATTAAAAATTAATTAAAGAAAGCTATCAAGCTCATCTTTCTGACTGAAGTCAGCCTTCCTTGCTTGCATAAATACAGGCAGTACTTACAGCTGTAAGCAACATAAGTTCTTTTTTAAAAATGCTTTTTATTTTGAAGGGTCACTGCCAAGGTAATTAACACCAAATCCAAATGAGCTTTTAACCTACCTCCTTCACTCAGTTACTAATTTAGCCAGTAAAATCCTGCCAGCCACACCAGTTCTAAAACCAGACTTTGAAGCCACACCACAGCAAAAGGCTTCTTGAAGTCCGAGGAGATTATGTCTACTGCAGCACTTCTGTCAGCTGTCATTGTCACTTCCTAGGAGAAGTTAATTAGATTTGCTCAGCTTGACCTCTGCTTTAGCAAGCCTGGACTTGTCTAAGGCTGTACCTGTCGGGTCCTGCTCACCTCTGCAGCCAGATTTGGCTTCCTCCCAAACAGGGGTGTTGGGTCACCTCCCCCTCCCTGTCTGTTTTCTCATCTGCTTCCTCCAGCTGGCAGAGTCCAGCCTCGGCCACTTGGCCTTCTCGTTCCTCATCTAGAGCTAACTTAAAGGTAAGGGGTGTTCTGCTTTAGCTTTTCCTTAGTGTGATAGGGTTAGTATCTACATCTTCCCCAAATTCATCAGCTTCAGGATTCTCCACCACTGCTCTCTGAAATGGGGCTGTAGTAAGCATGGGGTCTGGGCAGAGCAGACCCCCAGACACAAGTTGTAAAGTATTTTTATTTCAAATGATTATTCACTATTAACTTAATTTTCTTTTACTCAGATCTAGTGTGTCTATTATGTGGAGAGCTGGTGGTGTTGTTTTTAATTAAGGTTGTCTAACGATTCCCTTTATACTGTTAAGTTTTCAGCATTGTTTATAACCCCAGGAATGTTAATAATTCTGGGCCAAATTTTGCATACTTCATTTCTGCCTCAAGTAGAATTGAATATGGGATCATAAACTACCCTGCTCCTGCTTCCTATTTTTCTTCCCCAAAATATTCTCTTGCTTTAACAAAGTACAGTAGGCTGGGAGCCAGTTGGTCATAAATTTCACTTTCATAATTTCTACTGCATAATGCTAATAATTCTGTGCAATTGCATCTGTAATCAAGCAAGGTGTTATGCATCTTTTGCATAGAAAGCAGAAAACTGTCAGTTCATCAGCTTAATCAGTGAAGCAATTGAGTTTTTCAAAGATTGTCCAAGGTCACCAGTGCTAACTGGGATTAAAACTTCATGGAAGAAATGTGATGTTGCCCAGCATACACAATGCTTCTGGACAGCTTACTACTGAAAAAATGCTAAGAAGAAGAAGCCAAGAGATGAAATGAACTTCTGTAGTAGTAATCAGATTTTTACACTCTGATTGAAGAGGATGCCATGCATACCATATAACTCATTAGAGATGCTCTCAGGTGAACTGGGACTACCAGGATTTTCCAGCACTCATGGTAGTTGTCTGAAAGTCTAAATACAAGATTTTCAAATCAGGATGGTGAATCATGGCTGAAATAAAGGTATTGTGATTACTTAAAACAAACAAAAAACCCACCTATAAACATTAAAAAAAAAACAAACCAAAAGCAAAAGACAGTGGGAAAAAAAGTTATTTGCATTTCCATTCTACCGGACATTTCAGTAGAGAATGTTGAATGTCTTATTGTTCTTGCTCTTCTCCCTTCCCTTCTCTTCCCCTTTCCCTTCCCTTTTCCCTCCCTTCCCTTCTTCTTTCTTCTTTTTACCTGTCTATCCTTCCTTGACAAGGTTAAAAATACAGAAAAATTACAGATAAATTCTGACTCTTTTCTTCTTCACCCTATGGGAAGAAGGCTGTCCTCAAGAACTCTTCAGAAATACTAAGGTTAGCCTAAGTCTGGGGCAGACACAACCCCCAGGGCTGCTCAGCACCAGTTAAGTCAGCTGTGAGCTCTTGTGAGAACAGTTCTCAGGACTCAAGGCAATAAGGCTGCCCTCTTTTTTTCTGTTTACTGCTACTGTCTTCAGCAAAGTGGCAGAAAAGGTCTGTAGCCTGTACTTTTGCAGCATTCACCAGTTCAAAACAGTTATCTCACATCTTTTCTCATCCACGGCTAGGCTGTTCAGAGGTCTAAAGGGGCACGAGGTGTTCAAGAGATGCTGAGCACTTCTTCCATCCTTGGTAAAGCGGAGGAGCATGTATCTGTGGCCCAACCCTGTTTGCCTCAGCCTTGAGAGTAGTTTCATTGAAGTTACTCTTAAAGCATGCAGGCTTTGCACCTTGCAAAGAAAGCTGCCTTCACCTTTGCCACTGAATGCAAGATCACTCAGTCTTCTGCTTCTCCTACAATACTTAGGTCCGATGGATAAGGAAGAAAACCAGACTCTGAAGTTCTTCTGTTCTGTGAGGTTAACCTTCACTTTCATCCTCACACTTTCCATTCATTTTTGTGAGTGCGATTTCTTGAATATATCAGGTCATCAGCTTCAGTAGCAGAAAGAGAAGGGGCAAAAACTGTTGTTAGACAAGAATGCTAATTCTGAGAGCCTGCAACTAAAGGTAGGGTCAGCCTGTGCCACATTGTGAGAGTGTAGCAGAGCTCCATTCTTTTGTATGAAGAGCCTCATTATGAGGAAGCTTTGTAAAAGCAATTCATTCTGAGGAAGCTTTGGATACAGTTCCAAAAGGAGAATAAAATCTAGGGTAACTGGGGAAAGCAAGAGAGCAGGCAGTAAAATCAAACAGGAAGGCATACAAAAATCAGCTCTTTTGCAAGTTCATTTTTTCATTATGTTTGACATTCTCCAGGAGACAGAACTGTGCTGCACACTTGTGGCCTCAGGCGGTTAAGCTGGAAGAAGATATTTCAGGAACAGCAGAACACACACACACACAGCTGTATAAAACAGAAAAAATATAAAAACTGAATTGACAAGATTGTGATGCTAACTTGCTCCAGAATTATAGCAACTGAAGTAGCCTATTTTGAAGTGGAAAATTTTACATATTCCTAGCTATCTTAACACTTAATTGGATCTTTAGATGGTGATCAAAAGATGTGTATCTAAAATTCAGCAGCAAAATTAATTTAAGGTCAAACCCATCACAAAAACTTTATACAGATTTTTTGAAGAAAACAAGCAATACCTGGAATTTTTGTGTGATTTTTGGGAGATGAGAGATAGTAATATTTCTAAGCAGACAGCTAGAAAAAGATATAACCTGATTGTGCCCCATGGGTTCTAACAACCTCTGGGATCTGTGATTGTTATCACCACTAAGCTAAAAGAAAACAAACCAGAAGCGTTCTGTGCTCCCTCTGCTGGCTCTGGAGCAGGAGATAGGTGACAAATACTGGACCCAGAGCTCTGCTGTTAGACTAAATCAGCAATGATGAAGCAGGAAAGACAAGCTTTGACTTCCAGTGTGTTTTTATATGTAGCTGGTTTTGTTGTTACTAAAGAAGTAAACACAAAAAAAAAGGTAAAATGTATTTCAGTTTTTGAGAATGATAGAAAAATCATTTCTAACGTTTGGTGAACTTCAAGGCACCTTTGAAACAATCACCTCCTGGCTGATGCTTGAATGCCTGGGGCAAGGCTGTGAGACGGAGTGGATTGAAGCAGTGCAAACATTGGCAATCTCCCTCCAAACTCTTGTTGCAACTGAGATTTTCAGTGTCAGCTAATTGTTGATCAGGCCCCAGCTATGTCTCTTAGCCAAGTAGGATTGAGAAATTAACTCATATGGTCAGAGAATGTAATACAAATGACTTGCTTTTTTTTTTAAAAAAAAAAAAAAAAAAGAGATGAGTCTTAACAAAAATAAACTAGGGTGCTCATGATAGAAGATTTGTACTCACTGGATTTACAGGAAAATACAAATGAGTGTGAGATAAGTTGATGTTCTGCAATGCTTTGGTGTAACCAAAGTTCTTCCCGTCCTACACAATATCCACAGGTGCTACGGAGAGGACTGGTTCCTCTCACTTGACAATGGCAGTTCTTTCAGGAACAATAAGATGGGAAGAGTGATGTTAGAGTACAGGGTGAGCTCATCACTCCTGAAAAAATGTCACATTTAGCTTTTAGTAAAAAAATTAGAAATCTCATAAGACTTCTTGAATTGGTCAGGTTTGATTTATCCTGAATGGAGAACCTCCTACCCTTCAGAAGAACAGAAATTGATCTTTTGCACATAAAAATATATTGGTAGATATTATAGGTCTGATTAAGCCTGGAGTTTGGTTCTAGCATTAAATCAGGGAAAAATATTGCATTGTAAATATAGAGTGGAATAAGAAAAGTGCATGCACAAATATCAGAGAAGCAAATAACCCCAGCTTTCCTATTGGTAACTTATGGTGCTCTGAAGCACCAAACTATCATAATTGTTAACTTTCAAATACATTGCTATGGAACCAGAGCTATTTCTTTACCAGCATATGCATAATTCTGCTAATTCTCTTATCTTTTTTTTTCTCCTGTATTTCTACCACTCTGGAACTTCATTTGTGCAATTTCTTCTGCCTGGGACACAGTTGCAAGGATCAGGTGGGGAGTTCTCATTTGGTGGCATAACAAAATCAGGTTAGTCCCAAGGCAGATACAAGTTCCCTGTGGACAACATGATTGCACTAGCAGAGCACCTGTGTAAACAACAGGAGGACAAGGACACCTTGGTGCATCCCACACTTTTGACCTCAGCACGCTCTTCATCACTTATAGAATTCCTCTTAAAAGCAGTTTCAGAAGGGATATAAAATACCTTCAGCAGGGAAACTTGCATAAGGCACACATGAAAAAGATGTGAGAAAATTCCACTGGCCATTTGATTAACTCTGAGGAACGGGACTTGCTAACATAATGAAGCATGACACATCATCAGGAGGCTGCTTCTATCTGGAGAAGTGTCAGACAGCACAGTTTTATGAAGCATGAATAGTGTGCATTATGGAAAGAGAAAAAGATTTTAATTTTATTTCAACCTCAGCTACCAGCCTGCCACCCCTAGGGTAGAGATGCTTCCATATGCAAGATTGCATAGTTTAGAAAGGCACATAAGTTATTACGGCGTGAATAACAATATAAAAATTAAAATATTTCTTGTCTTTTTTGGAACTGGTAGGTAAATTCAATTAATCCTTTCTATGTTAGCTCTTTTTTTCTCTAAGAACACCCTAAGAAAAATTAATTCCTTTTTTTGGGGGGTGGAGGGCTTGGTTGGTTGGTTGGTTTTTTTTGATGGACAAGGAATAACATAAAAATTGAACTACGTAAATTATTCATCTGATTCAATTTTATAAAATAAAGATAGGTTCAGGGAACATTTGCCATGTGATTCACTGAAAATTTAATTTTAGTGGGATCTATATGCTTAAATTTTCTGGGTAGTTCAGAGAGATGATGTACATCTGCATACTATTTCCCTCTGTGAAAATTAAAACATTTATGAATAATGTTTGTAACATCCAAAAACTGGAGAGATGAGATCTCTAGGATCTAGAGCACTAGGATCTAATTTTAGAATGCACCCAGTAGCCTGATAATCATTTACACTAGAGACACTGCTATGCTTTCTTATGAACTACAGCTTATTATCAGTAATATATTACAGGAAAAAATTCCTTTCTCATTTCTGCAGCCACTTTTGTATGGATAGAGCCAGCTCTTGAGAAAAAGCTTTAATTCCTAGGCTCAATTCCTATGCCAAGTGACAGAAGTTGCCTTGCAGGGTCTGGACCAGCAGTGGATCTGCTGTCCCCAAGACATGAGGGTACACGGCAGTAGCTGTATCCTTTACAACCACCTTTGGGACATCCATCCTTTCCTTCAGTTGCACTTTCATTGTGGCACGAAACCCTGCTCCTGAAATTCTCTTCCTTCTATGCATTGTCATATATAAAAATTATCTAGTTCCACACTTTCTTTTCTTTCTAGTTCCTTTGAACTCACCAAACACAATTATTTTTGCTGAAAATATCCTCTAGTGCCTTGAAGACTCTATATTTGGCCTGAAAACCACTGCTAAGCAATGTAAAGAGCAACAGACAATTAAGCTGCTAATATATCATTCTTAGCACTTCCACAGTATTCATCAAATGTATGTAAAGATTTGGAATTAATAATTGCAGAGAGGTGTCTTTTCTGAAATTTTCAAGTGTCCTCATCAAGATTTAAATAACATATTCTCAGGTCATTGCCCCAGTTTCTTCTTAGAAGCAAAAATTACATAACTGAAACAATAAGCAAAAGTTAAAATTAATAATTTAAAAATAATTTAAAAAAAAACCCCACAACCACAGCTGTATATAAATCAAGCACCAAGACTCATTTTCATCTTAAGCAATCAGATCAGCTCCTTTCCTTTTGTACCTAATTTACAATAAGTAGAAATGAAATGCAGAGGCTGAAATACTGCAGCAGAATGTGATACCCCAGCACTGTGCCCAGTCATTTTGACATACTAATTCCTGCACAGCATGGTCTGCTTGAGAGGTGTGAAAGATCAACAGCTGTAAAAACAGAGCAATAGCTGCACTGAAGTTTTACACCTGCAAGCAGGACCTCCTTCATCAATTCCATGAACTTTGTCCTTTAGCTATAAGGCAAAGAGGTTTTTTAAGTGTCATGCTGCTGTTTCCTTAGTAAACAATGGTCGTAATTAAGGGTATTATGTATCCTCCAGGCAAAAGGATATAAGTATTAAGTTGGAAAAAATATGGCTTAGAATTTAGCTGGCTGGATTTGTAGTTTTTCTACTGTAGATGATAAAAAGTAATCAAATGAAAAAAAGTGGTTGTAAATTTTTGTTATTGCACAGGAAATTACTGCAACACTTAGCTGTAAATGCAGTTCACAGTGAAGTCTTATTAATAAACAGGCTTCTGACAGGAAAAGTTTATTTTAGTAAAATATAATGTAAATTTTACTGCATCACATTGCATCTACGAAACAGAGCTACCTATAGATTTGGAAATATCTGCAGCTGGAGAAAAACACAAGTTAGCTGAATCACTTTGAAACTGTGAATTTAAACCCAGAAGTCAGTGATTGAGTAATCATTTGCAGTTCTCAAAGAGGACTAAGAAATTAGCAGAGATGTAGGCTAGAACAAAAGAGGTGTAATTCATCATTCTCCAAGCATACTTTTCATACAAAAATGGTGCCAAGATGACTATAATAATTTAGTTTGTTTTTATCAAACCCATCAACTATGTCAATGATACATAACATATTGATAAATTATAAAAATGGAATGGAAAAAAAAAAAAAAAAAAAAAACAAACAAAAATAGGAATCCACAGCAACAGCTGTCCAAAACAAAATATCTCCATCTTTCATTTAGAAACCTCCAGCAGGCTGACTGAGTAATTCCATGCTGCAGAAATGCCTTTGGGATGTGCTCCTCCTGGCATCCTTGTACCACCTGCTTTGGAAGTACTGTACCATGGGCCTTAGCATTTGTGCAGACTTCTGTAAAAGGAAAATGTCAGCTTCCATCTGATGTCTCAGTTTTGTAGTTACAGAAGATGGAAATGTGCAAGCAGGGGCTAGGCTTATGGAGGCAAGATGCTCACATGCAGAGAGGGCTCTGTGCTGCTAATTTCAGTGAGGCTGGAATCTGCCCCTTGATTTCTCCATCCAAGCACAGTGATTGTATGGTGAATGAACAGTAGATTTCATGAATGTCAAGTAAGACCTATTCTATACTAGCTAGTAAATGTGAGGCCAGAAACATGGCCCCAGCAACTTCACCCTTAAGTCTTTAAAAGCTCCTTATAAGAAATATTTCAACCTTTTTTTTAATATATTCAGATATTAATATGTCTTCCTTTTCAAAATACTTCCCATGTCATGGCTGAAATGATTTATACAATGACCTTATGGTCTCCACCTGCTGTTATTATAAATGGTATTTTTACATCTCAGGGGAAGTAGTCTGCAAAAGGGTTTATGTAGAGTGGTAAGGCTGGGGAATGACTAGAGATAAGGTATCTGGAGAATAAAAATAACTGTACCCTACAGGTTATAGAATAACAATAATATAAAAAGTAGGTATTGAAAACCAGAGAGGCCAACATTACTGAAACTAGAATTTAAATACTGTGGGCAGAAAAACATCTATATTAATGTTTTAGTGTGAGGGAGCCCTATTTAAACAATTATGCTGAATACATTTCTTGGAAGGAGGTGACTGACAAAGCAAACAGCTTTCCATTTTGGTTTGTGGATACCTTGGACAAAGGAAATAAAAGCTTGAAAGTAAACAGAAGCCTGTATGCCTGGCCTACTTTACAGCTCTAAATCTTTTTTTCTCTCTGCATGTATCATAAGCCTGTAAAACTCATATTCCAAGATTCCCAGAAATAATTTCCAAATATTTGAGAATTTTTCAAAGATTCTGGTTACTTCTACGCAGGTGACAGCTCCGATTTATTGCATTTAAGAAACAAACAAAACAGTTTTAAACAACATCATTTTTAAAGATAAATTACCTTTCTGAAGATCCAAAGAAGTAATCTCACTCAGACACTGGAAGATCTATTGTCCTCTCATCCCTAGGCATAACTTTGATTAAAGCAAATCAAGGAGGGAATACACTTTCTAGTGTTTAGATTCTTAAAACTATCTCAAATCAGACCCACGAAGAATAGTAAGGACATCTTAATGGACAAATCATTAAAAAAGAGAGCAAAACCCATACATTTTACTGAGCAGAAACAGCAATGTGTTAAACACAGCTTGCTACATTAACACCACTCTGGTTTACTGACCGCAGTTTATTACCCCTTACTTGGCAATACTGAGGTAAATGACTAAATAAATAAATAAATAAATCAAATCTGCATGTAAGACTAGATTCCTTTTCAGTAGTAGATCTCACCATGTGATCTCTGCAGATAACTATTAAAATTACAGAAAGCAACAGGAAAGCTGTCACAAGCAACATCCCCTTCCTCTTGTAGGTGACTCTCATCTGAAGTCTGCTAACCTGGTTCTGCCTCAGAATCTATAACAACACGAACATAGAAATTGTAACTCCAGTAATACAGTAAATATGAACATCATGCTTACACTGAAAATTTCTTCTTCCACCACAGAAGTCACAGATGTTACTTTGTTTCTGTATGCAACAGCTTCACAATTAATCAACTTGGTACAAAAATAATTGAAGCAGGTGGGGACTTCAGCAACATATGACCACCAATTTTCATCACAGCATCTCAAAATCAAATACTGACTAAACTTAAAAAACATTCAGTGGAAAATAAGACAATATCACTTTCTGCTTTTCCCTCTCTTTAGTCTCCTTCTGAATGTATATACAACAATGTATATACATACATAGCACATAAATAAATCGTATATACTCTATATAATCTTTCTCCATGATTTTTTTAAGGGGTGAACAAAGACCATTCAGTACTCTGACAGTTATTCCCAGCACCCTCCAGTAACTGCCCTCCCCACACTCCATTTGTTTTGGACCAGGGCCAGAAAAAACACTCAAAGTTTAAGTTCATTCTTTTTTCAAATACTTCAGTATTCTTTTCCACTGCTATTAAGGAAAATGCACATTGGGTATTATCCTATTAATACTAAAGGTTCATTGTTCACCGAGGAACTGAAAATTGTCTAGGAATAAATTTTAAAAAAAACCCTAAACCTAAACCTAAACATTTTTCTTAATAACTGTATCCTTGATATACAGAGCATTTATTTTATATAATATCAGTGTCCAAAGCCTTTTATCCCTTCCTTCTGTTACAGTGTTTGAGAAGGGGTAACAAAGCTCAGTGTGTTCTAACTTTAAACCAGCTTCCTTTGTGTTTATGGTATTACATGCTGTATCTTTTGGGTCTGAATATAGCATCCAGAAGCATAGAATTGGCACAGTTGGAAAAGACCTCTAAAGATCACTTCTGTCCTTTGGCTCAGCCAATTAAATTGTAATCTTCAGTGCTGAATGCACTTGACCCCTTAACCAAAGAAGTGGTAGTATGGTACAAGCTCCAAAGGAGGCAAAGGCCTGAGCTGTAACAGGGCCAGGAAACTCTCTGGTTCCAATCTGCTCTCTGAAAACCTGCAAAGGAGCAGAGTTATACAGGGAGCATTGATGCATATGAGCTTGGAACACTGATCCATTACACTGATGCCATTAACACATGAATAGTGGGTAGCTTTTCCAAGACTCATTTATCAAAGAACAAAGCAAGTTGCCGGTACCAGGAGTACCGTGCGTACCTTTCCCAGGAGTACCGTGCATACCTTTCCCATCGCTTGTAATTTGACTACAAGCCAGCCACTTCATTCCACAAATATGACAGCCTAAGTAATCCTTCTCTGAGATCTCCCACTGAATGGCAATCTCTGCTTGAGGTAGTAGAGATTAGCTCTCAAGGTTAGTCCTCGACACAGAGAGAACTTTCACCAACTGGAGGCCTTTGGTAAGTGACTGCTATTGTAACTGACCTTGTATTGCAGTGTACTCAGATTTTATCTTGGTAATCTCAATTTTTGTCTTGTTAGCTTTGAATCATTGCTAAAATAAATGTGCTGTACAATAATAGACTAAACCCCTTGCCATCGAACTTTGTTAAGTTGGACTTTACAACACCGTGTTTTAATAAAACTATTTTTGCTAATACCTTTGACAGTGGTTCTTTAAGATATCTAAACCACTCTTTCACAACACTACAATTTAACTGCTGAGAAAAATTACATATAATAATTGTTGATTATTTCTTGGGGGCAACAATCTGTTTTACAAGAGAATTTTCTTCCCAGGAACAGGGTAGATTTCTCTCCTGTCTTCTGACTTTCTATTTCTAAAGCACATGATGTGGATTTTCACTCACTGCTCACCTCTGTTTGCAACCAGTACATGGCAAATGGGGCTAGGAGAGGGAACATGAGTATCACTTCTGCCATATAAACCCAGACATTTCACCCTACCACAGTCATGGATTCAGAATAAAGCTCTGATGGACTAAGAAGTGCTCACAACTCGTGGTCCATGGGCTGACCTGCATAGAACAAACCCTCCAGCAAAGGGCAATACAGTCTTCTGATACTTCAGCTGGCTCTGAAATAGATTGTTTACAGTACCTCTACCTTTGATATCATCTTTTGTTATGACTTCAGCTCTTGGAGAGAGGCTTTGATGTAGCTATCTCTATGCAGGAACATCTATTACTGTGCTTATAATAAACTACATCTTGGCCCTTATTAAAGGATGCATGGTATATATGTTTTTGCACAAGTTGGTATGGCAAATTATATGGCAAAATATTACTTGTGTTCATCAAAGCCATTTCCAGTTTACTCCCAGTTCAGCATAACAGTGGGTTTAGTAGTTTTTGAATTGGTAATTACACATGAATAGCTGAGATTATCATATTACCACTCGTTAACAACTAAGCAGAAAAAAAGATTTCTAACATAAACAGTGATTTTTTTTGTCCAATCTCTCTCCCAGTCAGCTATTGGGATGCATGAGTGTCTGTACTTTCTAGTGCACTGCAAATTGCAAAGAACTGGTGATAATTTACCTGCACAGAATCATTGTGCTAATCTAATCTTATAGTAAATCCATGGGCTCAATAAAGTTGTTTTCCTAAAATTCTTGCCAAAGATATTAAAATAAGAGCAACTTTAGAGTTTGGTACATTTTTTTGGCTGAATCACTCCTATTAGTATATCATAAAATTATCCCACTACTTTATCAAGTGCTGTTATTTCTGCATTATTGAGAAGCATTATTTTCTTCATTTAATCAGTCAAGAAAAGAGTACCTACATACAGGCAGTAAAATTAGAGGCCTGAGATCTGTGTAAGGTTTCTTTATGGTAACTTCCGTGATGATAATGTTTGCCTTTTTTTTTTTTTTTCTCCTTATATATGCAGCAATGGCAGAAGATAAAAAGAAGACATTGAAATGGAGAATGGGCCACAGTAAGTAAACTATTCTAGCTTATAACTGGAGTACAACTGGCTATTCCACAATGCTGACAGTTGTTTCAGATAAGAGCCGTAGCATTTTTATACCAAGATATATCTAGAAAGACGTAGGTTACAAAAATAACTAAACTGCTTTGAAACTGTTAAAGGTATAGTTTTGTCTCCTAAATTTTTTAAGGATTTTGAAAAATTCTCAGAAGATATTTGGTATAAGAATGACTGCTGGTTAGTTGAAGTCTCCTCATTGTCTGACGTTAGGTGGGATTTGCTGTTTCAGAAATACTAATAAAAATTATGGTGGCAGACCCAACTCTTAATGACCATTAACAACCATCCATTAATATTACTTGTGCATCTTTCTCAAAGTAAACCACAGCAGCTTCAAAGGAAGGCTTTCACTCTACAGAACCATTTCAAAGAATCACATCCCTAACTAGCCAAACTAGGAAATATTTTAATTGTAGGACAATCCACAAGAAAATATTTTCCTCATCCTTTTTTATATAGGTGACTACCCTATAAGAATACAAGAAAGCTGGTGACCCAGGACTTGGTGTTATTATTGCCTTTGAAACAGTGGCTGCTTTGCTAATATGCTAAAATTTTGCCTTCTTGTTGCAACAGTCACCCTTAACAGCAAGATTTAAGGACTGCCTACAAAGAAAAACCATGTGCCAAAGAACTGGCCTTGTTCCCATTGCCACCCTCCTGGAGCTAGAATGGGAAAAATCCCATGGCCTCAGCAGTGGTGCCATTGTCAAAACAGGGATGCAGAGCCACTCTGCCTTCACTGGCAGAAAACTACAGTACTCCATCTTCCCCAGTATGAACACAAACATCCAGAAGCTCATTTTTAACAATGCTAAATATGTTAGGTATTGTACTTATTTTCATCAGCTTTGTATTGTATACTCTGTGCTAAACTGAAGCCATTTTCATTTATAGTCTGTAGCCCCATTTTCTGGCTTGAGTTCTCTGTCAATTTTTTTCTTTGTTGCAACACGATCCCTCCTGGTAAAGAAGGGTTCAGCCTTTTTTAAAGAGAGTGAAATGCTAGTTGCTTTCATAAAAAGAAATACTTCAATTAATCTTTGATACTTTTGCACTTCTGTAACATGCCAGACTTTCATTTTACACACGATCTCCATATAAAAAACATATTGACTGGCAACCTTGACTTTTCTTCTGTTTATGTGAAATATGTAGCTGTTTCACTGATGTATTTTAACTCAGACTCTACATTCTTTACCATCATTCTTTGGTTCACAAGCTTTAAAAAAACCCTCTTCAGATCTATTTCCCTGCTGTCATACTTTCCTTTAGATATATTCTGAAGAAAGCTTCTTTTTTCTGAATTGAAAAATGTCATAGCATGCTTTGTATTGTCTAATTTTTCATCTTATTAATACCAATAATGTAACATAGTTGAACACTGCAATATTTTCATAAGATTCATTGGGGGTCTATCTTTTTCCAGCACCACTCTTATGTTCAGATAACGAAGCATGGGGGCTGAAATAGATAGCCTGCTGACAACCTGAACCCAGAAAGATTAAAATGTATGATTCAAAGCTGTTTGAGGGATATACTTTCTGGAAGAAAGATTCCTGTAGTGCTCTATCATTAACATCTAGACAGTTCATACTGGAAAACTCTGAAGCAAGTAGAAATTCAATTGCTTCATACAGCCAAAAAATACATGTTTAGACAAAATTGTAGGGACAGGAGTAAGGCTCATTGAGCTGCATTTAGACTATCAATTAAGGTATTTTAAGAAATTTCCTTTTCTTCCGTAAAGACTAAACTGTTAGGTGGCTCAAAAATGAAAAAGTAACCGAAGCTAAATAACTCTGTTGGTGTTCTTCATAAAGGAGGAGACAGCAAATGGCACCAATAAATATCAAACAAAGGGAACAAAAGTAACATGCTGATGATAAAGCTTCCTATGAAAATTTTGCCTCTAGAAATTACATGTCAAGGAAAAGGTATAATTAGCAAACTGGAATACATGTAATAGTAAGATTAACTGAAAGTATATACATTATTATCAGAATTAATTTTTGTCACAAACATACCTGAGATTAATGGGAAACTGCAGGGGATTTCCAAGATTTCAAAATGCAGATTTTATGAGAGCTATTAAGCAGGTAGAAAGCTTAAAAAATTCAGCAACATCCTTTTTCATCAAAATTGTCTTTAATGAATGTTGCAAAAAATCTTTAATGCAGAACATTTTATACACATCTACTTATATTAGAATAAACATAGTCTATGAACATGAAGGCACTACCTTGCCTTTGATTTCTAGACTTCTAAAAGTTAAAGATTGTATCTTGGATCATAGCCTAGGTACTATCTACAGACTGGCAAAAGAAATCACCAGTTTCATGAAAACTCTTGGCTGAGTAAAGTGACTTATTGCCTTCATTGAAGCTGAAGCTTCACTTACTTTTCAAAAAAATAAGTACAGAAAGCTGAACAGGAGCTTGAACCGAACTACGTTAGAAGATATATTTAATTATCAAAACTTAATAACATTCATAAACGTTATTCTCTTCCAAACACAGCTGGGTTTTGTTATATTAAATAATTTTTTGTATTCTTGTCTTTTCAAATAAAACACATATTGTGATTGCAAAGTATGATTTTCCTGGCTTATTTCATTAACCTTACATCCAGATGTATTGCACAAATTCTCTACTGAGGATCATTTAGTGTTCATGGAGGCCTTGAGACTGTTTCTACATGGAATAGCACTGTCAAGTCAGAGTCATCTGCATTTCAGAGGAATATAAAGAGGTAAAAATCAAAAATTTTTGACACCTTGATCATGCCTTGAGGCTACAAATCTGATGGGTTTTGATTAGTGAAAAGTATTGTGGTTGTGAGAACAGGTGGAATATGACAATTCAAGTTGTTCCTAACATAGGAAGGGATAAAGTCTTCAGTGTCTTTGGCAGGTTCTTCTAATAGATAGCTACAGCCACTTCAGTCTTAAAGTCTTTTCGTCCATAAATGAAACTTCTGATAATCCATAGGCATTGTGACAAATCACCAGCTCTTCTGCATTATTTTTAGGGAGGCGGAAGTTCAACCTATCCTCTCTGTGCCCCAGGCTACTGGGGGACTTTTTTGGCAGTTCCAAAGTTGGATGGGTTGCTATTTATCTTGCTGTGAAGTGCAGTTTTCTCACACAACAAATCATCTTGCAAGGTGTTAACATTTCCTGCTCCCACTCATCAAAACACTTACCACGTAGCAGATGCACCAAAAATGAAACAAGTTTCAACTCATACTTTAGCTACCAGGCTTCACTTTCATGAGATCTGTGTACACAGATAACAAGAAGGTAAAGCTGAGCTGACCAGGGGACAGCAACCTGCTGTCCTGCTCTAAAGACTGCTCAGATGTAATATTCTGTTTATTTTTCTCTTCTAAATACTGAAACTGTATGGCATTTTGCACTAGACAACAACAAGAAAGAGAGGTATCAAGACTCTATTTTTACTAGGTCTGCTCAGGATGCTGGTTCAGAGAGTCCCTTGGTAAAGCCCTCAAAAACAAAGGTGCCCAGGAAGGCTGGGCTTTCTTTAAGAATGAAATTATGAAGGAGCAGGAGCAGGCAGTCCCTGTGTGCCAAAAACTGAGCCATCAGGGAAGAAGAGAGGACTGGTTGAGCAGTGAGATTTTGCAAGAATGCAAGAATGCAGAAAAGAAAAGAAAAAAAAAAAAAAAAAAAAAAAAAAGGAGTGTATCAACTTTGGAAAAAAGGGCAGGTGAATCAGGAAGCATTTAAGAATATTGTAAGAATTAGAGATGCGAAAGCTCAGTTAGAACTTAATCTGTCCATCTCTGTTAAGGATAATAAAAAATGCTTTTATAAATACATTATTAACAAAAGGAGAGTCAGGGAAAATCTCTGTTCCTTATTGGATGAGGGAGGGAACACATTAAGGAAAGATAAGGAAAAAGATGATATACTTAACACCTTCTTTGCCTCACTCTTTTACAAAAAGGCTGGCTACCGTCATGGCAACTGGGCTCCTGAGTTGAGAGACAGGGATGGGGAGCAGAATCCTGTAATCTAGGAGGAATTAGTTAGTGAGCTGCTGTGCCACTTTGATCTCAGCAAGTCTATAGGTCCAGGTGGAATTCATCCTAGGGTGATGTGGGAGCTGGTGGAAGAACTGGCTAAGCTTCTCTGTCATTTATCAGCAGTTCTGGCTCACTGGGGAGGTCCCAGATGACTGGAGGTTAGCCAGTGTGATGCCAATCCACAAGAATGGCTGGAAGGAGGATCCAGGGAGCTATAGGCCTGTCAGCCTGACCTCAGTACCTAGAAAGGTTATAGAGCAGATCATCCAGACGGCCACCAAGTGGTATGAAGACAACCATGGGATCAGGCCCAGCCAACATGGGTTTAGGAAAGGCAGGTCCTGCCTGACCAATCTCATCTCATTCTATGACGGGGTGAGCTGCTTAGTGGATGAGGGGAAGGCTGAGGATGTGGTTTACCTGGACTTCAGCAAAGGCTTTTACACAGTCTCCCCACAGCATCCTCCTGGAAAAGCTGTCAGCCCATGGCTTGGACAGGTTCATCCTTTGCTTGTTAAAATCTGTCTGGGTGACTGGGACCAGAGAGTGGTGGTGAATGGTGCTGCATCCAGTTGTCATTTCGTGACCAGTGGTGTCCCCCAGTACTGGGAGGGGTACTGGTACCTTAGTACTGGTCCCAGTCCTATTCGATGTCTTTACTGATGACCTGGATGAGGGGACTGAGCCCTTAGTAAATTTGCAAATGACACCAAACGGGGGGGAGAGTGCCAATCTTTTGGAGAGTAGAAAGATGCTGCAGAGGGACCTGGACAGGCTGGGTTGATGGTATGAGGACAATGGTATGAAGCTCAACAAGACCAGTGCAGGGTGGTCACACTTTGGTCACAACAACCCCATGCAGTGCTACAGACTGGGCACAGAGTGGCTGAGAGCAGCCTGGCAGAAAGGGATCTGGTTGACAACCAGTTGGACATGAGCCAGAAGTGTGCTCAGGTGGCCAAGAAGGCCAATGGCATCCTGGAACATACTGTTCCTGTATTAGGAACAGTGTGGCCAGCAGGTCCAGGGATATAATTTTCCCCCTGTAGTTAGCACAGACAAGGCCTCACCTCAAGTACTGTGTCCAGTTCTGGGCCCCTCACTTCAAGAAAGATACTGAGGTGCTGGAGTGGGTCCAGAGGAGGGCAACAGGCTGTGAAGGGACTTGGGGGAAAGTCTTAAAAGGAGAACCTGAGGGAATTGGGGTTGGAGAAGACTCAGGGGGACCTTATCATCCTCTACATCTCCCTGAAGTGAGGCTGTAGTCAGGTGGGGGTCAGGCTCTTCTCCCAGGCAACTTGTGATGGATGAGAGGGCATGGCCTGAAACTGCACCAGGGGATGTTTAGGTTGAATGTCAGAAAGTAATTCCTCACAGAGAGGGTCATCAGACATTGGAATGGATTGCCCAGGGAAGTGGTGGAGTCACCATCCCTGGAGGTGGTTAAGGAAAGGCTGGATGTGGCACTTAGTGCCATGGTCTAGTCCATGTGGTAGCTTTAGGACATAGGGTGGAGTTGATCTTGGAGGTCTCTTCCAGACTCAAAAATTCTGTGATTCTGTAATTCATGGCCCCAGGAGTTACTGTCTTCTATGGCACCACTGAAAAATTGAAGTATCCTCTTTGAAGGACAGCTTCCACAGCTTGTGTCCTTCATCAGAATAAGAACTGTCTAACGCATGTGGAGGTGCCAAAGAAAGACTGTGCTAAAAGACCAACTTTCAGCAATATATGGAGGAAAAAGAAACATCACAGAACCACCCATCTGCATATGTCCCCAAGGTAAAAAATATGGGTTGAAACAAACCCAAACACAACATCATGTTTAGCACCACCATCTCATATTCTCCTCCTATTTGTAATGATTAATATTAAAAGGGGGGAAATGGTTTAATTTGTTGACCATCTCTGTACTCTGTTTCCACCTTTTCAAGAATTTTTCTTGTTGATCCCCACAACTTCTCAAAAGTCCAGAGTGATCATTATTGCTAGATACATTAGTATGTCATTCCCAGAATGATTCCCCAGTTTTGGGTCCCCCAGGAATTTTAGCAAAAAATGTTCACATAGGAAAGATCACAGATTAAAACACCTGCTTTTCACTAGTAAATTCACTAGGAATGTATTTCTTCAAGGCATAATGAGCAGTCAGGAGCTTTTATCATTATGTGAATAAAAAGAACTAATTTGACAGTTCTGCCTTCAGTCTCCTTCTCACTTCTTTATATCAAAATAACAACTCTGACTTCATTGGACTACTGCTTTGTACCAGGTTTGGAAATAGCTGTGTCCAAATTATTTTCTCTTAATAATGTCCTCATTTTTCTTAGATAATTTTTAAAATTATGAGCATAATGTAAATGTGGCCACTCCTCTCCTCTGAACTGGAAAGTTAGCTATATCCTGTGCAAATTCCCTTGATAGTTTGAGGGCAAGGGGCACAGCTTAGGTCCACTGGTTGCAAAATGTCCCTCTAGTTCATTTAAGCCTTTCCATTAGTACTAGGCAGTCCTTTAATAAGTGCCTTCTGTTCTCCCATGGAAGAATACAATCAATACATCCTAAAAACTTACCTAAAGGGCTGGTTGAGGACAGAGAAGATGAAGTTTTTTCCAGCCTCCATAGCTTTCTGCTTGCGTAGTGTTGCTGCTTAAGGTTTTCTCCATATGTACCAACAGAGGAACAGACAACTACAGGAGATACAGTGGCCAATGCTGTATCTGAAATATAACCAGCCATTTCAAGTGTAAGCACAGAGACTGTAAAGATTTCAGAACATCTTTTTTGCAGGGCTGCATACAAAAGCTTGCTGACTAAAGTAATACTTGCTCAGAACATAACATATGGTACTATTGTTACTACTTAAACTGGAACACCACTAGATATGAATGCTGATGCATTTTATTTTAACATAAAGTGAAAGGCTTACCTGTGAACTTTTTATGCAAAAAGCTATATTGAAGCAGTCTCCATACCTGAGAAAACACATGGATACCTCTGTGCCTATCAGTGACGTGGAGGCTCCCAGAAGAGACTCCCTGTGGTCTCCTCATGCATTGATGCAGGTGTTGTTATAAATTTAGTGGACTTTAAAAAGAAGATATAAGATTTTTTTTGCAGGCAAGTCTTTATTCTGTCTTTTCTGATCAAACTGAACTAAGCTTCTAGGACAAACACACAGCATGGATGAAATCAGGAGACAACCCACAACTTATCTCTTTTTTGTGAGGACTGCTTACAATAACTTTAATATAACTTGAGAACTATTTTCTTTCCATTGCTTTATGAGAAAACTCTAAAACAACGCAGAGCTGATGAAATTTCTTGTCTACAATCATTTCAGATAAATCAAATAAATTAGATGACCAAAAGGTTACACAAATTATTTAAACATCTGAGTGAAATCTTATGGGACCCATAAACATTTCTCAATGATGAAACACAACAATAAGAGTTTTCTTTGTGGAGGTTATGCTGAGGTTGTCTTGGACTCCTTATATATAAAAAACCATAAAAAAACATTCTTGGGATATATATATCAAATGAAGTTCCCTCCACCCCTTACTTGTAGCTAATATTTCACTAAAATCTAATAGCACTATAGCTATAAACAATACAATATCCTGTACACAGGGATACACTGAATGCTTACTAAAGCAATAAAAATAGTATATAGTTATTTAGCACATTTACCAGAAAAAAAAAATCCAATATGAACTAAACATTATAATTATTTTGAAGTATTACCTGCCTGTTTCCCTGTATCTGAATACTGTGTGGCACAAAAGCATTCCCAAACACTAAAATAACAAGTGTAATAAATTTAAATTTTCCAAATTAAACTGTTACAATTCATTCAGATTTTTATTCTTGTTTGCAAATACCCAAATTTCCTTGGTCTTTCAAAGTTCCCAAACATCACATCACTTGGTTTTGTAGCTGCAGTTTAACTGGGGAACAGCAAGCTATCTTCCATCAGCTACTGTGTAATGAATCAATAGCTCTACACCTCCTTCCATTTCCTCTCAGGCTTAGTAGTTTTGTGGCTTATGAAATAAAATTAACAAGAAAAGTAAATTGAAGTTGTTCTGCAATTCCCCAATATTGCATTTGAACATACAAGAGGTATATGTAGAAATGCTTCTAGTATGTTCAATTTATTGTTTTATGGAATCTGAGCTTGCATTTTTGAAGTAAATAAGTATTAAATTACTGTGTTTCTTGCACTAGGAGCTTGTCTTGTAAGCTCTCTACACAGTGTTAGTTGTTTTGTAGTGTTTCTATGAATTTATGAGATTTGTACCTGCAACCACTATCAAACTATAGATCCAGAGGTTTTTATTCCAGAGTAAAGACTTGACTACTTACTCAGGAAAACATCACTACAGATTTCAATACATAAATATTACAGTATCAATTATTTATGGAAGAAAAATATCGAGAATGAGCAGTAAATCACACAAACCATGAGAAGATCTATAGTATCAACAATGCTACTAGAATTTTTCTTCTTGTTTGGACATAAATTGCAGATAGAAAATAGTGTTGTGCCAATCTGTCACAAAATTATAGATTTAAAACCACTAAAATTCAAGCCCCAGTAAATGAAACTATTTTTTCTTGTCATCCCTCAGGACCACAATACTATTGCAAAGGAAAAAGAAGAATAAGACATATTGTTTCTACAAACAATTCTCAAAAAATATTTATGTATTTTATAAAAAGCAGATCACTTAGGGGTTGTTCTTCCTCATATTGTTTTAGTCATTTTAAAATATGTTTCCAATATTCCTGCTTTGAATAGACCTGCAACACCTCAGAGAAAAGAAAAAAATTATAAATCTTTGAACCGTAGCTATTTTCTGTTATCCTATTCATATTTTTGCTACTTTCACCGTTAAACTTAAGGACACAGACATTTTTTCAGCAAATCAGATTTTTATTTCTTCTTTGTCTAAAGAAAAACAAACAAACTAATAAACAAAACCAAGCAGTGGCTTTTAAATTGATGCGTGCTAACTTTTTGTGGAGGAAGGACAACTCTTTCTCAGAGGGATAAAATAGCAGATATAATCTCACTAAATCATTTGGAAGTATCATATGCAAAGAAGGGCATTTACCAGCAGAATATATGCAGTAAAATTTCACAATGTTTTTTTGAATATTTCATTGCCTACAAGAATCTAAAAACGAGCTATTAACATCAGGTTGCTCATCTGCTAAATAAACATTTTTTTATTTGTTACCATAGTCAAGGCATATTCCTTTTGAGACTGTTACACCAAACTTCTACATTATCTGTTCATCATGACATTTAGACGCAAAACCACCTAGTATTTTAATTATACAGAGTATTTTAATTCAAATTTAGAAATAAAAACCTCTTCTTCAATTCTTATCACCAAGATCTGGCTCAGCAGCATGGAAATACATCTTCTGGATTAGAGATAATTTTTTTGGTTTTACTAAGGTGGCCATTTTATAATGTCTTGTAAGAACCCCTACAGAGCTCAGATCCAGCTGTCCATCTCATCTGTTATCTTTTCCTTAAGGCTGTTCATTAGTTGATAAGCAGTATGTGATTGCTGATGCCTTTCTATAGCTCACATTCCCAAATACAATGGAAGTGGATGAATTTCCAACTTTGTCTAACTAATCTATTTTAATTAGCGGAATACAAATTTTTCGCTCAAAAGAGAATTGCTGTTTATCACACAATAGAGTTTCAGTGAATATTGAAAATAAGTAGAATAACATGTAAGAATGAGGAAAGAAATCATACATTACTGAGCAGGTATCTTGCAACAGCACAGAGCCATAATCAGAGAGACACGTAGGAACACACCTTTTATGGACACATGGTCTACGGTGCACGTATAGCATGAGAAATAAAGTAGCCTGGAAAAATTCATTTGGAGACCACCAGTACAGGCAAATCCATTTTTGAAGAATGTTTGCTTCTTATTGTCAAAATGTTTATGATCATATATCTCCTAAGCTAAAAATATTCCTGTTGCTTGAATAAAGCACTCAGGGAAATGGCTAGATGAAAGTCAATCATGCAGCTTCGTTTAAGAATTTGACCCAGCAACAGGATTTCCATCTTCTTAAACATGGCTCTGTTGTTTTGGCAGATTTAATGTAGGATCCAACTTCCTGACTCCAAGTGAAAATACAGTAGCTCAGTTGCTTGGTATGCAATAGCTTGGTGTGCAGGAGAAAGCATTACATTAGTCTGCCAAATAGGGGGAGATTACAGCTCCACTTGTGGAAGACAAATCAGGTTCAGCGCATACATGTCACAAGGCAGTGACACTCATTTTTCCCATGGAATCAAGAAATCTCCTAGAGCAGCATGAAATGAAACTGGTTCAAGACACGAATTCTCCTGTGGTTCATTTTGTTCCCCGATGAAACAAACAGCCCTGTGGCACATCAAAATCTGCCTGCACATACACTGGAAACCCTTCTATTTATTAGCTATGTGGGCAAATTTTGAGTGTAGTTTAAAGGCCAGATCTGGCATCCTTTCATATGAATAATCAACACTAAGGCCAGTAGCTCTTTCCTAGAAGGACTGGAAGAGCAGCACCCAAGTTAAACAACATCCTTGGCATCTAAAAGCCTTACCTTTAAAAAGTAGAAATGAAAAGTGACAAGCTGTCACAGCTGAAGAGCACCACAAAAGAAAATGGGAGGTGAATGTCTCCGCATATCTTCTGAAGTCAAAGAGAGCTGGTGTCACCCTGCATCCAATGCTTGTGTTACCTTTGAATCCATCCTGTTGCTAGCCCCACATTAGTATTGCCATCAACAGAAAAAATATTCCAGAGTGGAGAGAACAGTAGTTTTCCTATCACTGTCCTGATATTAACAGCTTTGTGTGTAGGTAGATTAAGCATTTCACAGAATCAAAGAATGACTGAGGGAGAAAGGAACCTCTTTGAGATCATCTAGTCCAAACCCCAGATCAGGCAAGGGCAAACTTGGATATTTGTTGCTGGCTTTACATTATTGTTGTGTGCCTGGGATTTTTGTGGGATTTTTTGTTGCCTTTGGGTATTTAAAATAAGTAACACAAGATACTTCTATGAGAAAACACAAAAATACTTGAGTGTAGTCTGTTAGGATTGTACTAGAGGACTGTGAAGAGAAGAGAGTGCCAAAGCTGACAGTCTCATCTCTATTATCTGTTAAAAAAATACTCAGAGAGACTGATTTAACCCACCATTAGAACCACCCTGGAATTTGTCTGGTGGGGTACCTTCACGTTTCCTTCAACAGAAGCCCTGCAGCAAACTGTGGGGCAGACAACAGGGGTCTGAAATACAGGGAGTGATGCCTGAAAGTGTGTTTTTTTACCATGCAGACCAATGCAGAGTCATGAAGAGCTGCTGCTAATGCACCAGCAACCATCTATCCCTGCAAAAAAAGGGTTTCTTTCTCTCAGGCAAACTGAACTATGCACGAGCTTCCTTCTTCCTGAGCATTTGTTATCCTCTGTAAGTGCTCACACAAGATGCCAGGGGCCTCAGTGCCAGAACAAGTGTCTTGCTTGCTCTTCTGTCACCACAGCTTTGCCTTCACACTCCTGACTGAAATAGCTGTGTTGGCAGAATCCAGGGTAGAGCTGTGCTTAGTTTCTGGAAACAAAAGAAAAGCACTTAAGGGAAGCGAATATTTGAATAAATTTGTTATATGATGAAGACTGAAAGACAGGATGAAATTTTAGATCTCTATTGCTGCTACATGGCTCTACATCCTTTCTATTCTGTTCGTTTTGAAAAATCCCACACCTCGTTGTGATCACTGAGTGTCTGCTGGTAATGGCTGAGGTTTTCAAAGGACTGTTAGGGAGGCTAGTATAAGGGAGGTTAGATTTCAGTGAGTTCTGAGCAGATGATTCTCTCATGATGCCTTGATAATCCCCAAAAAATGTTTTCATTGTCTGATTAAAAAAAAAAAAAAAATTTAAAAGGGACTTAGGGTTCAAACACCAGAAATCAGTCCATAGCACTGAGAAAATCATTGCATAATGTTAGATTGCTCTTTAGAATTGGTGATTCCATTGTAAAAACAGGCACATACAGATGAATTGATCTTCTGACCTTGAGGGTCCACCTGGGGATAAGAGGAGATAATATTAAACATATAGACAGAAAAGATTACTTTGAGAAATTTCTCATCAGACTGAAATACTGGATCATCTTTGAAAAAAAAATTATTTCTGATGGCAAGGTTCTGGCTAAAGAAAATCCAGTTATAGCAGAAGAGAAAAGCATATGTTCCAGATACGTGCTATAAATAGACTTGGTACTCTTATGGGATATATCCACATACAGGAGACCAGCAATAAAAAAGGCCAGAAGAAATGTGCAGGAATTTTTATTTGTCCTGACAGTTTCCTGCATGCATCCAGTGGCATTGTTTTTTGGCTTTGTTTTTTTTTCTCATCGTATGTTTTAAAATTTAGGGTTTGATTCAAAAAAACCTAATTTGCATTGGCATAGTGACTTAACTCAGTGGTGTATTATTATTGTGCAAGCAGGTGTACCAGTAACTGCAAATAAATGCTTGCTGATGGAATCCCAGCAGGGTTTCTGATGAGTTTTCATTTTGTTGAACCTTACCCAGAAATTTATTGTGCAAAAAGCTTTGCTCTTAGTTCTTTGCCTGAAACATTATTTAGCTACACCTGGCCAAATTCATGGCAATTATACTAACGATTCATAGAGGACGTAGCAAAAATCCCATCAGCCTTTTTAAATCATTGTCTCAAAACTCACATATGAACAGTGAAAAAAATCCCCCTCAGATTAGTATGCACAATGAGACTTCTGATCCAAATGCTGTTCCCTGTATAACCTACATAAAGATAAAATGAAAGCTTTAAGGTGGAATCTGGGTGACACATCACTGGAATATTTCAAGTGAAAGCATTTCAAAGTAAAACCTGCTACTGAAAGCAAAAATACTTTTAATTATTATGATGGGTTTGGTAACACATTTGTCATATCATTAGAGCTGATTCTTATTTTACTTATTTGGGCTGAGAATATTTCTATATTTTATTGTTTGGGGGCTTAATGGCTTATTTGAGTCAATTCAGCATACCCAAGAAACACTGCAATGGGCGCTGCATGTCCCACATTCTACAGTCTCCTCTGAAGGAATTATTTAGGTCAATCTTTTCTACTTACAGTAAAGAGCAGGAAAAAAGTTTTCAGTAAAAGGGTGAAGAATATCAATTGATGCTTTTATACATATCCACTAGAGTAGCCACCAAAGGGACATATAAAATCCACATTTAATGTTACATAAAGATTTGCAAGTCACCTTCAAATATTACCAGGGTGATTATTTGAAAGCCATCAAAAAAGACTGAAATAAATGTTTTCTTTTTCTACACTAGGAAGTGAACATTTGCTAAAGCATGGGAATTAAAATGAATTTTCTTGTTTATTACACTGAGTGTTTATTAATTTCTTTAATTTACAATTCACATAAAGGTAGAAAAGTTGAAAAAAGCACCTAAGAACTGCTGAGAAAGGTTCTGTAGAGGAACTATGTTATTTTTCTATGAAGTATTCTGACCTACTTTTTTTTTAAATGCCATTCAAAAAGCCTATATACTCAGGGCAGTAAGAATTTTTTTCCAGCTTAAAGCTATATTTACCTTCCTCCTTCATTCCAAAAATATATACTATTGCACAACAAGGCTGGGGGACAGCAATGTCTTGGTATGATTTGTAAGTACACCACTTCCAGTTCCATTCAATGCAGTCTACCAGAACATCCCCAAATATATAAAACACCCCTCCTGTGAAGAGTCTCTGCTTCACAGCTTAACTTGTAGTGCTCACAGCTTCCAATACCATGGAAAGACTTGCAGACTTATCTTACCATGCTGAGAAACCACCATTTGGAAAGACTCATTACCTAAAATCAGAGCAGAGAGAGGCAGTAACACAGGTGTCAGTAGGTTTATTGACATCACTTCCAGGTGCTTTTCAGCTGTGGAAATATTTATGCACAGGCAGAAGAGGAGAGGTAGGAGAGCAGAGTCACTTCAATATCCACATACAGACATAACTTCCTTAAAAATCTGTCTTATATGCTTTGAGCAGGGTTCCTACGTGTATAAAAAAATCACAATTTATTTTGTATAATAAATCTCTCCTATCACTCAACATCACCACTTAGTTTTCATTAACTTGCCACGGTTTTAAATCAAAAAACATACGAAGCAGGGTATAGAGCACAGCATGTGTCTAGGAAGCCATTATCTGGTTAGGCCCAGCAATGAGTAGGAATATGATACCTTTGCTACAGTTTAGATTGGGTTGTTTTCTTTTTTGGCATCACAGTGCCACCACTCATTTGGGGAATACTGGAGTAGTTGCACTTTTAATAGCTGCTTTGGAAGGGTCTCTCCTGGGAGTCAGCTGTCATCACCCTTCTGAACAGCAGCCTCTCTTCTCTGTAAGTGGATGCTTCTGTTTCTCAGCTCCTGCAGAACTCAGCACTCAGCTAAATGTGATGCCTCCTTGCAGGGGCGAGGATCCCATTTTCCCAACAAAAATGGGCCCCTGCTGCCTTCTGGATGCTAAGTTGCCTCTGCAGCAAGTTAGCTACCAGCTTTCTGATCCCTCTCGCCTGCAAGCACAGAAGGAGAGGGAGCTGCTACCACTCCTGCAAGCATAATTTCCATCTATTTAAAGAGCTGTGATACACAAATCATGAGTACTCCAAGTTTAGCACAGCAAATTTTAGAAAAGTGTGAGTCCTGCCCCTTCTCCCTCGTTGGCCTTAGATGGAGCCTGAGCAAGGGCATAAACTCACCAACTCACCAAAAGATGGGTGTATACTGGGGAAACTGTTTTAGAAGCAAATTTGATTTTTTTTTTTTAAATTCAGTTAGGAAAGGAATGAGAAAGCAACTACGCAAGATACACAGGTCTTTTAAAAAGAAATATGTAAACAGAATTTTTATCAGGTCATCCTGGAAAAGATGTGATTGCTAAAGTGACAAAAATGTTTTATGTCCCTTACTGAGATCTGCATGATAGACTGACTGGCCGAGCAATTAACTGATTCTTTGCATTTCTGATCTCACTAGGGCCAGCAAGCACTCCTAATAGTTTCTAATTCCTCATCATGACATCCATTATGTTCACCTCTGAGGTGTCTAAATGTATTCCATGCACAATGGCAATGTTATGTAAAATGCAACATGACAGGAGTACTTAGAATTGTTCCGAGCTGCTCTGTGGAAACCAACCTTGTTTGTGCTAGCCAGCCAATATGGCATTTGCATGTTTTGGTTTTCTACAGGCACACTGAGAAACTCAAGTAAGGGTTTAGACATTGCAGGTGGTCTGGTGTTATATCCCTTGTGGCTCCACTAGAACAGAAACCCAAACACATACAAAAATAATCTATATCTGAAGGACAGGGATGCTGACAGAGAATGTCTGATGTTAGAAAAGCACAGTTACGGCTGCCTTCTCTTTGTTACAATGTCTACAGTGAATCTGGGGTAATGCTCATACAAGAAACAAAGAACTACCACAGAGGACCCCTAAATAGGAGAAATAGATTCTGAAAGGTGTCAATTTAAGTAATTTAACTACAGCAGAGAAAAAACAAAACAGTTGTCTAAAATCTGAGCCTTTCATTTACAGAAAGCAGCTGAGAGAAAATCTTACCTTTCTCTGAAGCAGAATGAAAATGGATGGTTGTATTACACAGGCAAAAAACTTTATTTTTAAAAGTGTGCTTTGCTTATCTATATAGCAAAGTATATATATAAAAAAAACTTAAATCTACTCATCCTTTGCCTGAACTATCAAGAGAGTTGCACAGGGGAGTTGAGCTAGGTGATCTTTACAGGTCCATTTCAACCTAAGCCATCCCATGATTCTGTGGTTCTATAATACAGTCTCCAAAATGCCAAAATTACAGAGAGCTCATAGGTTCATTGGTGTTTTCTTGCATTAATGCTGTATTGTAGCTACTTCAAGAGATCTTACATTGCCTGGGAAGGTAAGAGAGTAGCCACTTTGCAGAAAAGCAAAATGTACTCTATAGAAGGCCTTTGCAGGTTATGATTACGTAGGAAAATTGGTAAGACACTTTTTTAGGACTTCTATGATTTGTAACTCAAAAGACATTCCAGAGTCTGCTGAAAATAAACATAGATTATTCTTCTGCCAGCTGAGAGGAGGGAATCCAAGTTTCTTTTGGAGTTACCAAATGTCTAGGAACAAGTGCCCAGTCTGAAAAATTTGAACACAAAATTAAATATTCGTGACAGAACTTTCTCCAATGTATCAGAGTAAGACCTGCAGCACTGCTCACCTAGATTAACTAAGAGTGCTATAGGAACATGCAGAAATGTTCCTTATCTTCCTTTTTTTGCCAGACAAACTGAACAGTTATTGAAAGACTCCTTATAATACGGAGCTGAGATATAGTAAGCATATATTGCTTTAAAAGCTACTAGACCATTGATTTTTCCATATCATCACAAAAATAATAGATCCTTTTCTGAAATATATCAGAGCAAAAATCTCTGAAGAAAATCTGGGGTCAGACCTGGCAAAATAGAAGGTGAAAACAGAAAGCTTAAATTATGTTTTTTTCTTTATTTTGGGATGTGGATCTCACTCTAGTCTTTCTCTCTCTGAATCAAATCAAAGTGCAGGCAGAAAAGGTTTTGTACTGAACAGATTAAAGGAGTGGCAACAAATTGTCAGGATGATACTCATCCAGCATTTTAGCATAATTTAAAAAAAAATACCTTGCCTATCAATTGTGTTGTACAACTTCTCTGCATTAACATGTGGTGACTGGAAGGTAGCCAGGTACCTAATCAATACTTTAAAGGTTTTGAGGATCTGATATCCATAGAACAGCAAACTGGTAAATGAGGAAAATGAATAGAAGTCCACTACCGATGGACTCCTGCACAAACAGGAAAAGAAAAATCAGCACATCCTTTGAAGGTAAATCCAAACTCACAGATTGTTAGATTCTTTTAGAGCAGTCAGAGGCATATAGGTAGAAGATACCTTGTTAATGCTGTCCTCACTGAATTGCAGAAAAGCTTTCACTGGAGGTTCTTAAGGAGAATATACAATCATGAAATTAGAGATAAATAATTTGTAAAAAGATTCTGCAGATAAATAATTGGTTAAAAGAAAGGGGAAAAAAGTATTAGTAAATGGGAAGTTTTCACAGAAAAAGAAAAGTCCATAGGGGGTCCATGCTTTTGCTTTTCACTGTATTCATAAGTGATTTGGAAAACGGTATGTCAAAATTTCCTGATGATACCAACTTACTAAGTATGGTGGTATAGATTATAGTCAAGTGAACCACTGTCAAAGGACCTATTAAAGGGGACAGTAGCTATTGATATTAGGAATTGAAATTCAAGGCACATGCACAAAATAACCCTATCTTGATACACGAAATGATCAGTGCCAGAGATGGCTATTCCTATTTGGGAATGAGATCTTGGAGGTGAGCATGCTTGGTGGTGAGTGAAAAAACCCAAACAGAAAAGAGAATAAAGCTGGTACACCCCCGTACAAATCTGTAATACACCCACAACTTGAAATTGTGCGGGTCTAATCTTCTGCATTTTGGAAAGGGGAACATGGAAGTGATAAAAGTTCAGGCTAGGCCAACAAGAATGGGAAAGGTACGAAATGGTTTCTATAAGGGGACTTAACCTACTAGTACTCCTGAGCTTGACAAATAGGAGATGCAGTAGAAATCAATAAAACAATGAGTGACATAAGTAGAGTGATGATGAATTATTATATCTTTCCACATAAATGCTAGCAAAGTTAGCAGATGTTGAGTGCAAAACACAAAACAAAGGATCCTCTCACCATTAAGCTGTGGAATTTCCTGAAGCTGAGTGATATGAATGCTTAAAATTCAGATGCCTCCTACAGGTTTAGTTATTGGGAAGAAAAATTAATCACAGCTTATATGAAAAGAAATAAATATGAATATATTTATATTAATAAATATGAAATCTGTGCACTCTGGCACAGAGAGTCCTTGGCCCACAACCTTCTGGAGTTTGAGAGGAACTTTTGTATGTAGTGTTATAATATACTCTTTGTAGATACATCCACATCTACTAATGACCACAGTCAGATCCTGAATTTAAGCATTATCTAGTATGGCCATCCTGATGATCCTGAAAATTTTGCAGCAGGTTAAAAAAATGAGTCCAAGAAAAGCTCAAGGGAAACATTTAAAATAAGTCTATCTGCAAAAATATTTTCATTTACTAGACATACTTTCCAATCTATTTGTATTGGATGCTTAATAATTTTTATTTTACTTCCTTTTTTAACATTTTTCAGCTCTCTATGGGAAGAAGTTGGATCTAAAGGTGAAGATGCTAAGGAAGATCAGTTAAAGATCACAAAGAAAAATAGTGAAGTATTTCAGAACAACAATCAGGTAGCCTATTCTGAATTTAAAAGACCACTTGAAATTTAAGATGAGCAAAAGAGAGAATTATACAAACACAGAGCTAAGATTTCAAAACAGAAAAGATGAAAGAATTGTTGAAAATATTTTTTTCCTTTTTTTGCATTAGTGCATCTGACAGCACATGTTCCCTGCTTACACAAGAACGGATAGACTAAACCTCTTCTGGCTTTTACCACTTCTCTTAAAAACCTCAAGAAATCTCTTACTACATCCTTCCAACATTGAAGTAGATAATCCCTAAGCCTTTAAAAGATATATTGCTAATGAAATTATTTCATTGAATTATTTTGAAAATGTTTAGAGAAACCAAATTTAAATTTCACTTCAAATTTTAGAGTATCCACACTTTCAACAGTTGAGAATAGGCAAAAAGTAAATTTGGCTTAGCAATGGGTAAAGCCAGGCTTTATTCTTCCTTGTAGCTACATCATTCTTTTCATCAAGCACTTTTTAAAAAATGATTTCTGTGAAATTCTCTGCATAATCAGACCACTGAAGCTCCTGCTGGTCAGCTGTGTAAAACAGTCACTTAAACTGCCCTGCATAGCTACTGTACTTGTGGATTTTCTATGGTAAGTTCTTAAAGACATTATTTTCATAGTCATCAGAGGTTTAATTCATGACAACAAGAACACCGAGTTTCTCTTAAGTAAAAAATTATTGCTTGTGTCTTTTGTAAAGACTAAACTCCTGCATATTTCCTTTGTAAATCTTAAAAGGCAGAATAAGAACAGACAAACTGGAAATCTAAGCCTTTGGATGTAACATTTTTCAAACATTTTTCAAAAAATATAAAGTCCTTGAAGTACAAAAAAAAAAAAAAAAAGGTGAACCTTCTTACTTTGACAAACTTCCTCTATAGAATCAAAAAGAGATAAGTGTACAAGGGAGGAAGAAAATGGAAGAGGATTGTCATAGCAACCACTTAAGAACATATTCAACACAGGAAACAATCTGATTAATCTCCTTCCTTTTTAAGAACTCCAGGACATACTGCACCATCCAGAGTTGAGTAATGGGGCATTTTTTAAAAGATAGTAAATTAAATCTCACTTCATTAAAATTTGTAGTTTATTTGCAGAGCTTTTCAATCATTCAATGGAGATACAGATTATAGGGTCATAAACGTAAATTAAAAATAGCCAGGTCTCCTGTTTGTTTAAATTATCTAGGCTGTAATTAAGCTTGGTAGGAGACAAAGAAAAGGTTTTATTACTTTTAAAAGGTGGGAAGATAGTCTTGTACTGAAAAGAAAAATGCTATAAAATAAACATAGTCCATGTCTAGACACTAAAGAATATAATGCTGACTATCCTTCTTTCCCATTTCTTTACATCCAATCTACTATGCTACAGAAATATCACTGGCTTCTGAAAAACACCCTCAATTCATGAAACTGCTTTTTAGTTTTAATGTGTTCAATGACTACTTTGCCTCTCTCTTCACTGGCAAGGGCTCTGGTCACACCTTCCATGTTACAGAAGACAAAGGCAGGGACTGGGAAAAAGAAGATCCTCCCACTGTAGATGAAAAACAGGTTTGAGACCACCTAAAGAACCTGAAGGTGAACAAGTCCATGGGACCTGATGGGATTCACCCACGGATCCTGAAATAATTGGCGAATTAAGTTGCAAAGCCACTGCCCATCATATTTGAAGTCACAGCAGTCTGGTGACGTACCTGCTGAGTGGAAAAGGGGAAACATAACCCCCATTTTCAGGACTGGAAAAAAGAAGACCCAGGGAACTACAGGCTGGTCAGTCTCACCTCTGTGCCTGGCAAGATCATGGAGCAGATCCTCCTGAAGGCTCTGCTCAGGCATGCAGATAACAAAGGGGTGATGGGTGACAGCCAACACAGCTTCTCTAGGGGCAAGTCCTGCCTGACTAGTTTGGTGGCCTTTTATGATGGGGTCACAGCCTCAGTGGACAAAGGCAGAGAAACAGATGTCACCCACCTGGACCTGTGCAGAGCATTCAACACTGTCCTGCACAACATCCTGATCCCTAAACTGGGACAATATGGATTTGATGGATGGACCACTCCTTGGATAAGGAACTGTCTGGATGGTCACACCCAAAGAGTACTTAAGGACAGCCCTGAGGAGAGGGACTTGGGGGTGTTGGTGGACCAGAAGCTCGGCATGAGCAGTCAATGTGTTTTTGCAGCTCCTGTGTCCTGGGCTGCATCAAAAGGAGCACAGACAGCAAGGTGAGAGAGGTGATTTTCCTCCTCTACTCTGATATTGTGAGCCTCCACCTGGAGTACTGTGTCCAATTTGGAGTTCCCAACATAAAAAGGACATAGAGCTCTGAGCATGTCCAGAGGAAAGCCACTAAAATGATCAGAGGGCTGAAGCACCTCCCCTGTGAAGACAGGCTGAGGAAGTTGGGGTTGTTTAGCCTGGAGAAAAGGAGGCTCTGAGATGACCTTATAGCAACCTTCCAAAAAGCCTACAAGAAAGCTGGAGGAGGGCTTTTTACATAGGTGTGTAGTGAGAGGACAAGGGGAAATGGTTTCAAATTTGAAGAGGGAAAGGGCTTCAAACTTGAAGAGGGAAGATTTAGATTAGAGATTAGGAAAAAATTCTTTCCTGTGGGGGTGGTGAGATCCTGGCACAAGTTTCCCGGGGAAGTTGCGACTGTCCCCTCCCTGGAAGCGTTCAAGGTCAGGTTGGATGGGGCCTTGAGCAACCTGGCCTCATAGAAAGTGTCCTTGCCCATGCAGGGTGTTGGAATTAGATGATATTTAATATGCCTTCCAAACCTATCCATTCTATGATTCTATGATTCTGTGATTCTATGATTCTATGATATCATAGCCACTCAGCCTTACTCTGTCTCAGTTTTGCCACATGAAATAATCAAATACTTCTAGATTGCTAGGTTTAAGATAGAACATAGATATTTAATTACTTGCCCTTTGAGGATAGTACTGATATAAGCAATTCTTTATGAGATATGTTTGTGAAGGACTTATTTTCAGTTCCTACATGAGTTCACACTGAAGAATTCCAGGAAAGACTCATTATCAGATCTGCATGGAAAATGTCACTCATTAGCAAATCTTTATTGCAAACAGAAGAGCAAGAGGCAGCAAATTTTTAATAAAATATTCCACCCTTTTTTCAAAAAAAGCCAAAGTATTAAATACAGCCAAAGCCTTCTTTTCAATTAGAAAGTTTTAAATTCTGCAAAAAAAGCCAATAATTTCTTCTGCTGGTGACTAGTTTTGATGGTATTTCTATTTTTCAGAACAGGAAAATTTGTTCCAGCAATAGGTCGTTTGCTATTCCTCAGGTTTTTAGAACTAAAGTGCATTTCCTTTCCTCTGTGTAGCTGTTTATATTCAAAAGTCAAGGGAAAATACTGTGTAAAAGAAATTAAAATTGTGGTTTTTACATAAGTGAAATCTGCAATTATTATGTAGGAAGTTAAGTGCACCTATTTCAGATCCTTCAGGAAAAAGCACTATTATTGCAGCTCTTAAACCCTGCATATTTCTGAAGTATAAATTTTTACCCTCAGGGGTTCCTTCTTCAGATGCAAGAAAACCAAATGCAGAAACTTATTCCAGTAGAAAGGAGAAATTATAAATTTGATCCCACTCATTTCCTAAACATTAAGCCTAATTCTCCACTCCAACCCCAGGGCAGAACTAGAGTGTTTACCAATGTCTTGTTACATCTCCTTATTTCTTGGTAGGCTCCAGGAAAGCACCCCTCAGTTCCCCAGTCAGGCAGCATTGGGTGGCCCCCAGCCAGGCAGAGCAGCAGAACGGCTCCATGTCACCAGGTCTGCCTCAAAGACCTTTTCCTTGCAAACCTCACACCTCCTGTGCACCCCCTTTCCGGCCAGACCTCACCAGTGCTCTCCCTGCAGGAGCCTGGAATGGCCACTTGCCCCTTGGCCACCATCTCTGAACAGCCACGCATCCCTCAGAGTTGCTCCCCTCCTGTTGGCTTCATGGATGAAAGCTTTGCTCTCTGTCACACAAACTTTTAACAGACAGCCAAGCTGTCCTAACAGCCACAACTTCCCCAGGGGTGAAATGGGTGATGGGGGGCAAGCAGACACTTTACTACCCTACAGACCTGGCAAAATCAGCTGTTGGTACACTTTTGCTTGGTGATGTCCTCACAAACACCTCCTAATACCTCAATATCTGCAGCACAGTACTCAAAAAAAAAAAAAAAAAAAAAAAAAAAGCATTGTGTGGGTTTGCTGCCATTTGCCAGTGAAAACTGTTTGAAATTTAAGGTGAAAGACTGGTATGGCTTTGCAAGGCCACCCTGAGCACGGCAGCATCCTCCACCAGAGGACCCCTGTACCACAGCCAGCCACTAGCTCCTCAAGTTGAAGGTTTCTTATTCATATTAATTTTGCTACAAAAAGCCACCAGTAAAATACATCCACATTTTTAGCCATTACTGTTTGTGGAATATAAGAATATATCCCCTTTCCTACATAAACCTCTGATTCTTGCTTTCTCTCTCCTCCTCTTACACTCACAGGCTTCTTCCACATCCCTGTTCTTGCCTGGTCCCAGAAAGTGACCGAGTCATGTTTTTAGAACTAGTTAAGGTTAAGTTTTGACCAATCTAAAGCTGATGACACCAGTAATGTGCCAGTGATGGTAGCAGTTGAAACATGCCCCTTAAAACTCAAAAAAAAAAAAAAAAAAAAAAAAAAGCACAAACCAAAAAAACCCTAAAAAAAGAGGTTTGGCTTCACTGTTTCCAGATGTGCTGCACCAGCCTATGAATTGGCAAGGTGGTGACCTGAAAGTAGCAGGGCAGAGGTGGAGACTGGGAGAGTCCTTTTTCAGTGAGAAAAAAGATATTTAAAAGAGAAACACTGTGAATTTCAAAGAAAATGCTCTTAACTCCATTCCCAAGAACACACACAGAGTGGGAACGTTACGGTTTGTCCATCATGTGATGTGGACATAAAGATTTAAAGATTTATAGCTCATGCTTTAAACTGTCAGACATCTAATCCTATTTCTGGTGTTTTTTTGTTCCAAACTAGTGTATTTCTTATTTAATATGTTCAGCCTTTCATGTTACAATAGCTAATTCTTAAATCAAATGCTCAGCTACTGGATTTCAATTTCACTATTTGTTGTTTCATGCCTTATGAGGACTTAGTTAAAACTCTTTATCAAGAGTTCCTGCTATTTTCCTATTAATACTAGGCTGTATTTAATGAAGTCCCAACTAAGTATGTGTTGAAAGTACATACTTATTCAACTATTGTTGCTTTATGTTGTCCTTACCTTCAATAAAGGATAAAGTGGTATTACTTATTTTCTGTATAAATACACTAATTTATGATAGACTTATGTTGTACTTATACAAAATCAGGAGTAGCTGAACACATCAGAGGGATTAAGTGTCAAGCACTGAAGAAAAAGTCACATTGTGCAAGTGCCAAAATTTTAAAATGATACTGAAAGGAGAAGATTAAAAAAGACAAAGCACTAATATTTTTCTGCTTCTTCCTTATTGTGGGAGCTGTGGTTACATATGTATATACAACATATGGAGAAGCTGAATCCCCACTCTGGAAGCCTACAGGAAATTGGACTTCCTTCCAAAAACCTCAGAAGTTGATGGATTTTGGGTTTGTTTTATTGTGTGGGGTTTTTTTAGATTACAAAGTGGTAAACATTTTCCTTCCCTGTACTTAACCTCTGGATTATTGTACACAGAAACACCAGAAATCTGAAATCAGTTCTAGAAGAATCCATATGAATTTATCTCCCAAATCTCCAAGCAGAGGTTAATGAGTGAACAGTCCTTGAACCTACACTATATCTTGAGCCTATTGGCAAATGAGGACAATCCACAAAGCAGCAGAATACATTAAAACAACTTCCAAAGGGGCAGATAAAATGCTTTTGCCAAACAAACAAACATAATCAAAAGTCACACAAAGTTCAGCTGGAATGAACACGACCACTTTAAAGTGGTCACTAATGACAAACTGCCTCCCACAAACATTTCAGGGACAGAACTGGTCGGAAAATTTCAGGCATATAGAGTCAGCTGTAAATAGGTTAGGCACTCCTATTATCATGGTGCTGATCACTAGCAGAAATAAATCTGTGACCTATAATATTACCTATTGGCAAAATAATTTTGTAAGTATGATGGGCAAACTGACAAATGTGATGGGAAATTTTTGCTTTTATAGCTAAGGATTAAGTTTTATGTATACATCCTTTACTTCAGTGCAGCTATCTAAAACTTGTACTTTATTTTTTATGTCAATACTCACTAACTTCCAGAACTAATAAAAAGGGTACAGTAAAATGAATTAATGAAAGGAGTATAATTTATCCCTATGAGATATCAGTGTATAAAGACATATATTATACATGTATATATATATGTATACATAACTATGTATATGATACCAATGCACAATAATACACTGATTTATTTTCACATGTAAAAAGTGAGCTGTTGATCAAAATATAGCAACAAAAGAAACCAACTTTTTTTGGTTGGTGGTTGGTTGGGGTTTTTTTGTTTGGTTTGTTTGTTTGCTTTCTTTTCTATCAGATAATCTTGTATAATAGGTAATCTTGTATCTTAATAATGTGGAGGTTGAAAGAGAAGAAAATGCAGTATATTAGCATGAACAAAGCTACACAGTACAAAACAGAAGGAAAAAAATTTAAAGCCAGTAGAAACAAGTTAAGAGCATTGCTACAGTGACTCCTTGGGCTGGATTAATAAAGGCTGTTTACTGTCTTACAGGGGGATACCAAATGAACTTAGGAGACAAGAGGTTCAAAACAGTGAAAAGGAGGAAGCTGAATAGTTAAACAGTGGAGCATATCTTTGCTAGATGCAGTGTTTAGAAAGTGATTTTGAAAGTCTTTTAACCACAAACTCAGAAAATACATTGAGGAAGTATTATTAAATGAAATTTCTGGTGGCTTTCTGTAAGCAAATATCACACCAAATGAAATGCAAATATATTAAAATATGTTACTATTACCTGGTTTCTGATTTCAGTTTCTGACTTCTATTCATTATCATCAAACACTGTGTAAAACTTTGCTGAGTGATCTCAAGTGCTGGTCCATGGCTCAACAGTGACTCGTAAAAGTCACACCTGAAAACTATGCATGCATCTTCCTGAAATTGCAAGGAAATAAGCCAATAAATAAGATAGAAATAAAACACATAAACAAACACTAATAATTCCATCTAATTTTCAAAACAATGTAAATTACTGAAACAATCTGTAGAATTATTGAAGGATTTGGGACCAGCATTTTATTTTTTTTTCCTAAAATGATGGCTAAAAAGATTCAAAAGCAGCAATCTGTACATTAGCTGCCCTAATGTATCCACACTGCCAAACATTTTCTTCTGATTCTACAACACTCTAGTAACATTTCCTTAGTTAAGTGAAAAAAAAAAACAAACAGAAAAACCAAACCCACCTTGTTTTGTTTGGAGGCTTTGGTTGCTTGGAAGCACCGGAGAGCTTGCTTGAGTAAATCAGACAGCAGAGTTCAAGGTCTATTATATCTCCTCTGTGTTACTCTGACAGCTCAGTCATATGTCTTTAAATCTACAAAAAAAAGAAAAAGGAGTAGTTTTGTGAGTAGTAAAATTTTAAAAACTCACCTTCCTGTATCCTAAATGTTTTATTTCTGAATTTCCATGGTCAGCTAAGTTTTTCTTTTTGGTGGGGCTTTCACTGTTCCAGAGTAGTTTTTCTGTTTTCTGATAAGATAGTCGGGACGACATGACAGTAATTATGAAACTGTTTTGGAAAGATAGTCAAGAATTTAAGGGGAAGGAAGGAAACACATTTATACAGTAACCATTCTGAAAACCAGTCTATATCTATGTGGGTCTTTTTGCATTTTCACCTATGTTGGCAGATGGAAGATGTGGGGTGCTCTTCCCCAGGATTAGAAGCATGGTATCATGTCCCAGAAAGAAAAACTACAGTAAAGTTGAGCATATGACAGTAGACAATGAATAGATATTTATATTTTAATTTATTCCTATTAATAGACATATGAGCATTTCATAATGAGGTACATGAGCCTTGCTTACTACAGTAAAAACACCTACACATATATAATATTAAGCCAGGAGCTCCAGGTCTGCTTATGGATTAAGGCCTTTTTTATTAGGTTATATATTCCATTACTTTTCCTTAATTTTCTTGTCCTAGTTTCTGTGGGCTTTTTACAGTAGCACTCCATTAATGGAGAACTTTTCCAAATTAGCCTTAGAACACAGCAGAAGATTTTATGGATTATTACCCATAAAATGGGTATCCTATGTGTGGGTATAAGTATTCATAACAATATCAAATGTATTAATTGACACTGATAATCTATAGATGTTGTGTGTTTATAAAAATGTTTGTGTAATAGATTTGTGGGGCTTTAAATGTGGGTATATGTGGTTGGATGGACAGATTTTTAGAGTATTACATTTAACAGGAAGAGAAGAATATTTTTGTACAGGTACAAATCTCTTTATTGTCTGAATATTTGGAAACTTCATGCCATGATTCTGGTTTAAGTCTCTTTTACATTATCTCCTTTCCCAGATTAATAAGCTAATAAAGAGAATCCAAAAAGTAAAGAATAAAGCATGTGTGTTTGAAAATTCTTCTGTATTTAGGCATGTTGGGAATACTGGGCACTGATCTGATTTCACAACAACACAAGACAAGCTGACAGCAGAGAACCCATTTATCCTTAACACAGAGCACAAAGTAAATATTCAGCCTTGTTGTTTGAATGTTCTGTCTGGACACACTGCTCACATATTACATCTGACTACATTACTTTGAACACGTTCAGCTACAACTAGCAACAAACCTTTGTGATTTAAATTCCTCAGTCATTTTTCGCTTTATATCTTCCAGATTTTATGATGTCTCATCTTGAACCAACTGCCTTGGGCTACTATTGCTCTAACAATGCTCAGTCTGGGAAACTGTCTAACCCAATGGAAAAGGTAAAAATCAGAAAACAGAATCACATGGACTCTGTTCTCTTAGGAACTGTAATTTATGCTCTGCATGCTCTCCACAATGTTTTCACTTATTTTTCCTCACACTTCCATTTTCCATTTTCTGAAATCTACAGCATTACAGATACATTTATACCTCTCACTACTTCCAGTATTGAAAACATTAAGTATTCTGAAATCATAACTCAGACCCTAATAATATAAATATTAATAAATATCTAACTTTTACATTCCATTTTTTTTAATAATGTTTTTGCAGCCCTCACATCAGAACAGAAGAACCTGGAAGGTGGCAGTCATATAAAGAGAATCCCAAATGCATTTTTTTGAAAAATAAAGTGCTTTTAAATATCTTGTGAGGCATAATTCTTAATAGTCTTAAAAATAAACAATCCATTGGTTCTTTCATGATTTTTACTGGTCATTAAAAAAAGCAGAAAAGAAACAAGAATTCCCAGATACTTTATGTCTTCTTGATCTTTACACAAAAGAACAGGCCAACAAGCATGAACTGAGCTAAGAGACCTAAGCAGCCTTCAGAGTTGCATTGGAGGTTGGTCCCCAGTGCAAATGCAAAAGGTGAGAAAAGAGAAGAAAGAAGTAAGAGGAAAGAAAAAAACAAAGGGGAAAGGAAGAAAGGGAGAGGGAGAGGGAGAGGGAGAGGGAGAGGGAGAGGGAGAGGGAGAGGGAGAGGGAGAGGGAGAGGGAGAGGGAGAGGGACCTGTGGAGGACCAGTACATTAAAATATGTTCATTTGAATTTAGCATTATTTTCCTTAGTACTTATTAATTGTACTTTTCTCTCTGATGACTTACATTTCAGAAGGTAAATACCACTTAGGTCACCTCCACGCTGGCTGGAATTTCACATAATGGAGAAATCTTCACAAAAATATTAATTCCAAACACGACTGGTTCCAAAAACCATGCAGAGATCTGGCCTTAACTGTTTAGGCAGGAAATGCAATAATTTAGTGCTAGGTACTCTGAGTGACAGAGTGATTGTAAAGTTAGTCTGATTGTAAAAAAAGGGGAAGGTGCCTGGAGGAAAAAAAATACTCATAACAAAATTGAGTTTGAAAGGCATTCAAGTGATATATTTTTAGTATGTGCTTTACTGTATATTCATGCAAGTCGTTCATTAAAAAATGCATGTTCCAAGAGTTCAGATCTCTGACTGAAATGCCAACAAATACAGCTTTGCACAAATACTGAGTAGTAAAAAGATTAAAAAAATAATTATCCAACTAAATGCATTTAGTGAGGTTTAACTGACAAAAAAATACAACATAGAACTGGAAAGTTACAAATTATTCAGGCAAATCTCCATCTGGCTTTAGAGTATACAAAAGAAAAATAACAGGTAAACAGATATTCATCAATGAATAAAGGAGTACGAGTGAGCTGAAAGACAGAAATTGGTACGGACAGGAAAAAATATCTGAGCTGCTTGTGAACTAAGGTAAGGTGTAAATGAAGTAGTAGAATGAAATACTGGTATAAGATGGAACAGTAGAAACTAAAGAAAAAGAACCATAATAAAGCTTTGTGGATGTAGTTTGAAATGGTTAAGGCCAGTAAACACCTTTGTGTGTGTGTGTTTCTCTTTGAGTTGTTAGAATACCTATTTCATGGTTAGAATTTCTGAACAAACAGCAATGACTGTGGACTCCTGGGTCTCCAAGGCTGTTACAGGGAAGAAAGATAAAGCTCCCCACTTACCAATAAGCAGCAGCAATCAAACCTTAGTTATAGTACGTGATATTCAGGAAAAATGCAAAATCTAATCCTTAGAAGCTTAATTATAGCACTAATTTCAGAGGTTATATGCACTAGAAAGTAAAATGAGAAAATAAAAGATATAAGGTAACTAATACACTGGGTAATTAATGTTAAGTCCAATTATGAACTGCATCTATTTCAGGATATTATAGTAAACAGATTCATTCACCAAATACCTACTGAGTCAGCACAAGATGATTTTATGCTGGTTTTAGATGAGGTTTTGGTACATAACAAGGACAGAAGAGCTGACTGCAGAAAATAACCTTGAAATGGGGTGATCATGAGTGAATTCAATTTAAACTCAGATTAATAAACTATGGATTTCCATTCCGAAAAGGCAGACTTTGAGATAACAGAATCATCTGTTCTGCACTGATGAGTGTATGTGGAAGAGTCAAAAAGTGAAAGAAAAGATGTGGAATTTGTACCCTAAGGAAACGGTAAAAAGTTGTGTTACGAAAAGAACGCTATCTTACCTCAGAATGGTAAGATTTGCTTGCAGAAAGCCCAAGATCTCTGTAGTCCACAAAGAGACCATTTTTTCTTAAGTTAAGTCTCATCTTGGCAGATGTGTTGATGAGGCAGAGTGCCAGACCTTGAAAAATGCTTCATATTCATCATTATCCATATTATCGTGTCCTTGCATACTCAGAAAGTAGTTATGTCAAAGATAGTCTCACGACTGGCCACAAAGAAAGTAGAATTTTTTCCTACTTCAATATATGAAAAATAAACTAAATGTCTGGAAATCATCTGTAGACTGCACAGACCCTCCAGTGTTCCAGCTGTTGCCATGAGCTTCTGGATTAATCACCCACATGCCAAAAATTCTTAAAACCCACTAATAGGTTAAAGATGGACAGAAAAGCTTGCTGCGAACAAAGACATTATTAGCAGATGGAACATTGCAAATCATTATCAGAGAATGAGAACATCTAAATAAACACATTTATATTATATCAGTTTGTCCTGTGCTGTCAAGCAAAATGTTATCATTTAACTATGTGCCCTGAGACAACGTAAAAATTCTTAAAAATACCATTTGTGCCAACCAAACATAAATGTCTATGCTTACAGGAAGTGACTCTACAGTGAAGGTCTTGATCACTTGATTTTAGTCCCTTAAAACTACCAAGTGAGGATCCAGGAAGTGTGAACTGCTGGACAATTAGTAGGTGAAATAAAGCAGAAGAGCAAGTAGAGGAACATACTCAGCTATTATCAGATAAATAGGAAAAATGTTGGTTTGACACTAGTCACAAAGTTACCTTATATTAAAAAAAAAAAACAACATTATTCATTGTTATTGTTCTGAGGAAGTACTGTATTGATATGTGTTCTCATGGATGTGCTCAAAAAAAAATCCAAAATGGAGGAACTTGGTCTTCCTCACAGAATTGGAACATTTCAGTAGAATTTTGTATTTCTCTTTAATGGGAGAAAATTTCCTACAAAATGATAAAAAATATTTTGAAGCTCAGGAAGTATTGACCAGAATGGCTGTCTTTCGAAAAACTCAAAATTAAGACACAATCTTTGTGTCAGACTTTCTCTGTCATTACATTCTACTGACATAACATCAGTAAGACTAAATGTGTCTTGAGATAAATATATTAATTTAGCTGATGTATCTTACTGTTATAACATCAGTAAGTGTGACTGTGTCTAATACAACTTCACTGAATTACATTGATCAAACATCAGGGAGCAAAATATCACTGTATCCATTCCTACCCTTATAACTGTAAATCCATACTTGAGCTGACATGTCTCACAACTCACTGACTGCTCCAAGGATTAACATAGAGATAAAATGAAAAAGATAAGTAAAATTAATCAAGAAATGTCACAGATTTTAATACCACCTATTCAATTCCACTCTATGGCCACATGTCAAGCAGTCTTCAATTTTTTGACTCTCTCTCTATATATATATCTTGTTACGTAGTTTACTATAATTTTAATCAATAATGCTAAAATAACAAGTTGCTTGTTTTTCAAAATTGCCAACTTCAATATTGGCAGAAATGTCATGATTCTTGTAGTCTTAGTAGATAATCTGGCTCAGTGGCCAGTCTTCCATTGACTTTCCCAAGCAGTATGTCAGACCTCTGATGGTGTAAACTTTACATATAATAACATTTTCTCTTAATACACAAAACCTATAAAAGAAATGAATAGCATCCTGTACTTTGAGTATCATTCTCCTGATACCAAAATAAAATTTTCTTATGTTTTCCTGTCATAATAATGTAAATTAATTTACCGTTTTATGAAATTGAAGCTGTATATCATATTTTTTTATTGCTCTGTAATAAAAATGGGAATATTGCTTAATTCACAGAGGGGATTTCAATCATAGATTTATAATCATAACTTTGAGTAGCCTGAATTTTCAACTGCAAGCAAATACATTGACCTTATTTTGTACAAAACTTAGCAATTATTTTTAGCAGCGCTCCCAAAGATCTGCGTGAGATATTTTACATTCATTTTTTCAGTTGTTCAGCATTTACAAGTAAGCCTTAAGTTGTTCAACTACAAAATACTGTGACAAAGCAAGTGTCCTTAGGTTTCTAGTCCAGTATATCTTCAGTGTGAGAAACCATTATTGTAAGCATTCAGTCTTTCTTCCTAATAGTCCTTACTCTTATTTGCTTAAGATTCAAAACCTGGAACCTGATAGCAAATACTTTTTTAAGTAAGTTTTAGCCTAATTTTACTGCACTATCTAGCTTTGCCTCTCTTTCATTTCAGTCCCTTCTGATTTTTCTTAATACTGATGAGAATTAGTTTTTAATATGTTTGTGCTGTATCATCATCTTTTTAAACTAGGGTATCAGACAAAGTCACTGTGTGATAGTGTACTTAAGAAACCTTTTCCTCTATGCACAGAACAGCACAAAACATACAGCATGTACTTCTTTCAGGATATACACACAGCAGTGTTCCAAAATGACATCCATTTTACCCATTTTTGATCTCTTTACATTGCTTATATCTTAGATTAACGCAGAGTTAAAGGCTTATTTTGACACAAATGGCTCTTATTATAGTGCATTTAAGAGATTTATAGATTCAGGGAGTTGTAATAAATTAACTGAAGAGAAGGCAGAAAGCAGCTTTTGAGGATGTGAAGAAAGGGGGTGAGAGTGTACTAAGCAGACCCTAGAAAGAAGTAAACTAGGTTGGGAACAAATAAGGAAAGACAAGGCGAATAGTTTCCATGCACTGGAGTGATATCTTCTCTCATTTAATGCAAACCCATCAGAAGAGACTGCAAGGAGAGCATTGCTTTCATTTGGTTGTCACAGAGAAGGAGACGAACTGATCTGAAAAATATTCAAGATTCTCCTAGTGAAAGACAGATTTTTGTCCCTTCTCAATGTGATTTTGCACATCCAGAAAGGAACATAAGAATGACTTGTGCTTCTTCATTAGCTCTCCTTTAGTGGAAGGGACCAAGTAGTTCTCAATGATAAGAAATGACAGGGGGAGGGAGTGAAGAAAAAAAAAAAAAAAAAGCACATTAGATGCATAAATGCAGTGCCACAAAGTTAGCCTCAGCTTGTGGGTCCAGCTGCTCTTCTGTAGCCCACTGGCACTCTGTTAAGGGTTGGGAGGAATTAATTCTGCCTAAGGGAAGCAGAGCATGCCAGGGAGGTTCTGAGCTGCTCACCCCTCAGAGGGCTGCTTCTGTGCTTGGCTGGCAGGACTCATCCCAGGGGAAAATGTGGAAGCAATTTCTGCTCTTCACTAAGCACAGGGGCTGTAACTCTCCATGGAATGGGAGAAAAAACCCTTCTGGCACCTTTGGCATCTTCTTTCTCCTCTGACATTTTACACCTATAAAAAGCCTACGCAAAATGGGGCTCTAAAAATGAAGCTGAGGATTTAAAATGAAGCAGTTACCAGTTCAATCACGTTCATGCAGCTTCTGTCCTCACCCAGAAGCAGTTCTTTGGAAAAGGACTTTGTGATACCTTGCTTGTAAATGGTGTGAAATAAAATTAAGTTCTCTGCCCTTCCTTGGCAAAAGCAAATATAAAAATCACTACTATAAATGCTGCACCCATCTTGTAAAATGTATAGCTTTTAAGACTATAGCACACATGGTGAAAACAGATCAAGAAAACAGATTGAGGCTTTTTAAACCATCGGTTTTACCCTGCCAGCTACACTTATTCCCACTGTCATTTACTATCAACATTTTAATGTTCCAAAAAAAGTGTAAAGACTCAAACATATTCTTGAAAAATAGTATAAGCTGCATGCTAATGAAGGCACTCTTCCTTAGGGTCTGTCTCCTGATATTTGTCAATAAATGCATTTAAATTTCTATAGTAAATAACGTCTGCTCCTTAGAACATATTGCAAAGCACCAAGAAGAAATAGGATGATAACAAGTATCAGGCATTGTTACTTTGCTAAGAGAAACACGAGTGACTCCCTCCATCAATCACCACCTCCCCCTCCAACCTCCTGAAAACTACATCTAATTAATTTATGTATTGTTCAAAAATTTGGATTGCAGAATAGGGCAAAGTAAATGTTATATAGTGGGCAGATCATTAAAACAGCACAAGTTTTTTTGTGAACTGTAAATAATGAAAGAGAGAATCAGATTTGTGCCATCATTCTCTGCAGCACATGCAGTAATTTTAAGAAGCTGAAGCCGACATCTGACTGACTTCTTAGCAAATATTACCCCTGGCTGCACTGGCAGCTTCCAACATAGTATCTGAGAGTGAAACACTAACTGACTGCTGCCAAGCCAAGGCTGAGCCTTCGCTTTTAGATTGCCTGCTTACTGTATTTCGGCTTGGTTTTGTTTGTTGGTTGGTTGTTTTTCTTGAGATATTATTAATTTGTGAAAGTATTTACATTTCTGCTTTACATTATCTTAACACACAGTAACAAGGACAAAAAAAGTATGCAAATACTTTCTCCCTCCAGTGGCCCAAATAAGATTTATATACTCTTATCTCTTAGCATTGTTGCTTTGTGCCATAAAAGCCATGAGAAATATGTGAGCATAAGAAGGAAAGGATAGCCAAGAGGATATACAAGTAATTTAGTTTTTATCCCAAATATAAACAACAATATTGTAGTCTGCATAGATAAGCACTGCTACAGTTCCACCAGGAGGTTCTGCCTGCTATCTACATAGCATGATATTTATCATTCATACAATGACCTTCAATCATTTACTTTGCTGCACTACTAAGGCTGCTCCATAGAATAGAGGGCGATTTTTGCAGAATTAAATAATATTAGTCTTTCTATACAGCTGCTTGATGTAAGTCTACATTCGCCCTCAGGGTAAACAGGGCAACACACTTTTGCTTAGGTGCACTGCACAGATCTCCCAGTGACTAAATTATTCATGAGTAATCTGGATACAAAATACAATCTTTGAAGCATTGACTAAAAATCTGTGTTAGTGCTGGGGATGAGGTACATTTCTGACCCAGGACATCCCCAGGACATCTGAGTACTACAGGACTGGAAACAAGAAGCATTTGATCCACTTGTTCAAATGAATACATGGATGTATCCAAATATGTTTAAATTCCTCTGCAGAGGTTTGCTCCTGAATCTTTCCTAAACTGTCTCTGCATAGAAGGATGATCTGGCAAGCAGGGGGTCCCACCTCTCCCTGGGGATATAGAAATATCCCTAGGATATTTCTGTAACTTGAGAGCATCACCTGGCTCAAGGCAGGCACAGGACTCTAGGAATCAATTCTGCCCAAACTACTCATGTTAGCTGCACTCCTTTAAGAAGGAAAAAAAAAATAAAATAAAATAAAGCCATTTTTGCTGGGACTGGAGCACAGAGGTGCACCTTTACTTTCAGCAGACTTCATGAAGTTGTTTTATTCATATTAAAAGGGAGGAAAAAGAAAGGCACACCAAATCACTTGAAACAGGGAAAAGTACAGCAGCTATAAGAACTATTCACCTCCATATTGCAGAGCAGCAGAAGAGATCAGGGACATATTTCAGACAAGCAGTGTATCTCAGCTAGGCACAAGGAATTATTTTAATCTTCTTTGCGCCATTCACTGGGCTAAATCAAGTTATATAAGCAATAATTCCAGAGTTTAGGGACAAGGGCTGCGCTTAGAATCCCTGGATTTCTGTGGCTGTTGTCAGAAATAAACAAAATTTAAGGTGTATCCCCAGTATTAGAAAGAGTTGCCTTGAGAATGACTAAAGGATCACTGAAGGTAATGGACACACCAGAAATAAAAAAGAGGAACCTGTCTGGTGGTGAAGTAGTTGAAACCTACAATTGGGCCAAAAAGATGAGAGGTTTCTTGTACACCTTATTTTTAGTAGCAGTGGAAAATGCTGAAAGAGCCTTCTGTGTAGGCTTGTTGGGTTTTCTTCTAATTAAATTTGCATTCAAACCTAAGAGTCATAGAAGAGCTAAAAAGAGACAACAAAGATATATAAAAGATTTTAAATTCTTTGAATATTTATTTTAGGTTCTGGATGAACAAATGAAATATTCAAGCTAGATGAAAGACTGGACGAAACACATGCCAATTTTAGGCAAATTTAGAATATGGCCCAAATTCTACTTTTCAGCCCTGTCCAGTAAACATTGCCAAACTACATTTGGGGGTAAGTAATAGGGAGGACTTGAATACAATTCAGATAAATCCTCCCATTGATTCGGGGGGGAAGGAGGGGGGAGGGAAGAGGAAATGTCCTCTCTGTAATTTCAGGAAAATGCACAAATCAGAATTACAATATTAAAAATAGATGTGAGATCATACATTTTGAGAAGAATTATTTTTGTCCTTCAAATGTGTAATAATGAGCTTTCATGGTCAGCCGGGGTTATTTATAAAGGTGCCTGCATTTTTTCTTTTCCTTTATTCATACTCTCTGCTTCTAAGGAACATTTATTCAGTTTCACAACAAACATTTTATGCTTCTGTGTCCTGCAAGGTCAACCAAGCTTATGAAAACCAAGCTGCTATCTGTCTGCCTTACTTCATCACTAAAATTCCCAGACAGAATAGAAGCTCCAAAACTCATCAAAACACTATCAGTTAGACTAGAGAGAATTAGAGCTGAATACTAATTTTAATACCTCTATTCTGTATGCACAATACAACTGTACTTGAGGTTGAAATAAGTAACATTTCTTGAAGGACTCTTGTTTATTCACTCTTCCCCAAAAGAAGAAAAATAACAATTCTATCTAATGAAATGAGAAGGTGAAGGTAGTTTTACTTTGTAAGTGAGTTAGTTAATGAGGCAATATCCTCTTGAATCTTTGAGATAAGCTCTAGGTCAAATGTAGACAAATTAGCATAACATTCATATTAATATATTTCAGAATCAGATACAGAAACAACCTGCACTCTGAAACCTGCCTAATCACAGACAGCTAATTTTCAAAGGAGTTTTGGCACTCATTATGGTGATGGATGACAGTACTAAAAACATCAACATTTCCTTGAGATCTGCCATGCTTTGTAGGCACTTCTTTTATGTACTCCACAAACTGTTTTTTATATTTTTCATAATTTATTTAGATACTCAGAGAAGTAAAATGAGATACCTTGCTGAAGGCATTTTGCCATGCTTCAACAGGGCATTTGTGTGCTTTCAACACAAATGATCCAACATAGTATCATATTCTAGTATCAGGCAGTTGCAGATATGTACAGCCTATCACAGTGCAAAATACACAGACATTTGGAGAAACACACACATTTTAAAGGAAAAGGCCCCTGCAACAGTTTCCTCAAGTTCCAATGGATTCAGTCAATGAGGCTGGCTTAAACTGCATGCAATTCTGTGGAGTTCATCTGAACTAGTTAACACAGCAAGCCTGATTCTGGAATGCAATGCATTCCTTACAGCCTCAAAATTCATTGCTGTTGGAGAAAATTCATTTTGAAACAGTATTAATCATCAGCAAAAATGAAATGCAGCCCTTTGCCCTGTGAGTGCTGGATTTTGATAAGCAGGTACTCTGGGCTCCATCTTAGAAATGTGTTAAGCACCTTTGGAGGTGATGAGCACACTCAGTTTTCACTGCCTACAAAGGAAATTGATGTCTTTTGGCATCTTCTGGGTTCAGGCTCCTCTGGATTACAGCAAAAAAGAACACAATAGACTCATGCCTTAGACAGGGCAGATTAGCCAAAAGCACATATGCCTAAAAATAAGAAATGCTGGAGATTGCAAGGCAATGGTAGGGATGATGGGAAGATTTATCCTGCAAGTTAGTAAAACATGGGCTCGCCATGGGGCTACTAGCAGTGGAAACTGGAGAGAAAGCCAAAGGAAGGGAGCTCCTCTTATCTGACAAGAGAGCCAGCAGCATCTTGGCAGTCCTGGGCACAGACACAGCAGCTGTGAGTCAGGTTACAGCTTTCCCTTGCCTGCCTCAGGGGCTCTGCTCCCACTCCCTCACCCTCTTTGTGATAGGAACAAAACCTGGACCTCACTGGGTGCCAGGGTGATCGATGCCACTGCAACATTTCTTACAGTGGTCCCTTCCAGCTTAGCACTGCACATGTCTTTATCACCTAAATATTATTTTTGCTCAATTTCACAGTACTGACCCCCTTGCATCATCTTAAGATTCCCTTTCCTGCTTACAAGTTCCAGCTATGGCCACCTCTCTCCCTTTGCTGTATGGGGCTGTGTAAGATGTAGCAAAAAACACCAAATGAGATAGTCTTTATGCTCCTTCAAGCATTGGTGCACTGGTGAAATCATTATTCTTTCTTAAAGGGCTTATTATCTGCTGGCACCTTCCTAATCACTCGTAAACATGATAGTTGGGGTCTCTTATGGCAGCTTGGCTGGCATGAGCTCAAATCTAAGGAGAAAAATTGTTGGTGACATCCCAGTGTGGGGACTTACTGGCACAAACATTGCTGACAACACAGAACAGAGTGGCTTGAACACATTTTAAATTCACTTGGCGTGCTAAGGGTTCTCTTAGTCAAGCCACTAATAAGGGCTCAAATCCTTATTCCTGTCCATATTCCTGCATCATGTAAGAAGAAGGAATTAAAACCATTATGATGAGGCCATGAATTATGGAATTTGTCAACAAAGGAAGCCTTGTCTTCTGGATATGTGACTACTGCATACATATGAATCTAACACAGTATTTTAATTCAGTTGTTAGAAGTGTTGTGGAGTCTCCACCCAAAGATGAAGAGCCTTAAATACAGGCAGAAAATAAATAAATTAATTACCAAACCAGAAAAATATAATAAATCTGATTTTTTTTTTCCTTCCTGCAAAATTTCTCTGTGGCTGTGATATGGGAAAATTGCTTTGTGACAAGCTGTTGTTCCTCTCAGATATTAGATGCTCACCTTTGTCGTAGGTTAACAGGCAGTTAGAAATTTTCTACCAGTTTTCTAGAAAGATCATAACCATGTCTATCCATTGCACCACTGATTCTGCTGCATTGTGCCAAAACCTGAGTTTTTTCAAGTACATTGCTACCTTGCCTAGCATTATTTACTAGCATTGAAAATTTATCTTGCTTCTAGTCAGATTGACAGTAGTCTTAGTTCTTTATGTATCTCTATGCTTTCTGCCATGTGGATTCTTATTCTTTAGAGAAGGTCCTTGTAAAACACCACAAAGCTATCTCCTGTTTCTTTAAATGTCCCCCCAAAATCTTGCATGTGACTTGACAGTTTGGCTATGCTTCAGCTGCTGCTATTCGTACACGACAGAATAGATTGTCAATGAGATTTTCTGGCGTCCCTTTGCTCACTTATCTGAGAATGTAAGGCCTACTAGAGGGACTGTATTTTAACTCTCTCCTTGGACATCACCTGGCACAGAGTGGTTCTCTTTCAGAAGCAGCAGCAGGAGACAGCTGCAGCTTGGTGGCTGAATGGCTATGGCCAGCTCAAGAGACCATGTTGCAACTATCCCCCTGTGAGTGATGCCTGCATCAAAAAATACAGCATGCTGACTCTAAGTCCTTCTCTCAGTACTTGGCCCAACATGTCAAGGTTTCAAAGCTGGGCTGGCAACTAAATGACTGACAGATGCTCTCTATTAACCCCTCTCCTTTCCCAAAAAGGGAAAGGAAAGAGAGTAAAGGAGGCAGACTTACTGGATGGAAAATAAACTACACAGCTTTAATGAAAAAATTACGATAAAAAAAGGAAATACTAAATACGTACTAAGAGATGCTAAAACAATACCATGCTCTCCCCTGCCCCAGTAGCTCTCACACACCACTGAAACTGCAGAACAAGCCATGGGAAACTCAGATGTAGACAGAAGCTGGATGCAGGAATGGGATCAAAGACAGACAACCAGACAGAGTCCTCCCATGGATAAAGAGAGCTTGACCCTCCTGATCCCTCAGGTTTACCCTGAGTACCAGGCATATGGGATGGAATACTTAATTTGGTTAATTTAGGTCACCTGTCTAGTCTGCTTCCACCCCAGAGTAAGATCACAGGTGTGGCCCCTTTTCCACCCTTTCATTTCCAGAGCACAAGAAGTCTAGCAGTGGCCTTGGTTCTGCATAGCATTCTCCATCAGTAGTTATAAACACTGAAAGATATTATCAGTCCTAGAAGCAGACATTGACTGGAAAACATGCTGCTAATTTCAGGAAGTGAAATTACGTAGAGGAGATTTAACTAAAAATTAAAATTACTAGAAAGAATATTCGTTCTGTCCTGGCTGAAACCAGGACACAGCATTAGATTTACTGGCAGATTACAGCCCTTATATATAGTAACTTAATTCTTATGCATAGTAACTGAATCCACTTTTTTGTATCGAGGTTTAGGTACTGATCAAAACTGACCACAAGGTCATATATGCATAAACATGTAACATTAAGTGTTTAGCTGTTCAGCCCCACTTGATGGAAACTGGAGAATACAACAAAAGGAAAAACCCAATTAATGCTTTTAGGGTTGGTGGGGTTTTGCTCCTCACTGTCTTTACAATGTGTTTCATCTTGTATCTTTAAATATTACAGATTCACAAGCATTATGCAAAGCTTAATTGGCACAATGGGGGGTCAGTATTTAATGAAAGTAACTCTTGTTTTTAATTATAGCATTTAAGATCATCTTATTGTCAAGTGGAATACAGCTGTCCTATTTTTTATTTGGCATCTATGGTTAGATTTAGGAAAGATTCCACCACTTTCTCCTTTTACAATGAATGCCATTTCCCAGATTTTCAGGTAACTGTATAACTATTTATATGTTACATATTTTGTGTGGGAGCTTTCTGAAACGAGAAGTAAATAGCAAATGAATCGAAGGCATTGTATGAACATCCTAGTGGAAAGTATTTTATTATTTTAACATTCTATAAAAGAAGAAGGGCAGAACTTAATTTTTAAGTATCTCACTTCAAGAGTTCTGTTTTAAGTTTAAAGCTTCTGGCATATATGCCCTCTTTTTTTGCAGTGTCTTCCTCCTAAAAAGTGAGTTCCATGACTAAATCAACACTAACACTGGAATGATTGGAGAAGATATTTTGGCTGCAGGTGATTAGGTTTTAAATATTTTACATTTTCAGTAATTTAATTGATACTATAATCAATATTTTTCACATCTAAGGAACACTGTATTGGATTAGAGATTTCTATCTTGTAAGAGAATCCAGCAAACAAAAGAATAAAACCCATGATGAACAAAACATTCCAAATCCTGTTTGCATACAGATCCGCACTAGACCTCAGCAGCAGCAAAAAGTAACTGTATCCAGTCATATACACATTTCAAGACTGAAAAAAACCCCCATAATTGCTGTGTTTATTGCATATATCTTTTGTGTATATTTTAACCATATTTGCAATTTGCAAAGCTATTTGCCTGATGGCATTATTATAAATCTATGAAATCCATCCTTTGAACAGATGGTGCTATAAAACACAATTGTATCTGGGAAGAGGTGTTTGAAGACATAGTATATGTGTAGACATACATGTGATGACACCTAGAAGACCACAACAGCTATGTAAAAGAGATAAGCACACCAAGTGGGAGGTCCAGTTTCCCAGAATGGATGATAGGTATGTCTTTTTCATAATATCAAATACCATCTTTGCAATGCCTGTAAAATAATACCCAACCGGTATAGAAATAAAAATCGCCACTGGTACCTCAGCAGTATCTTTTTCCTGAAAGCTTTGTATTCCCTGTGGATGATCTGTTACAGCAAGAAGGAGATAAACAATGTGTCATGTTATTTAGTTTCTCTGCATTTTCAGGTGGATTTTCTTTTTTCTTTTTTTTTAACAGAACAATGCTATTTGTATAAGTACTGAACAATATTTTAAACATTTATATTCATCATGATGGTAGCAATGTTTATTTAGTAAGGTTTCAAGGCTATTTTTTTTCATGAAAATACAGAGTAGATATAAAAAAAGCCAACAGGATATTATTTGATTTGATGTATATAAGAAGCTGGCTCCAAGTGCTGAAATTCATACCACATGTTGGCATAGCTCAAGGAGAGCAAATTTGCAATGAATAATGATAATTTGCAGTGAAAGAAATTAGTGCCTATTTTGATTAGGAATTAGCCTTCTGTTCAAATTTCAGTACAGTGATGCATTCCTGGTTGGAGCATTAGCTGGGTTGAAAGAGTAAGAGAAAAGCTGGTGGACAAAGGGAAAATTAAAAATAAAAATATTAAAGAGGTATTTCTCTACTTCAGTAATACAGTTCAGTAATAAAGTAACATACAGTTCAAACAAAGAAATCCTAACCAATGTGTTAGACTTAAATGCACGTTTCTTATGGTATGCAAACTACAACCTTTGCCAAGGTAGGAACTCCTATTGTTTGGTTTTTAGAAGAATTTTGTTCACCTTGCATCTTTGCACCTAATCACACCCAAATTGCTCCATTTTGGAGGCAGGTAGAAACTTTATCATTTTGCTGCTTCCTAAAAAGAAATCGGCACTTCAGCAAATACAGTATAATCTGTACATTTGACCTGGTCTGAAGATAATGTAAGCTTTCCCTTACTAATATTAACATAATATTATACAAAGCACTTCACTGTCAACTTTGGACAATGGGGTAGATGCTTAGCTAACAACAATTGCCATCAGTCTTCTGACTTCACAGGGCTATGACATAACATAAAGAGTTTGAGGATGTGGTACACACTTCATAATGACATAAATACAAATATTGCCCAGCTAACACTTCCTTCCTTCCCTTCAGCTCTGTCCTGGAAAATGAATTTGTTATCCTACAGCAATTCATGTTCAACCTATGGAAGCTGGCTTTAGAGCTATTTAAATCTTCAGCTGCCCCTCTACAGTTCCTGCTCAGGGTGCTGCACTACAGGGACTACAACTCTTACAACTTCTAGCCAGGAGAAACATATTTCCAGAAAGAATTGGCTAGCAATTCATCTTTATGTATTGAAAAATGTGGCAGCAAGCAAATGAATTCTGAGCAATCTCTGCTCGGCAAAAGTCAAAGCGTTGACTGTGATGAAGTGGAACCTGGAAGGGTCTGCCATTCAAGTGTGCAAGCACTTTGAGGAATTAATCTATGAAACAACCACAAAAAAAATGCTAGCATTTCTGTTGTGGTGCCAGCTGTCAGGGCTCTGACAGTTTACCTCAGCGTTGAATCTTCAGAACAAAGGAACTAGGTCATGAAACAGAAAATTTAAACATATTCTCTATGAAGCTTACCTTAAAAGAGGAGCATTCAGGTTACTCAGTAAAGCTCTGAAAAATCAGATAATTACAAATTTAGGGCTGTATGTTCAACTTTAGCTCTGCTTCTTTGTATATGTGGACTGTATGACTGCAGAAATTATTGTATATAAAGACCACAGTTCAGCTGATGGCAGAAAAGGAATGCTGTTATTTGATTTAAAAGGATTAATTGAAAGAGAGGTTTAAAATATCTCAATTAACTCAGTGCCTTCCTGTCAGTGATTTTAGGTTATGATTGACCTGACAATTAAAACTATTCTTTTTAAGACTGAAACTCAAACAATTAAAAATACAAGAATATTTCCAAATATTCTAAAGGAATTATGTTATTAAGGACAAATAAGTTCTTCTGCAGAATTATAATAGATATCTGGATTTTTTTCACTCTGAAGAAAGATACCTAGTATCTAACATAGCAGCCATTTGTTTTCACAATTAATGCAATACATATTTAAGCTACTGAATGAATCTGTACTTATGCATTAAAAAGGTCCTAAGCTAAATCCAGGGAAAGCAAATCATGAACAGATGTAGAATTAATCTGAGGAGGAAAGGATATCTCAATACCCTGGCCCGTTGAGAAAGAAGCACCTGGATGTGATAGTAGCTCAGTCTGTATAGAGATGAAGTCTTTTCAGCCAAGCTGTATGTTGCACTGCAATAAGATGGGAAGAGACATGGGTCTGCTAATTTTTGGACCCACTCAGGCCCCATCAGAGACTGCTTTGCTAAAATCCATGCACTCTTCTCATTCCCTAGGCTCTTCAAATTCAATTAAGTGTTCTAGCACTCATTTCACCATAAGAGGAAGCAGAAATCTATAAAGCCTTGTTTAAAAAGGGGAAAGATTTAGACAGCATGGGAAAAAGGAGACAGTTGTTTCCTTTTTAACTCTAGGAATTGTAAGATGTCACCTCCTTGTGCATCCTCCCCTCATAGCCCCAACAAGCTCTGCCACGCTTGAGTTCCTAACCTTAGTCACCTCACCTCTTTCATTGCCTCAGTTTCCCTCCATCTCCAATCACGGTTCAGCTCTTTGGAGCCCAAGATGCTCTAACTCCATTGGTCAGCAGCACCACTTCATCTCTATATTAATGTTTATTCTCTGTATTTCTCATCCTTCATTACTCCCTATTGAATAAGACAGGGGAAGATGCAGCAGCAAAGAAAGAGGAGTGCTCCCTCTGATGAGTTTCTGCTCCACTTTTGCTCTTGGACACCAAAACCAGTTCAGAAAAAGCAAGGCAAGGACTTTGGCTGCCAACAGGGAGACACATTCTAAAGCAATCTTTTGCCTACCCAACTACTACTTTTTCAGAACGCAAAATAACCAGTTGTTTATAGCCAAAGGTTCTGACAAAGATCCTCTTCATTCATTGTGAACCAGCTTCAACTTCCATCTGCCAGACACTCTTCAATGTACAGCTGCCAGTGTAACTAAAGAGCTTATAGCTGAGTGAGTGCAAGTTTTCAAATGCTGATGCTCTCTGCAAGGGCAGCTCTGCTCCTAGTTCCCTTTTTTTCTTCCTTCTCCAGCAGTGAAAGGAAGGACACTTCCCTTGTTTCCAGAAGGCAACATTAAGGCAATACATTTGATTTGCCTCACTGTCTACCAGGCCAGAAATGCATGTACTGCATAAAACACAAGAAGTCTTGCAAAGTTTCTACTGATACCAGAGAAAATACTACCAATGCTAACATAAATCAAACCTCTCTTTTATGAATGGGCCATTCCATAAGGGCAGACAAAGTCTTTAATGAGGCTAACTAATAAACCTGGAAAAAAACATGGAAGCTTTTGGGAATAAGTTCTTCCAAAATGATTTCAGGTCCTGGGTTTATGGGTCAAATCTGTTTAAAAACATTGGTAGCAAGTGCACAGTACCATAAACCAGACAGAGAAATAAGGCAGATTACATCTAATATGTATTTACAAAGCCATTGCTCAGAAACTGCACAGACAATACGTGTTTCCTAAAGCCATTTTAAGCACACTGAAATATGCTCCCTGACAAATTCATCCTTTACAACCTCTTCCAAGTCAGAAATGGTTTTCAGTTTAAAATCAGCAGATGCCATTTGTCTAAAGCAGTACAGAAGCGCTATATCCTTCTGCATAAAGTGCTTGCTTAGTGAAGATAATTTGGGATGGAAAATGTATTATTTTTATTTTCTACCCACCATGGCAATTAAAAACAACAATTAATTATGCGAAGGTGCAAAATGATGATTTTGACTACACTGCCAGAACAATGTATGTGGTCCCCATGCAGTGACTGCATCCCTGATTGGTCCAGGATACTGCAGAAGGAGAGATAGAAATCCTTCCCTCGGGCAATGTTGCCCGCCTCATTCATGTTGATTTATTTCACAAATAACCTCATTGACTTATTTTATTGACCTCCACAGCAGCAGGTTTTGCAAAGTAAAACCAAAATATTTTCGTCTTTCATGGAAGTTTTTTATTTCACTCTATTTTTGAATATTATTGAGAAAAGCATGTGGTATATACAGCATCATATTTTACAGCCTGTCTTCTAATTTAAAATTGGTTATGAAGGTAGCAGAATTAATTCTAAAAGAATGAAAAATTGGATTTTCACCTATATTTACAGTATCATTTAGGGCTCACGAAGCCCAAATTACTCACTATCATTGCTATCACACTGAAGCACACTCAGAAAGCAGAACACCAAAAAGACTCTCTTTTCTTTAATTATGCCTTTACCTCCACCTTCACTGAAATAGCATGCCCTAAGGCAAAATAGAGAGAAACAGTAAAGACTTCCTTGAAAAGTTCATAAAGCAAACATGATCCATATATCTAAGTGTCTATTCCCCTCGTACCTTCAGGGAGAGAGGAATATTATTGAAATTATTAAGTTCATTTTACTGTCTAGTGCCTTTGAATAGTATTGTTAAATTGGAAAAAGAGTATCACTGCACTCTTGAAGCCAGGGTCTCTAATCCAGTGCTGGAGGCAGACTGAACCATACCCACATGCTGCAGAAGATTAATATATTCAGAATTATATTATACGTGTCAAGTTAAAGTGGTCAGGTTCGCACTAATGCAATATCCTGGCTTAAATGGATCAGTCAAAGCAAGTTTTCTTTGGGTTTCTGAACATTTTTTGTTGAACTGTTACAAATATAGAAATTACCGTAATTCACTTATTTTTATTCGAACACTTCTGATAGTTCAAATTCATAAAGATGTGTCATATCACATCATACATCTTCCCAATGGTTTTTATTGAAGGTCTTAGGGAAGATTTTCCTGCTACTCCCTTCCATGCTTCATCAGAACATTCAATTAAAATATTTCCATGGGGATGCACAATATGGACCCACTAACTAGTGTCAGTCATTGTGAAAAAAAAAGAGCCAATGCATAGGGTAACTGCTTATTGCAACCACTTTTTTTCATGGCAGCCTGTGTTCTTATTGTGATTCAGCAGAACTGCTGAGGTATCAATTAGTATGTGCTTTCTAAAAGCTTTTGTAATTCATGTTTAAAATGCCAGCTTCAACCACAAAGCACAGCAGTCCCATAATCTGCAAAATAAAATTTTGGGCTCAGTTTCCATTTACCTAAATTTCTTTGATAATAAAAATGTGTCTGCTGAAGACATCTGTTACAACTCAGTAACATCTAATTTTAATGGCAAATAATAGAGTTCAGCTCCATAAGATTAGAGGTTATGGGCTAGGCCTTTTGGCTGCCTTCATGGGCCTGCTGAAATTTTCTGCCAGCCGACTGAATATATGCATTAAAAAATCCCAAAGACTCAATGATTCCCTCCTCCCTCTCAACCTCAAAATAAAGCAATTTTGTCATCTCTTAATGCTTTGCTCCATTGCATTGTTGAGCCTATGGCAATGCCTGTTTGATGGGACTGACAATAATATTATTTCTTTTCACTATAAATACAGGCTAAATGGGGAGAAATCCAGAGTTAATTATATGGTGGAAACATGCTTTGCTGGAGAGTAGGTTGCAAAATTCCCTGTGTTTCAGGGCAGCCCTTCTTGCATTCCTGGCTTTCAGATACCAGACTTTGCCAGCCTAAAGCTTGAGACTCAGATCTTTTTGGATCCAACTCAGTCTTCTAGCACGTGTAAATCATCAAATGGTACACAGCTACTGTAAAGGATGCTTTTGGAAAAGAAATATAACAATGCCACTGATTACAATTAAATTGTCTGTGAATATTAACCAAAATTCTATCTTCCTTTTTAATCCAAAACCCAGTGAGAGATATTTATGATCCATCTGAGTCGTGTATATATATGTATATATGAAATAATCACAAATTAAATGCCTGTGAAAATGATAACTAGAGACAGGATACTGTCATTTCAACTAGCCTCTAAACAGAGCACCCAATCCAGTGAATCACTAAGTAGAACTGCTTGCTAGGACATGCATGAATAAAATTGTGGAGAGCCATTCACCAGAGACTCCAATGCTACTGAATACATATCTGTAAAGCTGGCAGAATCTGGGAAGATTGTGCCATCACAATCAATCTGTCCCATTTGGAAGCTGAGTAGCAGAAATATCTTCATCTTGGGAAGAAAAATGATCAGACATCCCACAGATTCACTGATGATAGAGAGGTCCAAATGGGCTGCTGGGCTTTTTGAAAGAGAGGAAAGCATGTGCCAGGTCATGGTTTGGGTTTTTTCTGCCCTTCTGTGCCCTGTTTACCCCAGAGCATGTGTCTACTCTCGCTGTTCCCAGGTCAGCAGCTTGCACACTTGCTAAGATAGTTTACTACAATACTGTTTCTAGAGATTATCCATGCATAGACAGCCCTTAAGGAGTAGAAGAATTATCAAATCTGCCACTTGCATCACTTGTACAGATAAAGAAATCACAGCCCAGGAATGAGAGACTGCCCTGGAATAACATCACAGAATATCTCCCCTGCTATCTCCAGGCTTTCCTCACAGCTGTTACTTAGGAGTACTTTTAATACACTATGGTCCTGGTTCTTCATTATATCACTTCTGGTACAGTCATCAGTTCTACAAATAAAGTGAAAACAAGGTGGCAGTTATTTTTATTTAATTTTAGCAGCGCTTTATGAAAAATCCATAATATAAAGTTCAGAAGTCAGTGACCAACTTCAGAAATAAAAAAATTGTTTAAAAAAACCCACCCACATTTAAAAGGAACAAAGACTTCTGATGAGTTGCACTTTTTTTCAAGAATAAATCCATTAAAAAATCCTACACCTCTCCATAGCCTTTTGTCCTTCCTTTCTTCTCTGTGTTAGGACTAGGCTAACCAAGGGCACCCATGTCAGCATGCCAATCCAGCTGACTTTGTGAACACCAGCATAACAGGGTCAAGGGGGATGCAACATAGGAACAAACCAACCACACCACCAAAAAGAGGCTCTGTGGATATAGTTTCAAACTGAGCCAGCTGAATGGTCTCCACCACGGAAAAGATTTTTACCACCTCCATCCTCCAGTCCTTCTTGTACTGGCTCTGACCTTCACATAATTGCTAAGTGAGTTTTGGTAGCCAAGTGAAAATAACAAATTCACATTAAAAAAACCAACAACAACAACAACAACAAAAGAAGCATAACAACCCCAAACAACTGTTGCCCTCCCTTTTTTTTTAAGAACAGTTACTGCAAGCTCACCTGAGTGCCACACCATGCTGAAGAGAAGCAGCAAGAAGGTGAGGCTGACAGGGGATGTGAAGGAGGGGGAAATGCCTCTTCTTACATCATTGAAGCCTTGTCATGAAAACACAACCCCAGTGAGTAGAGGATAATCCTGCAGATTTAGCTGAACAGTCTGGAGAATAAGCAATACTTACTTTCTCTTCCCTCTTGCTGGAGCAGAAACTGCTGGGAAGCAGACAGTGAAAAAAAGACAAGCAGGAAAAACTGGTAATCTCTCTCTTTCTAGTCATTAGGTCAAACAGTTGAAACCAGTGCTTACCACCTGGGCTAGAGCACCTGCTCAGCTCCCCAGGTAGAGAAAGTTAAGAGAATGCTGAAATCACAGCCACAGCTCGTTTTCTCTTCTGTCCAGGATTTAACCACCCATCTCCCTCTTTATTGAGGATGTGCCATAAAGCAACAGACGAGCTCTTTGTGATGGGAAGATTATTTTATTTTTGTTCATTGTGGCTTTTTTTAATGAACAAATATTAGGCAATCCTGTTGTTTTCATCTTCTCTGAATTACCCCACATATGACTTTATTCTATTGTCTTTAATGAAGCTCCCTGTGTTCTGGACACACCTGCAAAGCTCTTTAGCAACAGAAGATTGGTCATTATCAAACAAATCTTTCTTCACCTCTCACAACTCTATTTATGATATACTGACTAATCAATCGTCGGAGAGATTAAAGGTCATCTTTATAAAATAAATGGCTTATGGCTGCTGCAAATCATGGCTTTGAGATTTATTGGAAAATGCTGTAAATTGTCAGTCATGTTATTACACAAATAAATCAGATAGTTTCTGCAAATTGATTAACTGATTCCAATTTTTTTAGGAACAAATTGTTGCTCCAGCCTATTTTTCTCTTTTCTTGGACAAAATGATTGCTTTGTAGTCCAAGTGAATGATTGCCTGTGTGTTCAAGGCCGCAGTTATTGCTTTAGGTTTCTTCACACACATTGACATTTCTTCAGTGTTGTTCACCACGATTTTCTTTCACATGAGCATTGCTCCTCATTTGAAAAGACTGAATGGTACAGTTGCTGCTTGAGATACTGAAAATGTTTCACTGCCATAATCAGCATTATATTTATATATGGAACAATCCTACAATTATTATAAGTAGAATTTTTCAAGTTTCACAGTAAAAATAGAGGACCAAGAACAATTTCCTACACTGAAAGCGAAACAATTAAGACCCTCTCATTATGCCTGGCTTGCTGCAAACATATCAATATTGCAGTGTGAGGAAGGGAAAGGAAATTAATGTAATGTCTCATGAACAGAAAATAAAGTTGGCTCAAATTCAGGACATCCATTGCTGAGATTGCAGTGAATTTTCTTAGTGAAAATAATTATACAGAGGTACATGAAATTAGAAATTAAGAGCCGACTAAGCACATCTAACTTGCTCTTATTCTCACTGCATTTGCACCATCTGTGTGTCTCAGATAAATCCCCCTGGGTCACAGCTAGTAGACACGTTGCTTGAACTTACACTGTCAAATCAGATTACTTTGTTTCATTTCAGCGCCTTGTTGCTACAACCAGCCTCAGTGCACTGTTGCAGGATCCCTTCTGGAAAAAAAAAGATAGATTCCTCTCACCACCTAAACCCCTGGCATGGTGCCATGGCTAGATCAGCCTAGGCACCACTCAGATGGGCTGTATAAATAGGTCTGCACTGGGGTTTTCTCCTGCTGTAGAGCCCTGTCCTATGGCAGTAACAGGTCTTTCATCCTCGTGCATCCTTTTGGCATGCCCTGCCACAGGCATAACCTGAGCAGTCATGTTATCAGAACACAAATGGAAAAGGTTGTCATCCCTGGCACATTGCAAAGATACATCAATTATTAAAATTTCCTGAAATAGCTAAAACATCTCAGGATCAGAGAATGCTTGACAGGGCCAGGAGGCTTCTGCCTCCGACGACCCCAAAACTGGGAATATGAAGAGATGCGCATTGCTGCATGAGCTTTTGTGGTCTCTTATAGAAGAATGAACCACCTCAACTTTCTGTTGAGAATTTGCTATTCAAAACTGAAAAACTAAAAGCATCCTACTTGAAGATCCATCGTGAAAATTAGTATGGATACGTGAAAATTATAGAGCAGGCAGATTTTGTGAACTGAATACCCAATGAGCCAGAGGGATCTATGGGTGAGACACAGAAAGCTGTATGAATCTGCAATCATTCCATGCTATGTCCTCTGGAACTATCCAGCTGCCCTTAAAAGATCTGTAAAGAGAGGGGGGCTGAAAACAAGTCACTTAATGCCAAGTTCAAGCATTTTGGTGGAATAGGAGCAGAGTAAATTTACATTTGCAGCACATATGGTTGAGGTGTACTTCAGACCAGACTAGGCTATTCCAATGGGCCAATAATCCCCACACACAGGATGATCTCAGTAAAAGCAATCCCAAAATCTAGGTTTTCCTGGATGCAGGCCCCATATAGGCAAGTCTAGGAATCCATGTATGGTCTTTTTGTCTGTTGCATGCAGAAGACTGAAGCATGTCACTTTTCCCCCCATGATGGCCCCTAATGTCTCACATGCAGCCACAAGTTTTGTTTCTCTTCCTGATCATTTTTGGTACTTTCTTTCCAGCATCCTTTCTTATTCTTTCCAAAACTTTGCTAAGTGTGGTTGAACTTATGCTTCTGCTACTGTAGGACAAAACTGTAAATGAGCAGGCAGGGATCCTTCTACAAAAGGAGAGAGGAATAAGTTAAAATACAGCTAACTACAGCAACTGCTTTGTCACTAGCTAATCTTAAGCTCTGGGCTCAGTCAATGAGCCAGAGAGGAGGGACTGCAACATTGTCTAGGTCTGGGATAACCATCACAGATACAGCACCTTCAGCTATGGAGGGACAGAGCCCAAGCTCTTAGCTATGATCTGGCATTGTTACTTCTCCTTCACCAGACAAAATCCTGAAAGTCCAAATTTGCATTCAAGACAGAAGTCACAGCTCTTTAACACCCCCTCACACTGGTCCCTAAGACATAGCAGCTGAACAATGTGCAAAGAGGTCTTTAAGTAAATAAAGTCATGACAGCCCTCAGAGTCAGACTGTGCTGGTGATATGTGTCACCTTGCTGCAGCTCTCTGACCAACTCCAGAAAAGTCCATAGATATTCCCTGTCACCCCATCTTCTCTTCTTTACATATCCTCTATAAACCTGAACACAAAATTGTTGCTCTTTCCCTGGATGAAACCTGAAGGAAGGGGTCCTGAGGTAGACTATGATGGGGACTCTCCAGGTATCATTTCTGTGGAGTTCAAGAATAGGGATCTGAAGCAGTTCCAGATAGAGTGCTGTCCTTGTGGGTGTCCCACACTGTAATCCCAAGACATGCAGTGAAGACAATAGGACAACTGACCAGTCCAGTTGGGTTTTCTCACCTGACCACCAGTACAAAGTCTCTATACTAGGGACCCAGTCATGTTGCCACTTCCAAAGGGAGGTTTTTGTCCCATGTCTTAAATAAAAGGGATTTCCTCTTCTTGAATGTAATGTATCACTCTGATGGCTACTGTGCATGTGATTGCAGTATGAGGTTAGTGGATTACTTAGACTGATAATGAAACTTTATCCTGCCATCAGAAAACAGTTTTGGCCCTTTAGGGTACAGCCTGATGCCAGTGTCACTGCAGCACGTTTTTGGACCTTTTGTGAAAATAAAGAGAGCTGTGTTGCCATTTCCACAGTGAGCAGGAAGAAAGCTATTAGCTGTCTAAAATGGATATAGAATACAGAAAGTGCTCAGCAACTCAAGTTAAATCAGATAAAGAAGGAAGAGGAATTTAAATCAGATAAAGAAGGGAGAGGAATATGAACAAAGAAAAGGCTGCATGGCTGACTGGAAATGTGAAGGAGCACATGTTTTATGGATCTTAGCATACCACAGAGGAGCTGTTCTGAACATTGCAGGAGCTCTCATTGGTTTGTAAAGCTTCAAGTGTCACAAGCAAACTTGGTCTTGTGCTGTTTGAAACAGTCATTGTGTTTCACCTTGTGTCCTCCACTAGGGTTGGAGCACACTTGGTGCATATCAGGAGGAGAATTTGCAGCTTAGTTTCCCTTGAAAGGATTCACGTTTGCACACCACACCAGACTAACCGCTACTGTGAACCAAACTGATGCCTGGGAAGGTAAGATGATAGCTTCAAAACAGTTCTAGATCTATCACAAACAAAATACTAACACAATCCCAGCCACACAACATAATGCCTAGCAGGACTGCTTATGCTACTGTGAAGCAGCACCTCTGTCAATGTGGAGAGCAGACCTGATTAGCAAATCTGATTCGTCCCAGTCCCTCATTAGAGTCTCACCCCTTTGCATATACAGTAGCATAATAGCCCTTAAACATCCTCTTTGCCAACATGAATGCAGATAAAAGAAGATATTGTTTGGTCTCCTGCATGTTGGAGTTCCTAGTCTCTTGATACCTGAATTGTCCCAACAGCTATGGCTTGCTGGACATAAAACAGACAAGCCTGAGGATAAATGTTTTGTGACAAAGATTTCACTGGCACCTGACAGGTCCTGAGAGAAGGAGCAGAAAGATAACTGAAATGTCACATTTTCCCTTCTGAGCCTGCACAAAGCACATTTCAGGCAAACCAGAGACTCCAGGCCAGACAGCTAAAAGGTCTGGTACACTCCTGCCTAGGAGGAAAGGGTACCAGGCACTCTGTGTCACCTACTACTGTTCAGCTTCACCCATTCATCTTTTTCGGAATTGTTGCTTTCAAGAAGATATAATTGATGCTGTTCTTTTCTGTAAACATATTGATTAAATGCCAACCTTTTTATTATGTAACAACCCATAACTCCTACGGAAGTTAAAAATACTACATGCTTCTTAACGTACTTAAAACCAGAGAGGAGATAGGGTTATCCATTGAAGAGAATCCACTAATTTGGTTAAGAATTCATTACACAAACACTAACAATACACAGACAAGTCAAAATTCACTGGTCTTACAAGGTTGATAGTACCTAATAATTCAATTTAGGAAATTGTCAGGTAATGTGTACTGACTCATATGAATCCTATATGCCAGATATATAACAGATACTTATCTGTTGCAGATCAGTCTTATCCCATCAACTCAAAAAATATTTAATAAGTTGGAGCTCTAAGCTGATGTTTTTTTGATAGACTCCTTCCTGCAGATGCTTGCAATGCTAGATGGTCAGTGTAAGGTTATTGAATTCAATGAAGCAAGGCTGATTATCACCAGCTGAAAGCCCAGTCCTTCCTATAAGCATAACCAGTTATTTAGAATATTTTTTCCTTGGGTCTTAAATACATTTAAAAAGTTGGACAAAAGTTTCACACTTTTTTACAGTAGTCTCTAAACCATTAAAATGATCTATAAAAGTTTTAAAGATTTAACAGAATCAAATCTAAAAAATATCTCTGCAGATTTATCCATCCCTATTCTGAAGTTCCCTGTGGGCACATTGCTTCACAGAAACTATTTTCCCAGTGTAACAGAATATCCTTTAATGGCAAAAATCCGTATTGTTGTTCTTAACTCTTAGACCAATATTTGCTTTAGTTACATCATAATGAATCCCTTTCTACAAAAAGCAGCTGGGGAAAAAAAAATCCCTGTAGAACTGTAAAAAACACAACATGCCACCTAACCCACTAATTTTAAAAGATCTCAGTATTTTTTTCTGACAAATGTGGTATGACGCCTGTCATATACTTTCAAGTAGCACCAAGCAGAGCTGTTTAAACTTTGCTTTTCAAGTATCTTCTTTTCTTTTCTTTTTCCTGTTTTGCCCTGAGGTCTCTGAACTTTGGTGAGCATATGAAAGTCCTGAGAATCCCCACTATTTTCATTTCCTTTCTTCTGTTACTAGCCATCTACTGGGTCACCACTGAAAAAGCCACACTGCTGTAAGCCAGCTCTTGAAAGTGTCCTAAAAAACCCAAGCAAACACAACTGCTAGTGAGCTCCCTTTATGGTGTCCAAATATTGAAAAATCATACAAATGACCAGTAATAGATTAAGCAAAATGCTGATGCTTAAAGGGAGACTTCATTAACTTATTGCTCTGAACATCTGAATTATAAATGGTAAGTAATACCTTAACATGCTAGCTTTCTTATATTACTCAAAGAACTAAAAATCTTGTCTACTGATAAATTCCACTGATAAATCTCACCTGAAAAGAGGGTATCTGGATGCCTATCTCAGAACTAAGAAATTCAAATGACATCTTGTACTGTTATGATGCTGTGATTTCATCATCTGAGTGATTTACATGCCCAACTGCCATATTCCAGTTTAAAAACTTATGAGCACAGAAATAAATCTTGAGGCTGTTGAAGTAAATCTGGCAAAATCACTGAATCTGGCAAAATCACTGAAGGGAAACACATAATAAAACCAAATTACAAGAGCTACTCTTTGACTTCAGATCACTATATAATGACCAAAAATATTCGTATTCCTTTGTCAAGAAAATGTATATCCTATTATTTTAAAATAAGCTCCAGAATATCTTTAATATTTCCCACTGCTCCTCAAAAGAATTTGTCAGTTTTTTTCTTTCATTTGTACAATGTGTTGTCATTTTGTCCAAAGTGTACCATACTGTGTTAAACTGTTAAAAGACATTACAGCCTTCCTTAGGTTCTCTTCTTGGTTGCAATGCCACCACTGAGTTATTATGTAAATTATTGCAATCTGGTTAGCTCATTCCATCTCTTTTCTTAACAAAAAGGGCCTGCAAGTGCTAATCAAAATCTTGCAATTTACATATTAATGAAGTTTTCATAATGACATTTACTTCCTATGCAATATGAATGGTATGAAGACTTTTCACTCTTCTTTTGAGCAACCTCTACATTTTGATTTCTTGAAGTACATTTGTGAAAGAAACATAAGTGCAGCACAGTATATCTCTCTATATATATCAATATTCTATATGTCTTTATTATGAGAGTGATACACTGCAGCATTTGAAACTATTATTTCATGTGCCTGTGGGCAGTCATTATTTACTCATATTACCTTGAATATTTTGTTCCAATAGTGATGTAAAATGCTAAAGGCACATTTTTCTGTTTATAGTTAACATAAATATGTAGTTAATACTTTGTGTAGTATTAAAAAAAAAACAAACAAAACCCAAAACCAACCAAACAAAGAAAACAACAGGGGAATGCTTAGAGAGGAGAAGGATAAACTTTTAAAAACACCATACTCCAACTCCTGTGAAAAGTTGAAAGGTAAAAAATTACCCTGCCAGGATAAATGTCACTTTAAAAAGCTGTCTAAGGAATCACATTTACTTTCATTTTACCTTCCATTTTCTACTTTGTTCTTTAAAAATTTTACAACCACACAAAATTTTGCTCAGTATTAGTTGCTTAAAAATTTTGAATTAAAGATCTGCAGACACATCTATCTGAAAATCAATACAGTGGATTATATTGATTTCTACTTTCAGTTGAACAGCCAAATATGAACAAAGTTTTGTCCCTTAAAATCCTGATAGAAATTGTTAGGGGCATTCCAAGAATAAAATTGTGGTTCATTTTCATATTGAATCTCCTATTTTTTATATCTTCTGCTATCTTGTACAGCTCTTTTCTGTTAGACAGAAGAGTTCTTTATCAATTTTTTTAAATTTTCTAAAAATGGAGATGAGGTTAAATGTCTGTTTGCTAAAATAATTAGATCATGTGGAATCTCTCAAAACAATCCATTTTCTTTAACTATTTTCTTTATTCATATCTGAACTTTCTCCATAATTAAACTATTTTCTTCAGGAGAGGACTGTAAACTCAAACATTTCAGAAAGATTTATTCTTACTGATAGAAAAAAAATATACTCTTCATCAGTTTCCCAGGTTTCTGCTCTTAACAGTCCTATTGGCCTTTTTTGGCCATAATTTCTACTGGGATCTCATTTAGAATGGGATAATCATTGTGACTCAGCTTCTTGAGTTTACAGCTCTTTGAGATTTCCTCTATGATATTGTCAACACTTCAAGGTAAAAGATTCTTTGTCAGGTTGAGATCTAGTATTGGATAGCTCCTATGTTGGATGCAAATTATTTTGAGCTTAGAATAATATGCTTATTATTCTAATACATGTAATAGGCATCAGTTTTAAAGATATCAGAACCTCATAGCATGAAACTTTAAATGTTCCTCAGATTTAAGACACAGTCAGAACACAGTTTTAATAAAAAAGCTTTAATGTAATTGACAGATGTTAACAGTGCTATACTGTCATCTTCTGCTTGAGGATGAGTTAGTGTCTTATCTGAGAATGCTGGCCCGGGAGTTTACAAATATTTTTCTCCATATTTTCAGGAAAAAAAAATATATTTTTCACAGTACTTCATGCCTTTTCCAGTTAAACACTCAATCCACAGTGTGTCTTTTAGGGTCTAATGCAATGCCAACAGAGCCAACATTATCCAGGCTCTCATGGAAGAGTTGATTTGCATAGAATGTGTCCTTTATGATTGAAAAAGGGACCTAGTAATGGTTGTATCTGAAGCTTCATGAAAAATACTTCAAAAGCAGATTGAAGATATGTAGGAGTAATAGCATAATATTAAGAAAAAGATAATTTACACTGAACTCCATGAAAACACTTGAGACAAAAATTGATTCAGCTACAGAGAATATTCCCAGGGGTGTTGATAAGTGTTTCATTGCCTTGAATATTTAGAACCAGTGCTAAAGAATAAATGATTTTTTTTAGTTCAAATCTTTTGAAATTGAAGTCATGTTCATTTCTAGCTCTAGTTCTACTTTTTTAAAACTGACATCTGATCGATATTTTTAATTTACTGAAATAGGTAGTGTTTGAAAAATTATACATTTCAATAACTGCTGCAATCATACTTTCATTAAGTAGGTCAGAATTAATCCAGAAAGGGCACCAAAAAGTCAGCCAAAATTTAAATAAAGAATTTAATTTTATCTTTTTAAAAGTGTATTTTTTCCACCAGAAACCTAGACCATATGAAAATGTAGAGCACCTATATTTAGAATGAAGTCAAGCAATGCTTTGGAGGTCATGCCTGCTCTTTGTACCTTTTTTATTCACTATTTTCACTATTTTTATCCTGAAGGAGAGAGGCAGGGACAATGTGCAGTGCCAACCATCATGCCAGCGTCTCATACGGTTGCTTAGGGGAAAGATGGAAGTTTTTTTGTGCACTTGTTCTCCTTGCCAAGACATGACACAACCTGAGACAGACAAACCTTCTATCCTTGTGAACTTCTAAACAAAAGTATTAGACTGAGGCCCATTTTTCACACCTCACATACTCCTCAGATGACCTCTGTAAGCAGTTAGTTAAAGAGCAGCAACTGAAGAAGTTGCATTCAAGCAGTTCACAAGCTGCATGCATCTCAAGAGTTTCAGGTTGGCTACCCTGATCTAACACAGTCCCAACATTTACAGAAGATAATAAAATAACCAGTATAATTCAGCATACATATTACACATAATATCTGATAACTCATAAGGAAGCAAACATTGAAAATATCACTTTGAAACTTGATTTTTTTCTCCATAAATATGTGGGACATTCATTCCAACCTTGTGTCGTTTCTATGAGGTATTCTGGCAAAATATTAATTTTTCCTCATTTTACGGTCATCTTATTTATCTTTAAATTAGACACAGAAAATTGCTGTTTTCAAAGGCTAGAGATCCTGTTTTAGTGAGGAGAATGTTCTCCCTTGCAAAGAGAGTTCTGGCAGCTCAATGGCAGATGCCGAAAAGTGGTGTCTGTCTTTGTAACTTGTAATCAGAGCACTGCTTGTGAACAAGAATTTGGTGTTCAATGTTATTATACTCTTAAAGACCCAGCTTACCTCTTGTCAATGCTCCCCTTGTTCTTTCCCAAGCAATTCTCAGGTGTAGCCAAGTAACTAGGTCCTTCCAGAGCCAGTATCAGTAGGCAGCTTGTGTGCAGCCAACATTGGTATGAGGAATAAGGCATTTTACAAGCAAAAATTTGGATCATTCTTTAAAAGTTGGCATCCATGCCCAGGAGGCCTCCAGCTTGCATTCATTGTTCCAGCACAGATATAAACATACAATTCTTTCAAAGGTAAGGTTTTATTTCCGTAAAAGCTTGCTAACATTTTCAAGAATTTACCCACCTTTTGATCAAATCTGGTGCTTTACCCTATCTGCAAAGTACTCTTGAATCTGGGTTTTCTTTCTTCATTTTTATTGCACTGTATGGCTTTTAAAAATACGTTCCAACTGGAACAATTTTTTTTTTCAAAATGCTACAAAACAAAGGATTAACCTTCTAAAGAAGACCTCATTCTTATTACATGACAATGATTGAACTATTATTTTCAAAACTGAAAGGCTCACTTTTGAGGCATATCAATAATCTTGTGCAGTTGTTTGTTCCAGATAGGAAAGCATATGTTCCAAATCCTGTAAAACAAATTATAAACACACCTTCTACTGTGAATGACAGGGAACCATCAGGCACAATAATGTACAGATGCCTAGAAAAAACAAAACATAAAGACTTTTTCGTGGAGAGTTCTCAATCAAGCATTCCTAAAGAGAACAAATTCAATGAACCATACCATCTCTGCTACTTCTCATCCCAGATCAAATGGCCCAACAGAATTCTCTGTACAGATACTTAAAAAGACATTGCAGACAAAACGATTTTGAACTCAGCAAAACTGCTTTTCAGATTTTCTATTTTCGTACAGACCTGCACTGCATTATGCCTCTCAGAAAACTCCAGCAGAGTTTCTTCTGTAACATCAGTTACCAATCAGATTTGATCTGCTTAGAACAGATTTAGCAAAGAAGTGGAAGTGGAGCAGGAAAAGGTTTAAAAGCATTCCCAGGGAAATATACTCAGTAGGGCATCAGCATGAAATTACAGGGGAGGAAGGAAATGGGAGAGAAGCACATTTCTAGGAAGGTGTTGCACCTGTGACGTGCCTGGCTGAGGGATGGGAAGGAGCAATACTGATCCACGCTGACCAGGTGTTGCCCAAGAAAACTCAGATAATTTAAGCACTCCAGTTGTGTGAATATTATAAAGATTAAAAGGTAAAGAAGTGGTAGAAGTGTCAGGGAACAAACTGCATAGTACAGTGTGTTGGGGAAGCTGGATATGTAGTGCTGAGGGGATCCTGGCCAATGTAAGCTAAAACCCTGATTAGGAGCTAACGAACCTCTCTGAGCTTGGGACTTGCAGGATATTATGGTACAAGTGCCCTTGCAGTCTGTAAAGAGATACAAGGGAATTTTATCCCCTACTAAGTGTGAAAACATATCTAATATAAAATCTGCCTCTGGAATAAGAATTTAAAGGTTCCCAATAAACATATTGGTCACTTATATTACCTACCCTTCCTAACTCATAAAGATAACTAAATGATTTGAAACTAGGTGCCATGGCCTTGGCACCAGTCCTAGGTTCCTCTCTGCTTTTTCTTGTAATGAAAGACAATACCATGCTTCAATGAAATTAAGTTTGGAGTCCAGCCAAACCTTTTCTGTGCTGTAATTTCATTTCATTTAAGAGGAAGGTGGTTTTCATTATAGCATTCCAGCTACAGCCAGGAACATAAGGAAGAAAATATATAATTGCCTCACACGTAAAAACAAATGACAGATGTCATTGTTCTAGAAATACTAGGATACTTTATAGATGTGGGGTGAAGAGCAACAGTAGTCTATTAATATAGACTCCTCTTAAATCAGCAGAAGTTCTCATGTTTTCATATTTTAAAAACTGGCATATCTAATTTAAGACCGATGAGAAAATATGGAACAAAATATTAGTGGGTGGAACATGATACTTGGAATTTATGGCAAGGATTTGCAGAAGACAGTTTACCTGGAACACTGAATTAACAAATTCACTTAAAGCATTTGCCAATCCCTCAGTTTTGGCTGGGAGATAAAGCCCTCTGACTTAGCTCTGAATTTGAAATGTATGAGCAAGCAGAGAAGTATTTTAAATCCATAGGTCTGGAGACCACTTACTCTCCAAAACAATAACTTCCTCCTCTTTTTCTAACACTTACTTCCCAAATAAAGCTAAAAAGCCTACTTCAAGTCATGGCACAGCAGCTATTAACAGAAATTTCTCTCTTTCCTATGGTATTTTTGTTGGAAACAATTGCCAAGGTGTCCAGACTGTTGAATCACAGGGAAGTTGAGATTTAACCTTGGCAGAAGGCCATGTGATTGACATTTCCATTGCCAGAGTTTGTCCGAGTCATTTCAAGAGCCAACTGGATTTCATTTTACCTTATCTGTGGGTTATCATTCTTACAAGAATCATCTCGTTCTGGCAGGATCTTGATTTAAGGCTTTAAAAGTCAGCTGGGCTCAAACTGATTTTGCAAGGTCACAGGCACTGCAGGTTCACTCCATAATATGGAATTAGAAGATGGAGTGCCAGTCCTTTCAAGGTCCTAGCAACAGTTAGATGTGCCTCACAGTCTCATTCTCAATTAGGGCAATTTTTAAAGCTGTCAGCAGCTCACAATATTATCTCATGGTTCTCACGTCGATATTTTTTCCAGGTGCAATATCCTGACAAATACATGCTTCCCTTCCATTTGCAAGCTACTTAGAGAGCCTGCCTTTGTGTTATATTTAAATAAATAAATGTTCAAAATTTTCACCCAATTAAATAAAATTTTCTCTTCCAAAAAATGTCTGCTGCTGTAATTAACTCTCTCAGACATGGGGGCACAAAGGATGGAATACCCACTTGCACTCAGTTTGCTTATGAGGGATCAGCCATGCAAAATTGCTACCATGTTTGATTTAATTGGCAATTGGTTTATTAATTGACAATAATTACTTATTGTCAGATATATTCTGGCTTTTACACTAAGGTTTTCCTCAGGGAAACAAAATAAGCTCTGAACTGCGGGTAAGTAATTGCAGGAGATAGCTTTAATGGCTTTACTATGAAAATACTATGAGTTAACTTGTAGATTTAACCATTCAATATACACCTTTGTGTACTTATTTTTTTATTAATTTCTGTGAAAGAGGGTAGCTCACAAAAAATCCTAGGCAAGTATTCATCATACATGTGTGAACTGACTCTGAGCTTCAGAAGTTCCACTGTGAGTGAAGTTCAGAATTTAAAAAAAACACAATTATTACTAATACTTAGTATTTGCATTGCAGTAATATCAACAACAGAATGTTACAAATACTGTCCTACAGAGCTTTGGTCCCAGTCCAGCCACGCACTTAAGTAAATATGCAACTTCATCTAAACTGACTGAATTTATAATGCAATTCACGTGCTTCAAGTTAAACAATGTGTTTAATGGTTTTCCTGGGTCAGGAGCTAAAACCTATGAATCTCTTTTTTTGGAAAATCAGCTTAGCAATGTTCAGCTATGATATGCTTTATCTAATGAAGAATAAAAAAGGAAGCTTCACTTATACTTTTCTTTTAGTCTTTTCCAGAAAGAGTAATTTCCATTTAGTTAGAAAATTGCTTCCTTCTAATATGTGCCACATACATGTCAGGGATGTCTGCTGGATTATACGTATAACTATAGACAATAAAGCCACCCAGAAGTAGTCTTGTTATTTACTATATATGATGAAGAACATCTTCTTCCCATCACTTTCAGTTATCCTTCAAACTGACTTTGTATTCTGTACCTTCATCAGGGCACTACTCTTTGTTTGAAAAGGTCACTGAAACCAAATGTGGTGAAGAAGCTGAAGTCTGGCCAGTAACCTTTATTGAAAAGAGTAGCATTTCAGTGCCAGTTTCCATATGGAGATTCCTCTACAGCTTGCTTGCTTTTTCAAGTGCCATTATAGGCAGTTAGGAATTCGAGGACCATTAAACTATAAAAAACATTTTATGTAACTTTTGTCTTCAATTTTCTATAGCTGTTACTATTTGGTTTTTATCCACTTCCTCTTACATACACAAGTATGCACTTTAGCCTACTTGTGGCAGCTTCAGAAACTGAGGAGAATAGGGGATATCAAGGCCATATTCACCATTATGAAGATTTCTGAAGACAAAAATATCACAAACTTCCAGGATCATAATAAAAAAAATAGTAGTTTTGGTGTTCTAAGTAAGTAAGTCAGAGTCAAGTAAGTAATTGTCATTTCATGATGACAATTCCTTAAAATTTGTTTTGCTTAGAGATGTGCTACTAGAACTAAGCTGTGTTAGAATTACAGTTATGACTGACTAGTGCTGCACAGTCCTATGGAAGAAGAGGTAGCCCATACTAGCAAAACCTGAAGATGCTACTAGGTGGGGGTTGAAGCTAGAGACACCACATGGGAATACAACTGACTATTATAAGCATTTTCACAATTCTAAGATGTTCTGTACTTGATTTTTTATTAGGTTCAAAAGTCCTTTTTGTTCAGTTTGCGTCAGTCAATAATTCATACTCATGACTAAAACATAACTACTTAAGGATTTTAATAAGATACTCAACTGACACTAGATGTAATTTGATAGGGTGAGGTGCAGTGTCTAAATGAGTCATGAAGCCTTTGTAAGATAGCTATTTATCATCATTAAAGAATTGTTGTATAGTGAGACATATACTATAGTAGACCAGGAGTCAGTATGTGCAAGCAGTTGCAGAAAGCTCAGGATGTTGAAGCAGGAAAGCAAGTAGTATAACAAGCTCCATGAGTTAGCTACTACTTGGTGCAGTCCTCAGCAACAAAGCCAGGCTCCAACACTAATAAATAGTCTTGCAAGTGAAATCACTGGCTAACTTATGACCCTCTGTTTCCTCATTTACCTCGATATTCCCTTTGTGTGTTGCTGAAACATTTTGCTTCCTCAGGCACAAACCCCAGTGCTGCATTCAAAAGAGCAAGAATTTAGGAGAAAGGGAAAGCAATATCAGGTAGAATGAATAAAGAGTAAGATATTTATGTGAACTTAAAAATCTTATAATAGTATATGAAATTCTGAATTTCCAGACTCTTCAGAGAATTTTAGTTGAATGTGCCTTCTGAAACACCAATCTTGCAGCAGTCACTTAGCTCCAAGCTGGCATGAGTCAGTCTTGGGACAAGAAGACTCTACACCTGTTGAGCATCTATATTTTCAGCACTTAGCCACCTTGTGAAAGTGCTGGTGAGGACTAAAGTCTGAAATCTCAGTCCCATTCTGCTCTTTGATGGTCAGAGAAATCCCTTCCCCCAAGTCAAGCGTAAAGGCTTTTAGGAAATTTACTGAAGAGAAGGAAAGAAAATAACTGAAAAAGAGAAATACATCATAGAGCTGATTACAAGCAAAATCTGTCTCAAAATCTGAATTATTTTGACATATTTGACACATGATGGACACTTCCATTTGGCTGGTCTTGGTCTAGAATTGCACCCCTTCAGTAGTAACCTTTTGCCTACTATTTTCTAGAAACTATTTGAGCAATTTGAAGACCACAAAATCATCACACAAAAAAAGTAGCACTACCTTTGATGAAAAATAATTTACCTGAAAGCTTCAGTCGCCCTCTCAAAAGTGATGTGTAATATGTCAAAGCCTGAAGAAACGTTTTTCAGTAGCATCTGACATGAGGAACCAAGCTGTGGGTATGTGCAGCCCCACAGGGGGGAAGCTCACCACTCTGCCACAGCCAGAATAGCAGAAGGGACAAGCTGAAATCCCACATATAGAAGCATCACCTAAAGAAAGAGGATCAGTCTCCACAAGAAAAGGATAAAAATATCTTGCCTTCACCAAGACGAGTCCTTCATGAAATTAATCACTGTCAAGGGTGAGAATGGTATACATTAAAAAATAAAATTATGTCAGTTATTTCTATAATGAGTGCAGACAATACTACATAATAAAAACTGGTGAAAAAAATGGCAATTGAATTAAGCAATACAAGATTCTCATAAATTCATGTTACTTGTCTCTAAAGAAATTAAGTACCACAGTATGCTCCATCAGTGACCCTACACATTTTTGCTAATATTTTTCCATAATTGATGTCACAGACCTATCTCAGACTAATGACATTACATTTGCAAGTTTCTAGTGCTCTCATCAAGAAACATGGAAAGTAATTTCCCAAAGACTTCATCTGTTTCTGTCTTCATTTTCTTGAACTCTCATACCTACGAATTATTTGCATTCTAGTATTTCTCTTTCCTCAAGATAGTAGAAATATTCTTTTATTATCAGTTCCATATCATGAAGACCGTGGACCAGAATCATCTTGTTCTCAACTTCAAGCAGATAAGTGGTCTTTTTGAAACTGCTAGGAAAATTTATAATTTCAGGTCATACTTTTTTTCAACTGGCCACTGGCCACTTCTATACTATGGACTCTCCATCAGGACAACTGCAAGTGGATTGGCATGTGGTGCTCCATCTGCACCATGAACACAACCACATTCAGCATCCTGGAAATCTTGGAAGAGAACCTCAGAGGGCCGGCAATTCTGCTCACTGTGCTTTGATTTTTGCAGAGAAATTATACATATGGTGGAGTTCAAGGGTACAAGTCAAACAGTTTGTAACATTTAAAATTAACAGTGAGATAAAAGCAACTAAGTCAAATATTAGAAACCAAAAATCAACAATGAGATAAAAGCAACTCAGTCAGACATTAGAAACAAACATTAACAGTGAGATAAAGGCAACTCAATCAAATGTGGTATGAACAGCTTGTTTCAGGCCACAGTCTGTAGCATCACTTTTAAAAATTGTGTTTTGATGGTTTTTAGTACCATTAGAAAATGGTTTTGGAGATTTTATAAAGTGCATTTATTTAGCATTTCTTTTAAAAGCTTTGTTTTGATAGGTTTTAATCGCATTTTTCAACATTATCTTTAGAAAATATCTCACATTTGATCAAGTTTCGTTTATCTCACCATTAGTTATTCATGTCACAGATTGGGTAACTCACACTTGAACCCCTCTATATACACAGTTTCCTTACAGAAATCAGAGCACTGTGAGCAATAAAAACCTTCTTCCCAAGGGTCAACAAGTGTTGCCAGTGCTGAACAAGCAGTACCTGCCAATAGGTGTGCATTCTGTGAAGGACAGAAGGTAAGGAAGGAAGCTTGCTTGCAGCCTAGGCATACAGGTGTGTATGACACAAGCACACAGGTATTGTCACATCTGAGTGTGACCCCAGCGCGTGTGAACAGCTCCTCACTTTCTCAGACATCCCAACCTGTTCCTGGATCCTACAGCAACCTTAAATCCCCTCCTGCAAACTATTCCAGTCAGGTGGAAACCTGAGCCATGGATGGTTTCAGTGTGGCTATGCCAGATTGGAAAGGTTTGTACGTCTGGAGAATTAATTTCCTTCCTGTGCTCTTGCTCTGATTAATTATTTTGTTATCTCCCCCTGCCTATAATCAGAATTTGGCAATCCAATAAGAATAGGTACAGAGGCCAGGAACCATCAGTCAAAAAGACATAATTTCACTGGTGCTACCAATTCATTCTGAACCAGCCTTAGCTCACCTCTGCCTCTGCTTCCCAATATGTAAAATGGAGCTAAGGTTACTCCTCTGCATCTGGTAGTGCAGAGCTCTGAATGTGTCGAATACAACATTCAGTGTTGATAATTGGTTTAATAAGGAAATTTAATCCTTGCCCGGAGCAGCTTACCGTCACCCATCTCTTCTCAAAATCTGTTCTTTTATTAGGTTTTGGGTTTTGTTGTTTGGTTTGGTTTTGTTTTGTTTTGTTTTGTTTTGTTTTGTTTTTTTTAATTTGGCTCCCCAGAATCAATTTTAAGTAGATCACTTTCCCATTTTATTTTTCATTTACTGCAAATACCGCAGCAGAATGAATCCTATATAATTTGAAATACTCTACAATTCAAAATTCAGTACTGCTAATTATGTTCTTGACTTGCTTCTGCTTATTTTTAAAGATTTCCCAATCCATTCTTTGCTACTATTTTAATGTATTTTAAAGAAGCCTTCTGTTTATAATTATTTTTACATTGCTACTTAAACAAACTTGCATCTGTTGCCTTTTTTCCCTCTAGACAAAGCCAGGATGGATTTTAATTGCATCACCAACTGTTTCTCAAACATTTCCTAGAATCAGCATTAGATTAAAAATAAATTATAAAATCTTGACCACTATAATACCAACCCAAACCTGTTAGGACAATTCATGTTTTCTCAAATCAGCTTTTCTGCAGTTCAGAATGTTCACTTTGCTTTCACCAGCCTCTAAGAATATTTTGAACTAGTGATATTGTAATGTCCTGGTTGTTTCTTTGCTTCAGTTTTATTAATCATACTTGGTATGTTTTCTAGGACTTGGTCCAAAATAGCCCCTAACCAGATGAATGCTTCAATAACTTGTAGAAGAAAGTAATCCTGAAATACCTCTCATAATGTGTTCCTCCTCTTTGTTTTTGCATTGAGTGGCATCCAAATAAACATCTGAGGAATTAAAACTCTGCCAGGATCAAATATCTTCCCTTGTTATAGGATTCTCCAATGTATAAAACCATTTGCTGATTTTGTGTTATTTTATTTTAACTACCCGAGAGATCTAAATACTTTCTGTAGCATCCTAGAATCAACTTACCATTTTATGGCTCTAATTTCTGTACAGATTTCTCTGTCAGCCATAATATTTCTTTTCACAAATCAACGTTCTGCCTAACTAGTTCCCTTACTTACTGCTTTAATTTGCTTAACCATTTGGCAGATTCTGTTTCCTTCATATTATAGGACATTTGTTTGTTAAATTATTTTTAAATACAATTTATAAAAATTGAACATATAGAAATTTTATAAATATAAAATGTATATAAAAACGCAAAAGCATAAATAAGTGCACAGGAAAATATTGGCAGGATGCATAAATGCAACAGAAAATAATTTTGTAACTGCTTCAGAATTTAATTTGAAAACCATGCTAAACTAAATTCCTTAGTCAAGTTACTGGGTTTGTAGTCACAGGCTCATGATTATCCCTTCCTGTCAATACAAATGCTGTTGCTAGAAGTGGATATCTACCCTTTCAAGTGGAAAATGGGTCTTGATAGATCAGACAGCCAGAGAAGCAGAGATCAGAAAACACTTTGATTAGATTTTAAACCCCAGAGTCCTTGAACAATGAGGGTGCAGCCCTCAGGGTGCAAAGTACCACTGAGGGAGTTGGGGTGTAGAAAGAGGAAAGTCAGCCCTAAGAAAAAAATCTCCGTCACTGAAGTAAGTCAGTAACAGAGGACCACCTCAGTCAGTGGAAGAGTGCAAAGACAGCTGGAATAGCAGGAAAGTTACCTAGATAGGCAGGATGAACATCCTGAAAAAAATCAAAGATTTTCATGCAGAATTCAGTGCAGAATGAGAGAAATCAAAGAGGTCAATAAAAAAGGTTGGAATTAAGTACGCTGTTATGACTGAGTAAGTCCATGATTCTTCCCTAAATGAAAGCTTTTTTTCTCTTTTTGCTTCATCTGTCATCAGCTAATAAAGAAAATACTTTCTATCTCCTTTGTTTTTGGAGATCCGATTCTACATAAGAACTTCTAGGAAATGTACAGTTGCCTGTTTTCCCATGTGATGTTAATTTCAGGAATCACAACAACTTGCAGTTCGTCCTTCTAGTTTCTCTCAATTCCTTAATCAATCTTCTCATTATCCCCACTAGAATTTGGCCTGTGTTGTATAATCATTCATTAGCCTTATACTCCTTACTTAAATGGTTTTCCAAATGCAAATCAGGTCACTTTATTCTTGCAGAACCTCTGTAGTGTCCATCTTGGTTCATTACATAATCTACTTCTCTTTTGCCCTCGCTGCATGCACCCTCTTCCTCTGAGTTACCTACAAATGGTTAAAAAACCTGTAGCCATTAGGACAGTGAATTATTTTATATTATTTTTCTTACTAGTGTTTTCTAATCCAGTGACAGTGGTGGCTTTAGAAATAAAACTTCAGATGAGTTCAGAATTTCAGGGGACTATCAGATCAACCGCGTTAAGATCCAGATGTCCAAAACTGATGGCACCACCTTATCTCTTATAGCTTTGAAATTCCCATGTGTTCTGTGGGAGAAGAACAGTTTAGAAATACTCTCAGTGAATTTCAGCTTTGGCAACCCAGTACTTGGGAAATCCCATTCTGGGCAGGATGAATATATAGGTTACTGTTGCATTCCTCTGCATTTCATAGAAAATCTATAGAAAGATTTAAGATTGCGGCCTTGAAGAACTACTTCTTGCCCCATAGCACATGCTCCTGAGTCAAATGTTCAGGTCACAACTTGAGACTTGTATCTGCCTTCAACTATGACAATGCCAGAGCAGCATCAGTACAAAGAAAGCAGACCCAGAAATGTGTCCACGTGCTGCTTTGAACTAGAACTTCACAATCACCATAATCAATTTGGTATCTTTACACTGAACTCAGCTCTTCTTAATGGCAAACAGCTGCACAGCAGCTGCTGAGCAAGAGGACCAGAGGCTCTTGATGGATAACCATAATAATCTTTATCAGATGGACAAACAGCTTTTTTTTTTTTTCCTATTCTAGAGCTTGAGCTCCTCCATCACAACTTTTCACTTTATTTTGGTTTTACCTACCAGAATGCTGAAAGTAGTTTCATATCTACTGAAAACAACTCTGACAAATGTCTCAAATATAAACACCTTCCATGATGTCACTTCTTCTAGGGAAAAAAAAAGGGGGGAAAAAAAATCACAAATCAGATTGATTTTAGAATTAACAAATATATATTAGCGCCTCTTCAAGTATTTTTTTTTTCCTAAGAAATAATGACTTGTAATTTTCTGGACATTTTTAAAGTTTATCTCAAAAAATATTCCTCAGTAATTTTCCCTTCTTTATGTCCTACCAATATTTTTTCCTAGGTTAAAAAAAATGTAATATGGAGATGAAAAAGAACAGGGAAGATAAAATAAAAGAAAACTTAGAATCTCCTCTGATTAAAGAATAATTTTCTTTTTTTTTTTCTTTTTTTTTTTCTTTTTTCCTGAATAAGTTCCTTTTCCCTCCCTGGAATATTTAACACTGATAACAGCTTTTACCTTGATCTTTTATAGCCCTACAAGGAAAAAATATCCTCTTTTTAGCATTTTGACTGTGTCTTTTCTGCAAAATATAGACACCAGAAAAAAACATTTCACACATTATGCCCCCTCTAATTGCTATAGCTATATTGTAGAAAAGGATGGAAGGTGCATATCTACCTTTGATGAAAGAAAAGAAAGGAGTGAAAGAGGAAGACAGATGTCTGGATTACCTACACATTATACAGTACCACCTTTTGAAAGCCTTGTTATTTCAGCAAAGCTTATTTTGGTTAATTTTCATTTTTCCCAGAACAGGACAAGACAGTCCAGAGAGGTGGCACAGATACAGGAGGTCCCTCCTCATTTTCAGCACTCTGAGTGACAAGGCTTAGCAAAACTCTTTCTGAGATGATTAATGGCAGATTTGACTCTGGGAGGTAATTATAGGTTTTGACAAGAAGTTTGAGACTTTGGGGATGAAAGTAATAGTTTCACTGAGGAAACCAACCCCTGACAGGCACAACATGCTCATTACAGAAAAGCTGAAAAAGCACAGGGATCTATAAAATAAGGTAAATGCAGAAGAATATATTTTTATTAACCCTGCTGCTGCTGATAGCAGGTGTATCCTCCTTGTTTGGGGACTAAAGTGATTTATAATGTCAGTAACAGCAGCCTTTTCAAGATGCAGAGGTTCATTTGCTTGTGAATTTCTTCTCATCCCTCCTTCACCCTTTTTTCATCTGAGGATTAGGCAGGGTGGGGGGGGGGGGAGTGGAGGGAAGGAATATCAGATAAATATTGTAATGAAGAATAAATTATGACTGATCAGAATATTCCTCCCATAATGCAACTAGCTATATTCACTTTTATGGCATTTTTTATTGTTCAGCAGTGTTTTGAATAAAGAAAATATCAAAGTGGCATATGCACTTCTGATTCTCAAAATACTTACTTTCAGTGTTCTGAAATGTAATGTCTGAGAACTGGACCAAGGCCAAATTAAAAGGGCTTGCACCAAGGAAGATTTCCTTAAAGACAGCAGGGCTTCTGGTATGAGCTCTTAGCATCATCAGCAAGTGGTTTAGGCTCTTCAGAGCAGCATTTTTCAGCTGCACTGGATTACTGTTGGGACTGACCATCATGTTACTCCAAAAATACACTGACCAGGCTTTTACTGCAGACCCTCTGACTTCCCAGTTCTTTTGGTGATGGAGGGGAAACAGTCTGCATCACACAGTAGAGAATAGATTCTTAATGTTAATTCAGAACAGAACCTTTCCCCAAAGAAAATTTTTTTTCTCTGAGTGAATAACAGAAAATAGAAACCAGCTCTAGGAAAGGGCCATGAAAAAACCTTGTTGTCAAATCTAAATGTATTTACAATTCATACACTCCTTTATACATCTTGTCAGTATCAGGTACAGACCTCACTGCAACAGTACCTTCTGGCTCCTTTGTGCTTTTTGTCAACATAAAGCAGCTGTAAACCTGCCTGCTCTGGCCAATTAAGTTGTTTTGTATTTCTGGAGTGGCATGAAGGAAACCAACCCCCTCTTCCTCAGATTGGTTTAATAAAATAGAGATATATGGGGCACACAGGACTCTCAAATGTTGGAGTGGAACAAGAGTCACAGGCCAGATCCTTGAGCTGCAATAAACCAGAGGCAATCCAAGGGAGAGATGGCAAATTATGCTAGCTGGGAGTCTTCCTCAGAGATTGCACAAATACTGTTCTGTCAGGAAATAAAATTACATTACTAGGCAGCCTGTCACCAACATTTCCAAAAATGTTCTTCTGTTTGTAGGAATCTCTGAAAAAGGGACATATGCTCAAGTTTATTCTTATGAGATCATTTGTGTTACTTCATATGAATTTTAAACAAGTGTCCCAGTGCAGCAGGGACTGACCAAGACAGGTCGGGTGCTACCTTGTACCAAGAGGATATGCCATACACCAGTGGGTCATCAAGGGGCCATTTTACTTCTCTTCAAAGCCTTGTTCTGAGATCTTGAGTATAAATAAAATCAGATATTTGGCCTGGACTTCAGACCATGAATTTATTTAACCTACAATGCATAATGAAAACCTGATTAAGTAGAAGAGAGCTGAGTAGCAGAGCTGCACCCAGAGAGACAACAGGAATTTAGTTTCTCCAGTTCAAACTGAGCCCTTATTTCTAGTGTACAAGATCACTTACTCCACTGCATTAAAAAGGCTGTTATGTAGTTTACATCACTGTATTAAGGCACATAAGCCAAGATTCATTTAACCTAAACTCAGATATCTGCAACGAAGACACTTCCCCTTGAACTAACCACCATAGCACTGTGCTGCTTTAGGATAAAAATTGTTGTCAAGAAATGCCTATTTCACTGGTGTCCTCTAGATCTCAGTTAAATAAAACTTGGTTTTGGCCTCCTGGTTGTCCACTGTGACCAGCAACATTAGCAAGCACGATGATCTAGAGAGAAATCCAGAGCTTTCGTTACCCAAATTGTCTTTGTGTGGTTCCTGTTTCTGAGAAGGGAGACAAAATTGGTAGCTGTCATGAAACAAAAAATTTGAGAGTGAGCCTTACCTCTTGAGCCTCAGGTAAGATCCTCAGGTATCTTCAGTTTGGTGGGCATAATTTGGGCCAATAAATTTCTGTTCAACATGGACTTGTGGATTATAATTTCACTACTATATATTAATTTAATACTCTGCCTTTATAGAAAACATGAGAAGAAGAAGAGAAGATGGAGTACTGTAGCACCTAGGTTTTTTTGTTCTTCACCTATAATGTTTAGTTTCACCTTCACTTCATACTGAAAGAAGTATCTATTGGAAGCAAATTGTCTTGGGGCCAGGCAAGTTAACATTGCAAAAAGGCAGATTACATCACACAGAGTAGAAAAAATGAAAAACCCGAAACCTTGATGGCTGAATATTTAAAAATCTGAAAGGGGTTAATGTTTAGAATTTTAGAGGAAGTTATTTCATTCTTTATCTGCAGTAGCTTTTCATGGCTTTCTCATATATGAAAGAGAAATTCATAGTTATATACATGAGACTCAGCAGAAATGAGCCTTTACATTTATACATAAAATTGTCACATTAAAATTGCTTGTGTTTTCATGCAGCCAGGGCACAAAGGACCATGGGATTCATGAGGCCAATTACAGTTAATCAAGTATCAGATGAAAAGCATCCCATTTATTTCTGCAGAACTAGAGTACATAGCTCCATTTTCAAATAATCGCTGTCAAGACATAAAATAAAAACTCAAAAGGACATCTGTCAAATAAAATTTTAATAACATATGAATCAGAATAAGTTGTGGCTTATTGTTTGAATATTCCAATTGTGGAAAAGGAGGTTAAATTCAAATAAATTATTCATTGAGAATAGTTGCTCATCTCTAGTATAATTTGAACAAAAACAAAGGTGAATCACAGAATGAGATTTTTTTTAAAAAAATACTCCCTTGAATCTAGATGATTCAATTCCCCATTTCATTTTAAAAAATTATTAAACACATGGAAAAAAATACTAATGCATTAAAAATATATTCAATTGGCAGACAAGAAATACATTATTTATTTCTTCAAGTTATTGATGAGCTCTCATACCACCTCATCACTCTGTTTTGCTCTGTCACTCATGAGCTATAAGATCATCAGTAACTCATAATAAATAATGTATCCATAGCCAGTCCTTTGGGTAGCTACTCTTATTTATCTAGATATATGCACACAGATATGCACTTTCTCAAAGGAAATGGTCAGCACATTAAACAATGTTGATTTGCAGAGATTTCAAGCTTACAGGCAGAGAAAGAAAAAAAGGGATTGAGGACATCATGATTTTTCTTGATATGTATTTTTTTCAAGCTAAGATGGCATTGTTAGACTGGAATTGGAAATATGCAAGGTTATAACATAATTGTTCACATTTACAATAATTTGAAATCACAATGAAAACCTATTTTAACAGACCTAATATAAGCAAAGGGGACAAAATTAATACAGAGATGTGTGTGACTACTGTGCCAACGAGCTGTACACTTTAACATTTTTGGATGTTATTTGACAAAGGTTCAAATGGAAAGTAAATTCAAGATTTACATTAGTCTTATGAAAATGACAAACACATTATTGGACTGAACGGGTGTTAGTATTAAGAATAGATGGATTCAGATACAATAACATCATTTAGAATAAGTAAATCTCTAATACCTTTTCATCTTATAACACAAATATTCCAGAATATTTGCATTGAAATGCTGCTGGAGAGAAATCACTGATGAAAACGACCTTTGTGTTGACCTGCATGACATTCCAAAGTTCTATACAATTCAGTTATTAACTTTTTTCTCAACTAATGAAGGAAGAATTGGGATGGTTCATGTCAACTCCACAATACTATTGAAAATGGTTAACCTTCTAACCTAAACATTTGCATTTTCAAAAAGCAGCTGGAAGATACCTTTTCTATAGCTTGTCTTTGGGGAAAAAGATTACTGGGCCCAGGAATTAGAGCCCCAGTGCTATAAGCTATGTGCTGGATAACATATTTTCCTATTATCCTATCCATCCTGTTTTATAATTTACTACACACAATTGGTGTTGTAAATTACTGAGATGAAAATATGGGTATATCAGTTGCATAAACTGGATGAATCAATGAAATATATTTGCAGGATGAACACGAACCGTTGATGCATTTTTTTATTTTAAGAAAGATAACATGATTGTACAACAATGCAAACTAAATATTTCCATAGGGAGATGCAATATTAACTCTACTGTACAAGATATTGATGACAATTTATGTAGAATACTATAGGGACGTTTTGTGTAGTTCTAATCATGTGCAGTCAAGGAAGAAACCTTCTAATAGAACAGAAAGACAGCAGAGTGCCTAGGTTAATATGAGGACTAAAAGGGCTTTCTTTGTACAGGCTAGAGAAAAAAAATTCCTGCTCATTTTAGTGGTATGTATATTTTGCAAACGTGCATGTGTGTGTGTTACAGGAAGAGAGGGATAAACATTCAAAAGAAAACTATTTGCACTAAAATACAGTGTAGTCTTTGGCACATGAACAAAGAGAAGGAAAGCATGGTCAGGAATAAACTTGCACAGAAAATGAGATTTCCAGAGGAGTGAAGTTTCTAAGCTACTTTTCAGTAAAATATAAAAGGCAGCAGTTAGGCAGGAACCTAACTGAAAAGGGAATTCCCTAAATCTGTGAATGTCATTAGATCACACAAGGCTGGCTGTGCCTCCCCTTCACGACCCCAGGAACCTTTCCAATGCTCTTATAGACCACCATATGATTTCTTCTGCTAGCACAGCTATAGAACCACAAGGTCTTGGCTTTAAGTGAGCAGAGGGAAAAAATGAAATAATTAAAAGAAGTGCCTAATTTAACCAACCAAACAAACAAAACCCCGCCAAACCTCTCAGCTCTCTGCTGCTTTCTCAGTGCCCAGGATTGGAGCCATATGGCTAACACCTTATCTTAGCAAGGCACAAAGAGCTACACTACCAATTTATCCTTTTTTCTCTAGCACCTTTCATCACAACAGAGAGGTGAGAATCTGCTCACCAAGATCAACAAATACATATGGCTTTTACATATTAAAAGAAACAAGTGACTCACATCCACTGAAATCAATAGGTACAGTAGCTGAATACACAGAAATAAAGAGCTTGGCATGCCAAAAATCCTCAGTGCTTCCCACTGACTTCAAAGACTTGTGTTAGGAGAAGGTCCAAATTAATTTTGTACATGTTATTAAAGTTTTCCATCATCCAAGGCAGATGTGTGCTGAGACCCTGGGGCTGAAGTGAGCTTTACAGCAAAGTGTTTGTGCAGCCACTCGAGCTGGGGAGGATCCCAGCACCTCGATCCAGTTGTACATGGTGAAGGAAGGCCTTTGTTAGACTGCCATGTGAGGCTCAAAGGCTGTCAAATGCTGAAAATCAAAATCCAAACTCTGTCTTAGCAGAGTGTAGCAACACAGATCCTACATATGGGCTCTTTTCACAGGTTGTGCATAAAGCAAGCAATTACAGCAGAAAGCCAGCTAAGTGTCTGGACTTCTTTTTCCTGAGAATAAAATGAACTATTTCAATCCCCCACAGAATCTCATTCTTCTCATTTTTAAAGCAGACATCTGCTGTCATACCCAAAATTTTACAGTAGAAAGCAGCAGCCTGGAATTTCTCAAATGTGTAAATTTTTCATATTGCACTGAGACTGCCACAGTCTTACCTAACCAACTGGATCTATCTGCCACCTGCCAAGCAGCACTTGCAATTTGTTTACAGTCAACAGCAAGGAGATATATAAACTCCCCTAGATGAGGAAGATGTTGAATTTACACAGACAAGTGACAGATGAGCTCGGAATGAGAACGCATACAAGAATAGCCTACAGTATGCCATTATATCATGACATAAATATATGACAACTACTCCAACAAATGCCCAAGGCAAATGTTTCTGCATGTTACCAACAATGGAGTAATTTCTCTGTGTTGCAGTTTTTGCCTTCCTTTCTTTTTCCCTTGAATGAGATATTACTTCTAAAGTAATAATGAATAAAAAGGCATCTATTGGAATAAGTATATCACACTGTGCAGTCTGATTATTGCAGTTAATGAATCTCATTTCTTGTGGATCAGTGTCCAGATATCAGTAATATGGTCCACCAGAAATATACACATATATATACAACCCGGGGTAAGATTTAAGAAGAGATAAACTATAACTATGTATTTAAAACAAACCTTTCAGAATACATGAACAGCAGCCTTTCATAAAAAAAAAAAAAAAAAAAAAAAAAAAAAAAAAAAAGACTCTGCATACATGTTAGCATGAGATTCAAGCTTCCTTTTGTCAAGCAGCGTTTCCAGTTTTTATAAAGCCTGAAAATCATGCCTCTGTAGACAAAACAGAAACCCTCTGGGCACAATTGAAATCCTTCCTAATCCCTCAAAATGAAGCTTACATTGCAGAAGGTGTTGCACAGATTTTGGGCTAATCCTCCAGAAGTGAAGAACTAAATTTGAAAAAAGGAAAGAGTGTCATCAGGCATGGCAACTTCCCTAACTCTACAGATAGCAACTGGAGATAAGTGATCCTTGATTCAACCCCAGATAGATTTAGAAAGCAGCCTTTAGAAGGGTAAAAGTCTACAGCTAACGAAGTCTCTTAACTAAACTCACTCAACCTAGGAGTTTCCAACATGAGGAGGGTGAAGCCCTGTTGCTGCAGGATTCACTGCCCCAATGCAGGCCAATAAGTGCTGGCAGAAATATAACCAGAGTCATGACTAAGTACGTTTATTTGTTTCTCTTAGGGTTAATTTAAAAATTAATTTAAAAAATTAATTTTAAAAAAATCCCATCATGAAATGGAAAAAAGCTCTTTCTCAAAAGCATAAGGGGTAAAAACTGGAGAAGTAGAGCTCTGGACTAGATACTGGCAGGAAAATAGTGAAGTGTAATTAAAGGTAATGAATGCTAGAGTTCAGAAGACTGAGACTTTGCCTTTCCTTTCCTTCCCTTCACTCTCTCAGTAGATATGTCATTGATTTTTGATGTCTCATGCAATTGTTTACTAAAATCAAAAGAATGAGAGACCTGGAATTTTCTCTCAGTATCAGACAAGACTCCTCTATGTCAAACATATAGCCAGCTACTCCATGGTCTTTCTACTCTCTATACAGAAATATAATCAGGGGAAGAAGACACAGCACATTCGGATTAAGTTTTTACTGTGGTTAACCAGAGGACTGGAACTTCATAGTAAGCTTTGGTGTTTAATGTCCACAGAGTAAAGATCTGATGTAGTTCAAGAGACACGCTATGCATTGCTGTTTATCTGCAGTAACACATGCAGTATTTTTGAATCCTGACACCCTTTATGGATCCCTCAAGATTTCACACTTAAAGATGCAATAGAATCATCACTTCTGCCACAGAAAAGCTAGAAAATGGAAGATGTCTGAAGTTACTCTGATAAAATAAGAATTGTACTGAGAAATACCCTTTATTATGCCCCTGTACAATCCAGTGCAGGAAGCAATTTTCAGATTCAGGAATAATGTAATTTACATTTAGCCTTGCATAGCCAAGAATAGCTCTCCCAGTTGCCAGGCAAATACAGGGTAATTTCACTGTACTGTTTAAGAAAACCTAGAGTATTGCCTTCAGCTTGCCTCCAGTTACTGCAGATCTTCCCCAGCCCTCCATCATGTTTGCTGCCCTTGTGAAGGTGTTGTCTCATGTACCTAAAGGCTTCTATCTAAAACAGTCTGCACACTTCTGTCTAGACATCTAAATCCCAGCCATTATGTTTTCCCTGGTTTTATGATGGGGCAGTAAAGATTAAAATCCATGTTTCTCAGCAGCCCAAGGATATGCTCTATGCAAAAAAGAACCATTGCTCCAACTTAACAACCCCTCTGTGTAAAAAGTAGTATAAAGAGGTCATATCAGAGCTGAAAATTGGGCCAAAGAGAGAAACATTCCTCTGGATGCACAGTTATAATTGCTATTATGTTTAGGGAATTGAGCTTGATCACTGAATGGAAAACACTTTGCAATTAAGAGGGTTGAAAGCATAACTAGATTTGAATAATTGATGTTAATTTCCATTTGCAGAGAAGACTATCACAATGCTGAATCCAAATGCCATGCAATCTTCTGGTCCATTCCCCCATTTCTTGTTACCATAAGTTGCAAGGTAATGCTAACTGAAGGGCCCTGTACAGAATTGCTATACGGATCACATCCCATTATACATCTGAAATCAGGAAAAATCCATGCTTGCATCATTCGTGTTCATGAAGCAAGTTATTTCCTTATTTGGCTACACAATTAACTTGAATGAAGCTGAATGTAATGCCCTGAAAACAATACTAAATTAAATGGTAATGCAGTAATCCATCAATTACAACGGGGCAACTAATGGCTTGAAATAGCTTTGTACAAGAGTTTCTAGTTGGATTAATAATATAATTAATGTTATGTACTCACCATTAAAGTAGGAAATAAAATATTGTTTTAGTTAATTTCTCTTTGTCATTGATGGGGAAGTGCAGTGCAACCAGAATGAATATTCATTGTAGTGTAGTGCCTAAGTATCCAAGTATCTACAAAAAAACCCCAAAACCCAACAACCAGAATTTGCCAACTAGTAAACATAATTATTACTGGGAATGCTGTTAGTGTCAGAAATGGCTAACAAGTTTTAATAATCTTTAATAATGCAACAATACACACGTTACCTTTGTGCAGGTTAGAGAGAGAGGAAGATTTGACTGACACTGTGAGTTAGTAGCCTCGGTATTCATTTGGTTCAGTTCCTTCAGACACACTATCAGAAACACAGAAAACAGAAAAAAAAAAGATAGATGTAAATTATCTGCCCAGTTGTACTCAGAAGGAACAGAAGATCATCTATATGTTTTAATAATCTTTAATAATGCAACAATACACACGTTACCTTTGTGCAGGTTAGAGAGAGAGGAAGATTTGACTGACACTGTGAGTTAGTAGCCTCGGTATTCATTTGGTTCAGTTCCTTCAGACACACTATCAGAAACACAGAAAACAGAAAAAAAAAAGATAGATGTAAATTATCTGCCCAGTTGTACTCAGAAGGAACAGAAGATCATCTATATTTGGAGAAATTAAGGGAAGCTGGCTCCTCTGCTTTATGATGAAGATGACCAGTTACTTTAGATTTTCTCACTTCCTATTGACATCAAACAAAGCTCTAGAACTGCAGGAATCCAAAGTCATGTGCATGTGTTTGGTGTCCTTTTTATGGCATGTGTGCAAAAGGGACACACAGCAGGTACCACTCTTTCTAGTCTCCTCCATTAGATGCCAAATTTGAAAGATGCTAATCATTCTCTTGGTTTATTGAATTTACACAAGCAATCTGTTCCATTGCAGACAGTTGTGAAACAGCCTCTAACTCCATATTACAGAACAGAATACTGCATATTACCTCAGCAGATCCCCAAGATGTGCATTAATCACCATTGCCAGGAGCCAAGGATGTGAGGGGTAGAAGGAGGAGGCTCAAGAGCACAGGGGGAGAGTGACTGCCTTTTCCCAGCTGGATCCTACTGCAGGGACATGCCCATCCTGCAGGGAATGAAGAAAGGCTTTTTTTTCCCTTACCCTGGATTTCCTGAACTTTGTGCTGCCCTGCAAAGTTGCTGCCTGATGGCAGCACACAGGACTGCTCTTCAAGCACTGCTGAGGGGGCACAGAGGTAGAGGGTTGGACCCAAAGGCAGAACAGCCAAGTCCACTGCTAAAACCATGCTGCTCAAGACAGAAATCCTAACGTTTGCAGGGAAAAGCCAAGCTGAAGTGTGTGGTGTGCATGAGCACAGTAGGACTTTAAAATCTTGCAGCCCACTCCTTTGAATATCTTTAGATCAAAGAGCTCTGCACATCAGCCTGTATTTCAACAGTTGTTTAACACTTGCTAGGAACCTAAAATGCAGCTATAAAAAAAAGGAATCCAAAGCTCTGATTTCATGCTTTGTATGGAAAATTTACCCAAAGAAACTGGTTAGAATATGATGTGAGCTAAGGACTCATAGATTTACATACAGTATCTATAAATAGAAGTAGGAACAAATATACCCACAGACACATTACAATTCATTGTGGTAATGTTTACAATGGCCTTTGAAGCAGATATAAAAATCTTCGTCAAAAAAGGGATCGTTCAGAGGCTCCCCAGGAGAAATTACTTGTTTCTTAGTGTCTTTCAACTGATGAACTGGAAAGAAAAGATAACAGTACTAGCTCCTCCTTCTTTCACCTTTGCCTCTTCCAGGTTTTGTCTTGCCCGGTAGCTGAATAAATGCAGTTGTTTCTGAGCTGTGGAAGAATGAGGGAATGGCGTTTCTGCTTTGCTTCCTAATGCTTTCCCCTGACTCCAGCAAACACCCTGCAGGCAAGGTATATTCAGACATAAGGCTAGCACATGCTACAGAGGTCACTTAGAGAGAAAAAAGCTGTCTTGTATTATTTACAAGGAGTATTAGATGCCATTTTGGCCATAAGACACAAAGAAGCATCTGAGATCACTAAAGCTCTAAAGTGCATGGAAAGCAGAAGGTGTCTTTTTAAGAGGTTATCAAAGGACTTCACATGCATATCAACTCAACTCCAACAGAAGCAAAAAGAAATATGCCTGTAAACATTCTGGCAGATTAAGTAGAAAGGCACGGAATCCAATTGTCCCTGAAAATCAGAGAATGCAGATTTCAGTGGTGCTGAGAATTTAACTTGTGATTTCAAGGCAATCTATAAATTTCAGACAAGCAGCATAGCCCATTAGACATCATGTCTAATTATTGCAAACATTTAATATATCTACACAGTAGATTTTTGCTGTTTGCTATTTTAGGGGGAAGGGAAGGAAAATCTGTTTTTTAAATTTTATTTTAGTATTTGCTTTATTTTTTTTAAGGGAAATGTGAGAAAACAACACAGGATAGCATAAAACACAAAGGCTGAGTTGTAAGAAAAGGTTAACAAGTCTATATGTGACAAAGTCTGTACCGACCCTATGTATTTTGTCCTTTTATTGTAAACATTGCCTTTCAAAGCAACAGGATTTTGTATTTTATTAGTTCTTGTGAAGAACAGTACAAGCGCAGAAAGTGTATAAGTCTGGCTTCTGTGAGATATCTTGAAGAAGCTAAAATTTAGAGTGCTTCCTACCTAACTAGTAGTTTCTTTTGTGTTACAGTCATGCCTAAGTACTTTCAGATATTGAAGATGCTCATGGATCTTTGTGGCTTGACTTCTTTGTCTCCCAAGAAGGGGAAAAAACAGCATGAGAAGCTTGGGTTTGAGGGGAAGGAGCACAGGAAAGGGAGTGTAATTAAAGTGAAGGTGGGTGGTAAGTGCAGGGGAAAAAAAAGAGAGCAAGAGAGAGAAAGTCATTTTGAAGTCACTTAGGTTTGAGATAGGACAAGTGAATTACTTGGGGTTTTTTCTATTATTGTTTGGCCCTCTACAAGTGTCCTAGGTGTCTTCATATCTGGAACAGATTTGAATCATTAAGGAGTAAATAACTAGAGATAAAATCCTCATTAAATTATGAGCAGATATGTTTTAACTCCACTAGCAGGAAAATAATAGTTCAAAGAGACATCTGTTTAAGCGTAGAACAGCATCCCCTTCAGAAAACTGTCTGTGGATAGTGGGATCAGCGGTGTGAACCTGGGAACTATCCTGTGTGATCACCTGCTCGTGTAATATATTGACTGCTGTCATGGCATGTGGTATTGTGCAAATACTGCCCAAAGGAGTTTATCCTCTAAATCAGACACAGGTAATAGAAGTCAGACACAAAATAAAGGAGAGAGTCCAAACCAGATGAAGATAATCCATTTTACATGAGATGTAGATGTAACTTTCTCTTGCATTGATTACTTATTGTGCAAAGAGTGCTTTGCTCAAGGATTTAACTGAAAAGTGGCCATCAGTCTGAAAAAGACAAATAGCTCCCTTGCAGGAGGTGCAGAGGTGATGCAACAACTAAATTCAGACCAGGGCACACTCTTCAGGGACACCCTATAGATGAAAACAGTGTAGTTGAGGTTCTGGATGCAGTAAAACTACATCATGTAGTGCCACCCGTGAGTAACTACTACATTGCAGAGTGGCTGTTCTGTGTATGCAGAGCACAGAAGGCATGCCACACCAGCCTGACACTTTGCTCAGAACCAGCTTTTCTTTCTGTGCCTGGTATTACATTGCACAGATTATATTTTACTCAAGAGGGAAGAAGAAAACTTATACTAGAGCAGTCATTTGCCTACTTCAGCTATTTAGACTGCAAGCTCTTCATGGGCCTGACCATGTTTATGCAGGAGGATGTCTTTTTATGAAGGAAGGTGTCACAAACTCACATGGCTGAATAATTCCAGACCGTAAATTTGGGCAAACTTGCTGACACACCTTTAAAATCATCATAAGTATCCCCAAAACAGGTAAGAGGATCCTGATGTCCAACAGTTGCATTTCCCAATGTATCAGAAGTCTTTGCCAAGATACTAACACACTAAAATGTCTTGGGCAATGACTGAAGGACAAAAAGCCCAAGTGACTCACCTGAGAGTATTTCCCACAAAGCGACCATTCTATCAGTGATCTGTCAGCCCTGATCTCAAAAGAAATGTGTAAAACCTTTTCAGATATGAACTTGGGAACTATAGTTTGTGAACCTACTGAGAACCAAAAATTTCAGAGCTCAGAGCTATTAGCTTAAATTTTTTCAGTCTCATGCTGAATTTCACTCTGACTAATCTCTTCAAATTCTGAAGGATATAAACTATTCTTTACTTTTTCTCCACCTTATCACCGTCAGCAACATTACTTCTGCTTACAACAGACCTAATATTTCTTGTCTCATGATATAATTGAGATTCAGCTAGTTAAACTAGTTTAACTAAGCTTAAATGTACTTCAGGTGTATGGCCAGAGATATGCTAATATTCTGCTTTCTGAAATGCCTTAACCATTATTTTTGGCTAAATCCTACACCTTGTGGTAATACTTCCAGAACTTCCTATTTGGTTCCCCAGAACTTGTCTACTGCCAAGATCCCATATTCATAGGCATTCACAGGGTTGGTTACTAACCTCTGTTCTCAGTCTTCCTGTCCCTAATACTGAGTCAGAAAAGATGTCACAGGTCTTGGGCTTTTATTGCCAGTTTGTGTTCATCTTACTTGCTGAAGTGGCATCAATGGCAGATGTTCCTCTGCAACTGTGCAGCTCTCAAGCTAGTTATTTGAAGTTGGTAGCTCCTGTTTCAAACCTGGAAAGTGTGCAAAAACATTTATCTCTTCTGCTAAATATGCTAGAAGTTTTAATAAAAGATGGTATCGACCTCTGCATAAAAACTTATTGGACAGAAAATGAAGCTTCTGAAGAACTTCTAGAGGGAAACATCAGGGTGTTTTTTTTTTTCTGTAAATACCTTTGTGAAAAGCAAAATAAATACTAATTCAAACATTTCCACAATGTAAATATTTCCTGTTACTGAACAGAGACAAATACTTTAGGCTGCATTTAGCACATGGAAGAATCTCAACTCCATTACCACAAGATCTCATCCTCTCTGATCAACTTAGCTTTTTTGCCAAATCACACCTTTTCTGGAATACAGGGATCAGACACCCCACCCACCCATCATAGGGCTCACATCCAGCCATTATGCACTGAAGGAGAAGTCACCAAAGCAAAATGTTTCTATTTGATGCAATAATTAATGCGAACTGGATTCTTTGATTCCTTATTCACATTTGGTCTATTCTGTTCTGCAATTAGTTGTGCTGGGATGAATGAGACACTTGAAATCTACTGCATGCCACTGGGAGGGCAAGTATAGTGGAATCAGGACATAAGAATGGAAAAAGTAAACACATTCTTTTGTTGCCATCTATCTTGTTCTTAAAAGCCTTATTTAAAATAGCCATCAGACAAAGAAGGGGATGAAAAGACACAAAATAAGGTCACAAATAAAAACATAATTAAGATGTTTTTCAGAAAATGGCCTTCAGAATTAATAGTGCATCCACAAAAAGAGCATTCTCAATATGAACAACTATTTGTGTGAAAACCCTCATTTATACCTCTAATTTAGGCAAAGCTTTCTTCCTGAGCTGCTGGTTTGCATCTATTTATGTGCTTCGGTCCACCTGCAGGAGAAAAGAGAAGGTATCTGTTGTACGTACTGATACATACAAAATTAATAAGAAATATCACTGCAGTTACAGGACATCAAAACTCATGTATTTTTACTGCATGAACCAATTTTATTATTTGTTTAACACTGCAGTGTTTATCACAGCATTTGGAAATTACTGGCTGATTCATTTTGGAAGTCACTGGTAGCAACAATAAATGTGTGTTGTACACAAAGAAAGCATTCAGGCATTTGTAAACTATAATATTATAATTTATACTTACCTATATACACTTTACACATGCTCTTTTTTTTTTTTCCTTTGTAATCCAAAGTATAACTTTTGTAAAACAATGCCAAAGTACTTTGGAAGATTGGGTGAGTCACAGTTTGTAGCACAGTAGGGAAGATTCCTTCTCTGTGGTGACATTTTCCCTCAAAAAATCTCTCACCAACTCCTTTCAATTAGATCATGATTAATATTGACCACTCTGAAGACTCATGTCCAACTAACTACAAAAATATTTCTGGTAGCAGCTATGTCTGTTGTGACATATTTGAGCTTTGTTAAATTTTTCTAGTTAATGCAAGCAAAAGAAACTAAGTATGAAAATCAATGACAAATAAATGAGTATAAAGAAGAGTGAGTTGTGCTTGGTTTGTTCGGTTGTTTTTTTACCTCACCATTTTGTGCTCTGTTTAAGAACACATGAATATCTGAACATCTGAAAAAAAATTTCAAAACTGGGAAAAAGTAAAAAGGAACGAGAAACTGATCTGAATCTTTTAAAAATATTCCAAAAGATTTAAAAAAAAATCTTCTCTCCATACCATGCTAAACAGTCAGATAGCTGACACTGATTTTTTTCCTGACATGAATGTCCTAAGTAGCACAAAGGAAGAAGCCACAAAGTGTGTAAAGATTTCTCTTGAAGAGGGTAAGTCAGATGATTGTAAGGCATTGGTAATAAAGAGCTCTAAAAGAAAATCAGAAATCTATTAGAGGCTGAAACAAAAGAAAACAATAAAAAGAAGACTATAGGGCTCTATATTAATTTCAAATATACAGAAGATATTTTACAGCAAAACTGAATGATGAATGGAGATCTTTTGTTAGAAAATTATCAGGCAGTTGTTGAAAATTTTATATTGGTTTTAAGAAAGTATGTCCTTGTCCTACACTACTTATACTTTCTTCCTGCGGATAGCCTTACTATATAATACTTCAGTTCAGCAGTTACTTTTTTGCTACCCACTCTCCCTGAAATAGTGGGTATGACTATGCAATTTTTCAGCAAATTATATGTTTTGACATAATCTGCTGAAAATCTAAATAGAAAACATGGAAAAAACACTTCAAAGCCAGACCTTTCTCTATATTTAACAGTGTTAGATTACAGTTTGGGACCAGTGAAATATAGGTTGCAAGCTGATAACATCTGGTTTGACAGAAATCAGAAAATAAGAAAGTTTGTGCTTATCTGAGAGTCACTGGAGGCTTCCAGGGGTATAAGATGAAACTCTCACTGTGATTTCCAGGCGAGAAAATGTTCATTAAGTTGCAAAAAAAGACAGCGAGTAGCCCTAAGGTCACAGACAGCAGCAGCAACTGGAATTGGCTCACTCTTTACTGTTCCAGACTCACTGGCATGCTTGGAAAAGCAAATATCCCTTTCCTCAGTGGCAGAGAGTGAGGAAGAGAAGAGATTATGCCTCTGTCATTGTGTCAGACCCAATAGAGTGACAGACACTGCTCAGCCTCAAGGCTTGGAGAGAGCAGACAAATAGCTCTGCTGGAGCCCACAGAGATACGGGTATGGCTGTGAAGCAACACGTGGTGATTCAGAGCCTGCAAGAATTTTATTGGTTTATAGGGGGGAATACATTTATGAAATTTCAGCAGCCTTTTTGATATTACTAGTTGATAGCACTCTGCTTGGCCACAGAAAGCAGGTGTGGGAAGCTGCACCTATAGAAAGATGCTGCTCAAGAGTAGAACCACTGGAGCCAATGTGCTGTTCGGAGCATAACATCACTCGGCAGCAAGCAGCCAGGCTCCACGTAAAGCAAAAAGCATCCAACTCCCTGATTCAGAGGGGCTGTTGCCCAGCTGTGCCATTAGTGAGTGGGGGAGTAGCTCTAGGGACAGTTTCGCTCATCAAAAGTATATTGGGCCCATGAGGGAAAAGGCCTGTCCCACTCTTATGTTTCCTTCTTATTCCAGAGACACACACAGGTTTTGTAGGGTTTACTTGCCATCCCTTAGCCTCTTAAGAAAGACACATGGAAGGGGGCTGATGAAATCAGGGGTAAATTCCCCAGACAGGGTAAGGAGCAGGAGCCCGAGGCCAGAATCACCAGGGGGAGTAGGAAAGGTAGAAATGGGGCCCCCCCACATCCCTTTTCAGTAGCAAGGAGCTATTAATTTGCCTCAGCCATGTGTTGAGGAACAACAGCCCACAATCAATCTCTGTTCAGCACTAACTGCAGCAGCCGAGCGTTTCTGACAGACTAAATGTGCACAATGAATGGCAAAGAGAGGCAGCAAGCAGTTTTGCTGTGCTATTCTGCAACCTTCAAGTTCTGGAGACTGAGAGGGAAAAAAAAAAAAAAAAAAAAAAAAAGTGCTGCTCCACCCTGCTTGCCCTGTTTTTGGAAGAATGCCTCAAATCCTTGGATCAGTGCAATTCTATAAAATACTGACATTTTCCACTGGAAAATAAGCAGCAAATACTAATTATTAAGCAGTTCCTAAGTATGATTATCAGCTGAATCCTACAAATTCAGCAGAGGAATCACTGCATCTGTTATGTGGGAGGCAGACTTTGCACTAACGGGAATGAACTGAGTGTCAAGTCATGGGGTATTCTTGTTACAGCTTCAGAACAGATGTCATTTTGTCATAGCTGCTGACATAATTTCGAAAATAAGAAGATTTTGAGATTTAGTCCATAACGTTTTAAAGCTAAACACAGACAGGATTAAAGCTTTAAATTCAAACTTAAACTAGCTACAGCCTTATGACACAGGCTTATATCAAACATATCCTAAAAAACATTCAGAAGAACCCACCATACTGTTGTTAATTTATTGTAATTGTGGTACTAATGCTACTTCAATTATCTCATGTATTATTAAACACTATTTTCACAGAATTATATAGCCAGAAAATCTGACCCAAGATTGCCATTGTGTAAAAAAAAAAAACCAAAACAAAAAAAACCAAAACAGAACTAATGAGGTTTGGTTTCCTTGGATTAAGTTTTATCGACTTTCATGTCTAGGATGATGTAAACTCCAGTGCAAGCTTTTCTCTGTGAGTGGGACCACTTAAATGAACATCTCCTGTGTGGATTCTGTGGTGCCTGGTACTGTATGAGCTCACGCTCTAGTGTGGGGTTTTTTTTCAGTCAAATTATTACAGAGTTTCTCTTCTCCACTGAGCCTTGTATATTCTACAGCATTAATAACCTCCAAAATTATTCAGTTTTGACTGGGTTAGCCCAATAGGTGGGTTCGCATCTATTTGGTGGGAGGAAATAGAAACCAGTCCATAACTGAAGATGCACTGATCACTTAACCCTTTTTTTGAATAGATGACTCTTAGTGGGTTTATATTTTAAAAGAGAAATAATTCATAATGATTAAAGATGTGGTAGGGATTTCTTTAGCAGTTTCCAACTTAATCTGAAGCTAACCAGTATAGGTTGGTTATACCTTGGGTATAGGTATGAGTAGCAGAAGTGGGGAGCCAATTGCCCAGACCTGGTAAATTAAAGAAAGGAAAACCCATCCTGCTCTATGGTCTACAACAGCAAATGTACTGGCACTCAGACCGGTTTAAGCCAGTTCAAAGGGTAGATACACATTTATATCCAGGTAAGATGAACCCACATTATCAGCCACATCCCAGGCTGTACAATAACGCTACATCTCATTGTAGTCCTGATGTATATCAGTATAGATTTAAGACAAATTTCAGCAAAGGAAATAATATTAACTTCAGAGAAATGAGTCTAACGCAGCCACGAAAAATTGATCTCCTGTGCTGAAAGAACTCATTTCTGTGACTCTGAAAAGGAAAAGCTAAATGCAGGTGTAACTGGTTTTTAAATATTATGTGAAGCTTTTCTTTTACTGATTAAATAACCTTAGTAAAGGACTCAGTTTCTGTCTAGTCACCTAAAGTCCACATCAATCCAATATTTGCTTTCTACTGAGATTTGGTCATGCTCACATGTACTATAGAAGATTTTCAATATATCAACCCGTACCCCAGATGAACATTTTGAAAGCAAATCAGTATTGCCTTTGCAAGACTAAAATAAGGTATCCTAGTGTTTTTTATAAAGATCAAGTCAGATCTGGGAGATTCCAAGTCTCTTACTTACTTATAACTACTCAAACTTCTTCCTGAGTAAATTGAACTTTCTGTTCAACCTCTACACTTGTTCCAATCTCATCTTCAATGGCTATGCAATTAATCTCTGTAGGTGTTCCAAATCTGAGGGTTTTTTTAACATTTAAAATTATCTTCATTGGATTACTGTACCATCTAGACTCAGGTAGCACTACACCTACTCCATTTGGGTTGTTTTATCTTGTTACTTCATCGATTTATAAGGATTTAACACCCTACTATGTCTTGAGAGATAAAACTTATCTCACCAAATGTAATTGTTCCCTTTAAATATTTATGTGGAAGGCCCGACCATTGGCTTTCAAAAAAAAAAAAAAAGAAAATATGATCCCATTCCAGGACTTGTTCCAATTGTTGTAATTGCCTGTCCCATTTTTTTTCCCTGCTGAAATATTAAGGGTATATTTTGTTAAGGTCTGTAAGGTATTTCCTTTTTGGAGCTTCTAGAGACTGGGTTGAAGAGGACAATGCACCATTTCTGTGACGTGCAAGGTGAAAGAGGCAGTTTCATTGTCCTTCAGGTCTATTAATTCCTACAGGTGACTATCACGTTCCTGAGTTCAATACACAACTAAAGGCTCGTGTGCTGAATTTTAATTCATGTACTTGTTTCTCTCTATCGATTTCCTGCTATTGAATTTTCAGAGACATATGAATTAGAGAAACCTTTAGTTGTCATCTTATACTCAGTCAGATAAAAGCTTAAAGACCAAACCATGACACAGTGAAATCCTTGTAATCATAAGAAATGGTTGTAAACTGAAATGGTTTTGGTTTTCGTTTGATTTTTAGGTTTTACTTATACCACTTTGGTCAGAGAAGTTCTTTCTTTTCAGGAAAACAAAGGCTCTGAAGTCTTGTTACCCTGCTTAGGCAATGAAAACGGTTTACAAGTGTAAAAAGCACAAATCAGTGTGTCCAGACCTAGCATATATCAAAATGTTTGGACTGGGGTCAGCACTTTCTGCTCTAGCAGAAGAAGGATCAGATTTATTTGCTGGCGGTAGCTCCCTGGGTGGGTACCTTGTGTTCTGCCAAAAGGCAGGATGTGGTTTGTGGTACTCTGGCTCCTGGATGGATCCTTACTTGTGTGTGTGTCTGCATGTGACATCTGTGCAGCTGCAAGGATTTCTGTCTCCTCAAAGTGGGTGGGCAGGGAGGAGAAAGGAGGAGCATTGCCTGTAGGGCCCCCACATTGGGACAGACACAGAAATTTTCAAGTAGCAAAAGCAGGTACACATCCAGACCTTTAAAAGACAGAAAAGCACATGCCCCTAGGGACCCCATTGTTAATGTGTGGAGATTTTCTGTTCCTAAGAAACCTAGAGAGCATTTCTGGACTGGGCAAAGATGACCCTCTCTGCAAGGGCACAATGGGCCCTTGGATGGTCACTAGCATCCTTAGCATCCTGCAGATCCTGTGTAAAATGCAAAATGCAGGTTATATTCAAGAAAAGCTTTGGCTTTGGGGGTCAAAATTCCAATCATTTGTACATGCTTTTTTCTTGAAAAGGTATTGGTAGATCTACCCTATATTTGGCTTGTATTTGTAGTCTAGACACAGCAGCAGCTGAGATTCTGGCCCCAAAAGATAAAGTTTTTGTTTGTGGTGTTTGTTGTTTCTGGATTGTTGCTCATTAATCATTAATCAAAGCTTTCATTATGAAAACAATATCAACTCAATATTTTTTTATGACCAAACAGGGACCTTTTTTTCAGAATCCTGACTTTTTTCATAGTATCACACCACGAATCTCATCAGACTCCAGTCCTTTTTGACAGACTGATGTGATACAAAAATATCTAAATCCACAAGAGCAAAATCTTCCTTGATAGAAACTGTGAGAGAAAGCAGCATGTTTGCCTCAGAAATCAATCATAAAGAAAAGACCTGGGTGAGGTTGCAAGACCAGAATCAGGATTGCTAATACCAAGCATAGCACTGCTGCTTCTTAGGCGAGTTTTGGCTACCAGAGTGACTTAGCCTGGAAACTGGATTCAAACAGACAGATGGCTGCAAGCTGCTTTGCATTTCTGTTACCCAGTGTAATACAGAAGAATTCCTTTTTTAACCACAGTTATTAAAATAGGAATTATTAAAATAGGAATTTCATGGAGAAGGAAGGCTTTTTCTAGGAAAATGACACCGTATTTTAAAAATTAAGCTCTCTTAAGAACCAGAAGATAGGATCAAATGTTTCTGCAAATTTCAGAATTCAGAATTTTCTGCTGCCCATGAAAAAAACCTTATATTTTGTCATCATATGCCTCTGTACATGTCTGCATACACATACACAGTTACCTGTGTCTACATGCGTAAGCCTGCACACACCCAACGTTCACAGATATGCAACACTCAGCACACCACACTCACGTTTCCCATCTTTTCCTATTGCCCAAGAGCAGACTGAATACAGGTGGCCTCATAATACCAAGCATAAAAACGACAACCATTTTTTAATTGTAGAATAATCCACGCTGTCAGATGCACTGCCATCTGCCTTGTTCTCTACCACTGTTCACTGCCCGCTTGCTGCCAGCACTGGCCAATTGCTGGAGAAATTACAGGAGGAGAAGCTTGGCTTTATGAGAGAGCTTGAAACCAGTCCCAGTCAAGTACAACATAAATTCCAAAGCAGGATTTAGGTGTCTATTCAGGTGGTGGTCCCTCCTGTTACACAGCCACAGGCGTATCTGAAGGGGGTGGGTCTCCAAAATTTCCTTATCAGGGCCTGATGAGTTCAAACAATCAAGGCCAGAAAATGCTTTGTACAGTTGTGATAGAAGAATTAAGGATCCCATTGACTCTGCTTTGCTTAAATCATTCACCTCTGCTGCTGTCATCACTGCAGTACCACAGAAACACTCCTGACACCAACCCTGTGCTCAAATTGGATATCAAGCCTGTATCAGCTACCACAGGACAGCCAGATCCAGATTATTGTCAAGTGAAGGAATCCCCACAAGTGTAAAACCTTTTTTCACAATTTGGAGACTATTCTGTTCCTATTTTCTGTTACTGTGTTTCTTTAAAATTATGGCCTAAGGAATGCTGATCAATATCAACATTAAAACAATCTTGTGGAATAATAAATAAGATGACATTAAAACCTTTCATGCTTGTAGTGAGCTCTTTGTTTTCTTCCTTTTTCTCTCACAGCCCCAAGTGCTAATGAAAAATGCTTTCTGATATGCCAAATTCTGTGGTAGTTTCATTTCTAACAGGCTGGTACCTGTTTGGATTTAATTATAGGAACTTATATTTTGAGAATGAAAAGGTTTTGAAAGTTATTATAAAATTAAAGGATTGCAAGAGTGAGGGATATTTCCATAATCATAACATTTTAAATAGTTAAAAAGAAAAAAATAATCTAAAACCACAATTATCTTTAGTAGAAAATACAGAAAATACAGATCAGTCACAAGTATTTTTTTCAGCCTCTTGCCTTTTTCTATATATGCATTCATAATTTAAACCATCATCTATTATAGAAAAAATAAAACCTGCCAGATGGACTAAAGATTGCAGGTAATAGTTACAGATTAAACATGGACTAGACATGGTCTCTGTTATCCCACTCCACCCAAAAAGGGCCTGAAAAAATGTAGGAGAGATTCCTACACAAGTATTGCTTCAAGTGTAAGTTTTCTCACAGCCATCATAGTTTGAGATGGTTTTATGTAAAAGCACAATGAGCAAATGCAAAAATATTCAGAATCGCTATACAGCAGGGGTATCCACTATGAATTCTCTGTAGGTTTGTATAATTTTACATTACTTCCAAACACGCCTATGGTACTCACCTTCATCCATTCCAGCATACTCTACATCTGTGACAATTATTTTATTGTCATTCAAGCCAGAGACCTTGAGCAGTCTGAAGTCAATTGATACCTGTTAGTCATCCACCAGCAATTTCTCTAATGTCATATTTTAGGCTATATTGTAATAATAGAAAAAATGCAATAATTTCATATGATGATGCAGTTTTATATTCCCCTTTGCTTTGAAAAAGTTTGTGAGTGAACACTGAAGTTTGTCTGACTACAAAGTTATGGCTTTCAAAGCTGACTTGCTGACTTCTCTCTTCACTGTCTCCATCCAGCTCTGACATATCCCAACAGACTAGGGCAGGGTAGATAGAGACCTCCATGTCATGCTCTCTCTTACAAGATGTCACATTATAATCTTACAATCATGACATCTGTTTCACTGGACATTTTGCTATTCAAAACTCATTCCTCCTGACTGTTGTCAACAACTTTCATATATCTGCTGGAATTACAATAATATATCAACAACTCTTAGAATTCTCAAAAAAATCCAGGAAATGAAAATTTGTGCATGCAAAAAACACTGTCCACCACATCTGAAATGACAAAAAAAGTATCACTGAAGTAGATCACAATCCAGAAGAATCACAGAATCACAGATTTTTAGACGCTGGAAGAGACTTCAAGAGATCATCAAGTCCAACCTCCCTGCCAGAGCAAGAACATAAATAAGCATAAAAAATCATTGCAGTTCAGAGAATGCTTTCAACAGGTATAAAACTTCCATTATATTACTGAAACATACTTACTTCATTGCTTCTTCTTTTCCCTTCCCTGCCTTTTAGTGCTACAAATAAGAAATAAATAGGAAAAAAAAGATAAGTGAAGAATGAATAAAGCAGATTAAATTCTATTTTTTCAGTCCAACTTTGCACAAAATCCATCGAATTTTGAAAGATTAAAAGTATTGTTAAATTTTCTTAGAAAAAAAAACCCCAAACTACTGCTTTTGGTTAAAAAAAAATCCAAACATTGGCTAGCTAAGTGTAGTGCATGTAAAATCTTGAACCTGCTGTTTCTCACTGACACAATAAGAGGAGACTCCAGGTAATGGAATGTTCAAAAAGGTAATTTCTTCAATTCATACATTGTTATGCTACAGCTATTCTGTTTCTTTTTCTTAGTTTAAAAGATGGTTGTTCATCTATCTTCCTGTTAGTAGAAAAGCATGCTTATACCATTGTACTTCTGTTTTCTTAAAAGCAAATTTGATTATTAAAACTGAAATTCTGGTATATCTGGAATATATTTAAAATAAATGGTGCTGGAAGAAATTAAAAAAAATTAATAAGAACTTCATAGAGCATGAAAATTAACTAAAATATGTTAACTGAAGCTCAATTTCACACAGAATATGGACTGTGGTAGAGCTTCAACTACAAAAATAGTACCTTAAGCTCAGCATAATAGTAGTGCTGATGCACAGTTTGTGCTGCTACAAACTGCAAGCTTTTTTGAGCAGAAAAGTCAAGAATTGTCAAGAAATGTGAGCATCATATCACACACCACATCTACTGAACAAGGCTGTTTTCCTTTGATAGGAGTCATATACTGGGTCACTAGGGGAGGGTTAGTGAGCATCTTGCCACTGAAGTCTGTCTATTGCAGATTACAAACATTACCACATCTAGAACATTTTTTTTCTCAAGGTTACTTCCCAGCAGTTGTTTTTCAGGACTGGATTGACAATTTGACTGAGCCCATAATTTTCACAGTTGGAGTTTCGTAATTTGTCATGCAACAGTGGCCAGCTTGGCATAGTGGGAAAGTCCAGGATCCTGCAAATGCCCCAAAGGACATCCAGGATTTATCATGCATGTGCTGATCCACTGGGATGGGTTCCAAGTCACAAATCATTCCTTTCACTCAGAGGCAGGAGAATATTCCCAATCAGCAATAGTACAAAGCTACTGTTCTGATCTGGAGTCTTACCTTGTGCTCTTTTTCTTTCTGTTTTTTTACACATACATAAATATGTACAAGCATGCACAGCTTATTGTATTGCCAGTGCAGATAAAGACAAGCAAACATTTAGCTTTAGAGTGAAAATGCCTCCTTGCATGCTCTTTGGGCTATAATCTCAGCTATTATTAAATGTGTGAGCTGTTAAGCACCCTCATCTCCACCAAGACAACTAAGAGAAAAGGGTGCTTGGCACCTGCCAGGGCTGGGACCTAAATGACCTAAAAGCCCAGTATCTGCCTCTCTAATTCAGAATAACTTATATTCAGTATGATTTTCTTTGTAAAAAGGATTTACAAGGCTCATAATAAAGACAAAACAGTGGACTGTAATGAGGATTGGCAAGAAAGTAAGGAGCAAGAGCATAGCATGTTGGAAAAGAAAATTTTAAAAGTGGGATACATGAAAGAATGAGGAGAGTAGAGGGAGAAGAATAAAGCTATTTTCCTTACAAAATCTCTTCTAGCAGGACTTCTCCTATGCTAGTTGCAACATACCCATTCAACAGCCAAAAAAATCTTTCTTTTAGTAACCCCCATTGAAAGTTGGTAGCAACACAGCAGTAGCGGAAAATTCAGCATTTTCTGGAAACTAGTTAGGCTTCCAGCCTCACAGCTATTATTTCATCTTTCATTGTTACTCTGCTTAGTTGTTATGTTACTTTAATTTTCTTCTTGCAACACATCTCCTCTTCTTAGGTTTTTTTCAGTTCATGGACCAAGGAATCCTACATCATCTTCTTAAGAGGGATCCAGAGGAGTAGCTGAGACTACCAATTTACACTTTTGACACAGATATTTTCTCTGGTCAAGAAGCCACAGTAGGAAACTGCAGTGCAAAGGGGGGAGAAAGCAAAGGGAGGATGAAAAGTCAGTGAAATAAATAGCTTACAAACAAGTGCAACCCAAAGGTGAAATGAGCCTGTGGGTAGCTGTTGCTCAGTTAATGGAAGAAATAAAGCTAAAATACCAGCACCAAGACAGCAAGCTGTCACAATGTCAGAGCTCAGGTAAGCCAGTTTCCCCAGACAGAATGTAAAATAACTTCTCCCTTTCACAGTGTGGACATCTTTGTAAACTCTGTGTGAGCTGACACAAGGCAGGTCTGTTTCTTTAGGAGACAAACCACATGCTGATGTGCCCCTATGATAACACTGGGAAAATGATCCTGGAGTTCTGGGGTAAGTAAAAGGGATGGCAAGCTTCAACACTCTTTTTTTTTTTTTTTATATTCCCCAAACTGCATCTTAGCAACGATTCAGCAGCCTCCTCTGCCTAGAAAGGATTGCTGTATTCTGTATTGAAAACTTGCTAAGAGCCAAACTTAGAAGGAGCTGCTGAAAATGTTATTCTTTCTTTCATCTCTGCACAGTATTGAATATTAATGTGGTTCTGACTTTCTACCACCATCAAAATTCCTCAGCCATATCCTGGCCACAAACCCCTGTTTCAGAATTTTTAACCTCATCCCTGCTCTGACAGTTTTCTGGTTCCTGTTTATTCAATGCACCCTTTTTTGTGGGGACAGGTTAAGTGCCCTCCAGTTCCATTACACAGCTGCAGCATACTAGTACATATAGCATATTACTACATAATTAAATACCTGCAAAAGAAGTGGGCAATCATGATGATGGATGTGATGGAACACAGAGGAGTGATGGTGGGGTGGGAACATCAGCAGGGAGCCAGTACTGGAAGGAGAGTGCTCATGTGAAAAAGCAAAAGCCAAGAGAGAGGCAGAAGCAGTGTGGTAGGGCAGAAAAGACTGCAGCCTTTACTCAGACGAGATCTCTCCACCCAAACAGAGCACCAGAAACTATGTATGTGTGAAATAAATGTACAGTTATGGGTCAATAAGTCTACAATATCTCTGTTCTCTTTCTGATGGGGGTAAAGACATTTGGCTGCAATTTTCAAGAATGCCTGTGGTCACAGGAAGGTTAGATTTTATGTTGCTGGATTTATTTTTTGTTTGCTTTCCATATTAAAAAAAAAAACAAAAAAACGTGTAGACTATTGTGGTCTTTACAGCTAAACCAGAGCTCCTATGGTTTTTTGTGGTCAGAGTATCATGTATTTATGCTTTTCCTGGGTTAATCTGATAAAAAATAAGACAACAAAGGTAATCCACTTCCTCCAGGCTAACAGTGGGTATACCTTTCGTTCAAGTATTGGGTCTGTCAGCTAGATTGTTCCTAGAGCTATAAGAGAATATAGATGCTCACAGCTTTTCCTCAATTAAGGAGCTTCTGGAGATAACTGTTCAGGCTAAAACAATTTTCTTTCTTTTGTTTTAGGTATATCTAAACGTGGTAGAGTCTTGTCCACCATGATCTCACTTCCAAGTACTACATAATCAAAGTAAAGATTTGGAGGATTTTGATCCTAAGCCCTTGGAAAGAGACAGGGACCTGTTTTAATGACTGCTACTTCAGAACCACAGTGTGGATCTCAGTTCACTGTGAACTATACATCTCAGTGATGTATAGTTCTGATTTGCCCAGGTTTGTACCCTCATGATAATTTAGATTTCATTACATACTGCAAATATGGAAAAACCAATCTGGAGCCCAGTGTTTGGAATTTACAGTGTGTATTCATTCCATCTTTAAAATAAAAATATACAAACAGGCACAACTCTTTAAATTTTCCCTGCAACAGGGAAGCTCTAAGCTTCTAGCTCTTCTGGGGACTTTTTTAGCCATTACAAAACATTAATTTCTCTTTTGGATAATGAGTCACTTAAACATTTTCAAGTCCTTTATCTCCTGTCCCTCAGAGGAAGGAAACATCTTTCAGCTCTAGATGCATGGCTGTGGTGCCAAGGGATTTCAGTGCAGCAATGAAACACAAACCTTTGCATTATTATTAACAAAAAAAATAATAATCAGCATGACCATTTTTAATGTCTCACACAGCACTGAATGGGAACTTCCCTTGCCATCCATTTCTGTCAGCTATGGTGGAAAAGCTTTGCCTGAAAGCAGAACTAATTCTGCTCAGCATGGACACTGAAAAATTCAGCTATGAGGCAGTTATTGTTAATATGCTACCAGAAATGACATTAAGAAAGTGAAATGTTCTGATAAATCCATATAGATCTGGGATGAGAATATGCTCATACATATATTTACAGTGGCTTAATAAACAGAGTAATGTGTGACTTGTAGAAATATTGGGAAAACTGGTCTGCCTTTAAATGTTCAGCAATGGACACTGTTGTGTTAAAGTAAAAAAACCTGAGCCCTTCTTGAAAAGTTTGTATCACAGCTTGCAGTCTGACCAGTCCTCATTTGCTCCATAATATACATACCTTTTAAAATGAAATTACAAGGATAAAGGATTGAATCTTTAACTTACACAAAGATATAAGTAGATATTCAGCCTTGATTTCTTGTTGCTATGTGAAATGCACACCCATCTGTCTCAGGCTGCAGTGATTTTCAAGTTCTTACATCCTGTATTAGTTTGCACGTAAGAAGAAGAACGGCAGAAACCTTTTTTTTTTTTCCTTTGAAAGCAACAAGCATAGTTTGTCTCTTAGCTGAGGAGAAGACAAAGCAGTGAGAAGCAGATTCTACATTCTGCCATGGGTTTCCACACTTCCCAGGAGCTGGGCTGGATGGGAGCAGCACTGGAGGGCAATGAGGCCATCAAGGTGCACAAGTCAGACTGTTCCATTGGCAGCTTTTCTGTAACTGCCTCCTAAATAAAGAATAAATACTGAAGCGACATGGTCTTTGCTGACTCAATCAGACCTTGTCTCCTCTGTTATATTGCAGTTGTCTTCAAACTTTACGGATAGAGTTCTCCCTTTCCCTTTCCCTTACTCCTGCTCTTTGCTCCTTTCCCTTCTGCCTTCCTTTCTCTACCTTTCTCTCTCTCACTCTCTTATTCTTCCTTTTCTTTCCCTTCCTATTTTTTTTCTCAGTGTGGGATACATTCACGTGTCCCCCTTTCACCAGAGAAGAAATTGCTCCTGTGTGTACAAAAAAGATTCTGTGATGGTGCTGCTAAGATGTTCAAGGGCACAGCAACATTTTGCAAGCCAAAGTCTGTAAGAGATCTTTTCCTAAAAGAAGATCAAAAAAGGAAGGAGGTTACAAACTGCTGTGAAGAACCCTCCAGTTCATTCAGTTTTCTGGAAATTAGATTACATTGGCTCATCTCATGCCTAAAATGCAGGTAAGTTCAAAAAAGTGAGAAGATAACCAAAACCCATCTTTCTTGATGTCCACCCATAAGATGAATTCTTATGCACCTGAGGAAAATGCCCATCTCAGCTTTTCTGTAAAACAAATAAAAATTAATAAAATTATTTCTAGATCATATTTGTACAATACACCAAACCTGCAACTGAAGCAAAATTTTACAGGTGACTCAAAAAGCTTAAAAGGCAGAATCCATAATGAAAATTATGATGGTTCCATTGTTCTGCTAATAATGCACTCATTTCAATCACTTAGATTAATACTATGGCACAGAAAGAATAGAACTGCTTTGGCAGATTGAGCAAATACAAGTCAGTACAACCACATCGTAAGACTCCACTGCTCATTGTAGGATAAATATTTTAAAATTGTATAAAGAGGATTCAGCCACATGATGCTTGGTGACACTAATGGGACCCATACAGCTAAATGCCCCCCCATACAGCTACCCCCATATTTCTGATATGATAATTAAGCAATAGGATGCATGATTTGTTGCATGCATTCATGCCTACCTTGTTAACCTCAGAACAAGAGCCAAGTACCACCAGTACAACCAGGCTTAGGTCAAAAAGACACAGGGTTTGTACTACTGCACCCTCTTGCTATTAGGAAATGATAGCTAGAAACAGTTCTATAGCTAACTAAGCAATGATGCTCTGGGCTGTAACTGTAATCAGCTTTATTCACTGCAAATGAGTTCAGTGTCATGAATGGTGTTGATTACTCATGGTTTGTAAGGCAGATTACACAGTAGATCATGCCCATTTTTTAATTATGTAACAGAGCAGTAAATAGAATTTTAATAGAAAATCCAATAAATAATGTCAGTATTTTCTTTATGTATCTAACCCTCTACCAGCATTTCCACCTGGAATCTCCTGTTCACTATTACCAGGGATGAATATGGCTCAAGTTCCACAGACTTAAAAAGATATTTAATTTTGATTTTACTTCTGTGTTACCTTCTCTAATTTATTGAGGGTATCACAGTTTCACAGAACAGTTAGAAATAAGCCTGTAGTTTAAAACACCCAAACCAATTGCTTTTTAAACAAGATTTATTAATGTTACTAGATTCTATCTTAGCTTCATAACAATGCTAGGCTTTAGAAATCTGTTAATATGGAAGTGCTGTAAGCCTAGAAAGTAGAAGCAGCAGAGATGTTATTCCAGCATTCAATAAGGATGAAATATCTTTTGTTTCCTTAATAACTACTTTGAAAACAAACAAAAAACACCCCAAAAAAACTATCACCACCACCACCCCCAAAAAACCCCCAGAATATCAAAATATCAAAGGTAATCACCACCACCTTTTATCAGTCATAATCCACTCAAGATGAAATTCTGCTTAATCTAAGTAGAGGATTGTCTCCTAAAACTGCTTTTGTATCTATGCCAGGTTACTAATAGAAGTGAGAAAGTCCAACAGCATAACAGGTATAATTATTCAAAATGGTTTGGGAGGGGAATACTTTTCCTGAACTATGTGATAATGCTATTAGCTCCAGGAGCTTGAGCATCAGGGTTGATCCCATACTGAAGCAGCCAGACAATGTCTGAGCAGCAGAATCCTTGATCCAAGGGTTTTGTAGACAAAGACAGACCTAGACAAGACCAAAAAAGTCCAGGATCAAAGGGCGGTAAAGAAGCTAGAGGCTTATTCTTCTTGCAAAATTTGAAGTTAATACACAATATTTATTCATCACTAGGTATAAATCTGAGTCACCCTGAGCAAGCTTAGCAGCAAGAGATTACTTGTGATTTAGTTATGTGTTTTACTTGAAAGGATTATTTTAATACTGATATCAATATTACATAGTTTGCACAGGCTGAGTGTTTGCCATGCTGGAATTGGGAACTACAGAACAGAACTTATTCTTCTAATAGCAGTACCATGGCTTGTTTCTGTCAAATGGAAATCATCATTGTAAATCCTTGCTGTGATTAGAGGACTACTTCTGTCTATTATTTGGATCCAAAGTGAGATCCCTTCAGTCAGAATTACTCTATTAGTAAACATTACCCCAGAGGTATCCTTCAGAGGACATGTAAATAATAAATTAAATAATAATAATGGTGAGTAGTGACAATATCAAGAATAAAATAAGCAATATAGGGAAAAAAAAAAAAAAAAAAAAAAAAAAAAAAAAAGAGGGCCAGAAGGCCAGAAAAGAACAACCCAAAACAATTGAAAATCAGAAAGCCAGAACATTTTTGAAATAAAGGTCTAACAACCTTTGGTACCTATCCAGGCATGGATGAACACTAGTTGCTTTACAGAAGTATATATCAAGAAAAATTCATTTCATTTCAGTCAATTTCTTTCCATTGCAGCTCCCAGCTACAGATATTATGTCAATGCATTTTGGAGATACACTCATAACAAGACATGTATTAAAAATAAATGAAAAGAAATATGTAAAAGCAGTTACTGAATGTCAGTAGATCTGCAAACACTAATGAAATACTGTTTTTATGGAATTCACACACTGCAGCCAACAAGAATGAAAATGAAATGTCCGTAAGCTATTGAAATATAAGAAAAAATATTTTGTTTTCCTGTTTTCATGATATTCAAAGTAATTTTGTGTTGAAGTATTGTGGCTATCAAAGACTTCTACTGGTAATTTGCTGGGAAATCATCTATGCTTTACTTTAGACAAAGAATTAATTTTTACATTCAAGTAAAGGTCAACTCTGCAGCCAGATGCAGATGCAATGAAAATGTGTTCTGCTGAGCAATACTGCTTTCCATACCTCGTGTCAAATGCCTCTTTCAATTAACTATATTCAAACTGAAGATAAAAAGTATCCACTAATCCTTCAGCCATCAGGTATGATAAGGAATTAGTGAGATGTGAACTACAGGACTCCGAAAAATTGCACCAAGGAGAAAACTCTTGAAAAATCTGAATTATAACAAGGGTTGGGATTGCTTAAAAATAGCAAGGGCTAAACTCTTATGAATATCACTTTATAGGTTTATATACCAGATTTATATTCATTTATAGAACGTATAGAATTTCAGTCAATGCTTTTTGGAACAGAAGAGAAAAATATTATTAATAATTTGGTCATATTCAGTGAACAACTGGGAGAAAATTGTGATTAAAATACCATAGTATTTGCATTGTGCAAGAAGTAAGTAAAGACTGCTTTAACTTTTTTGTATCTTTGATGCCCTCTTCATGAGCTGCTCTCATTTAACTGGTTTGATGAGATGCTAACAACTGAGCAAAACCCATTTATGACTGCCATTCAAATTTAGTAACATCAGGATCTCATTTTCCATCTCTTAATGAAAAAACATTCTGAGCATTAAGAAGCGCTTTAAAAATTGTGTTCTAAATCACAAGGTGCTGTGTATTACTGATAAATGCATACCTTATAATTGCCAAGCTCACACTGACTTCTAGCAAAATCATACTTAAGAATTTCTAGGAGAAAATTTAAACTCTAGCTGAAGAGCTACCTGCCAAAGTATTTTCCTTTGGAAATAAAACTATCAAACTTGCACAGGTTTGCTGTTCAAACTGCCTCACTGCTGTGCTTCCTGCATTACTACAGATTACGGTTCAGTTCAGTTTGAAGGGTAGCCTGACAGATATGAATCCAAGCAGCCCTCACATCATGAAAGTCTGGAAGCTAGGCAGACCTAGATTTTGAATGAAAACTCTGCTTAGAGGCCTCCAACCAAGATCAAGATTTCAGTTGCATTTGCATTTGTATAAAGCCAGAAGGGTTTGGATGAAATTATAGACTTTTCTAAGCCAGTATTTTTGAGCTTTAGTGTCTGAGCTAATCCACAGCTAGACAGAAAACAGAATTCTTTTTGAGTTTGCTTTTATTGCCTATAAAAACCTAAGGTTAGGGTTTAAAAATTTTTCCACAGACAGGATTAAAATAAAACCAAAACCAACCCTAACAATCCAGAGAAAGTTGAAACCTTTCACATCAATAATGTTTCATTTTTGCTATGTTAACATGTAGTGACAAAGTAGAATTTATAAGAACGAGAAATTCAAAATAACTCACTTCAGCATTTTCCAAGAGAAAATTGCCCTAGAAAAAGCACAGCTCCATAAAACTTCAACCTTTCAGTAAACTTCAGGTTCTGTTGTTTTTTTTCAAAACAGCAATTCTTATTATACTAAGAATGAAAATAATATAAGCACCTCGAGAACCAGAAAATGAACAGCCCCCTCCCCCCCAAATCAGTTCTTTTGAAGGAAATACTTGAGATGCTCAAATGTAAAAGTTTCACAGTGTAATATGAATGGTTCTCTCAGTGGTAAAAATAAAGTCTGTATCTTAACACTGCAATGTTATTTAAAGTAACGATGAGTGGGGTGGAATTAGTCTCACCCAAGTTTAGGCATCAGCAGAGGAGCTGGTCTTCCTGGGTCTTGATTGACTGTCAATCAAGAGAAAGATGCAGTGTTAGAGCATGATTTATTTGACTTATTTTAGACACACAGCTTAGGATGAAATAAGGTGCCAGTTCCTCTCCCATGCAAGGAGCCAGGATACAGTTCCAGCTTAGGTGTAGACAGCTATTGCCAGGTCAGAAGACTCTCGCCCATGGGGTACAGATAAGAATAAAAACCAGGAAGGTATGAATGCCCTATCTGTAAAGCATGGATTTAACTCTGGAAATTGAAAAAAAAAAAAAAAAAAAAAAAAAAGAGGGAAGGTGTGTGTCATCCATGCATGCGTATGCCCTGCTTATGCAAGGTTGTTGCTTAAACACAGCAGCTGGAATGAAAAAGTCTCGTAGATAAGCTTGCCTTCTCTTTCATATTTTTTCTTTTCCTGAAGGACAACATAAGAAGCAGCTTTGCAATTTAATTAAATGTGACACGTGTTGCTATAAGCTACATTCTTGCAAGTGCAGTATTTATGCCAAGTATGAGCAATCCTAGAGTAATTATGGCTTCTGTTTTACAGAGGGCATGTCACTCAGCAGACAAGTTTCATGAAAGGACTGAGAAAAAGAAATGCCAAAAAAAGAAAAGGAAATTATGGGCCAGAGGGTTTAAAGCTCCCAGCTGAATAAAGTGAAACGGGAAAGTCTCTTAATGACAGAGGAGCAGATATGACAATAACGATAATAAAAAACTAGAGGTTAGAGTTTCAGGTCAGACTGCCAAACCAGGCACTGTGCTCAGGCTGCTGAGAGGCAATTACCCCAAGACTTGCTAGGAGAAGTATTTTTTCCAAAGATCTGCTCCAGAGCCTTTGGGGTGTAATTCCCTTGCAATGACACAAGCTGGAGACGACAGGCAATTTCAGGAGGGGGATGGAGAAATAATGTCTACTGGGGGGTGCCTGAATGTGTTCATAGGTAGACTCCATCTGAAAAATCATGCTACAGCTTTCATGCTCTGGTGCACAACATCACTGGCAAAAGCCATAGGAGAGGCTGTGACAGTCACAAAAATACACAAAGACATTTTGGTAGGGGATACAATTTTCAAAACCACTTAAGTGAAAACTACACTTATTTTTTGCCACAGAAGGGATATTCAATTTGGAGTGGTTGATTTCTAAATTACTCTGGTGCTCTATAAATTACTGTTATTACAATTGTTTTGGCATTTAACTATCATGTCACTATAAGATACTTCAATAGCAATAAAAATATTATCAAGTATTGTAAATTTTCCTCCTGAGTAAGATTCTGCTATGCAGGTAGCAACATTGTTACATTGAAATATCTGGGGGGAGTCAATCTCTGATTATGCTGAAATACTAAAAATTGCACAACCATCATGTGAAGGGGGTTAAAATATCTGAAAGCAGTAAAATGTGCTTAGGGGCTAAATGCTAGGCTTCTGAATAATTTAAGCATATTTGAAAAATTTTTTCTCTTATTTTCATACTTGGCACCCTGGGTGAAAAAGATGTGTTCTCAGGACACTGAATCACTCATGCAGTCACACAGAAAGGAATCAAAACAATATGCAACACCATGCAAAAATCCCCATCAGGCTAACAAAAGTGAACCTTTTTAAACTAGCATTTGAGTTTTCTCATCTCAAGTTCATGTATGGTAGTAAGTGCCAATAAAGCAGAGGGAGAGGTCCTGCTCATTATTAATGTGGCATCAGAGAATTACCACCAAGGCTCAGCGGGGTCTTTCCTGGTACTGGAGAGAAGCTGAACTATCTTGTGACCACCCTAGTTTCTGGTAACTTAGATTTCTTTCCTGTTGCCATGCTGGTATTGCTCCAAAGGCACTCTTGCTCCCGTGCACCTCCGAAAATCTACCTTCTGGTTATAGGGTATTTATTTTCCCCAGCTCCCTAGTGACTTCCATAATCTCACAGAGATGTTCTCTTATTGTGTTCTGACCATTTCACTGGGTGGGGTTTCTTTCAGCTTTACTTTTGAAAGGCTCAGCTGCTCCCTTCTCCTGGTGTCCTCTCTGCAACATTTTTTTCCTTGGAGCTATCTCAGTCTTTCAGATGGTCTCAGCTGTAACCTCTCCAAGCAGGTATTTCGAGTTCTGATTCAAGGTAGAATAAAGCACTCAACCTTGGATTCATCTTCAAAAGATAAGTTATTACAGGAATGAAGTTCATTGTTTTCTCTCCATCCATTTTACTGTCTCAATGGTGAAACAAGTTGACCATCATAGGTTATCTCAAGTTATTGATAATCTGCCATTACTCCAAAACCATTAAGGTTATGGTTCGGTTTTCTCTTTCTAGCCTTACAGTGAGGATTAGATGGGGAAGCCTGAGTTCAGTATTAATCTTAACACCTTTCTCTGAAAACAAATGTGATATTCAACCATTCCAGCCTGTTACAGAATAAGACTTTCAGGAGCCACTGTCAGGGAAAGAGTTGCATCTTGGGCTCCCATGACTTTTCCAACAAGTGCAGCTGTCATAAGGTTCCTACTGAAAAAGTGAGATTGCACTAGAATTTTAGACCAAATACACTGAGACCAAATATAAATTAATGTGGATTTTTCACATATAAACTATGCAAACAGCTCTTTTTCCTTGTGTCTAGTTCCTACCAAAAAGTTGCACTATGACAGAAATTAAAATCTCTACCTCAATCCTTCAGTTTACATGAGCATATCCAATTATAGAGTGTACATGCTTCTAATTTACTATAAATTTCACCACAACAGCAGCTCCACAAACAACTAGAATTGGCCAGACCATCCCATTTATGTTTTTAAAAGTGCTGACACAATGACAGTTGCATTTCCCTCTCTTTCCACAGGAAAAAAAAAATCATGAGGTATCTCATTTGCATTTATTTTGCCTTGCTTTTATTACCATTATCTCACTGTCAGCTTCTAAAACTTCCTGGGATCAACAACTACATTCTTTTTCTTCCTCACAGTTGTTTATAATTAATGAATTTCCACCATATAATATGCACTCATATTAATTCCTAAAAGCATGACCCTGCACAGTGAACTACTGAATTTCACCCTATTTCTGTTACTCCAGTTCTCAACGCGTCACACTCCTCCTCCATAATGACAATTGCTCCTTTGTGGTCACATTTCATTATCAGATTCCTGCTTTTGTGCCCAGTACTTTAATGAAAATATTAAGTAAGATTGTCCCAAAATTGATCCTCAAGGGGCTGCTCTGATAGTCTAAAAATATCATTAGACCTTATATTTTAATACTAATGATACTGTATTATTTACCTTTGGCAGCAGTGCTCACCTCAAGTGTCCTGTAGCACTGTGCATGTATTTACACAGTAAGAGAGAGCCCTTGCCCAGAGGAGCCAAACACCTGAACAGACAAGACAGAATGAGACAGACTGGAAGTAGCAAATTCTACTGATTCTATAACCTAGATGATGTCGTGACAGCTGTAAGGGAGATTATCTGATAAATTAACATTGTATTAAAATTTGGGTTTCTGCCATTTGCAGATCAAGAGAGGGAAAAAAAAGGAAATTCTGCTGTATCTTACCTATATGAATAACAATTTAAGATCAGCAGAAAATTGAAATTTCTTAGCAGTTGGTAAGGAAATGCATAGTAATAAAGACATTTTGCTGACTATTATAATGCCTGAAGAAACATTCAGGATTTTTCTTTGATGTTCTTCACAAATCAGCAAGCTGTCACACAAGGTTTCTCTAGATGAGTTGGATGTGTTGCTTCCTAACCATTTAATAGAAACATTTTTCAGTATTAGTTTCAGTGTATCTGGGAAAATCTTTAACACATCACTTTTTGCCAAAACAAAATTGGTTTGATGAAAATGTTCAGATTCAATGAGGAACAGTTTTCCTCTGATTGCTGCAGCACTGCAACCAGCAAATACTTAAGGAAAGTACCATTTACATTTTTCCGTTCAGTTGATCCTTTGATCCTTTCTATAAATCAATACTGTTGATTTCTATACATTAAATAATTAATTTTGTTAGGAATTTTGTCAGTATATCATTGACCACTGATGGTAAAAACCACTTCTATTGTAACATCTTTGTAGTTTGACCTCAGTAAGAAGTATAAAGCAACTGAACTTAGTACATGTGTATTCTTGGCAGCTGGAATCCGCATTTCTGCAGTGTGGGCATGATGTCAAAACATAGTGACAGTGTGCATGCATCCAAGAAAGCAAGCCTACAAGCATTGAGCATGGAAAAAAAAAAAAAAAAAGCCAAATGAAATCTGCTTTTTATTTCCCTTTTCTGTGTAGTGTAGATTTATTGCACTTCAGTGGACTGGTTAACTAGCTAAATAAAGGCCCTCCAAAAGCTATTGAGAAACCATCCTGACTGCAATTGCAAAGCAAAACTGACAGAAGTGCTGCTACTACTTATGACTTGTACAGAAACATTCATATTCAGAGTGCTTGAAAGACATTAAATTAATCCCTCTGTATCTTAATTCTAATTGCCATGGGGTTTCAGACTCTTCTCAGTGTATCTGCTGCAGAAGTGCAGTGCCTGTAGCACCTTCCAACTGCAGGAAATACAGTAAAACAACCATTTGTTAGTTTGGTGAGAATATTCTTTCAAAGTTGTTTTCCTATAATTTAAAATGGAGCTGAAACATCCTGGTTGATATCTTGCTGGCACAGGCATATCCATCTCTCAGTGGTGTAAAAAAGGGATGTAGCTGAAGTTTCTCATTTGAAAATTTTATGGTGATTACTGTGGTGGCCAAAAATGGCAGCCTCCATAGGAAATATCACCTGCTCTTTGTTTTCCAGAGCCTTCACACATGGTAAAGTTGGAAAATAGCAGTGTTTACTTATTCTTCTTGCAGAGCTAAAACCCCCAAAACAAAACACAAAAAAATTCGGGCCCACTTTTAAATCTCCCTTTCACATCCCTTTTTCAAGTTCAAATTTTTACCCTAGGACACTTAATACTTGCAACCAGTTCCTTTCCAAGTACTTGTGTACTCAGTCAGCTTATCTCAGATCAGAGTGCTAGGAGGACCCAAACTCTGAGGGTTTGACATTCTGAATTTGTTTATGGTCTGAGACCAATACTCTGAAAACTTCTTCAGCCCCTCTTACCTTACATCCAGTTTCATGCTGCTGCCCTACATAACCCCAGCACAGTGGACAAAATCCTGGGAAAGGTGGAGAAGTACAACGAGTATAAGCAGGAACCCATATGAGATGCTGCCTTCCCAGAGCATCATCAGGCAGAGCTTGTGTGTCTGTGACATTTACTAATGCAGAACAAAGAAAAACATTGCAAGACTTCAGAAACTGAATTCTTTGTGATTTGGATATATTCTCAGAGGACTTCTAGGAATTTAAGTTTCAGCTCATATTCTGTATAGCTGAGGAAAAAAAAAAGAACACCACCACCACACATCTCACAGGAATGTGATGAGGGTGCCTACACCAGAGCTCATAATACTATGAAGAGTTACAGAGGCAGGATAGAATGTCAGTAGCATGCACACTGGATTTACTGCTTGCCTCTGTTTTATGCAGCAAAATGAGCTCTCAAGGATTAGGTTCCCAATGAAGATGTGGTTTGGGTTTCATAGTACCGTGCTGAGTTTTCATGGACATGGCAAAAATTCTCCCTGAAGAGAAGCATTTACAAAATACTCACCAAGGCAGTGATGTGCTCAACAAACTGAAAGGGTTTTAGCAAACTGGACAGTCGGTCTTCATCCTGTACACTTTATGAAATGGATTTTGTAGGAAAAAAAAGGAAAAATACAAGAGAAAAGAATGTCAGAATGCAAGCATAGAAAGGCAGAACATTTTAGGTTGATGAACAAATGCACATTCTTGTCTTTTATATATTGTACACACAAAGCTGATGGTGACTCTTGTGAAGTCCTTTCAAAGATTTCAACCTACAGCAGAAGAAGCATAAGAATATCCATGTCCCTCCCAAATGGTTCACATAATGAGGTTAGCTCAAAGAACAGTAGACAGACAGACAGACAGATAAGCAATTTGGCACTCATGTATTGTTTATATCTGCTTAAATATATTATGTTCCCTCTAAGACTGGACTCCATTAGCACCTCCCATTGACATACTATCTGTACAATTATTTCATTTACCAGCATCAAAGAAATAAGGACTTCAGGATTATTACGGCTTTTGAATTTTAAGCTGAGCCATCAACTGCTGCCACCTTTGTAGTGTTAGTTAATGATGGCTAGAGAAAATAATATTTTTATTAAATTTTAATTTGCATTAGTAAGGTGAATGACTTTAGTCATCTTCTTAGTAGTGTGCTACAGACTCATTGCACTGCTGAAATGATTGTGGCAGGACCTACTTTTCAGCTCCACTTTTTTTTGGCTTTTAGTAGGTCTGAGAAACTGCATTGTTCTGTACTCAGCAGAGTGCAATTTCTTTTGCAAGCATCTCATTCCAGAACATAATGAAATCTTTGATTCCTTGACAATTAATATTGCAGGAATAAAGGTTCTTGGCCATTATTTTCATGCTATCCAAATGTTTTAGTAATACCCTATTAGTTATCATTTGCTGAGAGGGGGAGAAGGGGATCGGCTTTTGGTTTTATTTTGCTTTGTTTTGCTTTTGTCCTTTCATGCATCAAAGCTCATAAGGGCTCCTTTATCCCTTGCTGTTGACTTTGAATCACACCTCTGCTTGAAGACTGGTGGGAAGCCACAAATTAAAAGTCAATACTAAGTAGTTTTATTCTACATTTCCTGATATTATACTTGCTAAAAATATCTTAGGCCTGAAATAATTCAATAAACACAATTTTATCATCATGGCTTTGATTGTCATGCTCCAAAAACATCAGCAAAGCAATTGTATTCACTTTATGCCAGACACAGAGACTAAAGCTGAGTAGGTCCCATCCTCGTCATCTCATGTGACAAGAAAGCTAAATGTCATGGTGAATAAAACCCCTATTTTTCTCTTCTGGCAGCTCAGAAGGAGCTCATTTGGTGTATATTATCAAGGACACAGAATAAAATAAGCATGCAGCAAGGATTTCACTTGTCTTCCAGTGTTCATTGCACCTGATGTCTGTTTCCAGTCTGCAAGGAGGCAATTCACTTCCAGGACAGTTCAATTCAACAGGATTTTTGCCATTAGCTTCAATGAGACTTTGGTTCTTCAGCTCCTGAGGTATTTTTCTGTTTATATTCCCTGTTATGCCTTCTCCAGCCTGCCTTCCTGCTTCATGGTTTTCACTGAGGCTGGATTCCAGTGTCACCAATTCCTTCTCCTCTTTCTGAATACGATGGGATTTTTTCCTATCCTCAATACAGACATAAAATCATAGAACAGAATGAATAGAATCAAAGAATCATTAAGGTTAGAAAAGACATCTAAGATCAAGTCCAACTGTCAACCCAACACCATCAGTCAACAAAATAATGTCCTCAAGTGCTACGTCTACATGCGCTTTGAAACCTCCAGGGGTAGGGACTTTACTACCTCCCTGGGCTTGCCTGTTTCAATGCCTGACAACCCTCTGTGTGAAGAAATTTTTCCTAATAACCAATCTGAACCTTCCCTGGTGCAACTTGAGGCCTCTACCTCTTGTCTTATCATCAGTTACCTGCAAAAAGAGACCAGCCCCCACCTCACCACAACCTCCTTTCAGAGGTTTCCCCTCAGGCTCCTCTTCTTCAAACAAAACAATCCCTCAGCTGCTCCTTGTAAGACTTGTGCTCCATACCTTTCACCAGCTTTGTTGTTCTTCTCTGGACATGCTCCAGCAGCAAACCATCCTTCTTGCAGCAAGAAGCTCAGAACTGAACACAGTATTTGAGGTGCAGCCTCACCAGCACCAAGTTCTGGCCTTGCTGGCGACACTATTTCTGATGCTGGCCAGGATGCTCTTGGCCTTCTTGGCCACCTGGGCACACTGCTGGCTCATGTTTAGCTGGCTGTCAACCAGCACTCCCAGGTCCTTTTCTGCTGGGCAGCTTTCCAGCCACTCTTCCCCAAGCTGTGGCATTGCCTAGGGTTGTTCTGACTCAAGTGCAGGACCCAACAGCTGAACTTGGCTCCATCAATCCAGCCTGTCCAGGTGCTCCTTCCTGCCCTCAGGCACATCAACACTCCAGCACAACTTAGTATATTTTGCAAATTTCCTGAGGAAGCACTCCATCCCTTTATCCAGATTATCAATAAATATATTAAATCAGACTGGTCCCAAAACTGAGCCCTGGGGAACACTGTTTGTGACCGGCTGCCAGCCTGATTTAACTCCATTCACCACAAGTCTCTGGGCCCTGCCATCCAGCCAGTGAAGAGCACACCTGCCCATGCCCAAGCCTTTAGCTTCTCCAGGAAAATTCTGTGGAAGACAGTGTCAAAGCCTTTACTGAAGTCCAGGTGGACCACAACCACAGCCCTTCCCTCCTCCACTAGACAGGTCATCTGGTCATGGAGGGAGATGAAGTTGGTGAACTATTCCTCCAGAAAGGAGGAAGATGTTCCTGACCTTCAAATGTTTCATTGTCAGAGACAGCACAACAGTGCACTGGATTTGGTGAAGAATGTATTTATAGGCAAAAGAAAAATCAACATAGACAAGGAAAAAAAAGAAAATCAAACCCAGTTACTCAGTTTCACAGTGAAATCCACAGTTGTCAATTTAAAGATTCACCTTGTGACTTTAATCATAAAATTTTCAGTTAGTTCCATAAAAAATGAAGATGTTGAAGGGCATGTCCAGTGAGGATGATGACCTCATGCATGGGTAAACCTCAAACAGCTGTAAACATATTCGCCTTAGAGCTGAGTGGTTGGAACAGACTTTCAGTTCCCAACCTTAATCTCAGCAAATACAAAACTGTGTGCACATGCAAATCTGCATCTGCAGATAGCAATATCTTCCTCTGTACACACTAAATGTAACAGATTGCTTCTCTTACACATAAGCAGTAGGGCTTTCAATTGCAAAGAATTTTCATCCGTAACATAAGTAAATACAATGTATAAAACCATTTTCTCCACTTTTAAGTAGATCCCTTAATTAACTTGAAAGCTTCACTCAAGGAATATAGAATTTTTAATTTTTCAATAGACAGTTCTGTTTATAGAAAAAAAAAATCTTTTAGGAGCTGTGAATAGAGAGGTTGGAGATTAACTTCTGAAAAAATATGGCAGAATAGATACTAAGTTAGGCAGACCCAATATTTTCCTCATGTTCTTTCTTCCCTAAGTTTATTAAAGGAATATAATACATTATGGAAAGCAGAAAATGTTGAAAGCAACATATTGTGTAAAATTGACCCACTAGCTAAAGGAATAAACTAATTAAATTGGTATTTTAACAAGAAGCTAGTTCTGGAACACAGGAAGTAAGTTTGTAGACAGGTGGTCAACTATATTTGCAGAAACTGGAGCAAATTATGTTGCTTAGTTTCATGCTGTTACAGCTTACCTCTTCCGACAAAACCTTTGCAAATCCAAGTCTGAGGTATATCTGCATTACTTTATAATAAGTACATTTTGTCATTTATGCCTCAAAACAAGTACTCTTTGGAAAGAAACTGATATGTAATGTTAAAACTTGCACAAGGCATTTTCTAAAATTTTATAGTTGTTATTTTTATACATCTTTCATAGTATTCGAGCAAATACCATTCTACTTTGAGTAAAGCCAACTTTAACAGTAACTGATACAGAATTTCACAGAAGACATTACAAGAGAAAAAAAGAAACTTTTACATTCATTATAAAAATTCAACTCACAAATGCTGTGCATCTTCTAGTACAATATTTGTTTTCTTTAGGTAAACAATATAATCAAAACTTCTTAACTGAGTAATTCTTTAGGTAAAGTAGCTATGTGTCAATTACCTAGTTTTCCTGAACCTGAATGCCAAGGGCCAAGTCAAGTGTGTATTAGTACTGATTATAAGGAGTTATAATTTTAAGACCAAGCTGTTGCATATCCAATCTTCATTACGGCATTTTTGTTAAGACCACAGCCTAACTTCTTAGGGAACACCATCAAACTAATTTATAGTAATTCCTAATAAAAAAATCTCATTGGGTAAGATTTCCCACTTACCACTGTTTAAGGTCAGAACTTCGGCTGGAATCTGACTTCTAGGGAAGCTATGCAGATAGACATGGGCATCAGCTGGGGATACAGTGTGTGTTTTCCAGCATGTCACTGTACCAGCAAAGAACAAAGAGAGTACCCCTCATTTCCAGACTGCAGACTGAAACCAGCAATTCTGGACGAATGCAACTTACAAAAGTCTACACACTACAGCTGCAACCAGCTCCCAGTTTTGTGATGCACCACTACACCTTTGGCAGCACCTCAAACTTCTGTGCCGAAGGGCTGACACACTGGTGGACTCTGCCTTGAGTTCCACCTTGTTTCTTACCCCCTGCTACAGCAATGGCTCAGGCTCAAACCATGAAACCACTCCTGGTGCCAGGAATGACAGTCAGCTGTTGAAGCAGTCTGTTATCCATAACATCAACCTCTCCTGTCTACTCCAAAGGAAAGGTGTAGGCCAGGTGGATGTCTCCTGTGGCACAGTCTGGTCTATGGGCTCCTCTCTGGATTATGCTGGCAGCTCTAACACACAGTGGTCTGAACTCAGGCATGAGGACTGAAGACACCTAAAAAACCCCGTTCAAGCCAAACAGAAAGGTTACATATTTAACTTAGTCAATCTTACCTGCTTCAAGGCTATTGTTATGATAAAAAAAAGGATTTTTGAGGCTTATGCCCAATGAAGTTGTCAAGGTTCTAGCACTCTTCTGTCACAGAACATGTGGTGCTGTAGGACACTGCAGCACTTTAGGATTTGGCTCTGGACCATTTAAAGCTCTTGGGACAGAAGAGTTATGTCAAAAAAAAAAAAGGAGCAAAAATGTTTTTTTGAATAACAGATATAAGGATTTATAAATGGAATATACTTTTTTTTTTTTTTCCTTAACTGCGATGAGGCGTGCAAAGCAGGTGATCAGTAAGAGTACAGGGTTATGAAAATGCAAGAGCAGAAAAAAGACCATTACCTACTCGATTGTTATCCATAGCAGGACTCTGAAGACCAGAGAATGGCTACAGTGCAACAAGACAGCAGGCAGGTCAGACAGTAAGTATTTGTGGAAACCCCAACAAATGTATGTCTCATAATATTCATTCCCTTCAAATATTTGGATCTTATTTCCTTTGCAACAAACGTATCTTACCCCTGAAGTGAACCTTTTTGTTGGTACAGATTTTCTTCATCAGCTCTCTCCGGAAACTGGCAGGCTAGGAGACATTTTCATTATCACAGTTCATGAAGCACCCAGAAATCAGATCTTCAGGGCAATCAATTGTAGTTATGTAAAATCTTTGGCTACATCCATTTCTGCCACTTTGCTCATGCTACTGTAATTGCATGATTTCAGTGGAAGAGATTCTGATTCGTATCAACAGAATTAAGATCACTGTTGGCCCTAAAATTATGTTTCAGGGAACACAAGAAACTACACGAGAAAGATAGTGTATTTGAGAACATTTTTAATAAATAATGTGACAAAAATTACTTTTCTGATTATTGGATCCTCAGTATGCAAAATTATGGCTAAAATATGAGGTTTCTTACATGAACATAATGAAAACATTAATCACATCGATTGTTCCTTTAGTTCTGCACACCCTTTCTATGGAACCTTTCTTTAAAAATTAGCTAAATGAAAATTTTCAGTCCTCGGTAAACACCAAAACACTTTTTTTTTCTTCTTTTTTTTTTTTCTCCTTTTTTTTTTTTTTTTTTTTTTTTTTTCCATTGGGGCTAGTCCTGATAGCTGTCAATAAACAAACACACATTTTTTCCATTAGCACCAATGACAAAGAAATTTTATAGTTACAAAAAAGATCATAAAATCTACAGACAGAGGACATAATTTGGCAAATTCAATGCAACTAATGCCTCTATTTCAGCTTTAATGATAATCCAATGTTGAAAGAGGCCACACCAAAATTGGTAATTTTCTGCAAGTCCCAGAAAAGTGAGAAGTGTTTTGATTATGGCCCACCTTTACGTTTGTTACTTTACCATCTGTCATCATTCAAATATTCCAAATACAAACATAAAGCATTAACAAAAAGATGAAAAACATCCCAAACAAATGCTTAACATTTTCAATAAGACAAAAAAGGTTAATAGTTACAATGGTTTACAAACAAAGTTTAGTGATTGTGCTTTTAAAACCAAAGAAAAAAAAAAAAAGATAAGCAGTGCATTACAAAAAAATTAATCGCCAAGATCAAATAAAACTTCTTTAAGTGGCACTTCTTTAAGGTGAATTGACACAAGTAGAGGTCTGAGATTTGGGCCAGTAACAGTTAATGACATTACTCAATTATTATTAAAAATGTCCATTCTTTTTTTTGCTTATTTCCATAAGCATTGCTGAAGAGGAAAATTAGGAAAAGTTTCAGATAAACTTGCCATGATAAGGCAAGTTTGGTTTGCCTCTTGCCTATCCCAAAGGACATTTTTAATAAGTATGTACTTAATGATGAAAGTGGAAAGACAAATCAAAAGTACCACAGGGGATTTAAAATGAGTACATATTTACAATAAGAGCAACCTCATTACAAATTTTGCTTGTATTTGTGAAACTGTATCATCTGCAAACTGTTAGCAAGAGACTGGCAGAAAACAAGACACGCAGTCCGTATTCAAACTGCAAGATGCCATTTGCACTAACTGCAGATCACAGTGAAATCCCTAGAGTAAAAGAATCTTCCTCATGATGTTCACATTGGGGATCTTTTTAATCAATGCTGTTTGCAGTATTATCAATTAGCTCTCTGTTGTATGGCAGTGTACTAAGCACTGCCTCACAGGGGAGAAACCTTGGGATCCCAGGCTCTGGAATCCCCTTCTGTTCTAATCCTGAAGCAGCAGCTGGCCCAAGTACCACAGAGCAGCTTACTTGTTTTCTTGGGCAGCAAAGGCGATGCCCTTAGCATTATGGAATAGGCAAGGGCCATTCCTAAAAAGGAGGGTTACGAAGAAAGAGTAAAATAAAAATTAGCATTCTGATGGCATGAAGAAAAATGAAAAATTGTATACTCTGATTGCACTGAACATTATTTCTGGCGTCAAACATCATCAGACTTGAGGCATCTTAAGTGATTTTTTTTTTTCTGATTAGATTTGAAAAGCCTGTTACAGTACATGTTGTTGTCTTCAGCTTTCTGTTTCCTGTATTAAAAAAAAGACAAATAGCTACATGTTAGTTTTTTATTACTTAAAGTTTGTTTCACATACATTTTAATGATTTGTTACCTTTAAAAGATTATTACCTTTAATTATGTACAGCTATGTGACTATATGTTGGACACCTTTTCTACTATCTAGATTTAATAGGAAATAATATCATCAAGCAAAAAAAAAAAAAAAGAGAAAAAGTTTATACCTTCTTAAAATCTGCATTGATAAACTTTCAAAAAATGTGAAAGGCAATATTAAGGTGTTCAGAATGGCTCTAATACTTTATTTTCACTTTTGAAAGAATATGGATAATGTAAAGTGCACATGTAAATACTGTATTTGTGCAAGTTCTATTCCACAGGTTTTAGTGTGGTGACTACATTTTGTATTTTTGACACATTTTTAAAGTTTCTTTTCTTGGACTTTACATATCATTAATAGGCAGGTAAATGCACTAATTTTTCTGAAAAGTATTTCACAATGTTTTTGGGTTTTGGCATCTGCCTAAGCACAAACAATGATCGGGTTCTATTCATCCTCAGTAGTACAACTGCAGTTACCTCCATCTCTTCTTCTTCCTCTTCACCTTGTTCATACGCTCCCAGTACTTGCATTTCTGCAACATTCCTTCGGGCTATATTTGCTTGATCTGCCCTCTGTCTGCCTCCTGATCCTCTTGATGACATAGAGCTGGAGGAGCTGGGATCTCTTGGATTATTTGATGTTGGAAATGTTGGTCTAGAATATGGCAGGATGTCCTCTGTATAATTAAATATATACATTGTTATGTTTTCAAGTCCAGAAATATCAAGATCCTAAAACTTCTACATGCACTTGATTTATTTTACTTTTTATGATCCTCAGTAGGTTTAAAGCAATGCCTGACAGGAATATGAAAAACACTGTTTCCATAATAGAATTATAGAAGCATTCTCAAGGAAATTTATAGTATTCACGTGGTAACATTCACTGCAGCAAAACTAATTCATGATTACTGTCCACTTCATTTTAATTTATGATCACTGCACTGTGTTCTACAGGAAAATGAAGAAAAAATAACCCTTGCAGTGTATTTCAATATGACTGAGTAGGAGAAAATGACATGCATGATACTTGCAAGGGCCTCACTGCATCTATGGATTTATTAGACCCCGTATTTCTCAAGCTCACTTTGACACGAAATTAGCAGGCATGTTTTAAAATTACCCTCTTAGGGTAAACATTTAATAATTTTTCTCTATAGTAATCCACTAGCATCAGTACTGATGTCTTACTAATGTTCCCATTTTACTGCCCAATCACCCCTGGTATTGACCCTGGATACCTCTAGGAAGAAAGGACCAGGGATTTGTATGGAAGACTTGAAAGTCTTAGTGAACACTTGGCAAAGTCCATTAATATGTTCCATTACTTAGTAATCTTACCAGCTTCCATAAAAAGGGAGTACACTGATCAGACCTGATTCATATAATGGCAAGTTGGATAGCACTTAAAACTAAATCATTACTACTATGGCTTTCCAGGTTAACAAACAAGATAAAAATGGGCCAAATGTCAATTATTTTGTAGAAAAGTTAAGAATATCTGACTTACAGATCTACTATAACTTCACTCATCTCCCTTGTAAATTAAGATTATGATCAGTTAGATTAGATATAACGAAGTATAAATGTATGGCAGAGGCAAGAACGGTGACCCTTACAGATCTGGAGGAATATTTCTGGTTTGCCTTCCTCAGCATTAGCTTTAATACTTGATGGGTGCAAAAGGAAAGCAAGATCCATGTTTTTCATAACATTTTGTTTCCATTTTACCCTAATGAGTACCTGCAATGTGACCTGTATTAGCACCAGTAACTAAAATAAATAGTGACAATTCAGCAGGCCTAAGTTCACTCACACCATCGACGTGAGAGACCCGGAAAAAAGCTGCCTCTTCCCTGTGATTAACACACAATATTTCATTAAACACAGAGAATACAAAATAACCTTGAAGAAGATGAGTTTTTGCTGGTGCGCCTTCCCGCTTTGCTGCTTTATTTCCTCGTAGTTTTCCATCATTTTGCTGTTCCTGTGGCTCTCTCCTCTCTCCTGAATTTGTCCGCACATCTGAATGCTGTCGACCATCCACTCCATCCCTCCCCTTGTAGCTCGCTCCTTTCCTTTCTGCAGATCTGTCTGTCCTCACTTCTATAGAAGCAAGCTTTGGCAACATGACTGGTCGCACCTCCAGCTGGGATTTGGACTGGGCAGTAGGTGACTTTATAGCTGGAGGTGGCACAGGAGGGGGTGGCAAGTCTAAAGAATTAAAAAAGAATAATAATTACAAAGACATCGTCAACTAGTGGAATTAAAAAATAATATTTAGCTTCCACTGAAAAAAGCTGATGCCCTATTTACTTTTAGAGCTCCCTCTGCCCTTCTCTCTCTGCCCCAAGGAGTCTGATGTGACACTTAAAACTGCTGATGGGTATTTTTCAAAGCAAAGACCTCTCGATGCCTTTTCAAATCACATCATTTTCTTAAAAATCATTAAAGAAAGCTATAATAAAATGTAGGCACTTAGATATTGGTATACCAGTTATGGATATCAACATAGACTTACAGATATTAACATATACTTGCTGATATTTAGCATTTTTGCCAAGTCCATTGAACAACACAGTGGCTTGTGCTATGGATACCCAAAGTCTTCGGTGTGCTGAGTATTAAAGCAAGTTGGCTGGGGTATAAGAATATGTATCATATGCACTGCAGATATATGTTATGATAAACTGTATTTATTATAGCACTCTTCTTTCAAAATAATAGGCTAGTCTAACATACATATCCTTGAAATCTGTGGTATGTCATGATAAAAAAAAAATTGACTCTATCAACAAGGTAACAAGCTCTCAGGAAGAACAAGAAAAGAAAAAAAGACACACAAGACTTCTGTATTTGTCTCTAAGGTAGCATGGTTTAAGGGGTTCTAAAATGCTGTATATTTTAAATAGTATTTATAAGGAACAAATATGTTTTGACTAGCTAAATTCTTCTATTTCTGCATTAAGATCTAATACTGGAATGTGTGAACTGTTCATCAGGATACAACAGTGCTCTGCAGAATATAAAATGGGAAGGAATTGAACGTAAATGTCAAACAAGACAGTGACAATACAAAAATGGTTCACAACAAATCTGTAGTACAAACAACATGCATGTAAGAGAACAGGTAAAAAAAAAGATGTGAAATAAGTTTTTGAGGTTAATATTCTCAAGTGATATTGCTAAAAAAAGCAGTAATAGCACTCTTAAAAAAATGTAACTTCAGCATTTTATAATAGTGTGCATTCATTCTTTCTTCTTCCACAAAAATCTTGGAGCAGCTGTGTTTTTCATCACTCTATATACAGGTAATTCAGCCTATTCAAGAGAACATTTCAACTAAAAATTAACTTAATTGGGCCAAGAGTAAAGGTAGTACTCCTGAATAAGAAAAGAATAGGTACCTAACATATACACATACATTCAGATATGGTAGATGGGATGTATTTTTGACAGGTTTTTCATTGAAATAAAGTACAAGTGACACCTCTGGGAAGGTGCAGCAGTGCAGAATTTAGTGGCCTATGTAGACTTACGAGGCACCATCCTTCACATTAAACTTGGAATTGGCCTTGAGCTGTGATTTAAATAAGGCTGGAAATTTTATCAGTTGTCTATACTGAGATTATGAAGAAGAGGGATGTCATAAAGTTAATTTCCTAAGGTTGGGCATACTCCAGGTAAATGCGAGCTCTGACTTCTTGCTGCATCAACTCCATTGTCTTGGTTAAAAAAACCAAACCCAACCAAAATTTAAAAAAAAATAAATAGACCCTAGCAATCAAACTGTAATTTCAGACATCAGAGAAGCATTCAGACTGCCTCCTCTAAAATGCTGTGCGAGCTCCAGCCACCAAAGAGCAAACCAAATTCTTTTCAGTATGTGCTTACAAGTTTGGGCATTTGGATCACAGGGTTCCATAGCAATGGGAGCTGAACTGTCCACACCTGCTCCAAAAAATGTTTGCCTGAAGAATTATATAACCTCTTTCAATAAAACAACTAGGTGAAGAATCATGTGAAGTCTACCCAAGACCTCAGAATATCATGTGATATTTAAATCCTTGAAAGCCCAGTATATCAGACCATATCAGATACAGTCCAAGGAATAATAACTGTTCTTCAAAAGCGATGCTGGAGATGGTGATGCTTCCCACATTTTGCAGAATACTTTAGTGATTACAGAACTTGGTCAAGATTAAAACAAACAAACAAACAAACTTATTAGGCTGAGAAGATTCAAACGGTATTTTTATTTCAATGGAAAACATCCTTCTCACATGTCTCCTCAGAGAAGAACACACCAAATCAGAAGAGGGTGAAACTCATGTTCAAACTCATGTAAGTGTAGGCTACTGGAACCACAGTTGTTTTTTAAGTATCTTGTGTCTCACATTCCCCACTCACTGCCCCTATTAAGTTATCAGAGCACTGACCAGCCCTTCTGCTGAGCCTGGTGATGTAAAGGGAGTGTAAGCACTTAATACCAAGCCTTTTCAGTCACCCTTGAGGCCAGCTGTGGCATAGCAATGCCAAGGGGATGGAGCAGTAGCTCTCCTGTAGCATACAAAATACAAGTTTGAACACAGTAGTTTATTGAAGAATCCTATCCAGCTACACAGAACAATGAACAAAGTGGGTTTAAGTTTTGGCTATGGAGAGGAAAGATAAATTGATATAAAAAGTTTCATAAAATGGTAGTCTCTGTACAGTACAGTAATAACTAAAGAAAGGTAATAGTCTCTTTTGAAAACGTTTTTGCAACCTGCAGGGAAACTATAAAAATCTTCATTATAACACAGTACTCCTTGCTGAGAAGAATCCTTTAAAGAAGAGAAAAAAACTTTTCAGAGGTCAACACTATTATACCCCTGTGGTATTTATTTTAACAGCTCAGATCACAGAGAAAATCCAGATTCAATCCTTGAGTACAAACTGGCACATTTCTTATTGAAAGGACTATAGAAGCTTTCATTGTAAGGAATACAAAATAAATCACAAAGCAGCATCAAGCCAATATAAAAAAACTCAGAAGTATCTGTTAAAGGTCAGCTGTGCTCACACTTTTCACTCATGTCTACGTATTACAGTTGTACTGCTTCCCACATACCTAAAACAATTTAAGAATTTAATTAATGGATGCCATTTCATAGGTCTGCAGGGGAAACTTCTATAAATGTATAAAAAGAGAGGGTTGTTGGGTTCTTGGGTCTTTTTGCCTGTATGTCCGCTCAGAGAACACTTTTATCAAAACAATTTTCACTCCACAAAAACTCCCTCAGCAATAAAATCAACTCCTCAAAATATCTCATAATGGAATCAGATGCAATGACTGCAAGGAGAGCAGATAGTTGAAAGTTATTGAAAATTATTACCATTCAGTTAACAAGCTGGGTTTTAGCAAAAGTTAGAAATGCTCTCCAACTTCACTTTTATCTTGTTGCAGTTTGTGCAGAAGATATTTTTTTGGTACTGCACAGGCAGAGACAAAAGTGATGTACAAGTGATGCAGGGATGCAGAATGGCTTAACATTGCAAAATGATAATTCAGGGAATTATTTCATAGATATTCAATTGCCTTTTGAGAGAAGTTCAGTTATTTCATGTCATTGATAACCCAGATAAATAATTCAGGTACATTCTCAACTAACTAGTTGTAAAAATTTTAGTATCTTTTTCCTTGTCACTCAAAGATTTAAACAGAATTAGGATGTAAAATCTCACGTGAACTGTCAATGGTGTAACTTCTATTGGAAGACCTACTGAACAGATATCACAAAGTACCTTTACTATTCTATTAAATGTTTACAATTCTGAGGCTTGAAAGTACTAATAAATCAATTCAAGACAGTTCAGAAGATACTTTCATATATATAACTTAAAAAAGACAAATATTATTTTGAATTTTGGTTCTTAAATTAAGTATGTAAGTAGGTCAGGCAAGGTTGAGAAGGAGGATTCATCTCTTAGTTGGTTCTTGTAATGCACTTCTAGCTAGATGAAGGGCAATTAAAAATTCATACATGTTAATCCTTACCACCTACTGTGCAAAGATTTTTAGCAACAAATATGGAGAACATTTTACTGCCTGGATGACTGTTGAGGAACAAAACAACCGAGCTGAAACCTCACTCCATATAAGCAGTAACTGATTTGAACTAATGCTAGCAGAAAATAGAAAATTGTTATTATTTTTACAATGTAGGATAGAACAGAGCACTTAATTTTAAAAAGGATAGTAGTAGATCTTTTACTGCTACATTAGTAGCAAACACACATTGAGAAATACCACTCTCTTCTACAAGTCTTGCTGTATAAGTAAAAAATAAAGAATTTTTTAAGACTTACATATATTGCTGTTAATAATAATCTTGGCATTTTCCAACATTCATGCAAAGACTTAATTTATTGATATATCCTTTCTCTCAACCAATCATGTAAATTCTTCATGACATTCATATTTCATGAAACTGCCAAAATTACTAATACAGATAAACTGGAAACAGTAGAAAATTCTTTGTACGTGAAAGTAAATTTCATTTTAAAGCCTGAGTAAGTAACGAAACAATGTATTTTTCTCTTTATAGTATCAAATATACATATATATATCACTATATATATGTATAAAGCACTATATATATGCATATATATATATAGTGCTTTTGGACACAAATAAATGCTTAAAAACTGCTTTGGTATATTACAAACACATGTATGCTCACCCATTGTGAAGAAAAAAAAATTAAAATATCTTGGTATCAGGAAATCCTTTATAAAAAAGGTAAGTAACAGTGTGAAATCAAGCCAATAGAAAAATCTAAGTGTATTTGGGAAACATCAACCGTGCTTCACTGTTTCATTCATGTCTCCATATCACTTTTCACCACTTAAGGAAAACAATTACTACATGTTATTTTATTGCTAATTCTAAAGGGACAATATACTAGATGTGGCTATTAAAATGAATGGTTATAATCTTCATTAAGGTTCCAAATAATGCTCATGTAAATGCATCAAGGGGAGAAAAATAAACAACAAAAAAACCCAAACAAGCCCTCCAACCTTTGAACTGGGTTTTATTAGTTCTGCAGAAATTAAAGCCGTAATTTGCTCTTCCCTGAATGACCACACTGTACTGAACACTAAGCATGTTAGTGGAAATTTTTACCTAATTAGAAAACATGCTGAAGTAAGCAGATGTTATATAACACAAAACAAATATTGATCACAATTGTCAAATCCATTGCAATATCTAACGATAATGCTCTATGATTTAACTTTGTATAATTACTTCCACAAAAACCTGTCATCAAATACCAGCCCACCTCTTATTTATTCCTGTATTGGAAGAGAATGGCCACATAAAACTCCTGCCCAGATTTTATTTCTGATGTCCTAGCTGTTGTGTTTGTATTGAGGTTTGGTGCTTGGCCAATTATTCAGTTAAGAACATTCTCCATAAGAGAATAAAAGCTGATAAAATGCCCATAAAATCTTGCAAAATGCCATTACAAGGGTCTCACAAACATAACATTTCTGGTACAGTTTGGGGATTTACACCTTGTGTTGTCCTTTCAGAGAAGCAAACACGCACAAAACCACTGTAATAACCTCTTGAAATCAGATAATATTCCAACAGCTCAGTTTCACTGACAGAAGGGGCCTGGGCATACACCAAGAGGCCCAGGTGCACTGTGTCATGCCAGCATTTAATGCAGCCTAATATCAGATAGATGCTAGTGAGAGAAAATACTCAGAATAAAGTACAGATAATAGCACAGACAACCACTCATTGCTAAATTACTTCTGCTCATCGTGCTGCGAGCTTTGTATTAAATTTTTTTGTCAAGTGGCAGGAATCATAGGGAGAAGTGGCTCACAACTCCCTTCTTGTAACCCTGGATAAGGATCTATAATATTAGGCTTTCATATGATAATGGCAAATGATGCCCCTCTTTGAAAAATTTCAGACTGGTAATGAAAGTCCTAATCAGATTGTTGTTGCAGAGAACCAGGAGGGGGGGAATGATGCCTTTCCTTCCCCTCCCCCCTGTTAGCAAATTTAGCAAATTTGACAAGATGGGTGAAATCTTGGAGAACTTATCTTACATGAATTTCTAACAAAGCCTGTGGGTTGTTTTATAAAACCAGAAAGCAGAGCTTTAATAAAAGCTGCGCCACCTGAGGCATTTTCATTAAAGGCTCTCTCTAGACAACATCACAATGTTTGCATTATCCTCCTACGCTCCCAAGAGAATACAAGCACTACCTTTTCAGCAAGAGTTGATATTGTGTGTGAAGGCACGACAGAAGATGATTGGATTTTGCTTTTACTCACAAAGTAACCGCCTGCAACAATGCAGTGGTCAGGATTAAAATTCATTGATTTCTGCTGCCTACCATTTGAATGGTAAATTGTTTTTTTTCGGGAAAAGGTACATTCTGAAGGTTTTAATAGCCAGTCACGTGAATGAAGATTTTAATCCTAACCACACATTATTCTCAACCACTACACTATTTATGCTATCTGGGCTCTTAAATAATGACAGTAATTAGCCGATTAGGACACTACAGAAAACAGGTGCAAGGCTCTGGAGTGGAAGCACCCATGCACAGTATTAAGGACCTCTGGCATTTAAGACGATTCATCTGTTCAGTGTGTTTAGCAACAGGAAGCACAAATCACTGAATTCTGAAGCGTAATGTTACCTCTGTGGAAAAATTTCACCCAGGCGCACTGAATGCATATTTAGAAAGGTTCACTGATGTTTTCACCCGTTTCAGTGGACTCACCATCTGTGTAGACTTCTCTGCGCAGATGTCCTGGCTGGTGTTTCTGCCTTTTGGCAGGTCGGACCTTCTGTATTACAACAGCACTCATATTGCTATCAGTAGACACGGGGCTGGTGGGTCTAGGACAGTGTGATGCATGAAAATGTCTACGGCCTGGAAACGGTTACAGAACAATAGCTATTATTTTTCTTATCTAAAACAAGACCTTTCATACTTTCTCTTCTTTCACGTGACCTAGCTATCTATACAAAACCTGAAAAAACACTGTTGGAGCAATAATAAAACTCTCATCCTGCCTGTAGTCAGTTTTAGGCTGTGCTGTAACTAAATCAAAGCATTTGTTATCCTATCAGTAGGCAGGCTGGCTTAGTTTCACAGAAATTATCCAACTGGTTGGTGGCTGGTAGCTCCTGCCCCAGGAAGCTGAACGCCATCAGCAGTCAAGCACAGGCAGGCTTCTCACCTTCCAGGAACAACAAAACATTTTACTTTCAAAAGGAGTTTCAGAGCAAGTCACCAGCTTGGCTCAGGTACAGATGCCTACTCTGCTGCTTTGAGTCAATTACCAGAAATGTGTCAGGGATGTAAGACTGGCATTTTATCACAGCTTATTTGCAGATAAGAAGTGCCATATTTTTAGGATGTACAGTCACGTATGGGTAATATGAATACATAAAAATCCCTGCACAACATGAACCTGATGGTTGTAAAATTATTTACCTGTAACAGGAGGGTAAAAACCTTTCTTCTAAATAAACTTACATGCACACAGACACACATTTATATGAACATATACGTGTAAAATGGATAAAATCCTGGCCCCATGGGTATGAACGGGAGTTTTGCCACCTACTTCAATCGGCCAGGATTTCATCCAGAATTACTAAATTGCCTCCCCTCTCACTCTTCCTGATGAACAGCTGTGTTGAATTGAAACAAAGGCCTGTTAACTGGGAGAGGATATCAGAAATGGGAGGAAGGTTGCAAATCTGTGGAGTCAGGGTGGACACAGTTGTGACAGAGTACCTCTTCTCCAGCCTTGGCAGCTTAATAGGATTGATTGGCAAAATATTCATGAATCTGCTTGAAACCTCATCCCACCCTGCAGAATTCTTATTTCTTAGCTGAACTAGAACACTATCCACTGGGCATAGTTACAATCATGTTGCTGATTACCTGTGTATATGCAGTGTTATTAGTAACCAATACGTTTTAAAACATTAAATATTTCAGATGTCATACTTCATGTATCCAGTGGTGATTCAGGAGAAAAAAACAAAAAGAAGAAACATATGCATAAAGTCTTTCTGCATATTCATAATCTATAATCTAAATCGCAACTAAAACCAGCTGTCAAATTATGAAACCAAACCCAGTTCATCTCAATGATACAGCAGTAAGAGCTTGAACAGCGTTCTCAAAAAGGTACCAATAAAATACAAAATGGAAAATGAATATAATTTTCTTTTTCCAAATCCACGGGAAATATGTCTCTAAAGGTTTATTATTTATGCGGACATTTCTGTACAGAGGGATTAACTCTCATGAAGAGTGACTGAAAACATGAGGAACCTTACACTAGGAAAGTGATACAATTCTGTAATCCTTTCTTTTTTTCTTTTCTTTCTCATTCAGCTCTGAGTGGAAACCACCAGCAGAGCTGAGGTCTGGCAGTAATCCACAAGACCAAAATATTAGGAACTCCTTAGGAAAAACAACATAGAGTGAGCAGCGATTTATTTGAACTACTTCACCAAACTCCTTTTCTGACTCTTCCACTAAAGAAAACAGACCCCCCTCCCCCCACTCCCCACCTCCTGAATTTCTAAATGTTGTATGAACAAGAATAAGCCAGGAAACAGTTGTGGATAAATACACTTCACAGCGGCCATTTTTGTCCTACTCCCATCAAAGATTAAGACAAACTCACCTCCTGCTGCATCCTGCATTTGACGTCTGGCTACTTTCAGGCCAGCGTACTCGGCAGCTGCCGCGACAGCCTGTGCAAAATCTGCATCGGTAAAAAACGATCCATCTGAAGAGCTCACGCTGGAGCGCCCACTGGAGATGTTGTCTTCTTCTGAGGCTGAGCCCCAGCCATTGATCATCGACCCCGTTACAGAGCTCTCCAAATCCCCAACACTGGAGGCGGGTGTCTGCTCGAGGCCACGCAACAGGAGCCTTCTGTTCTGCATCTTGGCAACCTCGATGTCTGCCTCGTCCTCTTCCTCTTCCGGCGCGTCGGTATCCATGTCAGAGACCAAGGGGCCTGAGATATAGCCATAGGTATGTGGTGGGGAGATAGGCCTCGGAGGGGGTGGAGGACTCACGGGTTGGCGTCTGCATAAAAACACAAGGGTAAGAAGAACTGAAGTCATGGAACACAGAGGAAACAGTAGATGGATGAAAATATTTATTTCACAATAAGCTGGACTTGCCTTTTCAAATTTGAAACATTCAGGGTTGGTTTTGTTTGGATTTTTTATTTTTTTAGTTTTTATTTTTCCTGTAAATCAGAACTGACAGCTATGTAAGTTAGAAGTCTACCATAAAGAAACACGATTTTTAATATCGTTCCTTTACCACTAATTCTAATTAAAATTGTCTTATTTTACATAAAGCTGCTCCTTTTTCCTAATGTGCTACATAAACAAGTAGGTGAAGAGTTGGTTAGAGTCCACATGACTGCTATGATAATTATTTGTGCACCACTGAGAGTACGAGCAAAAGAAGTGTCTGTGTATTCCTCAAGAAGCTAGAAACTATCAACAGATGCCTCTATCCAGTTGTATTGCTTCATAAACATTATCTTCCCTCCAACCACCCCAGTGATTCAGAAAGCTATGAAACATTAATTATTTTTTTTAAATTGTTCTATGTGACAATATAAAGAAAGAATTCTCTACTGCAATGCAAGTTCTAGGATACCAAAATGCATATAAATCCATGAGTTGATTTATTTTGAGCTTAAATCATCACTAATGGTATCTCCATCTTAAACAGGCAGTTTTAGATATCATTAGATCAATGTTCATTTAGTTAATACTTCACCCAGAAGTCCTAGGCAGTAAGAACATCAACACTTTTTCTTCACAGGGCCAAGGCACGCTCTCTAGTTGTCATTTGATAGGAAAAAACAGTTTCTGCAGCAATGGCTGTATTGTTGGCTTTGCTTACCAGCAATTTCTACTGCAATCTTTTTTGCAAAAAAATTACCAAGGAAAAATACAATACTTTGTGGCAAGTGTGAACTGGAACCTCCCTGGACTACATGATCTAGCCACTGTTTTCCACTGGCTGCATTAGGTACTGAACAGAATGAAGGACAGTTAGGGATCGTAGATTCATTGAATCATCTGGGTTGGAAGGGATCTCTGAGATCATCAAGTCCAACCCTAGATCCACCACCACCATGGTTACCAGACCATGGCACCGAGTGCCACACCAGTCTTTTCTCAAAAACCTCCAGCGACAGAGGTTTTTAATCATTTAATCTTCCACCCTCCCCCCCCCCCCCCAAATCATAGAAGCCATTGCTGAATAGGAATATCTACCTGCCTTTGATTAGAGACCCTGACAATAATGTTTTACTTTCTAAATTTAAAACTCCTGTGACAAATTTCCTTGAAATATATTTGCCAGTCTTTATATTCTCTAAGTTTTGGTATTAAGAGACAGGGAACTGGTTACAAAAATGGTTCAGGAAAATATAGCTGGCCTGGCAACCTTTAAGGATAGGCTAATTGAAAACAGCTAGTTCAGGGGCCTAGAGAATTAACAATACTTCATTCACTTTATCTGATGTAGTTCTCACTTTAACAGGGACATTGTCTCCTGTATCAGCTCTCACTTTAACATTTCCATCATCTGCTATCTCACTAAGTCATTTTCTCTGCGTATCCACTCATCCAGAGCACAGATTTCTATTTCAGTTTGCTATACTTCCAGCAAGCTTACCAGGGAGACAAATATTACAGAACCACTATCACCAGAATCGTATTCTAGATACTGGGTCAAGATCAGACCTCAAGATAATATTTAGCAGAACTACAAGTGAAGCTAATAAAAAGTATCACAAATAGTCCTTTAGGCATTATTTTCACTATAAAACCCACCGCTTCCTAAACTCCCAAAACAATACAGAGGTACCACTCTGAAGGTATTCTTCATTGAAAAGTACTATAACACTATATTCAAAACCAAACCTCCCTTCCAGAATGACCTACAGCTGTTGAGCACAGTACATCCAACTCCTAAAAAACAACACCAGGGATCACAGCAATGCTGCTAGATGGAAAAGGTAGGTCAGCTGAGCTTTACAAATGAAGTAAACAGAATCCTTTTTAACTGATGAGATGGATGTAGCAAAAAGAAAAGAAGCAATGTTTGAAAGTAAGATTAAAGTAATCTTTAAGTAAGATTAAAAGAAAAATTCAGTGACTAACTATTCTAAGAATTCCAGCAAAGCTAGGCTTAAACATTGTAAGAAGAAAAAAATAAGCAAAGTATTTTTCCATTAATGAGTAAGATGTATGTGCTAGAAGCTTAAATCAGAACATCCTTCAAGACACTTTTGCCATTACTTTTGATGACATTTATGGTGACTAGCCATGAATCTTCGTGTTGAGTAAACATTCTACTTTCCAAGCAGTTGCTGGCTGATTATATATGTTTGCATACATCTATTCCTATGCCCACTCTTTCTGCATGTTAGTATGCATCTCCCACTCCCCAGAACATGTCCCCAGCAACACATTGCTCACTTAGCATTTCCCTTTTCCATTAGTGTCCAGCTAATTTAATCTCTAAACAACCCAGTAAACTTAAGTGACTAAAATGAACACTTCTGTGCTCTGACACATCAGGGCTAATGGAAATTGCAGGAAAATATTATTAGCCCCAGAGTAATAAAAGAACGATTTTTAAGACTCAGGAAGATACAGAAAAAGAGAAAAAGATACACAGTTCAAGAAGTGTTACAATAAATAATAAAGAAAACAGACCAAGTCAGACAAAGTAGAAGAGGGGAGCAAAAATAAAAGCAGATACAGAACCTTTAAAAAAACCCAACTAATAGCTACTGCTAAGTGTAAAAGGGGAAACACAAAAATGAAGTCACTTCCCCAAAAATAATCTGGAAAATACATCCATAAATGTCCAGTAAGCTTTGATAATAAAATCAAAGTTCTACAGTCTATTTGGCAAGACCAAATTCATTTCATCATAATAGGCCTGCATTCCACTAAAAATAGGAAGTATGACTATAATACTTCTAGTAACCAGCAGTTTCTATGTTTGTGGTAACAAAAAATATATGCAAACCACTGGAAGAAAAAAAAAATCTGGGATGTAAAAACTTTACCTTCTTAAAAAAAGGCAAGATTAGTGAGCATCATAGATAAAAAGCCTCATTCTGAATTCACTGTTTTATGGAAGTGAAGCTGTGGGAATGTATATGCAAAACAGTTTGTATGAAAAGCAACTCAGAAAAGAAACAAAATTCCCCAGTAACAAATATCTATCTTTATTAGTGTTGGTCATTCCTGTAAATAAGGGTAGGTGGAAATGTTATGAAAATTTTTCACGAAATAATTTCTTGTATTAGGATTTACGAGAGGAGGAAAATCTATAGGCTTTATAAATTATATCTTTATATATATATTAATACAGATTGGTGACAAGTTAATTGCCCAGTTACTGCATGCTATTTTATGGTAATAATGCAGTAAATCTATTGGAAACAATGGAACTATAATTGTATGGTAAGCTGTGTTAACGATACCGCTTTAATATGCTGATGACTGTGAATTTAACTTATGTCAGCATCGTACGTACCGTCAAGTGATATACTGCAGCTCTTTCCACAGTATAATAATAAAGCAACTTAGTTATGTATTTCTTGTGAACCAATAGTTCTAGCATCTTAGATTAGAAAATATTAGCAAGAGAAATATAACGGGGAAAATCTCAGCCTCACTGAATTCAGCAAGAATTTTCCCTGAGGCCAGGATGACTTTTGTCACATCCTTCTTGCTACATTTGCATTAACACACCTCCGTTCAGCTTGGTGTTGTATATGTCCCAGATCCTCCTGACAGTCTTGTAACATGGGCTGGAGTTCTTCTTGGGGAGAGGGGGTGAGAGTGGCAGTCGACTGATGGCTGTAAGAGACAGCAGCTGGAGAGGAAGCTGCTCCTCGGACAGGTGGGGTAGGACCTCGTTCATCTTCTTCCTCTTCCTCTAGCTCATCCTGCTGCAGATACATCCTTGCAGGTGGGACAGGACAAGGAATTTCTTGGTCATAGCTAAAATTAATTTGTTAAGAAAATAAGGACTTAAATTGTTACTCTGTAATTAGCGTATCTTCTACAACAAGGAATTTCTTGGTCATAGCTAAAATTAATTTGTTAAGAAAATAAGGACTTAAATTGTTACTCTGTAATTAGCATATCTGCTACATGCATAAGCAGCCCAGAAAAAAACCCATTGTTCTATGTGCTCTTGAAATCAGCTTAGTGAGGAGGTACTGAGTGGATGTAAACCACTGTCAATAAGTCATCTCTACAGAGTCACCCTACAGCTAGATTAGGAGCACCAGGATGGTACTGAAGGAAGGTCCCACCAGTTAACTGCACTTCAATTAGTGATTAAAGTGAGAAATGGATGCTCTGTTATTTTTCCTTACCTTTCATCCACTGAAAGACTGTAATCTTCACTATTGCTATGGGGAGGTGGATGTGCTGGAGGGGGTGGAAGAAGATCTGCCCAGTTCATGCCAGCTTGCTTGGGAGCCTTTGGGGTACGAGCACCCTTCTTGTGACCTTGACTCCCTGTGAATAAAAAGCAGTGCAGATTTGTAATGTTTTCAGGTACCTCCTCACCAGTAAGCTTTGAAAAACAAAACAACCATAGTCACCCCTGCATCTTACTGAATTCTCTGGGACTTTATGGTGGTGCTGAGTCAAACTCACATCTTCCTTTTTACACCCATTTGTAATTGTACATTCTTTGTAGAATTTTTCTACATTTTGAGCAGTCAAATTTAAACAGAAACTTTATGTAGCATGGGAAAAAGCATGTGAGATCCAAAATTTGAATTGTTAATAAATAATCAAAATGCAATAAAAACATAAATGAATTTTTCCAAGTTATGTCATTAAGAGTGAGCTTTCTACTTCTATTAACAATATTACAGATTATAATCTAAAACAAATGAGTTGTAGAAATATTTCCCCAAGTGCCTTTATGCTATTTAATTGCTGGAACCTAAAATACAATATGATAGAGATATGATCTATTAAAGTTCCACTGCAGCATTAAGTCACCAAATATATGTAATTTGTACTTGTCCACTTAAATGTTTTAGGCACAATGAAATTACTAATTTTAGTCTAAATGGCAGTTGAAAATAATTGCTGGATGAACTAAAATAACGGTAAAAAAAAGAAGAAAGAAGATTGATGAAGTATGGCACAAATGTTTTCAACTACTGTTACTGGGAAATTATAGCTCATAAAAGAACAATGCAATTTTGAGCAGTTCCAATAACTTTGAGTAAGACCAGTTATTCAGGTGGTCTGGAATTTTAACTTTGGACATAGCTATGATGAGAATTGACTAACATTTTTCCTTGGTATACATTTGCATCTTTTCTTTTTGTTACTTATTTAATGATAGTTAAAGTCAAGGTATTTTTGGGTATGTTTTAGAATTCTTCACATTTCTCTCTTAAGCTATTGTTTTATATTACCATCGTTATGTCTTATATACATGATTAAGTATGATGCAGTGAGATTTAGGAAGCTTGTATTTCTCACTTCTCTATCTCAGATTTTCTCTTCTTATAGGCAGTAGTTCTGCTTATTATTGTTCCCATATTAGCTGCCAGATACAGATACCTTTTATCCATGTACAATTATTTTTCTGGTATCTCAGTATGTCAAGCAAGACCCTAACTATCCCAAGGCGACCATCATCTGCGTTCTCTACCCTAAGCATCATGATTTATACAAGGTTCAGCACAATTAATTTATTACTCTGTTCACCTTGCTTCATTCCTTCTTCATTCGAGTCCTTGGTACTGGACTATAAATTGTTAGCATTATGAATAATCGTAATAGGTGTCAGCACAGAAAACACCACCTTCTCATTTCTAATTTGCATGGGTTCATACCCCTGGTTTTTTGATGCTGAATTTCAGGTTTTAACAATCGTTGAGCACAGCCTCAGCACCACATCCTGATGCTGTAGGCCTGGGAACAGGCAAAAGGCTGACTCCCAGAAGAACACGCCTGAGCAGCTGGGAAAATCAGGAGCTGTGCTTATCTCCCCCCAGCCACAGAGAATTCAGATCACCCAAAGTCTACAGCAGACTCATCTACATGGTTATGCTCTGCTGTGCCCTAGCCACCTCCAGTCAAAATGGAATTCAGGTTAGGATTAAGGCAACTGGACTGTCAAAGGTAATAGCTGAACAAAAGATACAAAGTCTTTGTCGATATCAGTAGACGTAAAGTTCAGAGAGCTGGAGATTGTGATCATAACTCACCCTATAACTGGCTTGATGTAAATAAACACAGGCTAAGTAGCATATTTACAGTAAAGTCCCAAACAAAGTCTATGAGTAGTTTCTGGTTTAGCTCTGAACATTTCACACAACTCTATCAGAAATCAAAGATGATAGTAAACAGGTTATACCACAATAAGAAGGGATAGCTTTTGAATTAAACCATATTCTGTGGTTCCAAAGCACAGAGTGCAATTTCAGTTCTCTGGCCAGCATTCTTTAGCTCAAAAACATGCCTTGTTTCAAGATTTGTACAAAGAACATTAAGACATTCTGCACAGGAGACACCAACAAGAAAAAAAATTTAGTTATCTACCACCTACAGTGTAGGTGTAGGTGTACAGGAATAGTTTTCAAATACAGCAACTGTAATCTATAAAAAAATTACGATGCAGGTTTTTACGCAAAAAAATGTATGGGTTCAATTTTAAAAATGAAAAAACTCTCAAAACACCTTCTGCTATGTATCACTCAAATGTTCTGGTATCTTGAGCCTTGTCAGGAATAAGGTTATCTTGGATGAGCAGACCCAAGATAGAAAAGAAGTCAGTAAAGTACCAGGAAGGTAACACATAAATTAAAATCCTCTTTCTAATGACACCTGAAAAGACTTTTCTATGATTTGCCCATCTGGAGACCATGATATTAACCAGTAAAGCATTAACATTACGAAATCCAACTTCCATTTGATTTCATAACTTTCACAATTTTGGACAATCAATTATTTAATTGCCATTTAGATGTGACTAAGCAATTATAAGGATGACACAGAAATGCTGGCAAAAACCGGGCCAGTTTTTATGCTGTTTAAAATCCCTTTGCTGTGTTACTGTTGGTGGATCTCTTTCTGTCATCCCTTCTCAAAGTCCTCTAAACAGTGCTAACCACAGCTAGAGCACCCAAGCACCAAAAACCTAGTGTTTGGAAAACACTGTAAATACTCACCAGATGTACTACTGCCTCTGTCTGAGCTGTTGTAGGAGCCACCTGTATTCTGGTCGTATGACTGGTTGTATGGAATAGTTGGAGCAATGCTGTCATTTACCCGGTAATCTGCAAGTTCAACAGTAAGGTTAATACTACCCTTCAGAAACACATCTGCTTTTACATGCCTGCTTTATAACACAAAGTACCATCTCTTGAAAATAGTGAGGAAGAAACGAATTCATGTATTGAAAGGAAAATCATCCCATAATAATCACGATGGGATTTTTGTCTTGTGTCTAGGACGTTTAAGATAAATCATGGGAACTTAGCAGCTCCATGGCAAAAATGAAGTAAAATGAAATCCTATGCACAGGGCTGTCCAAATGCCTCTGCAAGGATTAAATCTCAATGGACATACAAACGACCTGTGTGTCCATTTTGCATATGAACAGACTGACACCTTGATTGATTTTCCGCAGTCTCTGCTTAATTTACACATGCAGGGCAACCAATGAACTGTGGTAGCTACTTTGTGTGTTTCAAAGGTGACAAACCCGTGTAGGAGTCAGTCCTGCATTACAAGGGCTGAAGGATCTGCTGGAGCAACAATGCAGCCCCACTGAATTTGGTTTACAACAGAAGAGGTCTTTGTTTAATGTCTGCGGGCTCCAAAAAGATTTCTATTTACAGCAGCTCATGCAGGTTCTAGCTACAGGCTGGGCCTTTTATTTGCTCATTACTATTACAGTAACTCCTTTCTCCAGTTCCAAAGCACTCGATATACATACATTGCTTTTAAATCTAGATTTGGCAACCAGATCAGTAAAATACTCATCTGACAGAACAGTACTCTCATGCCAAAAAGGAATTATAATTTCAAGAAAACAGAAAGGAGCTGAGTTACTCTTCATACAGCAAATAAAACTGTGTCATAAACAGAACCACTAGACATAAAGTAGTGACAATGAAGCACAGCATGTAACTCATCAAAATGGTTATTTTCCATCACAAAAGCTGAAGGTATAATCGCCAGCAAGATGGTTTTGACTTAGGAAATGAGAAAACCAAGAGCAGAATATTGACTCATAAAATTGCAAATCAAAACAAAAATAAACAAAACTAAAAATCCAATCCCCATCTGCTGCAGAAATGTTTGTGATAATATAAGCATGGGAAAAAGAGCAAAATGATAAATTCCACACCAGAGTGTATTCTGTAATAGTTTCTCAGCCTAGCTGCATTCCAGAGACCACGCTGAAGCCCTACATACCCCATATGTTTACACAGAGGATAAACAGTAAATCAACACTCTGAAATATGTATATATGACTGTCAGCAGACAATGCTTTAAGGGGGCCTTTCCACACTACAATATGCTAGAGAATATGCAGCTGTAATATACACAGTTTGAAAGATGCAGTATTTTCCAGGGTATAAAAACCAAACATATTTTAATTCCAAAACAGATATGTAATACACAGTTCATGAAAGAAAATGTAATTACAAAAAATACAGCTTTCACCCTCTATAATAATAAGGAGCCACAAAAATCAAATTTTCTTTTGATCTGTTTTTGTCAAGGGAAAGTGTCACATTTTTATTGCCCTTTGAACTCCTTTGTGAGTAGATGGATCCAGTAGAGAAATCAACATTCATGTAACGAAATGTATCTTTTTACTGGATAACTTATCGCTATGTGATCACTTGAGATACAACAATCCATGCAAATAGTTTAACGTTTGACTGGGTCCAGTTCCTAGGGATACTGTTTTGCAAATCAGATTATTAAGAGGTTGCATGGTATCCTGGAGGACTAGTAAGAAATCACATACCTATTTCTTCCAACTCCCACACATTATATTAAAGAAACATGCCCTCAAGGCCACAGAAGTACATTCTGATGTTTCCTGTTAACACTGAAATAAATTTATTTTTAGCTTCTGGATCCACACATCTCAGGCAGGGTAACAAAGGAATTTAGTTTCCAAAACTGTGTGTGGTAGCATTGCCTGTCGATATGTGAATCTTGCTAGGAACAAGTCTTAAATGAATTGGATCACTCCACTTGTGTCCCCAGTGTACAACACAGTACAGTTTTACAGAGTTTGATATGCAAAATTTCATTCGTTTACATGATCATGTAGATTTAATTAGTCTCCATCCACGACTGGGAAGAGTGGGTTGACCTATTTAAAATTTAAGGTAGAGTATAATGTGACTACCATGCATCTGGCTTATGAATAAAATATCTGGCCTCTGCCCTAACCAATCCCTTAACTACTATTAAATTTAAATTAATCTCAAATCCATAGGAAATTTATTTTATTTAACTCTTTTCCAAAGATACAGCTTGTTATTTTTTATAATACATTCAGTACCTGAAGGTTATTGTGGTGCTAATTAACTTTCCGACATGCTAACTGTGGAATTCTAAATCTAAAGAGGGTGAAGTCTAAAAGCACAACAGAAGACTCTAATTGCTGAACCTGAAAGCTTCAGTACTAGAAGGTCACAACTCCTCTGATGCCTAAAGAGGAGAAACAAGCTAAAAGCTCTTCACCTTTGTTTAATTTGTTTTGCTCCATAATGTTGTACTGTATGGGTGCAACCTCTTGCTTTTGCTGAACAGAGGGTTTCCAGTGTTTCTCATTTGTATCCCCGCTGCCATTGTTAACATTATTGCTGATATTTGACTGGATGAGTTGAGTGGTGGCATAAGGAGTGGGCTGCCCAGGCTGGCTGACAAATCTTCCATCCTTTAGATTTGGACTATTGAAGGTTTTCATCTCATTGATTTTGTTGCTGAGGTCCACGTCACCATATACAGTTGACTCAGGCAACATCAGGTTTGTTTGCTTGTTGTCCAGCTGATTGTTGTAATTTGCTATACAATCGGCTAACCACAGAGGAAAGAAAAAAAAGAAGGTCATTCTGTTCGCTTCTGTTACACTTTCAATGAAATGCCCTGTAATATTTTTTTAGAGCATAACTGTATGGCTTGCATCCATGAAGCATAGATACTGTGAGTAATTAACTATTTTCCAGAGCATTATTTACCTTATAAGCTACTGCCTTGAAAGTAGCATTCACTATTTTGATTCACTGTAAATTCAGACTTACCTTGCTGGGGTTTTTCTACGGTGGCCATATAAACATTCTCATTATTAGACATTATTCTCAAAGCAGCATAGATAGCTGATCAATAGCTGTGATTAAAATAACTTGCATTGAAAGGAAAAAAACAACTAAAACTTAATAGTGGGAATAACCAAACGTGACAGTCATTTCAATTGCATTTAGACTTGTACTTGAAAGAAGAAACAGAGATACAACAGATTTTTAAAAAACAGATTGAAACATGATTAGACATAACAATTAAAGAGAAACAGTACAATGCGAAAGGGAACTCAGTACCAGTAGGAAGTTTTTATTTGGTCACTGCTTCCTTGTACAATCTTGTATTTTGGTTTGAAACAAAGACAAGAAAGCAAACTGGAATTTTTGCTAGCTTTTAGTTGCTCTGGATATCACAAAGTAAGTAATACCATAGTAATACCGTTATGCTGCATGCTAAATATATATCATAGAGACAGCATGAATTCACTCTAATATCTGTTGCATCATGAGATCACCATGTACTGCATAAATTAGACATGTTCTGATGCTCTGTCCACCACTGTGTGAAACAGTGTGCCTGCCCTCCTGTGTTCTCTTGGCTTTGTGTGACAGCACCCTCACACACTTTTTACTTCTCCCCATATCCAGTCCACTGGAAGAATACAGAATGGAGTGACACAGTCTGTGGGTCAGCAGTCAGAAGGCTTAGTAAAACCAGCATTCAGTAGTCATTAAGCAAAAATTCTCATTTGTTACCTGACTAATGCATCAATGATTACATAATAATCACTAAGAACACAGTTTTTCTCTTTTAAAAATCTGTGGTATTTATGCTAATAAGCTTGATTCAAAACCTGAAGGCCACTACCTGTGGCCACAATTAATTTACTGGAGAGGGTGCTAAGCAGATAATTAATTATTTGAGCAATATACTAAATAAAATAACTACTAAATATAAATATCTACTTTCTAATAGATATATCTTTTTTTTGAGAAATATTTCCTGAAGAAAGAAAATCACTGATCCACATTTCCAGGGATTAAGGAATAGTATCATAACATGCCACACACAACTTATTATTGGACATTTCATAGCCCTCAGCTTGTGTTTTTTGAAGGTTTTACTGTTTCATATATTTTTCTCTCTTACACGAGCTGTTATTTATTGCTTTTAAGCTTTTAACCATTTCTTAGTTTAAACTTTTAAAGTGTTTTAATTTCTGCTTTTTCTGCTAATCTTTCCTTTTTTCCAAGCCTATTGTGTTGGGCAGTTATAAATCCAGAATATTCTTTGTTCCTATAATACCTTATGCTTTGTTATAATACCCTTGCAGAGTCACTTAGATATTTTTACCTCCTTCCACTTTCAGCTACATACAATTTGTGTGTAGGGCAACATAATTGATACAGTGTATGCAGCAGGTACATTTTTTAACATAGACAATTCCTTATACAAAGTACTTAAACAAATCTAGTTTATCTATGTAACAGAAGATGCATTCTGTTAGATTTTTTCATAGAATCTATTTTTAGAACATCTGTTCTAAAGGACAGTACTATTACTTAAATTAAAAAACGCCCAGTTACTTAGTATGTTCACAGCTACAGAGGTGTTATCCAACTCTTTTGCTTCAGAGCATAAGCCAAGCCCAAGCTGACATAATTATTTGCCAGATTTTTCAGCTCAGAAGAGATTACTAAGAGCATCTTGTCTGACCCTGAAGCTCATAATCTCTACTTGAAAGAAAGGAATCACTCTGCAAGACAACCAAGCTTAACAGAAAAGCTAGTGAGAAAGAATCCACTGCACCTTGTGACGAGACATAATAATAGTTTACAACACCCCAAAACATGCATTCTCTTCTGAATTTGTTAAGTTTCAGTTACCAGAACTTGGTATGTCTGTACTTGGCACAATAGAATGCCTCTGTATCAATAATCTTTTTTACATAGGTATTTGTGGACATGATATCCTCGAGGAATGTAAAATACAAGTCTCTAACATTAAAATCCCTCACCTTCCTCTGAAGCACCTGGCACTGGTCACTGTCAGCATACTGCAGGAGATGAATTACCACCATCACTGTATGACTGGTTTCACATTAATTACAGAATGTAATGCTGTTTTGCACTCAGGCACCTTCACTAGAGGTAATCATACTCCTTCTCTGAAATGCTGGGAAATGCTGCTAGCACAAATCAGCTACAGATGCTGGTATTGAAACAAGACTCATTTTCATTCCTCAACAGTAACACAAACCGGGGTAAACCAAAAGAAACCTAAGGCCTGTTTAAAACATAATGTGCAACAACTAGTGTTTCCAGATAGATTTCCCTAACTATGTTCCCATGGAATTCATGAGGTTTTCTTCAAGAGTACTCTGTATCCTGCCCAGTCTCCTGGGAACTACCACTTAACCTCACATTTCGTAATTGCTTTTAGAGTGTGAAGTTAACTTCTTTATCCATACGCCCTAAACAGAAAAGCAGCTATCCAATTTTGTATAGAATGGCACCCCAAGGGAGGTTTTGAATGTGCTAAAGTAGACTGACTGTCTTTCAAGTCCTCTTGCAATGTTTTATTTCTTGCTTCTCATCACACCATTTCTTGCTTCTCAAACCAGAAGGAAAATCTCACTGAAGTCATATTAGTACTTCTCCATTCAAGCAACAAGAATGTACAGAACAACCTAAAAATGACCTTATCTGCTCTTTTTCAGATGCTAAACACATACCAGCTCAGTATGAAGTTGGGCAAAATTGAATGTTGCAGGGGTTCCTTCAGCTTGCTACAGCTATTCAAAGGGAACCAAAAAAAAAAAAAAAAGAAAGACCCAAAATGGGGCTTAAAGCATGATCATGATACAGAGGAGAAACTGTATTAAGTCTAAATGCATTGGAAATCAGAAAACCCAAACCAACCTGTATACTCCCTCAGGTATTAGAAATTTACACTCTATAAAGATTCCTTAGCAAGGTAGAAACATATCTAACCTGGTCGACTGTACGTGGTAAGGTTGCTGTCACTGTTGCCATTGCCAGAGGTGCAGCAGTTGATGGAGCAGTCGTTGTGATTGTTCCCTGTGTTAGGCCAAGTATCCGCTAGCCATGGCTGAGTGGCTGGTTCACTGATGTTTAGGAGTCCTGGCCTTTAAAAACAAAGTTTGGTCATTTCAAAAACTAAACAAAGGCATTTTCACATTGCAAGGATATTCTTCTCAACAGGTTCAATATAATATCACATATTTAAAAGATTGAGCACTAGCAAATACAGCTTGATTCAATTAGTTAATGGTTTCTGGTCTCCTATATAACCTGTTCCTTGCTAAGATACTCTGAAGTGAACAGCCAAGGACAATGTCAGTTCAGTTTGCTGACTATATACCTATACGTTTCATACTATAGCTACACATTGGTGTACAACCTTTACCTGCCACTTTGTTGGGTTTTGTTTTTTTAAATTTCTTTTTCTATTACAGTTTCATTTCTTGTTTTGCTAACCTTTATCCCTTTCTTAAAGAAAGTGAGGTAAAGAAGGGGAAATTGGAAAGTCAAACCAACAAAAAATTCACACGTGGAACTAAAATGGCTGTAATAAGAGCTGAGTTTGGATGTAAATACATCCAAATTCTTGAGTGATTTATGAAGCCAAGTTTTCCTCATCACCAGTTAGTCCCACTGTAGTGGGTCAAAGGGAACAGCAGATGACAGAAACCTCTGTTACTTGGGAGTATTTGGGTCTCAGCATCCTGAGTGTGTGATACATCTTTGTTAATGAGTTGGCCACTTGCTTAATCTTTGTGCGGGTGGAACAGCAGCAGATTCTCAGAAAGTTTGAAGCAGCTGGAAATACTCAGAACCTTTAAGTATATCCAGTATCTATGCTGCATAGTGGCTGCATTTGAAAGAAAGTGTATTCCTGCCATTGGCTTAAAGAAATGGCATTCCTTGTTTCCCAAGTTGCTGAATTTTTGTAATGAGTGTGAAAGATGCTCAGATGTTTCGTAGAATCTTTGGTGTCTCTTCTATTTTCACACTAACAGTGCAATGGCATCTGATAAAGTCCACAGAAGTAGCATAGCCCAATGACTTAAAATTGCCTTTTTAAAATTAATGTGCTTCTAAAATAGATACTTTTAGCCACTTTCATATATATATTATTTTAAAAAAATATTAACAGGCAACCTTCCATCTAAAATAGCGCAGAACCTAGTCTCTGTAATATTAGAAGTGATGCTGTTTAAAAAGAAAATACGCTAATCCTCTTAAACTGCAAATTGAGAATACTGCATGCAGTTAGTTGTGGGGGGTATAGCCTGTCAGTGCCACAGGCTTACGTCATAGACTTAGATCTATACATATGCGTGTATATATATTTCTGTACTGCATATGTCACCTGATAATTTAACACAGGAGATGATGAGGCTTGACTTACAGTCAGGCTAAAAAACCAGCCATTACACACACACTAAACAAATATTTTTTTCAAATCTGAAATAGACGTACAGCTATGTAGTCCTTTGAGCAGGCCAGCTGTCTTGAAATACTCTGGTTTTTTTCCTACAACTCTGCTCTTACAATGAAACTGTACTTCAAGCCCTTTAAAGCCTTCCAGAATGTTTCAGCAGTCTCACGACCTGTGTACTAGATCTTTGGATAGAGTTAAAGGTCCTTTGCTTCTAAAATTCACTTTGCATTCACGCCTGCTGTCATGTAAGAAATATAGCATGAGGTAAATAAGTAGACAAAAACTATTGATTGGAGCCAAGTACAGGCAAAAGATGCTTGCATTACAGCTCCATTGCCTGGTGATGATCGGAGACCACAATTTCCAAAGATCTTTAAGCTTTGCAGCACATTCCTTGAATTACTGTAGTGGGTCTGGGGTGAACAGAGAAAGTGGCTGTGTGAGTGCCTAGCTGCTGCCAGGAGTCAATCCACCGCAATTACCATTACTTGAATCCAGTCTAGAAAAGGGATTGACACAGAAATGGGTATTTTTTTCAGCATCGCAGAAGTGGGGATAATGCTGAAATATGTCTCTTGTGACATCCTGAATTCTGAATAATGCCTTAACATGCTCATGTAACTGCACTTGGTAAAAATGCTAAACCTCTCCAAAACATCACAAATATAATGTAAGGAAGAGGAAGCCTTAGGTTTGGAAATCAAACTAAAGGTACGAGATGCAAAAATAATCTATTTTCTGTTGCATACTTGCAGAAGTATGCTTCATATTCTACAAAATACGGTACAACATAATACATTCTGTAAATGCTATATATGCAGATGAACAAAGAAGCATAGATGTTTAGCACCTTGAATCAATTTCAGTGCTAATTTGTGACACTGATCCTTCAAACTAGGATGGTAAAAAATGATGCTGCTTCTCTAGCAGTACCAAAATGCCTGTATGTGATGTAGAGACTCCTGGGTTCATCCCTGTCCTCTGAGCCTATGTGAGTGTGCTTTGTCTAGCTTGTGCTATGGAAGAGAGAGAGAGAGCACAGTGGCACAAAGAACACAAAGGATGTTAACTGTGTATCTTTTTGAACAACCTTGTCAGGGAAGGAGAGTCTTCATCTCTGTTCTCTCTTATTTTCTCACTATCCTGGGGTGAAGGCAGCAACCCAGTAATTTACAGATTTTTCCATTCAAAAATCACATGGGAACTGTTCTAGAGGTTTTCCTCCCATGGCTTAATGGCTACAGCAACAGAGCAGCATACAGTGCTGGACAGAGCTATCTGCAATTGCTCTTAATGTGCCAGGTTCAGCAGCAATAGCATCACCTCTGCACAGCATTCAAGCAGACTGGGAATGTGTAATTTTATGCCTAATCTTTACCATTACCAAATTTTTAGTTTGGTCTTGCAAAATAGGAATCACAAGATAGGAACTGATTGTCCAGCTGCTCTCTGAGATTTTAGAGCTCATCTCAGCATCATGCCAGATCTTTAACTGAGATGCTTATAAAAAAGGCATGCTTGAATGTGACCTAGAAAAAAAACAGGTGTGCTACTGAAGTGACACTGCTCTGACAGTGGTTTTTCCAAAAAACATTTTTTTTTGCCTACTTGAGAAAACCCCAGCCATACACTACAAAATGTAGCTTATTGTTTTGTCCACTGCCATTCATTAAGTAAACCCAGTAAAAATGTTTCAGTTAAATGTTCAGTCTGGAATGGGCTAGGTTCTCAAAGCAGAGGGCTTTAAATTTAAAACTTACCTGTTTCCCTTTCCTTCAGTGCCCCATCCCTTGTAAGCAGTTTTTTAACAGTTCTGCATTCATAGCAAGATTTTTTCTTAAAAAGTCATAAGTCATTTATGTCTTCAGCAATTTTTTCCAATAAACCTGTTCTTTCTTTGTAGTATTTGTGAACCAGATATATTCCTTAATCTTCATAAATGCCATGACTTAATTACTTTTACTCCCTTAATCAGCTGGTAAGCCAGGTCTTTATTTTGAAGTTAAAGTGCTCCCTCTCCTGCTCATTTTTTGAGATGCAGTTTTTACAGGTTAACAAAGCTGAGAATACTTCAACTCATTCTTTGGAAATCAACCTAAAAATTCAAACCATACACCCTCCTTCTAAATTGAAAAATATATGCCCAAAAATGTATACATTTTTATAAGTAAGTAAAACATATATTTCCAAGTGATTATTCTGCCATCACTCACAAGGACAATCATACTCCTATCATTCTTAGATTTAGTTGCACATGGTTAACAGCTTTAAAAATGAAGGACATAATTACCTGCCTCCACTGCTTACAGCCTCTCCTCCTCTCTGATACGTTACTGAAATAGTTAGAGATAAAGAACAGAAATAATTTAAAAATCATAGAGACTTAAAAATGACAGTATTACATTTGCCTTTGTTACATTTTAGCTGACAATAAATGTGCATTGTTTATACATTAATACTAAATATAATTCAGAAAGCTGTTCCTTCAAATGCAGATTTAGATATAATACTTGTGCTGCTTGGGAACTGCTGGTCTTAGCTCCAACAATGTTTTCTGTTTCAGTAATGTTTTGAACCACACAAACACATGTATTGATTAAGAAGGCAGGAAGCCATGCATCAGCTTGAACTTAACATAACTCTGCTGACTTCAGTGGAGTTACTCTGTGGAAGAATTTAGATCACATATTTATTTCATGAATGGCTTGATGTTAAAGCTTTGCTCTACTGTATTATTTTGCTAAGATTAAAGAGGTATCATGATTCTGTAACAGACACTACATCCAATGTAAACAATGGCAATTACAGCTGAAAGTACTGCAAAAACACATACTCTTTCTGAACACTACTGCATTATACTCAGGGAACAACCACCTCTCAAAGTTCACATATTTTGCAACATTTCACAATTGGATTTATTAATGATACTTTCTCTAAAAATTTAAATATACAAATCTTGGTAAAAAATGTCTGGCAGAAAGAATACTTCATAAATTAGAAGGAACAGTTCTGCTAGGATTTATGAAGCACTACACATCAACAAAGTGGATGTCCACATTAATTTCTTTGTTGGCATGGATAGTACATCCTTCACAGGAAGCATCATGGTTGAAGAGTTAGTTTTTAGGTTTCAAACATCCAAGAAGAAACATTGCTATAAAATCTGCAGGTTTGCATTGGGTTTGGCAAAGGGTTAAGGAGATTGCCTCCCTGCAAAAGCTGATTGATTCTATATTTTCCAACTAGGAGTGTGTTGAAAAGAAGCAGCCAAATTCTGCTCTTTAGAAGAACTCCAAACTAGGAGTCTGCAAGAGAGAGATAAATGCTGGCAGTGATTATAATAACAGGATTAAAATGTAGGATGTATTGCTACAGGTAAGTCTTACTATAGGTAATGCTAAAGAAGAGGGTCTGGTCCTATTTAAAGTCAATGGCACTAACGACTGGGATCCTAGATTGAAATGTGGTTTTTTTCCCCTTTAAATGTTTTACATACTCAGTGTTTTTTCCAATTTCTTCTTTAAAAGTCTCACTGCTATTTATTTTTCAGCTCCAGCAAAGCTGATGGAGTCCTGGTATTTTCTTTTAATGTTAAGAATCCAACAGTCAAAATATAGGTTAGCTAACCTACCAACCTCTGCAGTACTTCTGTAATGTTCTACAATTGTGACTGCAATAGAATCCTTCTGTTAAGCCAATTAAAGTAACAAGAAAATAATAATAGCTTGAATTAAGTCTCCACAGTGGATATCAAAGGACTTCAGAAACACAAAGGGCCACTCTGACTCATGCCTAAAGGTAAGCAACTGCACTGAACATAATAGGATGACTCTTGAAATAAGACACTATTCAATGTGGATAAGCATGTGGATAAGAATCTAGCCCATTATGATTAGGTCTAGCTGGATGAACACAGGGAGATGTGGGATTGCTTCATCTTCAGCCTGACTTGGAAGGATGTAACTCAGCTGCTTTCCAGAGGCCAAATTAGTGCAGTGTTCATCTTGAGTCTGCAGAGCAGGCAGCAGGTGGTTTTTTACCTTACCTTGATATACATGTCCTGCAAGTCTTATAGACCTCTTGCAAAAATAAGGGATTTAGAACAAAGAAAGAAGAAACAACCAATTTGTTTACTGAAGCTGTACCTGAAGGTAATGCATGCAGTATACTGGTGGGTACTGAATGTGTTGAGTTGTATTTACTGTAGGGAAAAAAGCTGCTGAACTGCCAGGCTATGGGACCGACTGAAGGTCAGCTCTACACAGTGGAAAGGCTCTCACAAACTTCAGTAGACTATGGCTCAGGTTATGCTGTATTTTGTAGCAAATGAAACAGGATGATTTTAAACCTATCCTGAATCTGAAATGCACCTCTTTGTAGAAAATGATATTTTAAAACTTCAGAGCACAAATACAGGGCAATAAGCAGAGAAATCTATCTGCTGAAACACTGATTTTCTCTATCTTCCCAAGCAGACAACTCCTTGAACACTGGCTTAATACAGATTCAGTGGAAAGAAAAGAAGCAAACGTTTCACCAATTGTTATTTCACTGAATCCTTTTCAAGTCAGCATTGGGGCTCTGCTAAGTCATTCCTCCTGCATCAGAAGCACCTTTTGCATTGCTAGATGCAGAAGGCCACATTAGTCCATTCCAAGGCAAGAAGAGAGCCCAGGCTGTAAAAGCTATCATGCTAAAAATAGTATGTCTGCATCAAATGGTATGTTACAAAACAGTACACACAGAGGAAAAAAGCATCAGCTACAAAGCAAATATATACTATTTAGAGAATGAAATGATACCTGTCATTAATTAAATTGTTTAAAATAACATTCAGAACAGCTGGACTGGTTATGTCAGAAAAAGAGAAACAGTACCACAAACACATGCTAAAGTAACAAAGAAGGGGGGAAAAGTGCAAATATATACCTGTTGGTGTGAAGGTAAAAGACGGGACTGAAAAATCAAAACAAAATACAAACTGGTTATTAAGCTGAAGAGAGAAAGGGAAACATACCACATTAGTACAAATCTAGCAGACAGCTGAACACAAAACAAATGTATATAACTAACCCAGTAGTTCAGTTACACTGATATAGAAATAAAATTAAATTTGCCATTCGGAAAGAAGCTTGTGTCTGCAGGTACCATTCAAAAAAAAAAAAAAAAAAAAAAAAAAAGAAAAAAAAGCTTGATATTCTATTGTGCTCTTCAGGTGACTGAACTGTCTTAGCCTTTTGAATACCCCTCAGTTTGGTATTTTAAGTTTTTTTCTGAAAATCCTAGCATAAACAGCTCCCCCCCCCCCCACTTTTAGTCATTTTAGAATTCAGAATGAAAAATTCCTTAACAAGGCTTTATCAGGGTCCTATTGAATCTTATCTGCAGTTCACTAAATAAATGGTCATTACACTAAACTAATAGGAATACTTAAGGATTCATTAAGGAATAATAAAAATAATATAAAGGAACAAAGAGAACTACTGTTTTACTGTTTGTTAATCAAGAATGGCACCAACTCTTACTGTAACTCTTACTGTAAAGGCATGGAAATCCACTGCAGCAATTAATTTTTGTTTTCATAGACGAGGCTTAAACAGAGTTGTTATCTTTCTTAAATAATCACCAAAAAAAGGTAGAAGATCTCTCTAGATGTAACACTTTTCTACCTTTCAACCTTTGGTTTTAAGAGGGAAAGGTTAACAATGGAACAATGACACACAATGACTCACAGCTACAATAAATCCTCTTTGGATCAATAGGATTTCTAATCCAAATACAGAGCACCAGCATCTGCTCTTTGTATTAGCACATGCTCCCCCTCCTGTTGACAAGACAGTACAGGTTTTTTTAACACTGATGGGCAGAAAAAGGCTAACACTGCCTTTTTAAACCTAATGCCATCAAAGAGAAATAATAAAATATTCACTAAAACTAACCTTTAAGACAGAATCTGACCAGCAAACCTGGTACAAAAAGAAAAGGCTCTGTCTAAGAGAACAACTGCTCAATACAATTTTTAGAAGAAACAAATTTTACAGTAACTCATTTTGGGGGAGTCCAGATTGTCTTGTTAGAATTTAAGATATGCTATTGTTTTTCACCCCTTTTACCAAGGCCATTTATTTCCAGGGATATAACACTAAGCAAAAAAATCAAAACCTCTGAGCCTTCCTCCATTTTAGGCTGCATCAGTAGCACAGCTCCTTATCTTGGGAATTCCATTGTACTTTCTTTGAGATAGGCCTTTCACACAGTCAAGTTTAATTTAGCTACATTCAAAAATAGGGAACCTTAGTAACAAGCCTTCATTAAAATAGAAAGTGCATTTAAACCAGAGCTATTCAAAAGAGAATCAAGTGTCTCAAAATTAATTTGCCATCACAAGGACATGAAAAAAAAGTCTTAAACTACTGTCTCATTGCTCTCCTGTGACTAAAGTACTAAATCTAGTTTAGTTTCTTAAGGAACTGAGGAACAGATGAACAGAGGTTCAACTAAATGAAATCTTTATCGCTACCACATGAAAGAAAAACTTAATTCTCAGTGCTTCTATTAATAAACTCTTCTGAGTGTGTAAGACTCCTAGTACAATATGTATGTGTGGGAGCAGTGAAGTATTTTAACAGATGTCAGGTCTATAGCTATATATAAAGATAAGCAAATAAATGCAAGACTGAAGAAAATTTTGGGCTTGCAGTGATGACTTGATGCACTGCAGAGAGGTAACCTACTTTGCAATGTATATTTCACAAAAGATGTTGGTTTTTGGTTTTTTTTCTTTTTTTAGAAGAATACTTCATAATAGAGATGCAGACCCTAGTTTTCTGAGTATTTTCATTAAAATCCCCACCAAATTACACAAAAGATATTTTTACCGATATCAAAAAACACAGCTGTTTTGAACAATAGCTGATGTCATTAAAGTAACCATTTTTAAAGGACAAATTGTATGCCTTTTGCTTAATCATAGGTACTGCTGAAAGCATAGTGATGTTAGTTTGATAGAACTATAGAAAGGCAGTATGGCAGCATGCTATTAGTAAAACAAAACAGCGCAGGCCAGTGCAGCAGTAAATGTTGGGATCTGTCTTGTCTAAGAAATCCTAGCGGAATAAAATCAAAGGTGAAATTCCTCCCTCATTTCTGTGGTTACAATTCTATTACAACCACCTTGCCTGAAGTTTACCACAAGCATTGATACTTTACTAGCATGGAGGACACAAGCTCTGCAACACTCCAGAGCTACTTCCAGGTTTCCACTCACTCAGTGGCTATTTTTAGCACTGCTTCCCTTTCCTGGCAACACACTGACACTGTTTAAAAAGACTTGTGTTGTATTTGCTTGTCTGTCTTGCCCAACACACGTTTGTTCTTGAAGTGACTAAGGAACTTAGATCTCATGACACCTTTCCTAAATTAAGATGTATGCACCTTTTAAGCTTAGTTCTATCTTCTGATTGCAAAATATCAAACATTCTCCCTATATCCATAGAATCATGGAATGGTCTGGATTGGAAGGGACCTTAAAGATCATCTAGTTCCAACCCCCAATGCCATGGGCAGGGACACCTCACTTTACACCAGGTTGCTCAAAACCCCATCCATCCTGGCCCTGAATGAACACTTCCAGGGAGGGGGTATCCACAACCTCCCTTACTAGGGGGAAAAAGTAACAAAACTCAAATACATGCACATTATGGATTCCATGTACAAAAGCAGCATAGGTAAACACTGGACATTTTTCTTGCTTCCATAATTTAATCCACTGTAAGAGTGCTTACAGCTACACTGAGGAAAAAATATCATAGAAACACATGGAAAATCAGGTTTTTTTCACATGCTCATAGTAAATAATGACACCATTTTGTGCTTAGTATGGACATTTATACACAGCACAAGCCCATATTCACCTTGAACAACTGAATTGGGGTATTCCCTCAAAAGCAGGATTTCTCACTTTCTGATTCATATCAGATTTTAACACTTCTCATTCTTTGAGTGCCTATGAGGTACTGCTTTGAGATGTAATGAACGGTACCTTATTGAATTCAGCTTTAACTTCAGGGCTTAATCAAAAGATTATTGATTTTTTTTTTTTCTTTTGGTCACAGGGTATACTATAAAGCCCTGCTTGTCCACTGACAAGCTGATGTAAAAGGTATCAATAACATGAAAATGAAGAGTGCTTCAAGTCCTATTGCTGCCATTCCAACCAAATGCAGATGCAAGATATGATAGCCCCAGGATTCAGTCCTAGACAGGTCTCACAACAGCATCTATGAAAGAGCCTTGGAAAGTATTATTGACTGTTGTGCTTTTGCAAATGGCCACTTCACCACAGCCCCCTGGAACTCAAGTATATGCACCAAAAGTGTTACTGTAATGTACACCACTGTTAGTATTCTTAGCAGCAAGCAAAGGACTGAACAGGAGGGACAATGGACTACAATCCCCTTGGCTCCTTTCCAGATGGTAAAGTGTGTCAGGTAGCAAGAGCATACTGGAAGCTCCCATCCTGAGCACCATGGTGACATTTCTCCTTTGTAGGAGTACCTTTATGAACAGCTAGTCCTGGTACCTTGCTAAAGGCTTTAAAGCCCGGTTTAACACGTTATGTAAATATTGCTGCTTTCTGCATTGGCTCCTGTTCCACACCTCCTGAAAGGACTGAAGTTGATAATTCCTAATCATCAAGTCTTAGAAGACCAAGAGACCCTACGATGAAGTAAATAGCCAGTGAGCAGTCACTCAGCAGCCAGTGGCTTGAAATAAATAATACGGCACCTTTTCTGATACCAGCGTAAGTACTCGTGAGTCCGTTTCGCTTCTTCCTATGGCGATACAACCAGATGCTGAAGACCATGAGGATAATCCAGCAGGCTGCACCAATTCCAGCAATGAAGGCAGGCTGCTTTACTACATCAGAAATCTGCTGGGCTAAACTGACTTGATCTTCTGAAGACACAGGGTTTCCATGGGAATCTGAAAAAGAGACACCCAAAAGAGCCAATTAATTTGAATGAGCAGCTGACATTTTTTCAAAATCAAATCCTTAAAGCTGTTCTTCAAAATGTCTCTCTACAGGTCTAAATAGAAACTGTTTTCCATACAAGACAAGTATCTCCAACATAACTGCCTTTTGACTGTTTACATTCTATACAAGTAGAAAGTTAGGCTCAAAAATTTCAAACTTGGCGACTGGTATTTATTTTAGCAAAGCAACACCAGCTTCAGAAAATTATTCAGAGAACACAGCAAGCAGAAATGTATGGTATGAAATGTGTAGTACTTTTTATGAGTTCTACTAATGGGTGGAAGTCAGCTACACAAACATCCACTCTCATGACTGAAAATCACCAAAGAATTCTAATTTTCCCACACACTTTTCATCTGTTTGGTTTTTGGTTTTGTTTTTTTTGTTTTTTAACAGAGAAAGCACCTATAAGAATCAGTCTTTTCAGCTCTTTCGGTATTGAACTTCTGCAAGAACCTTCTAGAAAGAGCAGTAAGAATATTCACTCAGTGACCAGTGCTTTCTAAACTGAAATGAAACAACTCCAAGACAGAATATGGCCTTCCTCATTTTTTACCCCTACATTGAATGCTTACTGGAAATTTCAATTCTGCACAGGGTGAAGGCAAGAATTCAAAACCTTTACTCAGAGTGGATATTGCTTTATATATTCCACAGCTTAGTCTTTGAAATACCCATTCTTACTCTTCTGTAAATCCAACAGTTAGTTGCTTTTTAGTACGAGTAGTGACATTAGACTCAGAATGACAGATTAGTGTTTTAAGAAGAAAAGAACTGTTTTGAATTCTACTAGTATAAACTGTGTAAGAAATGAAAATTTATTTACTTAAAAAACAGTAACTTTTCCTTATGGACTAAGCAGAGAATTTTTTTATTTTTTTTTTCAATGGTGACATGTCTTGTGTTATTCCAAAATAAGTCTAAAAGAAACTCTAATACAATTCGGAGGTGGAACCACGATAAACCATACAAAAAAAAAAACTTCCCCTGGAAAAGGATATCTTTTCAAATGGGAAATGGTTAAACTGGTAAGAGCGTCTTCCAGTGAAGAAATACAGATTTCAATTTTTGCAACATCAAAGTCAAATACCAAGCCAAGGAGTCACCACTGACTTTGACTGCTAGCTTGCTGGAAACGTTATTCCATATTTCAGGGTCCTTTATCTTCTACGATCCTAAGTGCATTGCCTAGCCTGAAAGTTCACCAGGCAGACTCATTCTCCTCTTAATAATATACCCTTTGTGTCTTCTGGGTTTATAGATTTCACGCCTATTTGTGCAAGGTTAAGATGGGTTGCTTCATATTTTATGGAGACAGCCAAGTGAAGTTCCACAGAAGTGTCTGGATGGGCTTAAACGTATAAAATATACTGTGACCAATGAATTAAATCTGTCACTCGCTATCTCATCTTCTGTCGCTTTGCAGCTGAGGCCATATTAAGATATGAAAAGTTGCATCATCACTTTTTTCAAAGTGAGTAAGCCTACTATTTCTATATTTTTAAACAGCTACATTACCTCTCACATCTTAATGGAATACAACAAAAGATTTCAGGGGAATCTATGCTCCTGAATAAATAAGACTGATAAGTATTTTTTTTCTCAAATCCTTTAAACATATATGTATATTTAAAACAATAAATCTAGGGGGTGAGGAACAATCAAAGCCCAAAAGCGAAATAAGAATAATTTCTGAACATGTCAATAATTCAGCCATACAGAAGGAGAGTACTTCTACATATATTGAAACACTTCATATTGCTCAGTCAGTGCATGTCTGAAGATTATAAAACACCGAAGAATCTCTTTGAATACCTACTGTTTTAACTTTTAGTTTAGATTCATTTCATGCTATTATTTTGGTAGATATTGCAAGCTTGAGAATAGCATAATAAACTAGGTTTATGGCACGCTACACATGGGTGGACTTTCAGAGTCATTATATTAAATTAGCTGGTATATATTTACACAAATACTGAAGAGAAAAGTGCATATCTGTTAATGCAGTCACATAAGCAGCCTCATAGAAAAGAAGATGGAGGGCTTTCAAGAGGCCACATTTGACCCGTGTCCCACTCCTCTTACAATTCAAAAATAGAAGGTAAGCTAAACATAAAGCAAAGAAAATGAAATACAGTGAAGCCCACATTACTAAAAATTTCCAGGAAGAGTATTACTGATGCCTTTTTTTTGAGAAGAGTATCTTCCCTGCCATGATAGTCCTGTGAGATCTTGATTGATCCACCACGAAAAAAGCTCTTGAATTGAAAAAGTACTTTTTCTTCATCTCAGCAAATTTCTGGAAGCTTTGACTGAGATATAAACAGTTCATAATCAACATTCCTGTTCCTGCTTGCACTCCACGGGGAGATGTGCCAAAATAATAAGCGAACATAAACATTCTACAGCAGAGAGCATCTTGCTGCCAGAGCAGCAGACACCGCATTTGATGTACTTGAAAATGCCTCAGAGTTGTTGGAGCAGGCTGATCCCACAACTCCCTGAAACCAGCTTATTATCACAGTGACTCATCCCTTCTTCTTCTTCTTCCACCCCAAGATAAGAGCCTTCTTTTTAATCACAGATCATGTTGCTATGGCTATTGCTCACAGGTTACGTGATCTGACTCTTCAAGCTCCAAGTTTCAAACTTCAATGAAAACTCAATAGAATTTACATCGAAAAGAACTGAGACATCTAACTCTCAAATGTTAAATATTAATAATAACAAGCACATAAAACTAACATTTAAAGGTGTAAAGTGTAATAATATTACTTTACACTTAATATTGGAATGCCAAAGACTCAAAAAAAGAATGAAATTCCAGGTTCACAGGTGTTCAAGCAACCTTAACTTTGCCCTGTATGTGTACAACCTATGGCACTGTACTTTTCCACATACCTGTCTCATTTAGCAAACAAAATGTAAAACAGTAAGGAAGAAGTTTTGTTGACAGAACTTGCAAAAAACCTGGAATCTGCAATGTAATGTCTGCCTTGTTCCTCAAATACATGTGCATGATGCAATATGAAAATTATTTAGTAAAGTATTACCAGGTTAAGAATATGCTATTTTGTCTCCTTTCTAATGATACATATTTCTAAAACTGGAAAATATCAGTTTTGCAGTTATACAGTTTGAAGAGAGAGCACAGAACTGTTTTGGAAGGGCTTGCTCTGAGGGGAAAAGATCTTACTTTCTTCTAATCATTTTCAGGCCACAAGACAAAAATATCAACAAAAAAACCCCAACCTTTACACAGAAGTACTTGAAGGGCTGATAGAGTAAAACCCTGAAGGCATGTTACCTAGTTCATAAATCACATCTCCTAAATGAAGCAATTAGAATAAGAAAGATTCAACGAGACTTTACAATGTTTTGTACACGTGAGACATCCACTGCTTGAATAATGCACTCCATGTTCATAATAACTGTGCAGACATCAAATAACTGCATAACATACATTCATACAAATAATATGTTTAAGAGTAACATTAACTGCAGTTATGGAGCTTCTCAGAGTTGATAGCCTGAACAAAATATGTTGCATTATGTTCCAGTTTCACTACTTAATTGACAACAAGAATAGTTAATACTGCTTGAGCTATGCTCGGTTGTGTCCCATCACTGTACAAAACTGAGGCTGGAACTCAGCAAAAATTTGTTGTGATCATTCTCACCGTTTTTGTAACCAATGTCCTAAAGTTGTGTTGTGACAAGAAAAAATGTTTTATCAAAATTCTGTATTTTTTTCTCCACACCACAGTATTATAAGCACAATATAGTGAGCTGTGGCCAGCTGTCATGCAATAAAATATATTTTTTTTAACACCAAAGCTCTTGCAGTTTTTCTTTATGTAAAAAACAACTTCTAAAATTAACAAAAATTAAGTGGTTTTAGAGCCCTTGGAGCTCTACAGAAATAATTAAAAGGTCATTTAAAAATCAAGAGAAAAATTCAGAAGCCCCAAGGGGAATTTTTTAAAAAGACACATGATTTTTCAGTTGATCTCATGATTTTATATACCAAAAGGTGATTTTGTTATAAAAAGCAAGTATATGGTTTGTTTGTCCCAGGTGGAATGGGAAGTCCAGGGCACTGCAGCTCAGTGAGCTGCTTCATGTTCGCTAAGACATGGAAAACGAAAGAGCTTTGAGCTTACAATTTGTATCTGTCTTTGTAACAGGTTAAGTGTGTGCAAAAGGTCACTTATCACAGCTCAGCTGATGCATGGGACTGCAACTGCACGCTTCAGCTCTCAGGGAATCCAATTTCTCTTGTCCTCCCCTCTCCTTCTGGTAGGTGGTCCCCAAGAGGTGAAGCTTCCTCTTGTCGCCCACTCAGCTGAAACTCTGCCCATTTCTCAGCCACAAACCTAGGACCACCCTACAGAGCACACAGTCTCAAATATAAGGTTGTGCAAGAGAGCAGGCTACACTGAGGAAAAAAGCCTCTTCTTTGGGTGCTCTAGAGCGACCCAAAACCTAGTCTCACATTTTTGTAAGACAAACAGAATAAATTTTAAATGAACATTATGATTTCGATTAAAAGATAGGGGAGAAAACAATAAGTTGATTTCTAAATCACATAGCAAATCCTGTTTCTCTGCACAGAATTCTTAGTCGGTTTTAAAAATATAAAGATTGTACTAATTCAGATATCAAGAAAAAAGTTCCTGAAGGACTAGTTGGGATCAGTGACAGAAATGTAGAAACTTTAAGTTGTCAGTGGCAACACAGTTCCTAGAGGATTGATGTACAGGGAATGAGGACTCTTTCAAGCCTTCTAGAAGGCATCGTTAGTCCTCTGTTCTCCCCTTCCCTGGCCTCCTTTCCCTCTCCCTGTAACCATCTAATTTATTGCTGGTGAAAAGTGCCAGTTGATGACATCAACAAATTAATTTTCTTTCTTCTGAAGAGCTACCAGAAAACTTCACTGTCTGCTCCACCCCCATGCTGGGAGCACTTCCAAGAACTAAGAATGTGATTCCTTGCGGGGGCTGCAGGAGAACTTGTATCACAGGGTAGAGTTTGCTAAACTGCAGCCGTTCTTCTGCCTTGATGGTTTTAGGCTGATCTGTGCTACTAAAAGGTACTGCTCATAAATTTAAGTACTACATTTCAACAGCCTCCTCCAGTTGATGAAAGAACTGCAACACTTTGGAGGTGCTTCCTTGTGCTGCTTCTAGTGTGGATCTTCACAAGACTCCAGGTCTTTGCAATGAAACAGCAGGGTTATGGGAGTTTGAGTATATGTAGATTTGCCCATGCCACTTAACAAGAAGCAGGCAGAAAAGGCTATGGAAGCAAAACACAGCCACGGGGAAATAAGTGGATTCTATCAACTTACACTTTTGAACATCTTCTGGTGTGTGTGTGATTGCTCCACTCTTTCTAATGTAGTGACAGTAGAGGCCAGGACCCCAGAAGCAGGCAAAAATCTTGCCCTGGCAGAACCTCATCTGTTTCTTTTCCCACTTACCAAAGCCCTGAAGTGTTTAAATTCCATTATAAATTTCACCTTCATTTAGCATTTACTTATCACCAGAGGGGGAAGAAAAAAAAAAAAAAAAAAAAAAAAAAAGTGGTTATGAAGTTTTTGGCTTTGAATATCCAGGCTATGCCACTATTTTAAACCCCATAAACCTCAGTAATTAAAATTTTCAAAATCTAAGCTGTAAAGAACAAACTTGACCTTGACTGGAAAGCTGGCTGCAAGGAAGCTGTGAAAGGAAGTTGGCTGCAGGAAGGAAAGAACAGTCCAACAAGTAACTAAAGGGTTTTGCACATATTAATGGAATATCATATAAATCGTGTGTAATTTTGTTTGTAAAATCTGTACTAAGGTAATTGGGAATCTTATTCCTGTAAAAAGTTAAATATGGCCTTTAGTTTCATAGCCAATGAAACATATATGTAATTTTGCCAAGAATATATTAGTTGTTTGGTTTTCTTTTCACATGCAGTAATTAAAGATTTTTAAATAAGAAGGAAGATCTACAATGATACAGAGATAGACAGGACAGAAAGTCCAAAGCAACATGTTGAGTTTGTTTTCACAATTATATAATGTAATGATAATATATTTTGATGAAGGCATATTGGTGAAGCAGCAGATGACGATACTAAAGCTACTTCAAGTAACTAATAAGATCCATTTGTCCCAGATATATCCAGGAAGAATGTCCCTGATCTGCACTTACGGCAGAGAGACGCTTGGTATAAATGAAATTAGGAGGTCAAGACTATTGTAAATCATCTGAATAACTTTTTTTTCCTATACCTGTGTTATCCACTAGCTTTCACAGACTTGATATTTACTGTGCCTAATTTTAGCATGCTCTTGTTTGGGGTTTTTTTTGCTTCAATAAAGAAAGATAAAATTTGGTAAAGACAAATTACATCCTTAACCTAAAGTGAAGCAATACTTCGTGATTCATACTCCCATACATGGTTTATTAACCAGTCTTAAGTGTGAAAATTTACTTTGAAATATCAAAACCCAAAATGGACTACTGAACTGGGAAATTAAAAAAAATTCTGTTGTTATATCTCATCTTTAGAATGCAATTCTAAGGCAAATTTGAAACCAGAAATGCCAAATCCTGCTATTCCAGAGATCAAGTAACAACATCTATTTCACTTGTCTTGAAAGTATTTCTGCAACCATAAAAGACAAAAGCAAACAAACAAAGATCATTGAAACCAATGGCTAGGATTTCCAGCAGACTTACCTAATTGGATAAACTGGGGATCACTTTTCACTCCAGGTCCTGCCCCAGTACTTGCTGCCACCTCCACACTATATCGAATACCAGGAACTAGGGAGGGGATGACTACAGAAAAGGTGGAACCATCTACTGTCTTGTTTATATGGTATCGACTTTCATTGCCAAGACACCAAACCTGCAAAGAAGTAAGAGTGTGTTATGCAGAAATGTTCAAATTTCAACATCAAAGGATAAAAAGAAAGGATGACACATTCTTTTCTGCTAGATGAAGAAGTTTGCAATTTGTCACTACTCTAACATCTGCAGACATAAACTGCTGTTCTAGCCACAGCATGAATACTGAAAAGATATTTCTTGTTCCAAAGAGCAGCTCCAACTACTAAAATTATTTGATAGGTTTACTGTAATTCATCTACAGTTCAAGCAGTGACATCAGTGCTAATAAAACTAAAAGCATTAGGAGCATGTAACAAATAAGGGAAGCACTGTAGCCAAGAATCATTCTTATAAACAGCAAAGCAAGAACATTCAGTTAACTGAATTTGCAATTCTCTTGTTCAGGAACCATTTGTCAAGCAAGGCTTTCTTCAGTCCAGTGGAAGGGCAAGTCTTTCATCACATGATGTCAAAAGTGACCTGCTATCTTGCTGGAATCTAAACATTACTTCCTTTTTTTTTTATTAAAAAAAATAAATAAAAAAAAAAAATTAAAAAGAATGGCAGCAAGAGGCAAGGATTGATTAATATGCCATTTTGCTATTGAGAGGTAATAGCATAATACCAGATCTCATTTTCTGTTTGAGATCAGGACACAGGTTCACCGACTTCAATTCACCACTTTATAAATTACATTAGTGATATTAAATGATTGAGTGAAACTATGTGATTAGGTATTTTTACCTCTTTAGGCCTGCACCATTGATGTGGCAAATGCTTTTAAGAGTATGACTGAACCCCTAACTGCTATTAAAGGAATTAAATTATGCTATTAAATGCTATTAAATTATGAAGCTGTGTTGATTTCCTTTTTATTCCCTTTCCACAAAAGTAGTGCTCAACTAGGAATAATTATCCAAAATTTTCAATTACTTAAATCCAGTGCCCTATCCATAAAGAAACAAACTTTCCTGAAAGCAGCAGCATTTCTGAACCTTTGCTGACTGTACACAGGAGGCAAGATTTTGCTTTTGACATATGGAGCTCCTGAAAGATTTAGTACTCAACTAGCTGCTCTTAATCCCTCGTGCAATTCTGCTGTGTGGAGATTTCCACAGCTAGAATTTCTTGTACTGAACAATTGCTAGGGCCCTTTCTGTAGAGCTCTTTCTGCCTGGACACTGAAAATTTTATTTCACCTTCAGGACATTGTAAGACTCTTTTTCTTCTCTGGATCCCAAAGACTGAAACAAGGCTAGTGGGACACTGTGAAGATCTGAAATGTATTTTAAGCTCATTTGAAATAGAATCCCAGCGCAGCATATATATTACTGCTTCTGCAGGGCAGGTTAGAAACATAAAAAAAAGAGAGACCTTTTTTTTATACTTTGATACTAAACAGAGACTGTTTCAGTCAATCGTAGTAGTATAATTGTTAGTAATATTGCTCTTAAAATACCGAAGGATGGTCCATGAAAATGTTCTTATGTAAATAAGAACTTGATAAATAGGAGAAAAAAGGATTTAAAACTACATTTTGACTGATGTAATTTTCACAAAAATTGTTCCTGCCACCTTGTATAATGGTCAATGTGCAAACAATAAAAATAACTTCTTATATACTTCTAACTAGGCACTACTAATTAATAAAAATCTTTCATTCTTAGGCACTCAAATACATAGAGTGAGTAAGAAAACAAGACAAGTTTAGTTTAAACATGGGGTTGTTCCATACTTGCCATACTATATTTGATTGTATACCTGAATAGGTAAAGTGAAAACAAAAAAACTTCCAGTACGCTATGAAAGAAGAGGGAACGCACATTATAACACAAACCTAAGTGAAGAAGGAATCAATATAACAAGAGAATTTTTAACTTCCTGCTAGGGAAAGAGGGAATGACTTCTGCTGATCTGAATTTCTGGCTTCCTGTGTGTGTGTTACTGACATTTCTTCAATTAAGATGTTATCCTCCTTCCTATTTACTTTCTCCTTTAATTACAGAAGCTACACTCTTGCCTTAGATCCAAGTTGCTGTGAAAACAAAGAATTTCTCCCCATATGTGTATCTTATTTTCTGGAAGAAAACACCAGAGAGAGAAAAACAGATAGGAAAGAAAACAAGAAAATTTTAACAGACTTCTGTTTGGTTTTGGTTTGTTATTAGTTCTTAATCGTAACACATTAGTTCTGCATTTACTTTTTAGAGAAAAATGTTAAATACCTATAGCAATTTAAAGAGCAATTACACATATATCCAGCTGTATTCTGTCTACAGTGAAAAGCACAAAGGAAAATAATGGCTTCCCTACAACAAATGTATCTCTGACATGCCACTGTGCCATCTACTGCTACACAAGCACTATCAGACATTTGCTCCTACACTTCAACTATTACCTCTGAATGCTAGGAAGTACATTTGGTACTACATCCCCTAGGAAATAGGAATTCCCTGACTTTTATTGTTTTGCCCTTACAACCTTAACATTCCTCTGGCACAGTTTCTTGGTGGAAATAACTCCATCTTTTCACCTCAAGGTCTGTCTTTAAAAAAAATAACTTTGCAAGTATTTTTTTCCAGTTACATTGCATATCTGAAACTAAGCCATAAACTGATTTTTTTAACAGCTGACCAGATTCTGAAAGGCATTTTATTGTTCTAAATTGACCATGAAGCTTAGTGATTTCTTCTCTTTCCCTTTGCTACAGAGGGAAGAAAAAAAAAGAGCAGAATGAGTTTTGATGGCTAAGAATATATGCCTATAACAGTGTTTTAACCTGAAAAAATAGCCGAGACATTATAATTTTACAAATTTCCTCCATAATGCACATTCACAGGAGACTGAAACCAAGACTTCTGCCTCTCAGTGGCTATAAAGCTTACATGATATCCACAACTAGACTTTATAAACATCTGTAGCTTTCTTGGAGAAAAAAAGCTTCATTTTGCTGTGTAAATTACCACACAACAATTTGAACCAAAACCAAATAGAGTGCATTGCTAAACAAACATCAAATAATAAATATTTTATAATGTACTCAAAAATTGTTAAATGAGAGCTGTGAAAGAAAAAACTCTATATGCTGATATATTCTATTCTGTATTTTTGTATACAAGCACATTCTTTCCCTGAATATTTTACACTTAACTACCCTGTTACACATAATTTACTCAGATCTTAACACTGTTAATTATTACCCCTGAGCTTTTCAACTCATAAAGCCTATTTATATTTATTACCTCTGCCAATTTCTTAGTCACAAAATGGTTCTCAAATAGGAATGGTTCCCTCTCTATTTGTGTCTGTATTTCTCAATTTATAATGAAGGCAAGAAGGTAGGTTTTTTTAATTAAGAGTGTTGACCCATGGCTTTGATTTATGGAGGCTGTTTTAATTGCTTGCTACCATCTAAACAAAATTACTAAATATGGAGCTGGAGCCAAAGAAGTGATTTTCTATCTCATTTGCTCTGACTAACCACTAGATGGAGCCAGGCATCCACAAACAATCTAATCTGTGACTACCTGGCCAAAACCCACCTCCCTGCCAGGGGATCAAGGCAACCCAGCAGTACCTTATATTCTTGAACCATCCCGTTCTGGTTGTCCTCAGGGGGTGGCTGCCAGGTGACCACAATTGCTGTCCCGTTCCCATCGTTCTTAGTTACTGAAACGCTCTGAGGTGGAGCACTAGGAGCTGTTTGTTTGGAAAGAAGGATCGGACCATGAAGTTCATTACACACAGAAGCGAGCTTTTCAAGATGAAGATGGTTTCTGGGCTACACAAATGCATTATTTTGTGCCTCACCCTTCACTGAGGGCATTTCTTGCCCACAAGATAAAATGACACAGAAGGAAAGTGATGTGGAATTGCAAGTAGGCTCCTGAGTTCTGCTGCAGTCTCGCTGCGAGGGACAGGAAAAGCCTCACTTGTCACCAGACTGCCCAAGCTCAGACACCCATTACCTGAATGTCACTGTCCAAAGAACCAAATTACTCTCTAATCAACTCACCCAGGATCAGCAGTTTTGTAAAAGTCTGCAAAATTGACCCCAACAGAATGCTAAATCTCAGTTCCTCTTTTGTGCAAATAATAATTATTAATACAAAACGTACTAAAATCAGGACATTTGTAATAACAATTAGTTTTTAATTTGATATAGTTTTTGTAAAACTGGATGCTTAGCTGATGCTTAAGATTAATGTGGGTATGCATACCTCTTGAACCACTTGAACACATAAACCAGAGCTATGTGGCATTTACAGTGGGGAGGGAAGAGAGAAGGGAAAGGGTTGCACATCCCACCAGAGGCACCAAAATCCCTATTCAGAGGCATTTGCCATCTTGCATACTCTTTCTGCCTGAGCAGGAACAAAAAAAAAACCAACTTCACAAGCCTTTCCTTTTTAGCACATGTATGAGATGGAAACACATAATTTAGTCCACTGTATCTGTTGCCCTCATTCATCTCTTCATTTTGTCTTACTGATTGATCCAGATATAAAAGCCTTCTAAAAACGTGGTTTCCATTCCCCCAGCTATAGTGCTTTGATGATTTCTGCTGTGTCTGCTATCTACTCAAGATAGTGATTAGCAAGTGCTTGAATCTGACAGAAGTCACTTGTGACCAGACCATGAACTCAGCAGGGAGGAGGGCACACTGCAGGGAAGATAAAAAGCACATTTCCCATTGTGTGTTGGAGGGAATTTTTGCACATCCCTTTCTCTCTGTCTCTCAAGCATCGTTCTGAATATTTACTTCTGTGTCACCAAACAATCCACATAATGATCAGTCCAAGACAGCCTCCTGACGCAGACTGCTGTTCTCAAACAGCATGCACTTCAAACAAAATCAAATAATGAACATATCAGAGGAAAGCAGGCAAGACTACTACTTCAAAAAGGACAGATGAAGACAGTCTGACTCCTACTTGCCTTCTTCCAGGGTCTTTGCAAATTTCACTTCGCTATCTGCTCCCTGAAACTCGTTAAAAAAAGGGCGGGCCTTGATTTCGTAGTTTACACCTTTCTTCAGCTCAGGAATGATAACGCTGTTTTTGGTGGGAGTCCTCACTTCAAAGATTAACCACTCCGACTCCCCATAGGATGCTGGCGTTGGCCGGTACAGGATTTTATATCCCTGAATATACTGGGATTGCTGGTCCACCTGTCAAGATAGCAGAACACGCAACATATCCTTTAACAAACGTGCATCAGGAATGAGGTCTGTGACACTATGCGGAGCCCTCAGACTATCCCTTTATTTTATTCAAACCAAACCACATTGCTGAAGCAGATAAAGACTCCTTGCATTACACCACACTACAGGCCTGATTCACAAATGCATTAATCTGTTTGATGTTCATAGAACTGTGCTGGTTTCCATGGATTTATGAAGGCATTAAAGCGGAATAATAGAGGTGCATATTATGACCCAGGTACATGAAATGAACAACCTTTGCATCACTGAAGCAACAGAGCTCAGGACAGGCCAGACTTTTGCCCACCCAAATGTGCCCAGCAGTGCAAGTGACAGAGAGGGAAAGGGGGGAGGGCGAGGGCACATGATCTACAGCTCCACAACTCAGGGTGATGAATATGGAGATCAAAGAGAAAGCCTGCCAAATCTCCCGAGGTGTGGAAGCCTCTCAAAATCCATGAAATGAGCATCGCTTCCGGCCTGCTTCCTTCTGGTGAAAGTGAAATTAAAGGGCAGCCAGCTGGCAGTATCTCCACGCCTGTGATTAGGCTGGGCTCTGTCAGAGGGCAGACGTGTACAAGCACTCCCTCCTGTCAACCCTGTCTGTGGAAGGCTCCTCTGCTGGAGGGAGAGAGCTCTTTTGAGAGAGGGCTCTGAAGAAACTCTTAAAACTCAGTGTAGTAACACAGATGAGACTTGGAAAAGCAGAAAAATACGATTCTCAGTGGTCCTCAGTGCTTTTTAGACTGAGGCAATTTTATATCAAATGTATGAGGAAAAAGATCTTCCTTTAAACAAGGGTGGGAATCAATGTGGTTTGGCTATAGCTGAAACAGAGAGCTATCTTGCAGAAGTGCTCTCTTGTGGAGCATTCACTGTCTTTTAACTACTGGTTTCAATTTCTGATGAATAAGCAAGCGCACAACAACAATTTTTAAAGTGCAGCAGATTTCCCCTATTTTTAAAAATCTCTTTAAAATTTTAAAAAACTCTTTGCTTGCTACTTTACTCCAAAATGTAACACGTTTCACTTTAAATAATCCCATAAAGAATGCATGTGTTAGCTGAAACAAGCTGAGGTAATGCTTATTTTTGAAATTGCAGAGAAGCCACAGGCCACCCAAGAGACTGACAAAAGCTGCCTGTCAGGAAAAGGTTGTTCTATAAGTAAAGGTCAAACAAAATCGTGCTAGGAACCTTAAAGATATTTTATCATTATTAGCTAAAACAGGAGATTGCCTGCTGCAGGTGGCTGTACTGCAGGTGACAGTGTAATTACTGTTCAACACAGCAGATACTATTTGTATTCTTGCAGCACTGAGGAGTCATGGACCAGAAGTCCAGTAGGTTAGGGCTTTTCTACAGAGTCTAAGCAGCTTTTGCTCCTGTTCAAAACATTCTGCCATAGCATGGCAGGGGCTACACCCTGTGCTTTCCTGCACTGTCCCTGCCAATATGTTGACATGTTCAAATGAAGTCCTGAAAAGACCTCAAAGCTCACTCCCTTTGGATCTATTCCTGCACCCCAAATAATTATCCCCCATTTTAGTTCAGTCTGCATTCTAATTTTTAACTGCTCCTCTTCGAATTACATTTTCCCATCCCATTGCTTGGTATTTGCAGCTTCCTGTGATCATTCTCTTCATTTCTATCTTGTCAAGTGTTTCCCCCAGTAAGCCATTTCTAGTCCTTCTTCTCACTGAGGCCTCAACCTTGTAGGCCTACTCGAATCTTTTCATTTATATTCCCATTCTCCTTGCTACAGGACTCCTATAGCATCATTTTCTCACTCTCCCATTTCCTTTGCTACACATGTGGCCAATTTCCTGCTTCTTCCTGTCAGGGGAACCCCAACATCTTAAAACTGTTTCCCCTTGCTGTCTCTTCTTCCCCTTCTGTGTGTATTCATAGCACTATGGGAAAGCATATGTTCAGATGAGGCTATATGGGTTTCAATGTGTTTCTCAGTATGTATGTAGGATGGAGGTAACACTTTTAAACAGAATTATGCAATATTTCTCTCCACTGGTTACTGACAGACAGGGAAGTGCCCACATTCTTTCATTAAGGTACTGATACTTTTCGTATTGAAAGCAGTGCAAAACCTTCAAATGATATGACTTAAGCAAGCTTTGATCAGATTTCAGCTTCCAGGGGAGGACTCTAAAACTCTCACCAGATTGTAAACAGCACTTTCTTGAGGCCTAAGTTGGCAAAAAAGAGACATTTAAGGAAACAGAAAAGCAAAGCCCATGTAGCATTTATTCTAGAGAAAAACATTTGCAATCATACAAACCATACAGCCTCCTAAAATCTGACTCCACTGTAGTCAAATAGTACAATTAAGCAGTATATATAGCCATCTCCATGATACCAATTTGAACTTACAGTCCAATGAACTTCAATTGAGGAGGAAGAAAGGATGGTAGGGTTGTGCAGATGTAGTACCACATCACCTAGTTCCCTCTGGACCTGCTTATGATCCACACCTTGACTTGTTGGTGGAACATCTGTAACAGTTCAAGATTCCATTCTCATAAATAACACGATAGATAAAAGAATTGTACGTAAACACAAATTAGCTTATCAGTAAAAAATTATGCCACCACCAATGAAGTCTTTTTCAATTATGTAAGAAAGTAAACATGAAGTATTTTCCCAAATAAATCATCAATGTATAGGTAGTACCAAATCAATGCACTGCACTTTCCTCAACAGACAAAACCAGGAGGGAAATGCCACGTAAAAACCCCACCCATAACCACAGACATCTTTGGTAAATGACTACGAGCCTTTGGTAATGACCACATCTCTTTACTCTTTCCTGCTAGGAGAAGAAAAAGTTCTGTTACCCACTGCACATTCCAAGAGACCAGTAAGCCTATAAAGAATGGCAAAAGCAGAAGCTATTTCTTTAGATAGATTAATGGACAAACTTACTGGCTTTAATTACAAAAGAAATGTAAAAACTGAAGAAAAAAATGAGTCATGGCTGCAGCTTCTCTGATGGCAAGAGACTTCTGTAAACAGAGCACAGCTGGATGTTGCTTGGCTCTTCTGACATTTGGTCTGTTTTACAGCTAAAAGAATTGTTCCTATGCATGAAGGGACAAATTCCTCTCAAAATATGCAATGGTACAATGGAAACACATATTTTCTGCACACAGAGCCCTTGAAAAACATACTTAACTGAAATGAAATGCCTGTCAGACATGCATAAAATAGGGCAATCATTAGTGGGTTGTCTGACATACACATGTACTATGGGCAGCAGAGTAACATAGTTTCTGCATTGATTTCAGAAGTCTCTCATCGATCATTTCATTTTAAACAAATACCATGCTACCATGCTGACTATGGCTAAAAATCACAGCCTGGAAAGTTAATGAAAAGTATTTACAGTAATATTTTTTTTTTTTTTTTAATATTTATCTAATTCCAGAAACAGAGTAATGTATTATATAAACTTCGCTGCCATCTACTATTACCCCACCTGACCTCCTCTATTAAGTAGTCAAGAACACGAAATCTTCAACAGTCCTGGCTCTCTGAAGACCCTGGAAATTTCCATACCTGTATCCTTAAATGAACTGCCAAAGACAGTACACATAAATTGTGCATATTTTCTAAGTAAAACTACAAGTAATATAATAAGTCACTGCAGATGTGCAGGCTATCTTGAAAGATGAAGTTTGGATAGCACAGTTGATGCTGATATAGAAGACTGATGCTCATATATCAAATGGAAGGGCAACAGCTGTAATGCATGGGTTTTGCATGGTGGTCATATTCCCAGTTTACCAGCTTTTGGTCTTGTCTAAGTAACAATAAAAGCACTGTAAGAATGCATTAGGGCAAAGTATGAGGACAAATTTCTTTCCAGAAATATACTTTCCTTTTGTGAATATAAAGCCTACGACACTTTGAACTCTTATCATACAATTTCCTCAACATATTTACAAGATGATATCTCTTCAAAGTTAAAGAAGAAAACTGAGGTTAGCATGTAGTCCATGGGTGATAAATTTGGAATCTTAGCAAAGAATACTGATAATAATTGAAAAAAAATAATCAAAAAACCCACCAAGTCACTGCTTTATTCACACGTAATGTAGTACATTCCACCAAACAGTCCATTTATCAGAGTATTTCTCTTCCCCCAAAGTTCGAAAGCATTAAAGAGAGAAGCTTCTGTTTCAAGAGATGCCTAAATATCACCCTGCTTAGAATGTAACTGCAAAGTCAGTGGAATAATTAGTTCTGTCTTTGCTAGTCATAAAAGATGAGTCATGAACAATACAAATTAAGCTATTAATAGGCTCAGTCATTTGCACATCTGTGCAATACAAAATAAATAACTAGGCTTTCCTGTTTCATCTTCAAGCTTCCAAGATGGAAACTGTCAGTAAGAACACCTAAGCATTTTGTTGTTAATGTTGGTAAAGTGTAAAGATGAAAGTAGAATAGGTTCCTTGCCTGGACATGCATTTAGGACAAGACTATACCACTCTCTAGACAAAAGTGAACTGGAAAAATTTTGAACTTAGACCACACCTTAGGCAAAACTGAAACGATACCAGAAGAGGAGTGGAACTACTTTAAAGAACTTGACGACTACTTTTCTTACTATTGAAGAGAATTTTATATATTGATTAATATTTTCACTCAGGCTTTGTGTAGTTCTCCAGTCTTCAGCTCCTCCACATGCCCAGAGGAGAGCAAAGCTAGTCCATGCTATTACAAACAATTTGGTTCTGACTGAACAGAATACTCTGCCTCATTCAGTGTATCAGAGTCAGGACAGTGACCAGTTTGTTTGGCACATTCATATCCCATCTCATCTCCAGGAATGAAACCACACAGCAGGAGAAACAGACTTAAAAGGAACACTGCAGGCTGCCCGCACAATTTGTGTTGCTGTTCTCCCAGGAACACAGAAATCACTAAGTCACTTAATCTCTCCTTTGTAACAGACTTAGGAAACTGTGCAATTTTTCATGTGGCTGCATCTCTGCTCTCTATATACACACTGAAATTGTCACCCATCAGGACAAATATATAATAACAAAGGACAGCAAAGTGAAACTGTGTAACTGTTCTTTCTCTTCCCTTGGGAGAGGAGAAAGTCTTGCTTTCAGACTGACCTCAGTACAGATGAAAAGCCAGGAAACAAAAATGTTTTGTTTCCTTTGAGGAACTTCCTTTCAAAAACAAACATCTACTTACTTATGCAAACAAAGAAACAAATATATAACACAGGCACTCTTAATAAGCCAATGGGTCAATTTCTCCAGTAAGAAGTAGAAAAAAAAAAAATCTATCACTTTTACTTTGAAAGCACAGTATATCTAGTTTTTCTCCTCTTAAGAATCAAAGTATTTGCATGGAAAAATGCACACTGCAAAGTCCTGTCCACCATCCTAAGCACCTTTTATTTTCTACAGTGAACACAAAGTTATGTTAAATTCCACATGATTCCCTCATCTGCTTTCAGGTCCTTTCTTCCTCTTGACTACCTGTAAGAGCTGCCTCTTTTCTCTGCTTTTCTCTACTATTTTATTTTCAAAAGCATGGCTCATGACGTTTGATTCCTTTAAATTTTAAATTCCTCTTTTTCCTACTACAGAAGATAGATTATGTGTTGTTTCTCTCTAAGTCTTAAGTCTCATTTGATCCACTGGACATATTAATATAACTTTAAAGGAATTTGAGGATTTGTATGATAACTTGAAAAATCAGAGATTACTTCTCCTGCTAACAAGAGCTATCCTGCAAGATGCAACTATCTTTTGTAAAAGATTTTAGGGTTTCCTTAGGCAATGCAATATACTGTCTAAGCAGCTTTTAGGATCTATGTTATAGGCAAATGCAAGTTTAAACATTATATTTTACTATCTAGCTCATTACAGTCAGGATAGACAAACAGACAAATAGCAGAACTCCATCTTGTTTTGCTCAGTCAACTTGTGACAGCCACAATGTCACAAAACATTCAGTATAAGAAGCTTACCTTGAGTTTTCACCGGATCAGATATTTGGCTTGGGTCACTCAGACCATATGCATTAGCTGCCCTCACAAGGAATAGATAAATTGCATTAGGTTTTAGCCCTTTAACTGCAAAACTCTCTGTTTTCACATTTTCAGCTACAGTCTGCCAGCTGCTACCAGATGCATGGCTGAGGATAAAACACACACAAGAGCAGGTTAGCACGTGCTTCTTTAACAGCATATCATATATATGCATAAGTACAGGGAGATCACATGAGACTCATATACCTGAAGGCTTCAATTATGTAAGAGGTTGGTGTTGCACCCGAATTCAAATTAGGTTGCCATGACAATGTTACTGTATTTCTGCTGACATCTGTAACCTCAGGTTTTGATGGAGCACTAGGAATCAAGTTTGGGTCAGTGGGTCTTGGTGGCTGCACTGGGACTCCAAACTCTAACAAAGGAGAGAGAAATGCTGAGTATAGACAGGAAGCAGCTGTAAGCTAAATGCTGTTCACATCTGCGCTGGTAATTTATGACAGAGTAAGAAAAAGTCTGCGTTTCACTTCCTGATTTTCCTTTATGTATTTTCTCCATGCAGAGAAACCCTAATTGATTTACCTTGGACCTCAATGTATGCACTCCATGTAGCTTCGCCACTTGGGGTTGAAGCAATGCAGGTGTACCGACCAGTGTCACCCAGCTGAGTGGAAAAAGCAAAGAATAAATATTTGAAACAACCAGGCACTCAGTGGGCTAGAAAAGTAATTACAGCTCTCTCTTTTCCCCCGTGAATATGGATAAACGTCTTTGGACTGCAAAAACTTTCAACTACAAACTTCTTCCATTACAAGGTATAAATTCATGTGCTGCAAAATGAAAAGGGCTACTTATTTCTGGGCATTTGTAGAAGAGCTGGAAAAGCTGCAGATTCTAATTTAATTAATATTACCTATACTGTAATGAACAAACTGAAGCCCAGTTCTTGTAGCATTTATTCCTTACCCTGCAGACATCCTGCAAGCAAAATGAGAAGGAACACAGGTGACAAGACCCCCTGAAACTGTCAGCCTTCTACTTAAATAATGCCTGGGAATCTATCTGGACTGCAGCACTGGAGAGTGCATCATCCTTAAAACAAAGCTTAAATATTGCACAGGGACTTGTACATATGGAGTTCTCTATGTTAGTATAAATTTCACTGTACAGCTGACCCAAAAAAGAAGCTACGTGGGCTTTTCTCAAACAGTTCTGAATGTTGGATTATTTGTCCATACGTGAGTTAATAATATTTCAGAGAAGTTTATTTCCCCAAAAGAAATGCTGTCCTTTCAAGGTCCAAGCCTCAGCAGATGAGCTGAATGGAAGCACTCAAAAATCAAGAGGTTTAAGCTCCAGGGCAGTGTAACTTGGTGACAGGGAAACTCCAGAGGACATAGTAAAGAGATGAATTCAGCCAAATTTTTTAAAATTACTACATCTTAAACCAGAGAAAAGATAGCAGAGAATAACTAATATGCTAAAACTTAACAACATTTTAAAACATTTTACAGGGTGTGATGCATGACCAGCAATACTGACCAGGTGCCTGCTAAAATTCCCTGAGGAAGCCAGGTATTTGACAGGTGGGTAGTTAACCATTTTAAGCTATGTTTACACTGTCGAGTGGGTAAACTGTTTCTAAACTTTTAGAACTGTTTTGAAAAATCTGTGTCCATGGCTCTATTACTTCACTATGCTAAACAAAGGTTTTCTTTATAAACCTTTGAAATAATTAGGTCGTTTTAATCTATTAGTGCTAAAGCCTAAATAATTTAAGGATTCATCTTACTGAAATACAAGTTGTGCTTCCTGTTTTCAGTAACAAGTAATTCCCCTAATTAATACCACCCAAAAGCATTTTTCCTTATGAAATCTGAAATAATGTGCCCTAGGCAGAATAAGCCAAGGTGTTAAGCATAAATAATGAACTAGCTGAGAGCATGAAGTACCAAATGTTTTCATACAGTTATTAACATTTCATTGATTCTTGATGTTACTACACCAAAAGTGCCTGGAAAAAATGAAGTGAAACAAACAAAAAAACCCATTTGCCCATCCAAGTTACCTTGGTGTATCGGATCTGTAATGCTCCTGTATCCAACTGCTTGATGCGAGAGTCCTGGGTAGAAATGAGGATCCCATCCTTTTTCCAGAGGATAGTGGGCATTAAAGAGCCCGTGGCCAAGCAATTCAGTACTAAAGTACCATCTACAGCTACAGTCTGATTCACAGGACCCTGTCGAATGACAGGGGGAGGCCGGTCTGCAATCACTGCCAGAAGAAACAACAGGAAAGAGATTTTTGCAACTGGAAGCAATTTTCTAATCATCTAAGCAATAACAGTTGCTTGAGGCTTTGAAACTGACTAAAGATAATTAAGCAAGTAATTAAAGTTGGAGGCATGGTAGGGTAGGGTGCCTTATAATGATGCACAACTGAAGTATTTTAAAATCACAGACAACACAGTATCTTTGGAAAGTAAAGAAGCATGACATATTACATAGTGTTATCTGCTAGGCATTCTCTAATTCCAGTGTCTTAATGAAGTGATAATGGAACGAAAAAGGGCTTCTCAAATTCTTTGTCAAGATACAGACTTCACCTTGCTTATCTTTTACACCACAGCAGGCCTCTGTAACAGAATTCATTCTTTAAGCATTCAAAGACAGAAAAAAAGGAGGTAGGCAGGCCTCCTCTAAACAATCTCAGTTCAGTAGGTATAAATAATTTCATTCTCCAGATTCATGTCATGTTTCTAGCACTGTATTATTTCTGGTTCCTATAAGGCAAAGACTTTGCTCATGGAAACCCTCCTTTGACAACAGCTTCCCAGCCCTCACTCAGAAGTTTCTCCACAGACTGCATTTACCTTCTTTTTCCATAAGTACTAGAACTATTACTTTCCCTGTGTATCTTTGCTATTAAAAATATCCAGTATATCTGATAACTGGAAAACTGGAATCACCCCGGTATCTACTACTGCTTACAGTCCTGTAAGTCATCCCTGTAGCTTTTTCATCTTGAATTTTATTCCAACTGCTCCTTAAAAGGAATGTATTATGTTTATTTTTATGTTATTCTACTGACTTCCATACAGATTGAGGTCTTTTCTCTTGCCATACAGCAATATTAGAAAAACAACAAGAAAAAAATAAAGGTAAAAGAAGATGCTAAGCAAACTGACACACAGTAACAGGGATGAAAGGCTAGGCAGCAAACAATCTGAAAATAAGCTATATCAAGTGGAGAAAGCTGTAAGAGTCAGATAAATTAACAGATCTGACAAAATTCCCTAAACTGAGGTATAATTAGCAAGTAGAAAATGGAAATACTGTGTCACACAATATCCAAAATTCTAAACCCCTGATGGATGTTACCAAAAGAGGATTCTTATGTTCAAAGACAAATACAATCCGCGTCTATGCAAAGCAGATACCAAAGTAGTGTCGAATCATACCACTGCTTTCTTCAAATTAAAAAAAAAAACAACAAACTTGGAAACTGTAACATAAGGCTATCATTACCATCAGTAACTTCCAAGTAGGCTTTTGTAATGATACTTCCTGCAACATTTAAAGTCTGGCAGATGTAGTACCCAACATCAGATCTCTGGACATTCGTGATGGTGAGGTCTCCTGTCTGGGAAACTGAAAATCGGCTGGATGACTGAGGGGGCTGGTAGGAGAAAAGCAGATTCTACAAGATGTACAGGGAAGAAAGTGGGAAAAAATGGCTAAGTAAATTTGAACATCAATAATTTAAAGTCTATTATATCTAAATATATCCCATTAGACATAAACCACTCTGTTCTTCATATCTTAAGCATATCTATGCCACAATGTGAATAGCTATTATAGGATTTTTTGGCAAAGAAATAGGTGTAGATATGCACACATAACCATGTAAGTCTTTCAGAATTGCTCTAACACCCTCTATGATCAATGTTGGGCTTTACACAAAGTTTAACAGGCACTAGTAAAGATCTGATATGTACAGATACCATAATGGCATAAGAAACTATGGCAAACCTAAGCAGTTTGCTCTAACACCTTTTTTTGGAACTTACTCCAGAGCATTCTATTTATTTCATATAAATGTAGATGTTGGTTTACTTATTTGTATTTTAACTTTCAACTTCCTAAGAATGGAGCAGTTTTTTTGAAAGAAGAGATGATGCTTAGATCTCTAATCATAGCATTTGTGTTCTATAATGAGACTTATAATATGGAATTAAATCCTATGCCAATTTCTATTTTATAGTGTTGGTAGGAAGCATATAGTATTTTACCAACAAAAGGCAGAATTGCAACCACAATAATACAAATCTACTACATCAAACACTAGTTCTAAATTTCTGCCTCTGGCTGAACAATTCGTGCATAAGAGTACTTTATAGTCACAGAGGTAATACTTTCTCTCTGTAACTTGCCTATCTACATTTTCCAAAAAGCATCTGAACGAGTGGGACACAACATCTATTTCAGTATTAGCAAAGCCTCTTCAGTGACATCCTTCTACAGTTCCCTTGTCCATCACAAGTGGTCACCACTTAGCAGAGGCAAAAATGAGCCAAAAGAATCATGTGCTAGACAATACTTGTCAAAGAAATAATTTTATAAAATAATCCAAGTCATACAAAAATAAAAATATAAGATATTGGTATACTTATACCACTGAAGATTATAATCTACATTTGATTACTAGTATAGTTGCATTTAGGTATTTAGACAGAAATGGTGCAAGTGGAGTAACTAAAGGAGCCAATCTATAAGCATTCTCAATTTCTCTGCCCTATTGTTTTGTAACACAAAGAGCTCTGTCATACGCTTTTGTATCATTCATTCCTTCACTCTCAGGAAAACCAGAGTCCCATATTCCTTGTTTCCCTCCAATAAAGAATACTTTGTGTCACATATCCCTTCTCCAAAAAATGCCTCTGAAAGCAAACAGTGATTCTCCTGCTGTGCTGTATAGTGTTTCACCCATTGGCTTTCAAGATCATCTACAAAGAAGCTGGAAATATTCTTCCTCCCCATTCAAATAAGAGAACTGGAAGAAGAAGTGACCTAATCAGATATGACCTGTCAGACAACTGACTGAGTGGGAAAGCAGATCTCATTAGTAGCAAACTAGTATCTTATCCATGCCATGATGCGGATCAGTAGAGCAAATGGTTTGCCAGATGCACAAAAACCCGTGGCAAACTAGCAGCTGTAACCCAGAGCCCAACTTTCTAAAAATTTGGGAGAGTTGTTGGGAGTTCAAATTACATCCTTATTTATGTTTTTATCTCTTTCAAGTTTCTGCCTGTTAGGTGAGAAAAATTTTCACAGTAGTGAAACATGGAATGCTTCATAGATTCAGTTTTGCATACATTGTGAAAATGGGATATTCTGATATTCTTTCCAGGAAGGCTGACATCAATAAATATGTAGGTGTCTTAGAAACAGAGGAGAAATACCCAGCACCTCCAATCTCTAGACCTACCTTCACATCTTGATAATGAAAGTATTTTTCTTCCACGTGACAACATCTCTTCAAGAAACTGCCAGGAACTAAGGACAGAAAGTGCACTTACCTGACTTCCCTCTCTCCGCCAAAAGATGGCTGGTTGAGGGTTTCCAGTTGCTTCACACTGGAAAGTCACTGTTCTCCCCAGTGCAGCTACCTGATCTCGAGGCTTTACAACAAACTGTGGAGGTTCTGAAAGAGGAAAATAACAAAAATAAATCACTGCTATCAGAAGCCCAAAGTTAGCCCTAAGTGAAAGCCATAATTTGATACTGACTTCAAAGTTTCTTTAATAAGGAACGGCAGATCAAGGACACATCAGTCTCAAACAGCCACTGCTTCAGCATCACTCAGATCATCTTTTTTGTTGCTGGACCTCCCAATTAAAAATTCTGACTGTGAATCACTTACTTTTAATAGTGAGCACTTATATAAGAAAGTAAGTCCTGCTGACTTAATGTGACAACTTGCAGAGCAACAATCACCAATATGAACAAATTTGTGACAATGCTTTCTTAAAGGAGAAGTACGGCTACAAGTCATAAAATCATAGAATATCTAAGGTTGCAAGAGACCCATAAATATTATCAAGTTCAGCTCCTTAGAATGGAGTCAGGATGGGACAACTGGCCTACAGGTCACAGTTTGTGAAGGTCTGCAATAAGCACTATTGAGTAGAATTCAAGCCTACATGCACAAAAGTCAGCATCTTTGATTTAGTAAAGCTGAGGAGAGAAAAGGCCCTTAATAATCTTATATAAGAGCCTTTTGAGGCAGTTGGAGTCTCAAAAAAAAAAAAACTTCAAGTCAAAAGCCCCAGAAATACTATTGAACAAATTATAATCATTTAGTATCTTCAGTCCAGTTACTGAAGAAGAATGAATTTGAAGGGAACAGCAGAGCTAAATGTCTCCCTCATTTACATAAGCAAGGGTATGCTCAAACAAAATATATATGCAAATAAAGGCAAATTTGAAACATCTGCTCAGCCTAACATTATAAATACTGCCAGCATTGTCCAAACGGTTTGATTTACGCAGACTTCAACAAACCCTTCATCCAGTAGTAAACAGAATGCCAAAATATCATGTCACCCACATTAAAAAGAAAAAAAGGGCATAAATGATAGCATTGGATATCTTGATGGGGCTAGTGCTGAAAAAAAAAATAATCTAATTTGTTTTATAGGCTAACTCTCACTTCTTAAAAAATATGCATGAAATAAAAGAAGTCCATTTACTTATTCAGTGCCAATTCCTACTGATCATCTGTCCAATCCCAATTATTCTGTCTCTCTTCTTTGGGTTTAGAATAAAGGGGATGCTTTGAATCTGACTTTAAGAACTCAAATGATTTTAGAGTTTTTTGGGGGCTTGTTTGTTTGTTTTGTTGTTAGTTTTTCTTTTCTTTCAGATTTTTCTATATTTTAAAAGATTTGCCTTTAAAAAGACCGTGAATCACACAATTTAAAGATCTCTCTCTCAACATGTTTTGTAAAAAAAACAAGTCATTGTGGACTTATCTGGAAGGAATTAAATAACACTAAAAGTTCTTTCTAAAAAAAATTGCTTTCATTGTTCATGTGGGCCAATACTTTCAGTCATCTGCTCCTCATTCCTTGTCTCTTTGCTCCCTATTAGTATTAGAGTTGGTATTAGAATATACTCTTCCTATTACTCTCCTGTGTTGGGAAGAATTTTGAAAGCAGCACAACATATGATAATTCAGATTTGGATGCAAATGCTACTTTGCCTAGAATTTCCTTAGATAAGAAACTCCCAAAGTGAAGGTGAGACTAACCTACAGTAATTAGTTGACTTCAAAACATTTACATCTGAAATGTTCAGTCAGTACCTTGGAAGAAGATGTGGGAAGACTCTGACATGACAGCATGTTTAATTTAGAAAGGAAGGTGAAACTGTTGGGGGTTTGCCACAGGGTTGTAAGGTATGATGGGGAAAATGGAGATGAGAGTGAAGCACCTTTGTTATGCTGTTGGATTCTAATAACAAGAATAAATTTACATATAGTTAAATTTAGGGCTTGCCTGGTTCTGAACTTCTCTGTGACACAATGCCACAGAAAACAAAACTAAGGGTTTCTAAATCCTGTGCTAGTGAATAGGATTGATAAGGTTTCAGATTTCATTGAATTTGAGAATGGGTACAGCTACAAAGAGCTTAAAATGGTTCTGACCACAAGAAAAATAGCTGAATGCTTGTGATTCTAATACCTAAAGATGACTATTCATGGTCTACTGAACACAAAACTGAGGGGAAATTCAGTCTTTCAGCTAAACATGGTAGATTTTATAAAAAGGAAAAGGGTCTAAGTTTCTCTAAGTGTTATTCTAAATTAACTGTTCGCTGCACTGGAAGCATTTTCACTGTTCTTTAATTTCTATTTGCTTTCACACCTTGGGACACATCTGGGTGGCATGTGATGAATACACTGTAAAAGATCTTGAAATAATAATCCACTTAAGGAAAAAAACCAACTTCTATTCTTGAGACCTTTAAAATAAAAATACTTCTTTTTATAACACTTTGAAGTTCAACTAATGCAGTCAGTGAAGAAATAATATATTAGGATTTGACTCATTACATCATGAAAAACAGACAGAAAGTTAGCAACCCATTACCTTTCTCCTTGCCATTAAGTTACCCATACTTCATGCAGAATTTATTCTGGGCGATGTGTCTTGTCAGTAACAAGTAAAAGATGGGAGCTGACTGGTTGAAGGACATGGAAGGGGATGGATGGGAAGGGGAGGAGAAGTTCCCGTCACAGTGATACGATGACTAGAAGATGGTCAATAAAATTTCAACTTACCAGACACAACTAAAAACAAAAACAAAACAAAAAGAAAACATGGAATAAATAAAATTGAATAGACATGAAACAAAGCAAAGAATAAAGCAAAATTAAAAGAAAAAAATAAAAAGGACCCTTGGTAAGGATCTTAGAAAGCACACATATATTCTGATATATGAAAAACAGGTTTAAAAAGTTGAACCTCATGTTTTTTGTTTTATCTTTAAGCAGAAACCTCTATCAAATGTGGAAAGCAGGCTGTAGCGGAAAGTGAATAACAGACTGAAAAAATGGTCAGACAACCTAAATTCCAAGCCTTTCCAATAACTGCTGTGTAGCCCTAAGTAAATTTTTTTTTCTTATTATCATTGTTTCTCTGCATCAAGAGCTTTCCATGGTAAAATTAACTTGAAATCTCCAGTAATTATCAATCTGCAAGACTGCTGAAACGGAACAGTGACATTTATACCCTTTCTAAAGCATCCAAACATCTACAAATGGAAAATACTTTTCTGAGGGTAATAGCTATTACAATGGAATTTATTCAAAAATTAATAGTATGCAGAGGCATTTACCCCACACACCAATCTCTTTAGCATAAGATCATTCTATCAAGGTCATAATGCTCACTATTAAGCTGCAAATGCAAATGAAATCACAATTAAAATTAATTTGAAAAGATACTTAACCCTTTTTTTTCCCCTGCCACAAACCTCAGTCTCACTAGAATATTCAACCATAGCTCAAAATTATGATTAACTTTGATAAGGCACAGAACCTGGCAGGCTAACTTTGCTCATAAAAGAAAGGCATGTTAGAAAGCATTCCAGCTACATAACACTACATGAAAGAATAGAGTGTAAATAAAAATGTAAAAATAGTCAATCAATAAGGTTGTTAGTTTGAGATAATTACAGTAAAAGTGAAAAAAAAAACCCATACAATTTTTTTAATGCATGTTACAGATACTAAACCCTTCAAAACTTTGGCCTTACTGCTTTACATTGAGAATAAAACCACTTGTTCAACTGGGTACACTCTCATATCAAGCATATAAGCACCTGAACTACACCATCCCTGATAAAATATATGGAGGAAACTAGTAATATCCAGTCTGCCAACATTCATTAGGTATGAGGAATACTGTTTTACTATTCAAATAAATACAGAGGACTCCAGGTGTATTATGAAAATGAAGCATAAAGAGAATCAGATATAAGATATGGAATTAGAATAATGTTGAAGCAAAGGAGCAGCAACTGAATACGCCTAAACTAGATCATACAGAGAATCTGTGGTTTATGTTATTAGATTATTTTTTTTTTTTTTAGAAAATAATCCTAAACAGAGGAAACTGAGATTACCAGTTTTCAAAGATCTGAGTTTAAATTTTAAGGAAGTATTCTGGATTTACATTAGCCTACTTTAAATGTGTAGTTTTGATATTTCTCAAAGAGAGCATTAGTGTGCATTATTATTCTGCTCAGATTATCTACAAATCTATGATTTGGAAGTGGAGTGGCCAAGAAATGATACGCGAGAATTCCTGAGAGAAGTATGTTCATCCCCAAGATTCAGCTCCTACCTATTCTTGATTGTGTAGAAGTATATTACCTGGTAAACATTCCATTTTAACTTGAAAATCTCTCTACTAAGCTTGCAACTGAGACTGACCTGCTCTGGAATTAGAAATGCTTCTCCATAAAACACAACTCATCGAGATCTTTCTACATGAAATATCTTGATAAGAGACTTAATGGGATGCAATTCTTGCACTTAGAAAGTAAGACTAATTAATAATTTTACATTACACGAGTAGTGGGAAGAAAAGTTCAGCCTTCTTGGAAGCAATGGTAAGATTCCTAAGCCCTCTAGTGAAAGCACACTTGAAATTTTCTAACAGATAGAGATCTGTCTTCATTGCTGAATTACATTTCTACTAATTAAATTAACTTCTAAGTGCTGAATTTCCACTTTTCTTTATACCAGATGGTTTTATTATTGAAGGTCAAAAATAACCCTGTAGAGCAAATATATTTTTTTACCCACCTGTGCAAACAGAGGGGCATACATGAATCTTGATATATGAAAATAAATCCCTGTAGAAACAGGGCATCACATTGGCTGCAAATCTGGGGCAAGGGCAAGGGGTGAAATTTCACAGAAGTATTTAAACAGTTCTGTCAGAGGGACATCATGTGGTTGAAAAGAACAACAGTAATAGCACAACTACAACAAAGACCACTTTCTTAGTATGATTTATATCCTATTGATATCTAAGGTTACTAAAACTGAGAAGTAAATAGTTTTTCCTCTATCGTGGCACATTTTATTTGACAGCACTTTCAATTATAAAGTAAATTAATTTCCCCTAAATTAATCATGGCTTTTCAGATGACAATTATGGGGAATAACCTGTTTGTAAAGACAGGAAGTTAGCATGTAAAACCACAAGTATCAAAGGAATAATATTTTTGCCTTCCATACCATTTCCTTGACATGTGAGGTTTTTCAGGGAAGACATGTCCACTCACTGAACAAGAAACAAAAGAAAAGTGGTTTCCAGACTAGTGACGTGATCTTTTAATGCCTTATTCTTGCCAGCAACCCGATGAACCTCACTGGGACTATTGGTATCACTAAATCTACTTGCAGGAGTAGGAATTTGCAGTTTTAGAACTTAAACTACAGACTAGAATAGTTGCCAGATGTCAATGGAGCAACTATTGTATTTGACAGATGTAGTACTGGAGGGTCATGGGATAATCAGGTTGGGAGCAATCCCTCGAGGTTTCTAATCCAACATCTTGCTCAAGCAGGGTCAGCCACTGTGGGCAAGACTTGGTTTTACAGGGCTTGATTTAGTCAGGTCTTGAAAACTTCCACAGACAGCCTCTCTGGGGAATCTGCTCCACTGCTTGACTGTCCATCCAGTGAAGAAATTTCTCCTTATATCCAGCCTCAGACTCCCTGTTTCAACATATATCAACTATCTGTTGTCTTTCCACCATGCACCACTGTGACAAACCTGGCTCTGTCTTACTGACAGCCTCCCTGTAGAGACTGGGAGCTGCTGTAATGTCCCCTACAAAGTCACTTCTCCAAGCTGAGCAAGCACTCATCTCTCAGTCCTTCAGGATAACACTCGGACATACCCCATGTAATGACTATTTCTCCAAATGACACATTTTGCAATTCTTCTCACAAAGGTGAATGCGAATGTTGATCTGGTGTTTTTCTGTAACTGATTGGTTTCCTCATGTTGGGAACTAAATATTACAGGGTTGTGTTTATTTCCTAGTCTAGAATTAGACAAACTATAAACTTCAAGTACCCTATTCTTGAAAGTCATGGTAGTAATGATGTCTTGCAATAAGAATAAAATTTTAGAAATTTTCATTAATTTATACTAATAGAGATTCAAGGCAGTACTTAATTGCTAAGAAATATTTTGTTCTGTGTATTAAATACTCATTAATTATTGTTCTATTATTATTTATAATATCTTCCAGGTCCTCTTTACATACGTTGTTACTCTGCTGACATAAGCTGTATACTTATGATTTAAGCTCAACATGTTTAATTTCTTATTATTTAAATAAAAAAAATCTCTGCATCTTCAAGGACTACTTGACACCCTGATAGCATATAGAGGATATTATAAAGGAAGGAAGAAAGTATTATTTTACACCAGAATCCTAATCATCAAGCCAGTATTACATAAAAGAGTCAAGCTAATATACAATCTTTAGCTTCTGCATAAATCCCTCGCTATATGAATAATATAGAAAATGTCAGTCACAATGAAATTTAGACTGCTTTCAATTAATTTTGTGGTACATTAATCCCAGTTCAAGTGAAAAACATTAGAGGTTGAATGTGCCTGGTAGAAACAAACTTGTAGGACAGAGCTGAGATTTGAGTCTATGTGCTGGAAGAGAGAGCACAGCTCAGGAGTGCAAAAATTTCTGTTGTTATTTGGCCAGGCAGAGACTTGACTGTGTGAGAGGAGAAACTCCAGAGCTGGCAACAAACCTAGCATAGAGATAGCTACTTTATCTGCCATGGAGCATTGGAGGTCTACAGGATGGCTGAATCTCAGCTGCTTATAATCTTTGTGTGAAATGAGTTGGTACAGAAGTCTGGGTACTAGAGTGACATGAAGAGGAAATGCGAGTGTCTGTTTAGCAAACTGGTCAAACTTCTTGGAAAAAAAAAATTAAAAAAATCAAAACAAATTTGTTTTCCAATTCCTCCTCTAATACCAAACAAAAACTCAGAAAAAAAAATGCCAATCTCTTCCGTTCATATGTTCCATAGCTAAGCCTGCTAAATTCTGACATCTAAATAACGAATTTTTACCTTCAAGTATCTGAAAAAGGGCCACTGAATGCTTTTCTGCAACATGAATAGCACAAATTTATCTTGGTATTTGAAAAAACTATTATTAATGGAGATAGCTGAAGACAACATGTCATGTTAAATTTCCCATCTAGTGATTTGTGGGCTATTTTTTCTTATATCTGAAACACCAATATCCTTGATATGCACATCTCACTGCGGTGTTACTCATGGAAAGTATCACTCTTCCCTGAGAAATAAACAAAGCCCCAAATCTTTTGCTCTGAAAAATTATAAATTCTGCCATTCAGCTGTCTCCTGTCACCTGTGAAAAAATATGGAAAAAAAATAGCAGGTGCATTACAAAACAATTGGAGCATATCGCTTTTTATCCTCATTGGTCTCTGTTTTCAGCTGTCATTTCTTAAGGCCTAGGATGCATATATAATTAATTCATATTTTCCCAGATTTTCTGCTAAGATTCACATTCACATAAGACCAGACAGGGAAACCCTTACTCACCATGAATGTTTTCATAGTATGTAGTCCCAGAGCACAGAGTGTTACACAGTGCAGTACAAACTTCTGAGGAAAGGTCTAGCAGTCTGGCACCAAGCACGCCACAGCCATATAGTTGAGGCAAGATGTTTACATGAGATTTTTTGATGTTGCAAATCAAAAATGATGACTTGTAATTCCAAACCCCCAGCAAGGGAGTGGTTAAGGTTTATTACATTTATGACTGAAAAAAATTCTCTTTTGGATTGCTGCTGATGTGTCAGATAAGCAATTCTTAAGTTTAAAGGGAAAAATTACTATTGGTAATTTCAAAGTAACCAAAGGCAACAAATTAGAAATCTAACTGATTGGAAAAGTTACTGATTATTTTTTTTCCTACAATGGTGCTATAAGTAAGAATATGAAATTATGGAAGCAGTTGACTGAATATGAGGAAAAAAGTGTGCCAAGAATAAAAGCACCTATAGAAACAGTGGGCACCCACAAAACTGTAACAGTATTTAGATTTATGTGGAGAAAGCTAGTATGGAAAAAATCTGAGCATTCTCACCATCCTTCCAATGGGTTTTTTATATTTACTTACTTATTTTTTGTTTACAATTAATCCACATTGTCTCATCTGTTAGGAACCGAAATAGAGAAGACTCCTCACATGCTGGGCAGTAACTTTGAAAAAGTCTGTCTGGAGTCTGTGTCCTAGATAAAAAATGTGCCCCTCTTGGGGGGGAAGGAGGTTGCTAGCTCCACTTCTTGGCTGATTCAACAGCAGCGATTCTCCCTGGTGCACCAAGCAGGAAAGTATCTATTCTCAGCTCTCAGGTGGGAGCAGTGGGCAATGAGTTTGTGGGTTTAATTATTGACATTGAATGTCACCAAGTTTCTCTATTCTATTTCTTGGCTTGAACTCCACTGCTTTATGATCAACTGCACACGATTTGTGTATTCCCTAAACCTCCTGCTTAGGTGCTATCCTGTTTTTAATAGCTATCAAATGGTATTTTGACTCCATAATGGATTTCTGGCCCTTATGAGATTTAATTTAGGCTGAGAGGTATTTCCCTGCTCAATTCTAATTGATGAGGCTGGGCAGGAAAATCTGGCTTTATCTCAGCTCTGTCTCAGTTGTGGAAGTATATTATCTCAATGTCTGCTTCACAGCAGGCTAAGTAGTCTTCCCTTTAAAATATTTTTAGAGTCAAGATGAAAAGGGCTAACAGAAGTGTACGTGTGTAGGTGTATATGCATATATGTGAGGGAGGAACCTACTGCAAAAATATGTGGTGAGAAACAGTGTGTAAAAATGAGACATTTTGATTTGCAACTGGTTTTACTAATACCAGATACAAAATAAGAAAGTTCATAATCTCTCCTTCTGCAGGAGTCGATGAAGATTTCAATGATACAATTTAAAAATATGTAAATAGAGTTTACAGTGTGGTTTTAAAAAGTAGCATTTCTCAGGTCAATACATGTAGTATGCAGTTTAAAATGTTTATAAATCCTGCAGTCAGTGCCTTGAGGTGACAAGAGAAATCTGAAATATGGGAGTTAAAAGATACAGATAGTGTGAGGGATTTAAGGTCTTCCAGAAGTTCCTCTCCTAGTGTCCTTTCCCACTTCTTTGCTCTGAGTCCTCTTAAACCACCCTATAAACCAAATACAATTTGGAGAGTACACTTAGAACAAGTCTAATTCCATTTATTTAAAAACTAGAGTGATGCAGTAAACTGTTCAGTCTTGTTTCCCAGAGTTTGCTTTTTGGAGAAAAAAAAATGTGGCAATTTTAGGCATTACTGCAATCCAAGTATCCCTGGTTACAAATATTTATACTAAAGCCTTTTAAAAGAGCAAAAAAAGATAGATGAATTTCAAGTAAGTTGTGCAGAAGTACAAGAAGATGATAGGTGGATGCTATTTGAAGAATTCTTAGGAACTTCCTACTGCACTTTTTGACTTATGGTGAAAGATAGTAGAGCTGAAAAGAAAATGGAGTGGGATTTTTCCCCCCAGCTGTTTATGATAGCACAGTTTTCTCTTTTGGAAAGAGGCACTTGAAATCCAAAGCAACGTTTTTGTAATAAGTTAAAGTTATTTGTGGAAAGTGGCCAAAGCCCCATGATCAATGAATACCACACTAACTAAATACACACACTAAAATGGAAGGACAATTTATCTGTACAGTGCAGTAAATTTTTGATCATTTAAAAATGTTATTTTACACACACAATACTGAGTAAGGAGTACCATCAACTAGATGATATTTCAAAGAAATCAGTACTTCTTTTTATGTGGACACCATGCTCTACACATCCAGACAGCACAAGTCTACATACAGGACACGAACACCTGAACTTACTGTTTTGAAGTGTTGTCTAGAACGTAGCCATGACACATTTACAAATTTCAGTTAGAGGCAGCAAAAAATGGAACACATAAGAATTCTTCGTAAGGGTAAATCTTAGTTATGTTAGTTACACTCCTTGAGCAAAAAAAAAAAAAAAATCTGACAAGATCTGAGCACCTAAAAGCTCTGAAGGAAGAGGTACAGAATAGGCCATCACACCTTGCAGGTGGAAGACTGGACCACAGCAGAACTCTCAGGTGACTTCTTCATACTGAGACCCAGGTATCAATGTGCTACCTTGAATAAGTCAAGAGAGTGAATGACTGTGTAATGTGAAAGGGATGCAAGACTCAGCTGGGTTCTCATTCTGCCAATGAAAGATGCAAAGAGAACAAAATCCCTACCAGTGCTGTGAGTAGAGAGCATTGGCATTTATGTGAACAGGACAAGCAACTTGATGTCCATCCAGATGGCTTTGTTTCTCAATGCTCTCATGCTGTTCCATAATTCAAAGGAAAAAAATGCAATTAACACCAGATTTTTTGAATTAGTATGTGGTCATAGCAAAACAAGGAGAATGCAGATACCTCCTACAGAAAACAATGTGAGGATACTTCATAATTTGAAGTTTAACATGAAGAAAAAGGGGTTTTTTTCCTTGCACCAGAAGATTCTGATACTGAGCCTATTAATTCACGTAGTTGGTGTATAAAGACTGCAAAATACTTTACTACCAGTTCTTGAGTGTTATTTAGCATGCAACAATAAAATCCTTTAGTGTTCAAACACAACATGCTTCATAATAACAAATGATACTCAAAAGAGCTTATCAAAATAATGTTTCAAAGCACTGCCATTACAAGTCAGTATTTTTTTTTTGTCAAGACCAATTCAGAGATGACTGATTTTAATGATGCATGTAAACTACTGAAAACAAGAGAGTGCACTAAAATCACTGTATAGTCCTTACAAAAATTACTTACGGGCTATAAAGAAGAAAAAAATAAAGTGTGGGTTTTGGTTTTTTTTTTAATGGATGCTTAGCATGATTTTAAAAAGTCTAAGTCTATTTCAGAATGAACATCCTGCAGAAGCACAGTTTAATGAACAGCCAGTAAAAATTATTAGTTCTTGCACTTTAATTTTATACATAAAACCAAAAATCTGAAACTCAGAATCTTGCAGGAAAACTCTACTTTGTCTATTCCAAAGGCAGAATTATGGATGTGTTATCTTCAGAACTGCACTCATAAAGTCTGCAACAGGGAAGCCTGATACAAAACCAATTAACTTTCCCTTAGTTATGTGATTTAGTAAATGGCAGGGACTAGAAAACAGTCTGCAATTTTTTTTTTTTATTTTTTATTTTTGCTAACTTTTTAATTGAATGGTGAAGTATGATACAAAAATCTACTTTCTTCAGTTCTCTCCATAAACAAAACCCCTTCAGCAGCAGAGAGCATCTAGTGTCAACTTATTTTTGTTGTAATGCCACCCCAAATTTTTGGACTCCTGTTCTACTTGCTCAGGAACATCTGTCTCAAGTCATTGTTTCAAAGTACTGAATTGCAGGAAGGAGTCTCAAAAGTTTTTAAGGGTTGCTTCCCTGTAAGCAATTCCTGTCGCTGTTGTGAGATTCTACATAAAAAAAATTCAACTCCGTAAAAAAACTTAAAACCCACAGAGCAGACACCTATAAATCACCTTTTCTTTAAACTTTTGTTGAAGTATTAACTGATTCCTTCTTTTACCTGTATTTTAGAAATGCTTCAGGAATCTTAGCATTCATCTCCTGCATCAGTAGAACAAGCACCTTCAGGGCACTTCATCTCCTCTTCAGATAGTGTCCTCAGTTCTTTCTGATTAACTTTTAAGATTTATAATCTTTCACCAGAAATAGGTGGCAACTCCTCAGATCCTAGATAGAAATCTTAAGTGCTGTCATAGTTTACAGCAGTTTTAAAGGGCTGCCTCTTTAAGATATACAAACCACAAGAGATGGCTTCCCTCAATCATCCTGCCAAACCTCAAACACCCTACCCTTGATACACAAATCTCTCTGCAGTTCATTGGGCTATCACTAATCTTCCTTCCTCTTTCCTGGAGACTGAAAACTGAATATGGCCTAAAATTAGTTCTTCCAAAAGGAGAAATACTGACTTAAAGAGAAAACAAGAAGACAAGTTCATATTTAAATCCAAATCTCAGTTTTAAAATTCAAGTGGTTAAAATTCACCCACGATACTGTGAGGCGTTCACTGCAATACATCATAACCACCATGGAACTCAATAGCAGATTTTTTTATCCCATAAAAATCTGAACTTTTTCACTATTATTTTAATGTAGCTAGCTCAGATGCCTATGAAGCAATTACATTTACAGCCATCATGTAATGTGCATCAACAGTCTGACACAGTCAAGACCTTTATATGGTACCTGGCAGATAAAAGAGTAAATCCTACTGCTTCTCATTCCAGGTGGTATTCCTAGCCCTACCCAGAAGCCTTATCAAATAGGCATCTTTTATATCTTGCCTTGAAGCTACTTTGTACAAAAAGGGGGTGGTAGGAGGAGGAAATTCCGGACCTGAAGCATGTGTCACCTTTTCAGATTAAAATTCCTTGTCAGTTGACTAGTACAGAAAAATCACAGCCAGAAGTAATTCATCAAAAGTTCTGCTCACTATCAAACTCGCAGACAAACTTTTAACTCTGAAATTAATGACCACATAAGTTAAAAAAAATCCTTGATATCAAAGATCACCACTGTAAAAGAGGAATTGGCCAAAGTACTTTCCACATGACTTCTTTTTTTTCTTGCCAAACTGATAACACTGAATGTATATAGTGTCTTTCCATGGCAAAATGTAAATTGTACAGTTCAGACATTGCTGCTAAATGTTTAGGTGCATGTGAGGCATAGCACTGTAACAACTGCTGTGAGTTCCTCCAGATCCACTGCTCGAGGAAGAAGATTTAAGAAGTCAAACCAACCAGCTGATAATTGTGTCTCAATGTTGGTATCATTCTTGTACAGTTCTGAAGTCAATCTATCTATGTGACCTGTTTCTCTTCCAGCTCCTGCTGAGTAGCAACTACACTGTCACTGCTACAACGATTCTTGCCAACTGCCTAGTGGGACTTCCACTGGAGCCATAATTTCCACTTGTATGAGAGTTAAAAAAAAAAAAAACAACAAAAAACCCTATTAAAAATTGTAAACTTCTTATGAAATTAGATGTTAAAAAAGCCTAATTAAGTACTGCAAATGGGAGCGAAGCAAATTGAAGTAGGGGAAAATATGTAAAACCTTTGGTTGTTACATTTATTTAAAAACATTTTTATGGGTAATATGAAACTGCAGGTTTCTGAAGATGCACTACTTCTATTTTCATTAATGGTAAAACTAAATGTATTTTTGAAATGAAGTTCTGAGGCATGCATTTTTGGCAATTTTGTGTCCTAGGAACGTGAGCTTCAATTAAATTGTATGTGATATTATAACTTCTACAGTTCTGCTTCAAAGCATAAAAGCGAGCAAATAATATAATAGAAATCTCAACAAAAACATGAAAAGCATCTTGAATATGTAAGTTACATACACAACTTGCTTAGTGCTACAGCAAGAGAGAATTCCAGAGATAGACTTTTGGCCATTGTTTCTTTGCTGGAGCATATTAGCTAGTTGGTTATATGTCCTGTACAGGTAAAATATAATGTATTGTACCCTGGGGTGATTCCTGGCAGTTTGTATCGACTGAGGCATCCATTTAATAATTAATCATTTCCTGAATGAAATGGTTCCACATGTGTTCAGCAATGTCTCTGTATGCCTTACATATGCACTACACATTGCTGCAAAATGAAAACAGTAGGCTGAAACACTCTTAATTTTAGGAAAATGCAAACAAAAGAAGGAATAGATTTACTAAACTATTTAATTTTCCAGGGAGAAAATAAGATAACTTGAAAAACAGTTTTAAAGATGGAAATGCTTTTAAACTGCAATAGCGAAAGACTTAGTGAAGGGGTTCAAACTTCTATGTCAACGCAGCTCTCCAAATTTGGTTTAGGAATATGACTGAAATTGCAATAAAAATACAGCATCTGTACTTCACATAGAAAATAAACATGATCCCCAAAGTTATGAGTCTGTATAAAGGAAAACAGTGATTCCAATAATCAGATTCTGTGATGCTGGCGACATGAGCAGGAAGAACATTAAAACTGAATTGAATTTCCCTTGCCTCTTTTGTATTTTTTAGTGTTAGCAGTATTGTATGTTGCTGAACTATCTGAGTTGACATTTCCTAGTCTACAGATAGAGAGAGGGTCCTTTCCTTAGCTCAGAGGCAGCACTGTGCAGTTTTCTTTAGACAGTGAGCACTGCAGGGTATGCACTACCCACTTCAACATCTGCTGGATCAAGCAGAGCCAGAGTTGACCTGGAGGTAATAACACCTCTCAACCCAGGGCAGCTTTCTGCTGAGACACCAGGTTAGCTTTTCACTGTGTTTCATCAACACATCCCCAACACCCTGGTATCTCAATTAGCCCTGGTGTTGCACGCTTCACCTCTTAATACCCTAGATAACCCTGTACAGCGCACTACACACACAGGTCAATCACAGTGCTTGAGGTCTGAAAAATGACAAGTACAGAAGAAGATGTGTCCTCTTTGCAGTCCTAGCAACCCAAAGGCTTCAGTAGTCTTCTGAGGAGCACTTCTTACAGCCCTTTCTGTTGTGTGCCAGGCCTCATCCAGTGCAGCAGTTTCACTGTACTGACACTTGAGAGATGATGACTGCCCCTTTCCTAACATGGATGGAGAAGCATCCTCTGGGGTTGCCATTTACAACTCTCATATTCTTTCCTAGAGTACATATTCGGGCACCAAAACACCACAGCATGCTGCTGAGCCACTGAGGGGGGAAAAATCCAAATCAATCCTCCTCCCAAAACAACCCAGCAAAACCCAGTCAAACCCAAAACCAAGGAAAAACACCAATTCGTTCCTTGGCGAATAAAAGGTCTGCAGAGTGGCAGGTGTCACTTCTGAGGCCATGATTTCTAACACAACCCCCTGTTTACAAAGATGTAATGAAAATCACTCCATTTGTCACTGCAGAGCATACATTTATTAATCTCTAGAGTCAAGACATGATGTATTAATTAATAAAAGCATGGCAGACACTTGTCATTTCCATTCTTAAAATACCTGGAAAAAATACTCCTCATAAAATTCTCTACAAAGAGCTATGTGTCCACTAACAGTCAGATCAATGTCCTTTTAGCACTGAAACAAGAAAATCGAATCTACCTTTCTAGATGGAGCACAGCTAAAAAGCTAACCCTTTAAAAAACTACAGAAGTGTTTTAAGTAAGAGGGAAGAGGAGAGGAGTGGAGAGCAGAAAAGCAGGAGAAAGAGGAAAAAAAAAGAAAAATATGTAAAAGATCTAATGGAAAATAAATGTTTTCTACAGGAGACTTTTTTTTTCCTTCCTTTTCCTTCCTTTCCTTCTCCTGGATACTCTAATAAATGGATTTTGATCATAATTCACTATGTTAACAACTCACAAATTGGCCTAATATATTACAGTACATCAATCCCTCCTACAAAGATGTTAGTACAGACAAATGGCTCAGGAGGTAATCCATTCACACTAGGAAACAAATTATCCCATAATAATATCTGCAGAGCCAAGCTGTTGCAATGTAAATATATACTGTGTAATACAAGTACTTAAAAAAAAAATAAAATAGAATCTTGCTGAATCAAGACTTAAGTTATGATCACCTTGAAGAAACACTTTAGTATCAAAATTTAAAATATCTCACTCCAGATCTCTAACATCTACATACTTTTGTAATTTTATACCTAAGTAGCACCATTAATTTAAATGGGATTACAAGAACTCATTTGCTTATTATTTTGAACAGGACTATGAAGGATTAGGGCTATCAATAGATTATTTCCTGAAATGTAACTGCTTAGCCACTCAGAAAGCAATTTTTCCTAATACTAACATTTTAAAAGGTTAAAAGTTGATATAAGAAAGGATCTTTGGAACAAACTGTCTTTTAAAAATAATTCAGTGTTTTGAAGAAACTGCTTACTGCTCATTTATTAATCTTTTATTATAAAATACTGAGTATGAAAGCTGGTTATTTTGCAAACATAAAGTACCAGTTTTGATGTATAAATATCACAGTGACCAACAAACCAAAACATCTCAGCATTCTTGGTTTTACGAGAGCTTCTACAGAAGAATTTCTATTTCCCTTACAGCTACAGATATTAGGGACATCCAATGTTTCTGATGGAGAAAGTAGAGCAGTTTAAGGACAAGAGCTTTCCTGTTACAGTAAATGTGTCAAAATAGAGGCCTGTTACCAAATAAAATACTTTTTTTTGCCAGTATTTCCCCAGAACTCCACAATGACTGATTCCCACTGAACAGAGAAAAGGACAGAAGGACCATCAGTGCTTAGAGAAAAGCATCAGGGTGACATCATTGTCTGTCTGCTGGCCAGGAAAGGAAGAGAGGGATTATCTGAACAGTGAACATCTGGATTGTGTATATAGAGGCAATGAAGGATTTTTATACATATTAGTTCACTGAGTTCCACTGAATTTTTATCATACAAAGAAACAGTAGTGCTATGATATGCTTTTATAATGAGAAAGCAACAGGAATTCCAGAGGTCTGGGTTAGTGTATTAAAAGATACACAAACAGATATATCATTTGCTTCTTCTCTACTATATGCATGACAGATACTTGAACATAAAGCTCTTTTCAACTAAAAATAATGTACTGTGGTAACACTGGTTTTCTATTTTCTGTTAGGGTTTAGATACAAAGATTTTAAGTCATTTCATTCGGATCACTCTGATGTTCAAAACATATTCAATTCCCCTTCCTTGTACTACTAAGACTACCTACAAAAAAATCTTAAATCTGAAGTGCTTTAACTTTTTAAGAAACCAACTCAAACACACTATTTTTTTTCTCCTCTACCTAACACAGAGGTCCTGCATAGGTAGACTCTACTACTTGTGCACAGGCTCAACTGGTCTGCATACAGCTACTCCATTATACCATTGCCATGTAAAAAACTCAACTTTATTCTAGGTTAGAGTAGGATTAAAGAAACATTCTTACCTTGAACTGTTAGAGTCGCTGATGCTTCAGCTTTTCCAACCATGTTTTCTGCAACACAAGTATAGGAGCCCATGTCTCCTGCCATGACTTTCCGGATTTTTAGGGTATGATCATCACGGATTTCGTATCTTTAAATATACACAGTAAAAACAATTATTATTAGGAATGACAGAATTTGTGTAATTCCTGTAAGGGATACAAATAGAGTGAGTTTGCTCTAAAATATTTTTATTCCTACATTTTCCTTGGAAATAGAAATATCTATAAGTCCTTTTAAATTGATAATGTAAAAATAAAGTTTTAAAGCAAAATATAATAAATTATTTAAAACACTCATTTAATTTGCAATGTAAGTCAGTTTTACTGACATGATTAGAATTTTACTGGTGTAGTACAATTGTAAAGTTCTAATGTAGGATGTTATAATTGTTAGAACTTTTAACAACTACACGTAATAATTACTATTATACCTATAATTTTTCTATCTGCATGAAGGACTTTTTACATATGTGAAAAAAATTTCGTTCTCAAGAAGATGAGAATTGCTTAAGAGGCAAGATAAATCACAACTGATTCAATAATTTATTTTTTTTCAAGAAGGATGTGGCCTTTTACCGTTTCCTCTCTTTGCATCATCTTTTTTCTCTTCTTTATATAATGCTCTCAATGTGCTTCTCTTTACAAGAAGTAGATTTTTCTCTTAAAAATGAAGTATTTTTCATTAAAGCTACAGACCAGTTAGCAGGAAGATTTGGATTACTGAAGCCAACTCTTACAGGGTTTCTTCTTTCAATCCACTACAAAACTTTCCATAATTACAGAAGACTTCTCAGGTGAATAATTAATTAGTAATAGATATTACTAATTGAGCTTAGGTTGTTTTTTGTTGTTGTTGTATTTGTCATATGGTGTCACAACAAAAGCTTGAGAACAAGCCACTCTTAAGCTTCAGTACAAATTATAACTTCAAGTCAAGCTCAATGGTAATTTGAAATGTCTTATTAGAGTAGCAAGGTCTTCTACATTAAAAAAAAAAAATGCTAGCTGTCAGATGTTGAATGGCTACATCATATACCAAGCTAGATGTCATAAAAAAGATAAATCCATGTACTGCACCTTGCTTTTGGCAATTCCCCATCATCCTTCCTCCATCTTACTGTAGGGACTGGGTCACCTCTTGCCTCACACTTAAACTCTGCACTATCATCCACAGTTACAGCCAAATTGCTTGGTCTCTTCACAAAAGATGGTCTCTCTAAAAGGAATGGAAAGGAAAAAACGTGATTAGTCCATGTCCTGGTTTGTCTCTTCTGTGCCCAAACTGTAAATTTTTCCTAACTGTGGCTATTAGGGCAAGGGGTGCAGGGTGATGAATCTGATGGAGGTGCCAATGCCACTGGTCCTTTCACTTCAAACCCTGGGCAGAAGATCCGTAGCCCTGCAGATGGAAAGCACTGGGAACTTCAGCACAGGAACCAAACACTCTCAAGAGTGGGTCAAGATCTGAGCACAAGCTTCCTTACTTCTTATGTATCATTTTCAGAGCTAATCTAACTAAAGAAAAACACAGCCTGCACAGAAAATCTAAATACACATCAAATTGATGAATATTTAAATTTCATACCTTAATATTTTAAATAGTTTTAATTTTTAAAATTTAATGTCTCATATACAATTTAAGAATGAAACAGTGCTGCAGGTGTCAGTAGTACATAGTGTTCAATGCAGTCATTTTCAATGCTACATTAGAAAGGCAACATTTTATTTCTCTAGCACACATAAAATAGAACCAGTGAACAAAATTCACATTGTCCTCTGCATAATTTTTGTTTTCCAAAAAATTGCTCTTAACCCTGACTTATATTGTAGGACATGGATGACCCAAGTCCTGGCTCATGAGAGTCACATTAACTGTTGCATACTTTTTCCAGGCTTTCTGAGAGAAAGGAGGATCTCAGTACAGGCTGTGCTATTCTGTCAATCATGCTACTAGTTGGAAACTTCAGGAAAGGGATCAACACACTTTTCTACCTGCAACAGGGTTCAAAGTTTTATGGTGCTGAGCTACTCATAGTTCTGTAGTTCCATGCGAGGCTGAAGTGCAGCGGGGTTTTCATGCATAAAAGGCAAAAAGTGTTTTTAAAAATTTCTGGGATACTCCTGGATTATCCATCTAGAAAGGCAGCACCAGCTGACAATAGGATGTCCATGAAAGAATGGAGATGGTTTAACAGGAGAGTGCTTGGCAGGTTCCTTTGCCTAAGGCAAATGACCTTTTTGTCTGTAAATCTGTGAAAGCTCTGAAGGAGTTGAGAAGGAAGTTGCATGTTTTGACTTGTATGTATTAAATGTATAAATAGCATCTCTCTGGAACTGGAAGAGTCTGAAGTCATTGGCACATTCAGGACATGTGAATACCTAAAAATATGCCACAAATTTCTCATAGGAGTACAAAAGCATCAGACAGAAGGATAAAGAAACAATCCCATATACTTAGTGTCTCATATTTGTGTTTGACTAAAGTGGTTCTGAATATTAGTTTGACTTTGCAAATAAAGAGTTTCAGTTTTATAAAACCTTACTGAATGGTTCTAAAACCATGGTGAATGGTTCTAAAGTGCAATGTGAACTGAACGAAAACCTATTAAAAAGCTTCCTTTATTTTTGAGGATATCCAGGCCAAATGGACACTTGTGTGTAGAAAACTTACCTTTTCTTTAAACACGAGGCAAACAGTGTTAGATGAAACAGAAAGTTGATGTCTAAAATGTCAGTTCTAATCTGGGTTCATACAGAAGAAGTGAGAAATAAAACAGAGACCTACAGACATGAATCTAGCTGTAAATTAAAAAGCAATACAAATATAGACATTACACACACACACACACACCCCTGTTCAGGCCCCTTTTTTGTAGGTGCACTAAAAGACCAATCTGAATGCAAGGAAGGAACATTCCAGATTATTAAGAATAAGATTATTAAGAATATTCAACACAATTATGCAAGAGAAAACGGACCAGTCTGGTAAGGCCAGGACTGCTGCAACCCGCAAGAATCACAGTGTTCTCTGGATAAGTTTGCTAAAGGAAAAGTCATACTCTGAGAGCTTTTGTTTGCCCATTCATAACACTCTTATTCAAACACATAATCCGATAAGGGGTCTCAGCACTGATTTAAGTATCTATCTTTGTCACACAAGAATTTGTTAAACACAAGGAAAGCTTAGCAAGAACACTTTGAAAGTTTCTACTATTACAGCTCCTGGAATACAATCCTCCCTCTGATCTAGAGCAGAGATCTAAAAGCAAAAGTTCAACTTCTAAATAACCAAAACCCACAAACTGAAGATTTACATTTAAAGATTTTAATATATGAAATAATCATGTTTCTCATACTTTTAAATTCATATCTAAGTTGAAAGAATAAGGTGTACTAGCAATTTCTAGACGCGGACTGATAGGACATTCAAAGCATTATTGTCCTCTTTGGAGAGAAAATCTCACCAGTTTTCCCAGGCGGAAAATCAAAAATATGTTTAAAATTAAAAAAAAAAAAAAAGGCAGACAGACCTCTCTCTGCAATGCAACCCCCTTAAAGGTGTTCAGCAAGAGCAGTATTTTCAAGGTGAGATCACCTAACAGTCCTTACCATTATTCACTGGTTAGTAGTAGACTGGTGATGAGCAATCACCTGGTACAGTTAACTAGGAGACCAGCATCAGGACTTCACTCATGTAACCATGGCTGTCTTTCCATTCATGATTTTGCTTTGAAGTTCTAAAAGTTAATTTGACAAATATCCTCCCAAAGTGAGGATGGCATCTTCAAAAATGCCTGTAAATTGAAAAAAACCCAACCCAAAACTCCACAGTACACTGGAGTACAACGAAATTCTTCCTGAGCTTCTGAAAAGTTACAGGCTATTTTGCTGGACATTCAGTTTCAACAACTTTAATACAGCATACAGTCTTGTTTTATGATGGAAAATCTTGCTTTAAATAAAATTCTGAACAGGACCTCAGGTTGCATAGGTCCTTACTCTAGAAAGGAGTGAAGGCAGGAAAAAGTGCCAAGGACTGACAATACATTTCTTAGATCTTAATTAAAAAAAAATCCTGTGATGACAAATCATCTATTCATTCTGCAGGATCAAGTAAGCTACCTCAGGTCTCCTCTACTTCAAAGTAATATAGGAGATATTTTGAATGAAAACCACCAAAGTTGCATCTGCAGAGATCATATAGCTATTCTCCCATGTTGAAAAACTGAGATTGCACTTTGAGTTACAACTTCTCTTCTGCAGGAGCAAGAAAAATGCAATTTCCAGCTAAGCTCAGTTACCCTAAATTAAAACCTAATTTTTGATGTTCAAAGAAACTATTGTTAGGATCATTTGAACAAGTAGACCTGCTGTGTCTTTACAATGCTTAGTACACACAACTATAAAGGAAATGATGGTTATTTAGAATAGAAATTTAGAATAACTCTGACTTTCTTCAACGAGGGAAAAATTAAAGCCTCTGCTTCTTAGTGATGTTAATTTTTGGTTTGCTATTATTTTACGACACTCATCCAGTCAGTGGATACTTTATTCTCAGTATTATTTTCTGATACTGAGAACTAAGAAAGCATCTTCTGATAGCAGTCATTTTAAGGTTGATTGCAAAGCCATTAACTGCCACTCATTTGCTAGGACATTTTCAACATAAATAGTGAAAAGGAAATAGATGAGAATGATCCTTAACACAAGGATTACCAAGGAAAAAGCAGAAGTTGGACATTAACACATTGATAATGGAGGGTTTCTTACCTAATACAGTGAGCTCTGCAACTTCACTTTCACGTTCTCCAACCATATTTGTTCCAACACAAACATATTTACCAGCATCATTCTTTCTTGTGTATGTGATCATGAGCTTTCCTCCTCTGATCTAGGAGAAATCAAGGATAATAAAAAATACTTTAATATGAACTAATGATTTAATAGCATGTGTTAACTTGAAAAAGATCTTATTACAGGTAATGAAAATCAACCAAGACATCAGAGATTTTCCAAATTACACAAAAATGTGGAAAAAAAATATACTATTAACGTAGTTCCCTTCTCTTACGAGAAAAGCTTGCTACTTAGTTTTACATCTGGATTTTAAAATTTCTCAGATTCATTACTCTTTTCTTCATCCTGCATAATGGAACACTGGCTGTTCAACAGCCTGTTTAATACTTGTTCACCAGAAGGACTACGATCCCTCCCTACGTACTACTTCAGTTTGATATAATCAGGTGGAGAGTAAAGATTAGCACTAGACATAAATCTCATTTTCCCATCAAGAGCTGCAATTACTTTTTCCTTGACAAGAAATACGTATATGTTATCCAACTGCTCACTGGTCATGCTCATTATTATTCATGATTTTTTTCTGCTTGTTTTGGTTTTCATTTCTAAAGGAAGCAAAGGAAATTTTTGATTCTCCAGTTCTTTGCCTTTAAATAAGTAATTTTAAAGGGTGATGAGCAGCTGGGAAAAAGCAATTAAATCCTTACTGGGAAATAACATTCTGCACTTAATTCTGAATTCAGTTTTTGGAAGATAATGGAATTCCAATAACCTCAAAATTAAAAAATATAATTTCTGTTTGTGATTCTAAATCTTATTATTTTGTTTAAAGATATATATTAAAGGCATATGACAATACTCTATTACCCTTTAGAAGTATTTATTCTCCCATTTGATTGGCAGAATGATTGAAAAAGTTTCAAAGTTCACCAAAATGTGTGTAGGTAATAAATATGTACCATGTTTGCTTTAATATATAAAAATGTTACATAATTAGATTAATTACATTTTAAGTGAACATCCACTTATGTGTCCAATCACATGAAAATCACTGAGGTTCATGGCATGGGTGGAAGTAAACAATAAATAAAAGCCACATACGAAGTCAGATGAAAGGGTCTAATGTGGTCAGTGACAAGCATGAGTGTTCTCAATATGAGGTACTTTACTCAAGTCGCCTGCAGCTAGAAATCTATCCCTGAAAATTTGACATCTTGAGCAGCGTTGGGTTCTTATTATCATTGTAAGATGTATGCACACAAAGATGACAGTCAGTTATTGAGATAAATGAATGTGCACATGTAACATAGACAGTGTTGCATACAAATTTCATTCTGTTGCCTTTGGCACTCGCTGTTTGAGAATGGAAAAGGTGTGTCCTTTATCATCCAGAAACCTAGTAATGCTGAAATTTCAAGGGGGGGTTTAGGCATGAAAAATCAAAAAATAAAAGTGACCTGTAAATATATGTTTTTAAAGGATCTGTGTGCATTTTTAGAATGCTGATTTTCTGAAATGATAAGCATGAGAATGTAGCACATTATTAAAAGGCCATCTATATTTATTCCTGTTTTACAACTCCATAAATCACAGCAGGCTTTTGATTCCAAATTAATATATGCAAGGAATTTCTAAAAAACCCCAAACAAACAGTTTTAGAAAATTTCCACATGTATTTGGGGTATTTGTATATCCAGATACAGATATGCAGAAATATATACTTTAAGTGTACTTAAATATTGAAAGCACTGGATTTAACATGGAAATTTATTTACATATCACAATTATTCATCAACTCAGCTGATGATTTCAAACAGTGATCTTCTCACATCTTAAGCTCTTAAATCTTACTGATTCTCCATACCACTTGTGCTCCTCTGTGACTTGCCACTGAAGAAAAACCATTCAGTCCATTAAAATATGACACAACCATATATTTTGAGCAAACTGTAATCTCCAGCAAAACCTATTGTAGGAATTTCTTCTAGGAATCACAAGACTCTCTTTTAAAACATAGATTAGATGGAGAGAAGCATTAAAGTAGAAACATTTAAACAACTGAAAATATCATTAAAAACCGCTTTTCTTCCAATTTTTTTGAGATTAACAAAAGGAAGTAGGGGTAGAGGAAGCATTCCCTTGTGGATATTAAGACAGACTTCCAAAGATGTGACACAGCCACTAAAAGAGGCTGAGCTTCCAAGATGGAATTTTATTGCATGTGTTTTATTTTTCCTGTGGGTTTTCCTCTGTTCATCTTCTTTGTTTGTTTGGTTTTTGTTGTTTGCCTCAGGACAAAAGAAGGGTTTAGAAGTTAAGATATAATGATGGCTATGGCACATTAAATTGTGTTGAATTACACAGTTACAATAAGATATACCACAAGTGTGTGTGGAATTACCTGTGTCTATAACTAGAGTACTTGTAGATGGCTAGAAGAAAGCACTGTTCCTCTGTTGGGTCACTATCCAAGTTTTCCATTCAATTTTAACAATTAGGCACCCTCCTAAGATCAAGCTCTTCTATTAAAAATATACAGCAAATGAAATCATAGAATCATAGGAAGTTAGGGGTTGGAAGTGACCTCAAAAGAAAGATCACTGAGTCCAACCCCCCCTGCCAGAGCAGGGTCACCCACAGCAGGTCACACAGGAACACATCCAGGTGGGCTTTGAATGTCTCCAGGGAAGGAGACTCCACAACCTCCCTGGGCAGCCTGTTCCAAATCTGTAGCTGTAACAAATCTATGTAACTTATGTGTGATGTTTGCTAGTTTTTCTCTCAATAGGAAACTCGAGAAGTACCCATGGACAGCAGATCAATGGCTTGACCTGACAAAGTCCACAAGGAAATACATGCATGGTAACTTCTGTACCAACACATGAAGAATCGCTGCTACATTTCCCTGTCTGACTAAGCTCATACTGAGTAAGTCCAGCACTATAAATTCTTTTGTGGTATTTAGGGCAGGAAACAACAAAATCATCTTGGGGGGCAGTATCTGAACTCATGCAAATTACAACTAGTTCTAGCCTGTGGATACTTAACAGCTAATTGAGGCGTTTTAAGTTGAGTGCTTCAGCTCTTCTCATCTTTGTGCGCCCACTCCAGAAGGCACCAGTTGGACTTCACAGTAACAAATTATATAATGGTTTGGGAAAACAACAGACAGTGTAACATTTCATCTCAAACCTCCGGAAGAACTGTTACCATACTGCAGGCAAAGATAAGACCTTTCTTCCTAGTAAACAAGATACACAGCCAACAGTTCTACTGCACTGCTCTGGTAAGTGGGAGAAGAATTGCTTTAGGAACTGCCAAAGCCTTAAGTCAAATTCTGAAATGACGAAAATTTATACAGAAATTTTGCTAAGGCACATCTTGACTTTCACACCTCTTCGAGATTTTGCTCTGTGCCTACCAGAAAATTTATCAGGGCTGCGCAAGTAGAGAGTACAAAAATAGCACTAAATACCAACGAGAGAAAAAGATTGTGATTAGCGGTTCAGATGATCTTCAGCTGCCTGTAACACATATGGTTTGCTCTATGTATAAGAGAATATAAGATAGCATGGTGACTTACAAAGACTTATTGAAACCTATTTTCAGTGACCTGCCTGCCTGCCCATAGTTTGCCCCTCATGAATAAACTGATCATTCAAGCAAGTCCTCTTCATTTATTTATTTAAATGATAGTTGGAGATGTTCAGACACAAAGCTCTAGGCACCCACAGAGTTAACCAGGTCCAAAATTGTAAATTATGGCCACCCAGCAGCAAAAAATGATATACAAATAATGAATCAACTCAGTCAGCAATAAATCATGTCCATAAAAACTGACCCAAGGGTTCTACAACGTAGCACCAAGTATTCAATATAGCTGTACACATACATATACTTATCTGAAGACCATGTTTTATGTATCTATGTGTATTGTGTGTGCATGGATAAATTTCTGTAAGTATAAATCCACACCCAACTGTCTGAGTTAAGAAATACTTTCATAAATGTGGGTAATTAATTTACTTCTCAAAGAAATGTGCTATGAAATATGAGAAAGAATGAACCCAAGAGATAAATGCTTTGGAAGTCCAAATACAAAGGTGACTGGCATTTTCTAACTTTTTTTTAGTTTCTAGTTTCATTCTGTTCAAGAAATGAAATCTGCTCCGTTGCAAAATAATTCTAAGGCAAATTTAAATCTGTAAGAAAATTAAATTTAGATAGCAGAATAAAACACTGACCTCTTTGTTTAGCCAGAGTTTCTATATATAATATCATAAATTTCACATATTTTACTCTCATACACTACAGCATACATAGCATCATAATTTTGTTCAAATTAAATGTGTCAGGCAGGTGATATTAACTTGTGAGACATGGTCTTTGCTTTAAAAGTGTACCATCTAATTATAAAAGATAATAAAACACTCAAAGAACAAGGTGAGTACAAGCAATATTAATTAGTAATGTTACCAATGGTAACATCGTTTGCTCCTTTCCCTCTATGTGGCCTACCTAGTATCCCAGAATGGAATAGTGCATCCATATGGCTTATCATTGCAGTACAGACTGAAAGGCATAGAATGTCAGCAATAGAAGACAACTTTGCAGTTTTCATGGAGAAGAAAAGATTAGATATTAATAGTTATTTTATTTTAAATAGTGTATCTTATTCCAAACAGTGTGTCCTGTTCTAAGCCTTGTGGATTCCATGTATTCTTCCCTACCTAACATGCTTACATTTCAGACAATAGACCAAAATGTGTTTGGAAGAGGTCTTCAACAATGATTAAAGTTTTTCTTGTTCAACTTCAAAGTTTGGACAGAGAAGACAGTTCTGCTTTTAGTTCCATTCTCTAGGACCCCAGGAAGGAACGTGCTGACTCCTCCAGATCAAAGACACAAAAAATACTATTTGAAACAAGTTTAAAACATACTTTCAAGTGCTCTTCTGTGTTGTGAATCTGTCATGTGCAAGTCAATTGCTCCCCCCTACCATACAGACCAAGCAAACAGACAAGAGGCCTGAAGGTAGACTATATAAAAGATGGTGCAAAATGCACAGGAAGCTAGATTTTGTTAAAAAGAAAGAGCATTTAAGGTAGATAAAATGACAACAGATTGAAGCTGCTGTTTCTAGCACCCCTGCCAATCTGGCCAGGATACATCAGAGTCAGAATCAGATTCGTTTGCTCATGAGACTGCCTTCCCCTCCTTTATGGCCTCATTATTATAGCTGTATCTACAAGAAGATGGGTATCTACAAAGGCTTAAGGGTTATCTGTGTCCTGAATTGTTTGGTGACTTCAGAGAGGGTTATTCAGAACTTGGCATTATCAAAAGACACCAAATATGAGAATTACCATATGCATTTGATACTACATCCAGCTACCAAGACTGAGGAAACAGCCAAGACATATGCAGAATGTCATAAATCAGCTTCAGAAAAGAAAAATCCACAACTCAGCATATCCAGTTTTCAGAAGTTTAAAATTGTAACAATCCCAAACTTACTTTCTATAAACATGGCTTTTGTTAATCATAAAGGAAGATTTAATTCAAAATAGGCTGTATTGGCTCACATTAATCAGAACTAATTTCTGAACAGAGAGCTGTGCTTATATGAAAATTTCTGAATCAGTAAAATGATTCATAAAAAAACAAAACAAGCAAACAAACAAAAAAACCAAACCCCCCCCATATTTACTATGCAGTACTTTTTTTTTTTTTTTTTTTCAGTATAAGCCAAGACCAAAATCTTTCCACAACAAAAGCAGATGATGACTACCTTCGTGGCCTTAAATCTGCTCTAGCAAAATCTCAGTTTTTGTTCACAGTGCCATTTTCTGAGCAAAGAAAGCACATTAAACTTAACTAATAGGCAACACATGAGACCATCCTATGTGTCAGTAAAAAATGTTTGGAACTAACCAATTTTTCTATAACACCCAAACAAAGCCCAACTGAGTCCTACATGGGAACTACAATGTTTCTGTGGAAATGTAAATTTAACCTCATTCATAAACCAATCCTAGATGCACTTGTGCATATACAGATTTCACTGCAGTCAGTGACAGAAATCAGAAATAAAAGTGAACTTGACCTGAACTCAGTGTTTGGTATGTCTTAATTTCTCTCCCCTTAAGCAAGTCAGATGATTTGAAGTATCTGTTACACAGGCATGCTTCTTTCAAGCATCATCACCACTGTGTTATTTACACACCTCCAAGGACTAGCTGAGATTTATTTGCCACAAAAAAATTCTCAGTATTGCAAGCATAACATCAAAAAATAATCCTAACAAACAAAAAATTGTAAAGAATTAAAAAAAAAAAAAATCCTACCTGGTAACCATAAAAGAAACAACAGAAAAATTTAGCAACCTGTTTCCAACTGCGAGTGCCTACACTGCAAAAGACAGAAGCAAGACTACTCTGCGGGGCTGTGTTGAAAAGACACCAAAAATGAAGGCAAGGATGGTTTCAGACTGGCTCTTCAGGGACCACCAGACAATACCAGGTGGGTTGATGCAGAGGGGAGTACCATGGCTGATGACTTCAAGAGGATTTCAGTTTTTAAATGTTATTCTAGGTATTGACCAATGTTGTCTTACTTTTCTAAGCTCATGTTGACAGGTTAATAGCATGGATTTAAGAGAACTCAATAGCACAGGGCATACATCATCGACTGGAAATTTCCTACATTCCTACAAGTGTCCAACAGCACAGTCCTAGCTTTCAATTTCAAAGTGCAGAAGTATGGGTAGATATAACTTCAGTAGGACTTGTACTCTATGAAAGACAATTTTCAGAGTGTGGATCTCTCACAGCCATTTTGCCAAAATATGGGATTTTTAAGGTCTTGATATAGGGTCTTCTAAAGTGAATTGTTCTGACAGTACTGAAGATATCAAGAGCTTTGAGGCAGATGTTCATAGGTCTTCTATAATGAGCTCCCACAAGAATTTGAGGGCCTTTAACATTCAAAACCAAGGCTCTCATAAACTCAAAAGTACAACAAAAAGAACAACAAAATCATCACACTCTGAGGTGAGAGAATAGAAACAAAGAAGAATTACTCAAATCTTTTGTCTTGGCATGGATCTGTGCAGTAATCACTATTTTCAGCTTTGGCTTTGATCATCCAGTGATCTTCTGAGGTGCAGCAGATTTGGCTCAGACTCCCACTTGCCTCAAGTAGAGGACACATCTCCTCAGATGTAAATTACAGGCTCCTGGATCATTCCTGTGACCATTGCACTTCCTGTACTTGATTGCCTGTGAAAGCTTTCCTCCCTGCAAGCTGGCTCAGCAGCTTCTCCAGGGAAGAAGGAATTTCTGTCTTCCTCTGGGAGGGAATCTGAGCCCTTTATGGCATAGAATACAAACTGAGAACCAAACTAGAATAAAATTTCTCACAGGTGGCAAAAATACAGTGCATTCTTTCATACATTTCCAAGTTGGTATTTAAATTTAAAGTTTAAGATAGATTTGACTTCTCATTCAAAATATTTTCTTTCAAAACTTTAGCATCAAGTTTACTTCAGAAGTGCTCACTCTACCAACTAAACACTATAAATACACAAATATTTTGCAAAACATAACCTTGAAAAAAACTTTTCTAAAATAGCTTTAAAATTACTGACTCTCTGGCTTTTGACCAAGATGACAAGTTAAGGAAATAAGATCACACTTCAAAAAAGCATATAAACCCATTTATCTCTAAGACTAAATGTAGTAGAACTCTAACTTCTATACCAAGACTATGCAGGACATACAAAGTTGTGAAAGGACTGAACATTTCATTTAATTTGTGCAACATAGTCAAAAAACGAAACACACATCCCACGTGGTTCATTCTTCACGAACAATTAAACACAACATTCATCTATCACTCTGCCACATTTCCCTGTTCCATCAGTGATAACTGCAGCTTTTGTGAGTGCAGCACATGGAAATCATAAATCACAAATCCCTTGTATTTTTGGTTGTCTGTGCACAAGCTTTGGGCTACAGGACAGGTAAAAAACAGGGAACCACAAGCAAATCTGTGACTTTCATTTTTATTGAAGGAGCACTGAAAAGCCACAGGGCTAGACATTAGAACTACAGACAAGGTCCCTGCAAGATAAAAAATTTTAACTTACAAAGAACAAGGAGGCGAATGCATGCACAGAATAGTAAAGATCAAATCCCCCATTTCCCCACCCACAGATCAGCCCAGTGTCATTCTTTTTGGTTTTTTTTTTTCCCCAACTCTAGATACTCCAAACAAATCCAACAGGCAGGGAAGGTCCTGCAGATCTCAGTCTGTTCACAAATGTTCAGGCCTCTGTTTCCACAGAAAACTATTCTATATAAGCTGATCTTTAGCAATGGACTGTGAAGCCAGGAGGTACTTGGAGTCTCTGTTACTCTTAAAATAAACCAGCACAGGTTGCAACCGAGCAGAACAAAACATATAGTTCCCATTCTTTATATACATCAGGATCTTTGCTCCCTGATGCTCATGTTTCCCATCACCACCCTTTAACTATTGTATGATCTGAGAGTTGGGGGCTATTGCTAGGCTCTCCACTGAGAGACACACCTCAGTGTCAGCAGGAACATGCTGCCTACCACTTCTGCTGTTCCCACTCAGCCCTTGCCTTTGGAGCAGTGAGTGAACTGCTTATTGCCCAATGTGTAAAATGGAAGTGGTTGGAGCATGAATAGCCCAGGAGAATACAGAGAGTGAAGCCTGAAGAATAGCTCCTCTCCCCTTGTCTCCTCTGCTCACGGCTGGGGGCTGCCAGAGCTATTCAGGGGGGCTTTGAAGCCCTGCTGGGATAATTGCTTCCTTTTCAGTAGTTTCTTGCTGTTCCTCTCAGATGTTAGGGTGGGTTTAAACTCCTGGCACAGATTTTGTTGTTGTTAAAGGGCATTGTAAACTGCACCAATGGAAAAGGTGGAGAGAGAAAAAAAGTGGCTGGAAGCAAGGAGAAACTGTTCCGGGCACTGTACATATCAGCTGCTTGACTTTTTCCATTTGTATTTACAAAGTAAAGGTAAACAAAATAGAAACTATGGAAATCATGGTCTCCTGTTCATGGCAGTTTGCTATTGGTGGAATGGGACTGCAAAAAAGGCAGAGAAATTGAAGTTACTCAGCACTATCATTTCCCCTGATGTTCTTGAGGCTGCATGCCTCATCTTTGACATCATCTGTAGGAACAGTGGAAAAAACCCACCACATAATAAATAGGAATATATATTTACATATAGCTAACAACGTTATCTGATCAGATTTAAGTTCCTTTGGAATGAATTACCTTTTTATGTCAGCAAAAAGGAAGTTAAAAACACCAATTGCATTCCCATCTCCCTTAAACCATAGAAACAGCCAAACTACACTTCCAAAACAAAAGCAAACCCAGTTGTTCAGTCTAAAGTAAGCACTTTTAAAGACATGACTGTTTATTTGCCTAGGACTTAGCATGACAAACAGAAAAGAAGATACACTTCTGTATTTAAAAAGACTCATCCACCTAACATTCTGGTCAAATTTTTCAAAAGTAGATGGTAAAAGTTAGGAACCCTTGGCCACTGGTAGGGTCAGCTGTAGTCAACACTGAAGACTATCAGATGGACATACTGACATGGCCAGCTAGCTGAGTCTGAAATTCTGCTTTCAGAATCTGTTCCTGAATGCAGATCACCAAAAGGTGCTGCCTGTAGCCCATAGAATGCAAAATTCCCTAGGCTCCATCCTCACTGATTAGGGACCACTTCCAAATGGGATGAGTAAAAGTTGCTCTGAGCTGGACCACTCCTGAGACACTCTGTGAATCCAGTCAGCACCCCAAATACATAAAAATATTATTTAAAAAAATATTTATGAATGGCATTTTTCTGCAAATCTTTCCTTTGCTAACTTGCTTCTCATGCTGATGAACCTCAAGGATAAGTAAGGAAAATGCTGCAAAAGCACTCAATGAAAATTGCTGGGGAAAGTTGACATATGAGAACAGACATGGAAGACAGTATTTAAAGGACTGTCTTGATTACAGCTACAAAAACTGAAGACCTTATGAATAAGCTTCCTTTGTCTTCTTCCTAGTTTTCAAACACATACAATAACAGGATCTACTACTACTGCAATATATAAACAAAATTAACTACCCTGGTATCCACACTAGAGTACACTCTTCCAGAAAATTTTGCTAAGAGAGAATTTACCTCAGATGAAATGTTTATTCCAACACAGATCCACTGGTTTCACTTACTTATGTACAGAAAAGGTAAAGAAATGACACTTGCTACCCTTGCAAATTCACATTAAATGGACAACTAATACTGCAGTTTTCAAACCCCAAATAAACACAAAGAAATTGTGGCAAAGTTCTAATAATACTGAAGCATTGTAAGCATAAAAACAGTTCAGATGAGTTGAGATGAGTTCATCAACTATGCACTTTATTTTGCATTATACTATGAGACATTATATTTCAATGTACTTCATACAGAGTTTTTCTAATACAGCTATATTGTTGACTTTTTTTAAAAAGCAAATAAAACCAAATTCTACCAAAATGACCACAGAAGTAATCATCCTGATGATTCTGTTTCAAATAGCTCCCTATGACACACATGACAAAAGTGCCATAAAATCATAAAAGTTTTGTCCTGTGAAGAGATCCACTTTCAGTGGATTGCAATGAAATACTACATATTTTCCCTGGACCTGACATTAGTCAAGAAATGTTCGGTAGGATACCATATTAATATTTCTACTATATCTAAAAAAAATGCTTAAATGTTCTTAAATTTCTGAATACAGAAGTTCTGGAAAATCCTATTATATTAAAACTTTCATTCAAGACTGGTAAGAACTAAAGCATAAATACTGCTCTATGGGTATTAATACTACTCTTTTGAACACCCATGCAAGGAACAAGGTGAAATGCAGGCCATTCTATACAGAGAAGATTAAAATAATATATTTGCTGTATCTAGACTTGTTTTTTATAATGTGTTATATTTTGATCCAGGCTCATCCTGCACACAGAGAAACTGAAATATAACCTAGTAAACTATGTGCTACTTGGGATTAAAAGTAATCTACTTCATTACCAGAAATAAAAATTGCATTGGCATTCTCCACTGCACCTGAAGAAATAGGTCATCTTTACCTTACAGAACTTTTCAAAATTAGCTACTGTCAATTCTTCAATAAGAATACATGGAAATAACTTGAAGCAATATAGGAGAGACTATAAAACTGATTTTGGTTTCTATTCCTTGCCTTATTTCATGAACGCAGAAGTGACAGCCATTAGCAGTATCCAGAAGTAGATCTGATCTATGTTTTTTATCAGAGTACAGTCTTGGGGGAAAAAATAATGAACACTATTCAGAGCACACTTATAGGGTACAATGGATTAAAATATTTAGAAAATCCATGCCAACAGATTTCTCTTATGAAAAGAGTTCCCTTGACCAGGTATCAGTCCCACCGACATGAACAGTATTTGCAAAGATAATTTTCTGGGTGAACAAACCAAAACCCATCTTAATTATAACTAGTTAATTATCTAACACTGTACCTTAGTAAGACAAATAAACACAGTATCTTTAACCTGTCAGTAGCTAGAATTTATCCTGCAATGCCAGAACTTTTTTCTGTCATCACACACTCTTGCCTCTGTGCAGCTACGTAGTACTTTAAGCAACAGTTCAGATATGAATCTGCCCATTTTCAAAGAAAATGCTTCCTCATCTTTTTTCCTTTTGCTATAGCCATATAGTTATCTTAACAATTTTAAAAAAACATAAATAAAGCTATAAGTTTTAAAATTTCAAGTCTAATTTATCAGAAAGTTAGGAAAAAACAGAATTGATTCCCCCAAAATCATCAAAACATACACCAATGTGAACACAGTGAGAGACTGAGGTTTCTGTTTAAGTTATATGAAACACTGACAAAGGCTCCAAATGAACAGGTATTTTGAACATCACAAGCTGTAATGATGTGTTAACCCTGGTGACAGTCAGAACAGAAAGGTCAAAGGTTCAGCTGGCATCCCTGGGGGTGATCATTCAAGGTGAATTTGAGACTCATTGACAGAGGAGCACTGTAAAACTGACGCTGCAATCTAAGAAACATATATGTTAAAAAGATGAAGAACTGCCTTTTTCTTGAACTTTACAGAGCAGTAAAAGAAATGGCCTTTTGTTAAGATGGTTAATGTAAGGACAACACAGTTTGTGACCAGCTGAAATCCTAAACGCAAACATTTTCTGAGGTTACCCTCTATTTTTGAATCAGCAGGCTTACAAGTTTGGTTATTCTGGTTGTTCCAGATATCCTTAATCTTGCAAACTTTAAAATCTATTTCCCCATGTCCTACTTAAAATGCCCATATTACTAAGCTTAAGGTTTCTCCTCCTACTGAAAAAACCTGTTACAGCAATCAACATTTGTTAGCTTCAAGAATAACAGATTCAACAGATGACCTCTTATACCACTGAGGCCTTTGATTTTGTATGACAAAAGTGAAGCAACAGCTTTCACTTCCAGTTGGGTAATTCTTAATATTAACGAATTACAAATACAAAAGAGACTGCTAAGTCATATAACAAGGACATTTTCTTAACAGAAAGTCTTCGTAAGACAAAACTAAGAATGAATAAAACTCCATAAAAATCCAGCTGGCAAAAGGAAAATAACGTAACATCAAACAAGCCAATAACAATAAAAAATGAAGCAGTAACAGAAACAGCAGCATAAAGATGAAGACTGTCAATTCATTTAGCACTTCAAGAAGGGGCCCTCTTCTTTGCTATAATTATACTATATACTTGCTTGGAAAGGCTGAAGTATCAGATTCACTGTAGACAATGGTAATATTCACACTGACTTAAGTAATGTCAGAATTTAACACTGAGAGTTCATGATGTGAACAAAGTATATTTTACCAAAATATACTAACCATAGCCATTGCGAATACAAATTTCTCAGGAGTTATAATCATATAAAGTATATACAATAAAGACATTCCTAGCTTACTAATAAACTTTTGAAATCCTTGAATACAGGGGTCAGTAATTTCACAGGTTCCAGGACACTTCAGCATATAACTTGAACAGTAAAGAAATGTTTTCTTTCAAATAAAAAAAAAATCACAAAATATTTGTAGCTGTGCTAAATCCTGGGTGTTGCACAATCACCAATACCTAGAGTGGAGCATAGCCTGAGTATGTAAGTGAGAATATTATTCCATTGTTTTGTCTACAAAAAAGCCTATTCATTATTTAGAATGTAATAATACTTTACAATTCAGCAAAGTGGCACACCACAGTTTTGTTGAAATAGTGTCAGGCTGCTTTACATGTATGAATGAATTCAGTCCCAAGACTCATGAAATGCTGAATAAGAAGCACTTATCAACTTCAAGGCTTGCCCAGAATCACATAGAAAGGTTGCAGCAGCCAAGCAATCTGCTTTGCTTAGCTTGCAGACTTTCTACCTCAAGGCAATCTTTACTGGACAATAATTTTCTCTGTAAATGTTTTGCAGTTCACTTTTAAAAACTGTGTTGCAATGACTGTACCGTCGCATGGTAAAAGCAGGTCACCTTTAATTCTGTTCAGTACACAGCTCTACCAGGGAGTACTTGTTCCTGGAATACCTACCAGGAAGCATAAAATAGCTTCAATTGGATACCTGCAGCTTCTGTGGTAACACTTTACCCTGAACAAGCAATTTTTTTCCAACTTGATTTGCACCAGGTCTTACCACAGAGAAATGTTTAAACTGAAAGCAGAGTTAAAACTAGTCCTAAAAGACAAATTATTTCACTTCTGCAGAGTCTGAAGTTTCTACCACAGTGGAGGGAAGCCTCTCAACATCGTTCGCTATCAAACACTTGGCATTCTGAATACAGAGACACTTGGAAAAGCAACGATTGAGCCATAATAATTTTATTCAGGGATCCAAACTTCACATTTTGTGTGGGAAAGCAAAGCTACTTAGCCATACATCTCTACGGCTAGCTTCAAAATTAAATATATTCCACGTAGCACTACAAATATTTCAAGATCTACACCAGGAGAGCATCTTCCCTGGAAAGTTTGTGAATTTTATTCTCTCCTAAACATATAGGTAGAAGAACTTACTCACTTTTCCCCTCCTATCTCTGTGTAATTTATTCTTTCCCATGCAGCCAGAACCAGGAGGGCTAGGAGAAGTAAGTACACAACTGACAACAGCAGCAAAGAGCAAAAGGAAAGCTCTTGAGTTAGAAGCAAATGAGCATAATTAGATCCAAATAGAACCAACCACCCACACTTCCATGGTAAATAAAAGACAAATATTTATGTGACTGTGTGCCAAATAGATACTTCTTAGATAATCATTTTTCAATAGAAATAAAAGATCAATTAACTGCTCAATGCAGCATGAGCATTACTGTGAATTGTTATAGCTAGGGAACCAAAGTAGCTTGTTTTCCTTTTAAGGAGAGCAATCATAAAAAGGCAGACTTGGTCTTGTATAATATTACACAGGAGTCTGGAATAACACCCTGCAATGTGTATGTTAGTCCCACACTACTGCACATGGTGAATATCTGAGCTTGGCAGTAAGTAATTGTTGAGTATATTATTACCTGGAGAGAGAGAAGTACTCTGTTGGGTCGAGGAAACGCAAGAACTGAAAATTATTATTTTTGAAGTGCTGTGATTTGGACTAGGCTTTTCATATAACCAGAAGCATCACAGGAAACTCAGTAAGGCAAAACTATCCAAACAAAGTGAAATAAGCAAAAATGAAGTTGACAGAACTTTCAAAAAGTAGACCAAAAAATCAAAGCAAACCAAATGAGAAGCTCTAATCACTTACATCTGTTCATGGCTCCAAAAATGGGCCCTGTTCTCTACTATTTTTATTCTACATTTTTCTTTTGATTATGAGAACATAATATGTGCAAACTCAGCACACAGATTGTTGAGGTTTTATTAAACATGCTTTTAGAGTTAGTGTCATTTTTACTTTACAAAACTAATTCCTAAAGAAAGCATGATACACAATAAAGGCTTAGTTAGCAGTTATCCGATATTTAGATTTTAAGTGACAACATGTGGCTGCTGTGGTGTGCAAGGAGCTAGGAATATCAAAAATGCCAAGAACAATCAAGTCTATAAAGTCCACTGGAGACTTTCAAGAAGAAAAATGTACTTTTGTTTTTTTTTCCCCTTCCCTCCAAATGGAGAGGGTTTCAGTGTTTGGAAAATAGCAGAGTGAGGAGGTGGGTTGCTTCACTTCACCAATTCAGACTTGACACATACAATACACTGATTTCTGAAGGATATTTGTGTGTTACAAATTCTTTCATCCTTTACTAATGGAAATATGTCTGTACACAAGTATAGAGCAAACTCATATTCAGTGAAAATAAAGTAAAATCCTCAAAGGTCTAGAAGTCTGCATGAAAGAACACTGGAATGCAGAAAATTTTTAGTGCTTTTTTGTACTTTTGATCTGTCGGGATTCCAAGTCCCACATCCAATAGACTGAATACTCTGAACTTGTTTTCTGCCTGTACACAGTGTGCACACTTCCCAATCTGAGTCCTAAAGTTTGGTGTGTCAGATTCATAAAAGGCATTAAAATATGAATCTTCAAATATTGCTTTGTTTCTCATTGCTTTTGCTCATGATGAGGAAACTGAACAAGGAACACAGCACAGCAGTCCCTAGAGTGGAGAACAGTGTTTCTGGAAAGGGATTTTTAACTTACAGGAGGATTTCCACACTCTACATGTAGGCTTTCCACACAGATGATGAAGGGAGAGAAGAATTAACTTTCTAAATCCAATCTTCCTTTTTACTGTGCGTAATATAAGCAAAGGCTCCTTTCCTGACTGCTTAAAAAAACTAACCAAACAAAAATGTTTCTTTTTCATTAAGAGAATAAAATGAATGAAGAAATAATTTCCCTCCCACATCCTTTCTTCATTTCCCTTACCCATCCCAAAAAAACCCCAACAACCAGACTCTCAGCCAAACAAAACAAAGAATTTACTTTCTCAGCATAATAAATCACCTTTGTTCCTAACTATTCAAATCATGAAGTCCTACATGCTCTGGATAGCTCAAGTAAACTCATTTGAGATAACAACCACCTGTTTTCATTAATTATTTTTTAAGGAAAAGCTTCCCAGACTCCATTTCTTTAATTTCATATGGTCCCAGAGGTTCATAACTCTCAATAACTCAATTTAACAAGAAAATCCTGATAGTCTAATGCCTACGTCTGTCAAAGTCTCAAAACTCAGATATCTAACACGTACTCTAGTTGCTGCAGGCATTTATTTTCTTTTAGTATCTAGGTCATCAGTTCATGATTAGGGGCAAAAGAAATCCATGAAGAATTTTGACTAAGTGACAGGCTTTCAAATTCCTTTAAGCCCACAGTGAATCTGCAAAAGAACTTCATTCTTCTTCACTTTACCTTTCTATTCAGAAGTAGAAATCAGTGTAAAATAAAGCTCAGCATAGAAAAATACATAATACTTCACATTAAAAGAGTATTTTTCACTACTGCTGGGTACAACAATACCAAGAACACACGGTTACACATGTCTAATGCCTAACATTTTAAGTGGTGAGAAAACAAAATAGCTGAAGAAATGATGCCAAGGAACCGATGCAAAGGATCATTTTTGAAAGTTGCGAGAAAAAATCAGAAGAAACAGATATTCTTGGGTATAGAAACAATATGACCAGCAATAACTTGGCTTTAAATGCCAGCAATTAAATCACCATAATAAGTGTTTTCATGTAATATTGAATTATGATGAATTTTAATCCCATACATCTCATAACCCTTAAACAGTAGATTCCACTATTACTAGGGATGCCCTTGGAAACTCAGATCCGTTTGTTTCTAGATGCAAAACCTAGTCTCTGTGATAGCCATCACAAGCCTACAGAATCTGGTGCCCTCCCCACCGATGTTCACAGCTGTTTGACACTCAGTCACCTTTCTGCCCTCTGTCATGACGTTCTTTCCCTTTTCACTAATTGCATAGATCAATATTATCCAGAGATGTCAACTGAAAAGAAACATCACATCAGCTGGGACCAACGCATGGTTCATCCCGTCCTACGCTTTATCCAGCAACCTTGCATAGAAAATTCAGAGTTAATATGAGCCATTTAAACCAATTAGAACACTATCAGCCATTGAGCATGTCTCAAGACCTTTAGACTAACGGGTTTTTTCTTCACCATTTTTTTGCAACATACATCACACTAATGGAGAAAGCATCTTGTTCCCCCAAAGAATTATTCAGGATAGCTGAATGTGTGAGTACCGAGAAGGAAGGGAATGTCCACATGGGTGTTTTCAGGCCATTTGCTTTGGCTTGGTACGTGGAGACCTTAAGCCAAGGCAAGCTCATTTTGCCCTTACCCTCAGCACAACAGAAGCTGTGTGGCCCTATTAGTACAATACCGTGCTGGAGTGATCCAGCCTGTCTCCCAGCACGGCTTGTTAGCTCAGGCTCGGCGCCACATTAACCGCTGCCATATGGCTTCTGGTCGAGTCAAAGAGTGAACCAAATGAGATCACATCTGCCTGACAAAACCTGAGTAGCTATGTTCTTTAAAATGGCAAACCTGCAAAAAGCTGCCAGGAGAGAAGCTTGTAACAGGTTCGGATTTTTGAACCGCATTTACTTCAGAGCCCGGAGAAATTCAAGCCCTCGCTATTAAAAGCTGTGGTCAGGCTTGGAAGCTGCTCGTGGATGTGTTAGAGATTAAAAGTTTTGTCTCAAAGAGCTGAGTCTGAAAAATGGTGCGAGCATGGTAAGACTCCAGATAACATGGAATAAGAGAAGGAGGAAAATAAATAATTTAAAAAAAAGTATGCTCAATGTTTTATCTTCTTTCTGTTAGCTCAGGCTATTAATTTTTTAAAGCCTTCCAAGATGAGCAGGGTCCTCTGTTGAAGAAGATGATGTGTTTTAGGGATCAGCCAAAAAATCCACAATATACAAAACGATGTGACAAATGCTAACCCAGGATTAAGCTGCCACTGAAAAGAGATACGTGGTACAAAAAAAAAAAAAAAAAAAAAAAAAAAAAAAAAAGAGACACGGGAAGCAGGCGCACAGAAGATGATACTCTGTTAACTCTTTGAACACAGAAAGAGTGGCTGTGCAGATGTGGAAACTCAAATGGTTTAGACACAGTAGCAGAAAAGGCAGGCATGCAGACAGAATTGAGGAGGAAGATGGGAAAGGTGCCCTGATGGTAAGGCAGGGGACAACCAAAGCACATGCCATGGTCAGAACACAAAATAGTGATGATCCAGAATACATTTTGAATGATTTGTGAAATCTGGAGAGCAGAGAGATTCCAGCAGGGCTACAGGGACCCTGAGACAGAGCTTTAAGCATGAATACAGAAAAAGAATGTCATATTTTGAAAAAGCTTAGATGAAGAAACAGCAGGACTTAAACCATTCTCACTATCCTTTCAGGACAGCTGGGTTTTCTAAATTATATTTCATAATCTTTACATTTTTTTTTCCTCTTGGGGTGCCAAATAGACTCACAGCAGTTCCAGTTGTGTTGCCAGAGGAAGCAATGATAATAGCAGAATATAGATCAGTAACAAAACCTACTCTTGATCCTCAAGGAAGCCACCATTGTAGAGAACAGGAGACGGAGTTTAAAGAGAAGTAGAGTGGGAGGCCAGCCCTCTCAGGGAGTGAGAAAAGGAGACAGAATTAAGAAAATGACCTGGGATGAAAGGAAATTGCTGAGCAGCAACAAAGACATATTGGGAATCAAAAGAAAAAATACACTGCTTTCTAACTCTCCTGGGGCACATAGGAAATTGCTGCTTACCCTTTAATCTGCCCCCCAAAATAAAAACAATTAAAATGAAATAAAACTCCAAGCTGTAGGTACTTTCTATACCCCTTCTCCTCACCCTAATTCCTTTGTGTTCTGCATACCCAGGCAATGACCTTCATGCAGCTTTCCATAGGACAGACTAGGATACCAGTAGCATCACATCAGAAGGAATATACAACCTTTTACTGTGTCTCTAAAATACATAATCTGGGGAGAATAAGATGTTAAGAAATTAACGATTAATAAACTAATGAAAAAGAGAGGAGGGTAGAGAAAAAATGAGAAATGGAGAAAAAAGGATAAACATCTTGAATTAATTTGGAGTGTCACTGTAACAGGATGGCTTGTGTCAGAAACATCACTGTTTTAAAAGTTTTAAGACTGTTACTCCTGCAGAGCATGTAGCAACAAATTCAATAAGTTTTTGTTTCATTTTTCTCATTTCACCTCCCCTATGCAACTTTTCCCAATGAAATTTAACTATAGAAGGAAAGGTCCCTTTCCTAAACAGGGAATTCACGTCTGTTTTTTCCACTGCTTCCTCCAATACAAACAACCCTTTCTCTTTTCTTTTTTAACCAACAGACATAGTAATTTCTTTCATTTATTTTTTCTTTCTTTTTATGACCAAGATCAAACTTGGATCACCTATGTAGTTTTAAACTTCCCAAAGAACAATGAGAAGAATAAACCAAGTTCTCATGCAGAATGAACCAAATTCTCTTTGACAAAAAATTAACGAAAAATTGGGAGCAAATAAATAAATTATCTTCCCAGGGATGGTACCTTTAAGGAGGTTTTTCTGTCACAGCAGAAAATAAGAAGCTTTGTTTTCACATTCTGTAGAAAACATTTTCATCAGTCACATGTAAAAACAGCACTGTGCAAGACACAATAAATGCTTCGTATTTGTTATGTATTATATAAGGCCAGGAAATGAAACAGGAATCAAGAATTCAAGTTACAACTTATCTAAAATAAGAGTAAGTTATTCAAAACTGTTGATGTCACGAGACAGCCACACAGAAAAGGAATGAAAACCTCTATGCATTATTCATTCTGTAACTTTGATCTTAAAAGCTAAGAAACTTGAACAAGGAAAGATAAATGGCTTTTCAAGCTTTTCTTTAAAAATCAAATGAGGATGATTCAGGATAAATGATAGATAAGAGTTAATACGAAAGAGGGGGAAATTGCAATCACAGTGCTGCACCAAGTTTCAATGCAAAGGCTTTGCTTTTTGTACTCAATTACAAAGGATTTCTTTTTTAGGTACCAGCATCCTTTTCATGTATATGTAAAAGATTTTACCTATTAAAATTTCATGTTCAGTATGCATAGCTTTTTTCTTCTACCACCTACACTGTGACTTCATGTGAACAATTAGGAAGCTTTCTGAAGCGTGGGCCACTACTTGCCATGAAGTCTAAAGAGAAGCATCTGTAAAATACTGACCTCCAAACCTGCCTCAAACATCAACTTTTCTCCAGAGCTTATGCAAGACATGTATACATTCTCCCACTGGGAATGTATTGATGATTACACGTACTCATATTGCATCCTGATTTTACCAAGGCTTAGTTAATTATGCAAGCATTGTCCCTAAAATAAGAGATTAACTGTGAGAGAGATCCAAAAGCACATGGAGGTTGCCCTGTCTAGGTGGGAGATCCACAAAATCCTCTTTGAACACTTTCCACTCTTGAGAGTCTATAATTACTGTCAGTTTTTGCCTAAAGATATGCTCAAAGGCCCCATCATATTGGTTAGATCACTGATGTCAGCATCTTAAGCACGGGCAATGGCATTTGGGATTCTCAAAGAAGGTGGAGCAGCAACACAGTTCCTCAAGGCCAGCTCGAAGCAAACCTAATGCAGACAGACAATACTGTGTTCATTACAAATCACAGCACACCAGCCATTTACATTAAGAGCAAAGCCAGAGGAAGAGTGCCTTAACATGACAGCATACAACAGAATAGGGGGTTTTGCTTCTCTGAAGTTCCATATTGTTACCTCCACCCAACCAGTTAGCCCTAACCAGATAATAAGACTAAGTCTAGATGGCTGGGAGAAAAAGGTGAGTGGATGCAGAAGCAGATTGTGAGTTGAAGGAAACAGGGACTGAGGTGAAAAATTTCATTGCAGTGTGTGGTAGGAAGGCAGTGGGGAAATGATTAGAAAAGCAGCAGGAGGTTTTGGGGCACAACAGGAAGATATATAATGGGGTATTCACAGGCTTACAAGCAATTTTGGGGCAACTGCTGTGAGTGCCCAAGTAAGTCATTGCTAAAGGTACTTGTGGCCACTGATGCTTCTGCCAAGTGCACCTAGACAAAATACATTGGGCAAGACCAAGCCCAGTGATTACAGCAGCCAGCAGAAACCAGACTGACTGTACTTCTTCCTCAGCCCCAGGGAATGCAAACTGGTGGCTTTCAGTGCCAAGGCAAGTGCCTGAAACACGTGGCTACCTCCTAATGACACTAGGCTAGCATGCAAAGGAGATGGCTAGACTGATGGGGTTATGAGCAGGCGTGTTCCTGGTGAAGATATCTGGAAGCCCAAAGTCTTGGCCTAGATCTTTGCTCCAAGCAATATGCAGATTTATGTCTGGCAAGACAGCAATTCCGTGTCAACATCACTAAACTCTGGGAATACACTGAGGAACTTCCCCACCCTGGAGTGCTCCCTTCCCTCTTACTCAGACATGGCCTTACATCTTTTTTTCTCCACCATGTCCCAGCTCCAAGAGGAGCATCAGACAGCCTCTTCTAGTACCAACAGAACATTTCAGAAACGGAAAAATAAATTTTAATTTTACCTTGCTCACTGTGAGACATAAAAGGTATTCACTAGACTGCGTTGAAACACTCTTTTTCAGCTGTGTGTATTATTGGAGGGATTCTTGATTCTAGTAATCCCAGGAGAGAAATTAATTAGATGACCACAGAATTGCACTAGTTCTGCTCTGGCCTCATAACTGTTTTTCAGTTCAACAAATTCAGTTAAAGATAAGCATTTTCTTCACATGCAAGACTGTCATTCAGACCTCCTTTTCAATTTAGGGAGAGTGATTAGCCACACTACACCATGCACATGCTTTCATACAGTTGTGTGAAGAAGGCACGTGAGAAAAATTGTGTTTAGCCCCAATGCACTCAGAAAACTGTTTACAGATAGCATATTCAAGAGCAACGAGAAAAAAAAAAATATTTGGATGATGATTCTTCATCAGATGCACTCGGCAGACACTGAGGAGCCTAGACCCAGTCTGTCTTGTGCTAAAACACCAGCACTGGGTAAGCTATGCTCAACAAAAATGTCTGTTCCTGTAATCCCCCTCACAGATAGCTGTGCCCATACACTTTCATTTCTTAGTTGTTCCATTCCCTACTGTTTATAACCCCAAAACACATATAAATTTATTTTTCTTCAAAGCACATTTATTTGCCCTAAAAATGGACCAAAATACGCAAAGACTACTTTGATTTTTACCATCTCACCAACATACATATATTGATTTCCTTAACCTCAGCAGGACAAAACCAAATATTTTCTTTTTACTGCATACCAGAAGAAGTTGTGCCTTATCTTGGATCATATTTAACTGCTGTTTATCTATGCCTCTTGCTTCAAACTATCTGTCAGGAATGAAGCTACTGCCTCTATTGCACTGGCACCCTTAATCAGTGATTAAAGCCCAGCTCTGCTGACTCAAAGATCTACAACGCCATTGCAGATGAGGAAAAAAGCCTCCATATATTAAAATTAAGGTTGCTTCCTCGACATATCATCCTCTTGAAGAAAGTCTAATATGAATCAAAAAAGAGACTTCAAGCATCATCCCTTATTAAAAAAGATAATTAAAAAGTACAGTCTTAATGTTTATTTTAAATACCTTTTCAGAAGGGGAAGTATAAATATTAAACGCTTTAAACAGCTTTTGACACTTATGTAACCCTCTTTAAATGGCAATGCATCAAAGATCTACAGGCCTTTAAGAATAAAAACAACTGGGAATGCTTTAGAAACGGAGCCACTAAAGTATTTCCATTAACAGTGGTTATTAAACTTTTTTTTTTTTAAGAAAAAGGTGGATTTAATGCAAAAACGAAATATACTCCTTACAGACCAACAAACTTCATCTCAGCTGTTGTACTCTTCTTTTTTTTTTGCTCCTAATGCTAAAATGAAATGGAAATGACCTGAAGGAGATAAGCTAACTAAAATTAAATAATTCTAAATCATATTTCAATTTTTTTTTTCTCATCTGTCCTTCAGTATGTTGTCCATTCCAGGCCCCAATCTCCCCTGCCTCCCAGCCACTAGAGTGAGATAATACAGATGGTTGCTGCAAAGCTGTTAAGACATCCATCTGAATACCTATTTATCCACTTGGCAAAATCCTGCTACAGCTGTAAGTGGATGCAAATCAGCATTACAATGCAGCTTCAGTCTCTTGCCTGTGTGAGAAAGTGCTGCTTAAGACAATGCCAGGGAAACAGGACATAAATGAATGCAGTTGAGCTGGCTGTCATAACAATGTTATTTTACACCTCGGAAAACAAACACACACTCAGGGATGTGAAACAAGTGTGTATCTACACCTACCTCAAAACTCATTTTCATTTGTTTGTATTGGAAACAGAAACTGGTAACACAATATAACTCCACAAGATGTCATGGTGGAAGAATACTAGGAGGTGAGCATTTGATACAGTCACCAGAAAGGGAAACCAAACTGAGGGGCTTCATTCTGTTATATAATAAATACAGGTGGCACTGCCAGTGATAGCTGCTTTTGTTCTGCATATGTCTTTGTTCTGGCAGCTGGAAGAAGTGCAGTTTTCATGTATAATGAAAGAAATTTAGTTAATAGGCCATACCTGAAAAACCTTCAAGAGAATAAGTCACAGCAATAGGAAATGCAAGCTGAGAGAGCATTTCCTGAAGAAAAAAGCAGCACTGGAATCTTCTCTTTATCTTAGGTCAATTGACTTGGCACAGTGGGAAGGAGATTTGAAAAGGAAATTGCAAGTTCTTAGCAACTATGATTGGAGGAATTAATAGCCAGCAATCAGTATAGGTTCAGTGGGGTACTTAAAAATTTAAATGTATGCATATGCCACAACTATTGAATGCCTGAGCTTTGTCTTGTTTGTAAAAAACATGTAATAACAGGTGATTTAAATCTCAAACAAAAATGGTAATTTTTTTACTTAGGATGCTGATGTTCAAGTATTCTTCCATTTAAATTTCCCTCATTTCAGCATACAGTTGAGGTATATAAATTGTATGTGCCTCTGATCTTGTTTTATGCTAGTAATCCTCCCAGTACCAACAGGATCCTATATAGTATAAGCTTTAAGATTATACAGCTCCTCACCATATGGAAAGATGTTTTGTATCACCACATTGGAAGCATATAAATGATTTTTCAACTCCATTTTTTATTGCCGTTTCTTTGAGCCATTTAGGCTCACTAGCTTGTTGTTTCATGTCTAAAATTAGAAAAAGGATGGTTTTCTGATTTGAGAAGCTGCTTTATATCCACACTCTTGAATAATCACATGCTGTTTTTACTGAACTGCAGATACAAACAAGTATGACAGCACCTCTAATGAGAAAACAGCTAAATTTAAGACAACAGGATAGGCCATCATTTCTCTAAAGAAATGTGACTATATTCCAAAAGCATTTTCATCCTTTTGAATACAATGCACAACCTTTCTGCATGGATTCTTCTCAGCAGACTTGCAAAAGGTCTCACCTAGACTACTAGTAGCTCCTCTTTCCAACTAAAGATGGCAGATATTATATGCTGTAGAAATTTGTAAGTGGATAAAGGGCAAGAAAATTATAGAGCAGTGAGAAATACAAAGAATTTCTTTTCCACAAACTTAAAATTTCTCTGAGGAAGAGGAGAACATAGGTTTTGCATGGTCCTCTTTAACAAGCAAATGCATATCCTGCAGGGAAGTAGTGTGAGACCAGAGGATCCATTCCAAGCCAAATGCAAACGAGCATCTGAGACAATTCCTAGAAAGTACAGAATGGCTGGATGCCCACATGCTCAAGAGACTACTAATTTTATTCTAATTGATCTTTGCATTATTTGAAAAACTTTTATACTTACTGTAATTCTCTCATCTTTGTCATCTAGAGGAGTCCCATCTTTTTTCCATGATATAGTGGGTTCTGGGTGACCTCTTGGTGGCTGACATTCCATCACTGCAGGTTCTCCTACAGCTACCATAACATCTGATGGATTTTGCCTGAAGTCATCCCGCAGAACTGAAAGAATAAAGAAAACGAAGTCTAGAATTAACCAACAACATACCAATAGCAAAAAGTGTTTTACTTTTGCACATTAATATACAGTTTCGTTAATTAATTTCATTTGGCATCCGTGGATGGTCTCTAGTACCTCCACACAGCAATTAAGAGAACCCAGGTACAACTCATGTCTAGCTTCCAAGATACAAGCCAAGTGACTAACACTGACAGAGGTCAGAGGCTGACACAGGCAAAAATGAACAAACTAACTGAACTTCCCAGTTCTTTGATGACATTGTAAGATACCAAAAATTTGTGCAGCCTTAGCCATATGCGTCTTGGCAATTTGGCTTGTGTCTTCTTCAAGCAATAAAAACCCCACAAATCTTCCCTCATCACTAGGAGTCATCCCTTAGCCTGAGGCAAGACTAAATCCTTCATCTGGAAGAAGTCAATTTTACTACCTTTTCATAGAAAGAAATATTTTTATTGAATCGTCATTATTATATTTGGTTCTTTCCCATAATTTTGTCAAGCCCAGACCTAGTAAACCCTAGTACCCTCCAATCAACCACTATGAATTTCATCAATAGCTGTGTGAGTATTTGCTTTTTTCTGGGAGAGGAGACACAGCATACTGTGCTCAGCAGACCACTACACAGGAACAGTTTAATAGAATAATGTCATTCCCATCTTGCCAAGTAAGTGGCATTGGTTTAATCTAAAAATCTAAAAATATCTAAGATATTTAATCTAAAAATAAATAAAAATAAAATGAATAATCTAAAAATAAATAACTCAACAGTCAGTCCATGCACATTGAAAAAAGAATATGGGAACAGAAAAGTACACGCAACTATAAGGACTTTGATATCTGTCACTCTTACTACTTGCAACAATCTGAATTTACCAATCCTTTAACATACTGAAGCACTAATATTTCAAGTATTTCAGTTTAATTATTGATGTTTCTGGATGCCCTGGAGTCAGGAGATACCAGAGTACGGAAAGAGAATAACCAAGGATAAAGTGACTCTATCCATTTAACAACACAGACTAATAAAACAGAATGATAGAACTTAATGAAGAAAATACAGGATATTTTAGGTTGGATGGGATTGCTGAAGATCATGCTGTCTACAGCGAGACACATGTTCTCTTGGATGAATTAGGTCTCCTGAATAGATCTAGTCTAGAAAGTTTATTTTAAATTAAAAACAAACAAACAAACAAACAAAAAGACACTAACACTTAAACAAACAAAACAAAACAAAAAGAAACAAACCAAAACACTATGCGCGTATTGCTGGAGTACAAAAATCTGAGAAAGCATCAAAGAACAAAGAATTTCTCTCTCTAAAAATCAGAATATATTTATATTTTGTTTCTATGGACAAGGAGCAATTGACTATTTTTTCAGCTATAAAATTAATCCAGTTTAAATCTAGAGGAAATATTATGTTTTCAGAAAGGGGAATTATGTCATTTTTAGTTACTCAGAAATGTAAGTTAAAAGAGTGATTCTTTAGCTTCCCTTCTGCTTTCAACAAAACTTTATTTAACCTGAATTCTCTTAGAGCTTCCTCCCTACATTCACTAAATATCTATGCAACAAAATCAGACACGTTGCATTATTTTGGTTATGGGGGGGGTTAAAATACTACTCACATACACTGAAAACCTTATATATACGTATTCCATGTATAGTGAATATGGTATTAATAACTAGATGCAACTTTTTGTGTTTCCAAGTAGCCCTCAAGCCATCCATATCCAGTAACTCATATAGCATACGTTGATGGGATGACACTGCTTCTTCTGAAGTAAAAGAATTTCATCTATTTACTTTAATCGAGATTTGATCTGGCTTTGTGCCACTGGTCATATTATTACTTCTCTTTTTTTCACTTCTCCAAACTATAGCACATAAAACAAGAAACAGACATTGTACCAAGTACTAAAAAAAAAGCCATATATTCAGTTCCAAGTTCCAAAAGAACATGAAAGAGCAGAATAGATTATTTGCTACACCACAGTTCTATTGCAACACAATAAAAGGGGTGTTTTGACCAACAGTAAGAAGCCTCTTATTACTTCTGAAGATTGTATCACTTGGATGAAACTATGAGATATACAAAAATAAGTGCCCTTCAGTTTAAATAAAAAAAAAAAAAAAAGTGAAATCATCTTAGTAAAGCATAAGTGCTTTTGAAGTCTGAAAGATCTTGTAAATATAAGAGGAAATCCTATCAGCACCTCAGCTTTTAGCACCTTTGAAGCAACAAAGAAGGCCAGTAGTTGCATAATAAAAATAAATTACTTCAGTAATTTCTGCACTCCTTATTCTCATATCAGCTTTACAAGTATAGTACCTGTAAACCAAGACCTTTCACACGTTAACCAATGCAGAATATAATGCCTTAGAAGGACATCAAAGATCCGGGCTATAGATACATCAAAACAAGTTGGGGTTTTTTTTTCCCATTTACTATGGATTATTTTGGCTCTAACTTCACATAATGAAATGCTAACAAAATGTAATCCATTAGAGATTACTCCACAGATAGTCATCATGTAATTATTTTTGCAGCTGTAAAGTAGATGCATGCTCTGGGTTGTTTTTTTTTTGCCTCACCCCCTGGCAATCCTGCATAAAATTATAAATTTAAAATTTTCCTTTACTGAAAAAGAAATATTTTTTTCTTTTCTGTCCTTCCTAGTCAAGGTTCACTGTAAATTGAGAATACATTTCCTTTTGAAGATATATTGGAATTATACTTTGTAATCCAGTACAACATGTGCCTTCGTGCACCACAGGGTTGTCAAATTTCAACACATGCCTTTTCCTACATATATGCTGCTGGAATGAAAATAACTAAATTAAGAGCACGCTTGCCTTTTTTTTTTTTTTTTTTAACAACTTTGATGTAGAACCGTCATAGATATAAAAAAACCCACCACATTTGTGACATTCTGTGGGTACAATTTTCTAACACATTAATATTTTCCAAAATATAATATTGATCGTAATAATTGTCATTGTACAGGTAGAACTCTGTTATCTTGCTATGTGAACTCTGCATTCCTGTGTCTGTGCTGAAAACCTCTCAGTGCTGTGCTTGCTGAACTAATCAGGTTCAAGAGAGTTTTGTAACTCCACTTTAAAAGCCAACAACTCATACGACTACTTAAAACTGTGCACTGCTCAATCAATAAAGCAATTCCACTCTCCCCAGATACTCTTTCCCAGAGCAGAAAGAAACCAGCAGTCACTTGAGGATATTTTTTATTGGCAAGCAACATATGCAGGGACAGCATTTTTTCTCTAACACCCAAATATGCTCCTTAACATGCAGTACCCAGTGTTTTTTTCTCTTTGTTGGGTACTATGAAAAAGAGAAGAGAATCATTACTGAGTGAAGAGGGAGGTAAGTAGGCAGGGGTTTTTTTGTGTGTACACACCACAGACATTTAAGAAAGATTATTGTTAGAATTTATCATCAAATAACTATGATCTAGTTCCAAGACACTAAAGAAAACCAAAACAGAACACAAGAAAAAAGCAACCAACCAGAAAACTTTAGTCAATCAAGTGTAAAGAATGAATTTGTAAGGAACACAATCATCACCACTATATTGTGGATATCAGGCCTTAACAGGTACTATCATTCAAAAAATGGAAATAAAAAAATCTTGAAGTTCTGATTACAGGTCTATTTTAGTCAGACTGGGCAAATACTTCATGCAAGGTCAGTCCAAAGCAGTGCACCAAAATGCATCCAGGATCCCTAATTAACAAATATTTTTCAGCCACAATCACTCATTGAACAGAGAAACAGAGGGAAATAAAGATGTTTAGAATGCAGTTTCATAATCAGATTAAAGTAATCTGGATCCATTATAATTTTTTTAAAAGAGATCACCCAGACTTGCTTTCTGCTAACTCTCCTGCACTGTCATGAACAAAGACACTCTTTTGCAAGGCTAGGTGTTGAAGAGATCTGTGAGCCAGTGTGTCATACAATGATACCTGACAAGATCCCAACAAATTCCACTCTTTCAGTATAGAAATAATTTAAATGTTTCTTTGTGTTGTAACATGTGCCTCAAAAATGAGGAGAAGTGAATGTATATAAGTGAAAGTGAATATGTATAAGAAATGCTCATATAAAATAATCAGACCTCAACTAATAAGTTCCCTCCCAGAAAACAAAAATGTGCTAACACCAAAATATGTGCTAGAACTGAGCAATCCAACCCTACTAAAGGCCCACTGCTCTGCCTTTTGGCTAATTTTGTTAGCCACGAAAAAAGCATGGAAATAGATTTATATTTATTAATATCCAATTCTGTTAATTCCTGAACATCTGTAACAAGTGTTCAATGCTACACTTCCCTCCACCCAACTCAACCACAGTATTATGATGACAGTTTCCAACAACAACGTGCACTTGCTCTAAAATGCTCTAAGATTAGGAACATTAAAAATGAGATTTGGGAGGTTATATGAATATTCTAATCCCACAAATCCAAAGAGAAATTACTTATCTGTTAGTCAGGATTGAGCTGTTAATCAAAGGGAGAACAGTTCCTGTAGTTTAGGACCAGCAATGATCCCTTTTCCCTACACTATTTTACTAGAGTGCAGACTGGAGTTGTAATTCAAACCTTTAGGCACACAGTAGACGTTTTTGGCATTAAACTATACTGTAAGATGCTTTTAAGTTTAAACAACGTTTCAAACCAGGTGTTTAGTTTTTAATTGCAGCTAACTAAATCATCAGCCAGCAGTACTTGGTACCACTACGGTACCTTATTTAAAGATGTTGCTGGCATGAGATTTTTACAGATGTCAGAGTATGGTTAAGTGTTATAGTACCTAATTAAGTTCAAAGGGAACAAAAAATGCACACATAATCAGATTTAAGACAATGTTCATGTTGCAAAAATGTATATTGAGCTTATTAAATTCCTTAAGAATGCTATCTGGTTTGACCAAAAACTTGATCTTCTGCAAATGACAAATATTCTTTTCTGAAGACAACCCCCTGAAAATTTCCATGCAGTCATGCGAAGTTAAAACAAAAACTGGTTCCTTAAAAAAAAAAAAATATTTCTTTTTCTCTCTGAAGATGTTAAGAACAGGCTAACACTGACATTAACTACAGTACATAGTCATTAAAATAGAACAGAAGGGGTAGACCTATAAATACTCAGACATTACTGTTACAATCATCTAACAAGTTCACTCACATAATACAGGCAATAATTTTAAGCAGTGACTGAGTTGAGCAATGTGGTATTGAATGTTTCAAAACATGTCTACACTTTTATAAAGCCTCCAGCACGTAAGGATTAATTTCATCTAGCTGCCAACCTGCCCCAGGGCTCCTCACTTCCATAGTTTTCAGTTCTCATCTGATTCCTACCTTAAAACACTTTTACCTCAGCTATTGGATCTTGCTGCACCTTTCTCAGTTGGATTAAAGAGACTTCTATGGGCAAGCAGAAGCCAATCAGTTCAGTACTCAGCTCTAATGAACTTTCAGCCTTCTCTGAGCTTCAAGACTATTGAACACCAGATATGTGACCTAACAATATAAGTGTGTCTCAGAGCCAGCCCGCCTATGACACGGGACTTCCCTGATGACACAGTCTAAGAATTTGCATTGATGAGGTTTCCAGATGTGAGACTGATCATTGTAAAGAGACCAAACACAAGGCACAGTTAGGTGTATGAAATTCAGCACTGAAATTAGCTCACGCTTCTAAAATGTTAACAAAATGTGCTGCCTCGATTACTGCAACCTTTAAGTTATTTTAAAATGTGTTCTCTCCAAAGAGTAATGTATTTAAATGCTTTACTTTTATACAGCACCACTGAACTCAGATCTTAATATCTACTGAAGGTCAAGGTTTAGCTTCTCTGGAAAAAAAGTTTAATTTCTTGTCATACTCAGCAATAAATGTTAGCAAATGTAACACCTGCATAATTCTAAAACATTCATGTAGAAAGAAATCAATGAGTGCTGTATCTATTGGGTCACACCTTTTAAAAAGTGCTGTTCACAGATAGAAGCTATATGCTTGAACTAAGCAATACGCTGTACTGCAAAAGTAATTGAATGATGAGGTATTTGGCAATAAACATTCTGAATACAAATAAATATTTTAAAATAAATACAAATAATGTCATCTTTTATTTTTCATTTAGTCATTAAGAAATTCAAAACTGTTAATAGAAAGAAATGCATGTTTTAGAAGCAGGTTCCAAAAAAGGTTTCTGTAAAAACCATTTGTTGAAAGTTACTGACAATAATTACAAAAATTTATAGAAACCACTTACAATCAGGCTGATTTTATTTCACTAGTTGAAGACTTGGTTTTTCAGTATTGCCAGAAATCTTACAGGGCAACACAGCTGCCATTCCATAACAGTATTTCCATGCATGGGAAGGAAAGTGTAGATGAATTAGATGATTAATCGAAAATCAATTAAATGACCAAATCTGGTAAGTCATATAAAAAGTAATTTTAACTCCCGTTGAGAAGGGTAACTGACAGGGCTGAGAGACCATGCTACAGCACTGGGAATCCTAATTAAACCCTGAAGGATCTGAGTTGCCTCAGGCATGTAACTCTGAGAGTGTCCCTTCAGTTGATTGAAAATTGAAAATAGATAAGGAGAACAGACCTAATTATGAATTTGATTGACTATGTACAAAATGTGATTCCAACATCTTCCATGTATTATGGTCTGGGACAAGTCTTTTACTACCTGTAAGTCAGAATTTACCTCCTGAAAGAGTAGGTTCATTTGTACAGACTGCAGAGACAGGTTCCCGTCACTTGTACTGAATATATAGTTATTTCCTTTTTACTACTATTATTTTAGTGTACATTTAATTTTAGAGTTTGGGGATTATTTGAATCATGCTTCATTACAGAAAATATTTTTAGTGTAAATAACACAGGAGATTTCCAAAGTTATGGACACAAAGCAATGGGGCTTAGATGCAGCTCAGAGAAGAACTGTGTCTCTGGGAGATCACAAATTATTTTCCCTAGGCAAAAAAGTGTTTACATCTTTAAATTAAAGGATTTATGTGTCTTCTGTAAATAAAGTCTTTTTTCTGCACACACCAAATCAAGGTCCTGATGCCCAGTTTTTGATTAATTGCTAGCTAGCTGCACAAGCCTTTTTTCAAAGCAGATTATAACAGAGAACAAGAATCAGATTAGAGGTTCTGTTCTCTTGGCCCACCAAATTAAAGGAGAAAGAGGTAACTGTAATGACAAGAGACATATAAGGACAATGAAAAAGAAACATTACAAGACATTTCACCAAAATGCCAGCTGTTTTCTTAACCACTTATCACACCTTATTCCACAAGCAAAATGGCTTTTCCTTTTAAGAAAGAATCACAGAATCACAGAATTACTGAGGCTGGAAAAGACCTCACCAAGATTAACAAATCCAGCCTATGACCTAACATCCTACATCAGCTAGATAATAGCAGTGAGTGCCACATCCAGCCTTTCCTTAACCACCTCCAGGGATGGTGACTCCACCACTTCCCTGGGCAGTCCATTCCGATGTCTGATCACATCGGAGGATGTGAGGAACTGCTTTCTGACATTCAACCTAAACCTCCCCTCCCACAGCTTCAGGCCATGCCCTCTCATCCATCACGAGTTGCCTGGGAGAAGAGCCTGACCCCCACCTGACTACAGCCTCACTTCAGGGAGATGTAGAGGGTGATAAGGTCCCCCCTGACTCTCCTCTCCTCCAGGCTAAACAACCCCAACTCCCTCAGCCTCTCCTCATCAGACTTTCCCCCAAGTCCCTTCACAGCCTCGCTGCCTTCCTCTGGACCTGCTCCAGCACCTCAGTATCTTTCTTGAACTGAGGGGCCCAGAACTGGACACGGCACTCCAGGTGAGGCCTCACCAGTGCCAAATACAGGGGGAGAATTACACCCCTAATCCTGCTGGTGACGCCGTTCCTGATACAGGCCAGGATGCCATTGGCCTTCTTGGCTACCTGGGCACACTGCTGGCTCATGTTCAGCTTCCTGTCAATCCAGACTCCCAGGTCCCTTTCTGCCTGGCTGCTCTCAGCCACTCTGTGCCCAGCCTGGAGCTACCCATGGGGTTGTTGTGACCAAAGTGCAGGACCCAGCACTTGGCCTTGTTGAACCTCATCCCATTGGAATCAGCCCAACTCTCCAGTCTGTCCAGGTCCCTCTGCAGCATCTTTCTACCATCCAAGTTGGTGTCATCCACAAATTTACTAAGGGTAGACTCAGCCCCCTCATCCAGGTCATGAATAAAGACACTGAATTGGACTGGGACCAATACTGCACTCTGGGGGACACCACTGGTCACCAAATGACAACTGGATACAGCACCATTCACCACCACTCTCCAGGCCCAGTCACTCAGACAGATTTTAACAAGCAAAGGATGAACCTGTCCAAGCCATGGGCTGTCAGCTTTTCCAGGAGGATGCTGTGGGGAGACTGTATCAAACCTTTTGCTGAAGTCCAGGTAGACCACATCCACAGCCTTCCCCTCATCCACTAGGCAGGTCACCCAGTCTTGGAAGGAGATAAGATTGGTCAGGCAGGACCTTCCTTTCCTAAACCCATGTTTGCTGGGCCTGATCCCACGGTTGTCTTGTACATGCCCCTTGATGGCCCTCTGGATGATCTGCTCCATAACCTTGCCAGGCACTGAGGTCAGGCTGACAGGCCTATAGCTCCCTGGATCCTCCTTCCAGCCATTCTTGTGGATGGGCATCACACTGGCCAACCTCCAGTCATCTGGGACCTCCCCAGTGAGCCAGAACTGCTGATAAATGATGGAAACCCCAACACAGAAGTGCCAGTGGCCTTTAACTCAGGACTCCAGGGAGAAAACTAAGGAAGGAATACAGATAGCATGGAGAGAAGCAAATGTTTAGCCAGTTTTCAATGATAGCTTAAAGCTAGGATATGTGGAACTGGCAAATGGGAAACAGATTGCAATTTATTTAAAAAGTGTTGCTGTCAAAGAGCAAGCTACCTTGGGTTCAAATTTGAGAAACTGACTTTTTTTCCCATAGTTTCTGAGCTGAAAAATTCCTCCTGAGGCCAAAACCAAAGTAACCTTATTCGTCTTAACTTGGATTGTTAAAAAAGGAGACAGAACTATTGCACAGACTTGCCAATGAAACTGTGGCAACACTGTTTTGGTAGTACAGGCAAAAACGGCTGATGATTGTACAATTGCTAGTAATCATCCTTTATGCTGTAGAAGCCAAAAACTTAACAGAGGACACATTTTTAAAGAAATAACGAATCACCCCCACAATAACCATGTTTCTGCAGCATAGCCCTAAATTTGTATATGCTGTATGCTACTATTTTGCTAAGGTCCTGCTTCAAGGCAACAATTTTAGCTGTGTCTTTCTGCTTAGCATTCAAATTTTAGTGTGTTATAACTGTACCACTACAATCAATGTTTTGTTAAAAGATCCTATTTCCATGAAAAAATCTCTATTGTGTCGTCAAAGTGGGTAAAAAATATGACTTTTTAATATCAGAGAATATGCAGTATCATTATCATTCTCAAAATGCTAAGTCACTTCTTTAGTATTCTGGAAAATTATACTCCACTATTATATATAAGGTCAAGCCTGAAAAGATCAGTAAGAAGGTGGAAGACACAGGTAATTCATACTGCTAAGTGGCAATTTATACTTCTAAATGACTAATACTGAACAACAGCAGAGTGAAGAACAGAATTTGTGGATACCAGACACTATAGCAAATCCAGATTGCTCAAAAACATTGCTCAACTATTACATAAATTTCTCTTTGCTATTGTTCTGCTGTTGTTACATATATTATTCTGTTGAAAGGAACTACAGACCACAGAGTTCTACTGACTTTTCTTGACTCTCCCGATTTTTATACAGCAGGACACACCTTAGTTAGATAGTGGGGGCTTCATTAAATATATTCTGCATGTCCAAATGTATGTATATATCATTCTTATGGTATTGTAATCCTTATTTCTTTACCTCCTAAAACATTCAAAAGGCAAACTGACAACAGATTGCCAAAGTAGAAACTGGTAAACCTTTTAAAAATTTCATTTATGTCAAATGTCTTATGCTTTTCAAGTTACTTTTGCTGGTTTTGGAAAACATGCTAGGAAATCACCTTAGGGAAAAACGGCAGACAGCCTTTTACAGAGGTCATAGAGAAATACAGTCTTCATCTAATTCAATTAACTGCTCTGTGTTAGATCCCAAATGGTCCAGGCAAATGTTTTTTCTATTTGAGGCATATTCTAGGCTGTGAATCATTCCTCTTTCTCAGTATAAATAAGCACGGTGTAATATTATACACCTAAATTTTTAATAGTTCAAAATTTGAAAAATGTCTAGACAAACATCTTCATGATTTACAATGATAGCTGTTCATGTAGACAAGCGTCCAAAGGCTTCAAATACACTAAAATTTTATATAGAGCAGTATAAAAAGTAGCAAAGTTAATAGCTACAACAATGAAAAATGGACATTACCAAGCTGAATTACTGCTATCAGAGATAAAGATTTATATGCTAATGTGAATGGCAAAAGGCAATGAAATCATGCAAAAAAGTGCTTCTGCATTTGGACTCTTATGCTGCCTTCAAGCCCTATGAGATACTCACAGACAACACGACAATTGATCAATATGTTAATATTTAATGGACAATAAGTATTACTGACTAGTTAGCAGAGTGTGCCTTACTGCTGGTAGGAAGGAGTGCATGAAGTTTTGGATCACCCCATGTGGCAAAACAGCAGCCAGAAGTCTGATTTGGAATTAACAAAAGGAAACAGGGGGTGATGCTTAGCATGAATGCCACAAATGCACATAAAGCCAACCAGATTTCATTACTAAAGATTTTAATTTTGATTAAACGCTTCCTTTTATATTGGGCCACATTCATTGTTTTCAACCTTGCGTTTTCATTAATGCTTTAACACACACAGAACATTAAGTTGTGTAACTTCAGTGCTGTGGCTAAAGATAGCATCTTTAATAAAACAGCTACAAAAGAGATGCTGGCATCCATTGCTGTCCAACTTTGTAATGCTGTGAGGCACCATGGGCTGGCAGTGATTTTGTGGCATGCCAGACAATGCGTCCCCACTCACCACCAAGGAAAAGGAAAGTGGATGACTGCAACATTAGCTTAGTCTGCTTGAAATAGTAGCTTCTAAATGCAGTCAAGACAAAACAACATAATGGAAAGGGTTATGAAAGTCCAAAAGGATCAAGGCAGTGAGTGCATGTGGTGGAAATGTTGCCACACTTTTTTTCTAACTCTGCGTGACCTGGGGAACCATTAGCAGAAGTACCTATGCCTGATTTCCCCTCCATTACAATCCTGAACTGTGGGGTGCCATGGTACACCCTACAAACACTGACCAACTCAGTTAATTCAATTCCTACCAGTCCTACACAGCACACAGAGGTTAATCTACTGGTAAACCACATGGCTCCTAGATTTCTATTAAGAACTGTTATCGAGAGAAAAAGCAAATGTGGTATTGTTTGAGAACAGAAGTCTTTCATTTCTATATGAACTCTGAATATAATTAAATTTTTAAGTCAGTTCAGCAGACTGGCTTTTTTCTGTTTGTTTAAACCCAAAAAATAGGTTTTGAAACATTATGAGATGATCTATATTGTCAATGGGTGCATACATTTACAGACAGTCTTAAAAAGCAAATGCATGGCACCTTATTTTGGTAAACAAGATGCTGAGAAGCTAGTGAATTTGCAAGATAAAAGTCACTGGTTTCTTCTAATAATTCATTCATAAACAACTGAGTTAAGGGGAGGAAAACAATACCAAAACACTCTTGTGAATGTCAAAGTCTTGATTTTCCGACAGACTATGAGAATACACTTTTTCTGTTATAGAACCTGGTAGTAAACAAAAACTCCATCTGGTTTAGTGCTGCTTGCTTTCACTGTCAGACACTTTGAAAATTACTGGTGAACAGTAATGACTACTACTCATTAGTGTGAGTGTCTTCAGTGCAAAACAACATTCAACTGGCTTCAACATTTTACAGCCAAGAAATGTTCCAACTTCTGTTTTCTTACTCTACCTAGGCAGTGCAGAGAGGCTGCACCATGCACGTCACAATTTCAATTAATTTGTTAGGTTTCCGGTCTGTGTATTTATATAGGCCCCTAGTAAGCACAAATGGTGCAATAAAATAAATGAAAAAATCATTTTGGCTTCTCTTGCTTCTCTTCAGTTTGCTTCCAAACAGAGTGAAAGCCAAACTCAAAAACAAAATGGAAGTTCTTCTACGGATGTACTTGAGTTTGGATCAGGACTGCATTGTGAAATATCCAACTTCTCCATTATGGCCTTGAATACATGATGGCTTGGAATACAAAGAATTATTATTTGGGGTGGGGAATGGATGGAACTAGACCAGAAGATGAATGAAATCCAACTGATGTTCAGGCAATAGACCAAAGTAAAAACACACACAGTGTAGACACCAGTTCTCCAGCCAACTGTTTCCCTGTACAATTACACTTCTATTGGGTTACACTACTTGCACCTACTTGCTATAGACATAACATGCAGCAGAACTAAGAAAATCCAATGTAAGAATCTCAGCATTTCCTCTCCCCAGTTCTTTTAGGCACCACACCATAGCCAAGTCCACCACCACTTCCAATACCACCAGGCCTTTTGTCCACTAAATTACTATTGGTAAGAGGAGTCAGATATCTGCTATCAGTATTTATGCACTGATTGCCCAGCCAGAAGGCAAAAAAAGACAGATAAGTTTTAAGTTCATATTATAGGTTTGCTATCATTTATTTCTTAGATTTTGGCTAGAGATTACAATACCATCTGGGAGCAGGAAGACTGTGAGAAAAATGATACAAGCTTTCTCTTGTCAGGAAACAAGAAAATAGAAAACAGCAAAGACAAACCTTCAAACTCCCTATGTTCATTTATATATGAGAATTTAAAACAAAAAGATAAATTCTCTTTGCTAAAGAAAGCTCTCTGTTGTTGTTCAAGAGCTTGAATGAATTTGATTGGCATCTTCCAGTAGTTTACGACGACAAGAAGATTCCCTGAACTTTCAGTCTGAGGCAACCAGTTACTTCATGTAGAAAATGTTTTCATATAGCAGACACTCCTAATGCTTATAAAAACTCTAAGGTGCAAGGGTGTACTCCATTTTCTGTGACACTTTTCCTGCTTGCTTTACAGCAATGAGATACTCATCTCAGAACTGAAATACAAAGTACATTACGCTGTACCAAGAAAAGCAATACATGTACACCACAGCTCAGGGTTAAATTCATTTTTATCTTTTGGATTTGTTGTGGGGAAGGAGTATAGCTGTTTTGTCCTTACTAAAGACACAGAAATAATAGTATTATATATGTAAAAATCCACTCAAACAATACACCTGGTCTAAAAGGGGTACCATTAAGAATGTAATACGAAACAGGGAAAAAAAAAAGTGAGTGCTTTACCCAGTAAACTGAAGTAAGCTGTGCCACTGGCCTTTATTACTTGTGTAAAACTTCTGTTTTCACTGTAAGGCTGTAGGAATAATGACTAGGTAGTCTTTGTTATTTTAACATGTCAAACTGAACACACAAAACTGCCTGATCTCTCTGAGGAATTTTTTTTTAAAGAGCAAAGTGATAACTCTATGCATATTCATCTAAAAAAACAGTAACAAATACCTCACTAATTCTGCCAAGGTTCATGGGAACAACTGGGATATGTATATACATCATTTGGATATAGGCCATTATCTATCTATCTAGAGAGTTAATCAACAGAGGACACTCTCAGCAAAACAAGACTGATGCCAAATAATCAGAAACACCAGAGCTGTAAACAAAAGAAATGCACATTATTCTCAAACAATATAAATAATTTAAGACTTCCAGAATAGAAATTAATCTACATACCATTTGAAGCCCACAGAACCACCAATTCAGACAGAATAATAAAAGGTAGGGGGAAAACAGATTGATAATTAAAAAGATATTTTCCAAGTGGGAATACACTTAGCTTAACAGTGCTGGTAACAAGTAAAAAAAATAGGTATCAAGAAAATCCTATTACATGCTAGCCTATTTTACATTTTGTTTGTTTTTCAGAAGGGATTGTGGGTTTTTTTTTCCCTCTGGTGTGATGGGGCATTGAACCTGCTATGTCCATCAACATCTTTTTGATTAACTCTTCAGGTCTTTGAAGCTTCAGTGTTTTATAGGGCATTATTTGCTGTGAGATGGAAACAATCTGATTTGCCTGTATTTGAGATAGGCATTCTTCTTTTAGACCCCTCTGACCTAAAAGCCAATGCACTTTTGTCCCCAGATGAAGTCTCAACTGCCTACTTCAAAGGAAAAAGATATTCATGGTGTCTTAACCTTTCCTTTGAAACTGAATCACTAGATCAAATATCATCTAGCAAGGTTAATTGCACAGTATGCAAGGGACTTACTATTATTTCTATATAACCCACCAGAGAGAAATGATGAAAGCTGAGGCACTGTTGTGTAACAAGTTTTACATAAAGACAACACCACGAGCACACTATCATATGTGACTGTCTTTCACAGGTAAAACAAGAAAATTTTATACATTATCTTGATAACCTTAACAATTATCTTTAACTATCAGCCAGCGTACCCTGCAAAGTAAAGCTTGGGAAAAAGAAGACAAAAAAGAGAGAGAAAAAAGGATGTAGATATGAAGAAGGTATGCAATTTCGTAGTTAGATGTTTCTATATATCTTTCATCATATTAATGCACTGTGCTCCCTATTTATTTTATATTCGAATATCCTTACACTGTACAAGCTGTATATTTTACTGTAACAGATGTCTAAATTACTCTACAGGTTGATTTAAGATAAAGCAGAAAACTATATGGAAAAGCAACATAGAAAGGAATAAAATTTCACCATTAAACACCAATAAAACTATTTCTCATGAAGCAAACAACAGTGCTAAAAAAATTAGGAAATTAATCCCTTGTACACAAGTTGAACTATGACCTAAATAGTTATTCGGAAAATGCTTATTACATTAAATAAAGTCTTCAGTCTTCTTAAAGTACAAGTATGGTGTTCAGATTGGGAACCTGTGTTTATATACCAGGACCATGTATAATATTACTCAGAATGCAAGAGTTGAACCATAAGTCGCTAAGGTCTGGTACACATACAGAAGCTTCAGCTACACAGGAGATACCAGGCATGCAAAACAGTTTTGTCCATTATGGAACAGGTTCAAACTATTATTTTCTTTTTTAATATTTAGCATATGAAGAGGTTGGAAATCATTAAAATGAATGCCTTAGTAAATGTATATATCTTTCCATTCTGTCCTGATCGTGTATCAAAGTAACTTTTATTTCTCATATATATGAATAAATGTGATGTACTAGCATATACATAAATTAGTTCCTGTAAAATAAAATGTGTATGTACAATAGATCACATTTTTAAAGACTGCCAAAATCTTCAGAAATGGGCTGGATGTTACTTAGTAACTTTAATTATCTTTCCATGTGAGTCAGTATTAGCACTCACACTCACAAAACACTGAAACAATCATCCAGTATTTTTAAAGGTACTGAATGTCAGTTGCAAAAGTTAGGCCTGCTGCCTTTGACTGAAATGTTTTTGAGGAAACAGTGACAGAAAAAGAGCAAAGAAAATAAGGTTACTTTTAATTAAGCACAGAAATTAGTATCTAGCACAAAATAACACCTTACTGATGTAGTAATTAAAATATTGAATTCTGAAAAATAAACATATTAGCGAGCCAGAAGGATCTGGCCTTATTTTATTATACTTTAATAGAGAGGAAATAGAGTCAAACAGATGGCACTCAGGATTTCTCAATGAATTCAGCATCTGTGAGTACACTTTGCATAAATGCCAATTAAAATGTGTCCGAGTAAATTTAAATCCCTTGCTGATAGAATGTAAGCCAACCTCGCTGGCTTAAGATCAAGGTTAAACTTAATCATCTGCTCAACTTGTAGCAAGTTGCTCGCTAATTGTACAGAAATTCCCAGTGAAATAATAAAACAGCGTTCCTATTAATCTGTATTTATTTACATTCATAACTCCCTTCTAAGCATTGGGCTGAAGCACAAAAGAGAACGAAAAATTACTGTGTGAATCATTTGACAAGTCTAAACTGAAAAAAAACCCAAAATGTTTTTGATTTTAAAAGTTTCTGTGAAACTTTCCCTTTGGGTAGTTTTATGAAACAATTGCTTTAGAAGTGTCTTGGTAATTTTTATTAGCCACACAAGCCACTTTTTACTTTACTTGGTTACTGACAAATTACCAATATCTTATATTAAGCTGTCATCTAAATTTTTCACACAATGCAAAGTGAATGTTGAATATTATATAATAGAAGACATACAGAAAAGGCTATACTGAACAGTTAAGGGGGTGTCATTATGCAATCCTATAGCAGCAGTTCCAATTCAACTTGGCATTCAAATGTCTTGTCATAATGGATAGAGATGAGCAGAAAGAAAAATCAGTCTCTCTGATATTAAAAACCCCACCAAATACCACCCAAAAGCAAAACACACGGGACTTTGAGATTTTGCAATATATTTCAAGAATTACAAAGTGCACTTTGCCAGGTCTTTACCCAAGCAGGCTGAGCATCCACTTTCATGACAAAAAGAGAAGGCGTTTTAGTGATGTGCTGAGCCATCCATAAGAATTTGGTTTAAATGACTGAATGAGACAAACATGCACCAAGTAAAGCTTGAATCTTTTGCAAAGCTGATCAATTAAGTCCCTTTATACATAATCCATGTGTGCAGTCTTTTCCCATACCAATTATTTCATGCTGGCAGCGTTTTGTTGAGGGAAAAGCTAGTCAGAGACTATAAAATATACAACACAACAGCAAATGAAATTAAATGTCTGATGTGCAAATTGCTATCTAGGAAATGAAATCTGAACTATTCATGCATGTATACATACTAGTAATAAATTAAATGATGGTAGACAGGGAAAAGACCTAAATGTAATTAGGCAGAGTGCAATGGAAACACTGGTGCCCCACTCAGCATCTATAAAATGAGAGCTTTCCTTGAAAGTGGGAAAACAAAAAGATTGTCACTGTTTTTTTATAGTAGCAGGAATAAAGCAACATAAGCATCACTATGTATCTTTAGATGATAGAAATCATACTTGATTTTGAACAATTCACTAATTTGGTAAAATCTGTTTTTCAGGCACTTCTGCAAGACTGTCTGAGGAAGAAATCCTCATGTCTTTTACAAAAGGCCAGTGCTCAACAGAATAAACACAAGGAGCTTCATTTTCAGACCTGTCAACTGTTAAGCTCTGGCAGAGAAGCATCACTGAAAACTAAGTCCCTAATCACTTAAATAACAATAGACAATTCTACTGGGGAAGAAAGAAAATTAAAAAAAACAAACAAACAAAAAAAACCCAAAAACCAAAGTCAGAGTCCATAACAGACATGATTCCTAATTTGAATTATGAATTTAGTAATGTTAGCACAATTTTCAGGTATGAATTTAAGTACTAGTTAAATACACTACTCAACAGCTTTGTGATTTGTGGTCTTTTATTGCAGTAGAGTGACTGTAATAGGAATAGCAAAATACTAAAATGTTGAGGTAGTCAAAGATCATATAGTACAACAAGACTGACAATATAATTTACTGGGAGAAGAAGCACACAGTCCAAAATAAGAAAACTTGTAATTCAGAGAAACATTACCAAGAAGAGAACACAAAAAAAAAAAAAAAGATTTCCGAGCTCAAGGAGAATTCAGCACAGAGGGAGGCCAAGGGAAGGCAAGGGATGGACAGCATAACTTGACACTGATGAAAATATTCACTGGTGCACACAGAGAGTGAGCAAACACCTGATGGTGTTCACTTTAGGCCCTTTCTGTGCTCTCATCTTTACCTCTGGGAGAAGCATTTTTGCTCAGTTCACCTGAAAAGAAGATTTCTGGGGAAGAGCCAATTCCAAAAGACAAATACAAGAGCCCCCAAAAGTTACATTTCCCTTTCTCTCTGCAGGAGAGCACCTGTGGAGGGGACGGAGAGATCTGTGTGCTGTGTTCTTTTGTATTTATTTGCTGTCCAGTTATTATTCCTGATTCCAACTATGCTTGATTATCTCTATTGACTCATTTTCCAACCCTCTTCAGAGGTTTCATAGCTTTGCATTAGAAGTTTCACCAAAGTCAGGACAGGCCCATTGCCCCCGTCAGTTTATAATGCCCGAGTGGGAAATACCTCACAGTAGATGACAGGATTTTGGGGAGTGGATTTAGACCTTTGGATGGTGAAAGCAGCTCCAGCTTCACAAACCACAAGTTTTCTAACATGTTTGTCTCAAAGGTCTTGGAAAATGAAAGGCAGAACACCCAAGAGGATGGACCAGCCTCTACCAGCACCCTTTGAAGCACTAATCCTCTCAATGATTGTAACAACAGTTGAATTACTCCAGCTTGCAATGCACAAAATAATATGATTTAAAAACTGCTGTAATTCTCTACTGTTGCATGAAGAAGGAACACTTGAAGATTCAACTGAGCAGTTTTCATCATTTTCTACTGTAAATGCTACTCTACTTATTTAGAAGAGGCAACCTTCTAGTAACCTTGTTATGTGGCTATGAATTAATGGAAATTTTAGTTCAACCAGACTTTATGACTGCTATATAAAGATTTGTCTTTATGTCATCATGTCAGTTAGTATTTTATTCAACTGCTAACCGGATACTGCATTTTCTACAAAATTTACAACGTTGAATGTATTTTTAAAATATATTGCTAAAGAAAGCAAAATTTCTACCATTTTTTTGTATTTAAATGTATTTGATATATATAAGAAGCATTGGACATCTTTTCCTTAGTGAGAATGCGTTTTAAAAGTTTAGATTTCCATTAGAAAGCAAAACCTATGAATAATACATTTTTTATTTTTTTTCCCCAATGTCTTTCTATGTACACCAAAACATCAATTTGTACCTAGCTTAAAAGAAATCTAAATTACAGGTAAGCCATCTAATGTGTCCTTTACTACCTTCTGGCAAGCTTAGTCTAATCAGAGTTTTTCCACTAAATTACCCAGATCAACAGAAACTGTGCAATTATATCCTCCTCTCTAGAACAGCACATGATCTTTGCTCATGTGGTTAATTGCCAGGGTGGAAAATTGCAGTGAGGATGATGGTACAGATGTTCTTTTTCAGTTGACCAAACAAAATGAAAGAAAACAAAGAATTCCTCTTTCATAATGACTTCTATTTAAAATACACTGTTTTATACACATTCACACACAGATAAACAAACACAATAGGAATTTTAAACAGATTTTTCTAAGGGAAGATTACATTCTTCTGTTGAAAATGCAGGAAAAGATTACGTTTTTAGGGGAGAAAGTATTAATAAAGCATCAACATGGGAAAAACAAATGTTATATTTGCTAAATATAAGAATGTATACTATGATACATTGAAAGATATTGAAGAAGTTTCCAAAGCAGGACAGATACACTGGAGAAAGTCTTTTTCACTTGTATGCAAAGACAAAAAGCAAGCAATCTCAGCACTGACAGAACAAAACCCACTTACCTATAATCATTATTACTGATACATTTATTATCCTCATCACTGAAATCAGAAATTGCACACTAGGGCAATGAAGGGAGGTCATTATGAGTACTGTCCTGTTTAGTCATCAGAGACTGTTGCAGAACTATGCCCACAAAAGGGACTTTTCATCAAATCCCTCTTCCCAATTTCCCAAACCTCTGCCATCCTTCCATCTCTCCCTACAGGTACTCCCTGCTCCATACACCTTTCTCCACTGTGTGTTTATTCAGTAAGAATGTACTAAGTTGTGCAGTATCTTTACAGCTATTTTACATTGTACCCAAAACCCATCACTAAGCATCATTGCTGTTAGTTGAAGTTTTTTAGGTCATTTCCGATAGTACTCTACTTATTCTTAAATACAAAGCAAACCAAACAAGTCCAAACAATTATTTTAAATCAACATACACAAGCAACAGTCTTCAGTTATGACAATACAGAGTGATCCAAGAGTTTTCTGTTACAGAGATACTCTACAAGGAGACCTAGGACCAGGCAAAGAGGGTGGAGATCTTAAAAGAGCAGGCGTTTAAAGCCAGGACACTACAAAATCCCTTTGTTTACTTCACAGGAGTCACTTTTTTTAAAATGAGCAGCATGAAGTATATTGCAAATGGAGGGGTTGGAATAGAACTTGTGCAGGCCCAAGAGAATATATACTACTGGAAGCAGTATAAACCAAATCACTTCAGCAACACAAATACCTGGGCTGAAAAATCTTTAACCAGTGTACCCAGGAGACACAAGAGATTTTCAACGCAATACATTTTGTACCTTTGAGTCCCTCATCAGTAAAATCTTTGTACTTGAGAAGGAGGAAGCCAAAAGTTAGTATGTGTCTTATAAAATTTTGCCTTCAAGAGGGGTGCAACAATCTCCATCTCAAAAACAGCTGTACTACAAATTCTGTGAGGGAGGCACAGGCCAGAGACAAGCATTGCCTACCTTTTGTAATGTAAGCAATAGTGCTTAACTAATAATAGTGCTTAAAGTCTGTCTTATAGCAGACTTTTGCCCGAGTCTGAGTTGTTTGGACACCAGTAATACTCTTTCTTATTTGACATAAATATGAAAAAGACTATGAGGCATCCACATCACAGTCAGAGAGCATGCTGCTATCACCTATCTCAAGGGCTCTGACACATCAAGCCTACTACTGGGAAAGGAGACTCAAAGTTGGTGTGACACTGGGGCCTTGGTATGGATTAGCTACCCTCAGCTTCATTTATCAAACAATTCAGACATAGATCTGGATTGAAAGAAACAACTGGAAATAACCAATGCAGTTACTGGCACTTTTCAAGAAACGCAGTATTTCCTGGTTTACAACTGAGTACCTTGCAGGCACGTAGCTGCTTCATGAAAGCTTGCGAGCACTCTTTACCCCTTCCATTATTGGTTCCTAACAGCACTGCTGATAATTTCCTTCGTGATTCCATACGTACTGCCTCTGCACTGCTTTGCTATTCACTGTAAATATCGTGTGTCAGAAAGGGAACAAACATCAACAAACTGTAACTAAAAATCAACCATATTTTTTAAGATGTCATTTTACAAATCATGCTAAAAGCCATCTGCTCAGCATTAACCTAGACAGAAGTACCACAGCAACTGCCTTTCCCTAAGGTTTCTGAATACTGATGGAGAACAGAATATGCAATTATTTTACAATAATATATCCATTGTTATGTATGCATAGTTCTGTATGATCGCTAACTATGAACAGGGATGAAACTGTTCTTCCTATCAACCTCAAGAATGTGCTTTATTTATCCTCATTTAGAATAACTGAAAACATCTGACAAGTCTTTAACAATAACAAATACATAATTACTGAGAGTTGCAGATGTAAAAAGTAAATCCACTGTTTTCCAGCACTTCACAGTCCTACCTATCTGGACAAGAGTCTATTTGTTTCCTCTTCAGAGAACATGCCCATAACTACAGGCTAGGCTCACCCTTGCTTTGCAGTTCAGCTTTATAGGCAGATAAGACAGAAATATAGCATCTTTAAGACTTTGGTTTCCCTCCAAACCAGTCTGTCAAGGATCAGTCACACAAGGCAGACCCCTGAGATGCTGAACATCTCTGCAATAATGAGTCAGAAGAACCATTCAGTTTCTGTCTAATGGCCGAACACCCACTGACTTAGTTGATGACTAAAGGCCTCAGTCATCCTCTTAAACTTTCAAATAATTGCTCCAAGACAATAGAGGGGAGAAGGACAAAGTAGAGAACAACTTATTCACCAACTTGTAATGAAAGTAAGTCTGAGTCCCCCCTAATCCAAAAACCAGGTTGAGATGAAGGATTTTAGCTACTTATTTCTAGCTAATTTAAGCACTGAATAGTGTGTTTCTCTTTGCCTTGCCTTGGCCACAGCCCTGGCTGATCTATCTGCACTTCCCTGAGAACAGCTAAAAACAGGTTTTTTTCAGCAGAAAGAATCAACCCTAAAACCTTTGTAAACTTTTTATTGATTTGACATGAATCACTGAACAACTTTAAAAAATATGGGTTTAAATTTCAGGATTTAATTGCCTCCCAGTACTTAAATTGCCTCCCAAACAAAACGGACATCCATAGCATATATTCTGGTAGCACACATTACACACCTCTTGCACCCAAGAGATCAGCAATTAAGTTCATGTCTCTTTGTTGGAGAAACTTTAAATATATCTAAACAGTGCCTGAAATACTAAAGTTTTGTTTTATCCAATAAAAATTAGCATTGGCAGCTCCATCCTGTTCTTATTTGTGAACTCTGCTCTCTGCAAAAAGTTAGGCATATTACCAGAGTGATTTAGCATGCAGCAGTATTAGGCTTCAAGCTGCTTTAAGTGTTTGGTGTTGAAAAACATAGGGTTTTTACGGTGATACTATCCAAATTCTGTCCTTCAGCAAACATGTCAGCACAGAATTAAGCAGTACTTACAGTATATAATAAAACATACTATGACATGATCTGTATTTTTGGTGCCGTGTTCACAGGAATAGCTGGATGTGTGCAACATGGAATTTCTCAGTATTCACACAAAGCTGCAGATGAGCTAATCTCTTGGTGCTTCCAAGAAATGGGAAGTTCTTCAAAACTAATTTAACCAGTAAATATATACTCATCGGTATTAAAATGAGAGTACCAGGACTCGGGTAAATTTGTAGCTGTTTCCTGACTTTGCCTAAAAGCTTGCAAAGAATCAGCAGGGTTAGAAATGGATCACCGAGGATTATTGTCAACTGAGCACATCAGTTGGCTGGGGCATCATCTACAAGGTGCTGGGCTGTCTCATCTAAACCATGTTCCTAGTTAGAAAGTTTGGACCAAGTGATCCTTGCAGTCCCTTCCAACCTGGCATTTTATGACTCCATGATGATGATTCTCTATGCCATTTCTGTTCCATCACATATATCTTATTCACTGTGTATGGGCCACTCGGTGCATCTGCCTCCTGCAGAATAATTGTGGAGTAGCTGCAATCAAGTTACCACTCCCTAAAGATGACAGACCAGTGATGTGAGGATTCCACCACAGTTCTGAAATCAATGAAGCCACATAACCCAGCACCTGAGGTAACAAACCTACCTGTCAGTGTTTACAAATCCATGAACAGAGCGACACCGATTACTTCTGTAATGTGAATATGCCTTTCCTTTCTCTAGGCCCAGTTTCCTGTCTGCCAAAACACATGGCTTACTGCACAGCTAATGGTCATAAAACATTAGAAACATGAAGGCTGAAAACCTCAGATAGATGTAGAACATGACCTAGATCTAGACTTAAATACTAAAACGTAGATAAATACTTAGAGGATTTCAGTCACTGAGCCCTTCGGAAACTAAAATGGCTTTATGAAAATCCTTCCATCCACTCCATATTGCCAAGAGCCCATGCACATATGTTAAGAAATTCAACTTATAGCTTTCTGTGCTTAAGGTCCTTTTTTTCCTGCAAAGACAGACACATTTTTCCTCGACTGCACTATCAATATGTTAACCTGAGAAGGTTTTAACAAATGTTTCACTGTATTTGTTATATCCACATTGAATTCTAAAATGAAAGCTTGCAAACCAGTTATTAAATAGATTTAAATCACACTGAAAGTGTACAAGTGAGATTTTCTATTTTGTGTTTATAACATAAAAAGCACTGTAATAATTTATGTGATATGAATCTGGTAAGTTCCATTCACCTGTTCTAATGGGAGCATAAGGTTAATAAAAGATGCTAATTTCAATGAAAAGTACTATAATTGGAATCTTGTATTATCATTTGCTCTCATACTACCAAATCCTTCAGAGTGAACGGATATCAGATTCTTGGTGCAAAATATATGAGGACTTTAAGTCACCGATTTTTATTGGATGATCAGGCTGCTGCTACACTTGGGTCTATGCTAACATTTTATGAATGGTCAAATTAAATTTAAATTTAAATTACCTTTAACAAGCCCCTTGAAGCTCTGTTGATACTATGTGTACTGTAATTATTGCTGTACTTTAAAGTTAGAGGTAATTATATTAACCTGAATTCTAGTCAGACCACTTAAGTTCTGGAATAGCTACAAGAGGTGACAAGAAGTAAAAGGAGATAGCAGTTTAATACACTCATGGAGCTGGACTCCACACAAACATTGTAGTCTTCCATAGGTCTCCTTGATTTTGAATTGCCTAAATAATTATACTTTTTGGGGACAATACAAAAATTCCAAATTCTATCTGAATCCACACCTTGATAGATATTAATCAATTGAGACCATGAACTGAATAAATGCTTAAAACTGACAGCACATATTTATACACACATGCAAACAAACATGCACGTGTTCACTCTCTGTCAGTAGTTCCAGAACAGCAGGCAATCCAGTGGAAGTTCTGAAAGCTCCCAAAAGCCTGATAATTCAGAGGAGGCCTTGTGGTCATAACAGCTATCCTAGCACTAAAACAGCAATCTGTATTCAGGAAAATTTGCGTCCAAGCAGGTTTTATAAATAATTTTATAATCCTCATGCACCAGCCAGCTGCCATGTAATTTACCTGAGAACATTTTCCAGTTAACTATCATGACTCCTTCTGTCATGGCTGTGATTCCGTAACATTCTCACCGATCACAAGGCATTGCTGGATGCTTTTTTTAAAGAAAAGTATGAAGAAGAAAAAAGATTGAAGTCATATAAAAAGTTATACCAATCTTATATAAATAAAGCAAATTCAAAATTTAATTTGAAAAGTAATTCTTTACTTACTGCACTGAGAAATTGTTTATTATTTATATTCGGGTAAACTGGCAGATGGTACCAAATTTCCAAGCATTATAAAAAACCACCTCCACAAACAAGACAACTGTTCTCCTTTGTCTATGGTGTTAGCCTGTTATGATTTTGAAGTTGTTAAAAACTGCTTCTTAAAAGAAACTTGTAGCTCAACTACAAATTTTTCCATGCCTTGAGTTCTGTGTGCAGTTCTGGGCACCCAAAGTAAGGGAAGGACATCGAGGTGCTGGAGAGGGTGCAGAGAAGGGCAACCAGGCTGATCAGGGCTCTGGAGAACAGGTCTGATGAGGAGAGGTTGAAGGAGCTGGGGCTGCTCAGCCTGGAGAAGAGGAGGCTGAGGGGAGACCTTATGGCCCTTTACAACTACCTGAAAGGAGGCTGTAGTGTGGTGGGTGTTGGCCTCTTCTGCCCAGTGACAGGACAGGAGTTGTGCCAGGGGAGGTTCAGATTAGATATTAAGAAAAATTTCTTCGCTGAATGAGTGGCGAAGCATTGGAACACGTTACCCAGGGAAGTGGTGGAGTCACCATCCCTGGAAGTATTAAAAAAACAGGTATAGAGATGATTTCAGATGATTTCAGAAAGGGCTTCTGGAGATGAATTAGTGGTTAAGGTGGTGTAGGATGGTAAGACTTGACAATCTTGGAGGTTCTTTGATTCTATGAAAGGCATTCATATGTGAAGTAAATGCAATGTGTTTGTAAGAGAATAAGTAAAGCTTCATGTTGAAGTACTTTGTCATCACTAGTAGGTAATCTACATTCTACAAATTAATTCATTTTATAAATTCTAGCACAGAAGAATTACTTAAAACTCAGGATCTAACTTACAATTAAGGTTGCATTAGACGGTTGTACTGATGTGGTTGAGTAATCTTCTCAGCTAACATTAAACTTACACCTAGATAAAATGAGTAAATCTCAGATCTGTAACAGCAGAGTCTTTGTGGAAGGAGAGCCAAGCCTTTAATTTATAAAACTGAACTTCATTTCAGAGCCACTAAAATAATACAAGGATTTATGAAAAGTTTCTCTCCTTGTTACACCCAGATGACTGTGACATCTGGGTGAGGCTGAGGACTTAAAGAGTATTTCACCTAAACGAATCAACTTATTTACTGAATCTGAACTAAGTGCTGAAGTTTACTTCTAATAAGTGTTGACTGATCTTGGCAAATACAGTGAATTAGACCACACATAGCTGAGCCAGACAAGTCATCGCTAGTCAGCATGTCCCCAGGGGACAGAATGAATTAAAACTGTTTCTCAGCCTTTTTTTTTTTTTTTTTTAAAGGATCACCACAAATGCTTATGTTGATAGTAGCACTATCTTGACATACTTTCAGAGCTGTTCTTCACACTGGTAATATCTTGTCTCAGTGAGACTTTTTTTACAAGTGAAAAAATGAGCCAATTTAACAGTTTATTTTATTTTTATCTATCTAAACACTTATAATATACTCATCACCCTCTGTTTGTAAGCCTGAGATTTGAGTGTTGAGACACAAAGGATTAGTGTGCAAATCCCCCAAGGCCCGGAGGGCTCCATGTCAAACAAAGGGTTTCATCACCAGTCTCCAGAGTAGCAGCTCTGGGGTGGCGAGGGGCTTTTCTCCAAGGGGTACTGGGCTGGGGGTCAGAGGACCTGGCTGGCTTGACTCAGCTCTTCCCTCCAACCTGAACAACTCAGGTTTCATCTATCTGCCTTGGTCTCCAAGCAGAGCGAAAACACAGTATTTCTCAAAAGTTATGCCTAGGAAGCCTAAATATAAACTCTGTCTCTGTGAATAAATACTCTCTGTGCCAAATGCACAAAATACCACTAAAAGGTTCAGGGTATTATAACATCCAATTGCTTCTACCAGAATGTAATGTCACCACTGCTGTCACCCCCATGAAATAAAAGCAGGAAAAAGAGTTCTGACCTAGCAAAAACATAGACATAAAAGACTGCGCATTCAAAAGTTGTAATGCTTTCACTCAGCTGAAGTTAGAACATAAAAAAGCATTTTTACTTCCCTGGTTTCGAAGAAAGCCACTTGTGTCTCAGATCAGGAACCAAACACAAGGTGCCCTGTGTATCTATGAGGACTTCTTGACCCCAGCATGGCTGAAAGAAGGGAAAAGCCAATCTTCCAGATGTATCTTTCACCCTAAAAACAACTTGCCAAAAATGATTAACTTATTGCTCCCTGGACATCTTTCTTCCTAGATGTCTGACTGCTGGGTTAAGAGCACACGAGAGCTGTGAAGGACCTGACCCCCACTGGGGCTGGGCGTGGAGACCCAAGGCTGTCCCAGTCACCGTGGGGCCTGAGGGCAGCCTCACCTCAGAGGGGTCCTGCCAAGAGGGTTCATTACAGTGTGGAAGGGAGGCTACAGCCATGGCCAACCCCAGGGATGGAGGACTCTGCCCCACCTGCCCCACGCCCTGGCACAGAAATGCAGAGGGCCTGTGCTTTCAAGAGAGAGCAACGAAGGGTGCTTGCCTTCACTTGTGCCAGAAGGACTTGGGAGACACATATTTAACCTCTCCACCCCAAAACTGAAAGTTCAGTGACGGTACCAAGTTATAACTTGATTTACACTGTCATGGGCGCTGCCTTTAACATCTGCACTGCCTTTAACCTGATTTTGGTAAATTTTACAGCCGCTGGCCTCCCATAATTTTCTTCATAGTTTAGCTGTCTTTAAAGTAAATAAAATTCATGTACTGTGTTGTAGAAAAGTGCTGTTACAGCCAATTAAATAGGGCCTTCAGTAAAACTCTTCAGGTGTAAAATGAGAATGAAAGCAAGATAAACTCTTCCAAAACAATACACAAAGGTTCAGTCTTATTTTTCATTTGCAGAAATTGCAAGGCTAAATGACTCTAGGTCTAAAAATAGCCTCCCAAATCAAACCTCTCTTTTTTGGCAAGGATGAGTATGGAAGGCAGATGATTTGCAACATGAAATTGCTTGGACCACATTGTGCTACTGATGGTATCACTGAACAGCAAGTTGGAGCTCCTGAAAGGTTATTTTAGAGACGTCAAAAACACTTGCAGCCTAATATAATCATAACATCTCCTTAAAAGTAGCAGTGAATCTGCTAAACCTCTTTGTGCAGAGGACACAGCTTATTTGCTCTCCGGATATTTTCAGTTGTGCTCTATGGCAGCTTGAAAGGTTATATGAAAGCAAATATTACTTGACATTAATTTTCTTTTTAAGTGTATTGTGAGATGGTCCTTAAGTTCTTTTTAAGTACACCTTTTGTTACCTGCATGTTTCCCATATAACTAGGGTCTGAGGCCAAAAAAATCTGGCTAAAAATATAAAAAGAACCCCATATTGGCTTAGTGTTGGAGAAGGAAATTAGCATATCCATTGAATAAAAGCTTCAGCCAACTTGGAAAAAGTAGAAGGAATTTGAGTTCCCTCTAAGTGAAACCTAGTATCCAGATAAACTTGCACACATCTAACCTTTGTTCTCTTACTACAAAGCTGTTCAATTACACATGGAAAAATGGAGCGCAATAAAAGCTGTGGCATAAATTCACACCACAGGAATCCAGTTTAATTATTCCCACTAGGAGATATGAAGTATTTCCTAATGCAAATACTGGACTTTCAGATCACTGGCATCAAGGACTGCACTGTATTTTCCCCCACAAAGAAAAAATGTAAAATTGTGTTGCATTTTATACTCACTTTAAGCACACTACTTTCTGGTGATTCTGATACTGAATCAAACAGGTAAATAAATCTCTGATTTTCATTAAAGTCCCTACAGATTTTCTGTTGTGAAATATGAATATACACAATGGATTATTGCAAAATACAGCTATTTCTGTAAACATAGACACATTAACACAATACACTCTGTATTAATTCATGGACCTGCCATTAAGATGTTAAGTAACGTTCTGTAAGCACAAAGCATTTTGGTGCTGTGTTTAGAGCTATGCAGTTACAAAGAAGTGCCAGACACAATCCAAATGAGTGACAAATTTGTAAAATATACCAAAAACCAAATCTTCATTTTGAAAGAAATGCCTGATTAGTGACCGTAAATGTTGGCTTGAAAGAAGATTTTAAAGGGAGCAGATCAACTTGCTAATGGTTCAATCAAGAAGGCAAAATATTTTTAAGGTAGAAAATTAAAAACTGAAGTTTGAACTTAAGTCAAATTATTATCTACTGCTAAATACTGAAACCAGCCTCTCAGTAGAGAAGTCCCATCCCTGTCCTCTGCCAGTGCTTGACCCTTTTTTGCTCATGGTCACCTTTATGTCCTTCTTCATCATTTCCTCTCACAGGTCTCCTTTTCTACTTCCAAGTTATTTCCATTGTCCTTTGCTACTCTAAACTGAGACAGTCCCCAGTGACTACAGGGTGGCAGCCTGGGCTCCATCACACATCTCAACTGCAGAACACCTGACAGTCCTCTACACTACATACACAACTACAACAATCAAAATTTTTATTTCCCACATTTAAAAATAAATAAATACAAAGTAAAAATGAGGGGGAAAATGTTCTGAACGTACAGACTACCTACAGAGAGTCTCTTGAATCTCCCCAGAGACTACAGAGTTTATGTGAAGGTTCCTGAAACAGCCTGTGTGTGACTCAAGACACACATCTGTCACGAACACTAGCTTTTATTTTAGTGACAGAAATTAGAAATAGATTTTAAGAAAGCATCTGTGTGTTTTCGTAAAAGTATCTGTCGTTTAATCCTGGGAAAAAAGAATTCAGACTGGATTCTACTGGAAAAAACAAACAAACAAACAAAAAACCCACCAAACCTAAACAAAAAACAGGTCACACAGTTTAATTTTGGAGAAAAATTGGGACTTACATTGTCCTTCATACTGTGCTAGAAATCCAAGCATTCTCACTTATACCAGAAATGGTTTGGTTCTACATCATACTTATGAGTAAGTTGATTCTCATTGTCTATGGTGAATGAAATACATGCATATGTGAATTATAAATATATGCATACACATACATGTCTACATCCAAAACTCTAGAACTAATGTAGGGTCTTTAGAGGTACACTTAAGCAAAGAAAAAGATCTTTTCAATGTAATATTTTTAACTTTTCTTTAAAAAGCTGGAGAAAATGAAATGTTTTAGACAAATGAGGTAGATTCATCAGTTTAACTTCTGTACAGAGACTTATACACAACTTTGCCATACACACAGCTTAAAATTACTACCATGTGCCAAGTAAACTTTTACAGATGTTAAGCAACAGAGTTCAAAGAAACTGCATTGTGTCTTCCTGGATATATACCAAATATATAAAAACAAAGAAATGTCAAGATATCAAATGAAGTGTCCATTTGCTGATGTTCAGATAAATGAGAGATGCAGGATTGCTAACATTTTTTTCTTTCTCTTTATTTGAACTAGATTCAAACGATGGCTCTGCAGTTCTTTTGAGCTTTCATCGTGAGGCATTCCAGCTAAACTATGACATGTTTTAAAGTGACTTTTACTCTTTGCTTTCAAAAGGGTATTTTTACATCATTCTACATGCATGAAATCATTCTCTGAAAAGCTTTTGTGTGCACACATAGAAACTGCCTCTCTCTCAGCATAATACATATTCTTGAGAGAGAAATGTACTGTTGCTGGAGTGCTGTTAATTTTTGTAAATTAAATCACAAAAAAATATTTAAGCATTTTGCATGATAGAACCAATCATCTCCTAGATAAAGTCTGCCAAAATAAGGCATCACCTCTGTCTCAAAAGGTCTGCTTTAATTTTTATTGCTTTAAGAACAAATATATTGCCAATTCATGTAACAAATCTAAAAATCTTATAATGAAGTCTGTAACTGTATGGTACGTTTACGTATCATGTCCTGCTGACAGCTCACATGTTCTGTGCCAACTTACCCATTTTTCCAAAGGCATTTCTAATGTTCCTAACCTTTAAACATTTGAACATCCTCAATCACTTTTAAAAAATAAAAATACATTCCCCCTAACATCTCCACCAATAAGTATTTCTTCCTTTCTCTCCATCATGGAATTTCCATATGTCTCTTTATCCCCAAAACACCCCCATGCACACACTCCAAATCACACTTCCCTAAGACACAGAACAAACAATATTCAGGCCTGGAACAGTGATAGGTTTAAAATGTAATATTTCACAGCCCATTGGGATTAGAGAGGCTTTTAGAATTTAGTGAGCTACAAACTCCCTTTTCAGGAAGAGGTATCCTGCTCCTACCCTATGTTACTCATGAACACTCTCTCAGTATATATGTACCTATGCATAAATACACACAAATATACACCTGGACTAGTATGCATTTTTTATATCTATCAGTAACATTTTTCCTAGTAAATTTACAGAAAAGATGTATTAGACAGCTTTTAAAGGCTTCTATAATTTGTTGCTTATAATTCTGTTTTATTTTTCTAGTTCCACCTAGATGGATCTCTTCTGTGAGAGGAATTCAGTCAAGTAAAGGAAGAGATAAGAAATAACATCAGTACAACTGAGAAATATTTCAAGAGAGTTTTAAAAAACTGGATTTTTCTTCCATGCAAGTTACGTGGTACTTGGAGAAGTCTTAGTGTTTTGGTATAACATAAAGCTTTGCTTAGAATGAACTGCAGAAGTAACTTACGGCTTTCATGTGCAATGCCATCAAAAGCTCCTGCCAATAAAAACTATCAGCATGGTTTCTTCCTCTCTTAATCCAAATTTTTCTCTCCTATAGAGCAGTCTACAGCCATTACTATTGAAGAAATTAACAGATTCATTTTTCTAAAATAAAAAGGCAATTCATTCGAAAACACCATTTTGTCAAAAGTGAAATTAATGAAGCCTGGTTTCTTCTAGATTTGTATCTCATAGCTATTTACTCCAGTACCTAACAAAGTGGCAACCTAAACTGCAGCTTTTCACTAGTTAGGTCATTTATAATAGCTCTGTACTCTGTCTGGTAAGGGCTGAAATCATGCACAGTACTTCCTCCAAGGTCTCTTGCTCTCTGGCTAGCATTAGCTAGATGTCTATTTCAGGAAATTTGTAGGAATAGAACATCTGAGAAACTGGGCCCTCTCTCACCCCTTTAGATTTGGTTGAAATTGACCAATGAGTTAAAAAATGTCATTCTGGGAGGCACTTGCATGTATGTGGATGCACGTGTGCATGCACACCCAGGCACACATAGTGTAATCACATAAACTTCATTTCCTTTGGAAACCAAGCTAAAAATGATGCAGCAACAACAGATGTGAACACAGTTATGAAAAGCAGCTGCATGAGATTTCCATGAAACAAACAAACATAAGGTCAACACACATACAGGTTCCTTTAACAAAGCTCAGCCGGAAAGACTATGAAATGTGTTAGATAAGTATTTTAAATAACCTCTTTCTGTGGGGCAGAGGATATACATCTTGACACCAGTTCATGTAAGCCAGCTTTCCTATTTTCTCTGGGTCAAATTATTACTACTGAATTCAATTGAAGCTTTATCTCTCACTTTTACCTTATGGTAAGGACTTCTTTTCCTGAGTATACTGATATATGAGCTCATACCTCCCCTTTCACTGGCTGCACTTAACTAAATAATGTTTTTATATATTCTCCGTGCCATACATCCATGTCTTCGAGCAATTCCAAGATCTTTCACTAACAAAATACGTATGAAAATCTTCATAACAAAATTAATTAGAACCCAGAGACATTTGGAAACAAGTACCGTCACAAACCAGCCCTATAGTCTTAACAAGACTGAAGAGCTTTTCACTACTTCTGACAACAGAAAGCAATTTGGCCTCTGTTAAACCAATATGAGAGCCATTTATTTGTTACATCCAACTTCAAAAGCCATCTGGAAATTATGCTGTGGCATGTATCATCCTAGTAACACAGGATTATGGAGGACCTTGAAGGACAACAAAAGCCAGCCCCAGCCCCATCATTCCCATTTCTGCCATACAAGAGACACTTAACCCAGGCAAGCCCACGGCATACCTACCTTTAATACCCCACATTTATGTTATCATCTTCTCCAGAAAGCTCAAGAAAAAAACAAAGGTACTGCTCTAACTAACCACCCAAAGAGACATCTCATGTTCCAGAATCTATTCCAAGTAGAAGTTTATATATGGCTTTACACATGGCTTGCCATTATTAGTTTCCAGTACATCATAGGAGTATGTATGATGTACTCCTCTTCAACTACTCCTCAAGGAAAGTTTTCTGTATGGAACTTGCACAGCTTAACTGTTTCAGCTTATGACACCATTAGTTGCTGATTTTATGCCACTTTCATAGGTAAAGAGGGTTATCAAAGAGCTTCTATGGCAAATGTACTAAAAGATTAAAAAATGCAACTACATTTTGAAATACTCCAACAAAGGCTTACTTCTGCAGACTACTAACCATATTAGAATCATAGAATACTTGGTTGGAAGGGACCTTGAGGACCATCTGGTCCAACCTTTTCTGGCAAAGTATGTTCTAGGCAAGATGGACCAGCACCCTGTCCGGCTGAATCTTAACACTGTCCAAGACTGGGGAATCCACCACCCCTCTGGGGAGATTATTCCAATGGCTGAGTGTTTTCATTGTGGAAAACTGTCCTCTTGTGCCCAGTATGAATCTCTACAAGAGTAACTTGCACCCACTACTGCTCAACTTTTCCATGTGAAGGAATGAAATCTCCATCTTCTCGGTGTCTAGACCTTAAGCACTGAAACATGGTGATAAGGTCTCCCCTAAGCATTCTTTTCTCAAGGGTAAACAAACCCCATTCTCTCAGCCTTTCCTCATACAACAATCCTTTGATCATCTTCATGGCACTTCCCTGGACCTTCTCCAGCCTGGCCACATCTTTCTGGTACAGCAGGGAGCATAACCCCACACAATACTCCAGGTGTAGTCTGATAAGCTCTGAGTAAAGTGTTATCAGATAATGCCTTCTTTACCTCTGTTGGTGTCCCTGCTGATGCAACCCAGCATCCTGTTGGCTTTCTTTGCCACTGCACCTCTCTGTTCATTCATATTGAGCAACAGGACCCCCAGATCCCTTTCTACAGAGCTTCTCCCTAGACAGGCAGATCCTAGTTTGTGTTGTACTCCTATGTTGTGTTTTCCCAGATGTCAGACCTTACATTTTTTTTGTTGATCCTCAAAAGGTTCTTGTTAGCCCACTCTTCCAGCCTATCCAGGTCTTCCTGCAGGGAAGCTCTCTCTTCTGATGTTAGACAATATTATTTGACATTTATGAAAAACTCATACATTCATAGAATGGTTTGGGTTAGAAGAGGACTTTAAATATCATCTAGTCCAACCCTTTTTTTTTTTTTTTAATAGGAGAGTTTTAATTTTCCTTAACTCTAATTTTACTGGGTTTTGCAGCATGTCTGATGTAATTTCTCACTTGTGAAATGCAGGGCAGTTTCATAGGGGAGATTTTGTGCTGGGTTTTTTTTAGCTGTGTGTCTGACCCCTTGTTAACTAAAAGAAAAATCATCAGCTCAAACATTGGATCCAGAAAGAGAAGCAATTGTTTAAAAATCAGCAACCAAAAATTTTAAAGACCTACACAACTTACAGCCTGCTTTCCCAATAGAGTAGTTTGTCTCCTATGGTAGTAAAACTCAAGAAAAGCTCAATCACATCTGCAATGGAGATCTGGGTAAAAACTAAAAGACATGAAGGGCTCCATACATCCAACGTTGAGTGCACTGGCAGTCATTTATCCTCAGGCATGGAACCGAAAGCAACGACTATTAGGATGTACAGTGAAGCACAGATTTGTCCAATGACTACTGGATTCATGTTAAGAATTTACCAAGTAAATTCTTCTTAGAATATGTAAGATTTAAAGTACTTCAACAGAGATGACCATACAATAAGCTCTTTGCCTGGTAAAAGGCACGCCATCTCTGAAGCGAGCACTTCCTGTTCCATTAATTTATGGATGGGAGGAAGAATCAATTTCAAATGAAGCCAGAAAATTAAGATATGAAATGTAAACTTCACAATTAACTCCATCTAGGATGACTCTAACATTTCAATTGCATTTCAACAACACACAGAAAACATAATTATGATGTCACCAAAGTTGCAGAGACAGAAACAGAGTGCCTAGATTAATTTTGAAGACTTATTTGCTGTCAGTGCTTATCTGATATATTGGGAAAATAATTAGAAAACAATAGTCATGGAAGGAAGCTGATCTAAGAAGTTAGTCTCCAGTGTGTATGCTTCAGCAATGTTATCAAGGGCTCCCTGCTGAGCAAGATTACTAGTACTGAACCTTGGTTAGTGTTTGGGATTAGAACTGTGCTCTAATTACATGCTAACTTTTTTTTTTTTCTCCAGTATCTATTATAATTTTGTACATACATTCCCATTCTTTTTCTCTGGTAGAATATACTTCTTTTTGTCCATAACCTTATAATAAAACAAGCATACGCTTAATCTGACCCTACAGTCATCAAGTGCATTATTTTTTTGAATGATACTCCTCCACTTTGAAATACCTGAATATTGTCTTGTCACTTTGGTCTTCCTGGATGTGTTCGGGGCTTTTTGGAATCAGAGTGTCATTTTCAGTTTGAGATTACTGCCACATCAATGAAATGCAGTCTCTATTCCAGCATCCAAACTGATATACAAGTGCATGTAACACAGATTGCAATGTCAGGAGCACCCCATTAATTCTGCATGACAGTTTTCTGTCCTTCTGAAAAGTTTAGCAATAATTGCCAAAACTTGAAAGAAGAGGAAAAAAATTGCCTCCAATTGTTTTGGTTGTTTTTATTATTTTATATTCAGAAAGTATCAGGAAATACCATACTACCAGTTCCTCTGCAGTAAAACTCACACACAAATGCCTTTTTATGCATTGTAAAGTTACTTCAGTTCTGCTCTAGAGAAGCAGCAATGACTGCACTTTTTTCCAGTTTAAAAAAGCAAAGCTGAAACCAAACTTAAAATTATTTTTTTTCCTCAGTGAATCCTTAAAGTAATACAAATACAACTGATTTTTGTTTTACATCTGCTTCAGGTTCTAGCACGTGCTGGCATAGCTGAGCAGTACTTGGCTGCTTATTTCACTAGAAATAATAAAGAGAGAGAGATAAAATGTTCCAAGCTTCTGACAAAGTCCTTTTTCCTACTGGAAGCGTCCCCAATACCTGTGACTTCTGATGCCTTTTTCTGTGGTCAGAAATCTCTGGGCTAGCTTGCTTTCCACAGTCCTCTATATTTTTTTGCTGTGCTTCTTGGATCAAGTTCCTAAACCTTTACACTCATAAGCTTTCTCACAGTTCCAGCCTTTCGGATGCTCTTCTGGTTTCTGTGCTGATTCTGGCACCAGTTTTTTTGTAGTTCCTTTCCAGCAATGAGTCAATCTGTGGTGCAAGTCTCAGCACAGCAGCTCCCTTCATCTTCCTCTTATTTTAACTAGCAGTACTCTGCTTAACATCTTAGTTAAGGCCAAGCTTTCAAATGAGTTGTAGAGGTCAGCAGCAGCTTTGTTCCCTTTTGTCTGGAATTCAGGATTCCTCAGAGGCTCATTCCTTATTCTCAAAGTAGCACTCCAACACAGACAGAATCTCTTCACTTTTCCAGCAAGTTTTCAGATGTTGATAGTTATTTAGATGGAAATCTACTAACTGAGAAAACTGCTGCAGTTTCCTAAGAAAACATTTCTCAATGTACTCTAAAGGTGGGAGCTTGCTTAAGATAGCATCTACTGAAAAAATCATCCACTTGCATGCACACACTTTGCTTCTCTCTCTTTTTTAACCCCGAAGTCAATCCAGCTACAGAACACTGAAATCAATCCAACTTTGAATCCTAGTGGGTGCAATAAAAACTCCTTCTCTCATCCTGATTTGCATCTACTCAACCATAATGAGATGTAAGGAAGCCAGGAACTCTTTTATGAATCCTATGCTGCTAATGACAATACACAATCTGAAGAAAAAAAACCTTTAAGGGAGTCAAAAAAGGCAACTTATTTGTTGTAAAGACAAGATATCTGACTTATAAATGTAGCAGCATTTGTATAAAATAATTTTGCTTGCTGCTAGTAATTGAAAGACATCTAAAGCAGAATCAGATTCTTAAAGGAAACTTTTCCACATCATTTAGAACAAAAAGCAATCATACTGTCATTTTCCTGCTCTAGCAAATATCTTTTAGTTCATTTGGGATTTACTGAGAGTAACAAAGCCACTACTGAATCCCTGAGATAAAAATGCACCTAACATCAAGAATAACGAGTCTGTTCTTAATGGGGAGCACAAGTTGCACTGGCACAGCAGTTACCTCTACTAAATCCTATTTTATGGTTTTAAATACTGAAGATAGTAGCACCAACACAAAGATCTAAAAAAGCTTTCTTTACAGTTCCTTACACAGCTTTGACCTTTTTATTTTTTTTTTTTTTTTGTGCGTTACAGTGCATCAATCTCATGCATTCCTTATTAAAATGCTGTAACTATTCCTGAATATTTTTTTTAATTAGCCAATCATTTATGTAACCCTGAGTTGCCATAGCATAGTAAGATATGTATGAGATCAGGAGTTACAGTGAAAACTAAAATAGGATTTTGGCATTTGAAGGTTGTCATATGGAGATTCATGCCATATCAACCATTTTATATATGGCTACAAGGGAAACATCTGCAAGGTCTAACGGCTGATAAAGAGTAACCTGCCCTGATACTAAAAAAAGGAAGACTGCAGTCTATTCAGAGGATGTAGATAAGACTTAATGAACTCAGATTTCATAATGGAAAAATGATGGATAATGTCGACTTAATATATTCCACATACACAAAGCATTAAAAAAACACGCTAAAAAGAGAACCTTGAGCTGGGTGTTTTGTTTTCCCCTAGATACTTGCAGCCCTGCATAAAGAATAGATTTAACAATTCTAAACAACCGGCTAAAGAATTTCAAATTTTTCAGAGATGCTATTTTTAAATTAGGATCATGTGATTCCCCCTCCCACCCATGTTTTGGCAAGCATTACTAGAACACATTATTTTAACCAGGACAGGTTAAACTGCAGGTTCTAAAAGGGCCTGGGGATATTAGCTTTGCTGGCCATTTTCACAGAAAAGAGGTTAAAACATAAATTTTAACAGTATTCTTGCTGGTCACTTCAGAGCGAAGCTGGTGGCACAGAAAAGAAGAAAGGAATTAGAATTTAAAGGAAAAAAAGGAAAACCAAAGCAAACCAACAAAACCATTTCACTGACAATACACAACAAGCTTGGCCTTTGGGAGGAGGCTACTCCTTACCAATACTGTAGCTCCAATGAGCTGAAAAGGAGATCTTAGCCCAACAGAATGATTTATAAAATGGTGAATCCTACAGCAGAAGAAAAGAAGAAGCCTAAAAGACAACGGATGAAGGAATTAATCCCCATGACTGCAGGCAGCATTTTACTTTTAGTTAAGACCCAAACTAAACACATTTGCATCTGCATACTGATTTAACTACTACTTGCAATTCTGTTTAGCAAAGGCCTAGCTTAGCAGCTTGAACAGAGTGAAATGAAACCCATATACTTTTAAATTAAGGCAGTAACACTTCATCTGGCTAAAGATAGTACTACAGGCTGGTTTCAGTTTCTGAAGTATTAAGACATCTAAGTTTCAAAGCTAACAGAAATCTCGGAAACAAACTTAACTTCGACTGCAGATCAAGCCTGTTGCACCACAGCCCTTCACAATATTTGTAGCCTTGTCAACAGTTTTCCTTTCAAAATATATTGCTGAATCCAAACTTTAATCTAAAACATTTTATTTGGCCAGGAACCACTACTTCTCAACCAAACACTAATTGTGCCAACATTTTTTTCTTGTTTCAGTAACTCCAAGTTGTATTTTTGAAAAGATTGTTAAATATGTTACAAGACTTGTCCTTCACAGCAGTGATATCAAACTAGAAAGTAAAGAGGCTTTCATCATGGAACAGCTCTCAGCCACCAGCTTTCTTTGCTGCATATTAGCAGATAAAATGGGATAACCATGTGTTGTACATGTATAATTGGCTGAAGTAATCAGCATGATTGGCTACCACTTGTGCAGTTTTTGTAGCCACACACATCAATCTAAATTTTGAAATCAGGGGTGGGGATCAGGGAAAGGAGGAGGGAAGGGAAAAGAGGAGAGAAGGGAAGGGAAGGGAAGGGAAGGGAAGGGAAGGGAAGGGAAGGGAAGGGAAGGGAAGGGAAGGGAAGGGAAGGGAAGGGAAGGGAAGGGAAGGGAAGGGAAGGGAAGGGAAGGGAAGGGAAGGGAAGGGAAGGGAAGGGAAGGGAATGCAACTGGTGAAAAAGTTACTGTGTAAAATGCATTGGAAAAGTAACTTTTTTTCTGTTACTACTTTCATAATTCAGCTCTTATGTTACCCGTAATGCTCCCAGGTCTGTGTTGGACAAAGGGAGGTTTGCATCCAAAAGAGTGGTACATATGGCTTTAATTACTTTTTGCAGGGAAGTCAGGGTCCAATGTAAAGAAAAGTTATTCCAAGCTCCAGCTTGCAAACCAGGTTTTCATGCGAAAATTTCCAATAAAAAAGCAGCAACAGATGTGGCTGAGGCTATTAACTTGCTTGTGGCATTTTTTTCAGTCTGTCAACTTTCAATCAGCTGCCATCTACTTCCTCCTCATCACGCGGGCTTCACTACGCACAGTCAAGGCTTCCCTCACAAAATCTCTCCCTACAAAGAACAAGCTTTCTACACAGATATGTCCAATACCTTCCTTTTTCTTCAGTTACCTCTTTTTAAACTAATGCAGGCCTGATTTTTTCCTTTTATTCCTGACGTTATAGGTTTTACACAGAGTACCATTTTTAAATAAGGCAATGAAAGATGGCTGCTAGCTACTGTGCAGCAATGTAGCTGTCTGTTCTGACACTAATCAGAGCAAAAGAACTCAACTTTGAAATTCTTAAAGAAATTAGCATTTTCCTAATTCAGTTCCTCACTCTTAACTACAGTAACTCAGGCAGTGAGCACAGTAAACCTTCACTTACAGAAATTCTATCCAATGAAACAGCGCAGTGTTAATGTCCTCAGAATAAATGCTACCTTTTTATTAAATAAATTCATCTAAGAATTTTCATAACTGAGAAGTAACTGCTGCTACATTCTCTACTCTTCCAACTACCTGTGAAAGTCTGCAAGGGAACCATTCTTCTGTGAGTAGTACAATGGGTCTACATTTTCGTTTTCTTGCAATTCTTTGTTACATATTTGGGGCAAAGATTATACATCTTTCATGTCCTTTATATTTATTTTTCTCACATAATGCTAAATTTTTCCAACATTTGGGCTTTTGAAACAACACTGCATTTATAACAGACATTTTTAAAAGCCCAAACAAAAGAAAAACACTAATGAAAATGCTGTGAATGCTGACTTAATATGGAACCCCTTGCAAATGTATGAGGTTCATTTTAATCTGTTATCTACTTGATGTAATTTAATGAAAGAACATCTACCAGTAAGTTCCAAGTGAACATGAGGATAAGAAATGCTCTGAAAAGCAGTGACACTTTCTTTCTATGCATATTAGATATATTATATATATGCATATGATTTATATGGAGGTCATTTCTAAGCATATGGAAAAGAAGAAGGTGATCAAAAGTAGTCAGCATGGACTTACCAAGAGGAAATCATGCTTGACTAATCTGATAGATTTCTATGACATTGCAACTCAATGGGTAGATGCAGGGAGACCAGGGGATGAAGTCTACCTTGACCTCAGCAAGGCTTTTGACACAGTCTCCCATAACATTGTCACAAGCAAGCTCAGGAAATGTGGGATGTAAGAATCTGCAGTGAGATGGATTAAGAACTGGGTACACAAGAGAGCCCAAAGAGTGGTGATCAATGGCATGGAGTCCAGCTGGAGACCTGTGACTGGTGGAGTCCCCCAAGGACCAGTGCTGGGTCCAGTCCTGTTCAACATCTTTATCAATGACCTTGATGATGGGACAGAGTGTCTTCTCAGCAAGTTTGCTGATGGCACAAAGCTGGGAGGAGTGGCTGACACCCCAGAAGGCTGTGCTGCCATTCAGAGGGACCTGAACAGGCTGGAGAGTTGGGCAGGGAAAAATTTAAGTAAGTACAAGGACAAGTGTAGATTCCTACATTTGGGTAGAAGAAACCCCAGGAGCCAGTGTAGGCTGTGGACTGAGTTCTTGCAGAGCAGTGAAACACATAGGGACCTGGGGGTGCTGGTGGATGGAAGGATGACCCTGAGCCAACAATGTGCCCTTGTGGCCAAGAAGGCCAATGGCATCCTGGGGTGCATTAAAAGGGGGGTGGCTGGTAGGTCAAAAGAGGTTCTCCTCCCCTTCTACTCTGCCCTGGTGAGGCCTCTTCTGGAATACCATGTCCAGTTCTGGAACTCTCAGTTCAAGAAGGACAGGGAACTGCCTGAAAGAGTCCAGAGCAGAGCCTCCAGGATGATTAAGGGAGTGAAAAGTCTCCCTTATGAGGAAAGGCTGAGGGAGCTGGGTCTCTTCAGCTTGGAGAAGAGGAGAATAGGGAGTGACCTCATCAGTGTTTATAAATATGTAAAGGGAGAGAGCCAGAAGGATGGTGCCAGGCTCTTCTCAGTTATGCCCAATGATAGGACAACAGGCAAGAGATATAAACTTGAGCACAGGAGGTTCCATATAAATATTAGGAATAATTTTTTCACTTAAGGGTGACAGAGCACTGTCACAGGCTGCCCAGGGAGTTGTGGAGTCTCCTTCCCTGGAGACATTCAAAACCCACCTGGATGTGTTCCTGTGTGAGCTCCTGTAGGTGACCCTGCTCTGGCAGGGGGCATTGGACTCAGTGATCTTTCAAGGTCCCTTCCAACCTCTAACTTTCTGTGATTCTGTGATATTCTTACCATGATCTACCACCATACAGATCCTTGACCTGCTGAGAGCAAGCTTTTCAAATGAGAAGACCTGACTATATGGAACAGACCCTTAAGTGATACTTTTTCCACGGTGAAAACTTTTGATAAAGAAGTCATTTCAATAGCAAATGAATTAAAAAAAAAACAAAAACAAAAAAACAAAAAAGAAACCCAAACAAACAAACAAACAAACAAAAACCACCAAAAAGCCCAAGAGTTTCTCAGTTTGATTACTGAGCGGGGAGACTCTTTTATGGGAAAAAATAGCCCAAACATGAGTTGTGCAGACTAGCAAGCCAAATCAATGGGAGTACTATATTCAAAGACAATTTGAGAAGAGTTTTTTTGCTCTGCTCCTTAAGTTTATTTTTACTGTGCCCTTTTGTGCCTGAGCATGAAAAAAAAAAAAGAAAGGAACAGAGAAGATTCCCAAAGTTTTCAGATAATTTTTCATGTTACAGTTTCTAGCTCTTCAATGGCCATTCACAATGTATATGTAATTCTTTATCAATTCAGTGACTTATAATTATAAATCCTACCTATGACATTTATGATAGAAAAGGTCCGTGTATTGTTAATAATTGTATTTTCAATTCTTTATTTTCATAGAATCATAGAATCACAGAATTGGCTGGGTTGGAAGGGACCTCAGAGATCATCAAGTCCAATCCTTGATCCACTACTGCTGCAGTTACCAGCCCATGGCACTGAGTGCCACATCCAGTCTCTTTTTAAATATCTCCAGGGATGGAGAATCCACCACTTCCCTGGGCAGCCCATTCCAATGCTTGATCACCCTCTCAGTAAAGAAATTCTTTCTAATGTCCAACCTTTCAGTTGACTAGAATATTAGTAGATAAGTGTCACATAGGAATGGACTTCAGATCTGAAAATAAAAGAAATGTATGGACAAGGGGCTCATACCTGTGCTTTAAATCCACCAAGGCCAACAATATAAAAACTAATTACATAAATAATGTTACATCATGCAAGCTGTGCTAATTCACCATGCCACTTCCAAGACTGGTGGATTAAATATTTACAGTGCTTATCTGTAGGATTTATTGGAGCAAACAACAGCAGAAGCCAAAGAAGATCATTTTAGAGCAAGAAGCTTTCCAGGGCTTAACCTCAAGGAAGAGAACCAAGCCCTCTTCTGTGCATAAAAGCCTCTCTTACCTACCAGAGAAAACATTCAAACAAGAAATCTTGCTCAAATTCTTTCTTCTCTAATTGCACATGTTTATTTTAAGGCAATTATTCAACTCTGTGGATCTAATTTTATCTGAATACAGGCATTTTTTATAACCCGAGATGAAAATAAGGGACCTGAAAAGAGAGTCCTATGGTCTACAGAAAAGTCAAAAGACTTGAGTATCACCTGAACTGAGCTAAGAATGATTATCCAGTAAGTCAAGTGCACAGATACATTATCTTTTCAGTTCTTTATCTTGTTATACAAAACAGATTTTTAGACACCTAAAATGTGCAACATCAGCATGTGAGAACTCCCACTGATGTCTATGTGCCTAAAGTCAGCATTATGATTAAGAGTATCTCTGAAACACAGTTAATACAAGCCATGAACTCAAGTATATCAAGTGCTTCGTTTTCTCTCATTTTGAAACTGTTATTATGTGAGCTTGATATGAATAGCTGAAAAGAATATAAAAACCTAAACAGCTCAATAATCACAAGAAAGAACAGAAATAAGTTAGTTAACTACCACTGAAATTATTATGAAATATTGGTGCTAACAGGTGACAGAGTGGCTGAAACAATGAGTAATTTACACTTGTACTGCTGAAATAGAGAAGACAAGATCCTGATGCTGCTACTACAAACTCTTGGGTTCTGCAACGTAGCCACTCCCCCCCCCTTTTTTTTTTTAATGTAGGTTATCGTATGCCCATTTGTTCACCATGTTTATATTCCAGTGATATATGATTTACCTGAAGAGATTACATTACTCTGTTATTCCTGCTTACTTTTGTAACCCAGTCTTCATTACTAAGTGAACATCATCATTAAAGAGCGTGCTTTGTTCTTTTGTTGAAAAACAAAAATGATTTCCACAATTCTATCTTTATTTCTTTTGGGTTTTGTCTTTTTAGTTAACACTCAGAATCTAATAATCTGGTTTTTCTTTCCCTAATGTTCCTTCCTATTTGAAAAACTTAATACTATACTGTTTCTCCATTTCTCATCTGGTTGTAACAAAATACAGTGGGAAATCTTTAATTTTATAGCTTCATAGTTAAGATAAGCAAAACTGAATAAAGAACTGCTCCTATAAAACCAAAGAACACCAAAGAAAGATTTGTAACTAGTATGGGCTCACAAAGATTCTATGGAGAAAATGTACCTTTTAGTACATTCTAAAGAATTCTTCTAATGCAAATTAATATTTACAAATTGTTCTGAATTTTTTTGTCTAAGCACACAATAGTTCACTTGTTAACACTGACATATTTATCTGGCCTTTCCCAGTTGTAGGAAAAAATTATGTCAATTTTCCCTCAGACTGCCTTCCTATTCTGTCACACACATTATTTCATGAAACATGAATCCAAATGTTCTGTTTCTTTTCAATTTCCTTTCACCACAAATTCCAGAGTCCCCCTCTCCATGGCTTTTAGTAACAATTCAGCCTTTCTAGTCTAATGGAAAAAACTCAATACCGCTGTCTTTAATCAGGCTACTTTTCACTTCTATGTCTTCAATACTGAAGATTCAACCCTTTGTTAGAACTACTTCTTTTCAGGTCACAAGTTATGCCTGTGATTCTACATTAAGCATCTATTCACATAAGAAACAGCAAGGCTTGGCAAGATGTCTGAAAAAATACAGAACACACACATACACACACGGAAGGAAAAAAAAAAGTTATGGATTTTAATAAAGGACATTTTTTACAAATTGTAATAATCAAGTACTCAGGCACTTCTAAAAGACTCAGGTGCTTTTGTTCTGGGATATGGAACATTAGAATTATAGCTAATGCAAAGGTAGCCCATATTACTTGGAAAAAGAAAAAAAAAAGAAGAAAAAAAAAAAAAGAAAAATAAAAAGGTGTTGAAAGGATGTTGAAATAACTACAGGGAATATTTTTCTCTCTCTCCAAATTAAAGAACTATTCCATTATTGGTTCAAATCATCTATGACTGCAAGTCTGTATCAGACTTCTGACAGCTGAATAAATGATGGTCCGAAGAAGCTGGATTCAAATTAAGATCACAAAACTAGCATGATCCTGATACTTTCAGCACTGCAGAGCTCATAAATACAGGATGTGACAGAATATATAAATCAGGGGGCGTGATTTACTGATGCACTGAGGTGAAAAACATCATTAGTAAGCAGATTTTCTTATCTCTCTAGCTCTCTAGCTCCTGTTTTTGAATGGTTTGTCCTGTGGATGATATACTCCAAACTCTAACCTCAATGTGATAAAATGTGTCACAGGTAAACAGGTGAATCCCTGTAAAAGTAAAGAATGGAAAAATCATTTGATAAGAAGCAACAGCTGTCTTCCACATACTGCAGAAAGGCAAATCCCCAGCCTGTGACACAGTTAGATATACACTGAATATGCAAGTTTTATGTATTGTCTGTTAACTCCTGTAAGAATAATCTTGATTTCAAAGAACAACTACCCTTGATTAGTGACATCCTCATCCCCAAGGAGTGGAATACTCCAAAGGAATATGATTTACCGCTAGAAATTGAATTGTGGGAGCAAGTCCAGAGCAGGGCAACCAAGCTGGTGAAGAACAGTGTGGAGAACAAGTTCTATGAGGAGGGGCTGAGGTAACTGGGAATGTTTAGTTTGGAGAAGTGGAGACTGAGAGAAGACCTTATTGGTTCCTACAATAACCTGAGAGGAGGTTGTAGGGAGGTGGCTGCTGGCCTCTTTTCTCAAGTAACCAATGATAGGACTAGAGGAAATGGCCTGAAGTTGCACCAGGGGAGGTTTAGTCTAGATAGCAAGGAGAGAGAATATAACAAGAAGAGAATAGTCAGGAGCTGGAACAGGATGCCCTTGCAGGTGGTGGAGTCACCATTCCTGAAGGTATTTAAAAACTATGTAGATGAGGCACTTCAGGACATGGTGCAGTAGGATGATGACTTGGTTTTATTGTTTTTACTGTTTTGGGGGAGGGGCTGTTGATGGTTGGATAAGGTGATCGTGGAGGTCTATTCCAACCATGACAGTTCTGTGACTGTGAAATTACACATATAAATTGAATCTAGTAGTAAGCAGTATGTAAGAGACACAAGAAAAACAATTTTATCTCGATCTGTGGTCCAGCCGATGCTATAAAGAATAATTTAAAATCCTTATGTTCTTTCTTTTGTTATCCACCAACAGTATATCCAACAACCCAACTGTGCCATATAAGCTGTGAGCCATGGGGGACTTCTTAATCCTGCTTTCCATTGAAGGTTCCCCTTCTCAGTGAGAGATGAAGAAGAGAAAACACTGTCATGGATACTTGGAGCCCACTTGTGTGAAGTTCTTAGACATAGACATAGACCTGCTGCCAGCTCAGTTTCTGTTCAACCAATAAAACAAATTGTAGGTTACTTAGATCTATGTCCCAATGTAGATCGAGAATATATCACAAGGTAGTAAATTCTAGAGATAGCCTATGCTACCAATGGAAAACAGCACAAAAAACGTATCTCAGGATAACTCAATATAAAAAATAAGGAACATTTTCTGTTCCATAGGACTGTGTACATTTCAGGACTTTAAATCCAAAAGAACCAGATGTTCGGTTTTAAGATATATACATGAAGATTAAAATAGGTTACTAAAATGAACTGCAGTTCTGATTCAGATGTGTTTATAAACACAGAAGTTATGCTGAAAGATATAGAGGCATTTAAAAATGCTATGTATATTTGTGTATGACTATCTGCATGTAAACTGGCCTCAAGTGTTATGCTTTGATTAATCCCTAAAAGGCAAACTTTCAAAACTAAAAGACAATTTAGTGTAACAAAGACCACAGAAGTTAATTGGGGAAAAAGGGTTTGCCTATAGGTAATAGGGTTGAATCTTTAAGATTGGGGGGTTAGCTCATAAATACTTTCTCCTGCAACACCACTCCTTTCTAAGGACAGAGATGGTAGGCACAGATTTGCTTCAATGGTGTCAATACCAATGGAAGATGGAAGCAAATCACAGACTGGGAAAATAATGAAAAATATGTCTCTTCAGCTTTGAAAAATGCAGCATCTCACTGAGCCAGTACCAAGCAAAACCACAGTTTGTCTCTCAAGAGAGAAGGGATACATGTTGATTGGAAATTACCTAAGCCCTTCTGACCTGGAAATCTGCTCAAATTACAGTATTATTTCTTGAGATATTAAGCAAGAAAATGCTTAGAAATGGTTTTAAAATTACAGCCGAATAGGTAACAAAAATATTCAAACAAGATCATCCTCATCCAATGAGAAGTCAAGCAAACAGAATACAACTGAAAAAAGATTTTAAGGTAACTCATCAGTGAGAGCTGCATACCATAAATTCCTAATAGGATACACAAATTATGCCTCAGTCATTGGTGTGAATATACACTGAATTTTTGGTGGCTCAAAATTCTTGCTATATGATGGCAAATAGTTGCTTTGGCATTGAATTTTAAAATCAGATATATGATCCTATGTATAACCACAGCTCCTTTTTATGTATCGGTAATTATTTGCCCGTTTAACTTTTTTATATAGTTGCAGTTCTGGAACAGCAAAAATTAATTCATTTTCCTTTGAGCTGGTGGCAAAAAATGCTCACATTAAGAGAGAGCTGTTGGAATGCTAAATTTTAATTTAATAACAGAGGGGAGACACAAAAGAGGGAAGTGTTTTCCCAGTGCTGAACTTCATATAGAGAATGACTGGCACTGGAGAATGTAGTTTTCTTTCTGAAAGACACTTTCATACATTTAAAAAGAAAGAAAAAAATTACATATGGAATTACAGAAGCTGTCTTGGACTGAAAAGTACTCCTGAGGCCAGTGTTATATAAGGAAGATTATTTTAATGAGTCAAAGAATTAAAGCAATGAAAATGAAAATCTGCAGTCAAGTTATTGCCCTTAGACCTGATCCTAAGAATGAGAAACAAACGTTTGAAATGCTAGCACAAATAATCCTGAAGACATTTATTAAGAGGTATAGAATTTGTATAAAACTCTCTAAGAAAGCTGTAATGGAATATACCATGATTCCCTGTTTCCTAATAAAAGAAGAAAAGGACATATTGAAAAGACCAAGCGCCTTTTGTTGGGACAGATTCTCACATTTCCAATCCCCTGTTACAAATTGAAAGTGCCAAAATTCCAGGTAAATCTTAATAAGGCTGTGCAACTGAATTCATCTCCCATTGAACAAACAGAAGGGAAATACTATTCTAGGAGTGTTACTCAGCCCTAAGAGAGAAACTTTCCTAGAAGATTGTTGCCCGAGTACATAGTCAGAGCTGAATAAGATTTTCAGAATACACATCCAGGGGATGCACAACTTCCAGTGTGTGATCAAGCAATTGTGTTGTTCTCATCTTGCCTGTCATGGTAACTTGAACACTTCAAACTACTACTGTGGCTAGGAAAACACTTTTGTATGCTTTCTACAGACAGAGAACTGACACACAGATGAGAAAGGATGTCCAAAGTCACACAGTGTGGACACACACAAGACAAGCAATTATCAGCAGAGCTTTCTTAACCTTCTGCTTTGGAGACGGCCTCAAAACACATAAGGAAAGAGGTCTGGAAAGTACTCACTGATGTTCTGAATTCCTCCTACTGTAAACTGATACTATGTGCTATCCTAATCTGGAATTATACTAGCTGGTAAAAGTGATATACTACAGTATACTAGATGGTATATACTCTATACTAGATGGTAAAACTGATGACTGCAAAAAAAACCAGCTTGTTAGTCTACTGAGGACTAAATTAAGCATTGTATTTGGAGAAACACTAACCAAGAGTTTTTTACAGGGAAAAAAAAAAAAATGTTCTGTTGAACCTACAAGCCCAAAAGCAGCTAATGTTTCATCCATGGCCTTTAGCACATTCAGATATGACAAGATTCAATGCAGATTTGTTTAAGAGATCCCATTTTATCTCTTCTACTTACCTGTCATTGTACATACATACAATACACCTTTGTGCATGGTAATCTGTGCATGACTAAAAGACTCGAAAAGTTAATACTCTTTAACAGGTATGGACAGCAACTTCCTATTTAACTCCATCTAGAAAGCTAAAAATCTCACCTTATTTACATATGCACAGCTTAACTGAAATTACTGTCAGCTTAGGCTAAGAATAATAGCCAAGATTCATACTAAGCGTAAGTACCTCATCTCAACTGTACAAAAATACTTCACCTAGAAACACTGATCACTGATTTCTTTTTAAAGTATTAGACTTTTTCTATACAAAATATCTAATTCCGCTTCCTTGCTTTTACATGGATTTTGCTACTAGCAACAAAAACTTTCTCCTGCTCATGTTTCTGATAGCAGGAACCCCAGAGTCACTCTATAAAATTTGATGCATGTCAAAAAGGCTATTCTGAGTGTTTTGATTTGGCTTTAAGCCAATAAGATTACTTTGCAGGAAACAGACAAAACTGGAACATATTTCCTATTTACACTGATAAAGTCAGTCAGATGGAATATATTAAAGAATTTGCTGAAGCTAAATTAAATTTTCTAGTAACTGCATCACCTAACACAGAAGAGAACTTCATCATAATCGGTTTATCTAAAAGACACATTTCTTTCAGATTTTGCATCCAAAAGGATGACACATAAAACAATCTCAATTTTGAGGCTGTACGTCCTAGGATCAAGCTCCTACTTTTCTGTGGCTTAAATTAAAATTGTACTTTAAATTGTTTTAAATTAATTCTAATAAGCAGCATGTGCTAGTATACTCGTTGAAAGTGTTCTGTTTACAGCAAGAAGTAAGTATTTTTCAATAACTGACTCATATTTACAGATGCTGAGCTTTTATTATGATATCCATTGATAATTAGGAAAAATATGGAATACATTTAATAGATCTGTTTTTCTGACAAATTATTGAGACTTCTTAAGAAAAAGATGTAATCATCAAGACACAGTGTAGGGATTTTTTTCTGAGTCTTTTTAGACATCTGCTACTGCACAAAGATATTAAGTTTTCCATTTAATTTCTAAATTTCCTATCTATCTTTATATAAAAAAATAATATAAATTATTATTAGTGGTATAGTAGGGAAAAAAATAGGAAAAATAAAAGTAAAGTAAGCAAGACAAGTAAATACTGTTAGGCTATAAACCCACAAATACTCAAACCCTGGAAACTATGAACAAGTAAATTATGTTCATTTTTCTAACAATAAATAGTTAGGGCTACAAATATCAATAATGGCAACCATCAGGACGAGCAAATCAACCTGTTACATTTTTGTGATGGTGTTAGTGCTTTCTGTGTTGCACTGATATCCTGGATTTTCATTTCCAATTTAATAGCTTAACTTCATTTTATTAAAAGTCTGCATTATATGTTTTGTCTTTTATGACTTTTGGCTCACAAAGACTGAGCAGCAGTGCTTTAAGGTCCACAGGGACCTGTTCTTAGTACACAGCTATTTCCAACTGTTTTGGGTTGTGGGTTTGATGGTTTTATTGTTGCTTTGTTTGTGTTTTGTTTTGTGGGGGTTTTTTTAAGCAGTGATCTAAACATGATATCTCTATTGCAAGCGTGCTGATGACAGCGATTATTAAATGCATAGACAATTAAAAAACTAAAGCAACTTAGCTACACAATAACCTACCAGGTTTACAAGAAAATACATTTTATACTGACAAATCAAAGCAACAACTTTTGAGATTAAAGTACAAATTAGTGTAACAAAAGAATAAAAACTAAACTTTGGAAGGTCTTCACACAGCACAACTAAACCAATACAGACTGCCACCCTCCAAATAAGCTCCTGTTAGATGGGGAAGAAGTACAGCCGCAGCAGTGTGGCCCCATGCCAGAGCCAGACCAACCTTGGCACAGTGCAGCTTGGAGAGACAATCTGGCCACAAGCAACTGAAACTAATCTGACATTACGCTACCACTGAAAAAAAAGGTTACAAATTTCTCTACTTCTGGCCAGAAGGCAGCTGTAGTGCTCTTCATGGGGGCTTGGATCAGCTCGCTGATTCAAAAAGAGACAAGAGTGGGTTGGGTTGGTTTTTTTTTTCCATGGTAGATTTAGTCAGATGAGCAAATTCACCATGCCACAACTCAGGAACAAGAGCCAATGATGGGAGAAGAATGGGAATGTGTGGCTGGGACTAAAGCTTAGAACAGCTTCTTCCCTTCAGCAGCAGTGCAGGCTTTGACCAGCTTTTAAGCCAATAAATAGCTACACTGCTCCCAGAACCACATCAAGAAAAATCTGCTATATAGCAACGCTTGCAGACAAAAGCCCTAACATGTGTTTCTAATGTCATATGGAGACCAAAAGCAAAACAAAACCAAAAAACCAGCAGCTAGACAACAATCATGGGTTGTATGCAAGAGAAACTTCATCAATATCCACACACTTATACCATGATAGAAGGCGACCTGCCAGTTTTGGCTCTCAAGAGAGGCACTCATCATTTTCATGTCCTAAAGAGAGAATCTAACCTTCCAGGCCAAACTCCATTCCTCATTTGTTTCCCAGCAAGCCTAAATCACTATGTAAATGTGATCATATGCCTTCTGGTTTGACTGCTTTCAGTTCTCACATTTTATCAATCTGCTTCCATTTCTGAGACAAGGAAGGCAGGAGTAAAAGGAAAACTGAAGTCCTTTAAATTTTGCCATGTTTATCATCAACTACCAACATAATTAGTATTCTTAGATACCAGTCTGTGTGCACTGCTTGCCCAAAGAGAACCATGGCAATCCTCCCATGTATAATCAGATGGGATGCATGATGCAGGTCTGATTGACAGGAAGGGAGGGAGGAAACAAATCATCACCCTTTTTAGCTTGCATGTGACACACCTGCTGAGATCATCATAGCAAACTAATGATTTTGCATAGACTTGAAAAACTTAGAGTGTTTTAGTCTCTGCTGTTTTCAGCTGCTCTAAAAAATTTTATTTATATAAAGTTGCCAGTGTTAGCATGCAGATAACTGGGTTAAATTTAACAGATGTGACATGCACAGTCCCAGTGAGACTAAGTGGTTTATTGATCCTTCCCAGTCTTAAACATTATGAAAGCCAGACCTAGTGTGCATTGCAGACAGATCTGAATTATGATGAATCCCCAGGTGAAAACAATTGTGGCTAACGACAGTTGCAGAGGGGGGGTGGTTAAAAAAAAAATATAGAATCAATGCAATATAAAATAATTTCTACTTATAACTGATTTGACTCATTTGACTGAGTGTGCAGCCAGATGCATCTCATAGAGTCTGAGAAGATCTTTACTGCATGCATACTCACAAGAGTATATGCAGATAAGTATACCATCAGGTGGAATTCATAAACCATTGATTGCCCCGTGCTTCCTCTAATGACACTCATCAAGGGAAAAAGATCTGAGTCACAGCCAGAGGAATAGGAGACAGCAAAAGACTTCCTGCATTTTTCTGAATATATGCCTTTTTTGTTGTTGCTGTTCAATACGTGCAAATGAAGAATAAAAATTAAAGCAAAACAAAACAAACAAAGAAAAATCTACATAAGCATTTTGCTTGCTTCTTTTTTATCATTCAGAACATGGACAGCTCTTGCTGCATTTGTACAGTATCAAGCATAACAATGTCCTGGTCCTAGCATGAATCCCTAAGGTCTAGGGTAATATATGTAATGAGTAATAATGCAGTCTCCTGCTGTTTCCTGTCTCTAGCTGCAATGCTGACCTTCTTCTCTTGATACTGCATGTCAGCTGGCTCCATTTGCTTCTGGAATTAGCATTAAAATGGCAATCCTTGGAGATTATGCTGCAGTCAAAGTAATGATAATGGAGATTTTCAAATAATTTCTAGGGGCTTTTAATTGCACATACAACGCTTTTTCTCTGACAATCTGAAGCAAAGATTCGTTTTCTTAAAAATGAATCTTAAAAAATATTCATTTTCTTAAAAATAAGTAAAGAAATAGTGAAATAAACAACATCAATACTAATGAAGAAGAAATTTGTGTTAGGACATACATTTCTCCATCTCTTGTTGCCAAGACAGCCTGTGGATGTTTTTGTCAGACAAATGCCTTTAGCAAGATTTTATTATGAGTTTATCTTAAGTGAAAGAATAAATGTTTTTCCATTCTAAAATAACTGCTACAGACATGAAAATTCCTGCAATCTTTGGTCAGTTTTTAAAATAAAAGAGGAGCTAGATTTTTTTTAAATAGTTCTAGTACGGGTGAAATTGATATTACTTGGTAACTACAATTTTCAGATACTGAAAGTGACTAGTTAATGAAATTTGCATGGGCACTGAATCTTGGACTATTCCTGTCATGCTGTATATGAAAGTTGGTATACAATAAATCTAATTCTTTCTCTTGAACTAAATTGTTTTCTACAACCCTCTGTCTGAAATTCAGTAGAGGAAGATATTGTCATAAAACATTTACAAGCACATGCAAAAAAATTAGGGAGAAATAAGATTAAGAAATAACACAAAGCAGTCTGTAAAATAAAAGCATTTCTGTTCTAAGATGAATCTTACTGTTTAAAATTCTCAAATTCAGTTCACACTGTAATTTTACAGGTATTTTCCTGGTTAAGTATATATATATATATACACACACATATATATACACATAAATCCATATATTTGAATATTTTTCTTTATGATGCATAGAACATAGATATATATATAAGGAAATAGACTGATTTTGCACCACAAGGTATTGACAGTGTAAAGAAATGCAGTTAAGTACTGCACTTTATAATTTTTTAACCTTAACCTGATCCTGTTTGCAGCCGGTTAAATCTAAGGGACTATTGCCTAGTTAAGTATCTAAAAGATTATTATTGCTATTAAGAAAAAAAAAAAAAAAGAAAAAAGAGTATTTTAATCTGGCAAACAGAAAGATAAAAATCAATTGCTGCAAGTTGAAATGGGACACATTCAGTCCAGCAAATACAGAGAACACTTAACAGTCAAAGAATGTAGTAGATTCTCCCTCATTTAAAATATTTTAATTAAAATTGGATGTCTGTCTTAAAGATATGCTCTAGCTCAACCACAAATTGCAAGTCTGATGTTGAAATTGCTGAGTGAAATTTTAAGGCCTGTGTTATGCAGGAGGCCCATTCCTGGTCTGCACTTGTACTGAGATGAAAGGCACTCAAAAACTAAGTAGCAAGTAATTTGATTTCTGTGAATTTTGAAGTCAGTGCGTGCTCTCAGGGGTCAGAAAGGAAGAATGCAGGCACACAGACTGCAGCCTCTTTCTTCTAAATGAAGAGGATAATCTACCTTTCTTGTGTGACAACACTTTCCTGACTGTAGTAGTAGCAACCATGCTCTAGGAAATACGATACTGCATTAGAAAAACACAATTATTTACAGTATCTTTTAAACAGAAATAAATGTTACTTTACTCATTTGTCATAATGTCACCTCAGCATACTGCAGTTCAGTGGAACTGCTTGTAGTAGTAATAGTACCATTAGCAATCAAGGGATTTTAACCACTTGAAACACCTACTCGTATTTTCCTTCCCATTAACACAAAATGGAATTAAATTGGATTTCTAATAAATGCATGCAGAACAGTTTCTGTGACATGATATGAAGATTTTATAAAATCTTTACCTATAGTGGTGGCTGTGTTACAGAAGAATATTCCCACATAGTAACTCAGAAGTATCTCAACACACTGATGAGAATTTAAGGGAAGCAATAAAAAAGGTACTGGAAGACTTGGAGGAATGGTTTATGCAGGCATATGCTGACATACCAACTTTTCCCTTCTCTAAGATGACATGAAATGGAACTGTGCTGGAAACTGCCTGGAGGTACCAAGGGCAGAAAAGAGAGGGTCTGCTTAGACTGTACAAGTCCAGGGGCCTTATTTACACTGATAGCCATCCTGAGCTTTGAACTTTAAACTGAAGCTCAGGACTTGTATACATTAAGCACCACCCATGGGGTCAAGGAGCACCCCCCAGACACAGCAAGGCCTGAAACGAGCCGGGTTGGGCTGACTCAGCGCTACGTGCCGGCTAAATAGATGCCCTGAAGTCAGCGGGGTTACAAAACCCTTCCCTCCCCTTCTGCTCCTGCCCCTGTCATTAGCGGGCTGGCACCAGGCTGGCAGCTGCAGGCAGCTCATCCCTATTCGCTTCTCAGAGGGATGTGGAGCCAGGATAAGCAACGCAGCAGCCTCGCAGGGAAAGGAGAAGACCTTGCCCATGTCAACAGCAGCTCTCGGGAAACAAAGACCTGTTCTCCCAGGTTGGTTTCCCATGCTGCTTGCCAGCCTCCCTGCCAGTGACAGGTGCTCGCCTGTACCTGACACACTGCAGCCCCAAATCCCTCCTTTCCGCCCTGTTCTTCCAGGGTTTTGTTTTTTTTTTACCCGCTGCTTCCCATCTCCGGTCTCTGAACTTTTTGACATAAACGGGAGTGCAGAGAAAGGAAACCTGCGGTCTGAACAAAAGAATCAGAGACAGAATCAGGTTGAGGGTTGACCGTGTGTGCAAGTCCTCAGCCTTGTCCCATCCCTTGTGGAGATGCCATCGGTGCAAGTCCTGCGGGCAGCTCTCACCCACAGCTGAGGCCCCAGCACAGCCCGGGCAGCCCCTACCAGGCTCGGCTTCCCGCCGGCCCGGCACCTCGCTACTCCTGACACGGGCACTTGCCTCAGCCCCAAAGTGGTATGTTGGAATATGGCCATGTACGTAAAAACACGAGAATCAACCCACAGCAAACAGGGAAGAAAAAAAAAAAAAAAAAAAAAAAAAAGGTTGGGGGTGGGGGAATGAAACTACCAAATAATGTGCAATTAGCTTGTGGAAAGCTGTTTCAGTCATGTGAAAGATGTACCGATGTTTCAGTAATTTAAACGTTAATTACTCTCCTTTGGGAAGTAACTGCATTGGTGACGAAATGACCTAACAAGTTTCTCTCCTCTGTGAGCCTCTGGAAGGAAAAGGACTTAATTTTAAAATGCTTACTTGCCAGTGCTATGACATTATCACCTCTAATTATTCTTACAATACTAGCACCATTTCCCTATTCCTACTCAACTTTTAACTAAGATGTCAAAGCTGTAATTTTCATCAATGAATAATAACGCAATGCATTTTTAAATGGCAGAATTACTCATTAACTTCACAGACTCCCTTATCTACTACTGAATGCCCATCCCTGCCTGAGCTGTCTAACTGAGATCGCCTGAGGGAGTTGCTCCAGTATCAGCTGAAGTAGCAGAAGTCTTTGAAGTCATTCTCCTGTAACATCAAGTTAAAAAGAAAACACTGCCTCCAAGGAATTCTAATTACAGTATTTAATTTCCAGGACATAGTTTTATACTGACCCAAGAGTTCAAGGTACACACATCTTTTTCTTGTCACTATGATAAATTAATAAGGCAAAATATGTATTTCAAATGTTTCCCATGTCAGAAGGTTTTAAATATGTGGCTTCAAAAAAAATATCAAGGTCAGAAATCATCTCCAATAAAACAAATTAAACTGTAATGAGGATTAAAAACCAGGTCATTCATCCGCTTTGTGGTTCTATTTACAGTGTATCTACGTAGACTATTTACTAAATTGTGTATATGAACAGATTAATGTGAGTGGAAAAGAATACAATAAAATCAGTCACGAAGAGAATGCCAACCATTCAGGTTACAGTTTTTGTTGGCATATTTAAATATAAATCAGGAAAACATGTTGCATAAAGTTTTATTTCATCATGAAAGGTTACTTTACCCTTTTTTAACTACAGAATCGAAGTATGTCTCTTTCACTAGAATCTGCATACTTTAATTTTGTAGTTGGGAAAACATTTTAACATTTCATCTTTCAGAACAAACCAAGGAAAAACTCCATTCACTACATCTCCAGGAAGGAGTTATAAAGAAATGACTTTGTGTGACCAGATTCTAGCAAATAGAAATAGAAGTTACCTGAGAAAAATTACTAGTGTTTGGAAAAAAATGTCCCACAACCTTAAAAGAAGTGATTCAGTGTCATATGTCTCACAATCAATTTTATGAATATGGCAGAAATACAAAGAAGGACGAACTAAGCAGCAGTAATCTACATTGTTTACGTTACAAGACTGCACTCTAATTTTACTACAGGGAGCATTTAGTGTTAAATTATAAAGCAATATTTTTTAACATAAAAATCCTACTGGGAAATAATATAACCTGAGTATTACAGAGGCTCTATGTCTAACAGATTAATTATACCAACTTAAGAATTCCAAGTTGCCTGTATTTAACCGACTGGGAAATGCACATTTCATTGTATTTTTAATACTGTATTAATATCCAGTATTTCAATTTACCCAGACAGTCAAATTAAACATTTTGGAACAGTGCAGTGATCTATCTAACTTTGTGTTAAAGACATTGCCTGCTATGAAAGCTTAAGTATTCCAGGTGCAACAGAAAGGACTGATTATAAAAGAAAAAAGATACCTGGTTTTCAACTTTTTGAACACCAATAGAGAAAGCAATAGGAGGCAGTGGGATGAGCTTGATTATAGGTAATTTGCCACCTTATTTAAATGACACATTCTGCTTAGCAAACTCAGCTCCCCACAAGTTCATCCTCACTCCCACCATTCTTGTGGTCTTGCATCAACCTGGGCATAATGAGAAGTCATCTGATTGCACTTCTTTTTGTTCCAGGCTTAGGAACAAAACTTCACTTACTATCCTACTGGCTCAAATAGGCTTGGGTTATAGTCTATCTAAAAATTGTCATATGTAGAAGCTGTATGGGACAGCACTGCAGAATCTGTATCACAGAATGTGCAACATCCAAATTTGACAACAGAGGAAACAAAGAAGTGACAGGAAACATTTAGGAATCTCTATTTCAAAATGCCTTTTCCTACATACATGTTCATGGACCCAGCTGTGAAGGTCCCACTAGTAATAATATCTTCACAAATTCTGACTTAGCAGGTGGCAATATTTACCTGCTATAATAATATTCATAATATTTAGATGTGCTCATGTGTATTCAGGAACCTATTAATCAACAAAACATATCTGAAGGGTAGCATTTCATAAAATAATAGTAGAAAGAAGACAGATAAACAGGAAATTTCCATCAGATTGATAAAAACAATAGCCCCTTTCATTTCTCTCCCCCAAATCCCCGCCGGTACTGCTCTTTCAACTAAAGAATAGGTTAAATATATCCATATTTAATCCCACTTTGTCATAAATTTAAAAACCTTGGTTGACTCCTGAAACTCTTTACGTATTTTAAACAATTAATCTGGCAAGAGTTTAGCCAGACATTGAGACTTGCCATCACACTTCACAAAAGATGTCAGCTAACTCTACAGAGTTAAAATGACACCATAAAAGGATAACCAGAAAGTTTAGATGCTGCCTCAGGAGAAAAGGAGCAACAGTGCATTAAAGAATGACTAAGATTAAAAGGGAGACATGATAGCAGTCCTTGTTCACGTAAAAAATCCTTTCCTGTAACATAGCAATGCATCAGACACATTAAAGTTTCTTAAATATTGTTGAGAAGTTTTTACTTGGACATAGCATCCAAAACACAACATAGATTTTCTTTGGGCATTATTATTCTCTATTGCTCACATGAGATAAAAAGGAACTCATTAACAACCGAATCCAATATGGTATTTGCTACACCATCCTTTCTGTAAGAGTGATAAAAGAAACACTGTCATTTTGTCTAATCCATAACTCAAAGAGACTTCAATGGTAATGGCACTACAAAAATGTATACAAGGCAGAACTGTTCAATACTGGAGTCTTAAAATATTGCCATTGCTGCAGGGGACATTTCCACCCTACAGAACACCATTTGTAAGAACAAGTTCCTACACAGTTCCTATCTATTATACCTGCAGCACATAATGAAATTTGAAAGACTCTGTGGAGTGCAAAGGATATTTTTAAACATTAGTAGCTTTCCTGAAGAAGCAAGGTTTATATGGATTGATTGCCCATTTGTCTGTTTACCTGTTTTCTTCTAATAACCTTGTGGAATACAGTCACTTTCAACCAATCTTCACATCAGGCTGTGGTCCCTGAGATAATTACACTCCTACAAGTTCTGAAAAAATGAGCAGCTAGAGCCAGGGGAGTCTAAATCATGCTTGTTTCCAGAAAGAAAAAGGCAATTAAAGCTTTTAGGCAGTAGGTAGCTCACCAGTCAGCAGACATTAACCACGGCAGCCCCATGCCTTATGTGAGCATCACAGACTACACAGAGATTAAGTGGGGTTACATGCGTATATATCCATGTTGAGAAAGAACTGGAAAACAACCATCAGGCCTTGTCTTTTTTTCCCCTTTGAGCAGTATTTTTGCCTTTGACTGACTGTAGAACTGGGGTTTTAACAGAACTCCAGATATCAGGACAGAGCTCTCCAGTGTGCAACCCTAATATCCTTCCTTCTCTACAGCTGCCACGCAGAGACAGAAATTACCTCTGACTCACTTTTCTTCCCAACACTTTCTTTTGTTACTGTAAGAAGTTCACCTTCTTGCATAGCAACAGAGTCTAAGGCAGCTGGAACTTACCATTTTATACATACAAGATGGTCTTGACATTTGAAAAACATCATCAAACCAATCCAACAGTAAAAGCACTTTGGGTTTAATGGTCTAACTGCTTGGTGTTATTCATGTGCTGTAAATTGTACGGAGATTCAATGAGCAAATGAAATGGACAAAGGAAAATTTGTGTCCTTCTCAATGCAATTACACATACAACAGTCCATATTTACCTAGCCCTGTTTTCCATCTCTCTTAATTAAAAGCAATAAATCAGGACAGTTGATTGCTGTGTTTTGTTGTTGTGGTTGTTTTTGTTTTTTTTTTTTTTCCTAAAGAAGAATGTTTTGACTTATCAATTTGACAATCTTCAAAATCAATTAATAACTGGACCTCAAAAGGGCATCTCTTCTATGAAATTTAATTCCAGATCCATTCCACTACCTATTAACAAAATCCTATGGACTGAAACCTTACTTACATTCACAATATATAGCAACAAGTGTGACAGAAATCACAGAATAGAGATGATTCGATTTTATCATAAAAGATCTGAATAATAACAATGAAGTATCAAAAACTGAAGAAAAGCACTACTTGCTTTTCAACATCTAAGGCTTTGTCTATCCAAAAGGCTATGTAGGAGATACCCATAAAGTAGCTGTGAAATCAAACGGTCCTGTCATGGTACTAAAAGTCAGCATAACACACTACAGAGATACCAGTTTGGGTCTTGAAAACAAGAGTATTCAGCATCACTGGTATACTTCATTTTGACCATAATTAAGCAATTTCACATCAATATAAGAAAAAAAGATTAGGAGAAAATTATTTCAGTCAGGTTTAATATCTGTAATATTATTATCCGTTTCAGAGTACAAGATATGGTTTGATTCAACTGTTGAACTAAAACACTGCTTTACAGTCCATGAAGAACTTAGTTTAAAACCATCTTTGGAGTTGCACTGCTTACTTTTCTTCTGTTTTAGCTACATGCAAAAAAATTGCATCAGGACCTCATGCTATGTTTTAGTTAGCTATTAAAATTACTTCTGAATATGCAGAATCTCTACTGTGACAATTACTTGGAAATTTAAATTATTAATAAATACAGTGAACTTATATTAAAGAAGTATACTTTATCTCTTAGTGCTATAGCATCTGAAAAGAAAAAAATTGTTTCAAAAACTTCCAGTTTTACCTGGAATGATGTACCTTTGCTGAAAAAAATCAAGATTAAAGAAAAATATAGTAAGTAGCTAAAAGAAGTTAATTTGCTCAAGGTGCAAAAAAGATCTATGTTTCTCATTTGGACAATCGTCCAAGTCTCTTAATGGGCAAGTACTCAAGAAGTTGAACATAGTTTTAGTAATTTGACTCTGATTACACTCAAGCAGAGTCTTGTTGCAAAAATCTCAATTACTACTTTGAGAGTTGAAGTGTTGATGGAGGCTTTGTTTATGCCGTGAGTCTTCTGAATGCGGTCTATAACAAGTCACTTTCTTCTTTATGGAGCAAGAAACTTGGATCCAAATGACAGCAGGAAAATTACAATAATATTTTTCATAAACATGTTGGCAATAGCTTTCTTAATGTTCCAGTCAATGCTAAATATCTCAAGATAAATTCTGCTTCTGGATACGGAAATGTCAAAGCCTCACTGACTTTATGAAAAGACTCCCAAATTACTAAGCTGGAACACCATTTTTGCTCCTCATCTGTCTTGAATGGAAAGTTTTAGCAGTAGCAGTGGTGAACTTTAAACACATGGGAAAACCTGCCTGCTGAATTTAATACAGAATATTCATGAGTTGAGAAATAACTCAAAATACATACTTTACACCACCCCAAACCCCAAAATATTTGAGTACAAAGGGTGAAATAGGCAGTAACTAAAATATATGACTGCTCATCAATTTAGCAAACATTTCTATAGCAGAACATTGAAATTAAGTATTTGCCATTTTATATTAGTCCTCAGAGGAACAAATCAGAATGCTTCCAAAAAGCAAAATTACTTCCACACAGTTTCTTATGACATACCACTGAACGTTTCCGTACTGCTATAAAATGCATTCTCTTATTCAGACTTTGTAGAGTGATGAAGTAGACACATACAACAGATAGAAATAGGTGAGCTATGCCTAACAGACATATAAAAATATATGCATATACACACAGTTAAATGTGCAGACATATGTACAAAGGAAGCAAGTTAGTTTTATGTGCTAGTATGATACTACCTACTGCTGCCATGACCATAAAATAACCAAACATTACACTCTCGTCAGAGAGAAATGTTGCTGTTTCCCCCCCTTCATTCTTCCAGAAGAACAAGTGTGCAAATATACACCACAAAACCCAAACATCTATTCTTCATGTATTTTACACCGCAGACAAAACCTATTTGCAAGACCTGCAGCTTGAGATTGCCTGTGACTGGATGTCGTGAAACAACAGAAGTCAAAAAGAAAAATACAAAAACCTACAGATCATCAAGTACATGATATATTAGAATTGTAAGACAGAAAAGAAGATATAAGTACAAAGGACAATGGGAAACCTAGACTGATGCTTTAAAAATACCCGATTTATTTTTAACTCCTCTTTGACATCTACTGTTTATATAGTCGCAGTGTTTACTACCAAATTAGGATGGGGTTTTCAAAAGCTCTCAGTGTTGGTTAAGTCCACTGAAGTTAATGGGGGCCAGATTCACAGATGGTGTAAATCGGCTTAATCCTATCAAATCCAGCTTTGAGTGTTTTATCACTAACTTCACTGAGTACAGATTAGGCCACTGCCGAGTCTTTTGAAAATCCCACTCCTTAATTCTTCTGCACACAGTACATTTAAAGTCCAGTAATTAAAAAAAAAAAAAAAAAAAAAAAAGAGGTAGAAAATAAAATTCTAAGCAAAATGAGGCTACTAGCTTCCAAGGACTCCACTTGCCCTCCCAATGAACATCCCAGTGGAGGCCTGTAATCCCCGTTCTCCCTCTCTCCAGAGAGGGAGGGAGGAAGGAAGGGAGAGAAGCAGGGAGAAAATGCATTTATCAGCTGTGTTACAGCAGCAGTCACTATGCAGGTGACCACACAGAACAACAATTTACTGAAGCATCAGAGTTAAGAGAAGGCTGAAGGCAGCACAAGCAATCCTGTTCTCCCCAGGGCTCCTGAAGAAATTGCAAGGAACTCCCAGTGCTGTATCTCTTACCTACAGCATAATGCCAGAATTGTAAGCATCACATACTCATTTTTTGCAGTTGGAAGGGCACTGTTCCTGTTCTGCACAACTTGAACATGTTTGTGATGTTTTCTCCATGCCATATGTCCCTAAACAAACTTAAAAAGTTATGCCCATGACTTGAATGTTTTAATGTTTAAAGACACAGGACATGATAGGAAAAAAAAAAGAAATAATTTCAGTCTCATTATTCTTTGAGGCTGGAAGCTGTCCCAAAACCTGTTTCACAACTGGAATCAGTTGTGAAAGACTCTGCCCTCCTTATCCCATTGTGACTTTTAGTCATACAATTGAAGGGTACACATGTAGACCATTTTTACAGTTTTATTATGACAACAACAGTCCAAGTGATACTCTCTATGACAACCTCAACTTTTGAAGCCCCTAACCATCTTGTCCCTCCATCTGTCTTCTGTTTAATCAGTACTTCCTTTACTCCATTTTCCCCCACAGACAACTAACTCTGTATTTCTAAATAGCATCCCTGTAACACTAAGTCTTCCCACAAAAGTCTCAAAGTCACAAAGCCATTGTATGGAAGTCGTCCTGTTGCAACATTTACTCAGAACTCAAAAATGTGATGGGCTGTCATCACTTACCATTTCCCTCTTTCATTATCAGCTTATATTCCTTCTGGCTGTTTTTTCTTTACCCACCTACTATCTCATGTCATAGACCTACCAGCACTGGGCACAGTGTCATACACAGCACACATTGTGTACAGTTTCTTTGCCTCCTGTTTCGCTTCTCCATTTAGCAGCTGACATGACTGAACTCCAGTGGCCATTTCTTGCAGTCTTAACAGAAGAGAGAGGGGTAAGCATCCCTCCAAAAAACAAGACCCATCTTTAATACACACACACATTCAAAATGTATTGTCCAACACCTCAGCGAGTTAGAACTCATGAAACACCACATAAAGAGGTCATAATGAACAAAAGTAGGAAGAGGTCTTTGGTTTTTTTATTTGTAAGAGTACCTTTGCACTGCATTCCAGCATCTAATGAGACTCCTTGAAACAGGACTTTCAAATTTTATGTTCTGTAGCAACACAGTAATGATCACTCAGCTTCTTTCTTATTTGCAGTCCAGGAAAATAACAGAGGTACAAAATGCAGTTGCAAAGGAATCAAACGATATCTTCCATGTGATAACTACATGTGTTTCAAAGCTGCTTACAAAAGGTGGGATTTTCAGGAAAAGACTGTTGAAGTTTGCTCTCCATACGAAAGTGTAAGTACAGTAAACTCCAGCATAGTGTTCATAGGGATTTACATCTAAAATCCAGAACAGAAATTAAAAAAAAAAAAAAAAAAAAAAAAAATCCCTCTCAGGCGTTAAATCTTTAATCCTTGATTATTTGTCCAGCAAGGTGACAGATGGCAAATCTACTGCTATTATTAAAGCTCTTCCTCTGCATTGGCATCTGTTTTCCCTGGGGTAAGTAGAACGAGGGAGTTTGCCTGCCTAACCAAATCAGCCAAGTCTAGATATGACTCCTTTTACTATATTAATACTTCACAGAACTACATAGCCTCACACTGTCTTCTAGCATCATGCCTGCTAGTTATATATTGGCTTGTCAGGATATTCCGTTCCAGTCTTTTCATAAAGAAGCATCTAAACTGTTATTAATTTACACCTATATACGTATTTCTCGTACATGAATTGCTGACATAAATAGGCATCAAATATTCCCAATCCCAGAGAATGGCAACTGTAGTCATGGAAACAAGATCCAAGCATCAATTTAAATTTAGAATTCGAAATGAATGATCATTAAAAGGAGGTTAGTATTGACAAAGTCTTTGATACAGCTGTGTGTTCCAGCAAGCATAGCTAATCCCCTATCACATGCAGACCTAGACTGAGTCCTAGATAAAAATGAATCTGCAAGGATGTCTGCATTTATGGGGAGGCGAGGGATACTCAGAATGCTGCATTAATGGCACAGTCATTGTTCACTAGAAATAATATTCCTGAGGGTAGTAGCAGCTACCTGTGACATGTAAGATGAGTTTGTCATCATCCTTCTTAAAAGAAACAAAGGAGCATTATTTTACTTTGTGTGTGTGAGTAAACTACGTGAAAACATACAAGTTAACAAAGGAAACTATCAAAGCTTTTGCTTTTTTTAAGCATATGTAAACTCTAAGTGATGTCTGGAAGGGATGTGGGACAGTTCTATTTTCTATTGTTTCAGTCAGAGAAAGTACAACCTAGTTCAAAACATAAAGTTAAGTTTTGCTCTAAATGCTGCTTAGCAGCATTTTGCATTCACTGGAAATTTTATTCACATTTTAATGGAATTTTCGTTACTAAACATGGAATATTAGACTAAAATCATGAACTGAAAGACAATAAGCTTTGAGAATCTGATGATTATTATATCTATAATGCAACATATCCATATATGCCCAACGGTAATACCATATCCTGCTCTGCAGAAATGAATAACTGGTATTCAGTGCATAAAACTATACTGGGTTGTGAGGTTTTTCGTCATTCAGATTAGTTACACTAACTGTTTTTTTTTAACACAACCTCAAAGAAACCAAATAAAGACAAAGCAAAGAAGCCATCTGCAGACTTACTGGTCAATCAGCACATTTAACTTACAGAAGCCATATTAATGAACAGTGTAAATGCTATATCCCTGAGCTGGCATCTTGGCACAAAAATATGCATCTTTCATCTGTTTGAGGTTAAAGCTGCTGTCAAGTGGTGTACCTTGTTCTAGAGAAGTAGGCAAACATACACTTTAGCTACCAAGAAGTGGGAAGGGAACAGACCCTCTCAGTGGTTTTCTGTTTGTGAGTAAGATTAAAAAGGAGGAAGCTTAAAACATGAAAAATTCAATAACCAGGATCTTGTCTAACACTGTATTTTTTTTTTCCCCCTCTACTTGAAAGACATGAAAGAAGGAAAAAAAATGCACGTGGTAACAGAAGGCAGCTATCCATTGCAAAACATGCACATTTACTATCTCTTGGAAAAAATAATTGTATAATTCTGAGAAATATTTTTGACAGTCGGATTTTCTGAACTTCTTAATTATGGATAATTTGCTTTCTCCTGCCACCTATATTATTAAACTGTCTGATTTATTTAGAATGAGCCTTTTGGCCTTTTGAATATAGAAAAAAACCCTATTAAGCAGTATGACTCAGGCATGTACCATAATTTTTCCAGCAACAAAACAAAAGGTCAAAGGCTGAGCTCAGAATTGACAGCGTAGCTGTGCTGTAAATCAATACTAGCCTTTGTTGACCACAGTGATCGCTTTATGGATAAAGGTCAAATCTTTTAGAAGGTTCAAAGAATAGTAATGAAACCTCGTGCTTAAATTCTGCCTTTTTTTCCATGCTCCCAAAATATACTTTTCCTGTATTAGTCTTTTACTGAAGTGCAAGATGAAATGATAAAACTATAAATCATTCAGTTACCAGTCATAAATAGGGGAGAGACAGAAATCATCCTCCATAAACTCCAAAAGTTCCCCTGGCACCAGAAATTAAGAGGATGATGCCTTTCCCTGCTGGCCTAAGAGAGTGATTACAAGCATTGTAAAATAACACTTAATTTGGAATTCACCAGGAGAGTACTAATTGGGTCAACAGCCAGAAAGTGAAAGTCTGCAGTGACAGTCCAGCACTCAAGCATGCTCTTGCTGTCCACTTAAGAGAAATTTTATGCATCTGCAAGGAGCCACTAGCAATGGGATGCAGCTGCAATTAAACGAGGAAATGCGATGACTGAAGCGATTCTAGTTGAAACTGTATGGAAAGCTGTGGTGTCTTTACAATGGAAAGCCTTCTGGCACCCAGTTAATGTTTTCTAAAGCACTGCCTCTCTGATCATCCCATCACAAAACAGTGCTCTGAACCACATCAAACAGGAGAAGGTTCAGGGCTAGGGTAGAAGACAGCATTTATGCTGAAAATAGAAGTATCCCAATGAATCCAGCGTTGCTCTGACTGTCCTTGGTAAAACTATTTGTCTGCACTCAAATGATCTTTTGGAAAGATCCATCTTAGCTTGAGATAAAGTGCTGCAAAAATAGATAAAATTAAACCATAAAACATTTAATATTATTTTCAGAGAGTCATCACTGGTTCTTTTGTTGGTACAATACCATACAACTGGGGTCTCCAGTGTTTACAAATGTATTCAGAAAGCCAATGCCTTTTCTGATCCTTTCTTTTGATTTATTGAAGTTTTATTAGTTTCAATGATTTGCTACTGACTTAGCATTCCTATTACTTACCACTCAGCTTCTTCCCTATTGACAGATTCCTATTAGCAAGACTGTAAGCCACTTTGTCACTGCACTGCAGGGGAGACAGAGGCTTTCATCTATATTTCGTCAGCTTGGCAATCACAGATTTAGGATTCAGAAGGAAAGACAAATGCTTTTCTCTCAGTTCTGATGAAGGTCAGCAGCAGGAGTTTGTTCCTTCCTGGAAAGTCGAGTACCCTTACTATTTTACACTTCATGGGAGTCAGTCAAGAAAGGTTAAGAAGTCTGAGGTTCCCTCTGAGGTCAGAAACATCAAGAAGTGACTAACCACCATGTATGCACATGATCTTACCATGAGGTCTCGAAAGCTCTCCTCCCAATCCTTTCCCATTGTTTAATGACTGTCTGCCCATTTTGTCAATGTAACTTATAAATGTTTGTATGTCTTTCAGGAACTTTAGCTGCTCTTTAGAGCAAAGCTGTGTCTGAAACACAATGCTGTGTGCCATCTGATCCAAAGGTCATGCCCTTACGTGCAACTATCAAAAAGATACAAACCAACCTCTTGAGCTCAGCCTTTATGTGCCATGTTTCCTGCTGGCATCTCTGCATTTTTTTCCTCATTTCAAAACAGCAACAAAATTCCTAACCTGGCTGTAAGGATGGGTCCGTCAGTTCACAACAGACATCATGCATAGATTACCTCACAATGGAAATATTCATTTAAAATGAATGAGTTCAGCACTATTTTAAAAAAAAAGAAAAAAAAAAAATCTTCCTGCGGTTTTCCAAAAGCATTCCAACGAGGTTACTTACATTGCTTTGAAATTGGTTTGAGTTATGGGAAGGCCACAGCCTGGGACTAGCAGCTGAGACAGCAACAGAGATGAAAGTTTTTCAGCTTCCAGATTCAAGGGAGAACACAGCTGCTACAGCTGGTTCTCTCACATCTCAACACTTACTATGGCGATTGAGAAAGTGATATTATTTTGTGTCTTGGTTTGAAGAATGCAGTAATAAAAACAGTTCTTAAATAGAATAAAAAACCTCCAAAATAATTAATCCAACACTAAGCTTTTAGCTGTGGAAATTGAAGTGGGCTGATTTTTAGGGAAATGGGTTCTACCATCTCCGCATGAAACTGCTATTGGTGTGAGTCAGTGTTAGCATTTTTTTTTAATAATAGTCATTTGCTTATGTTAACTCCATGAATTATTTTAATTGATATACATCAGCATATATATGAAATAATTAGAGACATTTCTTGTAGAATGCTAGGTAAAAAATAACAAAATTAATGCCATTAAGTGTGGACCAAGTCAGATATAATGGGAGAGTGGGACATGAAGCACATTTTCAAAGAAAAACAGCAGTAATGACCAAAGTTGAAAGGACTAGAGATCTTTCAGATCACTGTTCAACAGTGATTGTGTAGACAGTAACTGTTTACCAAACAATTGTTTGATACTTGTACATTTCCCTCTGAGAGCTTCCTGAGGAAGCTGGGGGTTAGGGGAGAGAAAATTTATAAATATGTATTTTGGAGAAAATAAGTATCCTATTCCACACATGTAATTTCAACAACAGGGCTTATTTCAGAACTTATATACAAACAATTACTGGTTTTAAAACAAAAAAGTAGTGTGGTTACAGTTGTTTGTTAAAGCATTCAAGTCTATTTAACCAACACCAAAATTTGTATTACTTAAACAGAATTTATCCAGATCCTGGATCAAAAAATAACTTTGTTAAATTATACAGGAAAGTACCAAACCAAAACCCCAGTTCAGTATTTAGCTTCAGTTTACAAAAAGGTTTCTGCTCCCAACTGAGAACTATGCAAACCTGCTGAAGGATGAGACTAGTTCAATCAAGGTTTTTAAGCATGAACACTGCAACTTTGGGAATTTGCCTTCTGCAGTGTTGTATTCCTGATCAGTGCCTGGTTTTGGCTGGGACAGAGTTAATTTTCTTCACAGGAGCTGGTATGGGGTTACGTTCAAGATCTGTGACCAAAAACCAGTGTAGGTAACACAGAGATGTTTTAGCTAAGTCTGAGGAATTTTCACACAGAGCCAAGGCCTTTTCTGCTCCTTACCCTGCCCTGTGGGTGCCGAGTCCCCCCTGAAGGGTGTGACAAGAGGTTAGAAGGGGACACACCTGGGACAGCTGACCCCCTTCTGACCAAAGGGACATTCCATACCATGTGATGTCCTGCTTTGCAATAAAAGCTGGGGAAAGGAAGAGGAAAGAGGTGGGTGGGGATGTTGGGAATTCAAGCATCTGTCCTCCTAAGGCACCATTAGGTGTGATGGAGCCCTGCTGTCCTAGAGATGGCTGAACACATGCCTGCCCATGGGAAGCAGTGAATTAATTCCTTGTATCACATTGCTTGCATGCACAGCTTTTGCTTTAGTTATTAAACTGTCTTCATCTCAACCCATGAGTTTTCTCACTTTTATGCTTCTGATTCTCTCTCCCATCTCCTGCTGAGGGGAGTGAACAGCAGCTGGGTGCCTACTGGGGTCAACCTGCAATCAAGTCTTCCTCAAAACATGAAATACCCTCACAAAAATATAACACCAATGGCTTCTTCAAAAACACCTGCAGTCATTGGCAGAATTCTTTTCTACTGTATTGTACAGTTATATGAATGAGAATGTATTTCAAATGCGCCTCTATTTTTAATACAAAAAAAACCTCTTAAAAAAGACTGGAATTTAAGTTGTTATGGAAATTTTTCTGGAAGAAAACTTCAGAAAATTATAGAAAAACTTGAGGACTGAAATGTAACAGCTGTACATGATGAATGATATTATGATACTGAATCAAATCTACCTGAAAACTGTTTTTATTTCTTCCATCATCTAATAACAGGTGAACTAAGATCAAAGAATGAAACCAACATTTTCTTGTATCTTAAGTTAACACTAGTTAGTTTTAAATGCTTTTTGTTTAGCACTCTATGCTAAAAAGTATCCCTCAGGATTTTAATCACACATTATCCCTCTGCCTGTTCCAAGACATCTTAGACACGAATTCAGAATGAGATGCTGCTTCAGCTGGGACATCACCTTCACAATTTCTGTCAGTTTTATAATAGGATAAAGAAGGATATTAGTTCAAACTATGACATTACCACCACCTACAGAACATAATTTGTAAGCATTCTTTCTATGAAGCTTAGAAAAATCTTTAAGCTTTGCCATTGTTTTTACAGAATCTTGGGGATAGCAGAAAAACTGTCAATAGTTATCTGAATGCCACACTACTGCTGAGTCAAATGCCTGAAAATAAATTCAAGCATAAAGAAAGTCAGGAAATGCCCTTATTTCTGGAGAAATATGACCTAAAACTCAGTGTTATTGTGGGTAACCATGACCAAATAACTTGAAACCGGAGGTGGAAAAAAAGTCATGTACTGGGAGATGGAGATGAATAGCACACAAAAATTTGTCTCCCTTCTTTATCTCTCAAGAGACTTTGCCATGGGAAAGCAGTTGAAAGCTCCTTCTCATCTCACTCTCACTGCCAAAAGATAAATACTGGCTAAAACCAAATCTGTGAAGTGCTGAAAAAGGACCTGATCATTGGTAGATGCCAAACCTAACAACTGGTATCACAAGTAAATTGAGATTTGCATGAGATTACAACCTTCAGATTTTTTCTATAACATTTTGAGTATCTCCTAAGAAAACAACACCTTTTATTTGGACCAAGCAGACTGCTCTCCAAGAGAATTCATTAAAACAACTCTCTTTAATAAATAGAAATTTAATAAACCAATGGAGAAGTACATGATTTAAACTCAGTGCTAAACGTGGTACCAGTATTGATTGTATAGTATTCTTGATTGTGTTCATAAAAAAATTTGCCTACCCAAACACATCACAAAAGCAAGAAAATGGCATAAGCCAGTTTGTCATAGACCTTATCACTGCACTCCAAACACATGCATTAAAAGCTGACAAATAAAAAGCTTCAAATCAGATGCTAGGACAAAGGTAGAATTATAGTAATTACATGTCAGGCATACTTTTTCTTTCAGTACCCCTTACTTTTTTTTTTTCTCTGAAAAGCCAACAATATTGAAATATTCTAAGTATGACCCAGCTCCATTTCCAGGCCACACAGAAATCATTTGAAAAAACAGGCATTTTAAAATGTAATCTCTAAAAGAAAGTTACATAAAGAACTAAATACAAGGTAACCTTACTGGTTATCATCTGGTATCTGTCACTAATTTTTTTTTTCCCCAACTAAGTTATATACCAAAAACTATAACATTTAACAGGTATAATTTTCCATAACTAAGCATTTTTTTAAATATTACCATTAACCCACAAATGTTCTGCACTATATACGAGTCTAAATTTTATTCCTATAGTTTAAATAACCTTTCTGCAAATCAGTAAAGGATTTTAATTTGATGAAAGAAGCTGGCAAATGAAACACCGTTTCTGGTAATCTGTCAAACTTTTTAATCCTTTCTACCCCTGAAGCTATTTCAGGTTCTTATTTAGAACTAGGCCACATTTCTATTGAAGTGGTTTAGTATGTTTTAAGGAAGGTTGAAAAGATCATTTATCAAAACACTGGTTTCCACATAAAATATATTTGGCTGACTCAGTCATTTCCAGTTAAATCATATTCATTAGCACTTTGAATGTTCCCTTTTCTTTTTAACTGTTTTAATTTTGCCTCTATGAAGAACATATTTAAAATATCATTAGGCTGTAAATGATAACATTAAATATTTTTCAGCACACTAACAACAGAACAACCTACATATGCTTTCAAGGGAAATGAATTCTGAGAGAAGAATGTATCTATAAGTGATCAGAAAGTCACCAAAATAAATGGCAATGCTATGACTCAAATGTCTGACTTCAACCCTGGAAAATGCTGAAATTTTAATGTTATATCTCATTTTATTTGCCTTCCTTTCAACAGTCCTCCAACAATGATTGTAACTATTCAATGAATGCCTGCATTAACTCATTTACAATCCAAAATTTAACACCATCTAGATAAATACACTGCATGCTCTCACTTGGGATAATAAAGGCAGGCTCTTTTACCATCCAGCTACTCTCTAGCAATAGGCAAGGTCCTGGATCTCATGGACCCACCAATTAATTGATTAGATTGCCCTTAGCAAGGTAAACATGGTAATTTATTGCATTTGTGTATAATCTACTTAAACACTAATAAAACAAGTGGATTTTGTGTTACCTAAAACAAATGTTTAACTTAACAACAAGAAAAAAACTTTCATATAGAACTATTGTAACAGTTCTGAATAATGGCAGTTAAGGTCTGATCTTACTCCTTTCAAGTACTTAAGAACTGTTTTGCTAATAAGTAAAAATAAGGATTGGAAACAAAACTGAATTTACGCATGCCACTTGTTCTGAACTATCTTATACCTCAGATGAAGTTCAGCCCTGTGAAGCACTATGGTGCAGACAGATGAATGTAACCATACTGGAATAACCACTTAAAGCAAACACTGAAAGGCAAGAAAAACATTGAGTATTTCAGCAAAACGAGTCTGACCATCTCTCATAATTATCTGTGCAATTCAACCAGATAAGAAGATAGAAACTGTATTCTTTAGTAAAGGTTATTATAACTCTTTGCTTCAGACTTATAAAAATATTCCAACCCCTCTACTTTAATTTTACATAAAAAAAAAAGTTAGAATTAGCCTGACATATTTAAGGGATTTTTTATCTTACACATTATTTTGTATCATATTAAAATCCAAATATTATGTAATTTTAAATTTTTGGCCATTCATAACTAATAATATAGGAGAAATTACATGAATCAGAAGTAAAGACAAAAGTCCTTATGATATTGTGAACACACCAAGAGAAAGAGAATGCAAACCAGATTTAACTGAAGGGTTTGTAGACTGTGTGGCAAAAGGGTGCAGATTTAGAGGGTAAAAATGGGGAGAAAAGAAGACATGGCAAAATGGTGAGCTGTTTAGTGGAACAAAAGGAAGGCAAGAGGGAAAATAAATCTTGCCAAGAAAATGAGACGGCCACTAAACAGCCCTAGAGAAAATAAGAGGACGTGTTTAGAAAATAGGTAATGGGCATGGAAAGAAACCATGGGACTACAATGTTACCTGTTCCCTCACAGTGGACAAGGGACAGAAAAAAATTGAAGAGCTACCTGTTCTTGATAAAAGACTGAGTGTTAATTTTCACTTGGACTGTGAGACAATCAGACATAAATTACATGTCTTCAATCCTAAAAAGCACACTAATGTGATTGATTTGTAAAATTTTAAACCCAATCCAAATCAAACTAAACATAATTGAGAGCAAAGGAGGTCTCTGAGCAGTCTCCTATATGACAGTAATAAATTATTACTTTTTTTTTTACAATTTGCAGGTTGGAGTAATAGCAATTGAGGTCTATGGCTTACATTTACTGTATGCAGGAGAGGAAGTGCTTGTGCTGATTTGAGAAGAGCTCTCAGTGAAAATTACAGCACTTTCATTAAAGCGTGCCATGGCTATTGTCCAAAAGGACCTGAGTACCACTCTTATCTCTAATTAAAATATAATATTTGATTTTCTGTATCTGTCAATTTAGCAAGGATATGACTTCTGAAGCATCAAAGGATACCGCAACTAGAAAACGCATTAGAGTTCAGAACAGCAAGAACTGCCAAAGAGCCGTCCTGCACTTCATCATCTCAGAGTTAATATGTTGTCATTCCAGCCACAACATACAGTGAGCACACTTGCAAAAATAAACCAGGCAAAAAATACCTCAGGAAACAAATGACAGTTGACAACATACTTTTCTTTCATATGCATGTATGAGGGTAAGCAGGAGAGATGGAAAGACACAGCAAAAGAGTTACCATCCTAAGAAAAAGAAGGTGAGTGCATACATTTTGCTAACGTTCATGATAATTTTTCCTGGAGGACAGTCTCAGTCATACAGCTGATTTGTGGAGTTTTGCCAAGGACTAATGAGGCAAAATTTTCACCCACTGGGATACTCTTCTTCTTGGGTTAAAAGGACACAGAAAACTGAAAAGTGGTAAAAAAAACCTGTTTCTCCATCCAGACTTCAACAACATGTCCACTGCAGGACACATCAGGGTGGACTTTGCCATAATATATGACAGTTCTGTTGCAATGCAACCTCAGGTGCCTACAAGGGATTACCTTACACCCTGAATTGATGGTAATTATTTTCTGTAAAAACACATTTCATAAGATTATAATGTTGCACAAGAACCTTTTACATTGGTCTAAAACTTTGAACTTGAAAGTGCCTTTCTATTGCACAAAAGTACAATGGAATTACAAAGCCAGTGTAGAATGGGCCTCTCTCTTCAGGCAAGAGCTACAGTCCTCTTAAGGTTCAAAATCACTAAAGGCCACCTATCTCACTACTAAACAGTCCTGCTCATTCACAGACCAGATATTTTACACAAAATATTGGAAGTCAAATCACACACCATCACAGACAGGCATAGAAATTTCAAGACTAATTTCATGATTGCCTGGAGGACTCCTTCTCCACCCAAGAACTAGTTAGAAAGAAATGTTGCAATATTTACATTCGCTGAGATGATGAAAGAGCAGTGAGGGATGATGGAGTACAAGACTTTAGAATTCAGACTGTGATTTAGTGGATTTTGCATGAACAAAGCATTCTGAAATCAGCGCCTGCCACGTGGATCACTGGTGACTCAGAAAATACTTCAGTTGAAAAGATAACACACATAGGCCCTTGTTAGCATTTTGGCACCAGATCATTGCAGCTTTTCTGCCAGACGTGCAGAAGCTGAACTGGCATCACATCACGCTACACGCTGTACAGCCTGCACGTATCTTTCAGCTGTGATTGCTCTGCTATAACAAATAGCATCCAAGAACCCATAAATATCAGTAAACAGTTCTAGCCTACTAACAGCTTGTACTTCTCTTTAATTTGCCTTGTCATACAAATAATAGCAAGCCGTTTCTGCTGTTCCGAATAGAGAATATTTGCTTCTGAGGAAGACAGAAAAAGATATTTAAAGAAAAGAAAAAACATACAGAAAACAAGAAACAAAACAAAATGAACGGGGAAAAAAAAAGATAAAATTCAAAAAAGAGAAAGATGCACAACCTGTGTTTTTTCTAAAATCAGTGAATATATGTAGAATTCAAGTCCCGTGCAGTAGCTTTAGACATGTAACTGAGTGACTGAGTGCAACTAGGATAAAAGAGTCACTTGACTTTTTGCTGCTACTTCCAGGCAGGGAACATGAGGAGCAACATGGTCCCCACAGGCCAACTGGAAGTCCGGGCAAGACCTGTGGCAAACCCTCTGCTTCTTTACAACGTACTTCCATTTTTGTCTGCACTGCTGTTGCAAGCCCAGCAGCATGTACACAAGTCTGAATCTTCTTCCACTCAGTGCTCAAGCTCATTAAATGTCACAAAATGTTTCTGAATGGCGAAAGCAGAAAGGGCAAAGTTCATAAGAGGATTTACAGAACAAAACGTCCCCTTCAGTCACTGTAACGTGGGGGGAACACTTACACCAAAAGAAAAACAAAACAAAACAAATAATAAATGTAACAACAAACCATCTAAATAAACAGTAGAAGTTCAGTCATCTGACTGCCCTAAAAGCTGTTAAACAAAACTCATAAAGCAAACCTATTAATCCTCCAGCAGGCCTACTGCAGAAATAATAATTTATGCAACCCCGCTGGTTACTCAGATGTCTTTATCTGTGGAAGTGCAGTGATCCCTAAACATCTTTGCCCTACTAAGTGCTAAGAGATCAAACACTCAACAGCTTTTAATGTATTTTCAGATTTGGGTCCTTCTAATCAGATGCTGACTCTCAAGTTCTCCAGAAATGAATATTTCATAATATTCAGCCAAATACTATTAGAGCTAGAAAGTATGAACTGCTGTGGATTAAATACAATGTATTTTCTGCATGCAATTATAATAAATTTTGTTTCCTAAATTCTTATTATTTAGCAATATTGACTGATTGGAGGGAATAAGACCATGCATGGTTGTAATATTTATATGATAAATCACTATGATAAATCTATGCTAATTTTTAGTTTACAGCATCATATACATTTATTTTTTTAGCAGTATTTCTTTATACCTGAAAGGTAGACTATATATTATATTCAGAAGTTTACACTGACAGGAAGTATGAAGTAAAACTGTTGAACTTCTTCCATTGAAATTTCATGTCCATACATTTACCATACTGGCAAGGAAATAATATTGTTCTTAGCACAGCTCCAGATATGTCATCATTTTACAAAAATAAAGCAATTTAATTTTAAATTTACCTTCTCTAATATATTAAAATTAAAAAAAATTAAAAAGATTTAATAGTGCAGTCAAACAAAAGCAGAGGGGAAATGAATGGTAAAGATTATCCAATTAAAAAAATAATGACTGTAATAAGGTATTATTTTCTGTTGTTGTCTGCATTTATCAAAGCAAAAGTAACAGGATCGATTTAATCAACGATAATAATAGTTCTAAGTTTTACAAAATACTTATTCACATTAATATTCAGTTCTGCAGTATTCCTTTATATGATGAGCAGGGGCTTATAGGGGTTTTTAAAGGAAGAATAGAGAAAAAAGATCCAGACAAAGGTTCACTAGAAGCCACTAAAAATCTGTATTAAAGAAAAAGACTGCCATTCACAGCAGTAGCGATTCTAACTGGCATCATCTTTTTTTTCATTTGCTTTTACTTTCACAGGAAGAACAGTGTTATTTCAAGCTTGTCTGTACCTGGCAGAAATTAAATATTAATAATGTTTAATGACTCATTTTCCAGTTAATCTACTACTTGAATGCAAAAATACTACACTAAGTCAAATCCCTACAAATATGTGTAGTTAATAAATCCACAGTATTCAAAAATAGGGATTGAGAAGACAAACATGATTTGCAATGTGTGCCAGTAAGTAGCTTACCTTCTCATGAACTCAGATTTGATGATTCTTTTGTTGGTTTTCCAAGCCAAAAATTGTTTGTACTTTAACAGTTTGCCAGAGGGAAAAAACCCTCTAGTATCTTATGAAGTTCAATGACTGAAGAACAAGCAAATGCATATTTGAATGAAACAATTATACAATGTCACTAAGCTGAGTTAAAAATCCCATTTAAGACATGTATTTAACACTGTCATTTTTATTAGGAATAACAAATTACCTTTTGAACAACGTTTTATGAAATTACTTTTGTTCAAGCGAGTTTGAATAATACAACTTAAAATGGAAAAGTGAGCCTAAAGTTTAGGGATTGTTTCTACTCCATACACACTGGGAAGATTATGAAAAATTCACAACCTGACTTATTGTCTCATCTTGCTGAAATGAAACTAACTGTCCACATTCACTCACAATAGCTGTCTAGAAGGAAAGCTGTTACAGAAGAAAGCCTTCAACACATGATTTGCCACTACATACCTCACATCGTGACTTGCATTGAACAGGCTTACAGGCTCCACTGAGCATACTTCATCCTAAGTGTAGAAACAGGATCCCAGAAGAAAAGAAACAGATAGCAGTACTGATACCCTTCCCCTCTTTCTAACATACAGAATAAGCACTGCCTGGAAGCCATAACAGGAGCTTGAGTTTTGATCTTTTGCTGAAGAATAATCTCTCTGAAACCTTGATTTATAGCTATTTTCAACTAATAAGGTGGTCTCAACTTTTATTAGAGGAGGTAGTACTCTCTGCTTTCTATGACCATAGCATCTTCTGCATTTTTGGGAAAAAAATGGAGTTTAAAAAAAACAGGAAGCACAAATAAGCATTTATTTATCTGAACAACAGTTACACATTAACAGCAATTATTATATTCACAGTTAGTGAAGAAAACCAGTAATGTGAAAAAAGCCTGTAAAGATGGTTGTGACTTCCACAGCTATCTACTCATCACTTCATGTTGTCTATATTTAAAATAGAAACTTCTTTAATGGTTAGTATTTAATTAAAACAGGGATTTTCTAGAGGCAAAAGGAAAACTCTTATTGAAACCAGTGGGGAGATCAGTGCACCCTCCACTTGTGCTTTGAAAGTATGACTCCAGTAAAGCCCTGATAAAACTAAATGTGAAATATTTCCGAACTGCTGTGAAGAAAGGAAATGAATTTATTTCAAAAAAGATAGCAACACAACAATTCTCATGCTACCCTAAAGAAAGTTTGACTAAGTCACCCTAATTGTTCATCTTGAAGGCTGCAGGGCTGGTCTGTGAGAGGACAGTGCCACCTTCCACTGAGGACAACAGCTCTGCCTGGGGAATCCAGGGAGAGGTTGCTGCAGGGCTGCAGGCTGTGACGCCTCTCACTCATCAGGGCTGCCATCACTGTCTGCAGACTTCAAAGATGTATTTGTATAAATAGAAGTGGAGGAATAAAAGCCAAATGGAGGAAAATAGCACACAAGGAAGTCTTAATAAACAGCAAATTTGGTAGGCTGTCATTTTATCACCTACCCTCCTTAGCTAGGAGCACAATGAAAGGTTAGAAAGCAGCAATACATAGCACATGACATTATTCTAATTATTGCAGGTATTGGATCAGTTTTTGATTTACTGGATGGGAAGCAGTAAAAAAATTCCCTTCTAGACTGCCTTCTTGAGAAGTATGTACATCAAGAACTACAAACACACAAAGGAAAAGCAACAGAGGAGAAAAGAAGATAATTTCAGCAAGCCAAGAACAAAGGGCAGAGAGTGAAGTAAGATAAAAACTAAAATACATTTGTGCAAAGCCTCTCTCCTGTCAGATGAAGTGGTGACTACATATTGGCAATGTTCACATGCAAAAATGAGACTGTTTACAGCAAGAAAAACGGCACTGTCCAGATCAAAACCAAGGAAAGTTCTGGCTAAGAGCAAGTTGGTTTGTTCTGGCTCATTTGAGATGGGCAGCTGGCAGGAGACTAAACTAATGTGTCCTCAAATATTTTAAATCAGAAAATACTTCTGGACTTGAAAGAATGTACTGGAAAAAAAAAAAAAAAAAAAAAGGCTTTTCTTCTAGATGAAAGAGGCAAAGCTTAGAATAGAATAACAGACTTGAAATTTTGGGCCTTTCTGTCTAACAAGCAGATGTTTTCTGAAGTACTGCTGGTAAATGCAGTCTGGTGAGTGCTAGCATCACAAGCAAGTGGTTGTCCCTGTGATCTTACAGAGAGTCCCAGAAAGTGGTATGACAGAATTCCAGAGCACAATACAAAAACTTTCACTTTTTTTCCTGCATTTTAAACAATAGAATCATAGAATTTTCAGGGCTGGAAGGGACCTTTAAGATCATCTAGTTCCTACCCCCCTGTCACAGGCAGAGACACCTCCCACCAGGTCACGTTGCTCGGTGCCCTGTCCAGCCTGACCTTAAAAACTACCACGGACGGGCCTTCCACCCCCTCTCTGGGAAACTCTTCCAGTGTCTCACCACCCTCGTGGTGAAGAACTTCTTCCTAACTTCCAATCTAAATCTTCCCTCCTCTAGATTGAATCCACACCATTAGTCCTAGCACTACCTGACATCCTAAGAAGTCCCTCCCCAGCTTTCTTGTAGAGCCCTTCAGGTACTGGAAGGCTACAATAAGTTCTCCTCGGAGCCTTCCCCTCTTCAGACTGAACAACCCCAACTCTCAGTCTGCCTTCATAGGAGAGGTGCTCCAGCCCTCTGATCATCCTCATGGCCCTTCTCTGGATGTGCTCCAGCACATCCATATCTTTCTTCTAACAGAGGCTCCAATATCTCATCCAATATTCAATTGCTTTCTTATCCCATTTTAAAAGCAGACAAAACAAGCAACACCTAGAATTTACACCAACTTCACTCAGTGAAGACTTTCATCTTTGCTACCTTTACATGAAAAATGACACTGAAATAAGATACATCACAAAAAGATCATTGACACTGTATGTGAAACAATGTCTCCTGCGAAAAAGTATAAAATATCATCAGTAGTAACTACACATTTCTTCTGTGTTGTTGATTACTCTCTGATCTGGAAATAACAGCACGCATTCTCCGTGATTATGTGCTAATAACCATTCTTCCAAAATACTGCAAGTATTATTGACACAAGCATTTAACCTCTAGGTAACAAAATTGAATCTTTATCTGCAGTAAATGGTATTAATTCACTGATAATCAAATTGCATGAATTACAACTCTGAAATAAGAAAGAAGGCTGGAAGTTAAATACTACTGTTACTGACCTTCAAGTTGAAGAACTTGTGAAAGCGACTATAAAATAATTTAAATACCACAAAAAAAACAGAAAAAAAAAATAGGAAAAAAAGAGTCTGTCTAAACAAGTCTAAACAAGATTTATCTTTAGTAAATGAAAATTATTTTGTTGCACTAAATGAAATTACAAACATATAATTCAACATTTTAGAGGCATCTTAAAAGAAAGGTCCATGGTACATACTGGGATACCTCTAGTGTCCTCTTATCCCCATTGTGCAGCAAACACTATAGAATTATTTGTTATTTAGTAAGAAATAAAAATCATATATATTTTGGGATAATTAAGAGAGCCTGGAAAAGTGATCCAAAGTGTTACGTGCTTTGTTTTTCATATGATTTTTTAAAAATCTTCAGAGAATCACAGACTGGAATACCTGGTTGGAAAAGATAAGAATAAGCTCACCACTTTTTCTTGGAAAAAAAACCAAAACTGTAATTTTAAAAGCCATACTGTGATTTTATCCCCCCACTGTAAAATAAACATGAAATGCCTTCATCTGACATTCAGCATAGGTGAAACCTTTTAGATATGAATCAATAATGTTGAGATTTTCCTCTTCATTTCAGTAGATGATGAGAAGTCAGACAGAAAGGAACTGCAAGAAGTTGCACATATGCCAGAATTGCAACCAAGATCAGTTTTATTGTACTTCAAGGCTTGCAGTGTTTACACTGTAGCATCAATTTTCTATTATTATATAATACCATTATCAAAATTCAAAACACAACAATGAGGTTCTTCAGACATGAAGTTAAGCCTTCCTAAGGTTACCCAACCTAAGCAGTAATACTTTGCGGTAACTTGTATATTTGTATAAGAAAACTAAGCAGTAAAAATATAGTAAAATCTTGAGGTAACTTCTTTATTCTTCAAAAGACAACAATACTTCTTCCCTTGGATGAGAACAACAAATCCAGAAAGAACAAGCTGAGACAAACGAAAGGCTTGCAAGGAAGTTTAAAAGAAATAAATTAGGAGAGGCAAAGAATGCTTATTCTCAGTTTGAAAGTATATGCACAGCTGCATGGGCACAGACAGACACACACCTAAAGATCTTCTCTTTACTAGGCTCATGCTTTATTCTCCAATCTAACACAGAGCACCAGGCTAAGTAACAGTGACAAGCCATCACATCAAGATACAGTGTCTCCAGTTTACCCAACCAAGTATTGCCTGCACCCTGATTTGCCAGAAAATGGTTTCTGCAAGATGAAAGTCTATCTCAAATTGCTAGTTGAAAATTCTATCTCACGCTCAGTGAGCAGACAAAAAATACTGAACACACTGCAAAATGAGCACATTCAGCTGTATCTTTCTTGTATTATTTTACATAAATATTGTATTTGGGGTTTTGGCAGTACTTATTTAAGTGGGGTTTTCTGACAAGGAAAAAAAAAAGTCACTGAGTTGAGGGAAGGCATAGAGATCAACAAAAACATACATTTGCTCTTATAAACTAGAATCCAGTATTTGAATGCAAAATAGTAGTCAGGAAAAGGAGACATCAGATTCTCACGGGATTATTTCCTACCATAGCATCTTCCAAACCTTTCCCAATTCCTTGCTCGGCAAGTTTTTACAGTTAAATAATGAGAAACAGCCCATCTACTTGGCAAAAGATGAGGGCCAGTCAGGTGCTGAGAGCCCTATGAATAGAGCTACAAGAACCTGGATATTTATATATGCATGAATGCTGACTATTTGGCAGCACACTTTCAGAAGTATTGTTGTCCAACTTCAATAATTATCCTCTCATTTAAATGCCTGCTAAGAGATTCTGAAGTTATACAAAATATCTATTGATGCAGAGAAGGAAGCTCCTCAGGGTCTTTAAATACCCCAGCCTTCTACCTCAAAATTCACCTTTGTTTTTAAAGCCTTTGTGAAATTCCATGATTACTCTTACAGAAGTATACTTAGCAAAAATACTCTATTTGCTTGTGCAAATACAAACCAACCAACTTAATTACTGGAGCTACAAAATCAAACTAGAAACTAACATCCAAGTGCTGTCTTGCCCCTCATGATGCTGGGAATAGCAAATTTAGTAACAGTGAAGTTAATTAAATAAAATTAATGTTAAATCTTGCTGGCAAAACCCAATATAACTCTGACATACAAGTTTTACAGTCTACAGAGTAGATATCAAAAGAAGTCTCTTTTTGTGGGAGTAAGGATCTATACAAAAGCTACTTAGTAAAAAACACCATATTGTCTCATTTTAAATTAAAGAAGACTTCAAAACACGAACAGGTAAACCAAATAGATCAATGGTACTTTATTATCTATGGAACTACTATGTATGTTAAAATCATTAAGTCTGAAATTAATTATTAATTACTTGGAAGATGTAGTAGTATAATCAATAAATGTAATATGTTTGCATCAAAAGGAGAGGAAAAAGGAAAGGAAAGAAGAGGAAAGGAAAGAGGAAAGGAAAAAAAAGGAAAGGGACAGAGTCAAGAGAGCAACAGCTAAGCAAAATTTCCAGAACCTGTAGCTTTTTCACCTGCATGGAAAGAAGAAAATTTTGGTGCCCTTTCTCCTATTATTAATGATTGAACTATCATGAAAATAATTACGTGCCTCTCCCTTTCTGATGTTTTATGTATCAGCAAGAGTACACCTAGATGCCTAGGTATGCATCTGATGTTCCCAGGTGTCTTGTATTACCATTATCGCTCACAATATTTCCCACAGATTTTAGCATAGGTACCACTAGTCCAAACAGAAGGCCTGGATCTCATGAAGAATTTGCCTTCGTTTCTTAATTCTCATTCTGCATAATATTCTCAGAAATGAGCTATTCAAGAAAACAATTCTCTCACCCTTTAAAAAGACAGCAGTCAGGAAGTTAGATATTTCATCAGGCAGACCACCCTCTCAGACCACACATTAGATACCACTCCTTTGGAAGTTGCTACTAAAATATTGAAAGCTAAGTCTGCAAAAAAATTGTTCCAGCAGATAGGAATGGAAACATCTGATTTAGTGTTGCCGTGGTGCACAGAACCAAGATTTTTCTGTCATTTCACCCGAGTCCTTGCTGTGCCAGCAGACAATGGGACTATTCTGAGAATGACCCCATTGAGCTGTGCAATTATAGCAAATTGAAGAAAAAATGATTTGTTTATGCCCAAGTCTAAACATTATTTATCAGGCAGATGGGAACTGTCCCGCAGATAGGTTTCCTCTTTAATTCCATGTACTGGGTTTGCTCTTTCCAGAAGACCTTCCAAAAGCTCCAGTTAACATGACTGAGATATAGCACTTTATTTTTTCTATTCTTAAACTCTATCCTTTTCTGCAAGGTAGCTGGCTAAGTCAGCTTACAGTACGAGCTTCAGCTCTAAGTTTACTTTCTTCATATGTCCAAGACAAAACTTAAGTAAGCTGCTTTTTCAGCTTGGGTAAAGCCATCCCTGTGCTACCAAAAAGGCATCAGCTCTGACATGAGGTTTTATTATGTTCTTTTACATAATTTCAGTAACAGTTCAATTCTTGCTGGTTTCATCCATCAGCTGTCCTCTCCACCTCTGTGGAAACACACCTGTGTGTTTCTTTCTGTGTTGCTCTTGAGCTCACAAGGCTTCAGTGCACCGTGACAACTGTCTTTGATCACTTAATGCATTAAGAAACTAAACAATTTTTTGTGTGTCATTTGCTAAAGCAAATTCATACACTCCACCCTTGGAGTAAAGAAAAAACCAGATTATTTGAAAACTTATTTTATTTAATAATTTCAATGAGAGCTAATACTTCTTTATAAGCCCCCCTATAAGATTTGTCTTTCTTAGACCTTCCTCCCTACAGGTCAAAGTTATTCTGGTAGCTGGGTGTCAGCCCAGCAGGCCACTGAACACTGTGAACACCTTATTAAATATTCAACAATAGAAGCTGTTCCACTGCAGAAATGAACACTTATTACACCAGCTTGCTGGTTTCATACAACACAGCCTTAAACCCAAAGAGAAAAAGCACTAGGATACAGCCACCTGAGAGGAGGCACCACGTCAACAGGGAAGTATTTCTAGGCCAAACCAAAGGATTTACATCACAGGTAATGAAAGACGTTTATTATTTTATTTTTAATTAAACAATTCAATTTTAAAAGTCCCTATTGTATCTTGGAAAATAAATAGTGAAACAGATTTGATAATAAAAGGAAAGATTTTTGAAGAAAGTTCTCTGCTGAAATTCATTCCCTGCCACTCATCTCTGCTTCCAAAGTTTCAATTTTAACCTATAAATAACCAAGAAAAGGCTTGGTTACATATATACAGTAAATACAAAATCTGAGTCAATGACATTCGTGAAATGAAAAATGGAAAGAGAAAAACAAGGGCAAACATGTAAAGAAAAGTGCAATTAGGAAGTACTTTTCTGTGAGTTGGACAGTCTCAGCACTAAGTGAAGCTGTTTATCGGTGCCACTGTTTCACCACTGGTACCACTAGACTATCCAGATACCCTGATAAAGTAGTATCTTCCCTATACTTAGGGAACATACGTACCTAAAAACACTACCAAGTACCACTAGTACCACAATTAAGTGCACTATCCTGATGCTCAAATAACTTCCCTATATATAACCCAAAGTTTAAGCTGTAGTTGTGAAAGGGACCCCTTAAAAAACAATCTGCAAAAAAAACCAAACAAGAAACCTGATCCAGATAAATCTTTCTGAGCAGGAAAATTTTTCCACAGAAAACAGCCAAGTACCAAACCTGTTCCTATCTAAAACTATTTTTTTTTCCTCTTTATCTGAAAAAATTACCAACTTTTTCCTTCCAAAGACAGTACAGTAGTTGTTGCAACTGAATGAGATTTTATAACATGAACAACTAAGTGCAAATGTCAATTTAGCAGTAGACTTCTGACATTTTGGAGGAAGCTGATTAGAAATACCCTGGTACTTTTTCTATTTTGATTCTTGTTTAGTAACTAAAAGCTCTGTTAGACTGAGAATGAAATGTTTAAGAATAACACCAACTCAGCTATGAAAAGTAACCAGCATCCAAACAGCTGCAGATGAATTAAAATATAAAATATTATGTAGCAGGCATATATGGACATACAAAATCAAAACCATTAAAACTCCTTTAACAAAAACAAAAACAAAGACTCATAGAGAAGGAAGGAACCTTTTAAAGTATATAAAATGGTGATCAAAAAGAAACCAAGCAACCATAGTAAATTATTAAATTATTTATACTTAATATTCAGACATAGGTAGGAGCAATCAGCTCAAATTTTATCTGTACATAACAATTTTATTTGAAGTTTTAATGTCTAGAATATACGTATATTGGATAGTACCCATTTTAGTAAATCTTCTCCCATCAGAGAACCTATTAACTTTTCCTAATAACTTAGTTAATTAACTAAGACTCAGTTGCATCTGCAATATTGTGAGCTCAGAAAGAAATTAATGGATCATTTTCTTCTTACAAAAAAATGTAAAAGCACCTAAAACCTGCAGGATGGCTCTGTACATAAGAGTTCTTAGTACAAGGTCCAACAGTGAAAAAAGAATTTATTTTGCACTTGATTTGACAGAGGTAACTAAACTTTCTGACTGAGGTGACCAGGTTATTCAAACAGTTATCCTGAGTTCCATTAGCATGAAACAAAAGAAATGCCTGGTCCCTGAAATCTCTGTTTTTTTAAAGGTTGGCCACCAAAGACTGACTAGACATACATAGTAGATTAGTACACAGAAAACAAAACCAAATGCTTTAACTATTAACCCAAGTATACTTCTAAAAAAAAATTGCTAGACTTATTTAGCTGACAACATGGAGCATAAACATTTCAGAGCTATTCATCAAAACAGGCACATTAGGACTATGACAGTGCCACAGAAATTCTTCTTTTTTCATGACTAATTGTCTGTTTTTTTAAATTTGTAAACTAGTTATTTGGGGTCTTCAGTACACACTACCCCAAAATTTCAGAGTATGCTATTACGAGACAGAAAAAAAATAGCAGCCTTCTCAAAACCAACAGAAGCAAAATAAGGAAAAAAAAAATAAATTCAGTCTTCCAAGGAAGAAATCTATATGTGTGTGAAAACAGAGATTTACAATGAAATTTGAGTTGCAACTTTAACTATTGCTTTCAGTCAGGGCCGGGGACAGTCGCAGACATTACCCACTCACACAGAAGATAAAAGGGAAATCTTTAATTTAGATTAAAAAAGGAATTACAAAACTGTGTTTGGTAAATCACAGTTGTCTACCACGACCTGTCATTATACATGTTCAGACCATGCTAGCAAAAAAAGATACCTAAGGAATAACAGCTAATTGCAGGTCACAGGGTAACAGTGTAGTTAGTAGTCTTTCCAGGACAGTTAGTAGTCTTTTCCAGTTCCACTTGCAACAAAAACCATCAACCATCCTATTTGGAGGATGCAAGCTTTTGCTTCACATTGTGGATGTTTTATGTAAATGCAAGTTAGATAGGATTTTTTGAAATATGCTCCTTGTTAAATTTTATTCAAATTTGTATCCTTACAATCACATCATAAGAACAAATGATTAATACAGATCTTCTAGCCTTTATTTCCAAGACAAAGTAAGTAACTTTCTAAAAAATTTATTGAATTTTTTCTTTGAAAGTGAAATGTTGCCCTGTTAAACTTAAAAAAAAAACTGACCATCTCAAACAATTTCCAAAACTGAAAACAAATGACCATATACATCCACTTTCTTTCCCACATTTCTTCCATAGTGTTTGATAGTTCTACTACCATATTCATTATTGAAAAAAAATCTCAAAGACAAGGATTATGGAGTCAGACATTTGTAATGCCAGGTTAATCCCTTTTCCCTAAAACCAAAATGCAGCAATATTTGTCAGGCACTACAGAGTTAAAAACATATTCAGAGTATAAAAACATGATGAATAAAAAAATCTTAAGTTAGCAGAAAGTCCTCTGTCACTAGATAACAGAAATGCAGAGGAAAACCTCACCACTAAAGGAGGCACCTTGGATTCTCTCTTTGTAAGGAAGATCCTAGCCAGCAGCTGACAAAGACACAAAAATTATGGGTCACTACCAGAAACCACAATCTCATTTAAAGACAGAATTGTCTTTTGGGGTTTGCTTCGGTTTTGAGAATATAAAACATTTTTCACACTACCACTGCTGTAGAGAAGATTTGTATGTGATATCAGATCTTCACAAGATACAATCCCAAGATGCACTGTCCTTTCCATAAAATTCCAGAATAGTTAGTGCTTTCAAACGTGGCCTTTCCAGATGTTGAATTATGTCCCAACTTTTGCTGTTTCAACTGAAACATTTTCAGTGTCAAGATGTTGAAAAAATTACAGAAGTTGTATACAGAATAACTATTTCTTCTCAGATTTAAAGTCAGCTTCAAAGCTTTTCCACCAAAACCCAGTGAAATTTCTGGTGATGCTACACACCTCAAACTCTGCTTTCAAAAACCAGCTTCTTAAAACACAATTATCTGCTTGGTAGGGTAGAATGTGACAAAGTATTGGGTGGGATGTGAGCCCAGGAAAGCTGGTGCATATTCAAGGATTACCTGCAGCATGCCTAAGACCAGTGTGTCCCAATGAAGAGGAATGCAGGCAGGAGTGCCAGGAGGGCTGCATGAATGAGCAAGGAAGTCTGGGACACACTTAGGTGTGAAAAAAACCAAGGACGTGGAAGCAAGGACAGATAACCTGAAAGAAGTAGTGAGAGAAGCAAGACATCAGGTTAGGAAAGCAAAAGCACAGAAAGAACTGGATCTGGCAAGGGAGATTAAAGGCAACAAGAAAAGTTTCTAAATGGTAAGAGGAAGAGTAGGGAAAATGTGGGTCCACTCCAGAAGGAAACAGGAGAGCTGGTCATCAAAGACAGAGAGAAGGCCAAGGTACTCAGTGACTACTTTGCCTCTGTCTTCACCAGCAAGGACTCTGGTCACACCATCCACATTACAGAAGCCAAAGGCAGGGACTGGCAAAAAGAAGATACAGATGAAGGGCAGGTTCAAGACTAAATAAAGAGCCTGGAAGTAAGTCCATGGGACCTGTTAGGATACACCTTTGGCTCCTGAGGGAACAGGAGGATGAAGTTGCAAACCCACTTTCCATCATATTTGAAAAGTCATGGCAGGCTAGGAAAGTTCCTGCTGAGTGGAAAAAGGGAAACACAACACCCATTTTCAAACAGGGAAAACAGGAAGACCTCAGGGAACAATAGACCAGTGAGTCTCACCTCTGTACCCAGACAGACTATGGAGCAGATCCTCCCGAAGGCTCTGCTCAGGCATGCAGATAACACAGGGGTGATGGGTGACAGCCAACACAGCTTCACTAAGGGCAAGTCCTGCCTGACTAGTTTGGTGGCCTTTTATGATGGGGTCACAGCCTCAGTGGACAAAGGCACAGCAACAAATGTCATCTACCTGGACCTGTGCAGAGCATTTGACACTGTCTGGCAGAAGATTCTAGTGTCTGCCCATGCAGAGGGGGTTGGAACTAGATGATCTTTAAGGTCCTTTCCAACCCTATCCAGTCCATGATTTTATTATTCTTTGTAGCTTTCCTTGTTACTGCATTCAGTTGAAAATACTTTTCACCTCTTGCTATTTTACACTGTGTTGAAGAACAGACAATATGGTTTCCTTTCTGTGTAGGTTATTTTAAAATCTGCTCACCTAATTTCCCTTTGAACTACCACTTTTCTCTTAATATCTTTCAGCATTAGAGGAAAGAGGATCCATAACTAAGGGGAAGTATTTAATCATGACCCTTTTCTCATTCTGTCTGTCTTCAAAAACTCTTTAAACATTAAATTACTCATAAAACCATTGCATTAAACTATCAGATTCAATTAAAAATCTTCCCTCTGCTCATTTTCTTCATTCTAAACATTCTCCTTGCTTTACAAAGAGAAACTGCCTCCCAAAGGGCGTTATTCTTACACATCTGATTTATTTTATTCACCTTTTCAAGAGAACTGAGGTAACTGTGTGACTTTCAGAAGGATTTATTGTTCCCTTTGCACAATTATCTCCCTCTGGAGAGATCAGATTTTGCTGTCTCTCTTCCGCCAAAAAGAGAAATAGATGGGTTAGCTAAATTGTTAGATCTTATTTCTAGGTTGTCCATTTTCCTTTGTCTATTGACTGAAGCTCTGTCTGCAGTAGTATGGCTGCACCAGATCTCCCTCCTTTCCCAGGCTACTGTATAAACATTTCAGTACCACTGGGACCACTAAACAATCGCTTGAAAAGTTCATCGGTTTCAAGGTTCTTTTCATGCTTATATCCAGCACTGATAGCTCATTATTTAGATTAAAAACCAGACACCTTAATAGCAAAAGCCTTGCCAATGAGTTTCTGAATCAGCAAAAGTTGACCTCTAGCACAGGGAAAGAGATCTTCCTCTTGCCCAGTGTGACCACATCCAAACAAATTAATTCGTCTTTGTGCAATGCACTTGGCACACAAAACAAATACCTGTCCTCCCAACGAGCTATCCTGACTGTGGCATAGTCCCACGTTTTTTCCTGTGGATCACATTTTACTACTTTTTCACTTACACTGTTTGAAAACACTTGTCTGTCTTTGAGAAGTGATTTAAGAAAATATTAGCAGTTCACTCATGAACTCACTAGACTAAGAATTCCTTTTTCACCAAAGAGTTTACTCTGGAATATTCTTAGTACTGGCACATTATATAAGAATATTCTGGTGGGATATTGAATGATCTGAGAGTGATAGAGAGAGTGTACCTGGTGCAGTGGTATTCAATATCAGCATGCACTGTTATTCAGTACCAGCCTAAGCAGAAATGTGCAGATGTGTTTTAATACAGATCTATCTTTGCAACTCCATCTGATATCTGACATTTGACTCATCTTTGGTTGATGAGATCTTTGGTTGATCTGCTTAGCAACAGGAAGGCTCCTTACAGGGATCTGGACAAGCTGGATCTATGGGCTGAAGCCAGTTGCATGAGATTCAACAAAGCCAAGTGTTGTCCCCCTCACTTGGGCCACAACAAACACATGCAACACTACAGGCTTGGGAAAAGAGTGACTGGAAAGCAGCCCAGAGGAAAAGAACCTGGAGGTGTTGGTTGACAGCTGGCTAAATACAAGCCAGCAGTGTGCCCAGGTGGCCAATCTGGCCAACAGGCTTGTATCCAAAATAGTGTGGTCAGCAGGACAAGGGAAGGATCGCTGCCTTTTACTCATCACTGATGAGGCCACACCTTGTAAACTGTATTCAGCTTTGGGTACTTCACTACAAGAAGGGCCCCTCACTACCACCCTCACCACTGAGATGCTGGAGACTGCAAAGCTGCTGAAGGATCTAAGACAACATGTCTTATGAGAAGCAGCTGAAGAACTGGAGTTGCTTAGCCTGGAGAAAAGGAGAGGAAGGGGAGAGCTTATCACTCTCTTCAACTACCTGCAAGGAGGCTGTAGGGAGGTGGTTGTTGGTGTCTTCTCTCAAGTAATAAGCAAAAGAACATGAGCAAATGGCCTCATGATGTGCCAGGAGTGGTTTAGATAGGATAGTACAAAAAAATTCTTCACAATAGGGTTGTCAAGCAATGGAACAGGTGGCCTAGGAACTCGCGTAGTCACCATCCCTGGATGTATTTAAAAATCATGTGGATGTGGTGCTTAGGGACAAGGTTTAGTGATGGACTTGGCAGAGTCAGGTTCACGGCTGGACTTGATGGTCTCGGTCTTAACTGTCTTTTCCAACAAAAACGATTCTATGATTCTAAAATAAATTGTTATGAATGTAAAGAATTTAATGGTGCCCACAAACATCCTATCTGTTAGTCTGGTCATTTAAATAGCAATTTATTTAATGTTAATATATGCTAATTCACCTATTAATGCTCAGGTACTGAGATGATGCAAGTAACATTTTGTCACTGCTGTAATTTCAGCCTTCCCAGCCTTCAGCTTTCCACTATTTTTAGCACCTAAACTTTCTCACGAAAAAATAACAGACTACACTGTGTTATCCCAGCCCCTACACTGTGACTGTTCTTTCTGCCTCACTGTTATGTGAAATTATTCTCATTTTTCTAACTTTGAACAGGAAAATTATTCCTATTACTCCGTTTTTGACCTGCATCATTAGTCTAATGGCTACTGAGAATCTACACTCCCTACTGTTAAAGAAGTATTGGAACTTATATCACTCTCTCAAATTTTCTTAGAAGTAGATTAACAACATTTTGTTATAACCATTACCTCTTGGATTTTCTTTACCTCTCCTTATCTTGTGGTTTTGCACTCTGGATGTTACTTGCATATTTATTTTTTCTTTCATTTCTTCCTTTGAAGTTCCTCTGAGAATCTCTTCAACACTTTGTATATGTCCAGTAACAAAACACTGTAAATCAGTATTTTATCAAAACAACATCGAAAAAACCCATTTCATTTATTGAAAGTCCACCTTGGACAATTTAAAAGCTGCAATTTGATTCCAATGGCACCATAAAAATGCCAGACAGAATGAGAAACTGTCACTGTAATTGGCAAGTTCAATATAAGATTTAAACACAGCAAGTCTCAGACTTTATGAGGACTCATCCATGTGTTATTTGTTCGTTCTGTGGGTGATGGAAAAGAAAATGTAAAACAATGTCATAATTGGAGTAATTTTTAGAGCAAATATACAATTTTCTCATATATAGTATCGGGGATATTAATGTGATAAATTAAGAGAAACTGTCTGCAAATGACTTTCCCAAATAAATGCTTTACAATAATGCACCTCCCTCTGACTACTACATTAAGGTAATCCCTTTGTCCAAAATGTTTAAATCATTCTATAGAAAATTAAACCACAACATATTTTAATCTTGAACATTTACTATGTCTTCATTAGCATTTATTACTCAAAGTAAAAGTAAAGCATAGCTCCTTTATAATTTACTATTGGATGTAAGATTGGAATGAGTACAACGATATAAACTTCACCAAATTTTACTTTCTGAGCTCAACACCCAAGATAATAAAAAAACTTGTTCCCTTGTCACAAATACATCTAGTTGTGGTGCAGTGAATTTGCTTATTTACTGCATTCTGCAAAGTACTTTTGTAAGAATTTCATTGTGTATTTAGGTTCAATTTCTCATTTGTTTCTACCCAGTGGTCTGGCCCAAATACAAGGTTAAGAAGTATGCAAACAAACCCTACATAGCATGTTTGATCTTACAGAAATTCAGGAATATTGTTACCACATGCTTTCTTCACACACAAAAAGGGGTCTAAATACCATCTGTGCAACATAGTCTAATTAGGAGATTAGGACCACAAAAGTCCTGCTCACCCACGTGTCCCAGCGCCTGTTCCCTTAGCCACCTAAGAAGAAAAGAAAAAGTGGAGAAGAGAAAATGGACAGCAGGATCCAGAAGAGACAGGAGTTAACTATCCTCACAATTTAGTTGACCAACTCTACCCACGGGAGTTTCCATTTGTTTTCCTTGATGTATAATGCCTGGCCCAGCACAAGGCTTGTGAATAAACTTGGCACCAGATGAATCACATTTTAATAAGTTCAAATGATATTCTGCAACGGACTGGTATTTAATGGCTGCAGCATACTACAGGGACCAATTTTTCAGGATTTGGCACTAACAATAGAAAACGAAATGATAAAAGCACATAAGTAGATCTAAATAAAATAAATTAGGTATAAACATAAGAAAAGGTTGTGCTGAATATATAAAAAGAATTTGACTACACACAAACCCAAAGATCCATTTGGAAGCAACTAATTTTAGAAATACAAGTGATACATAAATTAAGTCATTATCTAATGTGCTTCACCATCAATTTAAAACTGTTTGCCATATCATTTTTCTTAATCATGGAATAATTTATGAATGCTAGTAACAACATGCAACCAAAACCCTTAAAGGAAAATGAGATTTTTGTATTTTGAACATGATTTCTAACAAGTTTTAACACCTTATATTGTATTCAACCACTTGACAGAAATTTGTAAAGCTAAGCAATTAACTAGCTCAGAACTATGTATTCAAAACCTCTTTTCTTTTTGCTCACCAAATGCTCACAAACAGATGTGTTCCATTAGATGAAAGTATTTGATTTTTTTTTATTTATTTATTTTTTTATCCTTATGCAGCGGCTGCTGATAGTTCACTTTGACTAGAAAGAAAAATCAAGATGTGAGGCTGACCATGAATCACAATTACACAACCAGTCTGCTAGTTGACTGAATACCTGTGTATATCTTATCTATCACTTCATATTCTGAAAACATTTTCCAGTCCAGAGCCAAGTCAGAATACTTCTGTGGTAGTAGTATATGTTTTCAGACTATGGACATAGTAAATGTAATGTCTATTGCTACCCCAATCTTGGAGGCAGAAGATTGCCATACAAAAAGTCAGAGTGATATAAAATCAAAGTGACATACAATCTTGTATAAAACCAAGAAAAAAACCAAGACAAGAGGGAACACCAGGCCTGCATGACTTTTCAGATCAGATCGGATCAGCTCTTTATTTATGCCCAGGTAAAGTGCAAGTACCTTTTAAAAGCACTGTTTTGTTTTAAAGATTATTATTGCTGTGCAATAATTAAGCCGGAGAAGGAAATTGCTAAAGCCAGTGTATGTTGAGTGATTCAACATGAATATGTCCTTGTACCTGATTTTGATTTTCAGTGTTATCCCTTGCCTAGTCTACCACTGTTGTGGAAAACTGAAGATTGATTACAACAAATACCATTTTAAAGCAGTTTGTAAGATACAGCCAGCCTTCCAGAAGAAAAACAAATCCTCAGACATAATTTACTTAATTACTTAAGCTGATTTTCAAGTAGCTCTGAAAAATCAGGGCTCTAATAACTTTTCCCTAACTTTCTCTAAGTTTCAGTACATTCACAAAAACAAGATACTCCATTAATTAAGTAGTCAGTAATTAGCCAAGGTAGAATGGACAGGCTTGCCTCAACTTAATTGGATTTCCAGCTGCGCCAGATAAACATTGGAGAAAAAGAAGTCACCAAACACCATATCCATGTTCCATCGTGTGAGCCGAGTTCACATTTAGAGTTCACATTGGCCACTTGTTAGTGGCCAATATTCATTCTCTCTCCCAACGTGGACACGCTCCTGTCCTTCAGACACTGGCTTCCACAACCACATCACATTGTCAGCAGATGTGAGGTTGCTGCTTACTCAGCTTATGAATGGCTGCCAGAAGAGATTTGCTGCTTCAGGCTGCACTAAATTAATCCCAGTACAGGCAAGGTTTATTTGCTTCTCCAAGTTGCAAGACAATACTGATGGAACAATTCGGAGCAAGGCTAAGGACACCTGAACCTTGGAAAAGTCAGAGCTCTGCTGGAATGCTCTTTCAAGTCCACATTACCTATAGGGTATTCACCTCAGAAACTTCACTTACTCTTTACAAGATACTGCCCTTCTGCTCTTCAAATGTTTACCCAGATAAAATTGTTAGTAACAGTGCATATATACATTTAAAGTCAAGGACAAAAAACAGCCAATAAGGATAATAAAATCAAGTAAAGTGCAAATTACAACGACTTTTTTTCAAAGTTAAAAGGGAGACAATTTTTTTTCATCATAATTTTTTTCAAGATTACTGCTATCCTTAGAAATTCAACTTGCACATGGTTTCTTTTGTTTTAAATGTTTATGATTATAAAATAAAATCTAAAATAACAAAGGCAGACCAACTTTGCTTCCATTTCCAACGCCTTACACAAAGAAATGTCTTGTTCTATATTGGGAAAGTAGTTTTTTGCTGTTCTAAAAGTCAACTCAGTGTTACAGTGCTAATGCTATTTGCCTGGTGAGTCAAAGAACTGCCATAAATTGGGCACTTGCTATATTGTTTCCATCTCTCTTTTCTCTACCATATTGCATACACTAAAATACCTTACTTATTTACGTCACAACAAAATGCTAACAGCTACTTGAAAAAGCCAGTACAGCAATCCTTTTTTTTTTCTTTAACCTAATATGACTTAATTATTTAAACATCATATTAGCTGGACTGCCAGAGTCATCAACACGGGAAAGAAATATCAGTAACTTTTTCCAAATTTTATGTATCTGATTGCAAATGCTCAAAAGTATCACATGTATGAAGGAAGCTGCAAACTGATTTTTCAGATTTTAAGTACTGCATGTGAGAAGGAAGTGATTTCCAGCAACGTTAATTTCCAGTAAAAAAAGCACTACTGCCAGTGGGAATATTCAAATACTAAATTGTGAGCTAAGCAACGTAAAAAGTTTGACTGCTTTGGGTTCAGCAGAGAAGGAAAGAAATACGGAAATTTCTATACTCAGCTTTCATTGTTTTTTTATGTAGGCATGGATTTTCTAAATTCACAATTCACCGTTCCTACAGAAATTATGTATTTGTACAATATCTAAGAGTGCAACATAGAATTTTTACTGTATTTTAGGTTCCAGAAAAATTTCAGCCTCCTCAGTGTAAGGGGTTTTTTTCCTGGTTCTGCCAGGATCCATGCTTCCAACTGGCACTTAAGGCTTTACACTCATTCTCACTGAATTCTCATAACAATCTCTGCCAGGTTGAGTTTCCTGATATTTAAAACTCAGAATGAAGCATTAAAAAAGCTCTTGGGTAGATAAATGAACTATTAATTACTGGAATTAATCTTCTAGATTCTACTTCCTCCACCAATCCTTTTTGCTAAGAGTCCCACATCAATGACTCGGTCACAGTGGGCCTTGGCAGGGTCCTATGGCAACATCAAGTGCTCCTTGTAGAAGGAGCAGCAAGAGTGGGTGAATTCTCTTAATGATAATGATCTCTTCTCTTAATGATACAAGCAGGCCCAGAAGATACAGACAGTGGAAGCTGGGTGTAGAATGGAAAACATCAGAGCTGGGTTCTTCACTATAGCCAAGGATTTGAGTGAAGGACATCGAAGCAAAACACGGTCGCTTTCTTTTCCCTTCTCCCAAAAGCAATGTGGTATGAGAAAAAGAGCTAGGCTAAATTTATCAAGCATTTACTAGAAAAAGCAAATGGAAATTAAATTCATTAACAACAACAGCAGCATGAAAGAACTGCAGCTCAAGGTGTGCTCTGCCCAGTATCTTGTCCCCGTTAGCAGTGAGTTGCAGAAAATTATTGTTTTCCTTAATACATAAAGTTCTGCTTCTGGCAGCCAGAAACTCTGATTTGGATAAGTTTGCATCTGCATTTACATATTTTGTACCCAAAAGAGATCTATTAAGATCTATTCTTCATAGTTATTTCTTTTAGGAAATAGTTTGTACTAGTATATTGCATCTGTGAAGCCATTTCAACATGCTAGAAGGAAAAAACCAGACTGAGATTTTCCAGTTCAGTGACTTGGTAATTTTCCTTAGAGTTTATCCAGACCCACAATTAAGAAAAATTATACATCATTCTCTGTTTTAGGGGGGTGGGACAATATGCACAAAAATCCTTCTGATGGTCATCTCAGAAACCATGTAATCTTAAAAAAATTACATTCTTATTAGGAAGGATAATTGAAAAGAAGCAATGGAATTTTTCTGGATTGTCACATGCAGGTTTGTCAAAACACAGGAAGAGTTTAGAAAACGTATTTTCCAAGCCTATACTGGACCCATAAGCCTTTCACTTCTGCTAACTTCTTAATCTGGCCAAATGAACAAAACATTCCTTTTCAAAGCATTTCCAGGAGAAAAACTAAACAATCTTCTCACTGAATAGAGCCTTTAAAAAACATTACCATGGTTGTTATTTGAAAAATAAAAAAAGAATCTTATCAGTTTACCCAGAGGCAGCCAGTTAATAAATCATTCATCTTAAGGCTTCACAGAAACCATTGCATATGTTAAATTTTAGGTTTTATGAAGCAATCGCTATCATAGCTGAGGATGGGTTAACAATGAAGACAAGAGAAAGGTTCCTCATTAGCTGTCTTTCTTGAAAAAAACAACAACATACAAAAAAATGGAAAAAATACCCCAATAAAACAAAATAGATTAAAAAATCAAATGAAATTAACTGAGGTAGCAAGGGCATTGGTCTAATGCTTCACACAGCACAGTCATTCAAGAGACCCCTAGTGGCCTTCCAGAAGCCAGGAAGGAGTCAAATTTTATCCAAGATTAATGTCCAGCACAGCAAAATTAAAATAGAATAACTGATAGAAATGTGAATTTTTATTAAAGATGTGTGATTCAAATTTTATACAATTACTGGCTGGTTTGAATGCCAGTATCAGATGGCAGGGCTGAGCAGGTCTACCAAAAAATCTCTGACACCTTATGGTAGCTTAGAATTTTGGCTATTAGAGCTGACAGAATTACTACAAATAAAACCCCTCCATAAAATTCTTCTAGCTCAAGAGATGGTTCTGAATAGTTATTGTGCCTGAATAATTTGCCAGGACAGTTTATTCCTGTTCCCTTCCAGTAAATGCTATTTATTTTCTTACTATTTTTCCATCACCAATGCAACTGTTTCTATCCTCAGCTTCTTTGTAGATAAATAGCAGCCTCAGAAACAACTGAATTTATTTCACAGACATTCCCTAAGAACAGGTATAATTAATTTTCAAACAATGTGGACAAATAATGAAGTGAGTTCCTTAGGAGGCACTAGCTAATCTGAAGGAAAGAAACAAAAGCCTTCCCAGACCTTCTCAGGATTTAACCTTCTAAGAACCTTGCTTTTGCTTTTCCAATTTATTGAGAGCAACAGAGAAAGGAGGGCAGTTTGTCAGCTGCCTTCCTGGACACATAAAGAGTTATTTAAATGCTTTATCAACATTTTGGAAAAGATCTCTTTTCCAAAACCAAGTTCCCACCACTTCCTTTGTAGTTCCACTCAAACAGTGGGCAACAGTTTTAATTAAAACCAGTGAGCCAGATTTAAAGTATGTGCTCTGTTTGTTGTTTCAAATTGTTGAATATCAATTACCTTATTATTTTGTGATTAGCATGAAACATATGCAGCTATGTCTTGTGGCTTTTGGCAGGGATTGTGAAAAAAATTCAGCAACTTTGCATACAGTTCTAAACCAGCATGTTTCCAGGCATTTTTAGCACTGACTAGAGCCATTCTCAATCTGCTCACCAGCATGAAGTTAATTAGGGGAGGCATGAAGCTTATGGCTGGGTGCAGAAATCAGCAATGGAGTAAAATTATCCTTTAATTTTGGCTTCAGCCAGTAACTGCCACCACATCTACATGATTTTTTTTATTTTTTTTTTTTAAATGCGTTCACTGTTAAGTATTGGTTAAAGCTTCAACTTTGTATCTTATCCAATTCTAAATCCTTCAATGAATGCAAATTGGTGAACAAATGAAAACAGAAAGAACTAATTATTTAGAGCTCAGGGAGGATCTATAATGTAGTAATTTACAGAAAATCCAATCTCAGACAAAGCCTGGGGATTCTTTTATCAAGAGCCCATTTTCAACCAGAGTGAAACTGGCCATTTGATTTCAAGCATGCCAAACCAAGCTTGTGTTGCAATGCATGAAGACCTTGTAAGAATTTCCACATAAAAGTGAATCTCCTTGAATGATTCACAAGATTCCTGGATAAAGGACCATTTCATTAAGCCAACCCTTTTCTGATTGCTTCCTTCATTAAAAAATTCTCTGGAAGAACATCCACCATTTTTGTACTGCTGATCCCAAAACAGCAAAAGTTGCAGTCTCAATCTCAGTATGTTGTAGCCTCTGGTACCAAACACCACCCAGTGCACTCCTAAGTACAGAACAGGGCTTAGACTAGGTATAGGTTGAATTAGAACCACTGGGTTATTCCAAAACTTCATTAATTGTCACACTCCATCACGAGAAATTCACACTAAAACACAATCAGAACATTAAAGGTTTTTTTAGATAAATAAAAAGGAATATTTTTTTTCTAATGGGCACATCAATCAAATAATGTTATGTCTGACCTTAGCTTTTTCTCTACAGTGAAGATTTAAAGACTCAGTCAAGATACCACAACCCTAAAAAGAACCCCAAAACACAAGACAGCAAGTGGAAATGCTCAGCCCTACGAAATATGAAGGTTTTCAAAAAGAATAATAGTCACCAATACAGCACATGAACACTTAAGATTAGAAAAGGCAAAAGCAATCAGAGTCGAGAGCTACAAGCACTATTGAAAACTTTTTAAAAAAATTTTCTCTTCTTTAAGATACAAAAAATATTATCTCTGAGAAAGATCTGCAAATACGAAAATTTTCTTTTACTGGTGACCCCACACCTTGAGTTCGGTGTTCAGATTTGGGACCCTCACTACAAGAGGGACACTGAGGTGCTGGAAGGTGTCCAAAGAAAAGCAATGAACCTGGTAAAGACTCTGGAGCACAAGGCTTATGAGGAACAGCAGAGCAAAACTGGGGTTGTTTAGCCAGGAGAAGAGGAGTCTGAGAGGAGACCTTAGAGCTCTCTACCACAACCTGAAAGGAGATTATAGCAAGGTGGGTGTTAGTCTCTTCTCCCAAGTAACAAGTGATAGAACAAGAGGAAACAGCCTCACATTGAGCCACAGGCGCAAGATGTATATTAGGGGAAAAAAAAATTCACCAAAAGAGTTGTCAGGCACTGGAATAGGGTGCCCATGGATGTGGTTGAGTGACCATCCCTGGAGGTGGTTGAAAGACATGAAGATGTGGTGCTCAGGGATATGGTTTAGTGATAGACGTGACAGCGCTAGGTTAATATTTGGACTTGATGGTCTTTTTCAACCAAGATGATTCTCTGATTCTGCAACCAACCTTAGGTTAGGAACAGTAGAAGTGAGAGAACTACTAAACTCACATATCCCCGTTCCTTACCCCTATACCTTTTTCCAAGATAAAATGGCAAAAAAAAAAACCCCACAAAAAACCAAAAAAACAAACAACAAACAACCTAACCAAAACTGAGTATCTCATCCCAAATTTAGTCCTAGCAATTTATATTCACCTGCTAAGTGAAGTTTACTATCCATTTTGACACAAGTCCCTGGATTACATATTGAATACAGCCAGGGGTCCTTAGCAGTAAGTGGCCTCACAGCTGTGAGGACCATGGCTGGGACGCAGGCTCCTGGCCCCTCCGGAGCTGAGGGACAAACTCTCCAAGGCCCTCAGTAACCCCTCAGGTTGAAACCAAACTCAGCCTGCCTGCAGTTCTGTTAATCAATTAGCCAAGGTTCAGGCTACCCCAGGAAGGGAACCATTTAAAGGGAAGAACAGAGGACAAAGCTATCTCTACCACTAGAAAACCTTTTCATGTGCATATGTGCCTTAAGCATTGTTCTGCCACTGAAGAGCCGCATTAATCAATGTTCAGAACTGCTCTAAATACAGAAGTACAGAGCTGGCTATTCACTGGTGATTTATTACTGGGCCTAACATGCAGTCGACATGAAAGAAGCTGGTACTTTAAAAACTGCCACCAAGAGACAGCAGAAGGGGGGAGATGGCAGTGGGTGTACAGAGACTCGCTCAAGCCAGCTCCACTTCACTGCCAGGCAAGGGAAACGAGGTGTTGGCAATCACCTCAGCAAACATCCACAAAGCATCCCCAGGGACCCAATGCCTCGTTTTGATTAGCAGAATTGTATAATTGCTGAGACTCCAGAAAATTAAAGCTCACACAGTCGTGAATACTGCCATTATAGATGCAGAATGTCCTAAATGTCATGTAAAAGTGCCTGAAATTCAGGTTATAAATTAAGATATCTACACCTCCCTCAGAAGGCTATGGATGTTTTCACGCTGTGTGTCCTGCAACAGAGAAAAATAAAGCTAGGTTTCCATGTTCAAATAGTTCCAGAATTCTTGAGTAAGTCCTTTCAATTTAATCCAGAGATGGAGGATTCAAAAGCATATTTATTTTTTGATGACTACTTAAAACTTTAACCAAAATTATGTCTGAAATCACCTCCTGTCTGGTTACATACTTGTCACAGAGTATATATGACAATGTGGTATCTTCCCAACAAGTACAGTTCTCTAAAATATTATTTAAGAAGAGAGGAAAGACAAAAAGCTCTCTGACAAAAAAAGCACAGGTGAAAGAATTCTAATTTCTTACTTTCCCTCACGACAAATGAACGAAAAACAACAACATTTTTCTGTTATTACAGGGCGCTTAGTATTTAAATTTTATCTTGAGTTGTACAGATAAATTTTAAATTAAAAATATTGCTGCAGCACACCTCATATTTAGTTTTTTTGGGTCTTTGTGTTTTCTGGGTTGTTTTTTTTTTGTTTCTTTTTTGCTTTAGATACAAATTACTGTAGTGATACAAAAAGAACAGAAATTACATGGTAGAATTATTGGCATACATTCATTACCTAAAGAAGAAACAATAGGAAATTGTTTCAGGAAGCGAAAGGAAATCACCACAACTCAAAATACAAAGACCGTGATAATAGCCAGAGGTCACAAGTTTAAAAGCATACCAAATAAGCTCTGACACCAGCCCAAAATATATATGTTGCAAAGTGCCATCTGTGCAATGTATGTAAATGTAAACCTTTCCTACGATTTGTCTGAAAACTGAAAGGAAATATAACCATAGCCTGTGCACAATTACACTTTGTCTATTTCTATGAAATTCAGGTTTGTGATCTCTACCAAAGGAGGAAGTCTTCACATTTGCTTCAACAGATTATTGAAGCAAATAATCTATTCAAGCAAATGTGAAGACTTACTCACTCCGTTTAAAATATACAACCCCTCTGATAATTCTGCATTAAATACAACACAGACCTGTACAGAACTGGCTGTTGAAAAAACACTGCAAATTCAGATATAACATTTGGCTACACAGCATTAAGCCTATTAATACTACACTAACTAGATTTGCCTCAGTGTCTACTGGGTGTCCTTAAAATAAAATTAAAATTTTTATAAGTACTCTTCTTAACAAATTCTACATCATTTGAGCTAATATTTTCATCCAAGCAAAGCGCTCCAAGTTTTTAGGTTTTAGTCCTTGCAATATCTTTATTTTCACAAAACTTTATAGGAACAATTTATTTATAGGAACAATTATTATTATGTATACAAATATGTACCGGGGGGAAAAAAAAATCAAAGAAACAAACCTAATCTATGCATTTTCATCAAAAAATTCTCTTTAAAATTAAAAATATTTTACAAAATACTCCAGAAAACTTCTTGCACTGCAACTGTATCAAGGAGCCTGCTGCAATTACAATATTAATCTGAGCACTGGGTCAAAGTGCAATGGCCGGTTAGTGGAAAATCATACTTCAGTTGACCTGAAGGTTTAAAATATTCCCAAAAGAAGTTATGCCCAGAATTAAAAAGACAAAAGCAATTTAAAGTTTATGGCATTTTCTAAAATTACCCAAATTATTTATGAAAAAGTGAAGAAGTACTCTAAGAATCTGGCTATGAGGAGTTAAATTACACATATATTAGTAAACCTTTATATTTACACACAGATTCATACATGCTTTTAAATAACTTCACCTGCTTGTCAGGGGAAGCATAAAACTAGGTATAGCAATGGGAAAAAAAATAAACATGAGCTACAGACACTAGAAAAAATTACTTCCCTCAGGAACAGAAAATTTAGGTCTTAAAAGGCCTAGAAGAAATCAAGATTGTAATCTTGATATTTGCAAATTATGTGGAATAAGAAGAGCAAAAGCATTAAAAAACAGAAGCAGAGAAAGGCATCATGTTTGAAGAAACGTATAAACAAAATCAGGCACGTGGGTGGAATATATTCTGCATTGAGGTTGGAAAAATGTATACATTTTAACTGAACTATAGGGGAAAAACTGGAATGAGCCTGGAAAACGTTCAACATATTAACAAGGAAAACTCGCCTGGAAAAAAGATTGGGAATTTCAGGAGGATTACAGGCTTCAGGCAGCCATTAGTAAAATTATAAATTATTGTGTATGAGGATTCATTACCTACAATTGCATTTACTTCTTTCAAAGAGAAACTGAAAAGGACACAAGTCTAAGATTCTCAAATATAATAAAATACACAAATTAGAATTATAATGAGACAAAATACACATATTATTTAAATCAATTTGTAGTTCATGCAAATCTGGACAGTTATGCATTACAGCATTTATTTAAATACTCTATTTGAATGATGGCAACACAAAGAAAAGAAAATCAGAGCAAAGTGTGTGGCCTATCATGTATAAAGTACATAAACTTTGAAATCAGGCATAAAGAATTTATTAGTTTCTCAAGTGACAGCAGTTGTGGGGGAAAAAAGGCAAGAATGAAGAGGATTATAAAGAAGCAAGAACCCAATATTTAACTAGCTATGGATCAATTAAAAAACAGGAGTCCTTTTAACAAACAGATTATAAGATGAAGTAGTATAACAGAGGGAAAAAATTATTAAATATCTCCTAATACATAAAGATCAAAGCTCCAGCTACAGGAAACCCAGCTAATTCAATCTGAGTTTGTAAAAGAAAAAAAGATACTTAACCTCACTTAACTAGTTAAGTTAGTCTACTAGCCGTAGCTGTTTGCATAGCACCTGGTGAGATGAAGAGAGCAAAACAGGCAACACGAGGCTGAAGTTCTGGATGCACATGCTGCTTAATGATTTACTGCAGGAAAAGTCTAGAAAGTGGTATTCACAAGACACCATTCAAACAGCCCTTTGGATGATACATAGCTCCTACTGATAGTGTTTGCCTCACAGTTACTTCATGGGTTTTGAGAGTGATGAATAAATTCAGGTAAATGATTTTTTCTTACTAGTAGACCATAACCTAAAATGCAACAGGTAGACTGTGTACTCATGCAAATGTACTCTGTCTACTAAAATAAACTGCAAACTTTACAGTCCTCCATTACAATTGCAGAGTAGTACACTCGAGGTGCTCTTTGGCCTCCACAGAGTCTACAGAGAAAAGCATTTGTTACAATGACATTTTTTTTCATAAGGCAGATAAGGAAGTGCCCAAATCACACTTAGGCAACTTTTCACTCAAGCAACAGGTTTACTGTAATACTGGTAGGTTTAAGTACCATCACTGAGACTCTCATTTGAAACAGTAAACTAGGGGCTTAAGGCCAAAGATCCTCTGAGCTGAAGTTCTGCAAAGGCTTTCTCTAAATCTGAGAGGTAGAGTTCATGACTGTCATGATTCCACTAGAATAGCTGTATCGTACCAGCATGAGAAGTTAAAAGACGAGCAAATCACAGATTAAAGACATTTTTTCAGATAACAGTTTTTAAGATATAATCTGTTACCCGGGGAGGTGAAGTATTGCAATGTCTCCTATTTTTTCTCATTAACAGCTAGACATACATCAATGATTTAGAGATATTTGGAAGGTAACAAAACAATTTTGTTAATAAAACTCTGAAATACCCTTCATTGGAGAGCTACTGAAGAAGCAGTTTGCATTTAAAAATCTCAATATGCTATGAAACAAAAATTCTTTTTATCCCAAAAATATTACTTACACAGTATGTCTCTAAAAAATACTTTCCTTCAATAATTTTACTGATATGCAAAAAGAAACTTCTCAAAATCACATTTTCTAAGTAACTGCCAAAAAACCCCAACAACCCCAAAGGTGAAATGTTTATTTTAAATGTGTGAGATAAAAAAACACACACATATACATATACAAAAAGGCAATTTCAAAGAAAATTCTCAATATGAATTAGTAATAACTCCTAAATGGGAATAAATCAGTATTTCAATTTAAACTTTAATTTAACCCTATCTCTTGAAACACTCCTATTCATTTGTGGAGTTATCCAGTTAACAGGGTTGATTCCCTTGAGGAACCTTTAAAGAGAAGCTATCTATTGTCATTGAATGATACAAAAGATCTCTTCCAAACCTTATAAATCTGCAAGTAAGCTGTCCTTTATATGTGAAATTGAACCATCCATACGCTTTGACCATGCTTGATAAGATGTTTCATGGGTCAACTATAGTGTTCTTACAACATATTTTAATTGAAGGAATTTGTATTCATCACAACACTGTGCTAAAATCAAATCAGTAATAACCTTTTAATCATCTAAATTGTATTTAAACTAAAAGAACCTACATGCAGAATAATTCCATTCAAGATAATGAGAATTGAGGACAAAAAATGTACAGAAATAAAATATAATTAGCTTTTTGGGACAAAAATGATGAAACCTTCATAAAACATTTACACACTAATTTCAGAGTAAGCAATTAAATTTTTTAAGATTACATAGCAAGGATAAACCATGGAGGAAGTGGGACTATAGTATGTAATGATAAACAAGATGCTGCACTGATAATTGAGGTGTGATTTCATATGTATGCCATAAAATCTTCGTATTCAAACAAAACACACTCATTTCTGCCCCTGTATTGGTCTGGTTTTAGCCAATTAATTTAGTTTAACTCAGATACAAAATTTATTTTTTGCCTTGTTTTAAGGAATTCCATTAGTACCTTACAGCCTGACCTGATTCACTTTCAGATCAAGCAAACCCTTCCCATTGCATGGACCTAAAGGAGAAGTAGGGCAGTGAGGCAGCTCCCAGACAGCACAGTCCATCCAGCTGCAGGCCTGCTGGCTGGAATTAAAACCTAAATTACCAGCATGTCCATTGGTCCTCATGAAATTTGGATGGCTCATTACTGACCATCACTCTCAAGATTTGATTTACTTGGTATAATGCCAAGGTTATAGGAGCCATGCAGACAAGCAATCAGCACAACCTTCACCAAAGTAACTTACAGCTGGAGAGCCTATTCCTACAACATTATTCTTGTCTCAGACACTGACATGGCTAAATGTATGTGCTGATTTTTCCAGTGTTATTAAGCTTGACTTGGAAATTGGGAGGGGTGTGGGTATGGAACACACTTTAAACCAGACACCAATCTTGTGTATTTGGCTTGCCTATTTTATATTTGAGTTGATATAATTTTTGTAGAGGGAAAAGAAACCACATCAAGTGGAAGGAAGATACATTGATCTGCGACTTTTTGAAGTTGTCCAGGATTAGAGGTTATTTAAATAAAACCCGATGAAGCACTCTAGCGAGCAAAAAGCAAATATGGCATCAAACTGGCAAGCAACTATTTTTTACTTGTGCCATAACTGTTTGGCATGTCACTGAACACTGTGAGAAGCACAGCTACAAAGCACATGTACTTTATCTACATATATATTTTAAGCTCACTAACAGACAAAAAAAATATCGAAGTTCCTCTTAGATTTTCCTCTTCCTAGATGGAAATTCGTTTACCATGCTCAAACTTTAAGGAACAGTGATAAAGCCCCCCAGTTTTAGAACTGTTATCAGTTTTGGAATCACTGTCAGTAATTCATAAAAATAGCAACTTAGTCTTTATTACCTGGGCTGTCACAGGAGAATCATTACGGAAGCACTCGCCACAGGCATACACTTCAGTCACAAAACAATTCAGATGATTTTACTGACACTACTCAAAGGAGTAAGAGCTATGGTAAGACTGTTAACCCAGTCAGTAAATCACGACTACCATAACCTTTTTATGTGTAAGAAACAAAGAAATAAATTAAGTCATAAAAAATAATCTTTCGAAAACAGAACAAAAATAGCTACTGGCCTTGCCTCCTTGCCTCAAAGAATTCCTGCTCAAAAGGAAAACAGCCTATGCTGAAAGCAAGCAGAGTGGCCTGTGGGAATTGGAAAAAGTGTAAGGCTGTTATTTCTAGGCTTTTATAGACAGAAATGTGACGAGGAAAACACAGAAACCAGAAGACATGGCAATTTCATTTTTAACCACAGGACTCTAAAAGTGGAGTTAAGGATAGCTGTAGCTCTTGAAATTATATTAGTATTACTACATAAGCCTCCATAAAGCAGTTAAATTTATATATTTAATTTTTATTATTCCAAGTAAGGTCCTTTTTGACAAGTTAACCTGTTCTCCACCATGCTCAAAACTATTTCAGATATGTATCCTAGAAAAGAAAAAGCTATTTGATAATTAATAGATGATTATTTTATCCTCCTGATTATATCTTAGTATTTGAATTTATCATTTCATTCTCAGTTCTGGTACTAGCAACACAAATTTGATGGGTGGGGAGGTAGACAAGTGGTACAGGGGGACTTGTCCAAAGAATATCCATAGGGAAACTGAAGTCTGGTCCAACACAAAGTTTGGCTGTTTTAATAAATCAGTTCAACTTCACATGCTGACACACTTTAATGGCTCCACCACTGACTTGTATATTTTAACACGTGTCAGTAAATATACAGAAATAAGCCGAGCTGACATAAGCAGTTTGAAACCAGTACAAATATTCGGTTGCAACACTAAACTTATTCACTTAAGTCAGCTTCAAAAACCTACTTTAAAAAGTAAGCAAAGTGCAGGAAGTGCATAGGCATGAATGTGTAACACTTAGAAAACCCACATGAGTCCAAGCTCTAAATGTGTCAAAAGTACAGCTAGGGCGCAGCTTCTGCTAAGGAAGTGAGAAAGGGATTTCAGCTTTGAGAGTGTTTTAAATTAAATACAAAATATAGATAATGTAGCATCCTTGCCTCTCCAATTTGCTGCAGGAAGCCAAAAAAAAAATAGAAATTTCAAGTTTCCCTTCAAAATTGTTGCTCTAACAAGCCTTTGAGAAACTATTATTCCTAAAAAACCCACAAAGAACAGTAACAGAAAGCGATATTAACATTAGGTCCCCACATCTCCTCAGCACTGTTCTGCTGTACTGAATATTCCCCTCAGTCATCTGTGTTCTTTACTTCTTATGATTTTCTTGGTTTTATATATGATTGCTTTTTTTCAATTGGGAAGATGGACAGTGTTTCCTCCCCTTATAAGCCAGCCTTTTAAACACCAAAATAATTTAAAATAAAATAAAATAAATTAAAAAACAAAACAAAGCAAGAACAAACCAAACAACAAAAAGGGGAAAAAAACAAACAAAACATTCATTGAGAGCAGACAACAATAGTTATTCAGATTGTCTTGATTTACACAGACAGTTCCTGAATTTGAAGATGACTTGCAATACCAAGGCCAAAACGTAGGATTGATTGGCCAAAGGAGAATTCTGTTGAACTAACGTAATGAAGAGAAAAACTATTCCATTATCATTCAGTTATCACATTTGCAGAGGATTATGTTAAGTCATGCAAATCTATGCAAAACAATTTAGATTATTAAGTAAATTAAAACAAATGCAAAAACTCAGAACAAAAGTTTGTATTTTCTGTGTAATGTAACAAAAAAGAAGACATAAATTTAAAAAAAGCAGGGACATTCATAAATATATGCCTTAGTGTCTTACATTTTCTCTTTTTCTGGCAATATACTCTCCTCCAACTATCATTATGTAACTAGAGTAGAAATTGTTTAATATATAAATCATTATTTAACAAACTGTAATTTAATAGATGTATCTTAAGTTTATTCCTGATGGAAGGACGTACTATCCTGTGCACGTACTGCAGAAATATCTGCAGGACCCAGAGGCTATCATCTCTTCAGAAGTCAGCTTGGAAATCTGAGGTCTCCCCCTCAGACAACAGCTTCATGGTGACATGACAGCCACGAGAAGTGACAGCCACTTCTGCACGTCGTGGGGAGTTAATCAACCAGCTCCATTTCATTAACGTCCAGCCTTGCAGTGGCATACATTAGCAGAACAGAAAATAAATTGTGAGCCATGTTAAACACAATATTTTGGAAAAGAAGAAATTCTAGTATCAAAATAAAGAAATAAACACTTCTTAAGGACTGAAAACTAAAAGGACTGTTTCAAAAATATGAAACAGTAGCATCTAGCTCATCAAAAATCGACAGCATAGCACAATGCTGGTGATTTTAGCTCAGTAATATTTATTGCAGAAAGTGTTAGCTTGACAGGCATGAATTGGCTCCTGTCTTCTGACACGTAGAAGACACATTAGCTATCATTTCTTTACACCTACAGCTTAGGTAAATTAGTCCACATCAAGTGTCTCTAATAACTTTCCATGATAGCCCATTTTTCCCTCTCAGATGGCCATTTTCATGCTTGTTTTCTTTCCCTCTCTATGTCAGTTTTCCCCTTCTCTCTGTTGTGCTCACCCAGTATAGGTTTAATAAAGAAAAACAAAACAAAACAAAAAAACCACCAAAACTTCATGGATATATCCAATAGGAAATGTGAATATGCTGTTTTGCTTCTTTATACATGGTTTAAAATGGAACACTGGAAAAAAAATATTTTTTTCTCGTGAGTCACTATAGTCCAACCTCTACAGACGATAAGCACTTTTCCTGTTAATTTATCTTTCACTTAAAGATCTTCTTTTACCAAGTTTAAGAAGAAAAAGTAAATCAAGTTTTCAGAAAAAGTTCAAAACATCAGAGAGAATCATTAGAAATTAAAGACATCAATAGCTGTACCATCTTGCATCTATCAAATTGATCTAAAAGAAACATATTTATTAACAAGAATTTTTAGAGCTGCATTTCTTTAAATCTAGTTAAGAGTACATGTACTAGAACAGGATGTACTTGGAATTATGCAACCCTATTTCAGATCAGAGGTTTTTAGAGACATTTCTAGCCAGAGAACAACATTATTTATACTACTGTCTCTACAAACGATAAATCCATTTCTTCTTTGAAAAGGTTGGGCAATAAAAAGAGATTTATAAAACTAGTACAAATAACCAGTTTCCTTTTTCTTATCCTCTGTTGGTTTCAGTGCATGTTGGATAACCTTAAACCTCCACCCAGACTGGAGTGAAACATCTTGTATGAAGATAGTACATTACTGTTTTTCTAGGAGACATATATAATTATAACTAGGTTTGTACTGAATCAAACAATATTTTATAGGAAGATGTCTCTGCATGTACTTTCCCATATTGCCCTAAAATTCTCATTATGGAAAGCTGATTTTTCATAAAACCAGTTTTACTATTTCAATCATAAATGGAAAATAGTAATGGAAATGTTCAGAAGACAAAAGATAGAAAGAAATTTCCACTATATAAGCACATATACTAAGAATTAATTTAATAGATATCGAAGCCAGCAAAAACTAAGAAGCTAAACAGTGACTTCAATTATCTCTGAAATCTGTAGACTGATAGTAGTTTTATTATGGTCTACTGAGTTTAGAGCTTGATTAGTATCAATTTTAAGTCACTATATGTATTCATCATCTTGTCTATTGCAAATAGTTATTTCCTTATCCCTTAAAAAATACAACACAACCAAAAAATCAGTTAGCTAGAGGTAGCCCTTCTGAAAACAAATGCTGTTTGATACCCACTAACAGTCATTGATACGATTTCCTAGTATCCCTTGCAAATCAAGGGGTTTGAGATTTTATTGCATCTCACACAATGTAATTGATAATATCAATAGCTATAACCCATTTTTAAATGCATGTCAGACTTCCTGATGACTATCACTGACTACACTAGTTGAATACAATAACTGATAAATATTCTTAAATAACTATGAGATGAGACTTAGAACGAAATCTGAGGTATCTTATGTTCTTTTTATCCGTAACAGAGGCAAAATAATACCAAATAACATTATTTTTTTTCTGTGTAATTAAAAATTATATCTGTCTAAACTGTAATTGTAAGGGAGGGATTTCTCAGCAAAATGGTGCAGTGCTAGTTTTCATGCTCTAATTTAGCAGTTTGCTCCTATTAAGCAAAAGAGTTGGAAACACAAAAGTAAGTTTCTCATACTTAAAATTTATTGATTCCAAAGTGACACAAAAATGACCTTTAACATTTTGAAAAATTTCATTGCTTAAATATGTGGCATTTCTTCGATGACAGCTTGCCAATTAGTGCAAATTACTATAGCACCTAATGTACAACTTTTAACACCTGGGCACCAGAAATTAGTGAATATTCACTTACTCGTTTCACATAGGCCACTGAGCAATAAATCAGGGCTAATGACTAGAATGCACCTTCTTACCTAAATAGACAAACTGAATAGAACAAAAGAATATTTAACTTGCCTAAAAAGAATTACAGCTTTAGAAGCTTTATCAATCTCCATTGTCAATACAGAATGAATATCCAGCCAGAAGGAATGATGTGTCATCACAGAAAATCAGAGAATTCTTGAAGTAGTGTCCCCTTATTTTTCTGAACTAAATAAAGGAACAGCCAATTGCCTAATAAAACACATTTTATCATACACAAAGCCAAATATCACACACAAAAAAGACTATGAAGATTTTATTTTGTTATAAGTATTTCTTTGTGGTCCCTTTGATCAGAGCATCACATGCTGCTTCAGCAGAAGCAATGACTCAGATAACATTTATGTGATTGTGTTGTCAAAAACTAGGCTACCATTTTTACCCTGCTTCCCAATGCAAACACTAAAAAAATAAAATTTCAGGAAGAATTAATACAGGTTTATTTATAGTTAGGTATATAGATACCTACTACTGATACCACGCACTAATAAAATGCCCAGACTAACCCTTAGCTAGCAACAACAGCAGAGAAGGAAGCTACAGGTACAAACTCACATAAGGCAATCTGCAGTAAAAACAGAGGAAAAAGAAGACTTGACTCAGAAATCTGTTCTACCACAATGGTTACATGATATAAATAAACTCAGCATTTTTACTGAACAGACTGCACTGCTGGATTGAATGTAAACTTACTTAACTCATGGTTGATGAAACTACTTGTATGGTCCTGACACATCTAGTAAGCAAGTTTTGATCTTACAGACTGAAAGAGCTTTTCTGTACAGCCATCTACAAGAGCCAAATTTCTTCCCCACAGTGTCCTAACTCTTAGTATAGTCTGGAATCTTAAAAGAGTCTGGACCTGTGGTAGATGAGAGGATGAGCCAGTAATACTCTACTCACTGCAAGAGTATACACATTATCAGTCAGGCTTCTTCTGTTACGCTACTGTTGATTTTTCTCTTAAAGAAAGCAAAATTTAAAAAGAGTCATCATAAACAGTCTACTGATGTAATGATTAGAAAGTATGAAAAACTAAACATAAGAGGGAAGATCAAGCAAGTTAGGATTTCTTAGGCAAAGGAAGCAAAGCTTAGGTGCAACAAGTAATAACGATCTTCAAGTAGGCAAAAAAGATCTTGCATAAAATAAACTTGTGCTCTTCATCTCCATGAAATACTTGAAAAGTATTTTCTCTGTGAAAGACTCAACTCTTTCTATTTCAACAATAATGACACTGAAAGGTCAAAGACTACGAAAGCACTTGTAATGCAGAAAACACTGGAAACACAAAAAGACCCTACTGAAAAAATGAAAACACTTGCAAAGCATTACTGAATGCCTGGGGAATTTACAGACTTCTCACAGGAGATCTCCCAAGAATAGGTCAGAAGACCATCCATTAATAATACAGGTATGATTGGACAGTCTGTGAGGCAATGAGTTAGGTTTCAACATCCTCTACATTTTACTGAAGTATAAAAGACTACTTCCAGTTTCTTCTGAACTAACACACCTTTTACACATTTGTTGTAGTAAAATTCCAACCTGATCTGTACTTTTGTATTACAACATCCTGTAGATCCTCAGTAGTAATTTCTACTAATACAACAACTTGAGTGAATTATCAAAGCCTTTCCTCACTCCTTCATCTCTAAAATATTGAAAAATGCCTACAGTGGCATTCCAGTACTCTACAACTCTGTTCCAGTCCACTTTCCTCACCAAGTAATAGTAAGTCATCAAATCTGAACAAAACCTCTGGAACTGTATCCATGGACAACATGTTACGCAGTATGATCTATTTCTGATATTACATTTTACTTCAAGAACTCCACCATTTAGACAAGTGCATGCAGTACATTTTCTAGATGTATGCTTACTCTTCTTCAAATATATGTTGATTAAATGGACCACTTTTTAATTTAGCATCAAAAACCATCAAACTGCAAAGTAAAGGATATTTTGTGAGAGAGATTACCAAGCAAAAAATCATCTTTATTTCTGTTTTAATCCATTTCTAATTATCTTTTTAATCTCCAAGTTAACAAAAGTCTACTTGAAATGCTGGGGTTTTTTTATTGTGTTTCCTTTCAGTTGTACTGCAGTGCTCATCTTGACTAATATGTGTCTGCAAATCAACTAGGCTGGCTCTCTCTGCAGTATGTACTGACCAGAAGGCATAGCCCAAAAGCTAATGAGGTGCTAAATATTGCTGCCATTGAAGAGAGATGCATTGTGAATTTGCAATTTTGCAAAACACCATGCACATAACTGATGATTCCTGTCAGTAGCTGTAGTGTGAAATCACGATTGACTCCAAGATAACAATTAAAATGGAATACATTAAGTAACTCATTATGGATAGGAGAAGCATAAAGCTTGTCACTGACTGTGGCTTCATTTCCCTGATGCAACATGTCATGAAAGACTTAATGATTTGGCAGGTACCATAGACAAGTCCATATATAAAACTTATTTGGAATAGTGTGTAGCTTTATTTACTTGGAAATATAAACCTCTTTCATAAGGATACCCTGACAGGAGAAAAGCTGAATGATTCAGACAAATTGCCACACAATCATGTCACTCATACAAAAAGAAGTCTTATTTTTCAAGAACCTTCTTTCCACACTGGACTTGATTGCCTGTGCCTTGGTTCCCATTTCATTGTAGAAGAGAAAAGTACTAGCTCAGAACTAGATTCACACAAAAGTTTTTTGGTAATTGCACTCCCGGATCCAGTACATAAATCCAGTTTATGACTTCCTTTAAACACAGATATCCTTCTGCAAATCTAAACTACCTATACACTAAAACTTTCAGAACTTTTTTTTAAATTAGTAAATGCTTAACAAGGAGCACATAAAATCTCATTCCCTTAGAGACTTAGGCGTATGTTTCATCACTGAATACATAAACCATAATCCTCTAGACTTAGTTGATAATATTCCTCTTTTAAGGGAAAAAGTGGGTGACTCTTTCCAAGTATAGCAACATTTGGAAATGCACCTTCATTACGTTCAGTAGCTCAGTGGTCAAAATTCTCATCCCATGTATCATCACATCCCCAGAAACCATTTAGTTGCCATTTTTACATGCGTTCAGTGAAAAGTTTGTATATTTACAGAAATGTAAATAAATATGTTGTTATTACTGTAACTAAAAAAGAAAAGAAAAAGTTAACTCTTAACTTGTGACCAGCTCAAAATAATTTTCACATTTACTTTGCTACCTTTCAAACTTGTTCTGACTCACTTCTTGCACAAATTGGTTTATGTTTTGTTTATGAAACCAAACACCAATATTCCTATGACCCTCTGAACCTATGTTATCATTGTTCCAGTTAGAGCCATGTTCCTTTCTAACAAAGTAAAATTTTGCTGACTGTGCTTTAAGTGAATACATGTTTCTTCATACTGACCAACTGAAGTATATGAATTCAAATAAAAACAGAAGTGACTTTACACTTTCCTACAATAACATTTCCAGCAGTGCATACCAACCAATTCTGCAACAAAAAGTCTGTTGAGAAAAGTCCAGAATGTCAGGAAGCAGATTTCAATATTTTCTTCTGATTACAGCTTCTTGTGCCACTTGAATTCTGAGGTGCAGTGACTTCTATACAATGAAAATAAAGCTACACTGGTAGCTTGGAAAGTCTGTTACTTTAATGACAAATTAAAGCAAGACATCATTAAAATAAGACACATTTTAAATCAGAGGTATAAAATAAAGCAATACACCAAGCTATCTTCAGAAATTTCTATTTCTGAAGTTTTATTATACTCCTCACACTGGAGCTGAGTAAGGCTTTACATTGGAGGCTTTAAGCTACATTTTTAGTTATTTTTTTTTACTAGATTGCTGTGATTCATCAAAATGGCAAGCTTGATTTTTTACAACTAACAAAGCGTAAAGGACTAAATCTATGAACCACGCTTTCATTGCGCTCTCCCTTTTAAGGCCCAAACCCAGCTTTCAAGCAGCGCTGAACATTATTAGCATCTATATACATTAGTTCTTGAAATATTGGATATTTAAATGAATCAGAGTTCATCCCGGAAGCCTAGAGAGAAAATGAGATGTTTCTAATGTAGCTTTTAGAAAAGAAAAACAAGATGTTTTCATTATTGTTAGCTGATTATGGGTGAAAAAACACATGGACACAACAGTCCAGACATTTCCGTGCTTAGGAAATATTTGCTAAATGTGGATCTGTGAGCAGTAACCAAACAACAAAAAAGTTGTTCTCCAAAGGCACATATGATTAACAAGCTGGAACCAATTAAAATTAAGTTTAGTCCACTAAAACAGATGATCCTGAAGTTCTGCTTATGCCTCCCTGCATGGCTATGTGCTGCTGAGATAGATATATGCAACACAAGAAAGTAAAATCAGGAGTAAAAAGTTACTTTTCAAACATTCATATTGGAGAAGAAACGATGTCACATTAGTTGAAAAAGCTTTAGTACAACACAGTGTACTTTATAACTAAAGTGTATTTCCTAATCAAGACAAAAATATTTCTTTTGCCATCTATTTAGGTTTCAAAACACTGGCCATTTAAAACCTAATACTGTAGAACAATGCCAAGTCACACCGTTTTTTATGCAGGAATGCTTTAATTTATGTTCAAAATATAAAAAAAAATAAATTCTTTTATGACCAAACAAAAAACCACAAATAAACCCCACCAAAATCAACCAACATATTTATACTTATTCAATGAAATAAAATTTCCTAATATTCTTTTTATTCCAGGCTTATCTGTGTATACACACGTAAATACATACCAAATGGCGATCATGCAAAGCACTATAAAAACTGTTGATTTTCCTAAGCAATTTAGTTTTATGTCCTCTAGTGTAGATTCTCTAGGTAATAAATTCACTCTGGTAAGACCATTAAAACACATTTTTTCAATTTTTTCAAGATTCAGCTGTTAATGAAGACTTCAAAGTTCACAGAATCACAAAGAATCTCAGAGGCTGGAAAAGACCTCTGAGATCATCAAGTCCAGCCTATGACCTAACACCACCAAGTGCCACATCCATCCCTTCCTTAAACATCTCCAGGGATGGCGACTCCACCACTTCCCTGGGCAGTCCATTCCAATGTCTGATCACCCCATCTGTGAGGAATTGCTTTCTGATATTCAACCTAAACCTCCCCTCCCACAGCTTCAGGCCATGCCCTCTCATCCATCACGAGTTGCCTGGGAGAAGAGCCTGACCCCCACCTGACTACAGCCTCACTTCAGGGAGATGTAGAGGGTGATAAGGTCCCCCCTGACTCTCCTCTTCTCCAGGCTAAACAACCCCAACTCCCTCAGCCTCTCCTCATCAGACTTTCCCCCAAGTCCCTTCACAGTCTCGCTGCCTTCCTCTGGACCTGCTCCAGCACCTCAGTATCTTTCTTGAACTGAGGGGCCCAGAACTGGACACGGCACTCCAGGTGAGGCCTCACCAGTGCCAAATACAGGGGGAGAATCACACCCTTAATACTGCTGGCCACGCTGTTCCTGATCCAGGCCAGGATGCCATTGGCCTTCTTGGCTACCTGGGCACACTGCTGGCTCATGTTCAGCTTCCTGTCAATCCAGACTCCCAGGTCCCTTTCTGCCTGGCTGCTCTCAGCCACTCTGTGCCCAGCCTGGAGCTCCCCATGGGGTTGTTGTGGCCAAAGCGCAGGACCCGGCACTTGGCCATGTTGAACTTCATATTGCTGGCCTCAGATCATTGACCCAGCCTGTTCAGGTCCCTCTGCAGCACCTTCCAACCTTCTGGCAGACCGACACACACCCCAGTTTGGTGTGATCTGAAAATTTCCTAGGGGTACACTTGATCCCCTCATCCAGGTCATCAATAAGGCTGTTAAATAGGATTGGGACCAGTACTGATCCCTGGGAGACCCCACTGGTAACTGGACACCAACTGGATGCAGCACCATTCACCACCACTCTCCAGGCCCAGTCACCCAGACAGATTTTAACCCAGCTAAAGATGAAACTGTCCAAGCCATGGGCTGTCAGCTTTTCCAGGAGGATGCTCCAGGGAGACTGTGTAAAAGCCTTTGCCGAAGTCCAGGCAGACCACATCCACAGCCTTCCTCTCATCCACCAGGTGGGTAACCCGGTCTTATCCTTCAGTAGCTGTTCCTCTTTTGATACAACTTTAAAGATCACTTCTTTGATGATAATTCCCACAGCTTTCCCTAGCTGTACCTCAGTATTACCACACCTTGTCTGGGGCTCTAGCCACAACATCCAGTGTGACAGAACATCCTAACTGCTGACTAGTTTTATCAATTAACTACATACAGCCACATGCAGAGATGGGAAAGTTAGGCTTATACTTGACAGGGCAGAAAAGCAGAAGGCTGAGTCCCCAAAAGTGGTCCTACAGAAGCAGCACTCGTTGTCTTTTGTGGAACATCAGTAGTACATGGTTCCCCCACAGTCTAGATACTTCACAAATATTTAAGAGATAAACCAACTATGAGTAATAAAGTATTTGCTCCCAATTTCTCCTTAGAGAGGAAAAAACAAAACAAAACAAAACAGGGAGCCAAGCCACCATATTCATGCTGGGAGCCAAATCAGTGTGTTCAGAAAGGCAAACTTAAACACACATGAATATTAAGCAAAATGTCTGGAAGTAAATACAAGTGAAGTTACAAACTAATTCATTTCTTTTCTGTATGACCTTTCAAATTCTCCCAAATTAAATTAATGGAAGTTGATTATCAAACATTCCTACAGTGAAGGACATCAGACATTGAAAAAAAAAGATCTATAAAGAACATTATCTCCAATTTTTATCTACTATCCACTTATAATTGTATTAATGCATACAAAGAGGTTAGTGCAAAAAACTGCATAAATATTATAATATTACTAAAAACATGGAATCACCATGCATATGGACAGGCAGTCTGATCCTTTCCCCTTCAGATATCACATAGGAATAGATAAAAGGGTTAACAGAAACTTGGTATTGTTCTAACAAGCAAGGTATCAGCTGTTAGGTGAGACCATACAGAAAAGCACCACTGAAGCCCAAAGAAAATACCAGCTGTCTCTCTCTGCTCAGAGAAAACAGATTACCACCTGTCCAGTTATCTTCCATACACAATACAAGGCACGTTGGTCATTTTAACAGGGATAACTGTACCCATATGCTGTTTAATTTTGCACTGCACTCTGCCTGCTAGTAAATACTCATGATGGATGATTGTAAATTGTAGATTAGCCCAGCAGTAATGTTTAGCTAGAGGCTGAACTTCATGCTTACTTTAGCACACTAAGGCCTTAATCTACAGTGTGCTATGTTACCATCACTACTTTAACCAAACAACAGAAAGCAAACACATATGCACTCACACACACACAAAAGGAAGAAAAAAAAATTTTTAAAATACTAAGATTTTAAAACGATTTTTTGGAATAATTATTTTAAACCACAATCTGGCAAAAAAAAGAGTATTTAACAAGGTTTAGTTTATATAGTCTTTGAAGTCCTGTCTACATTTTAAGCAGTACACCAAATACTGATGTCACAAGATGATAAATACATTTGCAGCTTTGAAACCAATCAGTAAAAAAAAAGAAAAATGTTTCCACATCTCTACAGCTAGGAAGAAACAACAGCTCTATTCCAGTAAGTTTTACTGCTAGTGGAACATGATATTTATGATAAGAATACATGATTGTTACTGTTGAGGTAAAGCAAATAACTAGAAACTCTGCAAAAACTTTCTGTTGATTTGGACACTGATTCTTTCAAGTCTCTGAGTGCTTTTATGTTTGCAATGTGACTGAATAACGAGCTTTTTAACATGTTTTAAAGAAAGAGTTTTAAAAGAAAGAAGCAAGAGAATCACTTACAGTGGAACTCTGACACCTTCACAGCCACAGCTCTGCCAAAACAAGCAGCCCCAGCCTGAGTTCTCAGATCCCATAGAAGCTGCAAACTTTATTAAAATATTTTACTTTTCATATTAGAATTCTTCTGCCATCCTTGGTATTGAGCATAACAACAACAAAATACAGACTTTTAAGAATCACTGGAATGGAATACAGTGGACTGTGGACTGCCAGCCAAGTGTTGGTGGCTGAAAGCAGTGTCACTTTTAAGGAACAGCAAGGATGGCTGAACAGCAGGCAAGAATATATATCAAGAAGGAGCTGCATAGAACCATAGAATCATAGAATTGGCTGGGTTGGAAGGGACCTCAGAGATCACCAAGTCCAAAGATCTCAAATTGTTAAGGGTTTCTGAAAATTCAAAGATTTGGGGTCCTCTCTAGCTTTGCTCAATCCCCTGAAAATACTTTGCCCTAGCAGCTGTTCAGATGTTTGTTTGAACAAATGTTTGTAAAAAATGTTGAAACAATTACTTTTTATGAAACTATTGCATCATGCTCTAAAATGCAAGTTACTGAAGGGCTCTGAGACAATGCACTGTGGGTTTGACCCAGAATCAAGTATTCACTTATGCTGCTTTCTGTTTAAGAAAAAATTGAAGACTCACAGCCCTGAAAGATATAAAATGAAAGGAAGGGTTGCTCATTCTCTGTGAAAGCTCTGCACACTCACTCATTAAACTCGCCCTATTAGATCAGGTGTGCAATTTATGATACCTGTGAAGAAAACTTAAGATTGTATCCATCTCTACATTTTTGCTAAAATAGCAAATCCACCATCAAGTCTTCTCAGTATTTAGAAATTTTCATTTTTTCAAACAACAAACGTCACCGCTTGTTTCTTCGTAACACAATTTAATCCCTTCCTTGTCAACACTTCCTTGGTATTAAGTTGCTGAGTTAGCAAATAAATAAATAAATAGAATCCCATCCCCCCCCCAAAAAAGACAAATCCACCTAAAAATATGATTTTCAACAGTGACATATAATTTCTTATTAGAAATCTAAGGTTAGAAAATTGTTATGAAATTAAACCAAGGGAACTTCTTATTCTAAACCATGTTGTAATGTAGTTCAACACACAAGAGATGCATGACTTATTGAAAAATCATCTTAAAATATCTAGTAATTTAGTTTCTGCTTTATTGAAGCAGATAAAATCTACTTTATTCTCAATTGAAGCAAGTCAGGGGTCTTTTTATGCTGATCTATCTGCCTATCTGAATGTTGTTTTAATAAAGCCTCAAATGCTCTGACAATAAGATTATTTAAATATAAATGGATTTACCTTCTTAAAATTGTTTCCTTATTTTGTAAGGGACATAACCATGACTTAAACCAGATTTAAAAATAAAACTTGTAACTCAACTGAAATACAAACCACTTTTTTCCATCTGAACTTGAGAGACATTATTCTATCTCCAGGTATATCCAGAATTATCTAACTACCATGTTTCCCCTGAGCATATTCAGCTGCATGTAAACAGGATTATATACAAGTTATGTAGGTATCAGTAAAACCAACCAACTGCTACATTAACTGCTCAGCCTCAAGAGTGAGTTACTCTGCTTGTACCCCCCTTCATCTGTGCCAGAGTTAATACTTGGGTGTCAAAGACAGCTCCGCTTCAACTTCAAAATGGCAGCTTTTGCAGCTCCAACTAAGTTATAATATGCAACAACAGTTATAATACTTAATTACACTCAGCAATCATTCCTGTAAATGACCAGAAAAAAACATATCTATACTACTATTTACAGACATCTTCACAAAAATTAAGGAATGTTTCAAGCTCTATTACACAGAGGAATTTGTTTCAATAGCAGAAAAATTAAATTGATCTTTAAAAACCTTATGTTATTTACAGGCTGCATACATAAAAGTTCATTTTTTTAACAGTCAGTTCAAACAAAATCTCTTTCTATAATGTAGATGTATAAATAATCAAATTGTTTCTGCCCAGTCTTTACTGGCAAGGGCTCTGGCTACACCACTCAAGTTGTCAAAGGCAAAGGCAGGGACTGGGAGAAGGAATCTCCCTCTACTATAGGAGAAGAGCAGGTTCAAAACCATCTAAAGAACCTGAAAGTGCACAAGTCCGTGGAACCCAATGAGATCCATTTTTGGCTCCTGAGGTAATAGGTGGATGGAGTTGCAAAGCCACTTTCCATCATATTTGAAAGTCATGGCAGGGTGGGAAAGTTCCTGCTGAGTGGAAAAGGGGAAACACAACCATCATTTTCAAACAGGGAAAAAAAGAAGATCCTGGGGAACTACAGGCCAGTCAGTCTCACCTCTGTGCCCACTGAGATCATGAAGCAGATCCTCCTGAAAGTTCTAAGGCACATGGAAAGTGAGGAGGTGGTTGATGAAAAACAGCATCAATTAACCAAGGGCAAATGGAGCCTGACAAATTTGGTGACCTTTTATGATGCAATCACAGCATCAGTAGACAAGAGAAGAGCAACTGATGTCATCTACTTGGATGGGTGCAAAGCATCTGACAATGTCCTGCACAACATTCTGCTCTCTAAACTGGAAAGAGAGGGATTTGAAGAATGGACCACTTGGTGGATAAGAACTGGTTGAATTGTCACTCTCAGAGAGTTGAAATTAACAGTTCAATGTCCAGAGACCACTGATGAGTGGAGTTCCTCAAGTATCAGTACTGGGACTGGTGCTGCTTAATGTCTCTGTCAGAGACATGGAGAGCAGAATTGACTGCACCCTCAGCAAGCCTGCTCATGACACCAAGATAGTGAGGTGACAGGAGGGCCCACACCTACCTCATGAAGTTCAATAAGGCCAAGTGCAAGGTCCTACACATAGGTTGGGGCAATATCAAGCACAATTACAGGCTGGGCAGAGAATGAACTGAGAACAGTCCTGAGCAACAGGACTCAGGTGTGCTAGTTAATGAGAAGCTCAGCATGAGCTGGCAATGTGTGCTTGCAGCCCAGAAAGCCAAATCAAAAGATGCAGCTGCATCAAAAGATGTGTGACCAACAGGTCAAGGGAGGTAATCCTTCCCCTCTACTTCCCTCTTGTGAGACACCACCTGCATTACTATGTAAAGTTCTGGAGACCTCAAAACAAGAAAGAAATGAACCTGCTGGAGCAAGTCCAGACAAGGGCTACAAAGATGATCAGAGGGCTGGAGCACCTCTCCTGCAAGGAAAGGCTGAGAGAGTTGGAATTCTTCAGCTTGAAGAAGAGAGCGCTCTGGAGAGACCTTATAGCAGCCTTCCAGTATCTGAAGAGGGCATATAGGAAAGCTGAGGAGGGACTTCTTACAAGGGCATGTCGTAGTAACAAGAAGGGGAATGGCTTTAAACTGCAGAAGGATGCAGTTAGGTTAAACATTAGGAAGACATTCTTTAGTGTGAGGGTGGTGAGACACAGGAACAGGTTGCACAGAGAAGTTGTGGACATCCCCTCCATGGAAGTGTTCAAGGACAATTTGGAAACAAATTATAGGAACCTGGTCTAGCAGGAGGTGTCTCTGCCCATGGCAGGGGGTTGGAACTAGAGGATCTTTAAGGTCCCTTCCAACCAAAATTACTTTATGATTCAATTATTTTTAGCTTAGGCTCTTTGAAAGAATAAACCTGGAGTCAAATTTTTACCGCTTCAGTCTGATAAGACCTTTGCTTTAAGAAATCAAACACAGTTGTGTAATACAGATGAGAAAAGTGCTTCCTAACAGATGTCAATGCTTAAGGCTAATTGATCAGGTTAAAATAGGGACCATCAATAGGTGGAACTTAAAAAGTTCAACTGATCATTAGAGTAAAACAAGAAAAACCAACTATAGGCACATACATTGAATATAAGAAAACAAAAGTCTCAAAAAGTTGACAGAATCTAGATGAAAATGACTTTTGCATGCTTTTACCAAATACATAATTTTAGTCTAGTAGCAAGATGCCACCAGTCTGCATATTACCCTGACAGCAAGATCAGATTGCCACCTTCAGTTGCTTGGTCCTTTGCCAAAAACTATCCTCTCTGATAAAGATCTGTTTAAATAAGTCAGCCTACGTATAGACTAAGTAACAGCTAACATATAGCCTTCCCCTAATTTAGTTTTGTCAAAGTAATTCTTTACAGTTTAAGTAGCATAATTTAATTCAGACTTTCTCAGAACAGATTGTCTTGACAGTGGCTTCATGGGCAGCTGTGTTGCATCTGATTGGGGCTGTAACAAGAGACAGGGAGGACAGAAGCAAACAGCTGGAACCAAAACTTCTTAACTTGGCTTAACTGTAGCCAGAAGGGTGCAACTGACTTAGTTTGACAGAAAGGGGTTATTGTCACACCCAGCCAGCTCCTCACCTCTGTGGCACTGTGGACACAGAGGAAAAGGATGAGGTTATCTACCAATCTCCACTTTCTAAGCCACACAGCAATGAGAGCAAACACCCACCTGGGATAATAAAGTCTAGTACTTCAGCAGCTGGAATCTGGAGAAGTAAATATTGGAACTGCCTGGATTATTTTGTTTGGGTTTTTGTTTGGTTTTGGGGTTTTGGGTTTTTTTTTTGGAAGACCTCCTAAGAAAGATTAAGCATATAAAAAGGAATAGTCTTCTGCTGTGGCTTTTTGTGAGTCTATATATGGATTACACCAAATTTTACTTCCTACATTGAGATACAGCAATCCAGACCAGCAGCAGACTAAAAAAAGTCCCTTAATGGTAGGTTTTCTCTATAACCTCAACTCAGTGAGCAGACACCCAGGCTTAACTCTCTCCCACAAAATGAATACAACTCTGGCATGAAAACTAATACTAAATCAAACCTTCCAAACTATAATCAGGTTATTTACATCTGGTGGAGGCAGACTGATTTGTGTTAATGTCTACTGCCTCTTCTCACTCATGACCATGCCTGCCAATGTGCCCATTAAAGCAGCACACTACATGGCTGTGGACTTCCAGTTCCCCCGTGTAACAGCCCCAAGATCTGCTTAAGCTGCCACGCACAAAAGGAGTTGTGGCATAGGATCCCAAGTCCTGCAATACCAAATGGAGTGAAAAATCCAAAAGACTCACCAGCTTTGGATGTCTGTGACTCAGTTCAGACTGGTGCCAATCACCACTCATTGCAAATTAGTGAGAAGCAGTTGAGGTAAAAATCCCAAGCTGCACATCCAAGGAGAGGCAGCTACTGATAACCTGCTACCTCTCTCTGAGAAAATGTCTACAACAGCCCCTTTTAAAAAGATAGCACATCCTCTGCCTGCAGCTTATTAATCTCTCCCTACCATCCTTCTTATACTGCTAGTCAAGGCTGTAAGCTCTTTCTGATCCTGTGAATGCTGGATTTCAACCTACAGTCAGTGTAAAAAAAATGGTGAAACCAAACAACTTTTCTTAACACATTCTGGATATGCTCAGTATCTAAGGCGATAAATTCTTGTTTTTACAGAAGGACATGTTAATAAAATACCATTCTAGGGGAAAAAAGATTACTACATTAGAAGAAAGTCAGACAATGATTTCTATTTTCATACTGAAGAATTTCCTTTTGGATAATAAGACAAATCTGAGAGTTATGTTAGATATTATCATAGGAAAACAATAAAGTAAATAAAAATAAGCCAACCAAATCTGTTTATAACCATAATAAAGTAAATTATTTTTCTCCTTACAATACATGATGTTTGGAACCCTGAGAAAGATTATAAAAAGATTTTTTTGCAAAACCACATATAGGAAATTGATAAAGTCTTTTTTGCTGTTGCCTAGAAAAACATAGGTAGAACCAAAAATATATTTTTGTTTTATAATTTCCTCATTATTCATCATATGTTCTGTATCAAAAATGGATATATTTATAACAATTTTCATTTTATTAACAGAAAAGGAATACTCTCACATTGCATTTACTAGAATTTTCATTTTCTCCCACAGAATGGTATGCACACAAAAAATCCAAGACAAGTGTGAGAGTACAACTTTAAAAATACCTCTGTTGGGTTGGTATTGACTTTCTCAGTACATTTCTTGCTTTCCCTCCCAAGTTAGAATGTAGCGAGGTAAGCTATGAACAACAGCTCAGAGAGAAGCTTTATCACATCAAATTTATGACAACCTGAAATCTATTCCTTTTCCCTATAAACTCAGCCCTAGTTTGGCATTGACATTATTTTGAACTCTTTCCACATGATTAAAAGCTGACAGACTTCAAGGAGGGGGGCTGGAGTAGGCGTTTGCTAGAGGAACCTTCCAAATACAGTGATTCTGGAGCTGTTTTAGAAACAACACACCGCTAAACATATATCTTTAAATGCTCATATTAGTAAAAATATTTGTATATTTATTTTCTATTAAAACTCTAGTAATTCAACTACTATTTTTATTAAATGAACCTTGCAACAGAAGACCTTCATGTACGCTAGACAACAGAATATTCAACTATGTCCACAAATGTAATCAACCAGCAAGGCCACTTCACACAGACTCTAACAAATCATCTCTAGCTACTTGCACAACCAGCCTCTGTAAAAGCCTCGGTGAGAGCATTCACTTATTTTAAATATAAAACAAATAAAACTGATATTATTTTAAATTTACAATCAATTTAGTTTTTATTATAGGTTTCGTGCTTGTTTTTTTTTAAGGACCTAATAAATTACTGGTTATATACAAAAATCAACATGTCCTTATGGGGTGTTTTTGAACTTACAAGTCTGAACTGGTAAAACCAAGGCAGACCACCTTCCCTAAGAGACCATATTTTCCTTCTGAGAACATTAAGCATCTCAAAGCCCATGAAAAAGTTAGATCTTGCTGATTTTTTTTTTTTTTGTTCTCTTAAAGTTGATCTTTACCTAAAATTAACTGGGAAATTAATGACTACGAAATTAAGAGAAAAGAGGAAAATTACTTTTAAACATCAACAAGATTTCTACTGCTTCTTAACTTGAAATCCTTGTTCAAACTCAGAAGCCCTAATATTACAGTATCTTGGCAAAATTAATTACAAGTAATTTCCCCTCATTTTAATGATTAAGTGTCTTTATAGAGAGGAAATACAGACAACCGAAACAACGCTTATTTTCATGGCTCAAGAAACTGTTTCATTTACCTTTCAAATTATAAGCATACAGATTACAAGAAAGTAAACATTATTTAAGTCTACCATTTCTTAAAATTTACTCTATCAACAATCTACTGAGTTAGAATTCCAACCTAACCTTTGCAGGGCTTTAATTTAGAGGACAGTTATGAAATTTGCAACTAGGGATTTATTTTATTTTATTTTTTCAACATGCGTGTATGGAACCAAGTAACATTTTAGTATTTTTTCTAAATTAAAAATCCAGAAGCAGCTTGGAAACTATCTACAGGAAAATAATGCAGTTTTGAATTTTTGGTTTTTGCACATTAGTAAGACTTACTGTACTTCTGCAGCCAAACCATTTGCATTAATTTTTACAATCTCCCCATCCAAATATCTCCAAATTAAATCAATTTCCTACTTTAGGGTCATGTTTCTGTTGCTACTTCATCATAGCAACACAAACCTAAAACTTTTGATCTACAGAGAGAAGATTAAACAATAAGTGACAGAGGGAAACACTCAAAAGGCAAATCTTTACTGTACCGGCAACAAGAATATCAAAGGCTTTGTTGAACTTTTCAAGTTACCTGAGGTTTCAACACTGCTCATTTTAAAACAGGAACCACTTCACTATGTAAACTAAAATATTTTTCTATCTTCTACAGTTGTTACCAATTCCAGCACAGAAAACTTAGCAGATCTCTTTAAGGGAAAGATGAACTATACATATGTATCACAGAAACATCTATTATTCTTAGGTCTGAAACTCAACTCATGTTTCAACCAACTTTAAAAAAAGATTTCACTTGAAATAAAACATGAAAAGCCACTGAAAATATTTCACTTAATTTTTCCTTAAATCATACAATGAGTAACGTCATGATGTTAATTTGCAAATCTCAGTTAAACTGCCCTAGTGGAATGTCTAATCTGCCTCAAATATTTATCAGTACTCAGCTGGCACTTTTTCCTAATAGTCAATAAAATGCTGCCTTTGTATACAACTCCTGTATTTCTTTATGTCCATAAGTCTCTTTACATACATATACTACTAAAGACAGGGTAGAAAGGCTATACTCGTAGTTCAGGGCCACAAAGCACATTAATTCAGTTCTGGAATACAGTGTAGCTCCCTGGCCTCAGTAGTCTCTGACAGAACTCTCTCAAAAACTTGTTTTGTTTTGTTTTTTTTCCTTTAGGCTTCTCCTTTTCCTTTACCCTTGAAGTAATGTTTGTTATAAAACCTAAAGACAAGTCTTATAATAGAAAGTTTACATTCCTGAAAACTAAAAGCAAGTTGTGTTACTTTTTAAATAAGCAATAATATACTACAATGTTGATTTCACGTTATTTTTTAAATACCAATGAATCTGCCACTTTTGAGAAAAAGAAAAGAAGAAATTATTTTATGGTTTTATTTGCTTTACAGAAAACTCTTAAAAAAGATGATATCTAAGGTTTTAAGTAACTTCTGTATGTTTGTATGAGCAAATGTTTGGCATACTATGTTTAGGCTTCACATACACATAAAATTAGAATCATCATCATCATCATCATGGTTGGAAAGGATCTTCAAGATCATCAAGTCCAACCATCAGTCCTACACCATCGTAACCACTACATGATCACCCAAAGTGCCACATTTACCTGTTTTTTTGAATACTCCCAGGGACAGTGACCCTACCATCTCCCTGGGCAGCTTGTCCCAATGCTTCATCACCCTTTTGGTGAATAAATTTTTCCTGATATCCAATCTGAATCTCCCCTGGCAAAACTTTAACTCATTTTGTCTTGTCCTATTGCTAGTCACTGGGGAGAAGAGACCAAAACATTACACCCTCCTTTCAGGTGGCTCTAGAAAACAATAAGGTCTCCCCTCAGCCTCCTCTTCTCAAGGCTGAACAGCCCCCAGCTCCTTCAGCCTCTCCTCAGACCTGTTCTCCAGAGCCCTAATCAGCCTGGTGGCCCTTCTCTGCACCCTCTCCAGCACCTCTATGTCCTTCCTGTGATAATATACTAATAATTAATTATAGCTAATATAATAAATCTTCTTCAAAGATGAAAAACAAAACTTCAAAGAGGTGTGATAGGGGATGCGAACTATTTGGGGAATTAATTTGTTTGTATGAATTCACATTTGTACCATTGGTTCACTAATAAAATGACAGGCCAGTGCTGATCACACTGAGAACATGGACTAGAAAGTCATTTTTGCTAATCATCTAAAATGAAAAGTATCTCCATTACTTAGTTCGCTAAATGTTGACTGATGCTATCACAAATTACACCGAACTTTACAAAGTCAAGCAAGCTAAGTAAAGGAAATGTGCACTTCCGAGCAGGTGTAAAGGAAAATGCAAGGAAACTGTCATCAGTGTCCCACATATTAGCCATGGTTATGTCCCACATTAACAAACAGCTCAAAGATCTGATACCACACTACCTCTGTAACTTATATAATCATAACCACGTATGCTATGAACATGCAGCAGTTTGATCAAATTGAACTTTGCTATAAACACAGCCTTCTTTCTTAACTGATTTTTTCTTTTTCTTTCTTTTGCAAATAATCCAGATCAAGCTAAGACCTAGTTTATAGCCTTTATACGGGTCTGTGTACACAGACTAATTTATACAGATCACTTCAGAAAGAGATAAGCCCCAGTTTGGGGAAGCAAAATCAGCAGATAAAAAAAAAATAGCAAATGAAAGTGACTTTAAGGACAGATAAGTTTACTGAGATAACTAGGCCTTGAGAAATAGATGAAAAAAATAGGAGCAGTAATAGATATTAACAGCTTTTTTCACTGGAAGCATGCCCAAGGCTAAACTAAAAGCTATGTATGGGATTCCATGTATATAACAAATATATTCTCACCCCCATTACAATAAATGAAAGTTTTTCACATTAGAGTTTCCCGTCCTTAACTAAAGAGGAAAAAACCCCAAACCAGTGTATTTCTGTTCCCTGCCTACCAGAAATAATACAAATAACTGAAAAGTATTTAAGTTTAAAAGAACTTTCCCTCCACTTTGTAACAAGAATGGGCCTGCATCTCAAAAAAACTACCTGCAAACCAATTTTGTCCTCATCTACAGCCTTTTTGTACTTTGCCTTGAATAAGAATCTGTAAATGATGAACAGCTAGATCCCACCTCCTTAAAATGTTCATAAACTTAAATGGTTAAATGACAGATAAAGGAGAGTCTTCATGTTACATTCCCTCCAGAATCTTTCTATGTATTACAAACAATCTGTGCAGATTGTTTCACTTCTGTTCCACTAATGAACAAGTTCAGGTGTCTACAGTCACACCATACCCTAGGACATACACAGATGCTGGTACTGGAACATAGTGGCTACAGGGATAACAAAAATATTTCACTGATAAATAGAAAATTGAGTATTTCTGAAAATAATGTGCATATCCTAGAAGAGAGCAGAAGACTGAAAAAGACGTCCCACTTACAAGAGATGAAAAAATTATGAAAAAAATCTAATTAAAGAATTATTTTTAAACAAGCTGTTTAACCTCCTCTGGAATTAAACATCACTATGACCTCCACACGCTAACATATTTAACATTAGTTTTAATTATAAATTGTGTTGCAGAGACTTTTGTTGTTTAACAAGTCTTATTTCACATAATCAATAATCCTTACTGTAGAAAAAAGCCACAAGAGAAACACTAATGCTCTACTAGGAACCTCACAGTGTGAATTCAAAATGATTGTGACTCCTATTTTTTAAAACAAAAAGGCAAACCGTGCTTAGAAGGCAAAAGTGTGTTTTGACTATCTTAAAAATCATCACTGAAGTAGCATTCTCAGAAATATTTGGAAAAAAAAATTACTACTTTACTAGAAGAAATCATCTTACCATATATTTCATTGTAGTCACAAGGAAACAATTACCTTCCCACCACTATAAAGCTTACTTCTCCCCACCATAAAAAACCAAATCTACCAGGATTAATTTTATTTTTATCCATAAAATAGAGGAGGGCTTTCAGACAGTGTTTTTAAATTTACTTTGGACAAAGCAGTTTTTAATAAAGAATACATCTTTCCTCCTAGTAAGCTCTGGTATAGCACTGCTCCTTCATGATTGTTATTGTAGAAGCTCTCTCATTTCCAAGCACACCTCAGACTTCCTCATGCAGGTGAAACACGTCCTATTTTCCAATCAGCACCTTATAAAATATGGTCACAAAGCCTGCCATAACCTTTTTAGTGGCCATATTAATTCCTTTTCAGACGACACAGTAAATCTAAGATACCAACATAAAACGCACAGCCTCATAAAAGATCTTTATTACATGCAGCAGTTGAAAATATACTTTGTATTTTATTTTCTAAGGTAGAGTTTCTCGAGATATTAAATGAATAGAGCTTTGAACAATATGTGCATCCAAGCAGCCCTGAGAGGCCTCCCCTCCTCAAAGCCCCCCTGGCAGCCCCTCCCCATGGGGAAGCCCTGGAGCTGAGGGGCTGCCAAGGTCCCACTTCAACACTCTGAAGTGTATCAAAAGCCTAAGATCCAGAAGAGAAGACAAAGGACAGTGCACCAAGGACTCAAACTGAAGGGGAAAAAAAAGAGTATTATCAGAAAACAGATAAGACTTTCAAGATCCTCAGAAACAGGAGGTGAGGAAGGTGAGGAAAGGGAGGAGGCATGGAGCCCTGAGGGCCTGGCACCTTCTGCCACTGAGCAGAGCACTTCATTTTCTTAGACAAGTTCAGCTGGCACATCTGATGCACTTCAGTGCCCACAGGCTGAGGGATATAAAATTTCTCTGTAATGTGCATGTATTGAGACAATTTCAAATGAAAGCTGCTAAGCAAGACTGTAGTGTGTAACCAGCTACTTTCAACTGCTTCCTGCTCTTCTGGTGGTCTATGGATTTACAAGATGCCATCGAGATGCACTACAGGAAGAGACAGTAACTCAAGTCTGCTGAATATTTAATGTCTTCAGATATAGACCACAGATCAAATCAAACTTTCTACTGCCCTAGGTATAAAGATACTGCACACAGCCTCATCCAGTCTTGCCCATCACCAGCTCACTTCAATATAGGAATTTTTCAAGTAGTATTTTTCTACTTAGGCAGCTGAAACAGTCTGAACAGCAAGATCATATACTCACTTTCTAATCCTTTATCTTCCTTACTGTGCTCTTAATAAAAAAATAAATATAATGACATAAAACTACAATGCTAATTTAAGTTCCCAGAGAAGTACGAAGTCAAAGTGCATCAGACTTAGCAATATTTGACCTACTGATTTCTTTCATAGGTGTGTAACTGTTTTGACTTTCTTCAATGCTGTAACCAAGGCCAGGATAGTAAGCACATATAGTATCTTAAACCCAGAATCCCTGGACCTACGCATCACCTCCTGCTCAGAAGAGGAAGACAAGTGACTTAGATTCATGAATCCCCAACAGAGGGGACAACAATGAGACAAGTCCTCATAGTCCATGCACAAACATCTATTAAATTCTCCTAGTGTATTTAAAGGTAGTGAGAAAAATTGACTATACATGTAACAAACCATGGAAAACGGTATGATATGCTTTGTGTTACTTACACATATACTTCAGCTGCACAACCTGTGTAAAATTACAGTAGGCCTTGCATTACACAACGATTTTACGAACTAAAAATGAATGAGAGACAGAGAGAGAGGCAGAGATCACCAGTCCCAGATCCAGCACTGGACCATCCTGTGGGTGTGTTTGCTGTGGAAAGAGTGAGCCCCCATGATTCATTGTGTGTCCCTATTTGTTGGCCCCAGGACTTCTGGAACCTCCTCTCATAATTACGACTTCATTTACTACTAGTGGTTTGGGTTTCCCTGGTTGCTATATACATTAGCATGCATGCTGCTTGCAGGTGGGAGAAAAGCTTTTTGGTCTTGAATTGGGCCAGTGGTGGTGATCTCCCCCTGCTGTCTTAACCTTCTCCCCAGTTACTGCAGGTTTTGCCAGTTTCATAACTTTTGGCATGAAGTTTCCTTTTTTGTCTCTCAAGGCTCCTCTTTAGGCTCACTTCTTATTCCTCAATAATCTTCCCTTTGTATGCTAGAGCAAACTATCCCTTTCCAGGAGCTTTTGTTTCAGGAGTTTCTGTGGGTGTTTGAGACATTCATCAGTCGAGGCCAGGAAGTCTCTTTTCCCTTTCTCTCACCAAGTTCCATCTCTTATTGCTGCACATGCACAACCCCTGCAAATGGCTGTCTCAGGGGACAAGTCAGTAGCAGTGTCAGGATCATCACCTGGGTGGACCTATCCCTTCATTTGGTCTTCCACACTATTTTCATATAAATATAGTACTAACAGGATCCACTGTATTTAAGTGTATATAAGTGTATTTGAGCCTCAAGTTACTTCTTAATATTTGCTTTGTTAAAACTACACTAGGTTGAACACACTCCACATACACAAAGCTTTTCAAATTTGGAATTATTTGTGTAACAGTTTTCTAAGCCCGTTTCAACCTCCCCTTGTCCTTTTTCATGTATATATGTGTGGATTCTGTCTTCCAGTAATGGCCTTACTGATGATTCACCTGTACTTCACCACCCTACTCATATTTCCCAGTAGAACTTGGAAAAATCTCGTTAAGACTATCTAATGTGATTCCAGGTCCTTTTCAGCATCACTCCCTTGCAGAATATTGTCCCATAAATAAACTTCTAAACATACACATTTCATATTCAGATGTAGGACTTGAATAAAAACAAACACATTTGCCAAGCTATTCAGTTCACATACAGGGAAGGGAATTAGCTTCACCACTACTTGTTTATCTGTCACCATTTGCCTTATGTGCTAATCCTGTGATTTGTGACTAATGATTACTGGGTAAATCAATTTGGAGCCACGTACTTCTACTCCGGGGACTCTACATACAGCTATTAACTCAGTGGTTTTGTGTGTGTGTTTAGAGGAAACGGTCACTGTTCAATTCTTTCTAAAAACCAGTCAGATAATTTGAAGAAAAATAAATCCGTTTTTCACCATTAGTTTCCAGTGCTCTTCTATGACAAGCTCTCCTCACTTTCAACGCTCCTCTATGGGGACTGGTTTAAATCAGGTTTCTTTTTTGTCATAATTGAAGTCAGGAGAAGATTAAACTTCCTTCCTTCCAGTAAGAAAATATTTAAATGGTCACAGCATACTGAAGGAGCAAAAGAAAGGCCTGTGACTCCTAATCACTGCTCCCAATTTCTTCCCTTTTAATTTTGAAGCTCTGATTCTATTTCATGACACAGAGCAGAAATATGCACGAGCTGAGATTCCCTCTCTAGAACAAGGAAAACTAATTGACAGCCTGAAGGCTGAATCCAGCTGCACAAGATGATTTTATTTGGCTCCTATGATGGCCTAGAGCAAGACTGAACACCATGTACTGTACTAAAAAATTTGCTTAGCCCACAGGAGAGCAGGAAAGAATGAAGAGGGAGAGAGGGAAAGTAGGGGATGGGAGAAAAAAGAGCATGGGTGATGGCTGATGGGCTAAAAATGGAAGTGTGATCATTCCAGCATTTTTCCATCTCCCACAGTTAGGTAATCACAGAGTAGTTTGCACAGAGGAGAGCTGGAGCAGGCTGGGTCCTTCACAACCAAACTGGGCTAAACCAGAGGAGGGATGGCTTCCTGCTGCAGTGACTCAACCACACCAAGATCTAGAGCCCATATGCCTTTTGTAACAGGCTTTTAAGAGACAGCTTCACTAGATCTACAAGATAATCAGGGTAGTGCAGGAGTGAACTGATGCTCTAAGAACCCCCACAAATAGAGGAGAGGAGAGCAGCACCATTTCTGCATGGGACCTAAATCTCTCCACTGCTGGAGGAGAGAGATGTCTCAGATGTTCCTGGTCTGGGCACAAAGACCTGTGCTTTGCATCCTCTATGGATTACAACAAGGGGGATGAATTTGACTTCATAGGCTTTCCTTCAGCATGGATAAAATTAAAATCAGTGACCCCCCTCTGTTTCTGCAGAAGCAGCAATACACTAAATTGAGGTCAGAAAAAGCAATGTCCCTGTACCAGGCTCTCAAGCACCTCCAGTAGCACCTATTATTATGATTTCAGTTTTGTACCTTTCTCTCCATGGAAAACAGAGGGTTAAATATACAATCATCTTGATATATTCATCTGATCCATGAGCAGCTGTTAGCAAGGGGGAAGTAAAAAAATGAGGGGGGACGGAAAAAAAAGGTCACCCATAATCATAGGGAATTAGCAATCCAGGCACTAGAGGAATAAATCCATCGAAGGAAAATCAAAAATTACAAGTTAGAGAACTAAATTTACATCCTAGCACCACCCAAAAGGGATAATTTTTGGAACATTTCAAAGGACTTCCAAAGTTATTTGCAATTAGTGCTAAATACAGCTACAGAACACTTCAAATACTCCCTAAAGTGATGAATAGCAGTTTTGTGAGGAAAAAATGTAACAGTGAGTTCCCAGTCTGTCCATGACTAAAAGATAACTTTCTGATGTTCTGAGACCAAGATGTAATTTTTTCCTGCCTCAGTTTTCTGTCTTGCAAACAGCAGCAGGAAGATTTTTTTTTTCAAATATATTCAAAATTTTAGAATTTTTTTAAAAAAACTTGATGTGAAATGTTGGCATAAAAGCAGAGGACTGCTCTTGGTATTCTTTCAAAAGAAAACACCTCAAAGCAATGCTAAGATACTGGAATCTACATGTATGCGTTGAGATTCTCCTCCTTCTGTACACTGACAATATTCATTACAATGAGATGTTCTTCATGATTTTATTATATTTTCATTTTTGGAAAAATATTGTAATTGTTTTTATTTAAAAATCCTAATTACTTCAGCTAGCATTTTAAAATGAAGTAATTTGCTATGCCTACCACCACAAATTTTATTAACATCAAAGGACTGGTTCAGAAAAATTAACAGTGAAAAAACTATATACTGAGATTTCTGTTCTCTTATATTTTGCTAGCTAATTTCACAATGCCTGCTTTGAATATTTGTGAGTTTCTTCCCATAAGTATCAACATACACCAAGTACATCTTGGGTTACAAGGAGATTTTGCTATCTTATCAAGTATCCCACCAAAAATGCTGCTTGATGCCTATTTATAAAAGGACAGCTCTTTTCACTATATGTTATTTATGTTTATTTAGAAAGTGGGTAAGTTTTCATATACTTTGGAGAAAAATTGAGCAGTTAATCAACCAAACCAAGAGTTATTAGGAAGAGCAGTCCAGAAGACGACTCGGTTTTCTAAAAGTAAAGTCACACTATCAGTGGAGCCTTTCCTGTTCCATAACCTCACCACAGACTACACCAAAGAACTAATTCCACTAATAAAACTGGAGCCAAACAAATTATCTTCAGATAAAGATGTCTACCAGAGAGACTTGCAAGTGTCTGATGAAAAATTTAAGAGCAGCATGGTATTCAAGGAATCCACTTAATTATTGCCATCTTACTCTTGTGGCATTTTCAGTCTACATATTATGTATCCTTTAAAGTTAAAAAACAAAACAAAACAAAAGAACCAAAAAAACCAAACTAATTTTTCTCACATCAAAGGAAAAAATGCAGATTGTTACTAAATACTCAATTTGTAGTACAATTTTTGAGTAAGGAAGGGCACTGAGCTGAATACCAGACTTTTAACACTAACAGTTTCTGCCAGTAAAGCAACTACTAATAAGAATTAAAGAACAAAAGCAACCAAGAATGCCTTTACATCTGGAAATGGTTACACAAACCAAAATGGTAACTGTGTATAAAGTAGCACAGTCACACATCCCTAAGATCTTTATTTTTTTCATGAACATGAGTTGCAAAAAGTATTTGACACTTTTGACTGTTTCTTTTTTTGTGCCTTTGTTAACTAACCATTTTAAAGTTGACCATTAATTAAAAAAACATTTTTGTGTGTTTTTTTCAGCTTTAGTATGAACTTTTGGAACTGAACTCTAGCAGGCACATAGATAAAATATTAAATTTCAGTAAAGCCAGCTCTAGCATACAGCTCCTCTCCAATTACATTTGATAGCACGGAAGCACAAAGAAGTCCAGTTTAGAGAGTTCACATGTGTTTAATCTTTGATTAATTGTACAACAACTAAGTGCCTCCAGACGTAATTCTTTTAATCACGGGGAAGACATCTTTTCAGTCGCTTTGCTAGTAGGAAAGTGTCAGCAGATGTCTGTCTGGTCTAAAGGGAATTTCTCTTTCTCTGGAGAAAACAGTTTAAATAGGAGAGGAACAGCCATATGCTGACTATGCAGTGCTTAACAGATGACATAGAAAAGCATCTACTACCACAGGGAGTGGAACAGGGCAGTTTTCAAATTAAATTTCTTTCAAATTCAAAGCAATCAGCTGAAATCAATTTACATACAGGATATAACTCAGACAGTTCTCAGCAAAACACCTCACAGACAAAGATATAAATCTATCATTGTCAACAATATTACATTTAAGAAGGGTTTTAACATCATGACAGTAAAAAAAAAAAAACAACAAAAAAAACCAAAACCCAACAAAAAAACCCTTCACAATTTTAAATACAGATGATACTTTTGTCTTCCAGGAATGATGATCCAAAATAATAATAACATACCAATAGGAAGTATTTGCCAAAGGTTCTAAAGTCATACAGACAATAGTATTAGCACAACCCAAATTTATCTCCAAATTTAGCTCAGGAGCACAACTTTCAGTACTTCAGGAAAATATGTTTTTAAGATTTAGGACTGGAGAAGAAAATGTATCAAAACAACCAAAGCATGAGGATTACAAGTGAATCCTTTTGGCTACAGGCATTTGTCCTGTATTGTAGTATAGGAAATGTAAACACTGATAAAAATAAGAATGATCTTCACTTCACCTAGTCCTACCAAGATGTTGGGAGTGGTGGTGGGGTGGAGATAAAACTTAAAAGGAGAAACTGGGGAAAAAATATACCACACATCTGTTAGCTGAAAACCACATATAAGAACTCCCTTGGACGAGAGGAAGATCAACAGGGGGGAAAAAAAAAATTCCACCAAGAAGACCCCTCTGAACTCTGCTTGAAGCTCCATCTTTCAGAGTCCATAGGGCTTACACGCTTGAGAAGCAGCATGCTGCCTAACAGTGGAAAAGTATCAAAACCTCCATTTGCCTTCTTCATATAAATAATATCCTTACTTCTAGCAATATTTCTAGCTGATCATCTGTTTGAATTGTCTTTCAGAGTCTTCTAAACAGGACCAGCAATAGTATGGAGAGCTCTGCTATCAATTCACTATATTGGTTGAATTCAGAAAAATGACTTGCACACCTATCTCAAGCTCATGCTTGGAAAAAAAAGTCTTTTAAGCATGAACATTTTTAATTCATCTTTTTTCTCTGAATCTAAAGACCACTTAGTTTAAATCTGCAAGACATAGCTTCCACCTTGTTCTAAGAACAAACTTTTTCAGTTTTGGTTCGAGGTTTCAGATAGTCTTTTGCTCACCAGACTGACACCACATTCTTTCACTTATGAATTTGCTGAGCCTCACTTCAGTTTCTTGCAAGACCACAAAACAAAATTTCCTTGATCATCCGTGCAGGCACAGTCACCTCATCCATGCCACCATGGTCACCATAATATCCTAAATTACTAATCAGCTTAAGAATAATCGTTATCACCTCCAAATCATAACTGATCAAGAACTCTCTTGGATGAAGGCAAGCTAAAATTCTGTTCCACATGGTTTCTGGGAAGACACAAAGTTTTAATAGCAGCTTTCTTGGGTCAGATATCTAGCCCGCTGTTTTGCCCTGACCTTGGCAAGAGTATGTAATTGTACTGAGTAAGAATCTTTTAATTATGTGCTCTGTTTTCACTGCAGTTGTAAGTCTCATTTGTATCGACATCTAGAAAAAGCTTTAATTTATCTGTGCTGCTAACCACTAATAGTACCACTGACCTGAGAAATTCTTGAGTACAAAATTGACTATAATATATATATATATTTACAACCATCCTCAATATCTCTCTTACTCTGCTTTTAAAACCACAAGACTAAAACATTAATCTTACAACTGGAAGCTATACAACCTTCCAATTTTTAAAAATTACTCTCACATATTCCCAAAGAAATATAAGTTGTAGTTTACGTAATACACATACTATCTACATGAACATAGAGACGCAGCACATTGCCTTCTTATGTTTGGACAGTCCAATCTGAAGACAATCTAAAACTACAGCTTCTTCCCACCTACTGGAGAAAACCACTCTACCAATTTTTGTTTTCATTTGGCATCTCCCAAAATATTTTTGTCTGTATCATGATAAGAGCTCAAAGGAGAATTCTTCAACTATGTCACTCTTTCATTTTTTCACCCATATTATAGGACAGTAATGGAGGGCTGTCAGGACAGCCATGCAAGTATCACGGAAGGCAAATTCTTCTAAGGCCAAACTAGAAATATAATACTAATAATAGAACAACTGTATCTGAGTACTGTAAGAGCCATAACATTAAACCATCTACATTTGCTGCACTGAGAAGATCTCTATGCAGCCTCACTTCACTACCTCCTTTTTGTTTGGTGATTCATAGTAGAATTCTAAGAAGGTTCACAAAGTAGAAATATGAGCATAAATAATCCCTACTTCACTGGAGAGCTATAACAGGACAAAGCAAGTGCTTATCTTTCACCCTACTTCCACACTTTTTATAGATGAAATTAAACACACTGAACAAGTTTTCTGTAATACGTGGTAGGTTTCTAAAGTATTTGCTATTCTCATTCTAACACAGTATGTCGCAACATCAGTTTTATTTAATGAAAAAAGCAAGTAGAAATAAGAAAGTGCAAGACTTCTAGGCAAGACTTTCTTATGCAGCACTGCTGCTCTTAACAGTGTTACCCCCAGTTACTAAAGAGCTGATTAGCAAAGGAAACAGAAAGCTCTGTGCATCTTTAAAAATCCGGTGGGGACTTCAAAGGAGTACACTGACATACAAACACTCAACCCCTCTGACTGCAAGGCAGAAGAGAGTAACATACACAAACTTGCCAAAGTAGCTAAAGTAAGTATTCTTACTTCCCTCAAGCAGAGCTAACTACATTATACAAAGGAGCACAATTGTATGTGACTTTGATCTCATTGCAAAGAAATTTCTCCTAAATCACGTTACATCTTCTGCTAAAATGCTTCAGTTTACAGTAATTTAGGTTTTCAGTGCTCGTTACAGCTGCACAGTAAAAGCCAAGGTAAACCTGCCATTTACAAACTTAGGAAGCATTACCAAGAGCATTACTATTAAGCCTTCTATGCCTCAAGCAACTTTTGTTAAGCCACTGCTTGTGGTAAGCAATGGTACAGCTTCACTTGATTTTTTGTACATACTTACAAGCTTAATGAGATTACTGTAAAACTGAGATTCATCTTTGTTATACACACACATAAGCATTCAACTTAAGTCACTTCTTTATCAGCAAGATATGAACAGCTCAGCTAACAAAATCTGCAAATCTGTTCAGTAACTTCGTCTTGGCTTAAAACAGTGATGCTGTACAATGACAGTCAGGAGAGCACGTTTGCTAACACAGCACCATCAGACTGTGTATCATGAAAATAATACAGAAAGAAATAGGACTTCCAGATGTAAGAGGAATGCATTAGAACCACTGAGTAGACAGAGCTGTTAACTTTCGTAACAGTCCTGTATTAGAGAAGGTTTTTTGTTTTGTTTTTCAAGTCACAAATAGCAAGGCTGTAACTGGGACATTCCTCGGATCTAATGGAGGAAGAATTTGGAGTATTATCCATTGTGACGGAAAATAAAGTGAGAAAACTTTTATACAAAACCACTTGCTTACTTTAAGATTCTGTCTTTCTGAGGTTAAAGATTACAGGCATGCATATGTACTTTACAAATAGGTCTGGAGAAGCAAATTCATGCATCAATGGAAATAGAAATGTGGAAACAGTTACCTAGAACTTTCATGGCAAATGTTATAGAAGTCTGCAGAGAAGCACGATTCAAAATTCACAAAGCTGCTGACGAGAACCAAATTAATTTGCTTTTGATTTTGCTCAAGAGCTTCAGAGTGGATGAAACAAGGATGAATACATCCCTGCAGCTCTTGTTACCACTGCAAATATGGGTACATTTCCATGTAATGCTATGCAACAGACCCTTACAAGATTTGGTGATAAAATTTTCCTCAAAAGGGAGTAACTGGAGGAAAATCTAAAAGAAAAGCAATGAAACACTGGCTCAAACTATCACACACCAATAATTTAATTTGGTTCTGATGAGGTGCATCCATTCACCAAACAATTGACAGAAACTCAAGCATAGGAAGCAGCTGCAGCCACCTTCCAGTCTGCTAAGGAGTAACTTTCCACTTTTCCAAAACGGCTTCTACTTCTCTGCTGTGAAAAATTACTTTTGTTTACCAACTGTTTCTGTGATAGATGAAACAGTCTCCAACTCTTACTCTGAGGATCAAACATGGTTCCATTTTGTGCTGCTGCCCATAAAAGCTGACATTTATAGAGAGTATTACCCAGTTCTGTTTTGACAAGGACATGCCCTTTTTCACGTTCTTTAGGACCTTTCACCACTGGAGAATGTGTCACTGGTAGGCAGTAATCCAAAACTAGTTACATTCCTCAAAAACAAAACAGGGAGCTAATTTAAGTAATTCTCCAGTGATCAAAAGGCTGAGTTCAGGAAGTCAAGACAACAGAGGCAAATGGACTCGTAGCCGCCTAAGTCTGAAGGAAGACTACAGACTGTTATCTGATTATCCCATCACACACCCTATCTACAGAACCTTCATTCTACTGCAAATTAAGCTGAAACACATACCACAAGTTTCCCTTTCAGAAATCTTTCGAAGATGAAACTAGGCAATTCTTTAGTATTAACCTGATTCTGAAGTCATATCTACACATACACTGAACAGTAAAGGAACATCTAATTGAGTTTGTTACTGTAAGAAGTGATGGTAGAAAAAATGATGATGCATTCCTTATCACTCTATGAAATAAAGTGGTGCAAACAGGAGTCGCTTCTTCCAGCGAGAGATTGCAGCTGCAGTGCAAAATGCACTTCTGCTTTTTACATTTCATTAAAGTTTTTTGGTTAAGCTTGTAGCAGCAAAGCATATAACCACAGGAGTGCTCTAAAATCTTCTGCACTTTGTAACTGGAAACCAAATAAAGGCAATTTTACTCTGTAAATATACAAAAATTAAAGACTTACTAAGCAGCAATTGTATAAGACTATATGTATACAAATGTAAATGCTGTATTGCTCAAAACAGGTGCACCAAGAAGCTAATCAAAACAGTTTGGCTGATTTGCAACAATCCACATGTAGCTACACTTTATAATGCCAACACTGTTACAGCTATAATGCACACATTTTGAATTTGATGCAAATTTATTCCACCCAGCTTGCAACTGTTTCCTTGTTTGTCACTTCTTCTGTGCTATTTTAATGTCCTTTGGTGCTTTTGCAGTCAAATCACTACCATTTTTATTAAAATCATAGCCTTTTCTGTCAAAATTTTTTGTCTACAATCTGCTGGTGTAAAATTAATACTATATGCCATTATACCTACACACCTTATTTCCAAATATAGATTGGGACTTTTTTTTTTTCTCTTCCAGCATTGTTAATGTTTATTTTCTGACACTACTCCTCTATATGAGAGTAATTTTGAGGGGGATTAATAATTTAATGCTATACCATTGCTAAACTGAGTACACTTGAACCTAATTAAAAAGATATTAATTTGTGTGTATGTGTGTCTTGAGTGTTGGCATAGACTCTTAAATTAAAAAAAAATAATTGTGGTGGCATTAATATTTTATATCCGGACCATGCCATTTAGATGCCACTGCAATCACAAGATGACAACTTGAGGCAGGGATCACAAACACATTTATCACCTATATACCACTTAACGTGATGAGGCATGTCAGAGGGTACCAGTTCCTGAAGTCTGCCTCACATTTCTGGGTTCCAATGAAAAGTTGTGGAAGATAAGAGAATCACTACATGCACTTCAAACGTTACTTCAAGGTACTTCACAAAAGAACATGAAGTAAGCACAACTTTCCATGCTGCTTGGCATGATTTGCTGCATGGACAGAACATTAAAACTTGGTTTCACAATCAACAAGCAGTGCTATAAAGTAAACAACCACAAGCAGATAAAAATCAAAATCTCTTCAGCATTAATGCCCATTCAGAATTACACCTACCAGATACTGGATATAACAACATTTAGAAGTAACCAATCAACAGATAATTTAAACAGGTTATACATTTACTGGATAAGCATAGTTCCAGCTAACCAGACACTAATTACTTTAAGGGCTAAAAGCAGCAACAAGGAAACAGCCTGGTTATAGATCTTAATCATGTGTATTTACTATATTATGTGTGATGCTTGAGATCCTTCTGGTACAAGAACGATGAAAGCCCTTGGGATTTTCTGTGAATGTGAACCAGACTAGGCAAAGAGCTCAAGTAAATTAAAAAATTTATAGCTATTTCCTTTGCCTTTTGTGAGAGTTATGGAAATCCAACCCTCTTCTTAAATTATACACCAAGGGTAGCATTTATTAAAGTGTCTGAAAGTTAGGAGTCCTCATCAGAGTTAGTTAACAACATGAATTTCTTAGTCAAAGAGATGAGTGTTTACAGAGAGCGACTCACCCAGCTCTGAGCTGGGTTTTCAACATGACACCAGAGAAACTGCTACAGATTACAGAGGAAGCCTACAAAAGCAACTGAAAATAGATCCCTAGCTTTTGAATTGCAAAATCTCCTTTCCTACGTCAGTACCCCAAAATTAGTATTTTTTGACCTGCCCTTGGCCCCTCACATGAATGCTTAAAAAACCCTTTCATGTATATTCTCTTCCTTTAAAATAAGAAGAGTTTAAAAAGAGTATACAGGAAGAGATAAGGATTACAAAGTAGTGTGAACATACTTGACTGCTGCTTCCATTGGCCAAATACTTAGACCTAGAAAGATAATTTGTGGGCTGCTTCTTTTACAGAAAATAAAATACTTTGCGTTTCTAAATATGCTGTTATTTTTTCTAGCATTTAATTGTGCAACAACACTTCCATATGTACCCCAGTAGAACAAATGAAGGCTATCGTGCCTCCTATTACCAATTACATTTCACATGGTTACTTGAGGAGGAAAAAATATCTATAAATTAAAATTAAGTATACAAAATCTAAAAAATACCTTAATTGCGTGGAAGCATAAAAGTAGCGCATAAAACCGTCTAGATTTCTGCAGTGATATGCTAACTCATCTGACTCTTTTTCTATTTCTCTATCTCTGTATCAATAATAATTAACCACGTAATTCCTTCACTGCTTTTAAGTCAATGCCTCAGAGGCAGCTCACGCTTCTTCTTCTCCAGCTTCAAATAACATCAAAGCAAGCAGCTGTTCCTAAAGAGCAGATAAAAAAGATGTACTTACTTGCCACCTCCAGTGATGCATTATGACTCACAGCTTCCCCAAGGTAATTCCTTGCCACACAGACGTAGACCCCTTCATCCGGCCTGCTCTTGCGCCCGTGGACTATGCGTAGGAAAAACAGCGACCCGCTGGGCAGCAGCATGCGGTGGGAGCGTGGATCATCCTTGTCCGTCTCCACTCTTTCCCCCCCCTTGTACCACTCGATGGTGGGGGTCGGCCTTCCTTCTGCTTTACAGTTTAAAGTTGCTGGTTCTCCTTTGGAAACAATTAGGTCAGAAGGGTGTTCGACAATTCGAGGCGGGAAATCTTCTTGCCGAAGACGGGAGCCTGAAAGATAAAAAGGGGAAACTTCCTGAGGGGACTGCTGGCAGGTACAGTCATCACGTTTTGCAGTTCAGCTACAGAACCATTGCCCCATGGTACAGGATTTAGTAATAACAGCTAATACAACTTTTTAAAATAAAAAAAAAGCACACACAACTTTTTAAAATAAAAAAAAAGCACCCACAACTTCACTGTGTACAAGGTTCTTCCAAGTAAACACATTCAAAAGCATTTTGACTTTAATTAGTAAACTAACTGCCATGATCCTTGATCACATATTTTTATAGTGATCTATTAGTGTATGTAAATGTAGACATAAAAGCATGTACATATGTAGAATTATTAAACACTAACCTACAGATATAAGGCCATTTTTACCAGCAAAACTGGTACTGCCCTACCTGAAATCCAGTCACAGTCAACCTCATTCAACCTCTTGGAAAGCCCATTAATTAACAAGTACAGAGTAAGTCTAACACCTCCAGCACCTACAAAGCTGCTTTTATTTGTACCATTAACTCTTCTTAGTCATCTGTTAAGCAGTACCACAGAGGTACAAATGCACAAAGCATCTGAGTGCTTCTTACAGCTCTTGTGTCAGAAAAAACTAGGCCAGCTTTTTACAACATAAAATTCTACTGCCTCCAATCTAGAACTCTGACACAATGTGAGACTGCAGTATCAGAGATAAAAGAAATTTTACAACCAAACAAGATACTCTCCCAGAGAAGCATTCAAATTGATTCAAAATGGAAGCTGGCAACTGGCATGAAAAAACCTATTAGTCTGGACAGATCTGTATCACAGAAAAATGTGGCACCTAACAGGGTGCTTAAGAATTCCAGATTAGGAATAAGCAGCTACCAAAACTTCTGGGGTCTTAAAATTACTATTTTTAAAATTATTATTATTTTTAATAACTATTTTCCTTATTTCTTTCAATATACCATGAATAAAAATTAATCTCTTGGCTCACTAATTCCTGATTATTACATTTTTTGATGCCAAGACTCTTTATTAACATAAATACCATGGGTTTTGAACAGCTGTGAAGCACCAGAAACAAATACAAGGTCTATTCACTTCAGGTTAATAGACCATAAACTGGTAAGAAAAAAAAGAAAAAAACAAGGAGAGGACAGTCCCAGAAAGAGCTCTGTTTTCAATCTATACTATATGTGTCTTTGCAATAATATATATATATATATATATATATATATATAGTATATAAATACGCAATAAAAATACTCTAAAATGTAGAATTTTCATGTAAAAATTATTTTACATTTCCTTCAAATCACGATAATCAATGCAAATTAAATGTTACTAATCAGCTAATACTGGCCACACATTGTCTGGTCTCTGAGAGTATGATTGCCTTCTGTATGCAGTAAAAGAGAAGCTTTATATCAACATTACTGATCATTAAATAGAAAATAGCTCAAACAACAATAACACTACTATTTAGTCCTTTGAGAAAAAAATAACATAAGTAGTATTGTATTTATGACTATATTCCTAAATTATAAGAAATATTTTATCATATATCTCATTTGCCAACTTCTATTCAGATATTCACAATGTTGCAAGATTCTGTAATACCTAAAGCAAATGAGTAGTTATATTTTATATTTACTTTTACCTACAATTGCCTGAAACATGGAAAGTAAAGTCTAGGCAGATAGAACAGAAGCAAGAGATCTCCCTAATCTTCTTGCTGGCTACACATCACTGTGCAGCCCAATCCTGCTCATGACCCTAAAGTGAGATTTTGAGATACACCCCCTGAGGCAGGGCACAAGGCAAATGGAGAGCTAAAAGTACAAGCAAAAATTGTGCCAACCAGCACCTGCAGTACCTAAAAAACTTGTTTGCAAGTATATTAGACTGAGCACATCTCAGTCATGACAAATTGCATTTGTGTCTCCCCATCCTGAACAGCTTTTGTAAAGAGCCCCTCACGCAGTAATGCTGCTCTCACCAACTGTGAATGAGGTGACCAGTTTTAGATCTCTCTTCCCAAGGCAAAAGGGCCTAGACAGGGATAAAAACCTGCTTTTCTTTACACTTCTCGTCACTTCTTGTGTACCTCACAATGAAACGCACACAAATGATGGATTAGAAAGCTAAATTAGAAAGTTAAAAGTCACTCTGGAAATATAAAAATCCAAGTTCAATGTAAAATGTTTATCTGCACATATGTTAGTAAGTAAAACATTTGTATTTGCACAGATTACCCTGGCCAACCAGCACACAATAGAGTACAAACCTCTTACTGCTTCTGTCAGCCTGGCTCAGATAACAAATAAATGAAATATATTTTATATATATTTTTTATATTTTTCAAATATATTGCATGTATGCTTTCCATGCTCTCAAGCCACTGTGCACAAACTTCAAGTGCTGTACAGAATGAAAGTATTAAGACTGTACTCTAAACCTTCTTGAAAATCGAGACTCAAAATTCTTACAGAAAAAGTCCTCAGGAAATGCCAGGAATGCTCATATATTTTTCAAAATTTCTTTGCTGGGTAACTTCAGAGGAGTGAAAATTACAGAAACTTCCATTAAAATATTTTGGTTTAGCCTATCATGTCATAAAGTAACATTTATCCAGAAAATTTCACTAAATTGCTTGAAGCAGAAAGGGAGAAAAGATGCATGAGTATTTGATTTGGCAAATAGAGAGCACTAACCATAGATTTTAACTGCCTGAAGGGTACTATGGCCTTGACAAACAAGCTATAATCTTTCTACATTTCTACACATTTTTAAAAAAATAATAATTCCTTTTAGCCTAGTTATTTAAGCTGCATTTACGTTTTATTGAGAAGAAGCAGCTTCAATTACCAACATAAATCTTACAGTGGGCACCAATCCTGTAATTTTCCTGTCAAAAATCCTTCCCAGGGCAGTGTTTGGAAAAAAAAAAATAAAAAAAGAACACCTATTACATCTTAGATCTGCCTTGAAATATATAACAGTTGCATTTTCTTTCCTTGAAAGATGACAGCACTAAGTTATAGGAACTAACCAACTTGTGTTCTCTGCATTTATTACAATTCAAGTCTTTCATAAAAAAGTCAACAGGATGCCACCAATTAAAGCATGCCATCCTAATTATTTCATGCTGCTACTTAAAAGAACAATTATATGAAATCATGTTTCCAGTTTCTTGGACTGTGCCACAACTATTTTTACAAGAATTCGAACACTGAAATAAACAGATGTGAAGGTTCAAAGAAAGATGGCACTAGATGAATGCTAAACTCATAGAGGCAAGATTTGCCTTTATTCCCACCTTAAAACTTCCTGTTGGTAGCATATAAAAACATCACGTATTGAAAAATAGTGGAGAATATGCTTAAATGGGAAAGTTGCTCAAATTTGAACCATGCAGCCTAACATAGTTAAAAATCAAGACCATATCTACAGTTTATCTAACCTTCTGCTCAGATGGATATGGTAAAATTTATTTCCCAAGTTCTACATATCTAATAATTTATTTAGTATCTTAGAAATACACTGCATGATGGACTGTGTATTTAGCCAGGTGTCAAAAAGCCAGCATACTTTTTGCCCCATTTCTTTTCCATTTCACAAGTACAGTATTTAATGCTGATTTCCAGAGCACAAAGTTTCTTATTCAAACACCTTACATCATAACCTAAGACCTGAGAGACTGGCTTAATTGCTATCAAAATTAAGAGTAAATTGCTAATAAATAAAACCACAGGTTTAAAATCAGGTGGTTCTTGCAAACAGTTTATACTTCAGAAGAGAAGAGTGGTCCCAAATCCCCAGTACTTTCAGAAACCTTTCAGAAAGTGGTGGAAAATTTTTTGTGGTTTTGTTTATGTTGACTGGAAAAATGTTCCATAACACATTAGCTCTGGTGCTTAGAAAACTTTCTCTAATCCTCAGGCTAGACATATTCCTGAGTAGTAAATACATCGTTCTTCCTGTGCTTACACTGTCTTTTAATTCAGATCTCTCCACAAATTTCTTGAGGTTTTATCCCTTTGACATGAAGGGAACCCTTTTTGGTTTTCACCATCCTCTTGGATTTTCTGATCTTTTTGCTGTTACAACTCAAAAAAATAATCTAGTATGGTTTTCTCCTCGTAAGATTCATTTGTATTTTCCTTTTTGAACACAGAAGACCCCAACCATACACAGTTAAGAGGGAAGCAGACTGAGTACTATTTCAGACACTCACTGTACAAAGAAAGCAATTTCGTATCATGCTATAAGGGAAAAATAACTTAAGGAAAAATCAAAGTATTTTTCTGAAAGCAGCTTACCAATTTGGTTTACCTGTTCTCACAGACAGCAAATGATTTTCAGTGAAAAAAAAATCAGACAAGAAAATTGTGCAGAGATCTTCTTACTTTTTCTCAATTTTTCCATTTCTTCATGTACTACACTTGGCTCAGCCTAAACAAAACATCTGATTTCAAGAGCTTTGTAGCCTGCAAGAATAGTGCACGTTAAGAAGCAACTATTTTGAAATCTTCTTTACAGATGTTGCAGTCTTCCCTCCATAACCAAAGATATGAAATAATTAATGCAGGCAGTAATGCTGTCTTTGAATTTTCCCAAAAGTGTCAAGTGTAAGAACTAAAATTTCTCCTTCAAACTCTACTGTGGCAGAAAGCTCAAGAACTGAAACTGCACTTCACTGGTATTTCCAAAATATTGATTTGAGAACTGCATTGGTCATTGAATCACTTTAGACTCAGAAAGTTGTTCTTTACACAGAGTTACATTTACAGTTATTCATCTCTAACAACTGAGTATAAAACGAAGTCTAGAAAAGAAATACAGTTAAATTTTTCCTTCTTTATCCTGGCATTACTTTGCACAGTCATAACTGTGAGCATTTCCATAACTACTTTAAAAGACAGCTCCTTTACTAACAAGAAATGTTGGGTGAAAGAGGTGTTAGAGTCCTGCAAGTAAGCCAGTAATGAGAAAAAAAAAATGAATAGCTGGAATTCAACAGCACTGTTGTGTCAGTTGATTATTGCCCACCCAGGACTACAGGTTTATTGAAATGCATTTTAAGGTGTGTTTTTATTGGTTCCAAATACTGAGCAGGGAATAGGTCCAGTTTTTTCCAATAACTTAGATAAAATAAAATGTGAAAAGTAAGGCTCTCACTTTAGATCAGTAGAACCTGCAATTCTCCTATATGTTCCCAAAGAGTAACATCTCCCTTTCTTTTTCCAAGAAGAAAATGGAAAACAGGTGAGCAAAACAACAAAAAAAGAAGCACTGAATGCTGTTTGTTCCTACCATGAAAAAGAAGTCGCTAGTTTTTCAGTTTACACCATTATGTCAAGGAATGGTTTTGTTTTCCTCCTTTATTTTCTACTGGAGTTCCTCTTCTTAATGAGAAGAATATAATAAATGTTCTTTTTCATTACTTCTGCTACTAAAGGATATTTTTTATTAAAGTTGTATTTTAAATACCAAGTATGATTTTAACATATAAGAAATAAATTCTGAGAAAATGGATTTTAAATTTACGTTGTAGGCACCCACAAAATATTTTTCCTACTTAAAAAGATAACCTTGGAGTATTACATGCTGCAAAAGATAACCTTAAAGTATTATATGTTGCTAAAACACCATGAATTACAATTACATTTCTGTCACTACCAGGAGATGTCAGAAACCAGCAATTTACTGTGTACTTATGGCTGGAAAAAAACCTAGAATAACCACACAGTGCCTGGGGTTTTAAGCCACAACTGCATGTCTCTCTGAAACAAAAGATTAAGTGGGAGCTGTACTAAAAATGCCTCAAATCCAGACTGATCTTGTGCCTGGCTCTTAGACTGAGAGAAGATGTAGCACAACCACTGGAAGCTACAGAGATTTATTTTACACAATATTCACTGGTCAATAACATAGTAACCAGCTAAATAAACAAGGAAAATAAAACCAAAAAAAAGCATTTACATGTTATGGTGATTTATTTTGCTTCTGTTCCTTTTTCTGCAGCAATTCTGGTCATACATAATTAGGTCAGAAAAAGCCATAAATTTTTAGGCAAAAAACCTAAAAAATTAGGAAATCCTGGAAAGACGTACAACATCTTGCAGTTACTTAAATTCTTTGCCTAGTGCAAATACCACACTGGCAAAACCAATATTGGCAGACACTGTATGGCAGAGATACTAACAATGAGTCTTTGTTTTAATACCTAAACACATATTTCCCAGGGGATTCTAAGAGAGACCAGTTCTCTGAAATAATCACTTTTAATAAAGAAGCTGAAAGTGGCAATAGTACAAGTCATGCTTTAGCTGCTAAACCCAAAATTAAATACAACTCTTGCAAAGAAATTATTTTTTTCAAGAACAATTTTAAAGAGACATAGCTTTACAGTCTATCTTTGTTCATGAACACATGCTATTGGTTTGTCAGCAGCTAACATAAATAAGTCCTGACCTGGTTCTTCATTAAACTAGATAGAATATAAATTTCAAATAATACTGTCTATATTGAGCTATACAGGAGGCTGATATTTACATAAAACCTCAGGTAGTAGGTAGTGTTCTCAAGTGTAAGCAAGTGTTCAGTTTTATGTTTTCTTTTCCTTGGTTGTGCTTTCTAGCAAGGTATTTATCTCCTCTGACTTCAGTTGCTACTGGAGGAGTCTGAGATGCCAGTATTTAAAGCACTAACCTAAAAAAAAATACTAAAAAATTTCAAGCAACCTCTGCTACTCCTACACCTTTCCAGCAAGATTATAGTTCTGACTGTAGTGAAAATGCTATAACTTGCACACAACCACACTTCAGCCTCAGTCAGTGGCTACCACAGAGTTTCCTAATAGCAGGCACTGAAGAAGTTCCATTCACCAGGCCTGTGTATTTTGTCTTATATAAACCTTATGACAACTTGATCATCTGAAGCTTTGCATCCAGACTTCTCACACTTTGAGCTCTGAGTCATGTCATGAGGAAAGCTCTCTGCAAGATGCCAAGAAATAAACCCACACAGGGTTTATTTTTCAGCTCCACTGCAGCTCTACTGCAAAAACTTTTCTGTTGTCCAAACACTGAAGACCCATGCAGACTACAAATTAGTTCACTGTAATATCTACGTTAACTTCATTATGGTAGAAAACATCACCTTTTCACACTGTGGACAAGCACAAACAAGCAGCTCAGTGAAATTTCTCCATGATCTCATAGCTGAGCATGGGGAGACGTTTGAGCCAACAAGGTGAATGTTACCCACAGGAAGAGTGAAGGGAAAAGGCCAGACCATGGTACCTGTTATGAGGGGCACTCCCCCAGCATGCAGTCTGACACTGCCAAATGAAACATGTGGGGAGAAATGGAACTGAGAGAAGTAAAAAAGGCCTTTTATTTTTATTTTACAGTCTCTAGAAGACTGCTGAACTAATCTCTCAATTTTCTCAGAATAACAGCATGCCTTCTTCATAAAAGAAGACTCTACTGTCTATACACACCTACATGTGGGTATCCATATATATTTATAAAACACCATTACCAATGTGGCTTTTAGTGTTTCTATCTCATTTTATACCACAACACAATCTGTGAATAAAGGGGAAAAAACTAAAAGGAATTAGTTTCAAAACAAAATGAAGTTCCAAACAACTCTCCGTATACACTAATTTCAAACAGGAAAATTGTATTTAAGATCTGTCTATATGAAATTATCAGGAGAAAAAGAAAAATCTTGCTTTATCAATCAGTTACTGAATAAAGAAATGGTAAAAAGTTAACGTACTACTTTCTTGAATACTCTTAGTGAGTAATTCAGAAAACCTGTAGATAATAGCCTTATGATCAGCAGCCTGAAATTTATTTAAACTTTTAAAACAAAGCTTTTTAGGTGTCCTCTATGATAGGTACACTCAAGAAAGATATTTAAATAGTACCAGTTTTACATGAATTACTAGCTTCTTCAAGAAGAAAAAGTACTATACCAAAAATTTTTAGGATAATTGTCTAGAGTCATTTATACGTTCAGAAAACAAAATATTTGAAGTGGCCTTTTAAAGGATTAGTAACAAATCCCTAGAGGAATGCAGCCCACCTCAGTCAATGTAGCCTTAAAAGCAAATCATGACATCTCCAGAACATTAATGAAGACAATGTTTAGACTTTGCATAGCATGCTAAATCTGAGAATTTTACCAAGAAACAAAAATGCTGTTGTCTTTACCTACCAAAGCTTATAATGGAATGAAAAAAAAGGTTCAGGAAAGGCAGTAGTTTATGGTTGTTGAAAAATAGATTATGCCAGGAATTAATAAATCTTAGAGGAATCTATGTGCCTGGAAATATTATCCATCTTTTTTGCAACTTTATCAGTAGATATAATAAATGAGATTACTTCTCTGCACAAGGCATGCTTCACAAGATAGCCCTGTACAGAGTGGCAAGTGGAAAAACAGCAGCAATAACCTATAAAAAAATGGGTTGCCAGATTGGAAGATTTCAACCAAGCATGCTGCTTCAGCAAAGGGTAATCTGTTTTTCTCCAACCTCTAAGAGTCTATGGTATAATTATATTATTAGGGTTTTCCTTTAAACAAATTAAATGGCATTTTACAAGGATGCAGAAATGCTGAAGAAAAAAAGCTACTTATATAAAGAAACAAATTTAATCTCAAGTACCTCATCTTCTAGTACTCAGGATTATGGTAATGCTTCCTATTAAGCACAGAAGCTACCTGTTCTCTAAGACTGCCTGTTCCTCTTTAATTTATTTCTAAGTGGACTACTTGTAAATACTACCTCCATGCCTTCCCTCTCTACTCCCATGGCTATTCCATGAAGAATTTGCTTAATGCCTCCAGAGAGATGAAAGTAGGCTGAGACCTTTCCTGCCAATTCATAACATTAATCTCACTAGAAACTTATGCTGTCCAAGTAGCTACATCCATCCCTGTTACAGCACAGCTTGGGCTATCAACCATGATTTGAGAGGTGGACACAAGGAACCAGAGGTTTTGTTCATTTTCACTCTTGCAAAGGAGTATCCAAGGTTTTCAGTAGGTTTTTTTACAATAGGGTTTTCAAGGTTAAATTGCCTTTTTGAGTCATTAATATACTTACAGCATAGTTTCTAAATGCTAAGAGGCAACCGACTATACAGACTTTTCCACTTTATGTAAACAGCTATTTGAAACAAAACCCCTCAACATAAATTAAGGCTTCCTGAATAGGCTGAAAGCCTTCAGTGGGACTAATTAGACAGAACCACTAGGCCTTGAGGCTCACAGCTGCTCACTGGTACCCTCTGCAAAGGCTGAGAATGAAATGCATGGTAAGGGGTTTAAATTGATTAACGGGCATCAGTTGTCCCTTCTCCACAGGTAAAGCCCGAATCTCCAGCTTTTTATTCTCTAATATACCATTATATGACTAATTAGTAGGCATTATGGCACACGTAGCAGTTAAAAGGAATTTTTAATGACAATCTGTTCTTATTTTAAATTCTTACTTTAAATAGACAGAAAATTCTTAGTGCTTTGATTGAAAGCAGTGCTAAAAAAGGCCAATAAAAACAAATATATATTTTCTTGAGAGATTGTAACACAAATTGTCAGTTCTCTATACCTTACGTAGCAATTCTACTCTTAATTATTCCATAATTTCATGATTTCTCCAAATATTTATAAACTGGCATATCTGTGTTAGGAACACCACACTGGAGTAGCTACAGGACTTCATATACACAAGTGAATTATAAGCAGTCAAGCTATAGAGGACAGATTCAACATTACTGATTCTTCATAAGGATAGTGGTAAGTGGATAACTTTCAAGACTGTTAGGAAGGAAATAGTGGAGTAAGACTGGGAAGTCTTTATTTGCATCAACTTCTTAAATCATTCAACACAGCACATCATTATTATCATTGAGAAACACTCCTGTCAAAAGATTTTAATTTTTAAATTTGATGAATTAATGAAAAATAAATGAAGAATTAACTGGTATATAACATTTAGAAGAAGGGATGTATAAGCTCCAAAATACTTCAGCCCAAATACCATCTTCAGAGAAAAAAATGAACTGGGCTTCAAGAAGAGCCCAAAGCTCTGAACAAAGACTGTGTGCCACTCAAACATATGTTCTTTCAGCTAAACAGTGATGTGGTGAGAACCCACTGAAGGTCCTCTCTGGATATACACCTAAGTATAACCACCAGATGTAAACACCAAGTGCTTGGCCTTCGTAGTGTAAAAACCAAGAAAAGTCCTGGGACCAAGTTTCCATTCCACAGGCTACTGATCAATTTTACAGAAAGCAGTTACAAAACCAATTTCAGAAGAAAATTATTTTGACTTATGAAACCCAGTCTGGCAGGTCTGAGACAGACAGTTACAGAATGTGTTAGCAGACAGAATGCCCTGAAGACCACAGGAGGCATGGTAGGCAAGAAGAAGGGCACAGAAGCTGGGGCAGTGATGGAGGAATATCTGGCAGCATATAGGCTTCCCTGCAATCAGGAAACAGGTAACAGGTGGCAGAATGAAAGTTTCAGACATGGTTCTACTTCAGGTACCAAAGTCCCTTTTTGATCCTAACTTTAACCCGAGTACTTATCTCAGCCCTAGAAGAAGCCAGATATTTATCCACCCATTCATGTGAACTGCTTGCAGCCAAAACTAACATCTGTGTAGCACTAATAAATAAAGGAGAACTAAACCAGAAACCTAGAAACAGTATGGGAGGTGCTTGATCTAATAAAAAATATCAAACCTTGGTTTTATCTTCCTCTCAAATGGGAGTTCCATGATGGATATAGTGCCGTTTAGTCACTGCAAGGACACTATAAGGATCAAGAAGCACATTTCAGAATATCTACAACTGTAAGTCCCAGGAGAAACAGCTTGAGCTGACAGCAGACAGACAAAACTGAACTGCTGAACAGAAAACATGTTGGGCGTTTTCTTTTTCTTTCAATATCATTAATTACCAGTAAAAGAAGTAGTAATATTCAAACAGCTAGCTGTAATCTGTGCAATCAAACAACCCTTCTTACAAGTCCATATTATGATTTCACAACTGCTTTGTTAGGTAACTTTCTTTCCTGCCCAAATATAATCGGCATATTAAAAAGGCTCTCCCAAAATAGGAAGACACCATAGCACTTTTAAAAACACGAATAAGATGGGCTTTGATTAAAGAAGAAAATCTGGTGAATTAACAACAATTTTACAGAATTCTACTAAAGACATTTCTATCCACAGACAGAAGAATTTGAGTCAAAGCTGAAATTTTCTTATATATGTCAGAATACACAGCTTCAAGAATTAAAATAAAACCTCTGCCTTTCTTTTGTTTGAAGAGGACCATTTTTTTAGTCTAGTTGCTCTATTAGTTCTTAACTGACTATGCAACATTATCAACAAGACAAGGAAGTTTAATGTTTGCACTTGTAATTCACCATAAAGTCATCTGTTAACTGCTGGAGCTAAAGCCCAGCTATTGACCTTGTCTCAGTTATCTCATCCCATCCTTTCTACAGCCTTTCTAGTGCCTGTCTTTAAGCAAGACTGGCTAAAGGAAGTTGCTATATAAAGTATAGTTTTCTATTCCTCATTAACTAAATACAAGAGACCTCTCTTTCCTTGACGAAATATCAACTTATAATTCTTTGAAATCCCACCTTCAACCAAAAAAATATAAAAAAACCAAAATTGAAGTTCTTCAGCCTCACTTAATTCCACTCTTGAACTAAACTGTTTTCTTCCACCAGGGGCCAGTTTGATGGGCCAACACAGACTATAGTCACTATAAATATAATTCTGAAAGAAAACACAAACTTTACCACTGTTCTTAAGTAAAGCAACGTATCTCCAAAATAACTTCCATCCACAGTAAAAAACATCCCTAACCTTGATGAAAGCCATTCTTGATACATTTTAGGAGGAAAAATGCTCATTTCTCTTTTAATGCTGTCATATAACCAAGAATGAATCACTAAATATCATTACTTTTATGTTAAAACTTCTCGCTGTGAATACAAGGCTTAAAGCCTTGCATGCCTATTAGAATTGCTCATAGTAGGTCCCTTTCTCCCCTCTCTCTCTCCATGCAACAATTTACCTGTTTCTCCATTGCTAACGTAGAGGTTTGGTGGGTTTTTTTTAATTTTTTTTTTTTTTAATTCTCCCATTGAGAAGGCTTGCTTCCTTATTAATACCTATCACTCATTCTACAGCATGATCACTCTCCATTGAGACAGAACTCTATAATAACTACTGGTAAAAAAACTCCTGCAGGAGCAGACAAAATCAGAGCAGTAAATAGTGCATTCCTTCCCATGTAGAAAAGACAACACACTACTAGAAACTACTCTGAATCAAATATTAATCTATACAGCTTAAAAATTCTATAAATATTAAAGATAAATATTATTAAAAATTAAACATAACTTACTTAAAACAGTAAAGCTAACTTGCCCATTTCCTGAAAGCCAATATGTTTTTAAGTCGAGGTGTTAATCAATATAATTAGAAGACATTACAAGTTTATAAAAGGAGGCAGTATTTTCAAGATGAAAGATTTGTTCACACAGCTAAAAAAGTAACATATTATTTGTACATCCTCCTTTTCTATTTTTGAGGTCAACAAATTGCTGCATACAGATTATAGATTCTTGCATACAGAGTCAAGACACCATTTCTGAAGAAGAAATAGTCTGAAAGTGGGACTGAACTTGACAAATTACTATGCATAGTTTGTAATACTGACAGGAATTATATGTTATACATTATACATAAAGTTCAAAGTTCTATTGCATCCAAAATAATATGGTGTGATGTTGAAGATGTTACTTACTATTACACTTCTAATTTATTAAATTGTCACACACTCCTTTCCCAAATATCTCAAAGCCATTTATACAAAGAAATATTCCACAAACTAATAGTAGTAAAACTAGTAATAAAACCAACACCCATCTATAAACCCAAATCAGATCTTTTCCTCACAATCCATTAGATGCTTTATGCTAGAAATTGGTAGTTTATCTGAGAAACAGGTTTTTATTTATTATACAAAATCTTAATGTTTAAAGAACTAATTTTTTTCTGCTCTTCCTCCCCAAACTGCTCCCAACATAACATAAAGGTTCTGCCCAGCTCTTCAGAACCAAATGTCTGAGAGGTGTGAGACATGCATTTTTCATAAAGATGTCTGAAATAAAATGCTTGCTTATACAAACAAGTGGAAAACAAGAAAGATTAAATTACGAAGATATCTATTATGTCTTCAAATTGCTTCCATCACAATGACAAGTAGCTAATTTTACTGCCATAAATGAGTAAATTCAGCTGAGTACTGTTAGTTGTCCCTGTCCTTCAAATCTAGCAAGAAGAAGAAATCCCACTATCTCCTTCAGAAATAGCAGGTTGTCCAATTCTCTAGGACAGAATAAGAACTCCAGAATACTACAGTATTATAAGGAAGACCGATGCTGGAAATCTAGAAACAATTTATAGTTTCATTTGTTCAGAGAAACTCAGAGAAAAACAGCAGGTGTTTTTCCACAATTTACTGCAAATGATATTCACATGGTTTGAACATACATTCTGAATTGAGTTGAGCATAATAGAAATAGCTTTGTTATACTTGGATTTTTTTGTTAATATAAAAGTTGTCTTGCAGAATTTGTAAACAGATGAACTCAGATTTCTACACACCTTTCAATTACAGGGGTCAGGAGGCTCTGAGAAAATACCTAGAACTTTAGTACTGCTTTTATAACTTAAAAATTCAGATTGCTTAATATCAATCCAAGTTAAACATTACAGAAGAAATACACATCAGCTGAACAGAACCAACTTGCTTATAATGAACCATTACATCTTAAGTCATTACCTTAGAGAAGTTAGCCTCCCTCCCAAGGGTCTTTTCTCTCTAGCACTCATAATGGCATCATCAGCTCACTGCCATAGCTAGTATTGGCTCACCCACCCCCATCCCCCTGATCAACCCCTTATAAAGCTATTCTTGCACCATGACTAGGTCCTCATTTTGGAATTACAAATTTCACTTTGACTTGCTGAAACTTTCTGCAAGCACACGCAATTGCTGTTGCTCTGGAGAGTGACCTTAGTGTTTTTGCTTCATGGATGCTCAGCGAGACACAAGCTGTTCTGCCAAGCTGCAGAACATCTTCTTTACAGAAGTCTACATTTTAATATAAATTTATATAATTGTTCCTTTGAATCATCACCATTAGCAATATAATTTGCCCAAAGCGTCACACTGCTTCTGCCAACCGCAAATGGCAAGACTGAGCAGCATTAGTTAATCCTGGAACACAGCACATCAAACTGTGCAAGCTTCCCTCCTCCCAAACACCTTCATAATACACAACTAGAATAATTTCTGAAGAAATGGATGTTCTAAGTATTACATGCAATTGAACACTGCCTTACAGAAATAAGTATTTCTATCACTGAACACAAAGTACTTTGGAAGACACTCTATTAAATCTGGTCAATGCACCATCAGTTCAATTCTAAAAGCATTATCCATATATATCAAATAGTTTCCAAAAGAAAAAAACCATTTAAGAGAATTATCTGCAAAATGAGCTACTTATGTTTTATTTCTATCCAGATTGCCCTAGAGCTTCTACACTGTGATGAACGGTGCCAACATATCATATAATATTGGAGAATCAACAGAGAAATTTACTGGATGTACAGAAGGAAGTCAGGGGAAGTTGTGGGAAATTCCAGTATGAATCACCACTGATGCTTTGGATCCTTTTGAGGGCAAAGGGAGCAGAAGAGAAAGAAAACAGGAACACAGACATAATTCCTTCTTTAAAAGAATGCTCTTCTATTGAAAACTGAACCAGACTTCGAAAGACTGGCTGTGGATTCCTTAAACAGATGGTGACAATAGAACTCTCTATCTCATCACTTTGGCAGCAGCAGCCTGGTGATGGGGTTTGCAATACACCACTTAAAAACTCAATGTAATCACAAGAGAAGCACATTCAGAAGTTAATTCAACTTTCCAATAAATGACACTATTTCCCATGTATTATGTAAAACTAGCTACTGTTAATTACAATTTGAAGTTTCTCCTGCTATTCTACTGACTGTATCAGACATAGACTTAAAGCTAAACCCACCGTGGGACAGTTGGCCTTAATAGGTGAAAAGTTCAATCCTAATAGATGTGCTGTCAAAGTTCTTCTGCATCTTTTGCTTACGTGTACTACTGACAACACGTTGTGCTGTTTTCCCACTGATAGATCCTTTAAAATTTGAAGCCACGGTTGCTCATGCTCCTCCCTCTCCAACTGCAAGTCATCAACTTTTGCTAATGTCATCTAATATTGTAAGTAATGATCTCTTAATAATTATTTTGTTTTTAATTTATCTGGTTTAATTATCTGACCTTGCATTCCAGAAATGTCTGATGCCAACAGATATACATGAGGCATTCTTAAAACATCCTTAAATGAAAACACATTGATTTAGAATTCTTCACAAACCTGAAACTAACTCAGTTAGCTGCTACTGAGGGGAAGTTTTGCAGAGGGAAAAAAAAAACCAACACCAAAAATTAAAAAGATTTTGGAATGAAAATATTACCATTGTAACACAATATATTTTCACAAGACCTGATAGGTCAAAAATATCCGAAACTTGATAGAATAACTAAATTCATCAGAAACAAAATCAACTTTGTATTTATACAGAATTACGCATTAGCTATTAAATGGCATCCATATGGCTAAGTTCAAGATATACAGGTAAAATAATATCACTCTATTAGAAAATACATATATTTTTAATATGTATTAATATTCCTAAAATTACTCTCCCCTTTTTTCTGTACTCGCTGATGGTTCACTGATTAAAAAAATCTGTAGCTATAATATTAAACAGTACTTTTGGTGGCCAGGAGCTCAAACTTTCACTTTTAATTTTCAAAAATATTTAGAATATTCAGAAAGTCAGAGTCTGTCTCACTGCCCTACTTTATTTATCCAGTCAGAAAATTCATTGAAAGAAACAATAGGTGAATTCTGTTCTTCTAAGGTGGAGGCAAATGCTTAACATAGACAGAACATCTGTCCTCAGAGAGAACAGACGTACTGCCAATAATCTTGGTTGTTGCCCCTGTGAAAAAGGAATGCGTAAGCCAAACAAAGACAAAGTTGGTCTTATCACAGGTGGGAAAACTCCTTGAAAAACAGTAAAATATCCAAGAGCAGAAGAACTGTAATTTAATCACCCACAACAAAGCATTCCACCTGCCTAGCACAAAATCTGAGTCATGCAGTTGCTGTTTTAATTATAAAAGATAATTTGTTTTAACTGTGCCTCCACTGGCATGGCAAATCTATCCTCAAGAACTTTTCCCCTCTCTTTGTTACAGTGCTAGAAGGGAAACTGTTTCTGAAAGGATTCATAGGACACAGCTGAAGACAGGCAATAGATCCTGGATGCCAGTAGGTGGTCATGTTCAGATTAAGGAAATCAGAAAGACTTTTCTTTTTTTTTTTTTTTTTTTTTTTTTGAGTCAACTATTTTCACTTGACAAATAAAATGCTTTCTACTGTAGTATCACAATCTAGCAGACACCAAGAAAATAAGTTAGCTCCTGGCATTTCATGCTGCTTATATAAAAAGCTGGAGCAATAGTGCTCTTTATCAGAATGTTAAGTGAAATTTAAGTTCACTCAAGAATTTTAAGGACCAGCATTTAATTTACAGAAAGCAAAGGAATAGGGATCACTGTGTTTTTACATTAACACAGCAGACTCAAGCAAGGTAGAGAGGTAATAGTGTGGAGATAGAGAGAAAAGTGGCATTTCCTAAGGAAACTGTAGCATATACCAGAGCAATGTTCCAATCAGTGTCACAAACAACAGATGTAGAAAGAATCAGACAAGAAATCATAGAAATATGGATGGGAGGAGCAACAAATTCCTTCCCATTATATATTTATTTTTAAAATGGCATTTTTTTATTCTAATGGAACAGAGTGCATTCTATATACATTTTCCACTCTGAAGCTTCCCAAATTATAAAAAGCTTTTTAAATATCTATGTGAAAGAGTATACCTTTTTTTTCTAATTATATATAAGCTTCCTTATTTTAATAACACTTTAAGACACTTCAATTTTTGTTTGAGTATTTTCTCAAAGAAAACATTCTCCCCTTCTCTAGCATGCCTATACTTGTATTTGTAATGATGGAGACAGGCAATACTAGAGGATTAAAAGTCTGTCTAAAAGGAGTTGCTGAAAACTGTCGAAACTATTGGCTGTTCATGAGAAGGATGAATGTGCTAGGGAAGAAAAAAAAAAATCATGACAGACTAATATTTGTATGTTACGCAAGGATCATTTTTTTAAACTGAATAACTAGTTATCTTGAGCATAAAATATGGCAGTTTGTTATATGGAAGAACAAGTTAATCCTTTTACCTACCTCAGAGAAGGAATCTGAAGCAAGAAAAAGATTCTGGAATAAACTAGCACTTCTACCTTGCTTAGGACAATGAATTATCTTTGAGGTTGGGACTTAATGATCGAATAAATAATAATTCACTGCTTCATGGCTAAAACAGAATTACACCAAAGTACTAAGCAACATAATTACATATTAAAAATAATTCAGTAGGATTTATTTCCTTTTTTCAAAAAGCCCCTTGGAGGAAAGAAAAGACAATGTAAGCAATGTACAGTCATGAGCATCTGTATTCAAATATCAGAAAAAGAATAATAAAAAAGTAATACAATACAGAGAAACGTAAGACTTACGAAGGACTTGCAACTGATGATCAATCCGTAACTGGCTATTTATGTATCTGTTAAAAAAAATAAAGCACCAAAACCACACTATAAAGCTTCAGCTACCTATTCTGAATTCTGTGGAACTGAAAACTCACATTATAATAGGTAAGTCACATTACCTATTACCAAATCCAGTTTTCTCAATTCTGACACTGCCTGAAACAGTACAACAGTACAACAATTCTGTTGTACTGCTTGTACAACAAAACCATTGGCCACATGGAGCCTCTGACTTGATTATTACAAGAAGTACTTAATGATTTTTATATTATTTTATTTGTCAAATATACATGCTTAACTTTGAAGTCTATTCCCATGACAAATGGTTTTCATTTCCTAGAAAGCAAGGAAGGAAAGAGCTTATCTTTAGAAAATAATATAATCTATTCTCTGCTTACAAGGTTTACTCCTTAAGAATGTTCAAAGTCAAGAAGGAAGATGAAAAACTATAACCAGAATAGTTAAGATTTTATCACTGCAGTAATATCTTACACTACACTGTAGTGTAGTATCTTAATCCACCGAGAGAAAAAATATTATTTAATATAGAATTATTGTCTTCTTTTTCTAGAATTGATAAAATAATTTTGTAGATTTCAATCAGAAATATTATACTAAAAGTCATACAGGTAATACTAAAATATTTCAAGCAGGTGCACACTTCCTGAACCACTCCAAAATAATAAGATTGTAACAAAACCCAGTATATAAAAAACAAGCAGTCATTTCACAAAGGCCTATGGCAGGTGTCGACATGATGTTTTCTGCCCAGTGCTCTGAATGTCAAAGTGATGAAATTTAATGAAGCGCGGGCAAGCGGGGGGAGTAGCTGTGACTCTCCCTCCTACACCTAGGAGCTTGAGAGCACAGTTACAACTGGGCTGAGCTGCAGAGATCACACCTCCAAGTGCTCCCGTTGGATGCCCACAAGGGTAACTGAGTCGTCCTTTGCCCCAGTGATGCTGGGAGTTATGAACACTCAACTGGCCTGACCAACCACTTGGTAGGATTTAACTGGGCAACAAAATCATTGCCTGGTCCGTGGTTGTTTGTCCATAGCCACAACCCCTTCCCCATGGGCATAACAGTTGGGCAAAGCTTGGGATGCTCGTGAGGGGCTGCCTGGGCTATGTCTGCCCTCTCCATGGCTATTGTAGCCACAAACTGCCTCAGCCCACGGGTTGTAAACTCCTACCATGGAAAACCAAATCTGACTCATATTCCCAACTATATGTTGAAGTAACTGAACCTTATCACAGGAAGAGTACTTGCAGTATTGCTTCAATCAAATGCCATTAGAGTTCCATAATACACATCAGCAGGGAAGATTAAGTGAAGGGAATATCCAGTATTTTGCAATGACAGGAGATAAGTACAGTGAGGACAGACAAAGAATTTTATTTATTTATTACTCTAATGATTCAGATGCAAATGTACATAGATACACACAAAAACAACAAACCAAGCTTGAGTTTCATTATTAAAGGATACACCCCAAAACAGGTAAAATATATATAGCCAATATGTAGCTATTTTAATAAATATCCCCTCTTCAGACTCCTTATCAGTTTTCTTCATACTAGAAATATTTCCTTAATAAAAAATAAGAAAATCAGTAGCATCTACTTTGTATTGAATGCACATAACTCAATTGGCCAGTGGATCAACAGCCTAACACAGAGGTGATAATCAGTTCAGATCCCAGAATAATTCCCAAACTGACTGCTACTGCTTCTGATGGTTGGGTGCTGTGATCCTCTTCCCTGGCTTTCATGGTATCCAAACACCAAGAACAACAACAAAACCACACAAAAAACATCACAACAAAACACTAAATTACAAAACATAAGAGGAGCCCACTTGAACCTTAAGTTACACTTTGCTACTGCTTGAAGGGTGTCCATTTACACTAGGTTAAACCAAAAAAAAGCCCATGAAAGCATATTTACACACCTTTGTTGTGAAACAGAAGTGAAAAAATAAACAACACTGCTTAATCTTGCTTGATTCCAGCTAATTAAAATCTACAAACTCTACATTACAGATCTGCTTATATCCTGCGCACTACCATACTAGCAAGAAGTGGTGAATACACAAACTGAATGGCTGTTGAAATGTAGTTTCCAAAAGATTTTGATTCTCTAGTCAGGTTCCAATTCAGAAGGAACAGAATTTTTCCTCACTTAGTATTTTTAAGCCTATATGCTTAGAAAACAGATATATTGATCGCTGGAAGGGAGCCACATCCATGAAAACTGACAAGCTTCACACCCACCTTTCAGGTGCTTATGCACATTAGCACACCTTCTGACACTTTTCACAACCAGATTTTGGAAACATTGTTTCATTTAGTTTAATTTACTCCCAGATACAAATAGGCCTCTACTATTCCAACTTGATCTATCCTGACATAGAAAACAAAGTTTAGGAGGAAAGAGTCCTGTCTGACACCTGGGTCTGAAACTGGGTATTAGCCCTCAAGGCTGCCAAGTCATTTCACTGGGTACAAATATTAACAAAATTGAAATATTAACACTGACAATATTTAACCTAACTTCTTAAATACAAATGGGTTTTGATCATACTTTATCCCCAAGGGTATGACTTCATATTTAAAAAATAACTCAGTATGTAACTTAAGAGTACAATAATTTCCTACACTACAATATAGGTAAAGGTATAATTTTGCTTAACAGTTGCCAAAGAACTATGCACATTCCAAAACATACCAGATACATTATATAATATCTGCCTTTAAAAAAATACATATGTATTTGAGACATACCTTAACATGTTCAAAGAAAAGTTAACTCAAGCTATAATTAAAATAAATCCCTACAAGCAGGGCAGGGCAATCAAGATGTCTGGATAGACTGTTGAAAAAAAAGAAAAAAACTAAGCAAAGCAATAAATGACAGACCAACCAAACCACCAACCAAGTAAAGCCAACAAATTTTCTGTTCTAATTTTCCACAATACTTTCCATGCTAAGGCATCTCAAATCAGGAAGCAACAAACTTGCTGAGGAATACAAGGCTTGTTTCTGAATAATAACTAACAGTGACCACATCGCTAAAGACCTACATGTCCCTAATCCTACTTTTCTTCATCACCCTTACCATCATACACTGCTTCACCAACTGCTGACAGACAAGTGCCTTCAAATTTCCACTGGCCTGGACCTAGAAAATAACCTCCTACTCAGCAAGCACACAGCTCAGGGCAGACCTTCGGATCACCGCGCCTGCTGTCCAGGTGGTTTTTGGAAGGGAACAGAATTCCCATGCTGGGAAGACAATGCCAAACAAACTGGGTACCTGTGCTGGAGTAAGCATGTTCCCAGAGAAATGTGGCAGAGACCTGACTTTCCTCTCTTTGCAAACCTTGAGAATTTAAGTGAAGAAACCATATTTAGATTACCCTAAGCACAAAACCACTTATGGTCCTCAGGTTTCTTACATATACAACACATATTATAGACCTAGTAAAAGGAAACAGAGGAATCTTTCTTTGTGTTAAGCTATGTCTTCCTTCACACTCCCTGAAGCCATACAGTTGGCAGAAGAAGCATCTGATGATTCAAAGATACTCTAAACATCCTAGCTACAAGTGCTAACTAAATCTTGCACAGTAAACAGGACTGCACCATACTCCACCTGGGAGTATTAACCATTAAAAAACAAAGCTAAACCAATATAATGATACTTGATACCAATTGCAAATATCCTCTATGGTTTTGAGGCTAAACATTTCAAGTGAAATGCCTGTAGATGTGGTAAAGGACCAAAGCTCTACATACTCCTGGTCTGATACAAGGGGTAGCATTCTGTGTACAGTAATTATTTTTCTTACTGCAAATCTTCACTGATTACGTGTCTGTGAATGTTTAAAAAGCAAAATATTGTCCAACTCCTGGAGCATTATGCGCTAAAATACACATAAAAAAATAAACATTTCACACAGTTGCACCTAGTGTAAATGCAGAGCAATTGGTATGCAAAGCAACTCACGTAAGGAACTTCAATACATCTGCATACAGGAGGAACCAAAGTACTGTGTAGTAAACAGCTGCAATTCAAACGGAACAAAGTAAATTTTCTAGTCCTGTAAATAGACAGACATTAAATCAAGTTAATGGTGGATGAAGTTGCAAAGCTTCTTTCAGTCACATTTGGAAAGTCGTGGTAGGCTGGGGAAGTTCCTGATGCATGGAAAAGGGGAAACACAACTCCTTTTTTGAAAAAAGGAAGAGCTCAGGGAACTACAGACGACCAAGTCTCACCTCTATGCCCAGCAAGACCATGGAGCAGATCCTCCTGAAGGCTCTGCTAAGGCACATGGAAAACAAGGAGCTGGTTGGTGGCAAACATCGCTTCACCAGGGGCAAATCACACCTGACAAATTTGATGGCCTTACACGATGGCATCACAGCATCAGTGGACAAGATAAGAGCAACTGATATCATCTACCTGGATTTGCACAAAGCATTTGACACTGTCCTGCAAAACATCCTGATTTCTGAATTGGAAAAATACATATTCAGTGGATGGACTGCTCAATAGATAAGGTACTGGCTGGCTTGTCACCCTCAAAGAGTTGCATCCAACAGCTCAATGTCCAAAAAGAGATCACTGATGAATGGAGTTCTTCAAAGGTCAGTACTGGGACTGGTGCTGTTTATTGTATTTGTCAGACATGGACAGTGGAGTTGAGTGCAACCTCAGCAAGTGTGCTTATGAAACCAAGCCACGTGGGGAGGCTGACACACTGGAGGAAAGGAAGTCTATTCAGAGAGAACCTGACAGGCTTGAGAGGTGGGTCCATGCTAACCTCAAAAAGTGCAAGATCCCGCACATGGGTTGGGACAACCCCCGGTATCAATACAGGCCAGACAGAGAATGAATTGAGAGTTGCCCTGAGGAGGACTCAGGTGTGCTGGTTGATGAGAAGCTCAGCATGAGCTGGCAATTTGCAAACACAGCCCAGAAAACCAACTGCATCATGGGCTGTACCAAAAGATGCATGACTGGTAGGTCAAGGGAGGTGATTTTTGCCTCTACTCTGCTGTTGTGAGACCCCACCTGGAGGACTGTATCCAGTTCTGGAGCGCCAAACACAAGAAGGACATGAAGATGCTGAAATGACTCCAGAGTTGAGCCACAAAGATGATCAGAGGGCTGGAGTACCTCTCCTACGAGGACAGGCTGAGAGAGCTGGGGTTTTCCAGCCTGGAGATGAGGAGGCTCCAGGGAGATCTTAGAGCAGCCTTCCAGTACCTACAGGGGACTATAGGAAAGGCAGAGAGGGACTTCTTCAAGGGTATGTAGCAAGAAGACAAGGGGTGCTGGCTTTGAACTGGAAGAAGGCAGATTTTGATTAGATACTTGGAAGAAATTCCTTAGTGCGAGGGTAGCAACACACTGGTACAGGTTGCCAAGAGAAGTTGTGGATGCCCTCTCACTGCAAGTGTTCAAGGCCAGGATGGATGCGGCTTCGAGCAACCTGGTGCAGTGGGAGGTGTCCCATGCCACAGGGCTTGCACTAGAACCAACTATAACACAGCAAATAAGGTCTTTTGGGGTAAAATAACTAGACATAATCAAAACCCCAGGGATGTATGATGCCTGTATTTTGTGAACAGGGCAGGGCAAGTGTTAGCAGCCTCCACTAAAAGCAATCTTCAGCCTCCTCCACTTAGGAGCTGCTAATTATGCCAGCCATGATCAACTATGAGTGACAGTTCTGTGATCCAACCTATTTTTCAACTCACCCCAGATCACCCACTTGTTTAATTAGTAAAGAGAGGATCTGGAATGAGAAGCTGAAGTTCCTATTTTCTCTTTATTTCCAAACCAGCACTAACTTACACACTTCTCAGTTGTGAATAAAATTCCGCTTGCAGTAAACAGAGAGGGAGAAGGAAACACCTACCTGATTTGAACTTCTCTTGGGGATAAGCTCTTGCCTCTGGGTTTGCCAGTTGCTCATCTACTTGGGCAGATTCTCAAGTGAAGTAAATTAAAACCGCCTCATTGACTTCACTAGAGCTACACTCATTTACAACAGTTAAAGCTGACCTACATTAAAGCAGCATTTCACACCAAGGAAGGGCTGCCTAGAGACACTTGGAGCCAAGAACTGCACTGTTTTTTTCTTTCTGCATACTTACCAGTCATGTTTAGCACCCATCTTCCTCTTCTCCAAGGGCTTGCAGCCCTCCTTATGCTGCAGTGACAACAAAGCAAGAGCCCATCCAACCAGTAATTTCCAACTGCTCAGCTCTGGCCAGCTCACAGCTGTTGGATGACGAGACAAAGCATGCAAAAGCCTGGGGAACTGGGCTTGAAAACTTCTGGGAGGGAGTGGTGCCTGTGCTTGCCACGCTAAGTTACAGGACTGCATTTTCAATTTCAATTGAATTCTTACAGATTTTGCCAGCCATTCCTCTTTTAACACTCAGACACATTTTCTGTCTGGAGATGGTGGCTCTTTGTGACTGGTGATGTGACGTAAAAGAGGTTTGACACAGAGAGTCAGAGACGAGGCAAGAAGATAAGAAAATTTGTGTAAATCAGGAGAGAACTGTTAGGATACCTCCTCTGCCTTGATTTTTTTTTCCACCATGCATAAATGTAAGTCTGAATATATAGTCCTAACCACTAATGATGAAGGAAAAAAAATAAACCAAATCCCACAAACTCTGGAAATAAATATTTAATATACTTGGAAAGATATACAACACCATTCAAGAATGCAAGGATAAGCACATAAGCTCCACAGCAAAAGAAAGTAATTTTCAATATATGTAAATAAAAATAAACTCTAAAAGGAAGTCTCATTTTGAAGTGGTGGCAAAAACAAACGACTGCCTACCTATAGGTTTTAAGAAATAGACTGGGAAAACTACAGGGATTTCACTGTACAAAGCCTGACACCAGAGAATCATTCAGTTGCAACAGGCACCCCCAAGCAAGCATAAACAGAAGTCTGCACTTCACTTTTCCCCATTAACTGGTTAAATGAGGATACAGAAGAATTTTGATATCAAATGAGTGCAGTTTTTGGTTTTTGTTCGCTTTATTTTTTTGTTTAAATTGGCTTAAGCTTGTTAAATCAGTTCTTATACTTACCAGGGCATGACATTGTTTACATAAGACTAAGTGCAAAACCCTGACCTCTGTATTTCCAGCCTGACCTCAGAGAATAGAACCCACTCACCCTACCCCAGCTCTTACAACTTTAATTATGTTCGACAAGGCTGCTGTGCTTTAAAGGTATCATTTACTGAGACCAAAAGCTGTTTATTTTTATTCCGGTTAACTTCCATTTTGGTTTTTTCCTTTTATACACTCCAATTTTTGCAGTCAAAATTGCTATCAGACTGGATCACTTCTTCAGACACAGCTGAACACTTTCTTACAGTAGTAAACAGCCTTATAAAAATCCACAACATTTAGATTTTATCTGATGTAAACGGAATCCATCACAGAAATTAAAAAAAAAAAGCTTCCAAATTACTTATCTCTACGAAAACATGCAGGGTGAGGAGCAAATACAGACAAAGATAGGTTCTACATGTCTGATTACTTATGATTTTAACACCATGAATTAGGCAGAGAGCTGAGTGAAAAGTCAAGTTACCAATGCAGCTTTAGAACTATCAAGAAGAAAAGCTTAAACGCACTATGGGAGTTTTATTAGGATTTTATCTCAACAGGTTCTTTATTTAATAGCATATGAGGAAATCTAAAAGAGATACATTAATGTTAAAAGTTCAGCTGTAACAGTTTGAAGTCATTATCATTTGGTTTATCATTATCACTCAGTTTAAAGCCATTATCCTTTCACTTCACATTGATGAACAGCCTAAATAAAGCTCTATTAGATTTGGTTTATTTAATGGGATTTCTAAATTGAAATAAAAAGTACATACTTTGAACTTTATGGCAAACTGCAGTCTTCACATATTCTTTCTTTTTCTTTCACAAGCTACTTGCTCATTAGACATAAATGGGTAGAAAACAAGAGTTTCTTTGTTTGCGTACATTAACTTAGAGCTGTAAAAATCATTCAGCCAAACTTTCACCTTTAAACCTTAACCTGACTTGCAACAACATTTGTAGCCTCTAAAATTACACTGCGTGCACCCAGACACAGTTAATCACCCTTCACTTTTGATGCATAAAATAATGATCTACCACTTAAACCTGAGCCCTTAAAAGCCTGAAGAAAAATATGTTTGTATCTGTGTCTCAAATCAGCAGTGAAATAACAAAACTCTACCCACTACTGCCCAGTTGAAAACTATAACAAAACAAGGCACACAACTTGTAGCTTGTGAAAGTTGAAAATAAGTCCATTTAAAGTCTCAGAGATGAAATTCATGCTTTCTAGCACGTGCTATTGATCAAACACCTGGTATTTTTAGGAGAAAAGCCTAGTCACGTTGGCAAACCTGTTGGTTTTTTGGTTTTGTAATTTAAAACATAAGGAGAAAAAAATGATAAGAAAAAATTTGGAAATAGCATGCCCTAAGAACTGATAAGCTTGTTATCATTTTAAATGGCTGGCACCATTCTTTCTTTAAGCAAGTGATCTGTGCTCGACACTTTGCTTATAACATATTATGGCTCCCTTCGAATGTTGTGCTAATAGGAACCAGAGTGTATTCATTTTCAAACCTGAGAAACAGTAACAGTCCAGCATTTCTGCTGTCTAAAAACATCAGAACTATATAAAATAAATTCTTAGATTTATGTATTATACTTCTCTCACAATCATGACTAAACAGCACAGGGAAAAAAAAAAAAAAACAAACAAACAACAACACAGGAAAATTAAAAGTAGCAAACACATTGAAAAAGCTATTAGACACTCAAAAAGAATCAAATCCAGCAGATAAAAAATGAGAAGCTAAACCAAAACCAGTTCAGGTATTGAGGAAACAGGGCAATGACTGACTACCACAGGAAAGACATCAGCAGTACCAACACAACAAACAATAAATCAGTGACAAAAAAGGATGCTAACTGCAGATTTTTATTAGTCTTCAAACTTTCCTCATTTTCTAAGTTTAGATGTGACATTATTAATTACCTCCATTTCCCTATTATTAAGCTTTTTTCTGTAATTCTCTGCAGTAGAAAAGTGAAACACAACTTGAGTCTTTGCAAGACACCATAAAAATTGAAATAATTAGTTAAACTTCCTTTGACTTTAAGAGGCTAAGAATTCATCCAGGTTTTATTTTTCTTCCTCAGGCCATAAAAGGAATGAGATGCTGTTTGTCTTTCATTTATGCTAATAAGGAACAGGGAGCTATTTTTATTTTCTCTTTATTACTGCTTTTTTTTTAAAAAAAAAAGATTCCTCATTTTAAAAACAAGTTTCAACAAGCACATAGTCTGCACACATAATGCACTGGGTGGAGTAAAAGCCCTCAAAAACACAGTGCAGAGAGCCAATAATGGACTTGTCGCCAACACCCTGTGATTTCATGACTGCTAGAACAAAAACAAATGCCACGTTCAGTTCATTGCAAAGAAAAGGATTCATTAACTTGACGTGGCTTTTTACTTGACCTGCATAAGGTGAGTAAAACGCAACTTAATTTTATGAGATTCAAAATGATCAGCTACAAGCCTATAGGAATTGTGATTAAATGACCAAGTTGAGTGACTGTTTAATTCTAATTATTACTGGACTACAAGACACCAGACTACAAGACACCATGGATTTTCAGCTGAGAGGTTTTTGCTTTCCTTCTTACAATAAGGTACTAGACACAAAACATGTGAATGTCTTTTCTTCAAATTAATGTAAAATAAAATTTAAATTCTTGTCAAAGATAAAAATATCAATCCTGAGGACACAGTAATCTGAGTGCAGACATGAAGTCAATCTTTTTGGAGTAACAACTGACTTCAGTGAGATTTAAATTGTCCCCACCAAGAAACCTCAGTTATCATTCAAAAATCAAATACCCACCACATCAAAAACTGTTACAGTCAAAGAGGAAAAAAAAAAAAAAGGAAAAAAAAATCTCAGCAACACAGTTAAGGAAGCCTCAGCCCTGCTGGTAGAGGTTAAAGCTGTATTCTATTTTAGTATTTGCAGCCATAAGGACCCAAAGGAATAATATCTTATTCAAGAAGGGCCTAGTTCCCTTTTATTTTCTACTTCTTTGAATTTGCTTCAGAAAGGTCAACCATTTTAAGCAATAGCATCATAAATGATGCCATCATCATTCTTTTTACAGTTCTAAAAAAATTAACACTTGAACACATACTCTACTGATTTCTTCATTTCCTCCTCTAGAGACTTGGAAGTAAAAAGCAGTGTATATTTATCAGTACTGTAATCCTCCTCCAGAATGACAGCCTTTGAACATTATTCCTGATATGATACCAAGCTACATTACCATTCCAGCTCATCAACTGCCAGAATTATGTTCAAGAAAAGTCAAAGTAAGTAGTCTGTATGTCTCTAATCTTATTTCACTTTATGGATTTTAGTATTTTGCTTTCCCTACAGGCAACACAGATTAAAACATACAAGTAAAAGAGAAAACAGAAAACTTCAGAAATTAATTATTTGTGAGAAGGACTCACCAGCAGCAAAATTACATGCTGCACACTTTGTCATTTTAAGGAAGGATGTGTCTGCTGCATACACATTTTAAAAGTCACAAAATGTTCCTCAGAAGAACTGCATATAAGTTAGTCTATATTAAGTGCTGCTGCTACATTTAAAAAAAACCAAAAGGTTAGGAAGACCTTCTTCCACTTTCTGTATTCAACAGGTAAATAAACTCAACAGGCAATGGTTCCCTTCTGCTTTGCATCTATTTTTAATTACTTTTAATTTTTAAGGGCTGTATAATCTAAGTAATGAGTCTCATTAATCACTACTGAATGATTTAACCCAACCATTCAACTCCAGATGCCACTCATTGCTAGAGATATGCTAATTCCTTCCAAGATTTACCTCCTTTTGCAGTTGAAACCATAATTTTCCACATTGGTGGAGAGAGGATTTTACTCCTTGCATGGGGACTCCTGCCAATCACTTTTCTGCCTAAGCACTGGCACAGTGCAAGCTCCATTCCACCTTTACATCAGACACACTTTCACTAAACCTGTTCATTATACACATCCTCTCTCCAGCATTCTGCTGCTCCAGCACCACAGTCCTGACCTCTGTCTTCTCCTGTAACAACTCCTGGTTTGTGTAGCAAAACGTAAAACTGCTTTTTACCACCCTTGCCTTGTTTTCTTTCCTCCTTGTTTCCTCACACTGCCTTTTTTTTTTTTTTTCTTCTTCTTTATCACTTCCTACCATTAAACACTTTGTGAAGTATCTGTCAACTGCTGTATCATGGGCATCAGCTATATTTCAAAAGCAGAAAGTTGCACTGACAGAGTTGCTTTGTGAGTGGGAGGTGAGGGCAGAAACATTCAGAATTTGCAAATCCCAGTTCTAAACCCACCTAGCATCCAAGAGATCTCCCAGCAAAAAGCTGGAGCAAGTATAAAGTTTAATAATAGGTCCAAGAGGTCCAGACAGAAGAAAAAAAGTTGCCAATCCAAAAATCTTTATTTTATGATTGTATTTTGTTTTTACCACATTAATACAGGTACAACCTATTTTTTGATCTCAGGGCTGCTATCCTTTCCTGGAGATTACATGCTTGAGCTTATCTGGCCAACAGAAGATGCCTAGAATAACAAATTAGATGTTAGTAAAATGTACTACAAAAGTAAAAAAGAAGATTCTTAAAAGACTATATACTCAAGGGCATTTTTGTTTGGCTTTTCACTCTATACAGACCTATAAATATACATGCAACTCCTAAGGTATAAAGCTTTTTAATTTTTTTTTGCTCTTGAGGAAATATATGCCAAAATGTAAATTTTCAGATGGGATAACTACCCACAGCAATCTATAACCAGTCACAACTGAAGATAAAGTCAAACACTTTATACTTAAACACTAAATACGAGAGTTTCAAAAGGAACTACAGATCTTAAGTGGCTGCAAATCTAGGCTGTAGGTTCCCAACCTCAATAGCTTACATCATGGATTACAAAAATCTGAGTTTTAGTGTTTACTGAAAATCAAATCACTCTTTAAAGCAAGTCCATCTGGTCACTATTAAAACCAAATTTCTTTTCCCCTTTACTTCTGAAAGAAAGGGAAGTTCATCTAGCACACATCTTTAGGCCTACAGTACATCCTCAGCTATATATTATATCCTAGTTTCTATGATGATAAACTGTTAGTCTCTATTATGCTACTGCAGAAACAAATAGTAGAATTCAGGTCTTCTGTATACAAATTTAAAACCATGAACTGCTTTATATGCCTAATCATCAATGTAAAGGCAGTTAAGCAATTAGATGCTATAAGATGCAATATCACTAACTCAGATTGCTAAATAAATATCTTGCCTGGGGATATGCAAATTTCAGAACATATAAAAATGCCAGCCAAGCAAGTTTAAATGCAATACCAGCATGAAACAGTTTAACAGTATCGAAGAAATCACAATTTTGATTTTTGTACAAGACAGTTAAAAAAGCAGAAGACAGAGACTAAAAAACTGAGTAATATCAGAGGTACACAGCCTACACAGTTCTCTCACACACCCATCACAGATTACTTCAGATTTCCTTGGTTGGAAACTGACCCTTGCTATACCCTGCACTCCATGTCTGAAAAGGCAGGCTGTTCCATCCAGTCAACTAGTTTACCCAACTGTTAATTTGCTACACAAAATAATAAAATAAAATATTAAGATTTTAAATCTAGAGCTCAGGACAGGCTTGTCAGTTTTACAGATCTTCAACCTATGGTAACGGGTGTTCACGTAGTTTTAATCATATACTATATTAGCATTACACTTAAGATAATGCAACAGCATATTGAGTAAATACTTGCTAACAGCAAAGGGCAGCTTAAAACATGCATTCCTAGTCTGAGAAGCCTACCCTTACACCTCTTAAAAAACATTCCAGAGCAGTATCATAAAATTTTGAGGTAAACCTGAGTAAAGGCACAATTTTTCTAATGGTATCACTGTGTCAACAGAGACATTCTAGCATCCATAATGAAATTCATTACTATCTTCTTTCAAAAAAGCTTATCACCATCTTCAGGGAAAGACAATTTCCAGTACTTGGCCTTTCTTTTAGTATCCTGAATACTAATGAAGCCCCAAAACATAACAACAACAGAACAACGTAACTGCACATCTGAACAAAAACTGAAGTAATTATGAACTTCCCAGCTACTTCTCTTTTTCATCTGTTGACATTTCTCACAGTACAAAGTCCAAACTGTGCAAATTCAACACAAGTAGTTGCCACCTATGGCCCATGCCTGCAGAGCAAAATATTTGTTCTCATAAGACATTTTCTTTCTGCATATGAAATGTCCTTCAACCCACACCAACTCAGCACTGATTTAAGGCTGATGCAATAACCAGCCAAGAGGCATCAGTGTGTATGTGAAACATGCTATTACCATCAAACACCAGTATTAGGACCTATGCAGGCAATCCTGAAGAAGGTATGAACAGAAGGGATAAACTAGTAAATTATCTACCCTTAAAAGCACCTCTAACTTTCAAGATACTTAAGAAGAGCATTTCTTCATAGCTCTACTCTTATATCTTTGGTCAAGCTTCTAGTTACTAACAGAAAAATACTCTAATTTCCTCTGTTTAAATAATTTATTGGACTTAAAATTGGACAACTCAGTCACTACTTCACTTATTACACTATTTACTCTGCAATTCTATGAAGAGGCACTCAGGCAAAAAGTTAAGGAAGGTTATCACCACTGAATAAGATTATATAGCAGAATACACAAATAAAGATTTGTCAGGACCTCAGCATATAAAATTCTTAAGTGCCCTTTAGATTGCTTGGGAGGAGATAGGTTCCTTCTAACTTCCTGACTGCAGAATAACTTGAAAGTATTAAAAACTATCTATGGCAAAAAGCCTCAATTCCTAGCCACTCAGGTATATAAATAACCAACAAATTTGCAACAATGACTTACACATTGACAGTGCTGTTCTTCATTATGAAAGAGAAGTATTTTGAAGAATCTAGAACAGCTACCCATGACATACGGCCACGTGACTGTTACTCACACAATGCCTTTGAAAAGACAAAAATAATAAATTGTAAGACCTGAGCAAGTGACTGGACTTGCTAGGCCCAGCATATTATTAAACTAATTAGATAAAGGTATCCCCTAATGTAACATATTATTACATTTGCTTAGGATTACAAAACAAAACTCTTTGTTATTTAGGAAAATTAACTACCAAGCTAAAAACAATATTATTTGAGATTGAGGGAATAGCTTCTCAGATACTTAAGTACATCAGTGATTTCTCCATCTTGAATGTTTAAAGAGAGTATTTTTCTCTCACTACTTATGAAAACCAGATTGGTTTTGATTCCTTGTTTGACCTCTTTGGGAATCACTTCCAAAGCATTTTACATGAAAACATAATTTTACATGGATATCACTTTAATATTTGACACAAACAACACTGTTACCTAAGTGTCACTCATTCCTGGTAACATTTGTAATGGGGTATCTATGGTTGTAGATCTAACCATAACCTTTAGCTTGTAGACCCCAGGCAGGAGATTGAGCTGTATCCTTCACATAAATTTCATGTTTTGCAATTAAAATCTAATGGATGGTAAACAGCGATCTTCCAGACTTCAGTACCCTGAACATTAGAGATGATCCCTGCTAATGAAAACACCATGTTACTTCAGGACAATGGTATGGACTACATGACAAGCAAGAAAACATGTGACAAATAACACTGGCAGACATGAGCTTGTCTGCTTGTCAGCTGAGCACGTCAGCTTGAGCGTTTTTCTGTTTTAAACATATATCCAAATTATTGCTAAAATATATGAAAAAGTGTAACTTTCTAGCTGAAAGGTACTAGAATTTCCACACTAATGCAGATTGGAAAAAAAACCCAAGTTTGATTCCCCCAGATCCCATCAGTACTCACAAGGATAAGTGGGTTTGAACCAAACAAACACCTGAATACTTAAAAAAACTTGTACTTGTGATGGAATTTCCTCTATTTCATAGCATGTGGCTAATTCTTTCCTAGTCTAAAGTTCTCAAGCACAATGCAAGCAAGGCTAGCTTCTTCAAGTGTAAGTAGCTGACTTGATCTTTCTTAAACTTTCTTCTCGTAAAATCACTTAGAATAGCACACAGTGCATTAGAGGTAGATGCAAAACATGTGTTTTTTTTATACTCTCCTGGGTGAGGAGAGTTATTTACATTACAAATTATGCACTTAGGTGTTCATAATCCTTTCAATAACTGTGTAATATTTTAAATATATTTTTATTTGATTACTAATAGACAGCAAACACAAAGGAAGAGTAGAAAGGTTTCCTGAAATAATACCACTAATACTCTACTACCACTTCATGAAGGGAAACTTTCCTCTTTAAGTATCTAGCTTATGAAACAAACAAAACATAATCAAAGAAAGAGACAATTTCTTTACTCTAATAGGTAGGCCAGCCAACTGGAAAGGCTTCCAGGGACATTCCATGGACAACTCAAACTTTTAGCCATCAGGATAACTCTCCCATGAAGGAATACAAGAGACAATTTTGCCCTCCACTGGCTAGAGCTATCGCTGGAAACCACGCCTGCCTCGCTGCTGTCAGAGCTGCCTATTTCATACAGCGTGAAAAGCCCTCTAGAGCAAATGTACCAATCCCATGTGAAGTACACTAATTAGTACAGGATATCACAAACAGGAAAGGGGGAAAACCATGTTGAGCAGATGGGAAGCAGCAAAGCAAGAAAATACCTCATAGAAATAAAATGATCGCTGTGGTGGGATGAAAAACGTCCAACACATATTCAGCCTTGAGAATTGCTAGAGCAGTGAACACACATGTGGAAAACCAGAACCTTGACATTCTTATTCCCAGCAAAAACATTCTGCATATTATTCTCCAGATAACTGAAAGTTTTTTATTTTCCAAACATGTTAGTTTGATGATGCTGTTTCTTGGAAGGTAGAAAGATGAAAACTCTATGAATTATGAAGGAAAGACTGTCTCAAAAAGGACAAAAAAGGGCAGAATGCAGGTCAAGAACAGGATACCAGAGAAGTACCCCTTAAAGCAATTTTTATTCTTATTTTTATGCAAATAAGCATTGAAATTACACTGGGAGAATAAGGGAAGAAAGTTGCTACATTCCAATGTTCAAAATTATTCAAATTTAAATGTATTCAACAATTATTAACCACAGGCTTAGATGAAAGAAGGCACTCCACAGGATTACACAGAGGCAACACCAGGGTAAGAATTAGGGGTTTTAAATTCTAAGTGGTGTAACAATTACTGTTTTAACAAACACTAACCTATTTACCTTTCTATTATTAAGATTTTCCTATCCCTCATCCCCCAATTATTTCCCACCTCTCAGTAGAAGTTTCTAACATCCCATTTAGAGTGAGGCCACACAAACCAGTGATTCAGGACTGGTTGTAAGTGAGGGGGAAGTGAAAACCTTCAGTGGAAAAGGGAGGAAAGGATCAATCAACTTGCAAGCAGATCAGCTGTCAGTAGAACTCAAAAGATTTCAGTGTGGAAACTGCTGCAGATTACTCCTGTCCTTCCTTTTGCACTGCAGCCATCTGCCTTCAAACTTCATCCTGCCAAAGGTTTCTGGTATCTCTATTGTTCTTGACACAAGACTGACACTTAGACGGAGGGAAAAAGAAACCCCTCTGGTGAGCTAGTTGGAGCCAAATTATTCTTTAGCATTTGTCTCCACCTTTGCCACTGCCTTTGCTTAAAAGGCAAAATTAAAAACTTCCTTTCTGTCGAACAACTTATCTGGAATCCAGAGTACTAAATACATCTCTACCCTGAGGGAAAAAAAACAAAACCAAAAATTTACAATTGTATTACTCTATTAAGAATTTATGAGAAGTAGATGAGAGAAGAAAAACCATAAAAAAAAAATGCTCTCTTAACTTGGAGTTAAAGATAATACACTACAAAAAGAGAAGTTACATTATACATTGCCTATGAAGTAAACTTTGCCATGGTTGGGACCAATCAGCAAGAAAGATCTACAAAGAGGTAACTGATAAAAAGGCCCTTCCCCATTCCAAATGTTTCTTACATCAGAGAAAGGCAATAGAAAGAAAGGCACATTAAAGATGGCACGGTCAAAAGTGAACAGAGTTAAAGTTACACTCATTCAGAGGAAAGAAAGAGATGCAAAGCTTTCCATATTCAAAGCCACAAGAAGCAAACCCAAGACCTAACAGCTAAAAGGTAATAGTTAAATTTATGATACAATCTAGAAATAGACATAAGTTATTGCATTTGGTGACATAATTAAGGCTTAAAGCTCCAGGCAGTGTACTTAAGTCTTTCAAAAACTTCATTCGTTCATTCATTTACTGACCAGGTGTCTCATGCTACCATAATTTTAATGACTCAAAGGGGTCCTCAGCAAACTTACGAAACTCAATTAAGGGCAGAAAAGTTAGCGCCCAAACTAACCTTAACTACCACACAAGTTTTTAACCAATTTACTCGTAGCTTCATGTATGACAAAAGGCGAGTTCGGGGAGGCGTACTGCAGGCAGACAAATCCGGCCTCTGAAGAGCAACAGGAAGCTTATGCAGACACAAAACCAAAAAAAACCCCACCAAGCACCTTCGAGACGACTCTGGCCCACACCGCCACCCCCACGGTGCGTGGGGTGAGGCCGCGGCGGGCAGGGATGCACACACAGCCCTCCTGAAGGCATTACACGCGGCCCTTTGCTAACATTCCTCGACACCACGATTCGATAGCGTGTTTACACAGGGCAAAATCTGCTATCAACAATACCCTATTAGAGCGACACTATCTTTAATCTACAGGCACGATAAGATGCCCCAACACGCATAAGCCCCGCGCAAACAGTGGCTAATGACCATTAATCCCCCCTATCTGCTCGGCGATCTCCCCTGCTCCCATTTATCACGCTGGTGCTTCACTTCACACACGTGGGTAAACTTTAACCGCCAAGGTGAAGCCGAGCCTGCCCCCAAGCGCCCCTCTGCAGCCCCCCACACCCTCATGGCTCCCCTCCCGGGGTGGGTGCGTGGGGTTAACCCCTACACGCGTGGGCCCCGGCGGTTTGGGAGGGGGGGGAACGGTCGTTAACGGACCGCCCGGGGCAGGGTGCGCAGTACCTGCGGCCTCTCCCCTGGCGCGGTAAGCGCAGGGGGCTCCAGCTAAGAGGCAGCCCCCCTCCCGGGGGAGGAGAGGGTCACATCCCGCCGGCCCCCTCCCGCCGAGGCTCATTACAAGCCCTGCTTATATCAAACAACCCTCAGGAGCTGCCAGCGGGGGAGGGGGCGCCGCACCCGGCGCCGCGCACCCCGCCCCCCCTCCCCCCCCCCTCACTCCGATCCCCGCGTCCAGCCCGGGGCAGCCCGCCCCCGCCCGCCCAGGGGCCGCGGTCGGCGGCAGATCCCGACACCGCGCCCCGGGGCAAACGCGGTACGGCGCCCACCGGGTGGAAATTAAGCTTCGTTTCCAAGGAAAGGAGGAGGGGAGGGAGGAGCAGAGAGGCCGGCTGGCCCATCTGCCCCCACCAAAGCGGAGCGGGCAGCGGGAGCCCAGCCACCGGCGCGGCCTCGCATCTGAGCCTCCTACGTGCGGTGATTACCTGAGGTGAGACATATGAATCCAAAGAGGTAAAAGTGAGCAAACTCCGCGATCATTGTCCTCGGGTGGCGCCTGCAAGCACTCTCATGCCAGAAGAGCGGGGGGAGAAACGATAAAGCCCCCAGTTGTAATTCCACAGAAGCTTAACGTAAACGAGGTTTCCTAATCCCGCCGGACTCCCAGGGCGAGCCCCCTCCGGGAAGAGCGCTGTCAGATCCGCGGGGCTCCAGCCGCACGCCAGCTCCGGCCGGCCTCCCCTCTCCTGGCCCAGGCTTTTCTCAGCGGCGCCTTGACACTTCCCAGGACCATCCAAAGCGACAGGAGAAAACAAAAGATCCTCGAGTTCCCGCAGCCGAGTTCCGCTGCCTCCCGATCACAAGTTGCTGCTCCGGCCCCAGACTTTGCTTTGGGTGCCCGGGACGAGCCAGTAACGGAACGAAGCCGGGACGGGTGGCGAGCGGCCACCGCCGCCCTCCGTGAAGGCGAGATGCGGACAGGGAAAAGGGTTCTTCGCGAAGTGCCCCGCCAAGTCACTGGGCAGAAAGCGCGGGCGTAGGGCGGGCGGCGGCGCGGGGCGAGCGGCGGGCAGAGCTCGGCGGCGGAGCAGCGGCAGCTCCCGCTCCCATCACGGGGGAAGGAGGCGGGCACGTTGGGGGCCGCGGCGGAGCCCAGCCGCAGTCAGGCGGGCCGGCGGGCAGGGGAACCCCGGCGGCAGCCCCTCGCCCTGCCTAGCATCGCCGCCGCCTCCTGTACTGGGGAATCCCAAACTCACCCTTTCCCGGAGGAAGGCACAGGCGGGGCGAGGAAAGCAAGAAAGAAAGAAAGGAGAGAAAGAGGGCGAGCAAAACTTCCCCGGGCCAACGCCCCCAGCCACCCACCCCACCCCACCCCACCCGCCTCGGTGCAGCAGCGGCGGCGGGAGGAGGAGTAGGAGAAGGAGGAGCGGCTCCTCGCCTTCCCCCTCCGCCGGGACAGGGGTGCACAAGTCAGGAGGGGCCGACACCCGCTGCGCCTGAACTTTCTGGTGTCACGCCGAGCTGTTCGCGGCCGCCGTGGGTTTTCCCCCTCCGCCTCCTTGCCCGCTCTGCTGCTGCCGCCTCCGCCGCGGCAGGTCTGGTGCCGCCTCAGGACACCTTAAAGGAGCCGCACCTACACGGCCCCCGCACGCCCGCCGCGGCCCGGCCCGGCGGATCCCGCCCCACCCCGGCCCGCCCTGCGAGGAGCCGGCACCGCCTCCCGCCCCCTCCCCCAGCCGGCCGCCGTCTAAGGTAACGCGCGGGGCAGCAGCCGCCTCCACCGCCCCGCTGCCCCCGGCCGTCCCTCGGGGCACAGCATAGCTCCCCGCCCCCCTCCCAAGTCTGAGCTAGAGGGAGGGGGAGAGACCCCGGGTTGAGCATCAGTCACCGAAAAAGTGGAGAAAACAAATCAGCAGGAAAAAACCCCACATCTCTTGTGTCCGGAACCCCAAGTCTCCGAGGGGAAACCGCATGATGAGTGTTGAGGCCTCTCTCGAGGTTATGGACCACCTGGCACGCTGTTACCAAGCGATTCCGCACCGTTAGGCACCGGCACACCACCGTGGCACGTTGAGCCGCAGCCTGCCTTTACCCCTCATCGGTTGCCTGTCCGTTTTCCTTCCCTCTGTTACAATGATTTATGGCACCAGCATGTGGCATTGTTGGCAGGTCCAGCATGGTCTGGCATTCCCGATGGAGCAAGGAGACTGAGCTTTGTCCCGTGGTCCCCAAAGCCTGCAGCTTGGCCATGCTCCAGGTGTGGACGGAACCTCTGGAAGAGGTTTCCTGAAATCTGAACACCTGCAGCTTGGCACAAGGTCGCTTACAGTCAGCTCCACATGGTTGTGTTAGCTTTACCTCGTGCCCCAAGAAGCAGCAATGAGGCGAGAAGGCATTCACCAAGGTGAAAAGGATGGCTGGACCTGGAAGAAAGACTGCTACCGGACAAGTCAAACATATGGCAGCACTAGCACCTCACAGCAAATCTCCAGCTGTTTCTAGGCTTGACTAATTAGGTTATGAGGATTGAATGAGATGTAAAAAACACATTTCATTTCCAAGAAACATGTTGAACATATTAATCCCATTGCAAGTGAGCCTTTTCTTGCAGCAGGAGAATCAAACTCCAGAGAAAGAAACCTCCTCTGCTTCCTGTCATAGGATGTGTACCCGCTCCATGTTGCTTTTAGCCAAACAGGTGGGATGCTCTCAGCCACTAGCAATCAAACCACACTTGTGCTGCCATGCCACTGCTTGCCCCATTTCATCTCCCTCTGGCTGGCATAGGGCATAAACTGACTAAAAGGACAACACCAGAAGGTCTTGTGCACTGTAGAGACTCTATTTTAGTCCACTTTTCTACAAGATCTGTAAAGATGAATTTTCAATAATGTAAAGCATAGCAAAACTGGCTCACATTGGAAAAGGAAGTTCTGGGTTCGTGTTTCAGTTTCAGCCACTGGCAAGATTATCCACTAGAGCTGGTAAAGACAAGCATTAGAGGACTCAAAAGTTAGAAAAACAATCTAGTGTTTTAATACCAACTGGACATTAATTTTCAGAGAGAAAAATGAATTTGTATCCTACTTCATAGACATTTAGAAACAATCACAGCTATGGAATCAATAACACTGAGTACTCTTGCATATTGAAATATTTCTTCAAGCCATACCTAGCCAACAGTTTCTGTTCAATGGCTCCATGCCATCATTCTGCTGTTTATGGAAGAAAACTGTATTATCACCTCCAGAATTAAAACACACCACAAAAACACTGAAAAGGTCCTAGGTAGTCCTTGAACCCTATAAGAAGTTTGAGATTTCAATAAATTAGGTTTGGGGGTAGTTGGTTTTTTAATTAAATAAATGGGAGTCACATACAGGACTGAAAACAAGCCTCAGGAGTTCATTTATTTCACCACCCTATTCTGAGTTAGGGTCAAATATAAGTAGACTACCAGAAGCAAGTATTTTTAAATCCCATTACTATAAACTTCTAATGACTGGTTTTCATATTCTCTTTAGGTAACCTGTGCCAGTTACTATATAGTCAGATATTTGGGTTTTTTATAGCCTACACTAAATAGTATTAAGGAAGGAAAGAAAATGTACCACCACCACTGAAATAATTTTGAATGTGTGGGGCTTTTTAATTCCTTCTGTGTCAATACCTGACAGTCACATATTTAAACTGATTGCCTCTGGTAAAAAAATCAAACCCACAAATCTACAAATAGGCCACTCTCTAGGTAATGAATGGGTTTACATATTTGGTGAATGTACATACATCTATTTTATATATGCATGTATTTATTTACTTGTAAAGTGTCATTTTTATTAATTCCTGTTTACATATGAAGCTGTCAATATCCTCTAATCTTTAATTATAAAAACATATTTTAATGTATTTATATGATATATGTATTATCTAGCAACATAAATTATTCCAGTTATTTTTATCTGGCAACAAGCACAGATGATGTCGAGAGAAGGTAAATAAAGCACTCAGGTAATTCCCAGTGTGTTTTCTCTAAAGCTAAATCCTGTTCATTAGTGAAGTAGTAGGCTTCTAGATTCACACACTCTTTTGCTTAAATCATTCAAAATAAGGGCCAGTAAAATTTTATGCTGCGTTGAAGTCTTATGTATGCTGGATGCTAATTTTCTAATTTCACATTTCAGGTACAAATGTATTCTTACTATAGCATTGGATTAAAGTTCTGAAGCTTGAATGACCTTACCATATGATGATGATCTGAGTGTAAGTATAATAGACTAAAGCTTTTGTGCCACAACTACCCCATCTTTAACAGGCATCTAAGAGTGTTTCTATCACCATAAAGAAATCTTTATCCTTTGAGAAATACAGATCCATTCTACTTTAGGTAGCTATAGTGGAAGTACACTAGCGCTTCAAAGACTTCTTCAGTTTGTACAGTCTCAGATACTTCATAACATAATATTTAGCTGTCAGTGTGTTTTCAGAAGAATTATTGGGAGTGGATATATGCTGCTCTAATTATATTTTTTTAAATTTATTTAGATTGTAATAATATATAACAGCTGCATGGTTGAATGAATCTCTTCAAATTGCAAACCTACTGATATTCATCAGAGTATCTTAAGACTAACTGACATAATCTTTAATTCTGCAGATGTTCTTACAGAATGTGTGCTATTCAAGCATCTTTATTGTCCTTGATACTGAGACATGTATACATAGATATGAGACACACACATATCTAGATGTAGATGCATGTCAGAAAATCATTCTAGGAGAAGAAATCTGACTTTAACCTCTTCAGATCTGGGGAACACTTCTGTTTGTATTAAAATGCAGATATACTTGCTATGTTAACTCTGGAATATGTGAAATTTCAATGCCTGAAAAATAATCAGGTAAGAAAAAGTAAATTTTGTGGCATCTGAAAAGGCGAAGGCAAAAATGTATTCCACTCTAAATTACATTGATGGATAATTTTGACTCCAAAATCACAGAAAAAAATAGCCCATTTCCACTGAATTTTTTTTAAGTTTTGTGCAACTCGTTTAAAATGGTCATCTGTGGTAATATTAAGCCTTTCTTCTACGACAAGCACATAAGTAATTTTCTCTTAAAAAAATTAAAACTTAAGTTTTTAAGTAAATCTTAAAACTACGGAAAATACAGAAATGTATGTATTTGATTGTACAATAACATACATCCACTATATTCATCAAAGTGAAGCACTATCTCTACTTCCCAGCATTTGTCTTTGTATTTAAATTTCACACACATTTACTGAATGCACAACCGTTGAAGGACTAAATTTTTAAGCTGGTATTTATCTTTTTCTAAATCTAACTCCGTGACCCTCACCATTTTTAAGACTTTCACAGACATCTGAGTTCTGAGAGGATAGGACTGCTCCTCTGTACAAAATTACATGTGCTGCCTACGTTTGAGGCACAGGACTCTGGTTGCAAAACCTCCAAGAAAAGGTTCTACAGAATTAATGGTTGTGATTCAGCAGATGGCACTCTTCCCCCAAAGTGACTGAAATACGTGCTGCTTGTGATACAAGGGAAAATTTGCTTTTAGAGATCATTTATTTCATGTCATCCAGAAGAGACTTAATTTCTGTAAGTGCTAAAGATTCTAGGGTACTTCTCTCTAGAGGCACAGGTATGCACAGGATGTTTTGGATGTGCTATGGGGCAACTTCACTCTCCACAAACCTTTTTGAACTTCAAATGACTCTTACCTTCCTGGTCTTAAAACTACTGTGTAGCCTTTCAGTTATCTATTCTAGCTGGCTGGCAGAAATACCTGTCTCTGTGTGTATTATATGATCACATATGCACATGTCTGTATGTGTTCACAAAGTTTATCATTCTGAGCATTCCAAGGCTGGCAGCAAGGCTGACTCAATCAGTAACTTTATTCTATATGCTGCAACTAAGCTTTCCATTGGCATCACAGAGAACTAGGTAAGATAAGAGTGCACTGTTGGTGTTACGAGTTGGACTAGTACAAAGATGTCTCTACAATTTATTCAAACTAGCACTATTTTCACAGATTTTTGTCAAGAGGTGCATGACATCCATCCCAGGCTTAGACCTGCTTTTATATGATTGACCATGTAGATTCCAGAATCCCACAGAAATAACCAGTGCAGTTGCATGTTTACCCGTAGTAACTCATGTGTCCTGTCCCTTGGGTTTTGTTTTGTTCTTTTTCCCCAGTTAATCTCTTACTCACTTTAATGTTAGTTATTTGCCTAGTATAGTCTAAACTATGTTTCAATTACTGTGTCACATTGTTACCCTCAGAATGTAATGTTCATTTTAAAAAGGCAGCCACTTTAGTAGTCCACCATATTCCTGACATTTTTCTATTAGATATAACTAAGTCTCAAAAACTAATTCCTCCCAGACTATTTAGGGCATCGTAGAAGTCATCTGTGGGATTATTTAGTCAGCTGTCTTAAAAAAACTATTAATTTTTTTTCCTAAGTGTAAGCATTAATATATGGAATACAATTTAAAAATATAATTACAGATCTCTTTGTATGTTTGTCCGTAAGAGTACTGTGGGCATAACCTGTGGTAGAATCCTAACTGAAGCCAATAAACTTACATGATGGCAAAATAATTTCAGTAGTTTTTTTTCAGGTCTTAGTATTTTTAAAAAATAGGTATTTCTATGTTGGAGTTCAACAGGCAGTGAAATTTTTAGAAGAAGGAGAACTGTAAAGTTGTAAAGTATAACTGAATATAAGGTGCATGGGTAGCAAAACTTGAAAGCATCCAGTTGCCATATAATTAATTTGGATAATTATTATGAGTAAACAAAAATCATTAAGATTTCCATGGCCATAATAAATCAAATTTTTGTCTTTTTCTTGACCTGGATGGTTACTGTTTAAACCTGCTATTCAAAGAAATTATTTTCTTGGTTTTGATTTTTATGGTCTTAACATGATTTTGCTTTTATTTTCATTAATTTTGGGATGTAGCTCTTATTTCTTCGATGTTACTCTTAATTACAGTATCAGTGAATTCAGACTTCCAGTATCTTTCACTATGTACAACATTTAGAATGCTACTCATAGTCATTGTAGAGTAAGGAACACTAGCTATAAAATATAAGATTTTATTTGCTATGTTGAATTTGTAGATAGAGATCCTAAACAAGCTCAAGCCTCATTATGCTAGGTGTATAAAACAATGTGACAAAAGATCCTTTCTTCAAAGGAATTATAAGCATCATTATCAACATAAAAGAATATAAGAAAAATTCACCACTGGCATAAAAATGCAAAATTCCATTGATGTTTATCCTTTAATACTCCTTTATATTGGGGGTGAATGTGGCTTTTCATTTCTGTTTCAAAGATGCTATAGCACATCCCCACTGGAAAAAAAAAGATCACTGAAGCTATACTCCTTCTGTTCACCCAGTAAAAAATGCTAAGGGCATATTTTCTATTCACTCTATTCAGCAGACTAGCTCAAATGTTTCTTTAAAAATTAATATAATTATAGGAAATATTGTGTAGGACTTCTCTGGGATTGTTCTTTTTAATGACAAAATGCTAATCTGCTTAATACGTAATTTATATACAAACTACACAGTATTTACTACAAACCTAGTGTTATCTCTGATATTACTAAACAAAGAGAGACCTGTCCCTGAAATCTCGGTATTTGGTTTAAATGTTTAACAAATGAGCCATTCAGTGCTATCTCCTTGTTTCTCTACAGACCATAGGAAGGGTATGAGGGTGTCACCTAGTGGATTGTTCAGACTGCCTGTAAGAGAGCAAACAAGAGAAAACATCCAAATGGCACTGAATGAACTTAGAGAATGAAAGAGAAGGGATTCTTTTTTTCTTTATTTAATTACTGCAGGAATTGTGAAGGCTTCAACAGAGCATTATTGTTCTTTAATATCTGCCTTTGAGTTCCCATTCAAGTCACAGAATCTCTTGGCACTGAAAACAGCTGTAAGAATGATGCATCTAAAAGTTTGAAGAGAAAATTACTTATGTTCCTGTGTCAGAAAAAAGGTTTAATATTACCACAGATGACCATTTTAAATGAGATACACAAAGCTTTTGTTTAAAATTACAAATAAGTGGAAGAAATTATATACAGTGCCTGTAGGTTTCATCAATTATGCTTTAAAAGAAAGAACTATTCCATGGTTTTCAACAGGCCATCAAAAAAGGGTTTTTTACATATATTAGTTTGAGATTGCAGTATGCATTTATAATTCATGAATAGTTAAGGTTAACCTTAGCAATCTGGAGATGAAAAGGATTACATAAACTATCCATCTTATTTCTTTGACTGAATTACTGCACATATTTAAAGCAGACGCCACTTAAGAACTGAATACCTGCAGTGAATTAACTCAGTCAAATGCAAAGCAGATACCCAAGCCAGCTTTCCCAGTACAATTTCAATTGCATGTTGAAATTTAAAATAACCAGCATACAATTTATAATTGCATGATGAAAGCCTATCTGATCCCATATATTTAACCTCTTTTAATTAAAAAAATGCTTACTATAGCTTGAATATTATGATCTGTACTTGAGTGGAGGAAGGAAAAAAAGTAAGGATGGAACTACAAATGATAGAGACATCCTGTTTTAGTGCCTAGAGCATATATTTAACTACAACCCTTGACATTTTTCAGTGTGTACTGTGTAACGAGCACAGGAAGAGGAGAAAATACTTGCCTCGTGATGACATGCTTATTTGCTGGTGCCAGAAGTACATACTTACTACCTGTCAGTAGGCACAGTATGCTATCAAGAACAGCAGCAAAAATCTTAAAAATGTCTATTTCTTAGTGTAATTCCCAAATGAAAAATGTGTGTAAATGTATTTCAAGCATTTGAGTAAAACCAAACTACTCTGACTTTTGAGTTAGGAAATAAAAGGGTAAAAAAAAAAAAAAACAAACAAAAAAAAATTAGCTAACCCTTCTTCCCCAAAAGAAAGAACAGAGTTATGTTAATCATAACCATCTTATTCTTCTAGACATTAAATGCTTTCAGGCCCTTGGAAGCATTTCTGTCCTCTTTAGGACATGGAGTTATTCTGAGGTTCTTTTTGCTTTTTACTTTCTTTTTTTTTTTTTTTTTCCTCAAAATGGTTGGTCTGGGTACTAATGAATTTTGGTGAGAAGTGCCCAGGTGATATATATTGTGAAATTCATCAGCAGACACTGATAAAGTACAAAATCTGCAGGGCAGGTATGGATTGCTGCTGAGGGAGAGGATGCTGTCAGTAAGTCTTGTATACCCATTTACACAGCAGACTGGGTTTTGTCTAAACAGTTCCTCCTAGCTTTGTGCAGGAAACACAGGTAACAGCAGTACTAGGCTCCCAGATTACATACATCTCCTTTCCCTCAGAAGGTCAGTCTGCCTTCAGAATAAAAAAAATTAAAACCAAGCAAATAAATAGCCCCCACCCCCCAAAAAAACCCACCCCAAAATAAAAACCCACCACCACCAAAACAAACTACGGAAAAGGCCTTGGGCCCTAGCTAGATATTTCATTAAAAAGAAAACTGGTCTTGCATGTGTTCTGCTTAAAACCTCCCAAAGGACAAATCTGTCAGAGTATGTCTACATAGTTAGGAGCACCCAATAACACAACTCTTCCTCCCACTCTCCGAGACGGCCTGACACGAGCCAGCTCCAATCCAGAAGCTGTGTAAATATGCTAGCGTAGTGCCAAGCCTGAGCTAACACAGGTTGTGTCTCAACAGGCCTTATTAGCTCAGGCTCATTACTATAATAACATGGCTGTGTGGCTGCTGCACTGCAGCTGCCTCTCTCTGCCTGCCTTACCATGAGCAAGGAGCTGAAGTATCTGCTCCTGACCGTGTAGACATGCCGTCAGCATGTTCCTCCTCTTCTGCCTGGAGATTGTGTCATTTGATTTAAAACCAGCAGCTGCTCCTCTCAAAAGAAAAAGAACAAAAAAAAACACCAAAAAAAAAACAAAAAAAAAAACAAAAAAAAAAAAAAAAAAAGCCCAAACCAAAACAATTCTACTGGCAGAAAAGGACATTTTAAAAATAGCATGTTTGTGAAAGGTTGTGGAGGGCTGAATGCCTCTAGCAGGCCAGTGCTAGATCATGCCTGTTAAGACGTACTGGTGTTTTTTCCCAAGTAGAAAGCCCAACCTGAGGCAAGGATCATCTAGGTAAAGAACATCGAGTTTCCTCTTCTCTCACCCGTAACAGAGAAGATGCAAGAGTAAATTACACACTTAGCACTGGTAGAGGCCTACAAAAATGCAGCAATCTGCTTTCAATAAAAGGTGAAAAATTCATCCTTCTCATTTCTATAAATGGACAAGTGTATTTCCCCAGCTTTTACTGAGTGGACACAAGTCATCTGCAGTTACCCTCAACTACACTGTTGGACAGACATCCTACTTTTAGCTGGATGGCACAGTGATATCTGCATGGACCCATAGCTAACTTCAAAGAATGCAACAAGAACGGCAATATTGCTTTTTAAATCTTAATGGTAGAAGGGGACAGCATAAGAATGGTAGTTCAGATAGTAATATCCTACTAAATAAGTACTCAGACTGAAAAAAATCTCAGGCAAAGTTCCTATAGACCACAATGGGGGAAGATACTACTGGGAATCTACCCCTTCCACACGATCCCTGTAGCTGTAATTCTTTGGTGTGTAAGTAAGTACAAGAGCAGAAGCAACACACAAATATGTGACAAAAACCTTCTTCTAAGCCTACACCTAAACATGCACACACGTGCAGAAAAGTATTGCCAATCAATTTTTTTTCATGATTTATTTAATACATTATTTTTTGTTTTAGCTTTAACTGACATTTTTAAATGTTCCTTCCTAATGATAAAGCTGGGAAACTGTCACTTCTGTGTACTCAAAACTGATAGTCTCACACAGAGATAACAACCTCAGGCCAAGGGAGGGTTTGCAATAATGAATCTTTGCATATTGCCATGAAAATGTGGTACTACCAAGGGATCTCTTCTTAACTAGCAGGGAGAACAACTCACCTGAGTAAAAGTTGGAGAGATTTCATTCAATCACATGCATTTGGTTCTCTTCATGAATAACTTAATTTTTAATTGTAAAATTTTAAATATTCTTCCCATCTTTCAAGAAAATGTACATGCTTACATTTTGAGACACATTTTGGTATGCAATACTACTCAGGTTGCAAGATTTTAATTTTGATTAAACAAACTGGTTGTGATTATTAGAATGGGGAAATCCTCTCAGTCAGTTCAATAATTAAGAAGTCTACACGTCTGTCAGTAAAGTACTTACCAAACCTCCAATGTACTTTATCTGTTCTTACCCAACTGTTTCCATAAACCAAGTTTCTAGTTGTTAGTGAACTATGCTGCAATGTTCAGCACACTCTTCTGGTATTAAGTTGATAAAAACACTTTAGTTTTCCATTTTAGGTGATTTAAAGTGGTATAAAATGGTTCAAAGACTGGAGGCTCAAACCATTATGAACTTGGAATCATAGAACCATAGAATCATTAAGGTTTCAGAAGACCTGTAGGACCATCAAATCCAAATGTCAATCTAATACCACCATGCCAACTAAACCATGTCCTAAAATGTCATGTAGATATATTTTTTTAACACCTCCAGGGATGGTAACTTCTACCAGTATCCTAGGTTGTTGAGACACTCTAAGAGGCTTTTAAGTAAAACCAGCCAGATTTATCATAAAAAAGACCAAATTTGACATAAACTTTTTACGATGTTGTGTAGACCTTTCAAGTTTTCTTTAGAAAGAATATTTGCTAAATTCTCAAATTCTATGAAAGATTTCAGGGCTAAAGCAAGAGACTATTAAAAGCATCATCTGACGTCCATATAACTTAAAAAAGTTTATTCTGTGTGAGTAAAGAAAGATTGTGAAAACCTTATCAGAATGGTCATGTTATATTTCAGTATTTCACATGGAATTTCAAAGCTGTTGACTTATGTATTTTTCCCAGCCAACACATAACCAATAACCAGAGACTGAAGTCACTGTTAAAGCAAGGAACTGAATGTGATAATCTTGGTCAATATCTTGAACTGCTTTTAAGAAAATGGGAATGATATTTTAGGCAGTTAAGTATATATGGACTGAAGAATCCTGCTTCAGAAGTTTTATGGCATGAAAAGAAGGAAATACTGAAAATCAGCTTGGTTTTTCCTTCCCAACTTGCTACTGTTTACATAAAGCTTAGTGAGATGCAATTTACTCCCAAGGAGTTAATTTATACTTTCTGTGAATAAATATCAAACACACAAACATCTTCTCTGAGGCAAGATTAATCATGTAATTCTTTTTAAAATGCTGTATCATTTGAAGTATGTATTTCATAGCAGCTTGGTTAAACTTGCCTGAATTCGAAAGGGTATAAATAAAAACAAGGCCTAGGATGTTCTTATTTTTCTCTTTCAGTTCTCTCTGAGCACTGAGTAAATGTTATAAACCTGGCTCAAATTTGGCATCTTGGAAACATGAGTGAGGGTTTCAAAAGTCCTGTGCAGAGGGGGATGTTCAACTGCCATTGAAAGAACTCCCCTTGGTATTCTTGAAAATCCCACCCCTAAACCTTTATTAAGCATCCCTTGAAAGAGATTTTTGCTTGAAGCCATAAATCTTCCCATCAGATATGCAGGGCAAATCACCAATTAACAGGAGACATGAAGGATTTTCTTGATTACAATTTGGACATGTATTTCTCTGGAGAGCTGCTTTTGTTCAAAACCATCCTGTCTCCTCCATGTTTGAGAAGAGAGTGTGTTTCACAGTCAAAAACTGGACAATTTTGTTGCAATAGAAATATGGCTTTGTATAGCCTAAAATGTTTTCTTGAGATGAATTGATCACAATATGTGATATTGTTTTGAGACATTCTGCTTTTGTGTGACACAATGGCATTTGATCCAAATCTAAGCTAATCATCAGGGGATTTTTGGTTCTTGGCTATGCCACATCCTAAGCAGGTAGAAGCTTGAGGTGACAACCCACTGCCTGAGAGCAGGTGTGGGAGACATGCCTCTCACTTTTCAGATATGTATGAAAACCTGGAGTCCTTCTGTTTTCTTCTACAGTATCTTAATGATTCATCATACCTTTGATTATCCACATCATTTAGGCAAGGAGCATGACATAATTATCTTTGAAATCTTTTTTGCCCTCATGTGGACTGCAGTTGTTTCTACTTTCTTTGTTTGGATTTAGTTTTTAAACAACATATTAACTAGAGGAAACAGTTTGATCAGTAATTAGAGTTTCTACCAGTGAAATGATTTCTTACTTACCGTGTACAGTCACTAAAACTTGACATCTTCAAGAAATAGCACATTCTTTTATTACCCATTGGATTCAGGATATGGATTTAACACTGTTTTCTAATTTAAACATTGGAGACTGAAGTAAGCACACACTGAAAAACCCATCTTACAGAGGGGAATCTTGGCACACAAAAATACACAGATTGTTGCAGATTGTTGTTAAATTTAACAATTTAATTAAAAGTATAGCAATCCTGTAATATCCTGGCCTAAATGCTCCTGTAGTTGATATGGCACTTTACATAGAGCATAGGTCTCAGCTCTTAAAAAGAAAAAAAAAAAAAAAAAAGCTGTCTAAGTAAAGAGTAAACTGAAGCAGATCCAGGGATGGCAGCCACCTCTGTGGTACAGCAGTCTCACCATCAAACACATGCTAACAGCAACAGGCAGAAAGGAAAACTGAAAGGCCATCTTTCCAGTGCCCTGCAGCTGCACAGGTGACAAACCCTTCAGTCTGACAGTGATTCCATAACCATAAAGTTAAATCCAGGTCCATATACTAAGTAACAACAAAATTTTGATGTTCTTTCCATTAATTCTTCAAATATTTGCTGTCAAACACACTGCCATGTCCAAATGAGAGCACAACAGTGCTGCTTCATGAGGCTTGAGGTCACATCTTCTGGAGTAATGTGAAAATCTTATTCCTGTCCTTTCCTGGACAAACTGGGAACTTGTATTAATACCCACAAGAGAAAAAAAAAAAAAAAAAAAAAAAAGGCATATAAACTTTTCAGTGCCAATCTGTTAACAAGTTTAGACACATGAAATCTATTTCTACAGTAGAAATTAGATACCAGCTTCTGGAACTGATATTGACAAACTATTGTTATCATCATCATCTTGAGACCTCTCATATAAATAGAAGGATTGGACCAGATGACCCTTGAGGTCCCTTCCAGCCTGACGTTCTATGATTCTATTATTATTATTATTATTATCATCATCATCATCAACCAATCATACCATGGTCCTGAAGAGTCAAAGGAAGAAGTGAAATCTTCATTTTTTGATCCCCACAAATTAAGAGAAAGTGTTTTTCTGGAAGTGTTAAGCAACTACAACTGTGTCTTACAGAGCTCAGGGGTTAGGGGGGGAATTTAAATGGCTTTTATAGATTATAATTTTTAATCAAAAGGCCTTGTCTATCTTAGATGCTACAAATCATGTAACTGATACTAAACACTATATTATCTCACAGATGAGGATGGGTATTCTGAAGATTTTATATACTGCAACTAATATAAAAAGTTTTATTTGTGTCTGCAACTATAACCATGCCACAACACGCACAAGATTCTTTTCTGCTCTATTGAAGAAAATTAACATAGATCCAAAACATGATAGTCTATACCAACAAAATGGCAATGAGTTACTTCTTTGACACCTCTTCAATTTGTGGTTTATAAACTATAAAACAAGTTGATTACACTCATGTTCCTAATTATAAAAGTTAAAGGAATTTTCCTATCTTTCAATGAATTAATGTTTTCACTTGATTACAAGTACGATTGGACAAGTCCTTTAATGAAATATGTGGCACACTTGTATTAAATACAATCACACATTGCTCAGCGAGGTTGCCAATTAAGTGAAACAAATACAACTCCTCAAAGGTTTCCATGAAATAAGTAATTATTTTCTAGTATGCAGCTTCATAGACTACAAAGAATAAATCACATAAAATAAAGGCAAGACACTAACAATCCAATTTCATGCAAAATTCCAACTCCTGAAAGGTCTGAAGCCCCAGGCACTTAGAATTTACTGTTCTCATTCAAAGAAATGCTTTGCAGACCTAAATGAATATTTTAGGGTTTTTTTCTTTGAGTCAAATGATCCATCTGTTTACTAAAACAATTCACTGCAAATCCAAAGAGGTCATTTCAGGGTAAAACCTCCATCTTAGCAAAGGGTAAACCAAACAGGGTGTCAAGTTGAACTATTTGAAGTATAAGGTGACATCAGATAATGTTTGATGATGGTCAGATTGTATTATCTTTCTGCTGCAGCACTTTTAAGACTGGGATATAAGGAATCATTTTCATGGAAGGTGTAACAACAAAGGTTTATATTTCTATTTCATTATCCTAGTTTTACACTGTCAAGTAGTGTTGATAACAAATTTTATATGCAAGAATGTATATACTCTCCAGCTGACTAAACAAATTACAGCCACATCATCAGACAAAGAAGGGTTTGTCAGAAGGTTATGAATTTCTAAGTTAAATCAATGCAATAGGTATATGCCAGACAATGTTTCTCATCTTCTTCCATTTTAGAGTTAGAGATTCCATTTATTTAAAATCCCTAATTTGCAGTAAAGTTGGAATGCTTTGATGTGGGACTTGGTGGCAGGGGCAAAAGAGTAAAACCCATATAAAATATGTTCTTGTGGAATCAGCACACTAAGTATGAAAATGTTTGTCTGAAAAAAAGCTGCACCATATTACCTAAATTTAACATTACCAAAATTTTAGTGGTGTTTGTTTTTCAATACTTCTTCCACTAAACTCAAGGGAGAATTTATTGTCCCTTTGAATTTATTATAATTTCAAAATTACAATCTTTTTTTGCTTCCTGAAATAGAAAAACAATCGAGAAGTTGCCATGATTCTTCAAATGTTATCACCAGTTTCAAGAATTAACAGAATGCATAGAAAATAAGAGCTTTTCTCAGTGAGGTGATTCCATCCACTGGTTGGGTTTTTTTCCACCCTATTCCATGCATAGGGAACAGGCAGATGGAAATGCTGTATTTATGTCTCTGCAGATGTGGAGGAAACTGCATTAAGCAAACAAGCTTGTGTCTTCCACCTCACAACCTGTGCCTGTTTCTGACCTCTTGCTGCATGATTGGTTTAGACTCAGTCTCATGACTTTTCATACACCTGAAGTTAGGCAAGATAAACATCATCTTTAAATGTAACACTAGAGGTCCACCTGAGTGAAGGACCTTGTTCTGTTTGGAAAAAGATGCTCACACAAAGGCATCTTCAATATGTAGCTTCAGATGTATTTAATTCAGGTCTTTGAGCTGGGAGTCTGCTGTAGACAGTCTGTGAGGAAACAGTGAAACTTCTAAGAGCTCTGAATCCAAGTGCTTCACCTGAACCATCAGTCATCTGATTGAATCACCTGAATCAATCAGTTGCCTTGATGATTTAAAAAAAAATTCTAAATCAGCCATTTGCATACAATTAATTAAGAACTGAGGTGGCTGTAAGAACAGGACAGATTAATGTCACTGCAGTTTCCTTTAACACCATTACATTTCTCCTATTCTTATGCAATGACAAAAAACTAAGCACAGCTGTATTTCCCTGCCTAGTGGTTTTGCAGCACAGGAGGAAATTGCTCAAGCCACAGTAAAGAACTTCTACTGAGTCTTACATATGCACAATGTATGTGCTTCTCTCTTGGTCCTCTTTGTCATTTACCCGTTCTTGCATTCAGAAAGAAGCCATAATAAATTCTCTGTGTAAATAAAATCTTGTCCTAATGTCTGTATGAGAGGTCTTGACTTCCTCTTAATATCTCTTTAAATAAAGTGCTTAATAAAACTTGCTTTAAGGTGGCTGACTCCTTGATGTTGAATATCATAATCAACAGAAAAAAATCTTCTCATGTTTTTCTATAAAAATGCATCATTTCTTGGCTTATACAAATTAAAGTGTCATTGTGCACAAGTTGCACCAACAGTCTAATAAAACAAACAGTGCACATGAAGGTATTATTCATTGCTCCAGAAAAAAAAAAAAAATTCTAAGATGACTTGTTATTTCCAGCACCCTGGAACTGCAGGTGTTCTGTTATCAGGGACAACACTGCTTTTTCTTGTGCCCCATTTTGGAAGATGCATTTTCCTTTGAAATTTGTGATGATGGCAGAGAAATTATAGTGAATTTATGTAAAATATAAGCATAAAAATCTTATTCGCCAAACATGCTAAACATAGTTACTAAGCAGGTGAAGAATAGTAAGTCTGACTATTCTCAAATGGAAACCAAGAGAGTTCCCAGTGTTCTGTCATGTTCTGTACAGTCTGTATGAAAAGTGATAATGGTGACAAAAAGTTGCCACTTCCTTTACTCTGTTTTCTTATCTCACTTCAGTTCTAACACTGAAGCAAATGTTTAATCTTTACTGCTTGTTTTCAAAGCCACAGATAAACTCTTCCAAAGCTCATTAGATAAAAGGGTGGAAACTTTGATATGAAAACATTAGTGTTGCTGTCTTTCTGTTTCTCCTTTCAAATCATAGGCTTCTTTTATACTACTTTTGAGATTATTATACACAGAGGCTAGAGGTAAAACACCAATATTACATAGATTTATTATCTCATAAGAAAACAGATGCCGTCTTTAAAATTCTTTAAAGAGTACAGGTGCTTCATATTAATAAAATTCTTTTTTGCTTTGAGTCAATTGAGGGGCTTATCTGTTCATGTGCTTTTCAAATAAATTACTGCTAATCATGTTTGAGAGCATGTTTTAGAGTTTTTAGACTGTTTATGTTGTCCCAGAAATGGGGTCCATTACCTGGTGTGCAAAAACCAATCCACACACAGAGTCGAGATGGTTGCTTTAATATCCAGTTCTGTGCAGAAAGGGAAGCAGGGTGGTATTCCACCAAAGGAAGCTCAATTTCCAAAAATGTCAGTGCTACTTTTATAGCCAAAATCGTGAGAAAGAACTTTTATCTCTAACATTATGCTATCATTTGCACCCATGACTGGTTAATCAATTCCTTGCTTCCATTTAAAGTGGCAATGCTCAAAAATTTCACTGCACATGCTCAGAGAGTAAGGGTCTCTTTGTTAGTAGGGGTCCCTCTCGCCTGCGGGTGTGTATTTTAGTATGCTAATAGCTCATTAATATATTAATGGCATGTTAATACAGTGAATCCAATTACTCAAATGTTTTTTTCCACCCAGTGCTCAAGGCTGAAACCAAGATGAGTTGTGGGGAGTTGTGGGGAATGTTCTTTCCTATCCCTTTCATCTGTCTTGAAGGTGTCTTGCAGGCCTGTCTCAAGGCTGGGCTCTTGACTACTTGGGATTTTTTTCTCTCTAATTGGAATCTAGTTTTCTCCAATTTTTGCTGTTTCACTCTTATGTGAGCCCTAATTCTGCATGTCTTTTTTTTTTTTTTTTTTCTCTTTTATATGATTTTTCCTGGAATATGATTTTTCCTTACAGTTTTAGTAATTTCAATTTATAACTGACATCAGTTATAGGTATTGTACCGTTTCAAAACTATCATAAGTATCATACCCCAATAGCTATAGCACATCTGGATCACATTCAGCCTGATTCATAATCATTGCCACCTACTGTACTTCAGCAACCAAGCATAAGAGCATGTTGTTACTAGTCTGTGCAGACTACACTTGCATTACACAATAAATATTTCTGAAGTGGGTATCAAAGCCTTACCTGCTGGATGATCACTGTAGATTTATGTATAAAGAATATATTGCAAGATTGTAGCCCATGATAATATATATCCAGACCTAGTCCACTTTCTTATGGGAGTAGGATGTTAGCAGGAGGAAGAGGTAGAAGAATGAAAAATATTTTTTCCATTTCCCATTTGGAAAGACAGTTTTTAACTGGGGGGGGACACAACAGGAAACACATTGATTTGTATTAAAAAAAAAATCAAACCTTTTTTGACTTAAAACATAGAGGCTCAGGTGAAGTACAGTTCCAGTGAGTTTCAAGCCTGTTATTTTTCAGTATCACCAATAAAATTAATTGAAGAATAGAAAGATAATCAAGCTAATCCTACTAAAAATCTTTGCAAGTGGTAAAGACCACAATGGAAAAGATAAGGTGTGACTTGGCTATATTGCAAAGTATAGCCATACAAAGTGTCACTGATAGAAGGGAGAAGGAGAGGGCAAAAGGAATCAGAAAACTTGGCCATGAATTTCACACAATGACATTATTCTACCAGAAGGAGATTAAGGGGAAGAGAGAGGGAGGGGGAACAGTGCAAATACTGAAGACAGTTTGGATGGAATATATTGAAGGAAACCAGTGAACAGTCAGACACAGAAGCTGAGAAAAAGTGACAGCGATCCTCTAATGAGAAGTGGAAAGGGTTAGAATAGATTCAGCAAGTCTAGCAACATAGCAATAACCCTGAGAAACCTAATGACATTTGGGGCCTTAAACAAGGCCTCATATCTAGTCTGCTATCAAGGTAAGTGAAGTCTTTTGCAAAGGCACTGCTTGAGTTCTTATTCCAGTGTTATGACACTTACTCCATGTTCATCAAAAGACTGCAATGTTGAGAGAAGGACTGGGTTATGCATTAAATATCTGACTAGAAAAAAAAAATCCTCTGAGGAGACAGGAGTTCCTATCCCTTTCTGAATACTCCCCTCCTTATTTTCTTTGACAGGAGTCAAAATGTTCAGTGTTTGACAGGGACTGGGGCCATAAGAACTGTCTCAAGTCATCACTGTCTTTAATTTTTTTTTTTCTCTCTGCTGCCTATCTCATAAAATATGATTTCCCAAACCCAGACAGCCACACCTCTTCTTCAATCAAATTATTCCTAGAGACTCACAAGTGTCACATCAACCAATCCAGCACCTCATTATAAAACAGGGGGTGAATCATTGGGAAAAGAAAGCAAGCACAATAAAAAAATGTAAATAGCATTACTTCTTGGTTACCAGGTGTATCTTATCTTATATCTCTCTGTCTCCCAGGCTGTAAATTCCTTAGGGGTAAGGGCTGATTTAACAAGTGCTTTGTCAGGTGTTTATCAAAGCATCATGCATGTGTTCTAGCACAGTGGCAAATACTTCTCAAAGTTACTTTTCAGCTATTGTACACTGGCTTATGCATTGCTACTCTGGGATTAATACATGTGACATGATTTGTGTTTTGCAAGAGAAGAACAAAAATCAAGATATTTGGATTTCATTGTCACCTTTCTAGGACAAAAACCTCAGAAACCAGTGCCAAACCTAATGTCTAATATGACTGCAGCACAAGGATTCATGAGTAAAATTAGCATTTAATTTGTCCAGTCTTAGTTTCTTTACGCTGAGATTTGCTGCTGCTGTGTTGAATTTCAGCATGCTGGTCCAATTACATGGATCTTACCAAACTGAATTGTCTTTAAAACAAATTGCAAAACAGATTTCTAAAAACTATCCTGAAGTCAGAATTTGCCACAGTTCTCTATATATTTAGCAATGCTATTTACCTATTAACTGACATCAGATATTCAAAGCATGTGTACTTCTATGTATGTCCATCCAATGTCTGTTTGTATGTATTCCTGCATAATCTTATGACTTTAAGTGTGCTCACTTCAAATGGTATCGATGTAATTTAAGCCAAATTCTTGGCATATTGGCAGTTTTTAACCTAGGCTTTCAAAGATTATCCCTTGAAGCAGAGGCATGTGGGTGAGCACTTGCTTTGCACTGCCTATCATGTATGTTTTACCTTCCACCTAAGAAGAGCTGATAGTAAAGGAGGAATCAGTTGGTTTTGCCTCTTCTGTAATTCTGATCTTTATACTTTCTATACATATTCCAAAATTACAGTGTAATACTTCTCTTTTTTTTTTTTTTTTCCAGTTTCCTAGTCTGCTTTTCCAGAAATCTCAGTGAATGAGCTAGACTGTATAAATAGAAAGATGTTTTCCCAGTGGCTTAATACATTAGATATGACAGTAAAAAAAGGGATAGTTTCAGGGCTGAGTTTAGACCTAGGAGATCAGTTTATGTTCTTAAACTCCAATCAAAATTTACATAATTCAACAAAAGTTGAATTATAATTTGCATATAAGCCTAATAGTCCACTACATGTTTCATACATGTTTTATTCCTTCAGGTAAAATAAGGCACATCCATATTAGGCCCACACGACAACAGGTTGTATGGTTTATATTCCAACAGTGAACAAGAGTAATATTTCACATTCAAGCTAACAAGACACAGGAGAGCTGTTCAACAACTCTTAACCTCTTATTTCTTGTGTGTTTGCACTGAGGTTGTCACAGACCAAGCAGCAGTGATATTAAGAACAGAGCTAAAACCAAAGTTTCAGTTAGCTAACAAGCAATGCCATGCTTGTCACTCTGCTTCCTTAGAGAAGAAATGGGTGTGCTATAGCATATTTTTTATTTCCATGTGGAACAAAATTACACTCACTTGTCATTTGTACCACCATTCTGTGGAGGGTCCTAGAAAGCAAGTACACAGCCATTTTTTAGTTCTAGAACACATGAATACCCTTTAAAGTAAAGTGCTAACAAGCACCAGAGGATGCACTACATACATTTTCCTTCCTAAATCTCAGGTTTTAGAGTATTAGTTCTTCTAGTGCGACATGATATAAAGAGTGACACTGCTAAGGGGAACTGCTACGTCCTACTGCTAGCCAAAAATAAGTGATCTGAAATTACCAATTACTTAAAAAAACCTGCTTTGGCACCAGCTGCAGGCTACTGAGAAAGAGTGTAAGTGTAACAAATGGCTTATTCTGTTTAAGTTTGGTTGGAGTTAATTCTCTTAGATGCTGCGTGTGAAAGATTTAGGCAGTTGTAAGGAGGGAAAGGAGAGTACCTCTCCTCTGGGCTAGGGGAACCTGGTTGGGGACTTAGTGTGGGGTGAAACAGTCAGGTTTTTTCCAGTAATTGCTATGGAAAAATAGGGACTCACTACAATGTATGTTTTGTTGTACATCCCCAGTGTGGATGTGGAAGGGGTAAAGCAAAGCTAGCATTTATTTACCAAGTATCCATGCCTGTAAATAATATTTTCAGCCCCTTAATAAATTCCAAGTCTCCAAGTACATGATAGACATATATCCATTTACTACAAGTCGAAACATTACACCTGATCTATAATCACAGGGAGGCTTATTTTTAAAAAACCTTCCATTTAGTATTGAAATAAAGACTTTGTTCCCTTTGAAATAAAAGAAGAGTAAAGACATCATGCTGAGGAAATTATGCAAATTAAACAGAGCCCACACAAACCAATTAGTTTCAAGATCAGAGGTGACATATTTTCTAACTAATACCAGTTTAAGCTTTTATTTATGAGCCTGTAAATAAACAAACCCTCACAGAAACATGTACAAAAGAAGACAGAGTATCTACGGAAGAGGACCAGGTTAATTTTCCACACCATTAATATATTAACAAATAATAACCTCTGAATAACAGTTTACTTATAAATTACCAAATTCCTATTACTGTCCCGTAGTCATGAGTTTACAGAGGATTTACAGACTAAAAATTTTCTAGGACCATGGACATAATGGCTAGACTCCTGGGGAGTCTCATAGCAGGCCCTTTGATTCAGAATATACTTGAGCAAGCATTCATTTGGTGGTTTTCCTTGTGTCCACAATAACACCACCTGCCTTAAAATGGCTGCTTTGAGTCAGCTCTCCCCCAGAGCAGTCAGCTAGTGCTCTCCAGTGCATTGCATGCTCTTAATAGTGATGTACTATTTCTTCCCAAATACCACAGCATCTATTCATTTGGGAATCTGCAGCAAGCTGGACCGAGGCCAGAGAGCCCCTGCTCCGACCGCTTCTGAATTGCTATCCACAAACCTCGTGTTTGCTGCACAATTTGTTAGAGGTGCATGGAAATTGTGCTCATGGTTTCATAAGGAACTTTGCAACTCTCTGGGTTTTTTCCTCTTTAGGAATCAAATAAAAAAAAACCAAAACCAAAACAACAACAACAAATCCCAAAGTATTAGGTTGCTGAATGGGACATGGTCTAATTTTGTCTTTACTACTAAAGTACATAATAAGTTCTATGAGAAGCCCTTAAAAAAGGAAAATTTAACTGTCTCAATCTTTACAAAAAACATTTCATGTTTTATTTTCTCTTTTTAACTGTTTTTTTTATCTGAAATGTTTTCATTTTGATAAATAATTATTACAAAGAAAAAAATGTTTGCTAAATATTAACTCTCATTTCACACATCAACATTTCTATTTTGTCTGATTACATTTCACGTTTGATTTTGCACCAGCTATCCCTGTTGGAAGGTTGTGCCAGCATTTTACTCCTCTGATGCATAAATGCCTTTTTCTAGTTCAGAAGTATATAGCCACTTCATGCCTTTCTAGAATTGTGGCAACTTCACCTTTATGTTTGATTGCTACATTCTCTTTCCTGGATGAATACCTCTTGGTGGAGATACAGGTTTGAGGAGAAAACCTCCCTCAGAACTGTTTCTGCACCATTGTTTACTTGTGCCATTTTGTGATTGATGTGTACACTCAGGTGGTTTTCCTTTATCATTTCACAATCCTGAGTTATCAAATCTGTGGTAGATAATCTAAGTCCCCTTCTTTATTGACCTTGTTCTTCACTTACTCAGTCCAACTTCAGTTTTCCTAGTTCTTATGGTCAATACTGCTTTCCCTAAAAAACATTCTGGTATCCTTCTGTAGTTATGATATCTCCAAATCTTACCATACATCATGTTCTCATACAAGGATGGTTAGGAAAACCAGCAATCCAGGGCAGGGCAGAGACACATATATGAAAGATTCCACTGTAATTTTACTTCAGGTTCAATATTTCTATAGTTCTCCCTTCAGCATCACCCTTTGAGCTGCTTAATCAATTCACTAATTTTATATTAGTTTCCATCTTCTGCAGTGTACTTCAAGTTTTGCTTATATAAAACAGAAAAAAATATGTACCCAAGTCAAAATGTCACTTTTCTCTCATCTCAAGGAATCAGTTGTCACAGAAAAAACATGAGATCTCATCATTTGTCTTCATTGTCATCAAGTACAGAAAATCTTGTTCCACTTTCCTTTTTTTTCCCCTCCCTTTCTCAGCTGTAAATATGCCTCTCATTTAACACCACTGTGATCACAGTGTTTTTCACAGTAAAAATCAATATGCCTGTCAACACAGTCTTTTTCCATCCACCATACTCTATAAACACAAACCATGCAAAAACAGTTTCTCTCCCATTTAGACCAAATAGTACCAGTGCACAGCTGTGAACATGCCAGGCAACTGTGAGGAACTGAAGAGCAGGACATCTCACACCTTGAGTTGTTGAGTTGTTCAGCTCCCTGCTGAACCTTTCCACACTGTCCCTGGCTTTCTACCATGATCTCCTTTCTATCCTATTTTCTGCCTCCTCCAGAGAAACCCAAGCCAGTATCTATCCCCTCCTGCTCCATCAGCACTTCTACAACACACTTGTCTTCACAGGAACCATGTTCCACATCTTCTGGATTTATCTACCATGTCTCCTCCTTCTGTACCCTCAACTACCAGTGAGGCTCCTCAGATTGCCTGAGGGGCAAATAGGAAAGCAGCTGTGGGGAGGGGGAAGCTCATGACCCTCACCAGAACTTAGTCTGCTTCTACACATGCTTTTGCCTGGATTTTTTTCCTGCTTTTGTCTCTTCCGTTTTCCAGGCATCAATGCTAACATTCATGGAACCTGGGAGTATATATATATATATATATATGTATAAGAAGGAAAAAAAAAAAAAAAAAAAAAAAAAAAAAAAGAAAAAAGCCTTGATAAGTCTCTTAGGTGTATTAAACAAGCTAAAAATGAAATATAAGATTATAAGATTCAGCTGAAGTATCCTTTTCAAATTTCATATTTCCTAGAAAGCTGCTTTTCTCTACCAGGTCCTCTTTAAGTCTTCAGTCAAAAACAGCATATCAAAGGGGATGGCCCTTAGAATTAGATCTTTTTTTTAGTATTCTTTACTCAAGCCAACTAAAAATAATTTTGAAGAAATTCAGCACAGAAGCAAACAGAAATAAACAGGGTAGATAACGAATCCCTCAAATGACTGCTATAACTGGAAGAGCAACACTAACATGACAAATTTTTCCCCCAAAAGGTTTGGGTTTTTTAATATGCTTCAGTATATTAAAGTATATATACCCAAGACACCTTGTGGTCTTTGTGGTGGTAGCTTCCGTAGCACAGCGCAACACTTAAAACTTCCTCAGAGGCCTGATCCTTTGGGAAACAAATAACCCATGTTTGCTTTCCCTGCCCGCATTTGTATTCCTGCGAAGGATGAGACTCCAGGAAAACCTCCAAAGCAAGGCCCCCACGCACACGCTGCCAGCGGCCTCTGCTTAAGGCCGGACGGAAGAGGCCGATGATTTTGGGGGTCCTCGGAGAGAGTTCCCACACTCGGGTGTCTGTCACCGGTGGTGCCAGTGAACCGTTACGCAAAGTCCCCCGAACACTTTGTCAGCCGGGATCCGGGAGGACAATGGCAAAGTTCAGCGCTGGGAAGAGATAGCGGGCTGATTGCACAATGCCAGGCTTTGTCTGCGGGGGCTTCTGTCGAGGGAGAGGGCTACTTAATCTCCCCACTTGCCCTGGGGATTCTAGCTGTTTTAATGTGTCCTTTTTGAGAGCCTGTGAACTGTAGAATATAGGCTGGTAACAACTTTCTTTAGGACTGCCTCAGCAGAACCAAAAGCTGCCAACACAGAATCCCGGCACAGTGGTGCTAATGAGCACAAAGACGACCTTTAGCTGTTTTTACAGCTACCGTGGCTGGGGTTTCATGTCACTCCTTGGTGAAGGAACTAATTCTTTGCCTTGTTTTATATGAGTCTGGATTCTATCACGCTGCAGAGGATGGCCTCTTCACCCATTTTTCGTTTTTTCCCCTCTTTTTTGAATAATAATAAAGCCTGATGCATCTTTAATGAACTGTGGGGCTTTCAGGGCTTTTCCCCTCCTTCTTACTATACAATGTAGATACACAAAGCATAAGTACCAGCTGATTAAAAAAAAAATAAAATTATTAATGATTTATATAGGGATGAGTAGCAAACTGAAATCCAAATCATTTAAATGTTTTTAAACAATCAGACTTGATGTCAGGGAAATTCCTGAAGTGAGAGAAGAATAATATCCTTTACTTTGGGACTGTTCTAGTTTTTGTATTTTTAGGAAATATTAATGTTTTAATTTAAGTAATTTGGGCCTTTGGCTGTTTATTATACATTATAAATGAAACTGTGCTGCAACTGAGAAAAACAGAACTGTAAAAATTATGTATTAAAATGGATACACAGTGCAAGCACAAAGACATAGACCCTAAAATGATAGGACACGATCAGAGATACCTTATAGAGGAATTAATTAACTTGAAGTAATTATAGGAGCCCTATGTATAAACATATGAACTTAAGGGCTTTTAATTGTCAAAAAATGTTTTCTTCATTAGCTACATGCCACATTACCTACATGTGGACTTTTTAAAAGTGTAAATCCTTCTCAGGTTAGGCTTTGTGAATGCTTGTCTCTGCATCAAATTGATGACTGCACTTGTCAATGAACTCATGACAGACCATATGAACATCTGTATTTGACATTTACCTCCTTCCCTCTAGTTATATACACAACATAGAAAATCTGCATGTGCATATATCCGTATTGGGACAAGAATATCCTTTTGTTTTCCTTTTATCCTTCTTCACTTCCCTTTTCCTTTCTACTTCACTTTGAATTTTTGCATTAAAAATTAAAAAGATACAGTGCAACTAAGGTTGAAGTGTTAATGAGATACTCAGGGCAAAGGACATATTCAAAAGCTTCAAGTTACTTGCTTTTTGCTGCAATAGCACAGGACAAAGCAGCACAGATGTTCTTTGTCAGTATATTTGTACTTCATATCAAATAATAAATGGACCATGAGTAACTGACTCTTGCATATGCAAGCCCAAAAACACAGCTGCATGGTTTGAAGCACCAGCATGCTGTTGTCTCTTTATGAATGAATGTACTTCATGGCCCCATGAGAAATCACAGATATTTACTCATATAACCAAATCAAAACCAGGCTGATCAGATTGAAGCCAGGAGAAATTCACATGGTAGTTAATCTGGAAGCACTAAATTTGCTTTTTAGTACTGTGGAGCTTTCTCTATTTAGAATAATTTGTGCACCGCTAACTTTTTATGTGCAAAGCTCTGCTGTGAAGAAAACCTGCTTTAACATACACTGATGCCTCTTGAGATTAGTCAGCAAGGTGAGAACTCATGCTGAGATGCTAGTTTTACACCTCAATGTCACAAACCAAATTCATGACCCTTTTAAGTAAATTGCTGCTCACTTTGCACATGATGGCAGAAGATGGTCAGTGAAGTCAATTAAATAGCGTGGTTTAAGGAAATAAAAAAATCAGGAATAAACTGTTTCATTCTAAGCTATACAAGAATCGTGGGTATTTAGGTATTTGGCAAAAAAACTATGGATGACATTTTACAGGCAAGGGGGTTTTGCTTGGCAACAAACATTTGCTGGAAACCAAAAGTTCATACAAACCCAGTAACTCAGTCCTGCTCTAGAAGTTCAGAAAAACAATTTTGCTCAAGAATTTCAAGGGAATTAAACCAACTTTTGCAGGGTCAGTATTCAAGGACTAGATTCAAGATTAGATTTTTCCTAGAAACTGTGACATCAATTCAAGCCAAAGCCTACTCTCGTGGTTTCCTATGGTGGTTTTTTTTTCCTATTTTTTTATTTTGAACCAGACCTGTTCTTATGGAGTGCAACTTACTGTCTAAGTTAACAATGGTGTTAATGATGCCAGCACGTAGTTAACCTCAATCCCAAACAAAACAGAACAAAACAACACAGACATTTGTGGTCTGTTTATGTTTAAAGAGGAAACACACAAACATGATCTAATGCAATGAACAACTAATGAAAAATATTACATTTATTTTCAAATTTTGCAGCCAAGTGTAGGTAATTAAATTTATGCAAAAGTTGTAGAATAAACTTGCAGAACAGGTGGGAAACACCTATTGTTTAGCTGCCATGTGGAATGAAGTCTGTAACAACTATAAACACAGTCAAATTTGCTTTGAATTGCTCTTATGGCACCAGGTTGGTTTATATCCCTCTGGAGCAAATGAACACCAGAAGCTGTGGTAGGTGTAGAAATCATCAAGTGACATGATGTTTCTAAAAGCAGGTTATACATCACTTGTATTTGCAGGCCCTGGTGCAGTGCAGCACAAATAAATATTTGGTGAGAGGACACTGAATGTGGCTGCAGCAAGGTCATGTTCACTGGCTGCCAGAGCACTCCCCCTGAGACATGGCAACTGGGCACAGATCAGAGTTATCCTTGGATTCCTGTGAGTTGTACCAGGATATAGACATCTCCATTACGGAAGGATAGAGATTTTGTTGATTTATGACATCATGTTTGATAGTCTTAGAGAAAGTCCACTTTGCATAGGAAAGATTAAGGGAAAAATCTATTTTTTCTGGCTTCAACAGATGTATGATTTCTGACCTAAAAAGCAAAGTGAGTTGGCCACATGAGATTGTGTTTGGATTATCAAGCAAAAAAGTGAAGAAACAGAGAAAGGGAAATTTATTACATGAAAGATACATCCACTTTTCTGAAGCTGAAATCCAAACAAAATTTTCCATGGCTTAGTTAAATGGGGAGCCGGTGCCTTTGTCTCACTGGGGATACAGGGAACCCCTAGGTGACTATAACTTGCATATCCCTGCATGAATGCACTCACACATCTGTATTTTTTTAGCTCAATACTGGTTGCCAAAACAAGTATTATCATTTCCACTAATAAATAAACAGCATTCTTAGGGCTAGTCAAATACAAACTTAATTTTACTGCCCTACCCTACTTGTATAGGGGAAAAAAAAAAAGAAAGAAAAAAAAAAAAAGGAAAAAAAAAAAGAAAAAAAAAGGTATTTTACTTTAGGCACATTATTTTTGTGTGATAGTGGAGTAATATAGTTTCCAGAAATTCTCTCGTATAGCTACAGCAGTATTTTGCTAATTTGTCCTAATAAACAACAGTCCCAATATTTGCTATATATTGTCTATATGAGGAAATGAATGCACTGTGAACTATCATATGAATTAAAGTATCCTTGCTGCTCAACAACCAATTCCTTGTATGGATGTACTGAGATCTAGATTCATCCACCTATTTTGGGGATATAACTGAAGTATCCAAGTTAGGAGCACAAGCCTCCTGCAGTTTTTCTGCTGCCAGTGAAAGATGCATTTGAGATTTCACTTATGTTCTAGAAGAATCTCTCTTTAGCTATTACCTGCAGAGAGGAAGCAAAATGGTCGCCTCATAATTTAAATACCAAATGTAAGGTGAGATGGATCCTGGTGTGTCTTCTGATACATGAAGCCAAATGAATGCAAGAAGGCATCTGTCATAGGTGTCCTCTATACTTTTTCTCTTTGTCCCCAGGTCAGCACTGACCAGGGGTTTGGTTCCATGACTGCCTGTGTTATTCTGGGTCTCTGTATAAAAAGAAGAGTTTTGTCTTCAGGGCTGTCAAATCAATACTTTCTTCACACGTTTTAAAAGTTCATGGTTTTCTAGTGGAAAGGAAAGAGTATAAATAAAGAAAATATAACTCACAGGCCCTTTCCCTCCCACTCCTACCCCAAAGGACATTAGTATGTTCTGTCTAGTCTCTTTCAGCTTTAATATTTCCTGCTACACTCAGTGAAAATTAAACAAAATCACTTTTACAAACATTTAAATGGAAAAGTATGGAGTTTTGTCATTTCCCTCCTTGTGTAGCACTAATTAACAAAGGCTTTTTTTGTGAAAGCAAAAAGCTTTCCTTTTTTAGAACTGGCATGCTCCTTCTTACTGATTCCCAACTGTGGTGGCACAATCCAGTATTTCTGAACAATGATGAGAACAGAAATAGATGGGATTCAATACAAGCATGAATAATAGCAACCAGAAACAGAGTGGTGACATAATCTGTCTTCTAAGCTGCCTTGAGATACAGTCAAGAAAACACCACATTGTAACTTGTATGTTGTGATCGCCTCTGATAGGTATCACCAAATAATTTTCAGGACAGATTTATCCACTCCAGTTAGCCATTTAAACAGTTCTGAATGAAAGCTGTGCTTACATTCTTGTGTCATATGTGCCTTCAGCTCCCACATCCTAATGATTATCAGCTGGTTATTTTCCCTCTTGTGCTCAAAAAAATGGAGCTTCTATACAGTTTCCCATGTGGTGGTTTCTGAAAACACACTAGGGAATGATATGCCATGTGAAAAACATATTGAAAAAACATGTTCAAGGGGGCAAAAGAGATGTATGGCTCTGCGAGCATAGAGAATCATTAATATGCAGAGAAATACAAGGAAAGTACCTGAATGTGATGTGAGGTTGTTAAGATTTCAAAACCGAAGTAGGAGGATTAATTCATATTCAACAGAACAAGCTGTGTTTTCCACTGATGTTTTGTTTTGTTTCCAACACCAAGGTGTAGGCATGTTTTATGAATACTAGAGTATCAGATTAATATATTTTTTTCAAGAGATATATTTTTGCATCCTTTTTTTTAAAATCAAATAAACTTATAATTCATTAAGAGTAAAACAATCTAACGCAGTAAAGATGCAAAGCACTCATTTAGAGATTGAATTTACAGTCCTCAAAGGGATATGACCCATTACAATTTGCTTATTATTATAGCTTTCAGGGGAACAAGAGAGGCATGGCTGTTAAAGCTGTGCCACGATTTATCACAGTCTTCTGTTTTCATTTGTTTGTGACTTTCTGAAAGAGTCTTTTTTTGGGCTGAGACCTCTATAATTGGTCTCAGCACAATGGAACTCCTCCTTACTCATCCCTCCCCCCCTCCTCTGCCTTCAATCTGTTCAGCATTTTTGTCTTAGTGGTGAGTGGAAAAAAATAGCACTTATTAGAGACTTTTTTCTGGCTTCACCATGATTCAAAAGCTGTCTAAAAAGAAACCAAGAGAATTTTTATTTGGCACAGTCGACAGCACAAGCTGCCCAGTTTAAAGGTGCAGTTGAAGTTATGCTTTCGAAGGATACTGGCAAAGTGCCCTAAAAGGCATTCTAGTTATTTTCACCACATGCAGGTAAAATCCTTCCAGTTCCTTCCTGCCTGCTGACCTATTGCCATGCCCACAACTCTCTAGAACATTTCCTATTGCCATTGCCAAAAAGAAACTACTAAAAGCACACAAAAGTCAATACAGCAGCAATATCAAATTAAGCACTGTGGGAGGAAAGGTGGCTTTAGGGCTGCTGCAATGTTTTGCAAGCTCTTTAAGTAAAAATATCTCCCCCTTCTTTCTGAGAGGTCTGCTCATGATTTTCATCTCCATTTTCTTTATAAGCAGCAACAAGTGGTACAGCTGACCTGTCCTCATCTCTTTTCCCTCTTCCCATTCCCTCTGATCTTTCTTCTCCCTTTTCCTCTACCCCTTTGTAAGATTTGCTACTGGGAGTTTATCTTTTTCACTTGAAATGCCATTCAATCTGGTTTTGTTCTGCCTCTAGTGTCAGTTCACTAGGGGTTGCTTGCAACTAATAGTAAAACCCTCCAAAAAACTGTGAAGCTCCATTGTATTGATAAAAAAGGCAACTAGAGCTCAAACCCCTGCCAGAATAAGAGCCATAAAAAAAAAGTGAGTCCAACCATACAGATTTAGCACAGGAACTTTATACCAGAAGTCAGTCTTGTCAGAAGCCTATGTCCAGATGGATGGGTAACTTTTTTTTGCACTCATAAGCATTCCCTAAGCTTGGTCTGCAATAACTGGAAACTCCTTGGAACGGTTCCTGAGTACAGGTGAGTGCAAGGTTTAGGACAAGAAGACATTGTTCTTAGTTGGGATTCATAGATATGATTTCATTGACTATAATTAATAGCTCTAATGTTTGATGTGGGTTCACACATTCATATTTGCTCCTCTTTTTTCCTTCACTTGGGTTTTGAGAAGTCATTTGGGCAACAGAAGGGCCCTGGAGTCTCCTTGAATGCTAGGTTCACATCAGTGAAATGCCCCTGATTTCACTCACATTCCTCCTCAGCTGGACGAGGAGGTCAAGGGGAGAAATAATCATGAGTAACCAGTGCTGTATTACTTGCACTTGATTAAATACACTGACACTATCATTAATCAAAGTTATGTTTTAATGGTATCTTCACAGTGGAATATATGATTAATGCTATTGATATCAGAAGAACAACCTTCTGTTATCTTGCAGCTACTTTATCTTCTTTCAAATGATTGGCAATTTGCATTTGAGGGTATCCTTGAGTGAATGAGGGCATGTGTGTTTATTCCTGACTTCTATGTATATTTACCCACGGTACAGATTTGCTTCTCTAGGTATGTGTGTCACATGTAATGTGTGCACAAGTTAATTTTGCTATTTACATATGTGAATCATCAGTGCCTGCTTTTAGAGTAGCTTGTCATACCATTCACTGCCACCCCCAGAAAGCCTGGGGCAGCTGAGTAACAGCACCCTGCAGCAGGAACTGGAAGACATTCTGCGTTAGAAAACTCCACTTGTCTGAAGGCACAAAACATGGGTGTGAGGAAAAGAGCATATTTGGCATGACATTGATTTATGGGGTGCAATGTACTACTTCTGCATACCAAACACAGAATGCAGGCTGGTGTGGAGATTAGGGGAAGTGAGGCCATACTTTATTTCTTATCCCCTTGAGAGCCTTACCCCTTAAGGATGGGGGATAAAGAAGTCTCTGTAAACACCTGTTTCCCAATTTTCCCTTTCTCCTTCTGCAATTTTGTCACAGCTAGGAAGAATCTAGCCCATATATTTATCCAATTTCTTTAAAAAATTAAAATTGCAATCCATAAGGAATGGGTTTAGCAAGCAAACAAATTACATTCCTAGACATTATCTAATGGGCCGCTGAGTTTCAAGGCTTTGTAATTCCAGTTTCTGTGTATACTACATACACTGCCTTCCCCTAAAGAAACTGACAGCATTTGTCTTGATTACTAAAAACAGATGTTTGTAGCATACCCATCATGTGTTAAAGCTATGTTGCATAAAAAATTGTGGAAGCTTCATCGCATGCACAGTTAGAGGTTTCCACTAGAGGGAGATCACTAGATAGCAGAAAAAACATTCTGTATACAAAAAGGATGACAGCAGCATGGTACTACCTTTCCCTAAACTGGCTTTTTTAGGTATGTTGCTTTTTAGGGATTCTTAAGTAACCAGGATCCACATATATGCTATTAAAAGCATTTGCATACTTATGCTAGAATTTATGGATTTCAATTACTTCAAAATTGTCTTCTGTATGAAATTTCTATACTGGAGCTCGGGATGTGATTAAGATAGCTTTTTATTTTGCTTTATATGTGTCATATAATTGAAAAATATACATAAATAATCAAGAAACACAGCTATGGAATCACAGCGATGTTTTCCTTTTTTCTGACCTCTAGCCATGGTATGAATATCTATATTTATACCATAAAAAGAACAATACCCCTAAAAGTAGTGGCACTGGCCTCCCTGTAATGACCCTGTTGGTTCATGGTGTTACAGTGACTGGTTATTACATGCCTAGAAACTGGAAACTGAGAATGAAACACTAACAATATAGAACTGGGATATTTAGCCAAACTAAACAAAATGAGTAAGAACACAGTATATATATCACAAAATGCATGTCTGTATAAAAACACACAGATTTCTTTCAATACATATGGTTCAAATGGATTTCATTATAATGTGCATGTAGTATTAGTATGGATGCTGCTTTGAAAAAGGCCTCAAATGGGCCATCACAAACACTGTTTACTCAGTGACAGTTTGTAGAAGACAGGGAATTCTTTCTATTCCATAGTTTTTACAAACATTATTGCAGCAGTTTAAAAAAAAAATAAAAAAAAGCTAGTTTTCCAACATAATTTGCCTGTTATATCTGACTACTTCAGAAAATAGTCTGAATCTTGCCCAGCTTGCATCTAGAGCAGCTATAGTTTTAAGGATAAAATTCCATTACTGGAAAAAGGAAGAAAAAAAATAATTGCTAGTTCCTTTCCCTGCTAAAAGAAATAATTTCTGACATTTCTAAAACATACGAGTTTCTGTATTCTTACCAAACAAAGCATATGTAGTCCAGGATCTGGCCCCTGAGACTGAATAGTAACAGAGATAAAAAAAAACAAAAAAAAAAACAAACAAAACCAAAACAGTAACTTTGTATTACTGTACTGTACTACTACTACTGTACTACAAAACTCTTTTCCTAATTTATTTTAAATACACTATTTCCTTTTATACAGTGCTACATAAGAAAACATGGGCAGTTAGTCCAGCTTGGAAACTGTGGTCTAATATTTTCAAGCACCAGTTGTTCCTAAATCTATTATCTAAAGATATTTTTGTGTTTTTACTTTCCATCTTTAAATGAGCAATTTTCATATAGTCTCCCACTTGTTTAATTTCATCCAACCCAAGCTGTTTTACCAGAACTGAAAACACAAGATGATTTTACTTTTCAAATTCTAATGTCTTAATGCTTTTTAACGTTTCAGTTGAAATATGCATATTATCACACAAACTAGAAGTAATACAGCAATCTAGATGATCTACCTATTGTTACTTGACTTCCTGTAAGAATATTACAGAACAGACTATTTCAGTTGGAAGGAATGATCAACTGGTCCAACTGCCTGACCAACTCAGAGCTGACCAAAATCTAAAGCGTGTTCTCTCAAGGATGTTTTCCAAAAGCCTCCTAAATACTGAAAAGCCTGAGGTATTGACCACCTCTCTAGGAAATCCATTCCAGTGTGAATCCATCCCCTGAGTAAAGAAATGCTGCCTAATGTCCCATCTAGACTTCTCCTCATACAGCTTAGAACCATTCCCACATGTCCTATGACTGGATCCCAGGGAGAGGAGATCACACCTTCCCCTCCACTTCTCCTTCTCAGGAAGCTGCAGAGAGCCATGAGGTAACTAACCCTTCAGCCTCCTTTTCTCTGAACTAGAATAGCACAAATTCCTCTGCCACTCCTCACAGAACATTCCTTTGAGCCCTTCCACCAGATTTGTTGACCTCTGAAAACATTCAAGGATCTTTTTAAGTTGTGGGGCCCAGAACTGCACACAGTACTCAAGGTGAGGCTGCAGAAAGGCCAAATACATCAGGGATAATTTCCTCTTTTGACTGGCTGGTGATGCAGTTTGATGCACCCCAGGATGGGGTTTGCCCCCATGGCTGCTGGGGCACACTGGTGCTTCATCTCGAGCCTGCTGTCAACCAGCACCCCAATCTCTTTCTGCAGGGCTGCTCTCCAGCCACTCCTCTCCCAGTTTATACTTGTGCCTGGCATTACTTCATCATAAGTAAAGAATCCATGGTTTGAACTTGTTATATTTCATTCCATTAACACAATCCATTGTAATTCCATTACACAATGCTTCAGTCTATCTAGATCTCTGCAAGGCTTCATGTCCTAGAGTCAACTGAATCTCCAAGTTTAGTATCATCAATAAAATGATGTTTTCTTCCTCACACTTCTTCAAGTTTCAGTAGACTAGGAACTCACTTCCCTGCACGGTGGACTACACCTCTCCAAATATCTCCAAATCCTTCTCCCTCTCCTTCCAAGATCCTTAGGAGAAGCACCACGCTTTTTCTACTAAGCACTGATGAGGAGAAAGAAAAAAAAAAAAAATAAATAAAATTCATTATCTAAGGATGTAAAATCCAAACTTGGCAAGGCACACTGCCTCAGAGTGCTATCAGATGGGTGATTAATAGCACCTTGTGTCCATAGCAATATCAGCTTCGCCCTCAAAATTACTTTGGAATGCAGCTGCTGCTCTTCTCTCTCAGAGGTACCAGAGTCTGACTTGCTCCTCTGCAAGGCACTGACTCAAGCCTGTCACAGGCATCAAACATGAGTGCCACTAATATGATTAGGGCACTCATGATGCTGCATTCAAAGAGTTCACTACTCCTCCTGTACCTCAGAGCAGCTATAGCTGCATGAAGGGCAGTGCATTTTCATGTAAATTCTTCAGGAAAGTACAGCAGCTGAGTTAAGTAGAGAAAACTCACTATGTATATAGAAGTGTTCTGCAGATACATTACCAGGAATACTCAGGAAGGGAAATGGCTAAAGTTTTATTAAACAAAGCCATGTGACATCAGTTGGGTTCACTTACTACTAAAGAGATGGATTTTTCAAAATACATGTCCCTCCTTGTCTCAATCGAGCAATAACATATGTTTAGCTAGCAATAGACTGCACTGATGTTTATGCTACTTGTGCCTTAGAAAGCTGATATTCAAGTGTTATTCTAGATGTTGATTTTTAAAGGTAAAAGCTCTTGTTTCTTAATAGCTCTTACTATGAAATATTTGGAAACTTTTTTGTATTATCAGTTGCAAATTTTATTTTATCATTTTAGAACTGTAAACTTAGAATTTCCTTGAAAATCAGAAATACTTTTTTTAAAAAAAATAAATCTTAAATACAATTTCTTACATCATATGAAAGCTTTAAAAAGAATGCCAAGGAGAGAAATGAAATGATTTATCCATCTAAAAGGTGACAGTTGCATTGTGAGAAAATTAACATGGATATATACAATGCAAAATCATTTTTACATCTATTTATGTTCACATGTACTTATATTTATATTCAGCCAGATGATTCATCAGGCATTTTCATTCTGTCAAGTGTGCTGGGAAACTTGAGATGCAAATAACCAAAGCACAGCTGAAAAAGGCATAGTTTTGTGCTGCCTGGCTATGATGGTGCACAGATATTGTTTTCTGTCCTTTGGGATATGCTGTCTTTAGAAGCATGGAATGTGTATATAGTCCATTTGGTTGATTCCTGAACATATTTATTCATAAATATGGAGTACTGGCATTACTGTACACTCACATATGTGTCTCTTTGCTTTGGATTATTGTGTATAGTACTATACTGTATCTTAAATACTTCAGAGAGCACAAAATACCCACAACAGGACACAGCAAGGTACAGGAGCATAAGGTATGAGTTTCAATATTTTGTCTTAGAAGGGGGGGTAAGTTAGCTTAACTTACCTAGTAGTTTTCATTGACCTTGTGCTAGGTGCTTATTCCCAAATATTTCAGCTCAAAGCTGACAAAGCTCTGTCAGTTGAAGAAGATTTATCCATGAGTCACTGCCTAACACCTCCCTGCTGGAAGTCAAGTTTCTCTACAGGTCCTCTCTAACCTGTTCAATGAAAATTAATTATTTCAGCTGAAGCAGTCACTTGCTTGTCTCTGTCACTCATTGATTTGAGAGCATTTGCAGGAGCAGCTGAACCAGCAGCTCGGGGGGAGCCATTCCCTCTGGCAAGGTGAAGCAAGGAAAAGAGAGGGAAGACCACGGGTGCTGGCTGAGGAAGATGTATGGGCAAATCCCACCAGATCAGGTAGATTCAGCTGTCACCAACAGCAGACTCTAAGACTAATGTAAAGGTTTAGAGTGACTATCCTTGCCTCTTTAGCAAGATGTCTGTATGGCATTCTGTAGGAAAGTAGACACCAGGTGTAAGCTGCCTTTGGAACAACCTGGCACAGTCTAAGTCACTAAAATGCCACATAAACACAGGAACACCGACTGCATTCTAAGACTGAGAACCATGAAATAAAAACCTAAGTTACTCAAAATAAAACAGCCACATAATTTTTACGACTTTTCTTGCAACCTACTCTTAACCTGTATCCCTGACTGAACTGCACTGTCAAGGCCTCACGTTCCAAGCATTTGAAGACACAGAATGATGGAAAACTGGTGCTTATTTGGCCATTATGTTAAAATGTTTTGCTTATTTCTCAATCAAGTCTGGTTTTAACCACTGTTCTATATGCTTCTATAAGGTGCCACCTTCCACATTTAGAGCTATTTAGTGAGGATAGTAACACAGTGTTATCAAATTTTTCCTTATTTTGATAGTTACTCTAAACAAACCAAGCTTATTATTATTTTTCCAGTAAGAAACACAGAACAGCTTGTTCGTTGCCTTTTTTTTTTTTTTTTTTTCAGTATCTTCTGATATACCACACATAAAAAAAGTTAAATATATAACTTCTATCCTGTAGTTTTGCATCTAAAATCCCAGTCTACATAAAATGTCACAGCCAGAAAGAGCCAGTTCACCAGGCTTTCAATCCACTTTAAATTCTGAAATATTCTTTTAAACTGGAAACATTTTTTCCCACTCATCTATTTTCTAAGGCTTCAATGGGGAGACTGGGTTATATAGAAACTAGAGTGATTATCTTTTTATGGAGTGGATCATTCTGCAGTTTAAACACAGAAGCACTGTTAGATACTGAGATCATTGAATAAATGGAAAAATACTGCCAATGTCAGTGGAATTTGAATTTCTACTTTCCCAGGGAGGAGTTAACAGCAACATTTTTTTTCTTTCACAATTTTTGTCCTTATTATGCTACATAAGAATGTTCACAGATTTATCAAAAAATATAAATAATTAATAGTGATGAAGGAAACTCACCATACACATACAAAATTTTACAATTTTACCTGCAGACCTATTGTAGACAATTAGCAATTATAAGCATTAGTAACACAGAATACTGTTTTTTGCTAGAGGTGTTATGCAGGCTGCAGCACTGGTAATTTTCTATAATTTATCCTGTTATGACCTCTGCTTTTATTTATGACAAAATTAATTCAGCATAGCATTTCTCTTCTTAGCTCTTTAAAATGGAAACTGTCATTCCTACCAGATTATCACATATAAAGTGATTTGATAATATGTACTAATTTCCAAAATAATTAGCTGAGACATAAAGGCTGTTTAAAATTAAGATGTCTCCATTTGATTCTGAATGAAACTCTCAAAATACACTGGATTTTTTTCCAATAAGTCAATCCTTATCCTCTAAGCCAATTGATCCAACCATTTGTCTTTTCCTTTAATAAAGTTGTAGTTCTGTTTTAGGCTCTTAGCTTCACAACTTTCAAAGGAAGCTGTGAAAATTCTAGACCACCAATAATATGTGGTCTCTTCTTCCCCCAACATTAAGAAAAAAGAACACCTGTATGACTTTTAAGCCACAACACTGAATCATTTGGCAAGACGCCAAACAGAACAGCATTGTTTTCATTTGCTATTCATTTCTCTGCTGCCAAAACACATTATACTGCTTTTTAAAAGTGTCATGCTGATTACCACTTCCAAAGGAAATTGCTTTTATACAGGTGACGTGCACTGCTTCATCACCTCTGTCAAAAATGAACACTTGCATTGTTACTTCTCTCCAAGGTTCTGAAACAAACAAAGACTTACAAAATTTGTCAAAAATATGACTAATATTACTGACTGCTAATGATTACTGACTAATATTAAGTGGCAGGTTTTGTTGCTATAGAATATAAGATAATAGAATGGCTTGGGTTAGAAGGGACTTTAAATATCATCTGGTTCCAGCCCCTCTGCATGGGCAGGGACACCTCCCACTAGACCCGGTTACTCAAAGCCCCATCCAACCTGGCCTTGAACACTTACAGAGAGGGGGCAGACACAATTTCTCTGGGCAACCTGTACCAGTGTCTCACCACGTGCACAGTAAAGAGTTTCTTCCTAATGGCCTCCTTCCTAAGTCCCTCCTCAGCTTCCCTGTAAGGTCCCCCTTCAGGTAGTCTCCCTGAAGCCTTCTCCATATTGAACAACTCCAATTCTCTCTGCCTGCCTTCATAGTAGGATTATTTTTTTGGCCCTCCTCTGGACTCGCTCCAGCAGTCCTTTTCCTTTCCAACAGTCCATGTCCTTTTTGGGGGCTCCAGACACAGTACTCCAGATGGGGTCTCACAAGAGCTGAGCAGAAGGGGAGAATCACCTCCCTTGATCTGCTTACCACAGTTCTTTTGATGCAGCCCAGGATACAGTCGGCTTTCTGGGCTGCAAGGTGTTGAGCTTTTCATCAACCAGAACACCCAAGTTCTTTGCCTCAGGACTGTTCTCATTCTATTCTCCACCCAGCCTGTATTTGTGCTCGTGATTGCTCTGACCCATGTGCAGGACCTTGTACTTGACTTTGTTGAGCATCATGAAGTTTGCTTATGCCCTCCTCTCAAGCCTGTCAAGGTCCTTCTGTTTCGCTTCCCTTCCCTCCAGCATGTTGACTGCACCACATCTTGGTGTCATCAGCAAACTTGCTGAGGGTGCACTCAATCCCACCATCCATGCCACCAGCAAAGATGTTAAACAGCACTGGTGCCGATACTCACCCCCCGAGGAATGCCCATCTTGTAAGCTAAAACTAAACAGCAGCTAAGCAGGTATCAATTATGTCATTTTCTAGTGAAAATTGTCTCAGACCCACAGTCTATGACTGACATCAACAGATACATGATCAGTACATTTCCAGTCAAGCCCAGGATGTTCCTTCAAAGGCCTTGAGCTGTACAATTTTATGATGAGTCACATTTCCAAAACTTCAGCACACGCTCCATTTATGTATACATAAATAAAGATTATTCAGGCATTTGTAGCTAGGCACCTACATAACTTGAAATTGAAGTACACCTGTGATTTTTTGGACTTGTTAGGATGGAATCTGCCCATCACCCTCCCAAATTACAGGGTATCTGCCTCTTGACTAAATGCTTAATGTTAAGAAGTGTCAATTGAATAAAATTAGAATACAGCATTTCAACAGTAATTTATACATTGTAGCTGTAAGTAATTTTCATTAGCAGAGTTAAATGAATCTCATAAAGCAGGTATAGCTTTCATGGTTACATTACTTCTTCTAGGTCAAGCAAAGAAAATGTCAGTGAAGAAATTACTATGATCTTTACAGCACCAAGAGGGATCTGTGATGAAGCATAAATAAGTTTAGTTGCAAAATGTAATGGAGATTTCAGCAGTTTATACAACACAGGCAACAGTGTGAAACAATGAGATCCTTTCAAAATTGACCCTATTTTGTTTACCTAAAAAACCCAAACAAAAACCTTACAAAAATGCATTGCTTGCATGGACTTATGAAAGCTTTTTCTGAATGCATATTTTATAGTATGAAACAAGAGAGAAAAACTGTGTAGTTTCTTAGTAGTCCAAAGTTGTTCACGATTCTTAGCAAGACTTTCAAAGTGTGAAGGCAAAATTATAAAATGGTGCCATAAAAAGCTGTCTTAAGTGTTTTACAAAATGAACAAAGTTATGATTCTTGCCCTAATTTAATCTTGTTTCTAATGGGGGAAAGGAAAATTAAGATTACAGAGAGAATTACGGTGTGGTCTTTTTGCCACAATGTTTCCTGCTGCCTAAACCACATTGTTGTAATATGTGAAAAACCATAACACTTATATTTTTCAGCAGGGATTTTAATAAGAGCCACAATTTGTATGTTCAGCACACAAAGCTGGAAAAGCAAAACAACAGAGTCTGATCAAATTAAAGTATTTTCATTTCTTCCTACTACAGTAAGTTGGCTCTTGAGTTTTAAGTCTCACTGCCACTGTTCTACTAATCAAAGTTCAGAACATACGCAGAGCCAAACAAAAACCACACCAAAACATCTGCCAGAGAAATTCCTGCAGATGCAAACTTTGCACAGTAATTTTGAAAAAGAAAGAAGTTGGTTATCTAAATTGTAATTGCATGTCAATTCCAACTGATGCTGAGGGAGCAAAACCTTAAGATACCCAAAATGAAAAGAAATAATGAATTACAGCCAGTCCTAAGAAGTATGTTAGAAATTCAACTTCAGGTCCTTGTGATTATTTTGATTAGTCTACAGTTATTCTGTAGATCTGTTATTATCCATCACTTATGTAATCAGCTTTAGTCACACCAAATCACTGATAAATTATTTCTCTTCATGAATTTTTTTGGGCAATAGGTACAGTTCTCACAATAATTTTCCATCTAACATTACAGATGTATAAGAAATCATGGAATTAAAATAAAAATTGGGGTGGTGAAATACTGCCACTGAGATTACTGACAAGCTGAAAATTGGATACATGGATTATTTAGTAGGCTATTTTCTATTTTACTAGTGTAATTCTGGAATGTATTTTTTCTATAAAAATATTTATGAAAATAAATTTTCATGTGTGTACATAGAGAAGCTGCACCATTAGACCTGTTTTGCCCTTATCTTTCCCACATAAAAACAAGTAAAAACTACACATACTAGAGTATTGTAGAAAAGTAGCTTAAACACAGTGGTAATGTTTGGGGTTTTTTTTTACTGAAATTCTCGTGTCACAGATTTCTTCAAGTGACAAATAGTTTCTATAAAAAATAGCTGGGAACACAATCCTGTTTAAAACAATAGTTTTGAGGAAACTACTTTTTTTTTTTTTTTTGTAAGTGTTATAAGGCAAACACAGGACACAGTCATAGTGTGGGGGGTTCAGATACAATTTTTCTAAAACACAGCATGCATCTAAATGTTTTCATCAGAACTGTTAAATTTCAGAGCCTGCCCTAAGGATTTTTCTTCTGGGACCTACGCAAACGTGGATACAGTCTCCACCTGATCTGTTCTTGGCCAGCTGTTCTCACAGAGCTTCAGACTAAGATAAAAGAAAACTCAAAGGAATAGAAGCTTTTGTAAGATTTCCACTCCTTAGGGTAGAAGCCTGCTAAGAGCAGTTTATGATATTTCCCAGCTGCCAAAGTAATAAGGAAAGCCTTGTAATAAGTAATTTAATATAATACAAACTAGTACCACCAGACTTCATTGATTTGATCAACATCAACTTTGTATTTCAAGAAAAAAAAGCTGAGTTTATTTTCTTCAAATATTTGTGTGCAACGATTCTACAAGATACACACTTTACAGAAAACATTTCACATTTTTTTTTTCCAGAATGCATCTGTTTTAATTAGCTGAATGTGATAATGGAACTGTGTCAGTTTTCAGGTTTCTAGCACTTAAACCAAATATTTTAGTTCACAAGGATAGAAGCTGCTCTGTGGGATATTTCTGTGGCAGGTGGCAGCCTGCTTTCTTTCAGCACACACCATGCATAAGAAAAAGAGAAAGCACTGAATAAATTCCAATTTGGCATGATTATGTGATGTGTGGCCTTATGTGCATGGAAAGTCTCACCTATTGGCACTTGCAATTTTAGTATCATGTAATTAAATTGATTTTTTTGTCAAGTCAGTTTTAAACTATGTCTTTGAAGTAAAAGGCCAGTGCATTAATCCACTGTGGTATTTATTATTTAAATACTAATCAAGAGGTCAATTAATGTTTTCATTGCTTTTGCAAATGAGTAATGGAGTACTGCTCAGAGCTCTTGGGAGAGTCTACTGTTAAACAGGAATCTGATTTCATTCCTTCTTTTCAAATGGCTCTAAATGTATTTATTATGCAGCTCTTACCTTCTATATACAGAGTGGAATGTTTCACTTGAACTCTAATCCCTCTACTGTACACCCAAAAGCACAAGCTTTAGCAGTAAAGAGTGTGATGAATACACAGCTGATTTCATTGTAAGAATGAAAGTCTCTCCATGTGCCAGACATGAACTAGGAAGTTAGTGTTTAATTCATATTTGAACAGAAGGGGAACTAAGTCTGCAAGGGATTATTAGCCACTTTGTTCATATTGCTTCATGTGTATGGTAAAATAGATTTTGGTATATATATTCTCAAATGTACTAAACACCAATATAAGCTCTATTTTGCTCTCTCATTATGCATAACATTATTTAATGCTTCTTGTATTAAAGCCAGACTTCCCCTTCCTTCATTCTATGGGAGTCAGATTGAACAGCTACTTCATCACAATCTACAACCAGACTGATAGAGTGATCATGATGTAACATGCCTCTCCTCATGGTTATCTGTTTCATTATAAACCCTGAAATTCTCCTGGCCCAAAAGCACACTGGCTATCTCAGCTAGGAGCAGAGAGGCCAAATGTCAGCATAGCAAAGGACTGCTTCAAGATCTTCATCCTAGCACAACCTTGCTCACTGTCTCTGGAATCTGTTAGTTTTCACTCTATTTCCTGTGCTCTGTTGTGTGAAGTGTAAAAATCAGATGGGGAGAAAGACACCGTCAGATCAGTTTCCATGGGCAATATATCACAAGCTGTTTTAATAAGTGATACTTACTTTCATCCTGCTGCTACATTTGGGAACAAGTTTGATTGTATGAGCTAAAATCTGATTTCACTACTGCCCCTAATGTTATACAAGCAAGGAAGAGATATAGATATGGCCTAGAACTTCTTTCATTCTTCTAACATTTTTCTTCAAGTTAGGTCTTCAGTATTATGTGGGCTAATTGGGCAATTATAGTTAATTTTTTATCTAAATGAATAACAATAAATAATGGCAAGCAAAATATGTTTCACTGTAACAGCTCAGTTTTTAAAACAGATTAAAATAAAGTTTAGCAGCTGTCACTACTATACTGATAAATAACACAAGAAGAGCAATACATACTTAGAAGAATGTTTGGGAAGCATTTTAAGAATTTTAGGCCCTGAGCATATAATTTTTATGTCAACAGAGAGGAGAGTAGGGCCAAAGCATAACCATTAAAAAAGAAAAGGAAAAAACCCACAAACACTGAAGAACAGGGAACATGACTGAGATCTGTACTTATACTGAAAGAAGACAGAAAATTTCCTCCATGTACTTTATGTTAAGCAAGCTCTTTTATTTAAGTAAAATTGCAGACTGCCTCCCTCTTCTTTGACCTTACTCATCTAATCCTCATCTCTGAGGTATGAAGTGAGAAGCAAGGTGCTGAAATGCAAACAGGAAAAATAAATGAGGAATATGTATGTCCATGTATTGCTGGGTCCTTCAAAGGGTCTCTAAAAGCAAATCTACCATAGAAATGCAGTATTACTGCTACTCATCAAGAGAGGCATGCACTCAAGGTAACCTAGTAGGTTTTCTATTCTGTGGCAAAGGTAGTTAATTGACAATTCTCCACATACATTTGAAGAAGAGTGCTCAATTATAGGATTTTCTGCCACCCTATAAAAGATGAACTGTACAACTGACTGTTTTTTTGCACCAGACACTTATCTGGAACTTAAGTGTTGAGGTCTACGGTTCTGTTGTCAGCCCTTATCTCCTTCATTGGCTCTTGCTCTTGACAATATAAAAACTGAAACTGACAATTTTTCCTTAGAAGTAGAATTTTTCACAGATTTTGAACTTTATATTTAAAGATTTCTTCTCAAAAAAACCCCAAACAAAATCACATTTATCTTATATTACAGTAACACTCAAAAGCTTACATTGAGCAGTTGCAATATGATGCTCTTAAAAAGGACAATTCCTGCTCCAGAGGCATTACAATTTTATATTTCTAACTGTTCTGCTTCTGAGTTTGCTGAGCACTTAGCTGTGATGCAAGCTGATGAATGAGGTTCAGAATATGACTACTGGTAATTAGCAGCTGTTAACAACTAAAAAGATGCATGTGGTACCAATGCTTCGATACCAACAGAGAGAAGAGCTTCCTACACGATGAGAGGTTATTCACAGGGCAGCAATGGTTCCCCAAGCAATTCTATTGTTGTTGGCACCCATACTGCAGGGACAAAGATCTCCCTGGCTGTGTGCAGGCACTAAGCCATCCTGACAGATGGCTTCTGTTGTGGGCAGAGCGTGTGTGTTGTATGCAATATGTTAGGGCAATGATGCCCACTTAGGACAAGTGAAGTGTCTGCCTTACCTTGATTTTCCACACTGTCGCTACCGACTCAGTTCTGAAGTCAATGCATTTTAAAATCCTCCTCATACAGAGGAGAGAGATCTTCAGTATTCCTGGACTTTGCAGAGAGCTTGAGAGGTAAGAAGGGTAACAGTAATGACAATCCCATCACCACCTTTCATCCTTCAGCTAGAATAATCCAGTGGTATGAGCCAAAATTTTTTTCATAGGCTTGCCAATGTTTCTAAATATGTCAACAGGGGGAGGAAACTCTGCTATAGTGCCTGTGCTTGAATGAAAAGCACATGTGCAATTGAATGTTTAGTGCTTTCAAGTGAGAGAACTTTTTGTGTAACTGCTGCTGTACTGTGGCAAAGTAGTTTTTTATACTGGAGGCATTTTAGCTAGTAATTCTTACCCAGTAAAAAAACCATTGCTTTGCTGAAAGCATTCCTCACATCACAGTATGTTTTATCATGAGGTTGATTCTTGACATTTTATCTATTACCTGCTTCAGAACAATGAATAACATAATGGTCCTGGAAAAAAGAATTAATAAAAAGACCCTAAAACTGAGAAAGAATAAGTTGTTTTCCTTAGAAGGATGACAATTTTAGTTTTCTTTCAAATTACATAGTAATTGTTCAGCGTCACTGGTGATGAATAATACATGACCATGTATTATACAACATGTGGCATGAGAACAAATGGCTTCCTGAATAGCCAGATCAATGAAGCCTGGTTTCCTAAAGATTTGCTTCTTGCCTCCTCTCCCATCATTTGTGTTGCCACAATTTGTTGCTCACTCATGTGCTCTACATTCTCTTCAGTACAGGGCAGTACCAGCAGTTCTCCCAGTCCTTGTGTACTCATTTCCCATCTCTCTCCTGTGCCTTCTATTTACCATTCTGGATATGTTGCCTGGCCAAGAGTTGGTCCATGCTTGTAGGCATTCTGCAGCCATGTCTCTGTAAATTTGTCAAGCATTCCAAAGAGAATAGGACTTTTGGAGAAAAAGTAGGATTTCTCTCCAATGTCAATTTTAGTTGACATTCAAATGCGCAAAGCAGGGCTGCAATCACAGATGTTTTGTTAAGTGCAGACAAATAAAGATTTTTGCCCTTAAATCTAGAACATTTTTTATGCGTTATCTTTTGAAGCAAGTACAGCACTCACTATTTGTTTTCTTTGCTACTTAACATGTCACATTATCATTTTATTGACTCCAAAATGTCTGATTATTATGGCTAATACTCTGTTCAGGAGCAGCCTCTGACCCTCTTCCTTCACTTTTCAACAGAGATTTACTACCGAAGTGCATAACAGTGTTAGGGAGGCTTCATGATTTCAATTATCATGCTTCTGCACATTTATTCTATTTTCATTACTTAATTGTGCTCTATAGAATAACTGTTCGTCATTTATCAAAATGTAATGTACTTGAAATAAATATTAACCTTGCATTTTGATTATGTTTAGTCCAATATGCAATATTTTTCAACCATCATTTGAAATAGAGTTTGCCTTCAGGAGTATGAATGAGAGGCTCTTTCCTATCAGTTGGAATTATATGTATCATGTATCAAGAAAAAATGGAAACAACTGTAATCAAGTTACATTCTGAAACACAACCTTCTCATGAACCCTCCTAGTTCATTGCTTGCAGAGCTTAGTTTTACTTACCTAGAAACTAAGAGGCAGTATTCTAGAGAGAGAATTAAAAGCTCCTTACTGTACACATTGCTGTGGTTGTAGCTTGTTGAAGTCAGTAAGGACAGAAGATGTTTTCTGATACTTGTTTCACTTAAGAAACTTATTCTTTGTTTGCATTGATTCATTCTGATATATGGTAGCAATATCATAAAAAATTCTAGTCACTGAGTTCCAAACAATGGTTATTTGGGAAGATTCATATATTTGCCTCACTATTTTATGTGATTAACTATAAAAAGCATGTCTTATATTTTTAATATAAATGGTCAGGCATTCTCCACCACTGTAACAGCTTCAATACTGAAACAAAATGTAAATCCATTCAGTCTGATACTTGAAGTAAAAATATTTGTTTCATCATTGATTTTTGTTTATGTTTACATAAACATCAATGGAAATTAATTTCTGTAACACAGTCATCTGTGAAATTCAACATGTTTTAATCCACAGCTTAATTTGTTTAGCATTTTGGACCAATAATGTGTGTACCTGTTTTGCAATAGAGGACATGTGAAAATTAACTACTCTCAAGCCTTATTCATCTTAGATATTCTTTATCTAGGTATTTCTAATTTTCCTCCCATATTTTTATTCTTTTGCCTAACCCCCCTGTATTTTAGAAGGAAGAAACCTAGTCTAACCCAAGATAAAAATGTTTTAAGTTACTATACCAGTTAAACAGATTGCTGAGCATTCATTCCTGTCTGGTCTTAAAGTTTATTGGAGGTGTAGAGAACTGGTAGATACAGAGTAAATGAGATGTTAATTGCTTGAATTGGTCTTATATTTACATGTATCTCACTAGAATTCCTACTGATTTAAACTTGACCTATTTCTACTAGTTTCCCTGTGAAGAAGAGGGGTGGAGTTAGGTGGAGGTCAGACCACAGCTGGATGGAATTCCAGGCATGAATCCATATAAACCTTTATAAGGCTTAAACCTTGCTTTGGGCAGTACTGAGTAAAGGACTGGCAATGAAAAGCAATACCCTTCGAATTGCTGGTCACTGTGAACTGAACCACATCTTCATAAACAATTGTGAATTCATTTGTAACTCTATAGTTTTGAATAATCAATATAAATGAGACCACAGCATTTAGTAACGTGCGTGCTGCATTTTATTGTGGAAAAATTCAAGACAGCACTTGGCAAAGATCAACAGGCCAAATTTAACTAAATTTACCCATGCCAAAGGGGGTCTTAAATGAGATTTGGATCCTGTGTGATTTAACTTTTGCCAAAATAATGCTTCATCTACTGGCACTTCATACAAGTAATAATGATTTCCCAAAGGTGTAAAAATTATATACTCGCATTCAGCATTCTAGCTTTTCAACTGCTTGAGAAAGAAAAGAAAGCCACAAGATTTCTTTTTATAAATCTTTGTATTCTTATTTTTAAATGGTAGATATTAATAGAACCCCTTCAATTCTTCACTCACTTGAATGCAACAGAAGGCTCTAGGAAGATAATTTAAGAACATGAATGCTATAAAGCTATCACATAAAATTCAGAGTATCCTGAATAGGGTTTTTTTAAGAGCTTTTTGATTTCCATCATATTACACTGAGAGCCACAGTGTGGCACAAAAAACCCCACCCAAAAATCTGCTTAATTTAAGATAAATAACAATCAAGGTAAATTTCTATCTATAAATAAGACCTTAGCTGAATACAACACGAATGCCACCTGGTACCTTTGGGTAACATAAAGCTGTGCTGTGCAGTTCACAGTGTAGACATACAATTAATACTATTTTAGTATTATATTCCCAGGCTTTCATTTGTTGATCACACTTTACAGGAAATTTGTTTCTGATTAATTTCTGTTCTTACTTGTAAATGAAAGGACACGTTGCAAATAAAACCAATTTCAGAATGACACAAAGTCTGTACAAGAAGCTATTACTTATTGCTTTTATTCTGTCTTTTTTTTCTTTCTCATTTTGATATTGTTCATTAAACTGTTTAGTTTCCTTGCTATTTCTTGTTTATGCCAAATAAAAGAGAAATAAAGTACATTTAAAATTGGTACTTGTGTTGAATGTAAGTACTTTAAATTATATAGAACTTATAGAAAATAATTTCTAGGTTAAGTTTTGAAGGCACGCTGGCCTAATTTTTTTTTGTCCTTAGGTGTGCTGAAAGACCCTTCAGTGTTAAAGCACCAAAGGATCATCTTCACTGAGACTATTTAAAAGAACATTTATGTGGTAATTCTGGTTTTGGTATTTAAAATGAAGACCAATAAATACTTAATATGCAAATATCCTTTTTTTAGAAAAAGATATTACTATGTTAATACAGTTAATGTTGTTCCTTGTACATTTTTATATTTTGATAAATAGCATTTATTCCGAATAACAATTTTGATAATAATGTAGAAAATACCTTAGCATCATGGATAACATACTTTACTTAATCTTTACTTATTATTCTCTGAACGCTCTTAATCAAGTAATACATTGTTTCAGAAAATAAAATAAAATACATTTTTGTTTTCATTTAGTAGCTAATATTAATACGATAGATTAACAGACTGCATTTTAAAGAAAAGTATCAGCTGTGGAGATTTTTTTTTCCATTAATTTCCCATGAAAATAGTGTTTGCTATGCTAATGGCAGCACATTTGAGGTAAATCTATTAATCTAATATCCTTGCCAGAACAAAAGAGAAAATCTGAAATAAAGGTTCTACTAGTAGATGTACAATAAAAACACCAAATAAGATTTCATTTCCCAAAAGAAGATATTTTCTACTTCACTGAAAACTATTTAAATGAGGTCTCATTAGCCTCAGTGGCTGGTGCTCAAGGTGTGCTGCTAGATTTGCTAACCTTTTGATTAAATCCCTAGGGGAGTCTGACCTAGTTCTTCTGTGCTGACCACCTAAAATATGTTTTAATGCTTACTGTTGTTAAGGTAGTCCCAGAACCAGTATAATTAGTGAGCCCTGAGCTATTCAGAGCTTGAAAAAGCAAGAAACAATTCATATGGAAACTCACACACTTGGTGTCTCCTCCGATGGAATCAACAATCATCAGTGCAACCCTGGGAGCCTCTAATATACCTTAGAAGACTGGTTTCCTATTTATCTCCCTTGCAGAATTTGCATAAAATATATTGGAGTTTATGAATAAAAGAAATTGTGAAGACAAGAATGGGAGCAGAGTTGGATGTTATTAAGAAGCATGCAAAAGAAGAAAATGAGAAGTATTTGTCAGTACTTTTTCATATTTAATTGTTGTTTAACTCTGACAGGAATTGGAGATGCTTGCATACTATAAAAATATTTGAGGTTTAGTAGATTTTCCCTATACTGGAATGAAGTACTAATCTCTGACTAAGTAAAAAGGAAGTTCTTCTGGGTTTTGTTTTGGGCAGTGTGCACCGAACATTACCAGTCATGCAGGTAAAGCTGTGGCTTGTCCATCAGTCTGATTTATAGAATCATATCATGGTTTGGGTTGGAAGGACCTACTTCCAAACCCCCTGCCATGGGGGTTCCACCTTCCACTTCCACCTTCCAAGCTGAAACCAGCTATCCCCTTTATTATTTGCTGCTGTAACTTTTTGGAACATCTTTTCCTCTCTGTTGTATCTGCTACCAATAGAGCTTCTTCTGAATCTGGATTTGATGAAGGGAAAAGAGGAAAGTAGGCTGGAAGGGGCCTTGGGAGAAGGCCAGAAGCAGCAGGTAAAAGCAAGGAAAAGCAAGAGTGTAACTGCAGCATTCCAGCCCCCTCCATTTACCTTACATTAGACAAAGACCCTTGACTGAGAGCAACAGTACAGCCCCCAGGCCCCTGCATTACCTGCAGCATTTCTGGGACTCTACCCCAAAATACAGAATCTCTCAGCTTAGAGCCACTGGTGTGGCAATACACGTGTGTTAGTGGGTGCTTCAGGAAGAGAAGGAAACAACCCCCGTGCTTTAATGGCTCCTAACACCTTCCCACATCATCCCCTACATGGGGACATGTAGAGAAGACCTTTTCTATGCCCAGAGTTAAAGAAGTACAAGTGGTAAGGGGGCATGTGAGAATATGAAAATTGGTTATGTGCCCTTATGCCTCAGGATAAAAGCTGAGGAGAGGCTGTAATCTAGCCTATTGGTTAAGAAACTCTTTAATCAATAAGTCTGCGGGGATATTTTTAAAGAGGCACAAATCAGTACCTGTAAATCAGAAGACTGGAAATTATAAATATCATGTAACAACTCTCAGTAGTTTATAACCAAATGTCTAATTGTACTTCTACTTGAATATAGAAAAGTACAGAAAGCGTTCAAACTGTTTTAGTCCTTCTCATTTTCATCCTCAGGCTCTCATTTTCCCTCTGGCCATACTAACATCTTCCCTGCCTGCTTGTAGTGGCACTAAGAAGCCAAGCTCACAGGAAATACTGACTAATTGTTTGTAAAGAGACTTTTTGTTTGGAATAGACAGGCTAATCACTTAAGTTTTTGCACCTCTCCATTGTTGCTCCATTATAGCAGAGGAGACAAGTGGCAAGTAGGTATTTGCAGAGCTTTACCCACTGACTTCTATGTAACATTTACTTGAAAATACTCCAATTACATGGAATAATTCTGTTTATTCCAAACTACAGGTTATTTCACAGGAGAGGTTCATTATAATCTAACTCCCAGACCTGAATATGAAGTCTGTCTGCAAATTTTGGAATCAGGAGATATCAAAAGAATCAATAATAAATTATTTTGTTGACTTCATCTAGTAACAGGAAAAGCCAAACCCACCAATTCTGAGAAAAGCAAATTCAGAAAAGGCTTTTATCTGTTAAAAAAAACTTCTTGCAAGAGAAAGACTCCAAATTTAACTTTAAATACACTGATAAATGGCAGACTTAAAATCCATTTTTTCTATTATTTGAGTGCTATAATATAGTTCTGAAAGTATGTTCTTTACCACTATTGGAAAAAACAAACAAAGCAAACAAGAAAAAAAAAATAATTAAGAAGAGCTAAATACCTTGCAGGACTGGTCTCTCCACTATCTGGGTCAAAAAAAGGAAACTATATTTTAAGAGTTGTTAAAGAACCTATGATCCTATGTTGTTCTAGTTGTACTCATGCCCTTTGCTCAGTTTTAAGTCATGTTTAAAATCTTCCCATGAATAGTATTTATTGGATCCATTGTTGCTGATGGACTGCAGTTGGATAGGCATTGGATCACCCTTACCATGAACATACGTGTTATGGATAGAGGGAAATTTATACAGGCAGCAAAATATTATCAAGAATCATAATTTCTCACTATATTCAGCTCAAGCTTTGTCCCACTGGATGTACACCACTTTCTAATATTGCCCTATCCTGACAGCACCATTGAACAGCCTGTCACAGGGACTCAGTTTTAGGAATGCTAACTCAGCCATTTCAAACTGCATCACTTTGATACACTTGTCTGCCTTAATACAGCTGTCCCACTTTGATCAGGCTGCCAAAATAAATGTCTCATGATGCTTTTTCTTTAGCTTGCTTCAGCTTCTGGACAGCAGATTTTAAGAGCATCTGCAGCTACAAAAAGACCTTAACTGCAACACAAAGGAACATTTTAAAAAAAAATAAGTAGAAAATTGCTAAAGATGCCATCTAGCTTTAAAAAAATAACTAATTATTCAGCATATAAAACTATTACATCCACTCTTCAGAGAACTTTTATAGACCTCTTAAGAAAAAGAGATCTCACCAAGTTTATTCTTTTCTACTACTATATTCTATTTCTATATATATTTCTCTATATATTTTTATATATACCATATTCTATTTTTATATATACTATATTCTATTTTTATTCTAATCTATTCCATTTACAGTCACGTGGGTTAAAGAAAAAAAAAATCACTAATTCTCTATTCTGTTCTCCTCTGAGTCACTACTCTCTTGATAATATTAATGTCTTGGTTAGCATCAAGATTCAGCATGTTGTCAGAGACAAGCTAGCCAGATGTGTGTATATACATGTGAGTAAGCTTATAATTAACTTATATTGAATTTATATAGAAATTAATTCATCAATAAAGCACTTGAAGAATAAAAGTATGTTCCAATACATTTGTATGGCAAAAACACATTCCCGTCAACATTTATAAGTATCAGTTCTTCAAGGAACATTTTTGGCCAAGAAAATAGTTATCTTCAAGTAGTTTTGGAGCAAATAAATTGTTGAGGCTTTTTGTTAAGGTTCTTACATTACAGAATCAGAGAGGTTGGAAGGGATCTCTCGAGGTCATCTTGTCCAGTGTACCTGCTCAAGCAGGACCACCTGTAGGTGGGTGCCCAGGACTATTTGAACACCTTCAAGAATAGAGACTCCTCAATCTTCCTGGGCAGCCTCTGCCAGAGCTCAATCATCCCCACAGTAGAAAACTATTTCCTAAAGTTCAGGAGGAGCCACCTGTGTTTCAGTTTGTGACCACTGCCTCTTGTCCTACCACTGAGAAGAGCCTGGCCCCATCCTCTTTCCATCCTCCCTTTAGGTATTTATATACATTGATGAGATCCCAGCCTGTTATTACAAACTGCAGTGAACTGTAACTCAATACTGTCTCTTCTTCATGATCTAAAAAAATGGCTCACTATGCTGATAAGTTGAGTGAAGCCTAGGTTATGACTGCCCAACTGTTAGCAATTTTTTTTATGAGCAACCTAATTTTTTAAGAACAATGAACATCACCTTTACCTAAAATATTCCTTTTGAAAGTTCTTCACTTCATTATAAAGCCTTCCTTTTGGGATAGTTATGCTGTTTACTTGGCTTGTATTTATCAAGATCTTGAATTCTGAAGAATATCTATCAGGGGTTCTCTAGAATCAAAACGTGCTCATTATTGAGAATTTTATTGTTTTCCTCAAAATCTTCAATACATTCTTGCCAAGCTCCCAAAATACAGAGGGAAAAAAATTAAAATCAGATTCTGAATGTGATATCAGCTCTATTTCTAATTTATTTTTTGAAAAGAGGTTTTATTTAATTTCTCACTGCATACTGTCTGATTGTTTTGATTCTGCTTTGGATATAACTTAATTAATTAATACCTTAATTAATTCTTCATAAGCCCAGGAGCACTTAATATTTATACATGCATATTATATGTATATGCATTTTTCATAAAACTTCAGTTATCTCATTGGTGATATTTTATGCTCAAGAACAAAATATGTTGATAAAAATACGTGCAAACCATGCAACAATATTTACAGTATTCCCATAAACTCCTACAGTATCTTTTCCAAATAGGCTTTCAGTCTATTTTATCTATTTGATAATCACCTTGAAGGTATAATTAAACATCTACAATGTTGGAGGGAAAAAAAACCAAACAACAAACAAGTAATTTTCAGTCTCTTCTAATGTTAATTACTGTTCACTAAAAACTATCTCTGATCTCTATATAATACCTGAACGTATCACAGTAGTTTTTTGTTTGGTTGGTTTTTCTACAGAGAAACAGGCATTGTCATCTCTCACAAGACTTTTATGCTAAATTTGTCGTTTGAAGTTTAAGAAATCCAGGCTTTGTAATCACTTGATCATTAAGTTAATGATCCTGCACCCTCCCTATCCTCTCATGTGCTTCCTGTTGGTTTACCATTTCAGTCAATGTGAAGACTTAAATATTATCTATTTACTAGTAAGCAAAGTAGTAAAGAAAAAGAATAATAATTTCATAATATATGAAATTATAAAAGGCCTCTTTACACATCAGAGTACAAAAACCCAAATAAATAATCTCACTGAAAAGGGAGTAAATTATACTTCACTATCCAAATGCTTAAATTTACCAAAAAGTGATTCAGTTTCATTTGTCCGATACTTACTCCTAACAGAAAGGGCAAAATCTTATATTTGGCTTTGCACTAATCCAGAAACAAGACAGAGAAATTTACTCTGCTAAAGATTAGACAGAAATAAATACAGAATACAGTTTTTAAGTGTTTTTTTAATGGATAAGTTATAAATATTTGAGTGGGCTTCTTACTCTGTTTCAAGTTTAGCCAAACTGAAACCCTATTTTTCCAGTTGAATATTCAGAAATTAACCATGAAATTAGGAAAAAAGAAAACAGGAGAATAAGCAGCTGAAGTTTATTACCTCACAAGAAACATCTGATGGGAATAAAAGGAAAGGTCTAAGAAGATACAGAGAGAGTCAAGAAGTCAAAAGCCTAGCGCAGATTTGGTAGAGATTATCTCATAATATTCACAGATTGAAAAAAAAAATAGAGTTCTGGTTATATTTAGGAGTACACAATAACTTATAATTTTTGAAATAAAGAAAGTATTGGTGAATTTTAGTAATAATTTTTCACCGCCTTTTAGAAAGTATCAGACAGAAACCCTATAAATAATATATTGTCCAGTAAATTGTACAACAGAAAAATGTCTCCTTTCTTACACAAGGGTCATTGAAAAATCAATACAATTCTTTCTAAAAAGCTCTCTACAATGTTTTAACACTTGTAGGTGATGGTTCAAGCTGTTATGGTTTATGGATAAGCAACATACAAGAATCACACACACACATAAAGTGCTGAAATGAATGTCTGAAGGATCTGATAAAAATAACTCTGGGTCTTCTGAGAGATGCTGATTTTGTTTTTTTATTCAGTGTTGATGTATGAAGCTATGAAGCTGGGACAAGATCTGTAATTATAAACCAGTTCTGATGGTAAATCCTAATTTGATAGGTCATTTGTTTTTTTAGGATCCTATATATTGGATTCAATACTGTCTCCCACAATAACCCTATATCCAAGCAAGGAGATTATGGTCTGGGTGGGTAAAGTACCAGATGAGTCAAAACTTCACAATACATCATTTTGGAAGGTAATGGTTAATGGGATACAGTCAACCTGGACAAGAGTAACAAGAAGAGGAACCTTTAAGTCCCTCTTGGGAGCTGGACTGGTTAAGATGTTTATCAGTAAGCTGGAGGAGGTGAGGGAGGGCATGTTCCTCACATCTGCAGGCAAAACCAAACTGGGGGAACCAGTACAGATGCCGAGCAGCAGGGATGCCACCTGAAGGCAGTGCCTGGAGAAACAAGCCAACAGGAACATAATGAAATTTAACCAGGACAAATGCAAAGTCCTGCTGTGGGAAAGAAGAAAGGAACAATCCCCTGCATCCATGCAGGCTGCAAGCTGCTAGGCTGGGGAGCAGCTCTCCTGGGAAGGCCCTGGGGCTCTGAGCAAGATAAGCATGAGCAAGCAGCCCCTGACAGCAGAGATGGCCAACAACATTTTGGGCTGTATGAGTGCACAGGTGGTAGATCAAGGAAGGGAATTATCCCCTTTTACTTAGCATTCATTTGGAGTACTGCATCCAGTTTGGGGCCTCTCAGTACAAGAAAGACATTGATAAACTGGGATGAGTTCAACAGAAGGTCACCAGGATGGTCAGGAGCAGAGCACTTGCTTGGGAGGCTGAAGGATGGGAGTGTGTTCTGCCTGGTGAAGGGACAGTTTTGGGGAACAGAACATCCATGTGCCCATATATACAGGGAGGTCACTGAGGAGATGGAGACACTCTTCACAATGTTCTATGGCAGGCTGAGAGACAATATCCATAAGCTGAAACTGAATATAAGGAGAACCCTCCCTCCTCTCTCTCTCTCTTTTTTTTTTTTTTTTTTCCATATGAGGACAGGCAGGCAGTGGAGCAGGTGGCCCAGAGAGATTGTGCCAGCTTTGTCCTTGGAAGTTATGAAGACCTGACTGGATCCAGCCCTGAGCAGCCCAGTCTAACATCATAGCTGACTTTGCTTGCACAGGAGGTTGGATTAGAGGCCATCAGTTGTTGTTTTCTACAGGATTTATCCTGTAAATCCATGATCCTATATGGTAGTTATAAAAAATTAACAACAATGCTAATATCTGAATGATAAGAAATTATCTTTCAACCTTTTTCCTCCTATAATACTCTAGAAAGAGTATTATTATTTTTGCCATAATAAGTATTGTCATCTCTACAGTGCATTTCACTGCTATGCATTTAATGAGACCATGTGTGTTACTTGCTTCCTACTTCTTTCAATAAAACAGATTGCCAGCTAAAACAAAAGACTAACTTGTATAACACACTCTGATGAGGATGAGTTATCTTCTCTTACCTTTCTCATCCTGTGACAACTCATACTCTTTTGACCTACCATCAGAAATTTGCACTTCTGAACATCTTCACAAATTGCTTTGCATACTTAACTCACTGAACTGCCATCAGTGTCTGAGGGTAATTTGCTCTGTCTTGGCTCTTGCTAGGAGGCCCTCAGCAGAAAGCCTCTCATCAACATGAGTTCCTGTCTGTGACAGTCCAAATGGAAAAGAGAACGTATAATATGCTGCCACTTCCTTTTGTTTTGATTTTGCTTGTCTCAGGATTAATTAGGAACACATGAACAAGATTAAAATACTCATCCTGGGGAATCAAATCCAGTGTGCATAGCCTATCAAATTTGAATCTCTGGAAAGGAGACTTCAAACTCCTGTCTGAAAACTACTCTAGAATCTGCTACTGTAGAATATCATCAATTTCTATCCTAAATTTCTATTCTAAAATTAACTAGGCATGCTTTATGCCTGCTTATTCTTCTATCAAGTAGTAGCATATGAATTAAAGTTTAAAATCACCAACTATACGAGCACACATCTTGACCACTGGAGATAGGCTATTTACCAATGACTGGATTTCTTCAGGCTGTATGAATGACATGCTCTGTAGCTATTTTTTTTTTTTTTTTTGTATGTGTTCTCTAAGAACATAAGACTGGCAGCAAATACCAATCACATCCCCCTTTCATTAAGTCCTCTGTCAAAATAAAATTTCTATTCCCTAATTTAATAGCCCTTTTCTCTACCTTCCCTAGCTCAAATTATCTTTCTGAGATACGGTTGCTTAGTATAATTCTTAGTATCTCAGCTATGTAGGGGCACATACTGCTACTAAAATAGCATTACTGAACAAATTCTTCACTTTTTTTTTTTTTTTTTTTTTTTTTGGCAGCGGGAGGGAGGTTTAAGTGTCATTTTACTTTGTTCTAGTGGCTACCAGAAAACACATTAACTAATTAAGGAATATGGGATGTTGCCATTGCTTTCAGGTTTAATCAAGGCCCTGCCTTAAGTATAACACAATAACTGAAGGAGGAGATTTTCTATAAACTTTTCATAAAAACTGGTGGTGTGTTATGCAAATGGGAGCATCTGTACTCCCATATTGCTACTATATGTTTTAATTAAATTACTATTGCTCAGATATTGCTATCATTGACAGGCAATTCTGTCAATCAATGTTATAGTTAATTCTATTATATCAACTAATGTTACAGTAGCTACAACTATATTATAATACATTTTTAAAAAAAAAATTCTCAGTATGTGTGCCTGAAGAATGCTTGCATGGGGAAGCACAAAACAGAAGGGACCTTTCTGGCAATTTAGATTGACATGGGGAACAGAGCTCGCTGACAGACAAGAGCAGGAGATTTTTTATTTTTTTTTTCTTTCAAATAAGCATAACAGTGTCCATCTGTTCCTGGATTTAAGAGTGCAGATGTACTCTAAAAGGTAACTTTGTAAAATTGGTATCATGGGGCTCTATCTTCCTTCTCGCAGTGATTCAAAAGCACATTTGCTCAGTTGGAAAGTTTTAAAAAAGAGGAAGACTATGAAAAAGTTCTTAACTGCAAGCTTTGCATGTATCCCGAGCTGTAAAAAGCCAAGCAGAATGTGTATTTACTACTACTACTAATCCATCAGAAAAGAAATGGCTGAAAGATACTCCATTTCTCAAAGGAGAAGTATTACTGTAGATTTACACATTCTATGGCAAATAAGTCTTAAAAGTGTTTTCTTGAATGTGTTTTAAAAACTACCATTTTTCAAAACAAGCACCCTCTATCTTATACCTAGGATAACCTACATAATGCTACTAGAACACGTCTCAGAAATGGCCATGCAATGACAAGTGATCCTCCTTTATTTCTTGCAATATTTGCCAGGGGAAATCTGTCTTATTTGACAGTGAACAAGTGGTGATCCACCATGAACAATTTGCCTTATCACATAACAACATAGTGGAAAAGGAAGGTAATGTGAGAAAAGGGGTTGGGATACCTTGTCATACAAGAGAACCCCTCTGCAATGATTTCATGATTAAAATCATGGGGAAAAAATATCAACAGCTTTGAGTCACAAGTGGGAACCACAGGGTTCCTTTGCATGCTAGAAGAGTCTTTAGAAAACTATGAATAAAGAAGCTTATTTGGAAAGATTCTTTTTAAAAAAATCCATGAATCTACTTAATGAGGAGTGGTGATCCTTGTCTGCAAATGTTTGACTATATAGTGTTAATTTAACAAGCCATCATTTTGGTCTCTGTAACACAAGTGATACTCTGTGATCTGTTAAATGATCCCCGATATTTATGTCACAGTTGGTTTAACAGGAAATGTGCTACTTCCTGGAATATCATGCATGCACACACTTCAACAGCACAGCACAATGCAATCTTAGAGATTAATCTTTGGCCACTGATTATGTGGAAAATAACAGAGGTTCATAGTTGGCACTTACAGCTCTTGCATTATTTTGGTGAGAAAAAAAGAAGTCTGTGAGCTAAGAGTGAATGGCTACTTTACTAACCATATATGAAATTTTATGTGGAAATATTAAATACTTTACTTTTTTCTGGAAAATTTGCTCTAACAAGTTACTATGAGATAGAAAAGTATGTTTAGTTTTAGCCAATGTTCTTCAAGTTTCCTCCATGCTGCAGGTTATGGCTATCCAAGCTACTCAGGCACGAAGGGACTTCATTCAGAGCATCATCTGCTCCATTTGACCACTAACCACAAGCTCTACACTTGGAAATCCTGATGTTATTTAAGGCCCTTCCTTCTACAAGCTTTATTCCAAATTCTCCTTCTCCCAAGTTCCTCCAGTATCTTATTTGGATGAATTTCCATATTTCTCCTCTGACACACAGCGAGAACTCTCCGAGATCTTTTTCCTTGCTTCCCTTCCTTTTGTCTTTGTTCCTGTACTTATATCCAGGACTTCAACAACAACAAAAAAATAATGCTGCACAACTTAAGAGTTTCATTCTACTCTAACATAACTGTCCAAACAACAGTCTTTGTCTGACATCTCTGCAGCCTGAACCTGACAAAGTACTGAATTTCACCTTGCATCTTTCATTCTCCTGCCTCGTTTGGTGATAAGAAAAGATTTCATTATATTCTCTGGTGCACACTCCTGTCACCTGATTCTCCTTTCAGAACCTAGAACCAAACTGATGGAAAGGTAGGATTATTTGCAATCATTTTGAGATATCTACATCACTGCTACTAACCTTAAGTTCCTTAAAAGTCTGGAGAATGAGAAACAGGCATAGTTATACAGCATTTCAGAAAACTACTTTGGATGTCTTCCTTAGGGCCAATTGAATATTGCATGAAGTATCTAAATCATATGCTTTTTTATCTATTGAATGTCACTGGATCTGGCCTGTTTTTAGGCAGATAATTAAAATAGTAATTTAGATTTTTTACTATTACATATCTTAAATATGCAGTTATTTTCTAAGCTGGTCTTGGCAGACTCAAATTGGTCTTTCATGAAGATCCAGGCAAAGTATCTTCCTGGCTCATTTTTTTAAACTGATAGAAGTTGTTTGGTTTTTTTCTTAACACTAAATCCTTTGGTGAATCAATCCAGATATGTCTAGCACCTTTAATATGCTACCTATGTCATCATATCGGCTTTTATAGGATTTTTTATTCTTAGCATTTTTCTCATATAAAGTATTTCAGATAAAACATTCCTGTAACTACTTCAGTCTAACATCAGTGACATGCACACAGAACAACCCTAAGTGACTGAACTTATTTTCTTGATTTGTTATTAAGCACCCTATTTATTTATGTAACAAATACTTTCCAAAACTGGTCATCTTTAATACAGATCTGTATACAGCCTGTACATGTCAGTCTATGGTTAGTAACTAAAAATATTAATTTTGAAAATAAAAAACTGATGATCTACTAGAAGTTACACAGTCTATTGGATACCACATTAAAATACTGATTAAGAAGATTAAAAAAAAAAATCAAGTATTTGTTCATACTAAAAATCATGAGAAAAATATATGATCAAAATTTTCCCATGATAACAGTCTTGTTATTTATCAACAGCTTCAACCTTTTTCTGAAACAGCTTGGACTAGCAACTCCACTCTCTTCCCTGAAACCATACATTTCTTTTTTACTATGAGTTTAGTTACTTCAAGTGCTCACATCCACAGTGGAGACAACAGAACCTAATGGGATAGCAAAATATCTGACTTAAAGTAGACTTGAGGATAATACACTGAAATGCTCCCAAGCATTTCATACTATACTTAGGAATAGTATGAAACAGCTACATTTATTAATACTGAAAAACTTATACAGTGAGAAATATGTGGGAAAAAATTATAACCTTTAACTCTGAAACTTCTCATGTTAGAAAATACTTTGCTTATTTAGCTCACAGCTAAACTTATATGGAACTGGAAGGAAGAAGAGCCCTACAGATGTATCACTGTTCTTGGTATAAGTAAAAATTTATGATACTACTGTATGACAGCAATTACTGGCTTGTTTGGGTTTTGTCCCTTCAGACACTACATGAAGATAAACACAGGATTAAAAAAAAAAATAAACAGCTGGGGTTTTTTAGCCCAGGGGTCCAGAAATTCTTGACTCTGAGTGATTTTAGAAATGAGTCAGAGAATTTTCAGTACAAGCTTCTGGAATGGTTTTCCTTTTGGAAAGTGGAATTATATGGCTTGGAGAAAACAAAAAATGATCTAAGAATACTTCTGTAAAACCTAGAAACTCCATATTAGGCCCACATAAATGGGTCCATAAATTAGAAAAAAACGTAACTTTACCTATAAGATTGTATTACAGTTAATGTTATTTTAAAAAATCCTTACTGATTACTACGGAAACCTGTTGGACTAATTCTAAGAAATACCTCAGGACTTTTCCATATAAACAAAGGTATGCACACATATTGCTACTGACTACTATTACATAGTGGAGGAAAATTATGGGATCATTAAATCTGTAAACATAAAAAACTTAGTCATTCCTTCATTCAGGGCTCATTCAAATAGAGGCACAAAACCTCCAATTAAACAAAACCATCCATCCTCTCAGTGTTCGTTTTTGTCCAGCTTGTATTTTCTTCTAACTTGATCCTGACTTTTGTGCTTGCTTGGAAAACACCTATTAAAATATGACCTAGAGTTAAGATCCAGAGCCTCTGGGGAACTATTGGACCAGGTTTTCATTTTGTCAGTGCTCCCAGATGACCCCATTAGTCTCTGAGAGGCTGGTTAAGCAGCTGCAATACCCCGCAGAGGCCGTCTTTGGATGCAGCGCCCAGATGCACACACGTACCTTGGCATGGATGATGGATCCTGGTGGATGGACACATGCAGAAGGGTCTGTGCTCCACTTGGGAAGTTGTGCCATGTCCTCACACCCAAAGGAGAGCTACTGTCTCAACCACTACTTTATGTGCCTGACCCTCTGCTCTGCAAGGGGGGGTCCAAGCTCTCTGCAGAGCAGCACCCTCTGCCTGACATCGCCATGTGCTGAGCCTGCAGCTCCCCGGTGAAAGAAATCAGTGGGACAAGGTGACAGCGTCTCTGCTCAAATTCTTAACCCTCTCTACTCTTGTGGCTAAGGAGGCTTGTGAAGGGCACATGCAAAGCCCCCTCTCCTACCTCTATGGGCAGATGTGAGGAGCTGCCTGTTGGGCACCAGCCTCTGAGGGAGCATGAGGGGAATCAATTGTTCTTCTCTAGGTAAAACTAAACAAACTCATTAATAATAGGATCTGACCCGTGGTCCCAAATAAATTAGTTGCTGCTTAAACACAGGATCTAAGCATCCCCATTGCTAGCCTCATTTTCTGAAAACAAATAATCTAACTTAAAGTAAGCTAAAAAAAAAATTTCATTTTCGTAGTGTGATGAGAATGAGCATCAGGAAGGACAGATGTGCCAAACTCATAGCAAAGAGAATTTAGAATAAAACTAATAGGAATATTCAGAAGGTAGAATAGTCTAAAAATGCTATGGTTTTCTAAGAAGGCATCTATTTTCCTGACTGAAGGAAAAATTGCATTGATTTTATCTTTTTGTAAAAAAGGTATTTTAAACTGGAATAAAATCATACATCAAGGTTTCAAACCACATGCAAGGGTGACTGTGAGGTGTTGATAATGAAAGCTGTAATCAATGTAAGTGGTGTATAAGAGACCTGAAATTTTATGAATGGACAAGAAACTACTCTCTTATATATGACTATCCTTTTCTTGTATCCTGTAGACTTAGTTATGAATATCTGATTCACACATTTTTGTTAATAACTTCATGAATTTTACACAATGTAAGCAGTAGCAGGACTAGTAACCCACCAATAAAGTATTTCAAGAACAGCTTCCAATTAAATGTCCAAATCATTCTCCCTCTTTCCCTTTCTAAAAGTTGCTACCATTAGAAGAATTAATACTTACCTTCACAACCTAAAATTTACTTGAATCTAGAATCTGTACTGGGCCACTAGTAGTTTATGAAAACCCTAGAGTCCAAGACTCAGTAACTCAGCCTGGGCTGTGCTCAGTAGCGTGACTCCTGGAGCTGGGTGTCTTTTCAGTCTTTAGAGTCGCAGAAATGGGTCCCTCAGAGATCACTGCTGCAATACACCATCTGATGCTGCTTATCAGTGGCTTTTCTTATATGGCCTAGAGACGTGTTTCTCTAGTTTATGCAAAGCGTAAGTCAATGAAACAGATTCTTCTCCAATCACATTTTAGTTTCACTTGGATTTCTTTTCCCTGATGCAATATATTTTACTTCTGTTTTGAGCAGAAACAAAGCCAAAACCACCCAAACCAACAACAAAACTAACATATGGAAAAATCGCTGCCTTTTATTTTTGGAATTTTTCTTCTGAGATGATAAATCGCCTCACGTACTAATATACACAGTATGAAGGAAAATAATGGGTCCATTCCTTCAACAATAAAAAATTACTTTAAACATTTAAATAACTGAAATGTACTAACATAAAGGAAAAAAAGACAATCATCTGGGTTAGTTAAAAGGCAACAACAATATTTCCCAACAGTACGAATAATGTTGAACTTTTAGGGTGATGGACAGGCAGATAGTAAAGATGATTTAAAAAGCGTGTGCAGGTGGTTAATGGCAGATGTAGGTGGAAAGTGTCAGAAGTAGCAGTCAGGAATATTTTGGAAAGATGCACTCTACCTGTGTAGCCCAGTGAATTGTCGCCATTATCAGAGGTGGGGAGTGGTGTCCCGCTGTCGTTCCCCCTCTCTAGGTCGTCGGAGTCTGTCGGAAACAACACCAGAGCTGCTGATGGGGTCACAGGAGTAACAGGAGTTGCCATTTCGATCACAACATGTCCAGACACAATTAACTCCACACATGACAGCCAGAGCCACGGTGCCAGTGCACGGCACGCTTTGCCCTTCCCCTGCCTGCCCGGTGGTGCCCAGTGTGAGGTGGCTGGGAGCATCGCCCGGGGTCCCCACCACGCTGCCCGCTGTGGCTCTCTGCCCCTTCCAAGTCCTGCTCTGCAACTCGCCAGGAGCAGTGGCCACCCTGCCAACCAGCCCAGCACAAGCTCTGGTGAGCATATGGGGAGGGGAAGGCAGGGGAGCTGAATGCTAGCATTGCTAATTTTCCACCTTATTGTTAATCAAAGCTATTGACTGTGATCACTCCCCATCATCGCTTCATCTCCTGGCAATTACAGACTCAGGGGACTTCACCTCTTTGTGGGGAGGAGGCGAGGGGGGGGTTGGGGGGACACACAACTGTGTCTTGGCAAGCACAGGGGAGGGGGGAACAGGGGGGGCTGCTCTACCTCTTCTGGAAGATGAAGCAGGGGAAAGGGGTAGAGCCTGTCTATGAAAAGGCAACAGCTTAGCAACATAAGATGCATTTTCCGAGTTGAAAACACAAGAAAATATTCAAATTTAATGTCACATTAAAAAAATTAAAACAAGACGGGAAGGCGTCTGGTCAGCTAAACACATAACTGGACATGTTTTAAGACCCCCAGATAAATTGCTGATGAAAACACCACAAAGATAACTCATAATAATGAACTAATAATTCAAATAATGACCAAATAATTCAAAGCAAAAAATAAACTAAAGTAAAAATCCCAGTGGCTCTGAAAACAACACAGCACAACCCAAAGGAATTTGATGACAATATCACTAGATATTTTCACTTTCATCTATACAGCTTAATGGAAAACCTCTTATTTAGCTTAGATCCTATTTTTAATTTTGTTTTGATAATGCATTGTCCAGCAGATAAAACCTAGAAAGAAACATTCATATTTTGTTTAAAAAATAACTGCAAGAAGCAAATATCTTTCAAGAATATCACTACCACAACATTAGACTGCTCATTTCGTTTTCCTTTTGATGGGTGTCAAACGATTTATTAATTATTGTCAAGACTTAAATAGGAAATATATATTTTGCTCTCTCACACACACATATCACGAACTTCTATAATAACTGTTTCTTTTTAAATAAATTCCACAATCTGCTAGAAAGCATTCTGAAGTTTCACACAACATCTAAAGCAACTTTGTATGAACCAGAAAAAAAAAAGTAGATTTTATTCAAAATGTTTCTTTTTACTCATTCAATCTAATTGTTAAAATGTCAAACATTCATATTCTCTATTTGTTTTTAAACAATCCGATGCAGACAGCATCCCTTAAAATGGACATATTTTTAATTAACTAAAAAGGAAAAAACAAAAAGAAAACCACAATCCTCAAGACCCTCACATTTAAGGGGACTCATTGGAAAAAACATTTCTTAAAAAAATAGATTAAAAACTCCTCAATCAAACAGCAAGATGGTGTTTCATCTCAGCAGATGAAAAAAGTGAAATACATTCATTTTCCATTCATCTTTTCTGGCTTGCTAATGGCCGGTGTCATGTACATCTTTAAAATCTGCTCTGAAAATGTCTTTAGAGTCACTGGATCAACATTCTGCTTCTCCAGATTGCTCTCTTATTTGCATTCAGGGGTTGACTGGGTCAGAGTTCTAAATTGCAACAGTAGAAGACAGAAGGATAGAACTTTTTATTAAATTAAGAGGCAGAGTCTGTTCCTACATTTTTCAGGCGCAATAACAAAATCTATCTGTCTATAGAAAGCTCGGACCGATATCCTGAGCAACAAACCTACTGATCACCACTTTGAAAATTAATTTCCTTCTGGGAGATTTAACCACACACTACTGAAAATTATGGAGAAGAAAGATTCACTGAAATCTACTGGAGTGTTGTATATGTCAGTGTAATGTCTGGTGTCATGTGCAAAATGTAACTGCATAATGAATTGATCTTTCTTACCCAAGATACTCCCCCAAATGTAGCATTCCCAGCAATTTCCCAACCCTTCTTGTTACACCTCACAAAATGACTGATGGTAATGTCCTCAGCAGGACTCATTTAGGAGTATAAATATAAGCAGTCTCCATATCAGAAATTATGTGCATTTAATACAGCAAACAGGACACGAGAGCAGCAGCTTTAAAAAACTAGGATACAACTACCTGAAGCAATTTAGGCGTGGATATCTTGGCTTCAGGCCCTTCACTGACAGAAATGAGGAGATCAGTCTCTTTTTAACATTACTGATATTTATCACGATATCTGCTAGTGACAATGTACATGTTATTTATAACGCAAAAGACTTCACTCAGTTTCTCATTCTTTGAGAAACACTACTACTTGACTGGTCATAAACAAAATGATATTTGACTAATGTTAAATTATGGTCTCTGGCTGGAAATTACTTTCACTAATTACGGTCTTGCTGCGAGTAAATTCCACCCACTTCATTGAGCAGTAACTGCACCCAAATCCTACATTTTGGGCCGTGTCCCCCTGTGCTGGGCTGAATTCCATTTCAGCTCTATCACAAGATCCACTTTGTCTTTGCTTTAAAGTCTCAGTGAAAACTTAACAGAAAGAAGTGCTATAGACTTAAACAGCACATTTCACCACGAGGCTGCTGCAAAGGTGTTCACTCGGATGGGTGGCAAAGTGCCTGAATGTTAACATGTGATGTATTTCTGATGACTAACTTGCTGTAGGATCAGGCAATTTCCCACTTGACTTTACTAAACATAATGAACCATTTTACATCTTAACACTTCTTGAACTAGCTGCAGTGCCAAAAAAAAAAAAAAAAAAAAAAAAAAGGCAATGAGTTTTAAACCTGGAACAATTCACCTAATGTACTAAAAAATTTACAGCTCATTCTGAGTCAAAGCAGATGCTGAACTCAGTGCCTCTCAGAGAAATGCCAGAATCATTCTGTAACAAGCTTTACAGAACTGACAAAGAGAGGTGTCCCTTAAAACAAATCTCCTTTAAGACTGCAAGCCTTGGCTGAACATCTGTATCAGACAGGAGGAATTTAAACCAATCTCTCTGATAAGCTAGCTGCTCAGTAATGCCTATTTTCAGAAATAAAACATGTTAAAAAAATGACTAAGCAGTAATTGGTTTATTCATTAAGTAAAAACAGACCAACAGAACAAAACAAACACCAACATTTAACAGAAAACTACTTCTACCATTAAGTATGCAAAACTTCAGGAAGAAGGTAAAAGGAGTTCCCTCCAACTTTTTTTTTTTTTTCAAATGGTCCCAAGCTATTTTTTTCTGAAAAGCTACTTGCATTCAAATGCTTTGTGCAATCCTAACCTCAAAAATTATATTAAATGTGCTTTTAAGTATGGCTTTGCTCTTTATACGAGTCACCAGTGATTTTTCCACTCCACATACCACCACATACCAGTCAGTAACAGAAAGTGATGCCATCAGTTACTGCTTCTTTTATACTGAGGAGATAAGTCTGTATGACACATTTTATTAATGATGCATCCTTAAAAGTCCCCAAATTTTTACCTATTGATGTCCTGGCTAATCCCGGAGGACATAAAGAGAAACTGAAAAGACCTAAGCAATCACAACTTTTTTCTACTGCAGGAATCTCATGTATCAGACTTTCTACGCAGGCCATTGTTTATCTTAAATTAAAGCCACCTACTGAAAATTTTCTGACTGCAAAAATAGTCACTGTTTCCATATTTAATTCCAAAACATGTATCTTCATTATTTCTTGTTACTTTTCCTTGGATTTCATTATCCTCATCAGCTCAGGCGTAAATAATTGCAAGAAAACAGCATGGACATAATCTTGTAAATAAACATTAATAAAAGATTAGGCTGAAGCAAATGAATATAAACCACTATCAATATTGGAACTTTGTTCTACAAATTGGATCAATTCCCATTGATTCCTTTCTAGTGATCTAGAGGAATATAGGAAGAGACATCAGAAAACAAACCCAACTGTGACTGCATCAAACTACAACCTAAGATGAAGAAATAAATGGTTTGGTTTGGTTTGGTTTTCAACACTTTGATTTATTCTAGGTTTTCATTTGAGTTCCAGTAGAAATATACTATAATGTAAGGGATATTTGGTTTTATTCTAGTTTTTCATTTTGTTATTCATAATGACAAAACATTTGATGCTATCAGAGTATAGTCAAGTAAGGACAGAACCTAAGGTAGAACTACTATAAAATTAAATTAATACATATATGAGAACTAACATTTGTAGAGGGAAGTACTATCTAAAATGATATGTTTATTTAGAAGAATATGGATAAGCTTTTAAGAACATAGACCTATTCTTCAAATCTGAAGCAAAGAGGAAAAACTTCAAGCTATGTGCAGAGCTGGGAATAATTAGGCCACCCTTTGACTATCACAGCTTGTTAGACACTTGGAGGCCCATACCAGAAGCCTATGTAGCATATGCCTAATTGGTTGGAGAATAGTCTTTCTGATGTTTCATATTAGCTGAAAGGCAGTATTTTATTATTTTTCATACATCTAATGGAACATTAAGTATTCCTAGAAACATGAAGATTCAGTCAGCTAACTTTTAAAAAAATTGAGAACTATAAGGATTTATCAGCATTTTCATCAGCTGAGACTCTCCACAAGCTAAGAAGTTCTCCATTAAAATTTACAATGCTCAGCTGCCTCATCTTCAGTGTTACGAAAGGTTTAAGCTATGGGGAAAAGGCAAGAAGTTGTTCTCACACACTGGATTAAATCTGAAGATTTGGAAAAAGTAAATTACAGATAAATCTGTAGGGATGCTTTCTACTAATAGACTGTAAAAGCGTGTTCTAGCAATTCAACATGTGGTTCTAAAAATGCAATGCACACTTATGCACAGGTACAGAAATGTTATTCATGACATACAAGAGACAATTTTTTGATGAAAAGAAAATATTCTGTTGTATAAGAAAATGCTTAGAAACAGATTTTTCTAAACCAAAGAAGAATACAGTTTGTATTTAATGTTTTGAATAGCTTTTCTTTTTTTTTTTTTTTTTTTTGGTTGTCTTCAAGAGCATGTGACTGAAATCCTGACAAGACATCAGTAATGGATGCTATTTAAACACTTCTCATAACCTTCGTTCTCATGATTAATTTAATAACAGACTCTAAAAAGTAAATGAGTACTTCTAGTTACACAAAAGCAGTAAACAACTTCTTTGCATCTTATTTATTTATACTGGGAGCTAGTAGTAAACATGAGTGCTAGCAACTGTCTGTTGTCCTCTTTCCACTTACCCCCACACCTTGACTCCTCCCTGGATCTTCCTTGTACTTCTTGGGCCATCCCTTGGAGCTCTCTCCTGTTCTGAATCTGCCCCCATTTATTTCCCTGCCGGATAAACAAACCTAGCAGCCACTTAGGGCAATTAAATAATGCTGGAAGTGAATGGCAGTCCCAGCTGCTTTAGTTGCAGGGGTATACTTGAGACCCATCACTAACCTGTATATGGCACTATGATTATTTAGGACAAGAAGCCACTTACTAAAGAGAGACAACCATATTGATAACAGACTGTTCTCTAAGGCAACAAGAAAACTTTATGCAGAAAATAAAGAAGTAAAGTACTTCTGAAGTGCTCACTACTCATCTTAACTACATTCAATATAGCATATGCCTAAAACCTACTAGGCATAGGTTTCTTCATATCAATATTTTGTAAGCTCTCAATTTGATGTTACTTTAGGAAATTTCACCTCCCTTACAGGTTCTCTATTTTGTTTTCTTCCAAGTGAACTTACGTATTTCTCAAGAGAGTTCTGATTACTATGGGAACAATTATCAAGACATTTAATTAATAGCAACAAGCACAACGAATAGTTGAAGAACAGGTTATGCAAGCTCCCCATGGAACGCTCCAACTCCACTGGACTTTGTGCAATAATCCCCTAACCAACTGTAATGAATTCTATGAGACTACACCTAGTTCTCCAGGCATTAACCCTGGGAGCTGCTGCTTCTGTGACTTTAGCCCTACAAGATTGTTTTGAGGCTGAATTCTGCAACTGCCCCAAATGGTAGCAAAGAACCTGGTTTATTTTCATTTTACTGTAGAAATGGAACACAGCAAAAACTCCACGAAGTTAATTACCCCATATTTTATTCAGCTGAGTGAACTTAAGAAAGGTAATGAGTGTCCCTCATTAATGACTATTGCAGACAACAAAAATGTGGAATCTAATTCAACAAGCCAACTCCTACAGCTTAACAGTCACAGGATTTGAGATTAAAACCACCGTAACAATGAACATCGGAGGACACGTACACAATTCGAGAGCTGGGAGAGCCTTTTCCCATTCCATTGCTTTACATGCAAAGTCATCTTCTGAGTTGTCAATGATATATCTGCAACACAGCTGAGTAATTTACATTTTACTAGGCTATGTGCAGAGATCAGCACAAAGAATAATATTAAATCAATGTATGTCACTGCTTGTTTATAGAAAGAATGGACATACTTGCACTAATACACTGTCCAGCAAGGGAATACACTGACACACTAAGTAAGCCTGCTGAAACTGCTTTATAAGCAAGAAAGTTTCTGCAATACCTCTGTCCTGGTTTGGGCCAGGATAAAGGTGATTTTTCTGAGTTTCTTGTAGATGGTTGAACTTGCTGAGGTTGACAGCAAGTTTCTCAAATGGAGTATTCCATCCCATGTGCGTCATCCTCGGTATGGAGTTGGGGGATCAAGAGGACCGAGCCACACCCTTACCAGCTGATCGGCCTCACCTGAGATCACCAGCAGAAGTGCTGGGTACCCAGCTCCTTTTTTTCTTTCTTTTTTTTTTTTTTTTTTTTATTTATTTCTTTTCTTTTAATACTTCTAGCTACATTTGTAGCTGTCCTGGCTTTCTTTTCCCCCTCTCCTTTTAGAAGAACAGCCTCTTCAGCAACATATAGATTTCTTAGCATATAGATTTCTCAGAGGAAATGCACCCAGTTGTTGCCCTTCTGTGTTTTCCCTTCCTTTTTGCCTTCACCAATCCCAGCTCTTTGCTTGTGACAGAGAAGCCCACAGACAGGAAAGGTTCTGAAGGCCCTACATACTTAGAGCTACTCACATTCTATTTAATCTGTCTTCTACACAAATCAAAGATCTGGTGATGCTATATCCTACGGGGTAAGTGATTCAATGACTTAAATACAGAGGTTTTAACCCTGTCATAGTTTACAAATAACATCTTTATGGCTGAACAGTAACTTATTAAATAATGTACAGGGATGATTTTGAAACAAAATTAAAAGGTGAACTGCCAAGTAAGCAAATATTCATACTGACTTGTACAAGATATGGAGTTGAGTAACATACCATGCCAATCACTATAGTTCTACAGCAATAAATTTACAGAAAGCTGTAAACATCTTCAACTCACAAATACATATCCATGCAAAGTATTAGTAAATAGAGTCCGTCCATAATTTTCTTCCCTATTAACCTTCTGAGGCACTGAATTACTTGCAGGTATCAAATGATTCTCACTTGAAACTCCACTATTTAAATCCAAAGAATGTTTTCTTTCATTTGTAGTAAGTAGAACTAAGCACTTGAGGGTTTTTTTGTCTTTTGTTATTAGATCACAGGGGTTCCTTCCATAAAGCTCTTCATAAGAACTACTGCTTTTATGCAACATAATGAAACATGTTGTACAAAGGAAGTTTTAAAGTTTGTCCCATGGAGAGAAGGCATACAACAGGTGTTCCTTCTTTCTTTGTTTACCTGAGCTGACTACTTGCTGCTCAAAATCATATCCTTAAGAAAACAAATGATGGAGCATGTAAGCATTTGCCTGGAAAATTTGATATTAGGCTGAAGTCCTTTCTTGTTAAAGCAGAAAAATGCTCCCATTGACTGTATGCAGTGTTATGTTAGCACAGCTGCAAATACTTCAGGGAAATGGGAGAAAGAGCCACAAATAAAGAATTAGCAATTACTATCTAGCTCCTAATGAAACATACACATATGTCCCAATCAACTTAGTAATTCTCAGTCTAAACCAGGCAAGATTCATAAAATAGTGGAAAGTTAATGTAATAGTTTCTAGTGATTCTTTAACATCTTCCAGCTAGGAATCTCATTTCTCAGTGTGATGGTTGTTTCCTCAAAAGAAAGCACAGGGTCAAAAATGACTCCAGGTTTATGAACTCAAACTCCACACAAAAAAGAACAACAATGAAGTGAAACAGTCAAGGAGGAGAATAATTAGTAAGTCTTCAACCTCAACACAATTCAGTTCTGCAAAATTAATGCCAGATAAGAAATCATATGACACAGCAATAGGCACTTGGGTTTACAAGGATCTACAGACTTCTCTAGATATTGTCAGTTTGTAATATTGTGTACATTGAACATTGGAATTACTAGCTAGAGGCTAGTAATTTTGAAACAAAATAGGACCTTCAATAGATCCATGGGAACTCCTGAAATTATTAGAGCTGTAACTAAAAGCACAGAGCCCAAAGCAATAAAGTATGAACACTGAAAAAAATATTACATTTTAAGCTACACAAATATATTGAAACCAATGCTAGTGTAAATAACAAAAACGGTTACATCAAAATGTTGATGCATAAGACTATCAAGATTACAAAGACAGACCAAATTACATATCTATGTGCAAAAAACAACCAGACCTTTGAAATAAACTGCCCAGTAAGACACAACCTTATCAGAAACTTCATTTTGTGTGGTGGTAGATAGAGGAAAAGATCTACATAGCAAACGAAAGGAAACAGTTATGCCACCTTGAAAAGGAAAACCAGAAAATCCATAGTGCTAGAGACCAGGGAATTAGACTTGTAGTAAAGGACTCATTTATCATCACAGCAATGAATTGAAAATGGAAGCACAGATGACTAAGACACCGTTGTGTCAAATTTACTTGTAGAACCTTTCTCAAGTAGGGTAACTAGCTGACTAGGTGACATCTTTAATATCTCAGAACTAAAGGACAACAGTGTAAGAGTGACAGCTCAAAGAAAGGAGAAATTCTTTAGCAAACCCTGATTGTTTGTTTGTCCTTACTTCATTAGATGTGTTGGTGCAGCTGCTTTGGGCAGGAAATAAAAAATACTTCTGAAGCAACATTATACATATCATATGTTTCTAGCGTGATTGGTTCCATATTGTTGGGGCCCTCAAACGCCTCTAGCAAAGTTCCTCAGAACATTTTAGCATGTCAAACTGAATAAAAGTCACAACTAGATGCTTTATCCCTACAGGATAGGACAACTGCTATCAAACACAAATTCCTACAAGGAAGACAATGCCCTGACTTCAAACTGCACGCTCCTGGAAGATGCTGGTAAGAGCACATGGCCTGAGCCCTGAGGTGGCTATCAGTAGCCCTCTCCATACTCCTGCACACCTTGGTGCCCTCAGGGTTCCTCTCTGGATACTTATGGCTAAAGCCCTCAGACCAAGTGTTCCCCAGCTCAATGGCAGTGGAGCCAGCAGCCCAGAGCCCTTGCTGGGTGTGGGAGGTGGGCAGCAGGCTGCAGGAGCAGAGCAGAGGTGTCAACAGACAAAATGTCCTTCAGCAAGATTTTTACAACATAGTCAACAGGGAAAATTATAATCAGGTTAGGTCTGAAGTAGAAAATTCACTGCAATGAACCTTTAAAACTAAGTGCACAGCAGAAAATAAGTATACCACATAAAAGAGTATATCAGAAGATCAAAGCAATGACCAACATGAAGCTGTGGAACCAGATTTGTGCATATAACCTATCAATTGCAAACAACTGGTGGCTCACAGTTCAGTGATATATCATCACTACTACTACTGAATTTAAAAGACTGCATGCTGTATCTAAAGGTTTGAGATTTAGGAACTTCATCATGTTGTGATACTAAGCATTTCTAGGTATGGCCAAAATTGCTCCAACTAGTATACTGAACTTCTATGATACTACTGACCGAAAATACATGGTATCGTTACAGGCTTCCAATTTAGTTAATTGACTTTATTGGGAATATAGGTATGAAGGATCATGGAAAAAGATGAGAACATAACAAAAACAAGAAACTAGAGAAAGGAAAGCATATTTATCATATTAAAGGCAACCGATCATCCTTCATTTTAGAAGGCCAGACTATAGGAAATTCCTGTACAGAAAACACCGTAATTTCAGAAGGTGCTAGATATGAAAAAAGAGACTAACACATTGGATCAAATAACATATCCAGCTAGACACTGATCTGACATTGGATACCGGTTAGAAAGTAAAACAACACAGAGCAGAATGGTATTGTTTTGTTATACCAATTTAATATTTTAAATAAAAAAAAAAACAAAAACCACTGCCTCAAAAGACAGTGAGGAAATTTAACCTTTAAAACAAAAGTAATAGTACTGAGTTCACCACATCATTCCCATTACTCGAGTTTAATTTATCTAACTCTACTGAAACTTATGTTCTACAACAGCACGGTAACCAAGGAGATGTGATATGATCTTTATAACACTAGAGATAAATAAGCTGTAAGGGTATATAGGTGCACGTAAGCACTCAGAACTGAATATAACTGAAGCATTAAGAGAGTCAGTGAAAAAGCTTCAATCTGAGAGGAAGACTGTTTGAAGCCTACTTTAGGAAAAGCTTCAAAAATGTTTAAACATTTTAGAACATTTTCTTAGCTACAAAGGACTAGGGATAAGAACAGAAACATTTGTCACTAGAAAGAATATAATTATAAATAATCTGTTTTCCTTATTTTTTTTTTCTTATTTTTCTCAGTGGATATAGCAAATAGTTATATTTTTGAAAATGCACTTAGTCTCAAAAAATAATGCATTCAGTGATGAAATGTAAACTGGGTAAAAAAAAAAAAAAAAAATAAAAATAAATCTCCCATAAGCACTGATTGAATATGAACTAGTTCTACACTGATTGGCACTCCTGCCTGAGAAGGCTCCCTAGGTAAGCTCCTCATCAGCTTGAAACTTGAACATAATTATGTTTGACTAGATTTAGGCTGAGTGTGTCTCAGGGTCCTGCCCCCCAGGTCTTCCCAATCAGAGTCCTAGACAAAACCTTCCCTGGTTTCCTTGCCGCCTTCCACCACAGGTATTTTCTTCAAGATCTTCCTCAACCAAATGACTGAAGTTGGTGTATGGTGAAATACTATGCAGACAAAATGTAACTACACCTCACATCCACTGGTACAGACACAGCTTTGAAACTCCTTCAGTCCTTACTTAAGATTTTTGTTGAGATGAGTGGCTGAATTCAGAAGACACTAGAGGAGGATACCCAACAGATGCAGACTGTGAAAACAGAAAACCTGTTCTGCATAAAATCAGTTCTGTATAAAATCAGAGTAGAGTAAAACACTTCCAAGCCCTTCCCCATTCCACTAAGCTAAATTTATCAATCGATATTTCATACTCTGAATTCCTAAGACTAATACAAATTGCAAATTTCATAAATCTGAAGGACTGACTCCAATTCCACTATTTAAACAATTATTCATACAACTGAAAATAAAGGCCATTTGTAAGAATTAAAAAATTCTCTTGATGAAAGATACTATAGGCAAATGAAGATTTTTCTGATGACATAGTATCAAAGCAAATTTAGTTGAATTTAAGCTGACCCCTCATTTATCATATCCTGTGGGTGAGTCAGTTAATGACTGTATTGATTCTCTTTTGTGTTCATTCTTATATTCATCATCCAACCAAAGTGCAAGTACATAGGCTATAAATTATAGAGAAAAAAACATTTCAGTGATAAATATTTGAACTTGCAGTTAAGAATTATTATTATCATACAATAGATTTGCTGTACTGAAATGGTAGAATATATTCATATAACTGCAGCTGGAAATAGCACATAATATGCAGTAGTAGTGTAATTCTAGAAACTAAAATAGACTTAAACAGAATAATGTCCTCTGAGGATCTGATACACATCAAATGCTATTTTTCACTAAACTCAGGAGTACTGGACTACTTGAGAATCTTTGATCATTCAGAGAACAATGATGAAATAGGTACCTGAGACCATGGTTTCTCTAGCCTACCAGTATCTGAAGATGAGAAGAGGGAAAAATTTTCCATTTCTGTGCACATCTCATTTCACAGGCATCTTATAGAATTGGTTTGTTTTTTTTAATCTCTCACTGAAATGTTAAGTAAAGAGTGTGTGACTTCCATCCTAATATTCTTCTGTTTTGAAGAAAAGTTGATCAATGAGATAAATGGAAATCACCTTTCTTCCACAGGCAGAAAGAAGTCTTTGCACTTTGTGCAAGTGGCATCAATCTATGAGGAAAGGTACAGAGCAAACTGAACTGGTATGTGACTAGAACACTGCACAACATGTCTAATACTACCCTATCAAAACAACATATTTTTAAAAAAACCTGTTTTGCCAGTTTTACCTTTGACCTTTTTTTCACAAGATGTAACCATTGTTCTATGGCTCTGAGTTGTTCAGTGTTTTGCCTTTAGTTAACAGAAAATGAAGCTGGAGATGCAGCTTTGTGAAAACTGTTCACCCAGCCTTCCATTAGTTGCTGAAAGGTCAGAGTGTTAAGGGAAGCTGCAAGGTGCTAACTAAGTTTATCTTACGGTTTTATATAAGCTCTTTGGACCAAAAAAAAAAAAAAATCACACATTTGGTCTAGTCCCTGACTCCTTTTAGGGAAACACTTGATTTCTTTTGTATTTTTATGACTAGAAAAACTGAAAACAGATATCTGAGGAAAACAGAACCAGATCTCCCACTTCAAGGACACTCTGAAAAATCTGGCTGGTGTGAAACCACGGGGAAAACACAGGCTTGAGAAGAGCTCCCGACTGCTGCAGCTGGGCCTGGACCCTGTGGAGGTCAGGGAGGGGCGGCCGTGCCTCCGGGGGGAGCTTCCCAGAGGCCCGAAGGACCTGAGCTACAGCTGCTGCTGCTGGAAGGGGAGGAGAGGAAATTATAGCATGGAGGGGGGAGCAGGGAGGGGAGAAAAGCAGACTGTCTGAAGAGATGAAAACATCACAGTTTCACTTTCATCCCTCTAATATTCTCAAGAATCGCTTTTGGGGGATGAAAGTCATCACTTGAAAGTCTGATTCCTCTGTCTTTATGCTTTGCAGGTATCTATAGAGTTTAAAAAAGAAGAAAAAAAAAAAAAGTGAATAAAATCAGTACAAACTGTTGTGTCTGGATCCCAATAAAATGAGTGCAGCCAGATTCATGTTCTTCTAGCAAACACTGAGACCAGTTATTTTAGGCAATATCATCAAAGAATAGGCAGTTACAAGATGACACCCACACACACAGCCAAAAATCCTTGCAAGTAAAAAGACTCTTATAGTCTTATGCTCAAACTTGAATCTCAGGAAACTGTTGAAGCGCAGCTGTACAACTGATCTTACTAAATCTTCCCTAGGCATGTTTTAGCCATTAATTCCATGACCATATCAAAGTATTCCTCTGGTGTAGAGCACAGATAATGCTCAGTCAACAGGCAACTATCCAACATTTTATTTCTCCTTATTGTTAAAACATATTCCAAACTGCTCTAATGATAGTTTCACTTTGCTAAGTGACTTAGTGGTAAGAGAAGTCCAAAGTGTCTGAAGTATGTAGACACAAAATGCTCATTAGGAATCAGACTTGTAAAAAACCAGCAAAGTCACAGACACTGCTGCTGATCATTCTGCAAATCTGACCTGATAGATTTGCCCCAAAAGCCTGAAAGCTGGAGGAGGAATTCTTATTATCTCCCTTTCAAAGCTTGAGATCTCAGATGCCATGGTGGGCAGAGGCAAGTTCTCTGAAGAACGTTGCTCTCTTCAGACTTCCACCATGAAGGCGTCCAATTCCATGTCTAAAAGCTGTAATGCTGGAGCCAGAGCAACAAGAAGACACCAATAATGTCCTAATGCCTTGGTGATGTCTGCTGTCTGATAACATGAAGTTGACTGGTTTCAAAGTTTCAGTCTAGCTGGCTCAAGGGACAGGGCAAGTAAAAAATGTAATAAAGCCCAAATGGGGACAGCTCCTGCCTTCATGAACCAATAAATAATTAGTTGCTTAATCTACAAAGGAGTATTTTCAATTCTTAAGAAAGGATTATTAAGCATAAAATACATTTGTCACTTCCACTGTATGTGTTTAAATAACAGAATAGTTAATCTGTAATATTCTGATTAAAACTCTTATTTAATATCTGCTTTTGAAAAATACATTTAAATATTATATTGTCTTTTAAAATACGAGTTTATGATCGCATGGATTCCAATCCCTCTCTTGAGGAAGAAAACATATAAGGCTTTTTTAAGTATGATATGGAAGCAAATTGATTGCTGAGGTGAAGTTCTGTGTGTGCTGCAAAAAATAAAATCACTGGGACAAAGGTTCATTTTATTCAAAGGAAACAGTTTGAGACTGATTGCTTGAGGACAAAACAAAGGAGAAGTTATTTTTGAGACTGTATTTGCTCCTGAAATATAGACAACTTAAAGATAATAAAATCGTAAGCAAAATTTTGAAAGAGATATTGGACACCATCTCAGCTGTTAAACTTTGAATTCAAGTATCTTAATATGTCACTTTCTTGCTGGGTTACCACAATCAGATCAATAGTACTCAAATCCAGACAGATACTAAGATGCCAGACACCTCTGTGGGTCTGGGATCTGTGGACTAGGAATACCCAAGTCTCTCTTTATGCAGATTATAAAATAGGAATAAGGGATTCCTGAATTATAAAATATGTATGTCTGTATCAAACTGAAATGTGATTTAGTGTATTTTAATGACTATAAATTACACGATCAAAAATGTTACAGTAATAATCTGAGGTTTGACATTGTGAGGCATAAATTTATCTAAGACATTTCTAACCACTTTAACCTTCTTAGCCGTTGAAAGTTTAAGAATTGTGTAAGTACAACTCTTATCTTACTAATCCTATACTTTGAAGAGTACGTTGTATTTGCATTGTAATTACCTCTTCAGAAATGTCAGCTGCTGCACCCTGTAAAAGAATTAGTTTTATTAAGCCTAAGTTCACAACTACTCCTGAAAGCCAGCACTTTGCAATGGGTGTGTAGGTATTCAGTATTCCACAAAATAACGATTTATCTCACATAACACCAACCATGTTTTAAAGGCAATGGCAGGGATTTTCTCCCATATAAAAAGAAATACTAATCTGTTAAGTACTAAAATTGTTCTTTCTGCAAGATGCTTAAATGGTCAATAACTTAGTCCTACAAATTCAGCTTTCTCCGTTGAAGACTTCTAAGCTACAAAATCAAATTATGCCTACCAAATATGAACACCACATTTTTAACAGATTAGTTCTTCCAATTACTATAAACTAGTATGAAAATTGTTTCTGGTATTTCTGTGCTACTACAGAAGCCTCTAGCAGCATTTAAACATGACATTTTGCAATACCACTAAATGCAATCCTGAAAAGATACAAGCCCAAAATGCACATTTGCAAAACCCTAATTAGCAGCTTCTAAGACTGTTGGCTCAGGTTCTGCTCATTTGTGTTATGAAATGAACAGCAAAACGAGGTTGTTTGGTTTTGGTTTTAAGTCTCTGTGTTGAAGCACTTCTTGTCACCAAACTGATTTTTGAGATCATGTCTAGGTAAAGAAGCCGCAACAGTTTTGTCTTTTGGGGCTTAAGGAATTATTGACCCTTTAAATTTACAAAAAAAAAAAGGTTTAATTTGGAAAAAGTAACCAATTATATAGTCTAAATATTTTTGCTTCATGCAGCTTGGCTAGCTGCAGCATGCCCAGGTTATTTTCAAGACAAAGAAGTCCAGACAAAAAAATACTGGCATCCACAAATGCCATATGGACTTTCCATGTGTCATTGTTGGATGACAAAATTATCTCCCAATTATTTTTTTTCCCAAGATATTTATAATATGATGACATTTTTGCAAGATCTTTTTCTTCCAAATCTGAGAAGACTTAGCTTATTTTTTAGTTCAGAAGCAGAGAAAAATAATTAGCTTAAAAAACTTGAGCTATAGTCTGAAATTGTTTTTCCAGGCATAAAACTGCAGATTATTAAGGCCTAGTGTTGTGGGACTTTCAATGGCTTGAGGCTAGTGCTCTCATCAAGCAAAGCTGGGGAACCATGCTTTCTCATGGCTTGATGCTCCTCTTTCTAACCTCCACGGTTTGTTAGGCAGGGGACCTTCAACCTTTGATCCTGGAAACACCATTAGCAGTGACTTCAGGAGATTTGCTTCAATAGCACGGCTGTAGGGGAGCATTCCCAGGTGTGTTATAAATGCAGCTTATCACATTGTTCTACAATTAATCAGTGGGATATCACAGTACACTCAGAATGCATATATAAAAAATATTATAAATATATACGTGTGTATATACACATAAAATCTGACATTAAGTGGAGATAAGTCAAGCTGCATTCATTATACTCCTGTGACCCACTTTTATGCATTTATTCCCCAGTTATGCTAATCCAAAATAGGATTTATGCAGGTACTTTGCTTCAAGCAAGACCTTACTGTCATAACTGTGGAGTGTTCTTTAAGTGAAACTTTGGAAATCAGTGACAGAAATGAGTAGTGAAATTGTGTGTTCCAGCAACTTTTGTCAAACTGGGATCTAATTCCAACTCTAGACTACACAGTAACATTTCAAAACTTGGGACAGGTTTCACTACATGTCATGCCATACTGGGGGCATTTCTGCAATATCAATAATAAATAATATCTCTTGGATATATAAAAAACAACAGACCTTGAAGCTGCTTAGAATTGCCAGTGAGAAATTTTTTTTTTCTCCCTCTTCCTCACTGTAATTCTTACCAATTATTTGCTTAAAGATTCTCTGTTGCAGTCACCATTGGTGCCCTCTTAAAGATTTCTTTCAGGATAAAAGGCTAAAAGGAAGGGTTTTATGGTCAAAATGTATCAAATTTATCAAATTCTGCTGCATTTGATGTGGTTGTAAAACAAAAGCATACCTGATGTAGTAATGTTGCACCTACATAAAATATTTGAAAACAATCCTCGATTATTTATTTTTCTATTTAAATTGTAATTAAAATGAAAGTGTATGCCCAAGACAGAAAGAATAAGACCTATGATAACAGAATGTCCAAAGAAGAACAATGTGTTCCTTAAAGCAAGGCAAAGCAGTATTTTTTTAATGAGTTTATGGAATTGGAAATAATGCTTCAAGCACAATAAGATACAAAACAGCTGACCTTTCTTTAGAAAGAGTTAAGAAATTACTTTACTGACAATTGTGAGTTAAAACAGCTCCACTGAGGTAACTATAACATGAACCAAGAGCCTTATCTTGTGAAGACTTTTATGCTTTCTACTATGTGCTGTGGGAAGTCCCATTGACCTCATGGCTTTGAAGGTTAAGCAGGCAACCGGGTCTTCTCCTCTTGATATTTACGGTGACTTGTGGTCTAGCAAATGAAGAACTAAGTACTACCAAGCTTAAAAGGAAGCATTTTTATTTGGGGCCCAGTAGTTATGTGAACTCAAAGGAAAGGAATGATAGATAAGAGTCACAAAGCTAGAAGAGGGAAGAAAAAAGTCTGGTTGAGAAATAAGCTCCAGCTGCTAACTAATAGAAACATTTCTTGATAAAGTCCATGATGATACATATGAATTTAGTGTGTGTGTGTGTGACTGATGAATAGTCCATGGATTAAGAGCAATAGACACTGTTAAAATCCCTCCTGAGCTTTTAAATTTAAATGACTATCAGGCCTGAAAGTTTCTCTCTCTTTTCTCTTTTTTTCTCACTCTGATAAAGTTTATGGATTGTATAATACATACCTAGTCTCTAGAGAGCTCCAACACCTATTTAGGCTGTATGGAACCCTTTGGTGGTCCTACTGCATAATTAATCCAAAAGAAAGGGGAAAACACATTTTCTAGATTATACTTGTAAAATTAAGTAGCTGAAAAATAAATATTGAGTCTACATAACAAAATACCTTCATCAATACTGGGGGAAAGATAAAAACTCTAAACAAGCATAAAACCTGCATCCTACTTTCTGCTTATTCTGTAGTTTCCATTTAAGACAGTAACACATACAAAACCTTCTTTGAACAATTTCTCCATTGTCATTAGTAATAGAGTTCCATCACTGACACCACCATTGTAGTTTAAAGCACAAAGGCCATAGATGTCCTCCTTTGCTATACAGTCCCCAATTACTTAGTTGTATTGATAGGATGCATAAAATGTTCCAACTACAGCGCAACATTGAACAGATACGAATGTTTATCCCCTAAACACCAGCTAAGCAGATACTCTGTTTAAGCATGTTTAAGCTACATTCATTTGAATAGGACTGAAGCATGTGGTTAGTGGCAGTAATACACTTTTCCAAATGAGAATAAAAGTGCTATGAAATGATTATTTGCTCTAAATTTGAATTTCCCAGTGTCTGAGACAGAATCTGAAAGTAGTTTGTAAATATGTTCATTCATTACTGCATATTCACTAATAGACTTGTGCTGGGGAGTCCTATAATAGTACAGTGAGCATTATTCTCATCACACTAAAAAAATCAAAATACCTATTATATGCAATGTCTCCTGTAAAATGATATGCCAACTTCCATGATCATTTGCTATTCTCTCTTTAGAAAAATTTGGTATATTTTAAACCTCCTAATTACAATAACAAATAAATGTCCTTTTTAGTAATAAGGAAGGAAATTGGCACAGAATCATAATAAAGAAAAGCCAGCTGAGGAGCCGGCTTGAAAACAATACTATGTATAATTGTGTTTAATTATGCAGAATTAACAAATGGCAGCAGCACTGGTTGTATTACTTGACCAAGGCTCTTTGCCAAGTCAACAAGCTGGTTTTAATGTAGGAAGTAACCCATTCAGTTATCTGGCGCCTTTGAGCAGGGCCCTGACTGCTGTGTTCTCCATCTGTGTTGCCAAAAACATTTAGCAGAAGAAAGAAATCTGTTGATTTGCTAAAGCAAGATAAATTTCAGTCATTGATACGGGTGAATGCACCAATAAGATCACAAAAAAGTTTTCTAAATATTTTATTCATCTGGTGCCAATGATTTAGTAACATCATGAGAGCTCAAAATACCAATTAGAATTTGTGGGGTTGATATATCATACAATAGAATATTGAACATGTTTATTTGAATATATTACTTCCACTAACCCCTCCCCTCACCATACAAACATATTTGACTGTATTTAAAAACATGTTTAAATATTTATGTTCTCTAGAGCATCATTACATAATTTTCTCCTATGGTAAGCAATTAATTTGCCTTTTTAAAAGAACACAGCTATGATGATACATATAAGAGGTTTCTGAAGAGTGTGTTTACCAATGAACTCACACTCAGCACACTGGCTTCACCAGCAGCTCCTTCTGTTTCCCCACCACTGTGGTCTGCAGCACTCAGAAGATCTGGCCTGGCATACCTGTGACAAGGTGTGCTGATTTGAGGAAGCCCAAATTCAACAGGGAAAAAAGCTTTTTTGAATTAAATGCCAACAACAAAATACTTGGGGGAAGGAGAAGACCACAAAAACTCTTGGAGACCCCTAAAAGTATGTAGCAGTCTGTTCCTTCTTCTGAACTTCTCCGTTTCATGGAAGTTTCTTCGAGGGTTGTCCTACCATAACTGTAGCAGATGCACTGCCATATGAATGAGCTTAAAAGAGAAGTGCATTGATACATATATTTATGTTGTTTACAGGAAGGCAGAAAATCAACTGAAAATCATGGAGATTAGCAGAATTTGGATTTTGAGAGAATGCAGAATACAGACTGGAAGTAAACAAATGAGAAAGATTGTCAATCAGAGTCCTCTATAGATTTGCACGGATTTCAGGTTCACTTGAGTCGCTGGATCATAAGATCCTGACTAGTTTTCTCTCATGTCAGAATGTGTATTACTGCAAGATATAGTGAGTTAGTCTCATCTGAATCCTGGGAGACTAGTTAATTTTGCCCCATCTTACAAAGTAATTGTGACAGGAATCCAGTTGTAGCTCCAGAGAAATGGAGAACAGATTGGTATTTGCTTGCAACGCTTCTCAGGATGACAGAATGCACACAAACCAAGGACACCAATCTGTGGAGCACCAAGTGTGACACAGAACTAAAAAGAGGCCTTTTACCTCATTAAAATAATAAGCTTTAGAATTCACTGCTCATTTTAACCTCCACCTTTACTAGCAAAGAACAACAGTTTTCTCCTTTTTTGGCTGTATTTTCTCAATGACATTCAGCATCATAAAAAACAATTCTGAAACCCACAGCTTGTTATGTTTGGAAACAGAAAGCTAAATAAAAATTCCCCTGTGTATGTGTGTGTCTATCAGTATGTGACTTCACAAAATTGAGCTATTTCCAAGGCAAACACAAATAAAGCTGGACATCCTCATATATTCGATATTTTATAGGCCCAGTAAAATTTGATCAAAATCTACTTATACTTGTCGGCTGTGTGACTTAACCTTTAGGGCAGATTAATTAGATTAACAGACCACATACTGTAGATTCCAGTACTTCCTCAATGGCTATTAAATTACACAGAAGGAATTATGTTTTAGGGTCCTGCTTCCTTAAATCAAATTCCAGCCCTGTCACCTTTCTTTCATTTATTGGATTGCAAAGCTCTTGTTCCTTTAGTAATAAAAACTGAACCTTTGTTAAATTCCATCCATAGTACTTGAAGTTATTAATGATTACTGTGCTTAGGATCAGATAACTACATATTCTGAGTATACGCTGGGAGAATACACTTCATGACAGGAATCCTACCAAAGGACTGAAAAGTTGCCACTTAATTTGTGAAGAGGCAGGGAGTGGAATATTCTCACTTTTAGGACATCAGTTACAAGCCATGCCCTCTGCAGTCCACAGCATTGGAGGTACAGTGTCTGCTGGTGTGGCAGTAAGGAGTACCCAAGCTGTAACAAGAGTATTGCTTGAAGGAGTTCAGCTCTCACCATCAAGGCAAATAATGTTAACATGCATTATGCCTCCTTTTTAAGGCACAGAGTTGGGAAATTAGGCTCAAGAAAAACCTCTGCATCTTTCCCAGCATATTTGGATTTTTCTTTCTCAAAATGTTGTGCAGACAGTGGACAATGCACTTTCCCTGTATTCCCAGACATCAGGGAGCCTGGGTGCGCTCATAAACATGTGCAGAATATCCAGGATTTCCCAGCAAACACCAGAAAAGCTGTACACATGCAGCAAAATGCAACGTGGGAGCTGAAGAAAAGACAAGGGTTTGGGCTTTCTTACATTTGCACCGATCTATAACCTATTCCCAGGATATTACATACAGCACATCAACTAAGAAACAGAGGTAAATACGTCAAGCTTAAAAAATCAAAGAAGATCTGAGCTCAGGTCTTTGTTCTGAAAAGATTATAAGGCTGAGAGGAATATAACAAGAAGCAAGGCCAAGGAAAGGCCTGCCCTTTGCACTTTCATGATGCAACAAGAGAGAAGAAGATAGAATCTAAAAATTTGTGACACGAGAACATGACTATGGACATATCATCTACTGCATGACTGCTGATGCACACTTTTCCACCCAACTACAAGCATGCCCCTCCTGTTAAAATTGTTAGAAACATTGAAAGAGGCGTTCGGACAGGTTGGTGACTGCATTTTGGGTTTTTTTAAGTTATCAGGATGCCTGGACTAGCTTTGGAGCAGTGCCACACAGTCTGGCACTAAACATACTGGTGTGTTCCCAGCCTCAGTCCTCATCAATGTTTGAGGCACTACAAAGAGCATTCAGGACCATCCCATTAGGACATCAGAAAAACTTGTCAACAATACACACCCCACACTAGCTCTTCTTTCCCTATAGCTCATTTCTGGTCTGCAATATTAATTCCACACCACACACCTCGCTTGCTCACTGCATTTCCTCCTCTTTCATTGCTCCATGTATTGCTGGAAGTATATGCTGGCAAGTCCCATTATAGCTAGTACAGTTCCTTTAGTAATTAGGGCAATCCAGGGCTTCTAATGACAGGCCAATTACCTTTGAGGGTAGCAACTTACCCATAACTGTATTTCTTTAAAACGATGTAATGAAACTCATATTCCTTCACTAAACAACAAAGCAGTCTTGAAAAAAAGCTTGATGAATAAAGACAAAAGAATCCTCTACCTTTATTTACAGTGTGCTAAAAGTCACCTGCTTGTATACATTTTTAAGGCAGAAATTTCATTTCAACCAGAGCAAGCAGGTCAAGCCTTCAAACAGCCTGAGACAAAGAGGGTTTGGAGCAATAGATGAAATAGCAAACCCTGACAACCCTGCACTTTAGATCAGGTAGCAGAGCCCAGGAGGGGAGTCTGGTAAAGCAATTATGAGCAGGTGACACTTGCCAAGTGTCTTCAGGCAATCCCTGTTAGAGGGGCTCCAGCAGAGCCTACCCAGGCTGCCCTGACTTCTCAGAATTTAAGGACATGAACCGAGCCCCATGTCTGGCACGAAGTATGAAAAGCTGTGAAAACTTCTTACTGTAATCATGGCAGTGAGTAAAAACATTATTTATATAGTGTTACTCTCTGTATTGAACATTTATGCTCTGTTGGTGTTGACATCTTTGTGCTTTGCACAGCAGGAAAAGGAGTGTTCGTATTTTACACTATTCTTGCCATCCTAATTTGGATGCCATCTACAGCCCTGAGAATCCCTCCATGGTGGGAAACTCTTCCACAGTGATTTAAAGTGTCTTAACTACAACTATCAGCTGGAAGAGTCTGCTCTCATTTGTTAAGTACCTATCAAAGAGAGACAAGCAGCTAAAACTGCACCCCTAAAATAGGTGATAAGCTAAGGCATTGTAAATAATGTTGAAGGGCTTCTGCCCCAAAATGCTTTCAGTTCTAAATAAGAGAAGGAGGAAAGTGGATAGAGGTTTAATTTGCTGTATGCCACAAGTTAGCAGCAGAGAGGGAAATGGTATCCAAACTCTGTTCTCTGTTTACTAGATTTGATTTGCACGGCCACAGACTTTTGTATGACCACATTTAGAAGTTAAGCAAAAAAAAACCAACAGAAGAAAAACCTACCACGAATATTAAAAAATAAACCCCAAACTCCTTTTCCCCTCCATGAATCCTGAAAAAATAAGACTCTTTAGTGCCTTCATCTTCTCATTTAAGATACAAATCTGCATTCCGAGCTCTATTTTTCTCCCATTTGATTACCATACTGAATCGGGGAGGGAGAAGGGGGGAAGCCCACAGTAAAAGATACATTCTTTGAATGAAGAACAGAAAAATTCTTAAGTGTCACAGATGGCTGTCAGGATGAAATGAAGCTTGGGTCTGCTGAGGGAATCAGACACTACTGTGAAATCTGAATAGAAAGGAATATAGCAGAAGGCAACATTTGAAAAGGAGTTCACCACCAACTGGCATTGTGAGGGTTAATTTACTGCCAGGAACTGCCGGGCTTTTCATTCTCAGCAGACACACAATAGATAGATCCCAAAAGTACACATCATAATCACAGATGCTGGGGATTAATGCTTAAATGAAAGCTTCATGAATATTAAAAATATCAAAACTGCTAATGATGTAGCAGAGTTTGGAATAACAACCAATCTGAAAATCTGAGAGTGTGCCATGCAGACATAGTGAGACACTGTCTTTTTGAAACTGATTAAACCTACTCAATTTGTAATAGAAAGAGGTTTATGCATATTAGGAGCGGAATTGACTGCCAAACTTTACAAATTGCACAGGCTAATTACCATAATTAAGCTTTGGATTGAAGAAGAAAATTCCATTTATCTCAGAATGACTCAGTGGAACTTCAACAAAGGCAGCAAAGTACATCAGATGGTTTGGCCTTTTTAATCTTTTTTTTCTTTCTTTCTTTTCCTTTTTTTTTCTTTTCCTTTTTTTTTTTTTTTTTTCTTCTAAGTGGTGTTTCAAAAGCAGTTGTGAAAAAATAATCAGAGTGACAGCACAGAAATACTTTTGCTTGAAAATCATCAAAAATACATAGTTTAGGGATCTGATTTTGGAACTTGTAAACCCTGCCCTGCACACTGTTACAGTAAAATACGTTATTTTCCAAATATAAACTCTGAATTGGGGGTAATGCAAATCCACATGACTTTTATAACCTGATGTATAATTTCTGTACCTATGCTTCATCAGCTTCCTGGAAAGGACACTGCATCCTCTGGTCATTTGATCCAGTGGACTCCTCTGCTGTTATATATGTCTGCTGTTTGCCTTCTTATGCTGATGCAGAGAAGTTACTGACCTAAGGATCAGGTAACAGCTACCACATTTTAAGATAAAGATTACATGTTATTGTATGACACTGAGCTGGATCCAAAGTCCTCCACTAATCTCAAATGGGATTTGGATCTTGTCCTTAGAGAATGCTCTGTCTGTGAACAATAAAAGCACAGCTGTGAATACTTTATTATGGCATACAGGAAAATGTATTACTCTATCACCTTTCCTGTCCCCATTTAGGAAGAAAACATAATATCAAGCTCTTCCTGCACCTTACCTGGGCTTTTAAAGTCACATACGTATGAGACTATATATACATAGAAAGGTCATGCAAAGGAGAACCCTGAGATACTGAGGGGAAGTATTTAATCCTCCCACATATAATGAAACTCTGCTTTTCCACCCACCAGCTACTTTGATTTTGTTTGCATTTATCTAATTTTTGCCTCTAAGATGACAGTGATGTTTATACATTTTCAAGTCTCTTTACTTGAGTAAAATGATAATGAAAAAATATATGTACACATTAATTTCTTGGAACTAGAGAAAACACAAAATACGTAAAAAAACACCCAAAGCAAAATAAACAGACCTCCATTGTATTCACTGTAGAGGCTCAGGACAGTTATAATGTATCTACCATTATAGGCATCCTATAAATATTTGTAAAAATGAAAGTTAATTAAAGACCTAGGTAAAAATGTGAAACTAAACTAGAACAAAAAGAAAATATCTTCCTGTCCAAACATTATTGTATTCATCTACTTTAGACAATTGTGGGGCCATCAGAACAGAACTCTGCAAAGAGGAACCAGGAATAATTTAAAAATGGAGGCAATTAGAAGTGAGACATGCTACCCAAAAGAGGAAGAACGTAGTGATACTTATCTATCAGCACTAGAGCTTTCAGAAACCACCTGAATTCTCAGAACACCTTTGATAAGGATTCAGTAACATTATTAACATTCATATGTAAGCACATAGGAGAAAAGAAATTAGCAGTTAACTCTAGTCCAGAATCTCCATCCATTAAGACATACTGAGATTTTATTGATATTATTTCTCTCATTTATAAAATCACACATATCTGCTTCTATGAAATTCTAATCTCAGAAAACAACAAAAATACAGAAAGTAGCACTGTATTTACTCTTTGAGGAATCATCAGAAATTCTATTAAAATACCAGATCATGGGTACTTTTACAGAAATCTTCCACCTATGCATGCCATGCCTTTTCTTTTTTTACATGGCTGCTAATATAACCAACCCTGGAGACAGCCATCAGCTGAAAATCCCCACTGTGCAAACTAAGCATCCTGGCAGTAACTCCACTCAGCATTTTGAATAATCACAAGGCATTCACTTCACATGCTCAAAATTAAGCTTGTATTACTTTGTGTGGTGGCAGAAAAAAAGAAATACGGATTGTGGAGACCCTCTCATCATGAGGAATTTCTAGGACTGGGATATGTAAGTGATTACATTGAAGATGTACGTATGTGAGCAATTTTGTGTGTTACTAATTTTGTGTATGGAAATGTATCAAGCTCCTTGTATGAGCTAGAAATAAATCCACCAGACATAGCAGAGATGCAAGTAGTAAGGGGAGTGAACAATCTCAGATTTACATCACTTTCACTCTTTCTTGCATTCATCATTAAAAAAGGCAAACACACACATTCACAATAGTAAGGAAGATTACCCTTTTTTTTTTTTTAAGAGCCTTTTCTTGTCTGTGTATGGATCTATTCTGGAAATACATGCAGCTGCTACTGGATAAAATGCCAGTAATTTTGCACTCAAAATCACTAATGTCATTATGTTGGATTTTTTAAATATCAAACTGCTATCAGAGACTCCATTTTTTTTTTTCCTCACAGTACTTCACCCAATGGAAAAGCTCTGTGGCCAGAAACTACACAGGCAGCTTGCATTATGCAAAAAATATCTAAGCCCTGCTTTTAAGTGGAATAAAGAGCTTAAGTGGCATCTAAAGACAGACAAGATAATAAATTGCATTATCCCTACAGTAAGATACTGTCTGACTGAGCTCAATATCAACATTCACAGTTCAACACCTTGAGTGAAAAAGGCCAGCACTTAAGATGTCCATGCTTCACCTGATCATTTGTTTGCCAGTTCATTCACAGCATACTTGTGTCTAGAAAGAAATTCACAAATATACTACTTCATAAAACAATGTCTGAGCTTCCTCCAAATTTTTTTTTGTAGGTTTGTAAACAAGCTCTCAAACCATGTATTACTTGATATTTACAACACTTCCAGCAAGAATACACTTAGCCAAAAGCAGGTCAAGTCCAACTGTGTAAGGTGCCAATGCTAGGATGCCCATGTTGGTACTCCCTACTGTTTATCACTCAGGTAAGAATAGGAAAGACAGGTTCTAAATATTGGAGTTTTGAGTGAATGAATGTTCAGTTAAGGATTCATGATTTCACATAGTCTGTTCCTTTTCACTGGTCTGTTTGGTTTTCGTTTCTTGTTTAAACAAACTAACAAAACCACTAAAAACACCTCAATTCAATCTAAAATCTTGCAGAAAAGGCACAGGAAAGATAAGCTGCAGCTCTTTCATTTGCTAAATGAAAAAACAAATGTCTTCACACTATTTAGATTTAGTAAGAAATATACCACTGAAACAATTTTTTAATAATTTCATCCAAATGAAAATTTGGATGAATTTCTAGAAAGACAAGAAAGCTTTGTATAAATGTTTTTAGAGACTGCAAAGTAAAGATTAAGAATGTGGAGTCCTAAAGCACTCTGATGTTTCACCAGCTTAAGAAAGCATTAAGAAACCTTAGAAACTGGGTTAGTATAGTTTTTATTACAGTTTATTTTTCTGTTATTTCTAAAATCATTCAGGCTTTTCTTGTTTTATTTACATACATTCCTGTTCTGTGACAGTAGGCTACAATCTTCATGCCTTGCTGTGGAGTTAGGAATAGAAACACTGAAAAATGTATCCCTGATCCTCTAGCAGGGCCTGAAGTACCTAAAAGATGCCTTTGTTTGAACTTTTTCTTCTTCTGGCCCGGAAGGAACAAAGTAAATTTATCGGCTTGCTGAGGGTCTGAATTTCTGAGAACCGTAATATAAAGTTGCAAACTTGGATGTTAATTTGTCAGTGCAGTTAAGCACAGACATAGAGTTTAAAAATCTCTTATTTTTAAAGTATTTTTAGATATTTAATAGAAAAAGAAAGTAATCCAAGTAATCTTGAGTCTTCAGTTGACAATGTGTAGCCATCATCTAGAGGATACCTGTAATGATCTTCTGAGAGAAAAATTTTGGAAATACCCCCAGGCTGAACTGTACTTTGGAAGAGAACATTTCTTTATATTGAACTATGGACTATAAATATGCTGAAATTTCATTTATTCTAAATCTTGAAATATGAACGGAATAGTGGCAGAATACAAATACTCTGAGAATTAAGGAATATATTGCCTATCACCTGTAGGTTACTGGTTCAAATTCTGTCAGATAAACAGTGACAGAAAGTCAATACAAGCCAATGGCTGTTTCATGAGCTACATGTGAATCAGGTAAGTAGTCCAAAAGCAGGTCCTAGCACAGTTTAATTCCTGATGAGGAACAGCTGGTGGTTGTAGCAAAACATCTGAACTGAACTCCACTCTAATAAAGACTCATATTGTGAAAGTATGTAATGGAAAGCATAGGCTGCACATCATTTGTGCTATAGAATAAAAAGAACCATTTGCCTTCCAATGCTGTTAATATGGCATGAGCAAATACCCCAAATCAACATCACTATGCACCATTTTCAAGAAACAGCTCCGCAAAGATAGATTTTGCTTCCCAGAGAAATGCAGCTGCTTAATAAAAATATGCACTTCAATAAATGGTTATTTGACATGCTCCTTCTTGCTAAACAATAAAGGAAAAGTATAATTTCGAAAAGGCTATCTTGGCATGAGGTTACTGAGTATTATTATATTAATTAACCAATGAAAGATAGTATTATTTGAGGTTTTTTATTAGATGGTACTTAAAACCTTAAATGGGTTCTTAAATGGGTTCTTAGATGGGTTCTTAAAACCTTAAAAACTTTAGGAAGTTAAGATTTTTAGATTTTTTTTTTAAGTTTAGAAAAAGACTGAAGGAATGACAGGAAGATCCTAGGGGACAGGCTGACTATAGTTTTAAGAAAGTGCTGATTATTACTTAGCAGCAATCTCCTGATTTTCACTTAAGATTTCTCATTGTTCAAGTTCATTGGTACATTTCAATGTACCAATTTCTGGTACATTGCTAGTACAAGTTATTTTGACTCCCAGGAAGTGCAACTTCTTAGTGTTAGCGTTGCCACAGCCACAGGGAATATGTCCAGGGAGCAAAAAATGCTGCAGTAAATCAAGTTGTAGATTTCATTTCCCATACTGGTCAATTTTTTTGAGAAAATAGAATTGCCAGATCTTCACCACCTACACTGTAGATAATGGAAAGGATTATGCTAACACCATCTGGCGGCATAGTTAATAAGTTAAATTATTTAAATCATGAGAATTTAAATTATGTGGTTTTAAAAGCACCTCCCAAATTAAAAAAAAAAATAAAATCAATAGGTTGCAGAAAAAAAAAAATCTAGAAAATACAAAGTGATATTATTAATGCTTTTATTGATACTGCACACACATCAGTTCTCTTTGTTCCATATTCTCACTTTTAATTACTCTCAGATATTTTTTAAAATGCCATTTATTGCAGAACCTCCCTGATACAATACTTATGATAACACAACTTTTCAGCACCTTTATTTAAGGCTAAACCTTCCATTTGGGGCATTTTTAACAGAACTTTAGATATCTAGCTAGTGAAAATCCTTAGATTTTTACTACAAGTTGAAGCGCCTATCTCTCAATCAATCTTTATTTTTCATTAGTTTGAAGACAAATTAAGAAATAAATCTCTGCTGTACTTTTTGGTCACAGATAATTTCTTCCACCATGGCACAGCTGCAGTTTTACACATACAACTTTACGTACTTACAAAGAGAGGTGAAGTAGTTTAATCTATCCTGGTTATAGTATAGGATGACTGTTTTCAAGGAGCTGAGGATTATCTGCAATGCATTTAAAATAATGCAAAATACTTGAAACATTTAAGAAAACTCTTCAAAAATCAGATGTTCCTCCTCTACAAACACTGTTTTTGTGGGAAAGGACAGCTAAACTTGTAATAACCTATAAATTCAAAGTGTACCTACTTAGCAAAACCACTTTTCAAACCATGCAGAATTACATATTTCTGTATCAAGCCTGGCTACTCTTCTCCAATATTGGGCAATAATATCAAACACCTGCTTTTACAGCCTACTGGATGAATAGGGCTGCTTTTGACAGATGAGTACTGGAACTTCACCATCAAATTGCAAACTAAGTTAACCTAGGGAGGAACAGAGGAGATGGAAAGAATTGAAAAGGATACAAATGTCTGTTTGTGTGGAAGCAAGTGATAAATCATGGAGCACAATGTTATTTCCTGGCATCATTTTATAATGTGGCTAGAGACTGATGAAATACAGGACCAGCCATAGTAAATCTGATAACTGGTTCTATCAAGCCCAGATTTCTGTTCATGCTGGATGTCCAGAGAAATAAAACATACCTAACCTTATTATACATCATTAAAAATGGAGGAAGGTACTTATAATCCATTTATGGTTAGCAGAATGTATTAACTAATTCTTTTAAAGAGCAAAGACTAAAAAGTAGTTCTATAGAAACAAAATATACTGCACATTAGAGAGACACATCAAACTTTTCAGCAACTGTTGTTAATAGGAGTCCCAAACAACACACTTGGAGTGGAAATCACTGCCACATGTTAAATGTATTTAGGATGTGATGCAGAAGGGCAAGATTAGTCCAAAAATTCCAAGTATGTGCAGGGAAGGAGATAACCCCTAAGGAATTCCAGTTCCACACAATAAAGGTGAAACTGCTCTGCTCAGGTTTCCCCAGACTGGCTGTAGCTACATCTGTGCTGCTGTTCCCACCACCCGTTTCACATGCAGCTGCACCAAAACTTAAATGTGAGGAGAATCAGAGGACTCATCTGTGTTTAGCATAATATCGCCACAGGCACCAGAATGGCAAACATGCAAATGAGCTGATTAATCAGGAAGTAATTATGCTTGGCTTACTCTTTCTGCTACAGGACTCCTTTGATAGCAAGATCAGGTGTTATACATAGGAGCAGCTCATAGGGGAAAATGTTACAGTACCCCGTGAGACAGTTTAAAGTCCTTTCTTTACAAGCACATTCCCTGTAATATTTAGACAAGCGTTCCACTTATGAAAATAGGTCTGTATGTCATTAACTAAGTGAATCTTGACAGTGAGAAGCAAGTCCAAAAAATATTAACTTCCAAAATAAAACATTTGTGTGACACTTTAAATCAATTCCACAGCACGGGCTACAATCTATTTGCTATTTTTTCAGATTAACTGATCCTCAGATCTTTCCATCTTTTAGGACTGTGGTGATACAAAACGGAGAATTCTCTAAAGGAAGATAATCTTTAAAAAAAAGAAAAAAGGAAAAAAAAAAGGCAAGATGGACTGAGTATTGTCATTGACTGTACAAAAAATCTTGGGTTTGAACTCTGACGGACAAAGGCAAAAGCCAAAAACTTTATAGTGTTTACCTTACAGAGCAACAAGCAATGTTTTTGTGCCTGAGGTATCCATGTAAAGCAGTGGAGGATTTCTAACTCCAGCTTCAAAAGAGGTTGCTCTAAAGGATGCTCGATGATCTCAATTAAGAAAAGCTATCCCAACCTGTGACTCGTGGATCAGCAGCTCTGTCAGACTGACTGCCATACATGCCCACTGGCTGCCCAGCAAGCCATAGGAATTGCTGCAGTTGGGGACTAGATGGGATTCTGAAACTGTGCTGAATCCAAGTACATTCTCAAACTGTGTTCTTCTTATGTTACTCAGTGTTCAAAATACAGCTGACATTTTAACATTAATTTTTGTGTACTGTTTAATTCCTTGTATGTTCATATGCATGCACTTCCAGCTTTTGAACTCCTATAGGATTTAGCCACAGACTGATAGAGCAACATGCCTGCTGGAGCTAATTCACAATACAAGGACTTCAATGTTTAGTTGCACTGATGATAATAAATCTCTATGGACTCAAAGCTATGCTATCTCTATCAGTTAAGGTTATTTTCCCTGCTGAGAAGATTTAGTACACTTCACTGAGAGGGCAGTATGCCCAAGTAGGAAGCAGACTTTCACAGATGTCAAACACAATAGCCTGTTCACAGGTGAGAGTTACACGATGATTAGGATCACAATAGTGGAGGGTTCGTATTTCTGGAGGGACCACTAAATGCCCTGGGATCCATTATTTATACCAAAAATATTTATATGTGCACAGGTATCATGTGTCCAGCTTTCACCTCCTGAAGAGCCTTGCTTAGCAGAGCAAACTGAGCTGAGGCACAGGGACTTCAGCACAGCCAGAGCCAGCACGCCTGTTCCTCACTATTCAAACACCTGCAACTCTCCATGCTTTCAACGTGAAGAAATATTGAAAGTGAGATTTGCAATGATTATTAAATATTAAATATTGCAATAAACTAAGGATGAGAAGAGTACACCTAAAACATTTTTTCCTCTGCAGGGAGGATCTGCCTCATATCTGTAATGAGCCGTCTATGAAGTGATATGTGATTACTGCACTCTAGCATTCATACAAAAGCACCCTGTGCAGGATTACTACCATACTCCTCTAAAATGCTTCAGTGTGTCCCCTTCTCACCAAATTCAGCTGACTAAATCTTTGATGGAAAGCTCTGCCAGTGGTTTTCCACTGGGCTCCTTCAGAGACTAGATACCAATTGCAAAAACCAGTCAGTTTGGAGCCTAGCTAATTCCAGCTAGGTTTTGGAACCCCACATTCATCTTGTATCAGGTTTACTTAAAAAAAAAAAAAAAAAAAAAAAAAGAAAAGAAAAAAAAAAAAGCTAAAATACGCAGCAGTGATTGCTGACAGTAAATGACAGTCTGTGTTGTGGACAGCCTTGTGGCAGCTTGTTGGCTGAGTAGTAATTCAGTGCCCGGAAGACCTGGCTGTGGTTCTGCCCCTTCGGTGCCTGAGGGAATGCTGATCATCCACTTAAATTTGCACACTAAATAACCTGTTTTCTATTTAGAAACTCTTCAGTCCTTTCACCTTAGTGCCTAAGCCCTAGCCTGGTTCCCACAGCATGTTACATGAGCTTAGGAGTTGAAGTAATACTGAAATTCAGACCCCTTCTTTTGGGAAGAGGCTCCCACTGGTCACAGCTGCTCTCTGGCACTTTCATATCTCTTGAAAAAATATTAAAAACTGTATGAACCAACAGAAAAATAAAAATATTTCTTCTCAAAAATATCCAGTGCTTTGTTATCAATTGTGACATTCTAAGTAACCAGACACTTATAATTCATTGCCATTCCTTACTTATCAGAACCAAATTGCAACATAAAGAGAAATAAATAGAAATTAACTAATTTCTGTCCATGATAAAAGTTATACAGGACACCAGCTTTACTATCCCTACTGAACAGACATTTCAGACTGTCTTAGAGAAACAAAAAGTATTTCATTTTGCAGAAATATGAGAAACAATAAACCTGAAGCAGTGGTATTTCATCATTTGGGCTTTTTTCTATGCAAGATGGGATACTGAATTGGCTACATCTTTAGAGTGAATATGCCTATACCTTCTTCTTAAACTGAGTACCCAAAGTGAATCAGAGTATCAAAAAACAACAACAACAACCCAGTTTCTATTTGAATAAAACCTTTAGCAGGTAATTTCTAATAAGACAAAACTCCACATACAGAAAAGACAGGGAAGTTATCTAAAAAGTCACAGGCAATTCCCACTGCTTTGTTTGTACTGGCATATATGCCTTAGCCCTTTGTTTCACTCACTGAGAGACTTTTTGATTAGATCAACTCTGAGGGGTTATTTCTGTCCCCACCACTGGCTCTAATCTAATTGATTATTTTTTTTTTTTAAATGAGTCCCCAGTTATATCTTTGCTGTGATTACCCGCTTTTCACTTTCTTGCCATTCACCCGCATTTGTAAGACTTCTTGTACCTTACGAAAATAAACAAGCTATTGACAAAAGCAAGTACTTTTTGTTCATATCTGTGTTCCTGAAACAAGAAATGCACTCTGTGAAAACATCTGTATCATTTGAAATCTTAGAAGAGGTTTTCACACAAGGTGTATTTAAAAACAACTAAAAAATAAGATGAACTAAAGCATGAAAGACTCTTAATTCACCATGCTAGCAGAGACTTTCCAAGCCAAAGTCTTGCCAAGAGTGGATTATGCATAACATATTTGTAGCACATGGTGTTTTATTTTTTATTTTGACTTCCTGAAGCAATTTTACAGAAGACAGATGATGTCAGGGTTTTTTGGTTTTTCACCAACAAAAATCAGTAGGGCATTTCAAAAGATTTGGCTCAATTTTCCCACCTATATTCTGTAAAGAAGTAGTTCTTATATTTTCAAAGTGACCAGATAAATTTCTTATAGTCATGAGTTATCCTAGAAAATACAAGGTTATAAATTACTTTCTCTTCACTATGTATAAATTACACTACTTTAAAAACGTGATGAATTACATGTATTTTTCCTTATTCAGAGATTTCTTCAGGTTAATTCTAAATACAGTAATTCACATCACATACCTTAGGTTTTCAGTTCTTCTGAAGAATAATAATGATGTGATTAACATGGTTGTAAAATAACTTAATTAAACTTTTTAGGTGATCTTTAGAAGCTTCATTACAGCACTGAAAGCATTCAAGTCATGACTACATACCTGAATACAATACTAAAAATGTATTCTTTCAGTTTGATGGTTTGACTGTAAAGAAAGCCTGTAAACCTGTCCCCTCCTCAATTTCTCCCTTTTTATTGTGATTTCAACAAACGTAGCTTTCATCAGATATACATATAGATAATGCAAATATAAAACTGAGAGAAATATCAGGCAGTTGGCAATACTTGTTAATAGTTTCTGTAGAGAGGACAGTCACAAAAAAATTTGGGTAGACATTTTACTGGTAACAGTTAAATCTGTCGGTATTGTTAATCCAAATAGTGAAAGAGCTGCCAGACTGTAGAGAGTTAAGAAAGAGGTAATTGAGGCAGCTCAGGAAAAACTGGACACCATAGTATTTCCTATTTATCATTAACATGCCAAAATTATGTAGTCGTGAAATTGAAATTGTACCAACATTACAGCCCAAGGAAGGCTGTCCTCAAGTGATTTTTTTAATAGCATTATAAGCAGCTTATCATACTTTGTCTAAAACATCCTGTTGATTTGCCTTCACATTTTAGCAAACCCAGACAGAATGCTCTTTCAGGTTATTGATATGAGAAGCCTCAAAGGAAAATTTGGCATTTTTTCACCTTCTAACATGGAGCAGAGTTTAGGTCCTCCCAGTGTAACCTGTTACCCACTGTTCACAATGTGCAACTTGAGCAGTGCAGCATTTACTGGCTAAGCAGCAATACTGTGTATCTAGCATCTAATATAATACATCAGTGATTATGGTTTCGTTTTCTCTCTTATGACTGGATTTTAATAATGAAAAACTGCAAGAAAATTCTTAGGTCATCAAGTACGGTCCCTGGGTATTACAGGCAACCACATTTTGTAATCCCTTATGTAAACCGATCAAGCTCCCACAAATCTCTAATATTTTTATGACCTTCAGAGATCGCACCAGCAAGGTATATTTATTTTGTTTTACACTGGATGAACTCTACCTAACTTTTTTTATAGACAAAGACAGCCCCCCCAGCAACAAGCACAACAGAATTCTAGAAAAAACACAGCCAACATATGAAGAAAGAGCTGTCTCAAAGTTAGCCAAATGCTTTTGTGTGATGAAGAAATGTAATACCACGCTATTCTAAAATTTATTTGAAGTTATTAAAAAAAACCCCACCTGTAATCACAAAATCATATTGAAAAGTGAATTTTATTTTATGAGAAGTGACTCAGCCATGCTGAACTGCAGTTACCACTAAAACCAGGGTTGGGACCAATCATCCAAATTTAATTCAAAGCATTTGTAAGGCTGAAGTTGATCAAAGAATACAAGAATTGCCAAAAATCCAGCTTAACTTCATTTTATCTAATAGGTGGAATCACCCTTACTGCAACCAGAAGAAAAAGGATAAATAATACACATCACATAGAGCAGAAAAAGAGCCTAATGAGACAGTATTATGACTTACATCTGTATAATACATCTACACATGTAGAATTTAAACCTGAACATACTGATGCCAACTTTGAAGATAAACCTATATATTTGTGTAAGATCTATTAAAAGGACTGGCAGAAGATCTTATGCTAAATATGAACTTTTTTTTTTTTTTTTTTAAGAAAGAGACAACTAGAACAAGTTGTTTTTTTTCTTCCATGTGCTGTGAAGAGCTAATAATTACTGGCTGTAGCACGTCAGGCATTCTTTGAATAAAGAATGCTGAATTTAATTTCAAATTTGAATATTTGATTTTATTTTCAGATCACAATTTTGCCTTTTTCAGAGAGCTGTCTTAAGAAAAGCAAACCCACTTCCTGTACTTGAGTTTGCAGAACATCAGCTTTGTTTGTGATTTCATGAAATACCTCATAGCTTGCTGACGACAGACAAGTGCCCACAGGCTTTGTTCAGATGGCAAAATGGAAAACAAGATTTTTGGGCCAGCAACTGTGTAATAAAATAGAGTTCATATTATGACTGTTTCAGTGCCTAGGCTTTCTTAGCTGTAAGGTAATCAGTACATATTATTGTCTTCTCCAAACAGTCTGACCTAGAAGAATGGAAGAATGAAAGAGCCTCAGACCCAGCACCTGACAAAGCTGCGGTGGAGGGTGGGTACTGACATCTGTGCTGTGTTTGGTTTGTGGACCTAGCTTCAGAAACTAATTCAGAGGATTGAGCTCAACTTTTTGCAAACATCTTGATGGTGTGCAGGGAGAGCAAGACATTTGACCCGGTGGCTGTTACTGTCAATCTCTGGACTCGGCAAAAACACAGCTTGGCAGCAGTAGTTACAGCATCTCTGCCTTGGCTCAGTTTTAAATTGTACTTATCTAGGACAGTCATTTATGTATCTGGGAAGTGATGGGAGGGTGATATCCTTCTAATGTAGTAATGTTTACAGCCACCTTTGCTTCTGTCCCTCAGTAAACCCAAAAGCAACAGTTATGAGTGCAAAGCAGCACACTGAACTATGGGATCTAAATTCCATTTTTATGCTATCAAGTACTCCAGACATATTTAAGACCTAAATTCTAATAGTCCTACTTCTGTAGTTCTAAAGGTTGGAAAACCACTTAAAAAAAAAAAATAAATGGTGTGAAAAAAAGGACCAAAAGCCAAATTCAAGCCATTACAGAACTTGAAATAACCAGCTTCAACTTTTCTTGAGAAACACAGATATCTCACCCAGAAATCGGGCTGTATTTGTTTTGCAATTTGAGTGAGTCAGACACATAAATATTTAAGTTTTAATTCAATTGCCTCTCCTGCGGTCAATGAGTCACTACTGCTCTGATATCTGAGGAGTCTCACTAAGGGAGGTCCTGGAAATGTGTTATGATTCCCAAGTGGGTTCCAGCCGGAAAGTCTGTGAGCTACAAGTTTAAAATGTATAAACTTATTTTCTTTTCATACACTCAAAATATATGTAATGAACTAGAATGTGTTTGCTTCCTGAACAGCAAACAATTCTGAAGCCAGAAAAAATGTTTACTTTGTAAACATTATTTTCTTTTCAGAAAACTATTCTAGCACTGGGTTCTGTGATGAAAAACAGCTTAGGTCATAAAAAACTGAAAGAAATAGAAACTATAACACTTTTCCTTCTCTCTAAACTCCTGAAATTAACTTATAAGACGTTTCAGTGACTCTAATGTGCTAAAAAGACACAGAACATACTTTATATACAAATGGAGGATGCAAAATAATTTCATAGCCTTTGATCAGACAGTCCCTGACTTATCCCCAGTATTATGAATCTTTCCACACACAAGCTGCAAAGAGAGACTAATTAAAAGCTGAAAAGCTACATTCCATCGCCGTACACCTTACAAATCAAGTGGGGAAGTCAATAGCAACTGTAACCTTAAAATAATGAATACAAAGGTGTCAGAGAGGCACTTCCTTTCCTATATGACACTCTGTAATATTCCTGTAACCGTCTTGAGTCATCTTACCATCCCTTAGTATGAAATGTGCCACCATTTACTGACTTGTGACAGTTCCTGTTTTGACTCATACAGAATAAAACACAGGGGCAGTATTTAAGAAGCAAATGGACTAGGCATTCAGTCCTGCTCTGAACTAATGAGAATTCTTGTGTTTCATTCATGGAAGTACAGGTGAAATAAAAAAACCCATGCCAGAGCTCAACAGGTCCAAAACAATGGCAATAGCAAAACAAGACAAATCTTCACAACCTTCATGGCCCTGTGAGCCTCTCAGCCCCTGAGAGACTCATGGTCCTGGCTGAGAACCAACCCAGCTTCTTTGTAGATGAAAAGTAAACCTGCCACAGATGTCCTGACACATCCTGAAATCCCCAGGTCTCCAGCTAAAAGTTAAAGAGCCTGTTCAAATGAGCTCCCCATAATCCACATTTGACAACTCACAGTCCTCAGAAAGATGATGTCTACACATCTCATGGGGATGAAGCCCAAAGTAGCATAACTTTGTTGCACAGCTGTTAGTGGGGAAATACTAGTTGTGAGACCAGGATTATTAAAACTTCATCTTAATAAACATCTTCTTACACCCTCGATCCATATTCTGTGTTTTTGACATGAAATACATTTAGGTATTCACCTACACTGTGTACTTCCGCCCCCAAAAAACAGAGACAAAACCATTTGGTTTTCACTGCTAGTATTTTGAAATTCCAATTTGTATTTACCTGAAGTCTAGGTTTTTGTATGTTGGGTGGTAGGGTTTGTGACAGCTCAAATAGGTGTCACAGTCTAAGGGTATGTATTTAGGAAAATGCTATTTTCATTGATCAGTAATGATAACACAGAATAGACACCCAAAGGAAACCTATTTTTACAGTATGCAAAACTCTCTTTTTACTAAATGTAGCAAACCTTGCACATTCTTTTTCTTCTTTCTTTTCCTGCTGCCAGCCTGTATTAACGAGGTGGTGGAAATAGAGGGAAATTACATACTGCCTACGTATGTTATTTCAGAATAAGGATTCTAGGAAGAACTTGGAATAAAATGTCTCTCAAATATTTCAGTTTAAACCCAACAGCTCTCTTCTCTAATGGTTGTTGAAATGACTTCTCTTTTTCAGTTTGCAATAAGCATATCAATTTTCTGGATGATGCACTACTCTTCCATGGCATTTTGCTTTTAACCATCACATCCATCTTCAATTAATTGCCATTTTTCTGAGATACTGAAAGGGGCAGGGGGCAGACACTTTTCTAAAAATGTCTAACCCTAAACCCTAAACATAAGGATACTTGGAGAGGGAAATACATGCCACAAGTAATTTCATGGACACTGAACGACATCGTGCCACTGGCGCCTGAAATTCAGCAGTTAACTTTGGGTGCTTCAGGGCTGCTTTTTATCACTGGTGTCAAATTTACAAGAAAATCACCACAGAATGCCTTTAATGTCAGCTACAGTTTTCAGTTCTGGAAAGTATCACAGGGGTGCAAGTCTACGTATTCCTTCCCATGTATAGGGATTTGTTTTCCAAAGCTGGAGCTGTTATGGATGATAGGCCGTAGCTTACAAGCACTCAAGATGTCACTTAAGTTAGATAAAATTGAGTTTTAAAGGGAATAATGAATTGTTTCTAATTTGTTTGGGGGGGTTATTTGTTTTCACCAATTTAACATGCAGATCTTAATGTTAACTTGTGACTCCACTGACCAAAGATTTGAACTGACATTATATCTTCACTTGGGACCTATAGTCACAGGTAACTCGTCCACAATGTTCACATAAAACAGATGATTTCAGATAAGTGTAAAATATGCTGCTATTCCATCTAAATAATGTATTTTTATTCATTAGAAATATGTCTAGGCATCATCATGTGCAAATTAGCATTTTCCCATCAATAAATGCAGACATTGTCCATTTTAAACTAAGTAACTAGTTTATTAACCAAATATTCATATTAAAGTGGTAGCAAAATGTATTTTGGTATGACTTATTACTGCTGTAGCAACAGTGGGGATTTACACGCAATAATTTGGCAAGATTTGACATACAGTAGTTGTATTTTCCCAAACAGAGAGCCAAAATATGTCCAGATCTGTTATGGTTTTGTAAGCATGCCAGATATGACACAAAATAGATATGATTAATTATCTGAAGAACTCAATGTTCATGTATTTCCACGAAATAGCCACAATCCCCCCTGTACAAATTATCCCTACAATAGCCATTTTGCTGGGCAGCCTGAGCTGATGCAACAAAGAGAAGTTTCAGAGAGGCAATGAAATTCTACCAAGCACTGCAGAAAACTAAATCAGCTCAACTGGCATTTAGTTCTCATTCTAGAGTGGTTTTTAAATCTCACTTTCTCACTATTTTGCCCATGGCATGAAACTATATCAAGACATTCAAGATTTACAAAAGTTGTTTTCTTGGCTTGAAAAGTAAATTACAAAATTTGAACTTCTGAGATATATAAGTAGTGGCTTGAATATTAAAAAAAAAATTAAACAAAAGTATGTGTCAGAAACTTAATAAAAAAGCAACATTTTAATTGACGGCTCCTTTTTAAGATGTTATTTTTAAAAATCTTTCCTGATCAACTACAATAACAGAAAAATACTTTTTCTTTATTTCTGTTTTCTCTAGACAAGGAGTATATCACTCCAATTTGAGCCACAAAAGTAATGATCATAATAAATCATAAAGATTATAAGTGAAATAAAATAAGCTTAAAGATCATATTTTAGTAAATTTGGCACCAAAACACTATGTAGTATATATACTGGCAGATGATAATTTTCAATTAAGCTTGAGTTGCAGGAAAGCAGTGTTTTAGAAATGTTACAGTGCAGTCTCAGTGTTCTTGCAACTTTAAAGGAATTCCAGAATTTCTCAGGCACAGTTCTGATTTTTGTGCCTTGGGGAAGACATAAAACAATTGCTTTATGACCAGTCAGTGAAGTTTTTAGAAGGCCTTACTGGGGAAACAGCTACTGCCATCTGTAGTGAAACTGTATAGGCATAACTAAAACAGAGCACAAGATACTCTTCCCTTATAAACTCAGACCTGCTGGAGTAATTCCTGTGAACAGCCACCTGCTCCTACAAGCCATTTGTTCCATTTGTAAAATGGATGTTAGCTCCATATTAACTTCTGAATTAGAAATTCCTTAAGCTAGCCAACTGCTCACCCAACCATTATATTGCAAAAATTACCTGTGGTCCTATACTTCAACATAATAAGTGACAACATGTTATTCAGATGTCATCCATCTCAGATGGTACAATTAAAATACTTAAACAGAGGTATGCAAGATAAATGAGTATTATAAATGTAGATTTTGTAATTGTTTGCTTTTCTGAACAAGACATTGTATTGTAGCCCTTATCCAACCTACACGGTCATCTCACGGCCTTTGAAGCCATGAGAATATCCAGCAGCCACAGCAGTTAGGAAGTTTAATACTTTCATGCTATCTATGACAGACTGATCAACAACTCTAAGGAGAAAGCTTGGCATTTTTTCCCCTAGGGTATGACATAATCTAAGTGGCTTGAGACACAACCAGTTGTTTTCATCAGACATTGTGAAGTCACTGTGGATCTTGCCTTCAGCTGTCACCATGCTGAGCTGCATTGCTATGGCTACTCTCATAGTTTTACAGTTGTATTCCAAAGGAGAGGAAAAAACCACACTTGGAACTGCATAAGTTACACCTTTCTTTTTGCCCCCATCTTAATATGCAGCATTCATCAGAAATAAGGTGGGAATGTTAAGTGGAAATTTTCTGACTACATACTACAGTTATCATGTGGTACACATCTACATTATGGTAGGAGAAAGTATGAAGAACGAACTAGTGGGAGGTCTAACCCCTACCTACAGTGGCTATTCTTGTCTGCTGAAGGATCTGGGACTCTGAAGGAGCTGGGACTGGGGGCCAAAACTGAAATCCAGTACTTCTGACCAGTCCCCAATGCAGCACAGGAGCTGGAAACATTGCTGGGACTGAGGGTGCCAAGTCCTGGCACTTGCTCTCTGCTCTGAGTGTGCCAACAGCACTTCAGTGCCAGCATGTGAAGAAAGATCATGACTTTGGGTCACCAGTCACATGAAAGGGAAATTCATATTTGCATTATAGCCAAACCCAATAAAACAGAATCCTAGCCCAGGCCCAACTGTAAACACAAATTTTCCCCCTTCCTTAATCCAGGCTCTCAAAGATATGAATGCCCTTTTTTGTCTAGTTGCTGCACATTTCTACTCTTCTGATGCCCTAGAGCTAACATTGCAAAACCATGGTTTGCCTTTCAGTATGTTCCCAGGAACTTATCCCAAACAAAAAGAGAAGCACGAGACTAAAAGTCTCCTCACCAAAGAATGCCCAGGTACTTTGTACTCGTATGACATTCCTTTCTAAGTGGAAGAATTAAAAAAGATGGAAAGGAAAAAATCAATTTCATAGCTTTTGTTCACCAAAACACAGCAAATCAAAGCTCTGAAATTCAACAGTACACCTTTGAAAATGTGATCTCATGCAATGCATGGATTTTATGCTAGAAGAATGTCATATGTTTTTGATGTGAAATATGCATTTCCATCCCTGCTGACTGTGGCCTTCCTCTCACCTAAACAGGAAAAGAGTATTTAAAATCCTTTTACCACTTTTGTTATTTTTATTGTGTGTTCTTTATAAGGAGGTGAACACTCAGTCCCAGCTGGTTACCATGTCACATTAATCAGGTTATTTTTAAAGTAGTAATAATGTCACTTTTTTTGTTTGTTTTTGTTTTGTTTTGTTTTGTTTTTTAATAAGCAGTAGACAGTTTATATCTTCAGAATTAGCTTTTTAAACCCTACATTATTGTTCTTGTTTAAGTGCCTAGATGTCTGGGTTTATTTCTAGACAGTAGTATGAATACATGAAAAAGCAACAGATGTGAATTAGCAGACCATATTTAGACACCAAGTAATGCCTCTATAAAAGGTCTTAAGAACCTAATCACAGCCTTATCTCTACAGTAAAAAGATATAAAATTGTGCCATTTGGGGGTTCAGTTGGTTTGTACTTGTAGCAAATACTGAATCCACTTTCATACACAGTGCTGGGACTGGGCACTTTGGTACAGCTCCTTCTGCCTTGGGAAGGGCTGGCTGGCAGCAGAGCCCTGCCAGGTTGTCCCTCAGGCAGCCGCCCACTGAAGCTGAGCAGCTACAGCTATATAGTAAGTTCCTAAAGCTCCCCCATCCCTCCTCTATTTTTAAAAGCATATGGTTTTCTCTGTTGAAACACTCTGCAAAGGAAGAAAATGGATTATCAGGTCACCCCTAATTAGCTACAGGAGTGGCTTCTGGCATTACTTTTTTTTTTTTCAACACTTTGGACATTACACCAGTGAACTGATCCTCCTACATGCTTGCTGCAATTACCACTTTTCTATTTAAGTTATGAAGAATTTTATGCGTGTGTGGTGCAGCTCATTCAGGAATACCTGAATCAGGTATTCCTGATTCTGCAGGAGCATCAAAATGCTGCCCCACAAAAAAAAAAAAAAAAAAAAAAAAAAAGCCTGTAATTCTGGGATTCACCAGTAGCCCTGTTCCACAGGTGTGCAAACAGGACAGGTGGAAGGTGGAGTTTGGAAAACACTGGTAACTGCAGCGGAAGTGGATCAAGGGTTGGACTTGATGATCTCAGAGGTCCCTTCCAACCCAGCCGATCCTATGATTCTATGATTCTATGCTTCTGCTTCACTATCTCACCCAATAAGAGCCACAGGAGTATAGAAAGGAGAGAGACAGGAGACCTCTAGATATGCCAGACATTGTTTTGTTAAAATTCAGTAATTACTGCCAGCATTTTTGGCATGAAAGGCAGAAGACATGCTTCATCTTCTCCTCTGAGGCTGAATAAACAGTCCACCCTATTCTTTTGCTGTGGAGTGAGCCACCAGTACTGTTACAAGACACTTTAACCAACACACAAACTAAAAGTTTCCGAATTATTTTGTTAGCATTTTTCATTGAGCACTTCTATATTGCCAGGATAAAATAGGGACAGAATGTGGAAAGGATCAGCTACGCTCAGAAAAATGCTAATGCCACCTTCTCTACACAAGAAGAGACTGAAAACACAAGGATTAGGGCCTTAGCCCAATGAAATCAAGAATTAAGTAACAGACTGTGTCTGATCTTGAAAGAATTACTGTACTACTGAATCAGATCTTAATACAGGAGTATTGACGTATTCTGCCTTCCTTATCAATAAGGCCTGCAAGCCTGTCAGATACCCTGGGAATAGAAACCATTGAAGTGGTTCCACACACATCTCTTTATAAACTGTTTTCCTCAGGTTTATGTTTGTGTTTTGTTTGAGAACAATGGAAGCAAAATGTTTTGACACTGATATGTGTAATAATTTCATTTGAAACTCTCTGAAATGTATCACTGCAAGTGAAAGTATGAACCCTACCCTGTATTTTATTTTCTCTCTCCCTTACCTTCTGAGAGATTGCATTAGCTGTCACTTACATGCAAAATTCTAGTTATGTTTTGTTTATGGCTTTTCAGCAGCTCTGTAATCCTAGAGGATGAAAATATTTTCCATTTGCCACAGTGACACGTGCTGCAGAGAGAAAATATGAACAGCTGCAAGGTCCCTAATAATGGTATCAGATAACTTACTGTTCAGGATTTCAGTTTATCATTTTTCTTCAAAGGAAAAAGCAGGTCTTCCATTCAGACACCTCAGTGTGAGACTACATAATGACCATGACACTCTGGATCAGAAGTGAGTGCTTCAAAATGAAACTTCTCTACACTGCCTGGTTGAGGGACTTTCACCAATACAGAATCAGCCAACTTTAACCATCTTCTTCTGAATGAAACTTGCTGGCTTTAAATTACCCATACGTGCTGTATCCACGGACTCAGGAGTTCAGTCCTTTGCAATTAAACAAACTCTTCAGAAGAAAAAGCAATGAAACTGAGGGGGTGAGTTACCATTCCCCTACTGGAAAGCTTTCAATATTTGTCAGTGATGTATTAGGTCCATAAAAAATAAAATATCATTATTTAGGATGTTTACTTTAGCTTGGCTCTGAAAGGCATTTGTGACCTTACAGAAGTACTTCATCGGAGGTCATTATTTAGACTAAATTCCAGATACAGAAAACAAAGAGCTCTATTCATAACAAGTAAGACAGCAAAGTATTCACAAGAGAAATGAGCAAGAGTTTCAGTTCTAAATAGGACTCTGATTCAATAGAGGTCCAAATCCAGGAAAGCACCCCTGTAAAGCTAACTCTTTAAGCACACACATTTCCATTCTAAGCAGCACTGCATTCACCAAAACTTAATACTCTAAAATGCTTTCTTGACTCTGAGCCTGGGATGCCTCTCAAAGAGAAATTACTTCATTATGCATAGGACAGACTTTATTAGAGAGCAAAAAGATCCACTATAATATCAGTCACCACCACAGCTATCAAGCACATCTTTGTAACTTACAATTACTACCAAATGTCTAGAAGCACACAGGTGAGAAAGGGAGAAAACTTGCAGCCAGGCAACTTGAACTTAATGAATCAAAAATAAACAAGTGAGGCAAAAGAGGACACTTTGTATTCCCAGGACACACTTTAGAAAAATAGCTGGTTACACCCTGAGATCTGGATGAGCAGAGCAGCTTTTAATTAAGTTTGTCTTTCCATCTTTTCAGTAATCAACCGTACTAAAAAATATTGGACACAAAGAACAAGCAATATGGATGCAAAGTCACTGTTCTATTTAGTCATGAAGGCTACATCAGTGTTTCCTGAGGAATGCATATGCATCACTTATGTCAGGTAATTTCAGAAGCATTCATGTATTTCAGGGTACCTGCAAATATTCTCCAACCTCACAAGACAGATGAAACAAAAAGTCAAGAAAAGTATTGGAGAAGGCCAGAAATCATATAAAGACAATGAACGTTTGGCTGAATTTGTTCCTATTTACTGAAGCTCTGAAGAATGGGAGAGATCTTGAAGACTGGCGTGTCAGTGAGTATCAGGTCTAAAAAGAGTCAGGTATGGGATCTTATCTGACAGTCACCTGCAGTTAGACACTGATCTTCCTTAGCTTCCCTCTTATATGATTTGGGGATCTTCATTAAGGCTGCACTGTCTCAGACAAAGAAACCTTGCAATGAAAAAGTGAAACTGTAAATTTCAAGTTCATGAAGTTACAGAGGAACGGTGGACATTCTTACTGACACTTTAAACAAGGATAAGAACAAAACAAAACTTATTAAATATTATGGAAGACTTATGGAAGACTTATTAAATATTATGGAATATTGTTCTTAAATGTTAAACATTTTTAAATGTTTAAAATCCATTTAAAAATGGATTTTTTTTTTGGCTTTTTACATTTCTTCCTTTTCCATTTCTTCAAATTTTTAATGCCCTTATCATATGAAGTCTTTATACAGAAATGGTTACCATGTGTAGTCTGTAACACAGGGTTCACAAAGCCTTAGAGACATTTATAGTATTCTACTAATAATTAGCAAGACACGACACAAAGAAAGACTTTCTGAAGAATATCCTAGGAAAACCTTTCTTTATCTTTTGAATGTGGAGGTTAGAAAGCATTGCAAAGCCAGAGAAAATACTTTTCACTTTTAGAGACATGGTAAAATTAACCCTATGTAGCTCTCACTTATGGGATAGACATTTCTGCACCTATATTTATTATTTTTAAGCCTTCACACTATTTAAAGGCTATTGCTTTAACAATGTGACCTAGTCCTACTTCCAGATTGAAGAACGAAGTTGATTCCATTTAGATGAAGTTAATTTCATTTAAAAGCATAGAAAAATTTTTCTCTCATGGAAGACTAAAAGGAACAAAAGCCTTCTCTTCTTCTATAAATTATTTTACTGTATTAATGGAATTCATTGTAGGAGATCTCTTGACCCTGCTGTTGTGCACGATCAGAATTTTCATCTCTGAAAAGACATTGATCCTGTGAAGAAGGAAAGATCTCAGTTTCTAGAAGGAATGCTAACAGGAAATTGAAAAACACGTTTCTTGCTGAGAGAAAGAGGAAAGAAATCTTTGCAACAGCTGAGATGTAGCGAAGAATGCACCGTGTCCTGTAGATCCTTTATCTGATGCATAGTTGTTTGGTTGTTACAGGCACAAATTCATTGCCCATTGTTTTGGGGACTCTTAATGATTCACATACTTACCAATTGGCTGACTTGCAACTGAGGAAATCCTGATATCACTCAAATATTTACAAAACTGTAAATCTTGTTTAGAACAATCTTCTCAGGAAATGCATCTATATATTTAATCTGTCTCTTGTTCTGATAAGAGTATGTTTATAAAAAATATTTTGAAAAACATGGGCCCTGATTTCGTTTAATAGAAGTATTTTCTAACTTCCTGAAATTATGTATGTGAATCAACTTCAAGTTCTTCAGGAAAAACCTACATACAATCATTAATAAAATATGTGCTTAGAGGGCAACATGCTGGCTGGACTACAAGTAACAAGCAATGTTAATACCTTTGCAGAAGAGTACATCTATTACAATTCCATTTAAATCTTTCTGAATAATCTCTACAACTATGAACGTCTCCAAAATAAAATCTACATCCCAACTGGACCTGATCTTTGCTTCACTTTACCACAACACCAATGACTGGTATTTACACTGACTAGTAGTCTGGTTAGACCTTCTGTATTTTTCAAGGATGGACCAAAGCTTAGCAATCAGATACCATTGATTATGGTTGTTTTTTGCTCTGTCTGGACATTTTCTGAAAATCTAAGTATTCTAACACTGAAAGAATTTTTTTCAACCTTTTAAAATAAACTAATAATTCAAACCAATCCTTGTCAGTTACACCACTCTGACAGCGATCTGTATGAAAACATCAAGTTCAAAGGAAAATGGTACGAGAAAAGTAGGCTTATAAAACAGAAGCATGGGAAATTGGAAAGTGTAGAGCTCATTCATACACTTCACTGTACAGCTAAATGTAAAAAAAGTCACAGAAAAAACCTTTAGTCTTTGCTTGCAGTTATCCCTCTGCAAGGGATACTTCATACTTCGAAGTATGAATTGAAGCGCATGACACTAATTTTAACCATGAATCATATTTAACTTTCATGTTCAAGAAGCCACAAGGACTTCAATTTTCTCCTCTGCTGATGTGCAGACCTGCTGAATACAGATTCAGATTTCCAGATATCACTGTATCTAGTATACAGGCTAACAGGATTAGCTAGCATTAGACTGGCATCCCCAGGAAGTGTGATACTGTAAGACCTGAGGAATTCTCTCAGGAGGCAAAAGGTCTAAGTTGAGGCATGCATGATTTCAAAGCAATTCTTGGCACAATTAACTGCTTGACCTGCAAGATGAACAAGCATATCATTTAATTAATTGCCCAGCTTTTTTTTTGAGCCAGACTGTTCATTTTTCTCATAAGTTTATGATAATATACTGCAATCAGTTTTTATGGAGATGATCAAAGAAGTTATACATTAAATTGCCTGGTAATGAATCATGACTGCATTTCACATTGCCCTCAATCTCTCCCATCAACTTTGCTGATGTGATATATACATATACTTATGTAACTGACTGCTGTAAAGGTGAAGTAATACTAATTTTGCTAGCAGTAATTCTGGTTCTTATAGAGGTTTCATATATTTCTGTCTCCTTGATAATAAGGGTAGAAAGATAAATTATTAAATAAAAAAGATCATTTAAAACCATTACTTAAGCAAAGTGGGAAATACCCAATTTTGGAGTACATCAAATATACTCTACACTAACATCTATATAGTCTAGACCCTCCAATTTTCTTTCTCCTCATGTAAGTAAATGAATGAATTTTTATCTTTTCTTTCTACAGATAGATACAACTGTCTAATTATTCCTTTAAGATGGTATCTACTTAGAAGTAAAACCATGCTTCTTTGGATTAGTAGCAGAAAACACATTTGAAAATCTATTCTTCAACGTACAGTATGCACATTGAAGTGTATATGTTTTACTAATTTCCAAAAGTAACTTTTAAATTTGTAGTCATGTCAAAATCTTGTTAAGGAAAATGACAATTTTCTGTCTGTAACTCTTCCTTCACGCAGTGTGTTCCCAAACAGTGCTTTACTGAGCTCTTATGATTTTCATTCTAGCAACCAAACTCTACGAGTTTGCTCTACGAGTGTCTTGGTGAATTCTTAAGAGGATTTTTCCTCTCTAGTGCTCTTTGAAGAGACTCCTCTTGCAGTATTACCGCCAGTTCTGTAGTCTTTCGCACCAGAAGGACATGGACCTGTTGGATTGGGTCCAGAGTAGAGCCACAAAGATGATCAGAGGGATGGAACACCCCTCCTGTGAGGACAGCCCGAGAAACAGTAAAGGTCCTGTTGGATGAGGCCCTGAACAACATGATCTAGCAGAGGATGCCCCTGCTCACTGCAGGGGGGTTGGACTACACGTCCCTTTCAACTCCAACCATTCTATGATTTTATGACTTCAGGAAAATTATTCTGAAAATCTGGTTTACTCACATATCTGGAAAGGATCTAGAGAAATGCTTGTGTGCTAGGAAGAAGTTACAGTTTTTATTAAACAAATTTTGTTGTGGGGTCTCTATAGTTATGTGAAAAGTTCTAGACATCCCTACAGTATACAATTAAATTTCTGCCAGATTTTGTATTAATCTTATGTATGTTTTTTTTCTCAATTTTTTTAAAAAAAGGGAGCAGGGCAATTTTTACAACTGCTTTTTAATTTCCAGCGTTTCTTTCAATTATTCTTGAACTGTTGCATTGGTGTTATTTCTCCCTGTCCCCAGTCAATAAGCATATAATATCATTAATTCATATCACCTAGATGAAGCCCATTATTAATATAAGTGAAACAGTATTTAAACAACTAAGAAAACTAATGGTAACATGACCAAGTTAAGCAAATAAAATATTATGGCTCCTTGATGGTCCCTGCCCTGATTCTCCCAAAAGGCAAAGCTGAGACCCATCTGTATTTTGCTTGATTTAGTCATGTAGAACAAGCCATGCTTTTCCCCTTGTTTTTTTTTTAAATAACCACATCTTGGTATAATTTAGTTGGTAACAGATGAAAATTGTTTTTTCCTTTCTTTGGAAAATGTGTATATTTATAGAACTGTCTAAATAACAGAACACTCACAAGTAGCCTCTAGTAATAATAATTCCTTCTAACATTAACTTTTTAGTCTAGATTATTTCTCTCTGACCAAACAGCATCAATGTGTTGCAAACCTGGCTGCTTCTAACAGTTAGTGAAAGTATAAAATTATCAGGATGGCTTAAGAGTTGACTGAAGAATACATGAGGCTAGGGTAAGTAACAGTGACTTTAAACAGAAATATAGTAGAAATCAGGCAGGGAGTTAAGCTGCAGGGATGAATGGGAGTGTGAATCTTTAGAGATGAAGGAAGACAGACTTTGTACCTCTTTTGGTCTCAGGACGATTTTTCCTACAGCAAGACATTTCCTATTAGAAACATTTCACACTCTCAGTATGTTTCATTTACAAAATGTTAAAAGATTTTCTGTAACCTTATCAAGTCTCCATTTGGTCACATACACCTCTGCTCTAAAAAGCACCAACAAGAGTTTTCTCTTTAATTCCCTAATATAGTTAATTTAAGCTTGAAGCAACTCTTTTGTGATTAGCTTGAAATCCTCTGTTTCTGGCCTGGGTGTCTAAGAGCCAAGGAATCTGTCATTTCCAACCATGTCACCTGGTCTAATAAAATTATGTAAGAATCCCACAACAAGCCTTGTCCCTCCAGCCAAAATGATCACCCAATTCAAACTGATACATTATTTCTGAAAGTGGAGTCGTTAACACAGCGTGATGCTTTAAAACTAGCAGATTAATCATCTGGAAGAGCAGCTCTCCCACAGTTCATGGAAAATGTTCCATCTTATCAAGATCCCAGTGACCTATACCAAGAACGTGTAAACAGAGAAGGGAAGCAAAAGGCAGGAAGATTCCCAGATAATAACTCAGTTTTTTATCGAAGTAAGTACATTCAAAAGAGCCACAAAGCATTTTTCTCAGAAGTAAATTTTCTCCCCTCCTCCACTTCTCTTTGTTCACATATATTTAACTCAGGACCTACTCAGATCAGAGATTATAAATTATCAGACTGTCACTCCTGCTCCTTATAGTATGCAAACCTGATGGAGTTGAGACAGTATAAGACAGAAAAGCAGCCCCACACTGTCTCCTGTTTCTCTTCTCTTTAGTTACTTGTGGTCAAGAATATTCCTTAGGAACAAAGATAAACAGACTAATGGCAAGCATCTCATCCATACCTATCTGCCAAATATTGAAAAGACAGTCCATTGATTTGTACAGGTCACTGAGCAACTGTTTTAGCAATGCAATGTCACATAAAAAAAGGACCAGCAGCAATACTGATAAATGAGCCATGTATTCTGCTGAAATTGTAGAAAAGAGAATAATAATGGCATTTCCTAATGGCTACATACCCAAGTACCTTACTTTCCCAGTCTGAAATTACCATTAGCAGGTAGAAATTCCAACACAATTGACACACATTCTATTTACTATCAGAGTTTTACATTTATTTCAAATAGCTAGAAATAAGATAAAGAATGACATTCACTATTTGGAAATCCTACGTGCATATGAAATACCATACGATTATTCCTGCACGCTTTTAACCTGCCCTAAGGCAGATGATCAAAGTGCCTGCTGCAAGATTTCCACAAAGTCCCTCACTGGCCCCATCCTAAGAATCAGAGAACCACATCCTAGGAAAGAGCACAGGGACTGACATGACACATCTTGAACAAAGCAGAAAGCTATTTGTTTCTTATTAAGGAAATAAAATAAAGGAAAATATTTTAATTAGTTGCATGCATGCTAGCTGTCTATGCATACAAAAGTATATCATAATATTTTCTTCAGAACAAAAAAATATTAGTATATTTTACCAGTTAAGTTAAGGAGAAATTCTAAATAGCACAAATAGCTGTCTGTTATGTAATGTTCAATAATTTTTCATAGAAATGATTCACTGCCCAAAATGTGAAGAAAAGTAAATTCGATCTTTGTATACAATCTTTCATACTTTAAAATTGCCAATGGAAATTCTGACATTTTGTGGTGAGTGTGTGTGTGTGTGTGTGTGCCCAGGAGCTGTCAGGGGCTGCAGGGTCTTCTGTGCAGAACAACCTGCATTCTGTGCAGGACTCCAGGCTGGAGGAGGTGGATGCTCCTTCAAGAAAGCTGCAACCCATGGAGAGCCCATGCAGGAGCAGATTTACATGGATGGACTGCAGCCTGTGGGAAGAACCATGTTGGAGCAGGGGAAAGGGATGAGGAAGAGGAAGCTGCAGAGAGAACAGTTACAGACTGACCACAGCCCCTGTTCTTCATCCCCCTGTGCTCCTTGTGGGGAAGAAGGCAGAGGAGTTAGGAGTGAACTTGAACCTGGGAAAATGGAGGGGGGAGGTGGTGTTTTAAGTTTTTTGGGTTCTTTGTTTCTCCTTACCCGAACTACCTTGTTTCTCACTATATTAATTGGCATGAATTTAGTTTTCTCAAAGTCAAGTCTGTTTTGCATTAGACAGTAATCAGCAAATTATCTTCCTGTCTTTATCTTGATCCACAGGTCTTTCCAGCCTCTTTACTCCCTCCGTCATGTTAAGAAGGGACAGAGAGAGTGAGCAGCTGGCTGGGCATTTGGCCCTTAGTAATAGTTAACCCACCAAACTTTTCCTCCAGATGATACTTCCATGAACAGCACATCTGTCCAAATGTAAAATGTTTTATGATACTCAGCATTAGAGAATTTCAACTGTATGTTTAGTAAAATATTAATATCCCATGAGGTAAAAGTCATCTTCTCATCCCTAATGTATTTATTTACAGAGAACTGGATACTTACAGGTTGATGACTCCCCTAACATAAAATTATATCCATTGCAGCAGAGCTTGAACTTACATATCCCAGGGCTGACTCCTAGGCTCAAAGGACTGAAACTGAAATGTTAAAATGCCTCACAATGTTATTTAACTTCTTGAGGGAATTAGCAACTACTGTTGACATCTTTACAACAGCTGCTTCTACTGTGTAATGATAACAGCATATTGCCAACATTGACAAAATAAATTTCATTGAAGATATGAAAATAATTTTAGAATTATTTAGTAAGGTCCTCCTTACTCTTAATAATGTCATCTAGATAAACTCTCAGGTTGAACAGCAATACTTCCAAAATCTTTTCATTACATGCAGAACATAAGTAAGTATGTGTACATTTGCCATAGCTGTATCAGGGAATTATAGCAGAATGATTTTGCCAAAACTAACCAATCTATTGGTGATTTCTGTATTGCAATGGTCTCTGAGCCACAATCTTTGCTAAAGCAGAATTTATCCATGGAAAAACGTGCATCCCAATTTTCAGTGCAAAGAACTACCACTAGGAATATAAACTAACCCTAGAACTTAAAATAAAATTGAATTAAAATCTAAAGGATCTGAAGTATACCGAAATAGGTTCATCCTGCTACATATTTATTTCACAGAGAAGATTACTGTAAGGACATCAAGACTGGCAAATAGAACATTATATAATTAAGAAAGGCTCAGGTCATAGGCCTTCTATGGCCTTTGTTTTTAAGATAAATTTCCTTGAGAAGCTTTCGCCCATCAAAGGCAGCTCTGTCATTTTCTTCAATCTTCCAGCTTATTCAGCTGAAAAATAAACTCAGTCCCTTAAAAAAACCCAAAACCATAAAACCTCACAAAACATACAAAAAAACAACACCAGGAGTCATTTTTTTCTGTATTAAATCCCTTATGTGGCTGAAGATGTGCCCAGACACTACTAAATGTGGTACTGGTAATTGGGAAAACCAACTTTGCAGACCAAAGTGGGAAGAAAGAAGAATTGGGTCATTTCCTGAAGTGGTACATTCTTCTTTTAAAGAGAACACAGCTGTCTGTGAAATCACATCCTCACAAAAAAAACCCATACCATGTCTAATTTTTCAAAGGCATAAAGAAACATAAGTCTTGTGAAACTGTAGTGTGTAGTTTGTAGTGTGAGCTCCCCGGCAGAAGATGTTCAAGTTTGTCACCTGAACCAGGTCTACAATACCTGGGTAGAAAGAAGCTTGACACAATAATATTGACAACAACCATTAGCAGGAACAGAGTGTAATTTAACTAAGTAATAGGAAAACCTGAAAAGTCGTCCCCATCCTTAAAGGTAATTAAAACCCAAGTGGACATGAATCTGAGCGTGGAGCTGGAGCAGACAAACTCCAAAGGTGCCTTTCACAATGACTCCTCTGTGACATTTAGTGAAATTCATGCCACTGAGACACCTTTTGGGAGCTGAGTGTTGACTGGAAATCTACATTCCACAGCCATGGAAGTCTGAGTTTTCTTACTGTTTTCACTCTGAAAAATACTTGTCACTCCACATAAAGTAAATGTTTTCCTAAAAGTTGTCTGGAATTACAAGCTTTGTCTTCTGACAGGTAAATGTATCAACTGTATTTTAAGCAGTAACACTTTTACTTATTTTAAATACTGTTACAACACAGCTGAGAAATTAAAAATAAAAACCCCAAGCTATTTATATTCAAACAGATACCACACACAAAAAGCCCCTCAGCGTCTTGTCAATAAGACTTAAAAAATTCTGACTATACATTCTTTCTCAGAAAGGTACAACAATATACTGTTTCCATGAAACTTTTTAGTACAGCGTCTAATAAAAATAAAAATATTATTTTCTGTTCCACACATTTTCTGGCAGTCCTTTAAACTGATCTTTATTTGACTTACAGACCTATCAGTCACTCCTTAAAAGTCCTTAATAAACTAGATCGACTGCCCTGAATGAAAGCCATCAATCATACTGACTAGTACTAAGAAAGGCCATCACCATGTTAATTGCATTCAAAATTAACAGGAATCTGCAAGTGAGTTTCTCAAGCCGAATCCCTCCTCTGCTTTATGTGTGTTGAATTACTAGGTATTCTTGCCACAGAAGTAGCTCAGGAAATCACTTAATTTTATCAAAACATAGGAAAAACAGCAGGAGATGAAGAAGTTTTTCTTTTAAAATCTTGGTTGCATCAAGTAATAATTACCACGCTCCTCTGAGGTTTTTTGGCAGGGCTGCTCACAGTGAGTGTGCACCTGGTAACAACCCAACAAGTTCCTGCAGCTCTCTGACATCAACTCTTGGAGAGCCCTGGCCAACAGAGTGCTCGTGTTTAAAACACAAGTAGTGGAGCAACATACATAGACCAGAATCACAACATACATAGATGAGGATGATGCATTCAGATTCAATGAACAAAAGCCCCATTGCTATTGCTGTAGTTCTAAATTCCAGAAATGGCCACTTCTGTGTTCACATGATTCCCTTTGTAGAAGTCTTCATGTAATTCCTCATGAACAGTATTAAAATTGAACACACAGCTGTAGCCATTTTAGTCTGACAAGCCTTTGTTCTTAGCTTCAACCCTCTCCTTCTTTTCACTTTATAACTTGGGGGGATATTCTCATATTGATGAGTTCAATGTTTCTTATATAACTCAATGTGCAGGAGAAGATAATTATACCCTGAGCAAGGTCTGACATCTTTCTTACCCCTCCCCCCTTTTTAAAAAAAAAAGAATGGGTAGATGAAAGCATGCTTTTTGAATTTTATACTGTATGTAAAATAATCATACTACTTTCCCATTTGATCTATATAATCTTCATCTAGCATCAGTCACATAAGCTTAAAAAACAACAAGGGCAGATCACATGAAAGCATTCTGGAGGGGCAGATGTGGAGATTAACAACTAGGAGAAGGATACATTTTCACTGGCCTTCCAGACAGATCATAATATCTTTTAAGACAAATTTTTAATCCTGCAAGTAATAGACCGATGACCTAAAAAATTCTCAAAGTGTAATATTATGTATGACATAAACACACGTTGAGCAAGTTGAAATCCAAAAACATACAAAAACAAGTGAGGATTTTTGGATGGTTTGGGCTTTTGTTTGTTTTAAAAGCAGCCTGTCAGCACTTCATGGTCCATTAAGAGAGTCATCTTGCATTTTCATTCAAATGCTATTCCTTCTGGGAGACTTTCCTTGAGAATATGAAGGGCCAGATTGTGGGTCACACTCTATCCACATTGCATGTCTGTGTTGGCATTAAAAGGCTACAAAATTCAGAGCAGTAGCAGGCAAGACAGCCCAGGTCAGCTAAAAGACTGCTGTACTGTAGGAGACAGTTCACCTGATTATATCTCTCTTCTTTTTTGCTTCTAGACACATGCTCTTGTGCCTGTCTCAGAGTGACTGTGAACACCAAGCTGATGTGGCTGACCAAGGCAGCAGAAAATCTAGTTCCCTCCCCTTTTATTACTTTTCTGTTCCCCTTTGATATGCTTTGGTTTACCAGAGGGTCAATTAAGCAAAAGGACAGAATAAGGAGCAGAGGAAGGAACCTCATTCCTTTTGGTGACAGTGAACTCTGTGATTAGTTACACTCTTTTTGTCCAGTTACATCCTAATTCACTTAATTTCAATAGCTGAGAAGCAGCAAACAGAATACACTGGCACCAGAAGTTCTCAAAAGCACATTGCTGTTGCAGTCAGAGCAGTGCTCCTAAAATTCTATGTTCCAAAATTCTTTTTAAATTAATTAACAGGGAAAAAAAAATCAGAATAGAATTCAGAACTTTGAAATGTAGTCTGAAAGCAGGCCTCAACACCTAGACATCAAGGGATGTAAAGCTTTTGCATCTTGCAACCTGGAAGCTCAAAGCTTGTCTGATGCCAAAGATGTGAAGTTCTGCACTCCCATAAATTGTATCACTAAAAGCCGCTACCAGGAATTTATCAGGGAGCAGGAGAAGGGGAAAGAATCAGAATTCCTAATGATGAAGCATGAAAGGAGCAGGTTAAGAGTTTGGAAGTTACAAAATCTGTGAAAGACTAAACTGGAGAACTGGTCTGTTCAAAAGTCCAGCTACGTAAAAGCTCAGCTACATCCAGAAAGTCTCAGATCCAGACACCATATTTGCTATAAACTGAGTAAGAGCTGTGCATCTCAAGAAGCAACTCTGCTACTCTCCCAGGTAATTTGAACACTTTTCCTCTACAAAGTTATGCATCTTGTGAAGATTACTCTGGTATCAGTGTTCCTGAGGAGCAGAGAGGGAACACCCGAATGCACTGATATTAGCAAAACGTTGATTTGGTGGTCTAAATAAATTCACTATCTGGCAGAACCCTTAGTGCAGCAGTTTCAAGGGCAGGAAATCTTCCTGATTGCTACATGCAAACCTCAGGTTGCTGAGCAGCAGCAGCCCTGACAGAAACAGCATCTCCCCTCCTGGCATCCTGTGCCCTTGGTCAGGCCAGGACAGTGCTGCTGACACCTTGATGAGAACTGTATTTGAGAATGGACTTGGGTAAAAATAATCTGCTAGGGGAGGTTGTGCATGTATTTTTTATTTCTTTGGATCAATTTTCTTAATAGGTTACTTAATCCAAAGAAAAATAACGTCTCCAATATGGTCAAAGTAACCAGATTTTTCTGAAGTGAATAACAAGCTGCTGGTTCAGTTCTGTCCCCCAAACCCTACCCCCAGCCCTTTTGTAAAGAAAAAAAAGCAACAATTGGATTTCATTACTGCATTACCAACTATATGTGCCATACTAATAGTTCAAATAAGTAAACTGGACCTTAGCTAAGGATTTAATTAAGTATCACATTTAACTTGTACTGATATTTTAGTGATAGTACTGACTCCGTAAGACTGATGCCTTTGCAGCAGCACTAGAGTCTCCTTGAAAATACTGACACCTTCAGTGAAGTACTGGAAATTAAATAAACACAGCATACTACATAGAGACTTTCTCAGCTGTAGCACAGAAATGCCTGAAATAGAGTAGGCACAGATAAAGAATAACAAAAACTACTGTTTCAAGATAACTCAAAGATAAAAATTTATAACACAGGATTAAGTCCAAAAGCTGAAATCAGAAGAGAAAATTTAAGGAGACGGGTGTTGAGGATTAAAATAGTTTTAAAAATGTCTAATGCGCTTGACCACCATACTAAATACAATTCAGAGTAACAGTCAGTGCAAATACACATATTTGCACTAAAGGGTTAAAAAAACCTGAGCAGTAAATGCATGCTAATATTAAGATGCATGCTTAATTATAAAGCAAATGTCTAGATAGCAAAACTGAATCACAGGAAAAAAATGTCATCCTCAGCAGTTCTAAGAACTTGAGGAGAAGATTGACTAGTTTGCAAAAAACACAGTAAAAAATTCCTCATAAGTAATTATTCACTGAAAAAATTGTTTAAAATGCAGTTTGTTTGTTAGGTTTTTTTTTCCTCTGACACCACTCATTTGATTTCTATCAGATATTTAAACAGTTTATTCCCAAAATAAAGAACTAAACTTGCAAGGATGAAAAAACGAACATGTTGATGGCAAGCACTTTTAGTAAAAATTCTCTATTTTCCAGAACTTTCGATTTCTTGATTAAAAATTCTCATAAAGGAACAGGCAATATGGAAACCAGTGTTAAGATGTTAGCTCAGAAGAGTCTCATGCCCTGCCTGTCCGTTCCTCCCAAAGGGAGGGTTTCAGGTGTGACCTCTTTACTCCTCTCCTTCTGGAGGGCAAAATGTTCCTCAGAGCTGAGCAGTGTCCTTGGCTCTGCACACCAGTCTCTAGCAGTAACTATAAACATCAAGTGTTATCAGTCCCAGAAGCAGACACTGACTGAGAAACTTGCTGTTAATTTCAGCAAGTGCAGCTACTTACAAGAGACTTAGCTGAAAGCAAAAGTACAAGACAGAAAATCACCTTTATCCTGGCCCAAACCAGGACAGTTGACTTTACCTTCGTGCAAGACACCTGACCTTATTTTTTAATCATGGCCAGTGTAGCTACTCAAAATAAAGGTCAGGTTAGCAGAAATAGAATGTTGGTATCTGAGAAGAACGAGCTATACTTATGTGGATTAAATACAATTTGTTAAGCTAAAACATCACTGCAGGACTCAAAATTCTTCTGATTAAACTATCATTCATGTTATTTCTACTCATAAAATTAAGAAAAAAATCCCATGATAGCCACTAAGGCAGGCAGCATGTGAACCCTCTTCGTGTGTGCAGCTTTACTGCAGCCACTGGGAGTGGAGCAACCCACTCTGCTGGATCTGTCACCCCACAGCACATCCGAGTGCTGCCTTTCACTGGCACCCACCCTGAAGAGGAACCTCCTGCCATAGGCCTTGTGCTATGCCACATAAATGGCAGAAATTATCTCAGAAATTCTCACTGTTATCCCAGAGGATCCACTCCTACAGCAGAAAGAGAACCTCGATCTTAGAGCGTCACAAATGCAGGAGGGCCTGAATAAAGGAGGCAACTCTTTCTACCACCTTTTTTGTATAGGAATTCAGAAAAAAAAAAAAAATGCACTGGTACTTATTGAAGTTTTCCTCCTTTAAGATAACCCCCTCAAGCTTGCTTTTGCAATAGCAAGAAATTTGAGCCTGATGAAGGGCAGAGCTGGCTACAGTCAAATGGAATCCACATGGCTTGTGCAACATGAAAAGGCAGAATAATAGAAAGAAGTTACTAGATGTCATGACTGTAGTTTCCAGCTCAACTTCCTCCCATTTTCCTTACTGTCTGTCTCATTCTCATTCACATCACAACTCTCTGAAAAATAAATAAAACCAGCTGGGCTTCTTTCTGTAGCATTATATCCAGGAAAAGTATAGCTAAGCCCAGTGTTCGAGTTACACAAATTTAGATCAGCTCAGGATGAGGTCCATAAAACTTCTGAAGTAACTCACCAGTATCATAAAAGCTCAAAACCACTGGCCAGGCCAAAAGGTCTAAAAACACTGGGAAGCAGCTGAAACTGGCAAAATTATAAGCAATTGAAAACAGACGTGGTAACAGAAAGTGTTAAGAAACTTTTGCTATAGACATTTCTGCCAACTCCAGCTATAAATCAGACAAATAAAACGGGAGGGGAACCTTCAGCAGTCAGTTCAGAGCTTTTTTAAAAAAGAATATTTCTGTTTATATACTTTTGTGCTAGAAAAACAAGGTAATTATAATGGAAATACTACATTTTGCTTTGTGCTAAACAGAGATTAAATAAGGGATCTCCAGAAGCTACAGAAAAATAAAAACCACAGAACTAAGGATTTCCTTACAATTTTTCAGTGACCTCTGAGGTGTTGATGAAGTATCAAAATTTGAAACAAACTACATCTCCCAACCAGCTTTGTTGAAAACATCAGCAAGGCACGCTCATCTTCATCTAGAATATTAGCATAATTCTCAATGAATTTCATTTCTCTCATTAAGCATTCTTCTTCAACAGAGGAAAAACAATTTTTACCGAACCACGGAACAGTTTCTGAGTATCATAAGGTTAAGAGGTTGGTGAACAAGTGAGGCGCCTCCTAATTTTGTTCTCTGTGGCTAACCTTCCCCAGAGGTGTTCCAGAAGTTCCTTCTTTCTATTTCAAACCCTTAGACAAAATAATATTTCTCGCTTCTTCCACCATGTTTTATATCTGAGATATAGTCACTCATCACCGAAATGCTGTCATTCCTCACCTTCCAGATGAGGAATAGAAGTTATTTATACCCTGGTCCCACCACAACTCAACTCTCAGTTAGACTGAACAGACTGGCAAAGGCAATCTGAACAAGGGAGCCACAACCCTCCTCTGTTCCCTGCTTGAGCTCTGCCACTCCTCACACCAAAGAAGAGCTACATCCCAGCCCTAGGCACCACCTCTTCCTCTCACAGCACACTATGTTCCTGAAGAGTGCTTCACAAGTTCACCTTCATGTTCTCCTCTTGTTGCTGCTTTTGCAGCCCACTCTGCTGCAGGTTAGTGTGGGTTTTATAACTTCTGATAATGCTAGCACCAGATAACCAGTTGGACTGACACTTCAGCACTGACAAACTTGTTCCACACACACAGCTTTGGGGTCTTCCATTGAGCCAGAAGCAGGCAAAGAAAAACTGTGATGACAAAGTGATGACAAAGACAAGAGAGAACATGAGGAAAGTGAAAAAGGAGCCTCCTGGTTCTCTTTTAATTACTGGTCATGCACTTACTACAAGCTACATGCCAACTTTCTTATTCATGCAAATAAGAGCTATTTCTGAAATGCAATTTACCCTCCACTAGGACTTGTGCTGCTGTGTCGCAGTATGAAGTGAAGTTTTAATTAACTTTTGTGTTAATTAACATTAATGACTTAGTAGTAATATTTATTCTCCCTTAGATATCTTGATAATAAAATGTGCTGCTAGTTTTAAATAATTTCGGATTATCCAAAATGTTGTTTCTGTAAAAGCTAATCTGTTACTGATCTTGACAGAAGATTTAACTGACCTAAGCTTTTTAATTACTTTTTAAAAATCTTACCTTAATTTTTTCTCAACTTTATCTATGTTTGACTGAATAGCTAAATAAAAAGTAAAGTTATGCAGTCTACCTATTGATTTCAGTCAGCTTATCTGACAGACCTGTTACTTGAAAAGTTTCTTGAGTGCAGTTTTAAGGACCCAGTATTTCTTGCTCTAAAAAATACTGGAAATAAAAAACAACTGAGCAGTTCTTGTTTACTGCAGCATGGAGCCAGAACGATAATTAAAACTATGGTTCACTGCTTCTTAGACATGTTTGAGTTTCTGTTGGATGCATTTCAGTATGACTTCAAGAATATGTTGACCTACAGACACTAATTTTGGGCTTCCTCCACTAACACAAGCCCAAAAATTGTTTTACATGAAACATATTATCATAGGGCAGTTTCATTTTGATTTAATCACATGGAGGATTAGTTTTGGTTTATTTTTTAAGCACTGAAAAAAATTGAAATATAGGATTTTAGACCTAAAGCCTAAAATAAATCTTACTCACTTTGAAGTAAGTCTGTTAAACTGTAGATGTCACTGTACAGAGTTCTCTAATCCAGAAGACTAGTTAGAAATAGGGGGTTTTGTTTGCAAATAGGAAAGCAGAGGAACACTACTATTCCTAAATTTATATATCTCTCTGCATACTACAATACGTGAGGTTATCTAGGATAGGTACAGTTAGTAGTGAAGCATAAAACCAAATTAGAATAGCAGCAACAGTAATGTGGTGGGAAGCGTACACTAATTTTACATCCAGACACATTTTAAGAATTTCTATTTAGAAAAATATATAAAACAGGGAAAAAAGGTGTGAAAAGCTTGTATAAAATGCTTAAGGTTGGCAAGCTATCCTTAAGCTGTTTTTCTGGACCACATAATACCTGGCTTCTGGCAGACCTAGTTAATATAAAACAAGACATAGAACTAAATTGGATCTGAAGAACTAAGAATGCTACCTTGACCTCTAGAATTGTCCTTACGTAAATATATTTTTGCTATATAACTCCCAGAGCAATTAGTTAGATAAGAATTGAGATAGTAAATACGAACTGATCCACATTTAATCTAATAAGGGGGTGATAAAAACCTTATAGTTAGTCTTGCATAAGTATTTGAGAGCCAGTGTGGAACAAAATTTTCCATGCCTTGATTCAGTGCAAGAAGATGTAAAGTCAGATCTTCAGCAGTGAGGAAAATACAGAGTAAAAGGGCTCAAACAGTGGGGGTTTGTGGTTTTTTTCTGCCAGTTATAAAAATAAAACAGCTACAGTGAGGCAGGCAACAATGAAATAATGAACTGTACTGCTTTCTTTAATTTTGAGCTGAGGAATGTCTCTAATAAGAAGGAGAGGAGAACCACCAGACCAGCACGTATTTAAACAACTGGCTGGATGAAGGTCAGAGTGCTCAGTGTTTGCCAGGACTGAAAGGAATTCAGATATTAAATAACACTATTTTCCTTCCTAAACTATACTTTCATGAAATCCACAGCCACATGAGTGGGAGTACAGTAGGCAAGGTAATATTGAACAAGAATGAATATATAATAGCTTGATAATTTACCACTTATTACTGATTAGAGTAGCAGTGGATTCTGACCCAGTGGTGATTTACACAGTTTTTAGACAACTATACTCTTGTTCCAGATGTTCATGCCTGTCTCATGTCATCCTTACACAATCCAACCCCAGATATTTGTGAGAGACACCTTCATCTAGTCCATGAAGCCTGCAGCAGGACTCAGAAAATCAAGCACTCAGAAATGTCTCACAAGTCACCTCAGCCCCAGGTCCCAGGTGGACAGAGCCTGGCTTGGCCAAACTTGGTAGGCAAGGAAGGTTCTCACTGGGGGTGAACAAGGGGCCACCCATCACCGTGGTCCTGTACAGACCCAGGGAATCATCATGTCACTAGGAGTACACTTGGCACGATGGGGAGGGTGGTACAAAAGTGTCCCAGTGGCTCTGCAAGATGCAGCTCCTGGCTAGCTAATTAAGCTTCCCTGTCAGACCTGAAATAACTCTCACCGGGGGCAGCTGGCCTTCTGCCCAACACTGCATAGCACATGCCATAGTATTCTATTATTTCGAATAATGGAACACATATGTAACATTACCTTGGATGACAGAAAACTGCCTCTCCTGAAAAAAACCCACCTAGAAATATTTTCTAAACGTCAGGAAAAGGTGGAAGGTAATATAAAGGACAAATAAAAAAAAAAAGGGTCTGAAAACTATACACTCTTTTTTTTTTTTTTTTTGAAGTTAGTATTTTTTTTTTTATTTTCCCTTCTTACACAAACCAGCTGCATGCTATTCTCCAGGATGTATTATCAAATGTGCTTTTGACTTGGTCAAATATCCTCCTTCTGTGCTAGGATGGCTAGGCTAATGGAATCACATTATATTTATTATTTACAGAGTACATGGGAATGGCTTAGCAAAAGTTCGGGTTGAACAAAGCTCAAAAGATGACTTTATTTTTGGCACTTGCCATGTTTACAGAAGAAACAATATCTAAGGAAGTGCAGTTAATGAAAGGAGTCTGTTTAATCAACATAAAATAAACAGCTAAAAGCAGGTTGCACAGGGAGAAGCAATAAAAGAACAAGTGACTTGCTATGATATTGTTTTCTTTTCAAGTTCTGCTCACAACAGCAGCTTTTCAACAACTGTACTTAAATGCCTCAGTTTCAACACTGAATGCCATAGGATAGAAAAGAAAAAAAGGTTTCAGTCCTTTGTGCTGCAATGCTTACAAGCTACCGTGGATCTTCTGTAAGCCTGATGACATGTTCCTCAAGTGAAAGGTAAAAAGCACAAAACTGATAAATAAAGCACGAAATGTGTACACCAGATGCAAGTAAAAGCAGTAGTGGGGCCTAAAGAGCGTATTCTAACTGGAAAGCTGTGTTCACTGAATAAACAAGATTCTCTTAAAGACACATATGTAGCCTCCAGAATACACATTGAATCTGGGAATGCACTGCCCTGCTGGAAATCTTTACATGATCAGGTCCTTTCACCCAACAGGACTGGCAAAATGAAATCCCAGATTTTCTTCCAATAGTAAACAGTTACGATGCTATTTTGAATTCCAGTTTTAAACAAAAGACAATTTTGTCTTTTAAGACAACATGGCTTCAAATGCAATTCCTCCTAGGAAATTAAATCAAGTCATATTTCCATCCCTAAGAAAAGTGTGCATCTCACAAAAATCACTTTATTCATATGCTAAGTTCTCCTTGGAGGCATCACACACAGCAGTCAGTAGAATAAGTTGGAGTGCCCGACTGAATTACAGCAATGTGGCATATGTGGGCTTGTTCTCTTACTGCTATAATCAAAAAACAATCTCTATAGCATCTGGTTCTGTGATCTGGAACAAGAATTTTATACTAGAAGACACATACTTCTACAGCATATTTTGTTTTTCAGCTGTGGTTTAAGCTTTTAAGTACAGTGAAACTGGTTTCACTGGCAAGACATCAGATGGGTTTGTAAAAAATATAGGGAAAACTATTTCTTCGAAAACTGCCCAGGAAAGAGGAAGAAGTAGGGCTAAGGATAAAGATTGTCCTTTTCTTCAAGAGAGATGAATAAAAGGAATCATACACCACCACAATGATAAACTACAGGCAAAAGTTTCTCTGAGCTTTCCTGTTCATCATACCTCACAATACAAGAAACAAGAGAACAGTCGAAGCACAAAATCAGAGTTAGGAAGTTGAGAAGAGTTGAAAAAGAACTTATTCCATACAAAAACCCCATGGACACATTGCCAAGAGGCACAACTAAGGGTCTGCTTGAATGACTCAAAGCTAAATTTCTCTGTTTTTTCTAATTGTTGGTGAAGATGACCACATGCACAGCTTGTGACCTGTGATGCTGCGGACGATCCTTTTCCTGAGGCCCAGCTTGCAATTGCTTGTACTTTCCATTGTTCAGGCAAAATATTTTCATGCTGGAAAAAGTTGCAGAATGAAAGCTTTGTGGGTTCATTGTAACCAAGAAGAGTGTCAGTGTGATGTTGCCTCCTGGAATGTAAGGTTTCTGGATTTCACTTTCTGTTTCTTTCTTTAAAAATCAATCCTGTTAACCACTTTTCCTCCCAACTTTCCCTCAAATCACTCATAACACTGAGATGAAACACTGATTCCTCCATGCTCCATGAGTAAAAACCAGAATCAGGTAAAGGAAAATTCTATCAGCTCCATTTTCACAGAAATTAAAATGTGTATGTTGAATATGCCTAGAAACATTCACTCCACACTTTGATTCTAAAACAAATGTTTTTCAAATAGGGATGAAATGAAATTAGATGAATAAGGTTCTGTTTATATGAATAAGGATTACAGAATATAAAAATTAGCCTGAAGAATCTGGAAGGTAGGAAAAAGGTCAATGTCCAATAGCCATGAACACAGCAAAGAAACATGAGACAATTGTGATGTTAAAAAACATTGATTCAAAGCACATCTTTTCTTTGAGAAAGCTAAGGAGGGCCACAATATCACTTTTTTCCTAGAATCTAAATATAGGAGAAATAAAACTGACTGCAATTGTAATGCTTTGTATTGACTGAACATCTGCAGAGCTCAGAGGACCTGGAACCATGACTGGAACATGTACTGAAATGAAATAGTTCATAGAGCAGTTGCTGAGTTGTCTAGCACCGGGGTAGTAGTTCTGAATTTCAAGTGGAACTTGAATTCAAGCTGTGTCACAGATAAATTATGTTCAGTGGTTTTCTCTAGTTTAGATCAGCCACAACACCTCTTATACTGTTTGGCATAATGCTGTAATGGCATAGAATCACAGAAAGTTAGGGATTGCAAGGGACCTCTAAAGATCATGTAGTCCAACCCCCCTGCCAGAGCAGGGTCACCTACAGGAGGTCACACAGGAACACATCCAGGTGGGCTTTGAATATCTCCAGGGAAGGAGACTCCAAAACCTCCCTGGGCAGCTGTGCCAGTGCTCTGTCACCCTCACAGTGAAAAAATTATTCCTAATATTAATATGGAACTGCCTCTGCTCCAGTTTATAACTACTGGCCCATGTTGATGCAGTTCCAGAATATTTTTTTTTTTTTTCATTAGGAGATGGATTTCTAATAACCATCAGGGATCTTTGATTTAGAGGTATTTTTACGTGCTGAGCTACTATGAAATTCTTCACTTTTATGGGCAGTGAAGGATGGAATTTTTAGTTTTTTCAAAGATAAACTTGTAGGAAAACCACTTACTCTTGAAGAAAATTCCCATGGGGAAATAGATCTTATTTTTAAGGTTTTGCTTTAGGAAATAAAGTATTTCACCCATTCTACAGTTAAAATAAAATATAATACTTTACCTTTATTACTGCTTTACCTTTATTACCTTTACTACTGATCACTTGGGGTATTTTTATACTTGAAATGTACATATATGTCTACGTAAGTTGTTTTCAGACCATGAAATATTTTGGAGGTAAAAGAGGGGATATTTTAATTTGCAATGAAATGGTATTTCAAACACTGTTTTTAAAAGTAATTCAGTAACACTTTAGACTCTATTTTCTATGTGGAAAACACAGGCATCTCCTTCAATTCTAATGGGAAATTAAAATAGGGACAAGTATAGGATTTCTAACAGCTGTAACTGCCTTAAGCATTAGTAAGTCAACTTTTAAATGTATGAATATAAAGCTGTACATTAAGAGGCTTACCAAAATCCTATCTGTCTGTACTAAAGCTATGGCATATAGCGATGCATCTTATCAATTCAATAATTGGTGAGATCTTAAACAATAAGTACCTAAATCCTCAATAAATGGCTATCTCAGTAGTAAAGACTACCAGTTAAATAGCTACCTTCTTGAGAGAGGATCTGGAGGCTGTCTCTGCTTTTGAAATTATGAGACAAAGAGCTGCTGGGCTAGAAAAAGTCCTCTCCCAGAGCAGCACTATGCCACACCACCTCAAAACTCTCTTAAAACCATGTGAGAAGCAGCATTGCTCCCAGTGCCTGTGTCTCATGCTTCTGATACCAGAATAAAAGAATTGCCCGGGTCCCTGATCTCAAGACTGGTAAGATCATACCTCTAGCTTCTTGGTTAACCTGAAACCAGCCTTGACACCCAAGACATGTTAAAGTAGAAGCAATGAAGCAATTTTTTCATTATACTTAAAACATCATGTGTGAGCAGGTCTACAGAAAGGCATATACATATAAGGAACAATACTTAAAGCTATCTGTAGTTTAGGAAATTTCCAAAATGTTTCATTCTTGCTTTACAAGGTTAAACAGCTGCTGTAACAAATAATCAAAGACTCACATTTGGGATCCAGGCCTACTTTAATCTGAAAAACTTCTTCCATTGGAGCATATCTTTGCTAGGATACGTATAACCTTTTGTGTTCCAAGTCTCCCCAAGATATTTCTCAGGCTCAGAATTTTCAGCCCCAGATTTTTCACAATTCATAACTTACTCAGGACAATTTTATCACTTTCCTAACAAAGTTACTAACTGTCTTAGACTAACTTAAGAAATAAGGATGCCCATTGGAAACAAGATATTAATAGATGTGTAACTTCTTTTTAAAATTTAAATCAGTATCTCATACTAACATATATTAATATAGCAAATATGACATATGACAAAAAATTGTGCATAAGTTTCCTTTTCAGTTCTTTTGGGAGTTTAAGGCCTTGGTCAATTTAGGATGAATAAGCTCTTAACCAAATTTATATTTATACTACTTCACTGCAATGTTTTCATTTAGACAGATACATTTGCTTTCCCCAGGAAATACTCATAACAGGAGTCCTGTAGGTTGATGCCATTTTAGGGAGTGCTGTGTTTCACTGCATTTTTCAACTAAAAATTTTTAAAGAAAGAATCTGAAGAGGGAACTAAGAGGTTAAAAATTTTAGACTGTTACTTATAGTGTAGTAGCCTACCATGGATGTAAAAAAGGCTCGTAACTTTATACTGTTTTGTAGAAGGAATAACTTAGGAAAGAAAGTGCTTGGGGAACTTACAAGAAATGGGAGAGTATCTTTGCCTTATAGCCATGCTTAATGAAGGCATTAAATTTTCCTCTTCTGAAGCTGTCAGCTTACCTTGCTGAGGTTCACAAATTCTCCCTTAAGAGACATTTGTATGAGACATTTCAGTTCATTTTGTGAATTTCACAAAAATGAACTGAAAGATGGATTTGAAGAAGATGTCTTATGAACAGAGTACAAGGAGCTGAATAAAACACTAGATTTGGCTGCTGCACAATTGTTTTCTTCCCTTGGTGTGTTCAGATACCAACACTGCTCTTGCACAAACTTGAAAGAAAAGGCCAGATGAATGTTAAGAAAAAGTGATGTAGAAAATGTAATGAGACTGTGAAAGACAAATACAGAACTGCGTAAGACAGTGGGTTTAAAAAATTGAGGAAAAAGATAGACAGGATCTGGGGATTAACATAAGAGACAAATGTAGAAACAGCAAAGGGAAAAAAGAAAACTGTAGTAAAGAAAAGAGAGGAAGGGAAAGAGAAAAAGAACTAGATGTAACTGGGAAAAACTAAAAGATGACAAAATTTTAAGAATTACAAAAGTGAGTTTGGAATATAAATCATTTGACGTGATTATCTTAATACTTAGTGATTCAATGACTCTCAAAGAGAAAAGGTTTCTAAGTAATTATATCTTCTGAACATGAGACTGAAGCTACTTTGAAATTTTTTATTCAAGGACAGAAATTATCTTGAGGAAAAGGAAGGGATTTTTGGAGAGAATAACAGCCTTAGACAACATTTAGAGTAACAGAAAGGTTAAAATGGAAAAAAGAATTAAACAGAAAAAAAAAGAAAAAAAAAGAAAAAAAAAAAAAAAAAAAAAAAAATCAAAGAGAAATTAAGATAAGAAAGTGAGAATAAGGGACTTCTCAAGCTTTTACCCAAATGCAGAATGAAGAAAGAGAACAGGAAATGAATACAAATCAGGGACTTTCTTGACAGAACAAAGTTGAGTATTAAAGGCAAATCTGTCATCTCAAGCCCATGTGTTTGCACTCAGTTTTGGTACTTCCATTTTCAGACATGACATTGAAAGAGAGAATTCTCATTGAATTACTAACTTGGAATAAAACACATCTCCTAAGTCATCATGTTACAAGGGCAAAATTGTGTTTTAAATGAATCTAATAGATGCAACAGCATGTAATTTTATTACTTGAAAAATCAGTCCAAGAACAGGAGAGTGGCTCAAGCATATAAGCCCTTCTTATTTTCTAGTTGGCACGCAGGGCAATGTACTACCACTGGCAGTGATAATTTTTATCACTGCATTTATGTGTAGATCACACACATTCAGACAGCCTTAACCTTCAATGGAACAGAATAAATGTGTTGCTTATTGTTCCCAGTTTTCTTCAACAATTTCCTGAGCACTAGGAACAACAAATGAAAAGTTCCAGCCAGGGGAAGACTACTTCCTCTCTTAACTTCAAGGGCTGCTAAACAGGGACCACAGAAAGGCACCTTTGTTATGTCAGTGACCTTTCTATTTGCTCAGAAGGGACAGACTGGGCATAAGTCAGGAGAGAGCCATGAATAAGAAGATGCAACCAGAAAGAGATGGAATAGACTTCTTGGTTACTGGACATCATCTCCTCCTAACCCTACCTCTTCTTACTGGGTTAGTCCTATTGCAGGTGTTGGAGGTCTGGAGAAATGTAGTAGTAGTGGGAAGGACAGACTGAAGAAAAGAAGGCTGAGGGGAGGCCTTACTGTTCTCTACAACTACCTGAAAGGAGGCTGTAGCGAAGTGGGGGTTGGTCTCTTCTCCCTAGTAACAAGCAACAGAACAAGAGAAAATGGCGTCAAGTAGTGCCAGGGGAGGTTTAAACTGGATTATTAGGAAAAATTCCTTTACTGAAAGGTTTTTCAGGCATTGGAACAGGGTGCCCAAGGAAGTGATTGCGTCACTGTACCTGGAGGTATTTAAGACACCTGTAGATGTGGTGCTTTGGGACATCGTTTAGTAGTGGACCTGTCAGTGTTAAGTTTATCCTTGGACTCAATGATTTAAAGGTCTTTTCTGACCTCAAGGATTCTGATTCTTTCCTCTACCTCTGCTCTTACCAGCATGGGCTTAATATGAGCTACAACAGATTCAAGGAAACCAGAATGGTGTTAATGATATTGTAAAATACTCCGTAGCGTTCTCTGTTACCATGTCCACTACCAATAATTTTGTTTAACATTTCCATGATAAAATACTCACGATGACCTCTGTTTCTCATCCTTTGTGTGTATATCCAGCACCCAGGACAAAGTTGTCTGTAGGGCATCATTCTAATTCATTGGCCTTTGGAGATCATCTTTAAGCTGTCAGTCCAAAGCTATCTGCTCTAATGAATATATACCTATATACAGACATATTTTTTCTTGAAATACTATACATATCTCCGTAACATGGATCCTGTGAGAGCTGGTCCCATCTCTAAATCTAGGTAGTTAAGACAAATAAATACAAGAGAAACAGACACAGAAAGGTAAGAACAAGCCCAAAAGCTGCTCAACCTTCTAGAAATAAGAAGACAGATAAGCAGAAATAAGAGACAAATCCTGTGTTTTAATTGCCAGTGCACTAACTTGTGTCTCTGCATCATTCAAGTACTGTATCTTGATCAACCTTTCTTTTTACCCTACCACAGTTTTGACAGTGAAGAGTTACAAAAGAGAAAAAAAAGTTGAGAAAAATGGGATAAACCATGATCTGTGGAGGCAATGGAAACTTCTAGCTTCCCAGATCAGTAGAAGACTTCCCTGACTGCTGAAGGTGATGCAGTCTCAATAGAGTCTGTAGAGCCATGCTGTTCAAAAGCAAACTGTATGTACATATTATTCTCAAATAATCCACCATAAGGGCATCTGCCATCTTGTCAATCAGGGCTACATATGACACAACAGTGTAGGCAAACCTTTTACATACTGTAAGAGTTCAGCCTTCCAGTCTTCACCCCCTCTTTTTTTTTTTTTTTTTAACAGTTTGCATGATTTTAATAATTTCCAGCTACTATTTTAATAATTTTTAAAATAATTTTAATAATAATTTTTAATAATTTTAAAAATTAAAAATTTTTAGTAATTTCAACTACTAGAAACACTACGTTGCATATGAAAGCAAGCTGAGATTTAGTGAGGCTCCTGCAAGTATATTTTCAGCATATCTGAAACAAGAAATAAAATCGATGACAGAATTTACAGAACGAATCGTAGTTTAACCTTGTGAAGATGAAAATACCTTGATTTAATACTAATTGAGCCCCCATCTAAGTTTTAATCAATATGAATTTCTGATGCTAATTAATCTTTACAATATGCCAAAGACAGGGGAGTCAATAATTTCATATTCTGGGAAAGAGACTAAAATATTGCATTTTTATTCATTTCACACAGAGCAATTTGCAGCCAGTATTAAAGTTTATAAAAGCATCTGTCTTAGGCTGTAAGAGGTAAAACCAACTTAAAACTTTCCAGGCAGGCATGATTGATTTGAACACCACAGAAAATCTGAGGGCTTTTTTCTCAATGAGCCACAAAGTACCACCTCAACCTGATATGTTGAAAGATTATTCCATATGTCATACATCCTGAGCAGCTTCTCATGGAGAACTGTTTAGTAGACTCAGACCTCACAACTGTACACCATTCTTAAATTTCCAGGCTAAACATTTCTTTTCAAGATTTCATCCCCTTACATTCACTTAAGTGTCAGACATTGAAAGGGAGACCCTGACTATATTTAAGGCAGTGCCAAAATTCCCATTGATTTCAACTAGGAGAGGGTCTCTCTTTAGGGGAATAAAGACTACTATCAGTAATACTGGGAAAGCAGCAAAAGGCTAAGGTAGATGATATCTAATGTATTTAATTTCAAAGTATCCTAGTTTCACCTCCCAAAACTTCCTTCTCTACCAGGGTCACCTCTGGCCAGCGCCAGCAAATAAACATCCTTAATGGGATGGTGATGTCATGATAACAGGTCATGCAGATGAGAAGGCAATACATCATGACTCGACATATTGATGGTTTGGTTCCTTTAACTCTGGTCCTAAAGAGGAATTTTTAAGCCCATATGTAGGCTGTACACAAAGCTTACTGACAATTAACTTTCACTGGTAAATCCACTTTTTTAACTTACATTCCACATAAGTCAGTGACTTTTGACTTTGATGATTAAGCTTTCTAATGGCATGCCACATGTTCACAGGGGGAAATGATCAATCAGTGCAATACTCCAACCTCTTCATCAATGACTGCAGCAATCGTTCTTTATCACAGAGTCAGCAGTCTCTCACTTTTAGCCATCAGCCACACAAAAGCACCTTTAGCCCACTGCCATTTTTGCTTCTTTGACACGAGTGTGCTATATATATATAGACAGCTAACAACTGAAGGAGTAATTTCTAACTAAGTATTCCGATACTTGTCTTTTGATAGAGCCTTTGTCTTTTTGCTAAAAAAAAAACCAAACAAACAAAAAACCCAGAAAGAAATTATCATCTGATTTTACTGAAATCTAATTTATGTCTATCTAATTATGCAGCCAACAAGCCTCAAGGGATTATGTGGGAAGCCAATGGTACATTCTTTATCATCATAAATATTGTATTGCTCCAAATGCGCTTTGGAAATTCCATTCTCAGCATTTCTTAATGATATTCAGAATTCCAGGACACAGCAGGCTCATATAATCCAGTGTTAGGACAAGTTCTACTGCTTACGTATTGTTTGTTTGTTGTTTTTTTGCTTTTTTCAGTTACTGCAATCTCAGACTTCCTTTATGCTTCAATAATGCAGTAGAAGATATTACTATTGTGCTAGTCAAAGGGTTGCAAAAATTTCTTTCTAAATGCTTTTGATAAAAAAAAAAAAAATTAACAGTTGCAAAGCCTTTTCCATGGTAAGAAGGAGCCTGGACACCATATTTTAGACTATAAAAAAAAACAAACAATCAAACAATCAAAAGCAAATGGAGTAAAAACCCAGCGTCTTTCAGTATTAATCTGCTTAATCCTTAATAAACTGAAATGCTACTAGGTTTTTACATGTCAATGAAAATATCTACCAGTTGTGGAAGAAGATTCTATCCCATGCCTGCAAAATAGGCACACAAAACAATTTAAGTGGAATAATTATCTTCATAATTTAAAAATCCTTATGAATTTCTGTTCATGATTGCTCTCACTAGCTGACTTGCCACACCTCCTTCATTTTTAAGGACATGCTTGCTCCTAAAATGGCTATGCTTTGTGACTACTTAAAACCTTTGCTTTTAATTGCTGAGAACATGTTTTTTTAAAAAAACCCAACACACCTTGATACAAACATCTGATCTGCATTTCTTTCCCTTGTAGCTTTTAGTCGGTAAAAGGCACAAATGGAGCTTGTTCCTACTGGGAAGCAAATTGTGAAAATACTCCAAAAGGAAAGGGTTGTGCAAATCACCTTGACATTCTATTTTCTGTTTAAACAACATTGTTCTCATTATGAAGATTCACAATATAAAAACTGGGCTGTGAGTGTGTCACACAGAATTCCACCTGCACATTTGGCAATGGACTGTGTAAAACTGGGTGGTTGAAGGGTCACAAGCTCGTGCTGCATGCACTGCAGGTTACTTTCAAAATCTGGGTATCTCTCTTACTACATCTATATGGACACATCACTATGAGGACAATCAGACATTGGAACTGTCTACCAGGGGAAGTGGTGGATTCCCCCCCTTCAGAAAGTTTTAAGTCTCAGCTTGATGAGGTACAGAGACATATCATATAAACAATAATATTAGAAGGGTTGGACCAGATTATCTTGAGGTCTCTTCCAACCTGATATTCTATGACTGACTCTACATAGCTGATGGTTTGCCTTGCTGTAAGCAATGTGAGAAACCCTGACCCACAGCTGTGGCTTCCTTTTTGATTCTTCAGGACCTGGTCAAAAGTTGGTAGCGGAATGAGACTTTGTCTTCATGGCTTTGCTCCCATCCCCACAGCTCAGCTGCACACAGATCTAAGTAGCACAGCTAGTGAGATTAACCATATCCCAAAAGCCATGTGAAAACAGAGCTGAAACCTTCATATTGGATACCTCCCATTGCATTTCAGAAACAGTACTGTGAAAAGATTATCAGTATATAAAGAACATGCTTTTTAAAGGGTAAAGTGGATATAGGCGTTTTCCCAAACCCGCAGAGAACAAGGATAGAATCTCAAATTCAGCACTGAGAAATCTAAAGTTTTTAGAAATCTTTAACATACTTCCTCCTTGTCATAACTCAAGATGCCAGTAGAAGTCATGTGTCCCAAAGAAGAGATGCAAAGAATGAAACTAAATGTCTCAAATGAAGTAAGTTCTCTTATCTATCAACTCTTGCCTCTACTCTTTGTACCAGCGCTCTTGGGATTTTCATGTAAATTTCAGATGAAATATAATTAAGAATGACAACCACTATTACTCAGGTGTAATTAAAAATGCATGTTTTAGAGTTAAATGTTCAATAGGAGATAAAAATATTGATTTTTATTCCTATTAACTATACAAATTTTTTCATCTTTTTTATTTTCCTTTTAAGGTACTTATGTCACAAGCAATAAGAAAAGGAAAGCATAAAAATAAATGCAAATAGATTATACAAAAATGGAGAATGTTTTTTTCCCTCAATTCAAGTAATAATCTCTGTTCATCAATTTCAGACATCTTTTTAATGGGCTTTGTTTTTGGGAAATTTTTATGACAAAGTAATTATAATTTCTTGTCTTTGTTTTTAAAGACAGACATTATTAATCCAAGTTTAGAAGTTGATCAAAGTAGAGTTTTTAAAAGGAGCTTTTACTACTGCAGTTAAATAGAAACAACTGTACTGCACATGTTTTCCCTATACTTTTGGAAAGTGGATAATTCTTTACAGATTTTTATTAATTGCAATAAAAACACATTCGATATCAGTCAAATGGAAACTTCCATGATAGAATTGAGATGCTGTAAAGCAGTGGAAGTTCCTTGTGCTTTTTCATCTTAGCCATGAAAAAAAACTTTTTAGGAACTTCTCATAATTTACATGATGATGGAGCAACAGACAAGGCTAAGCTTACAAGCACCTTAAATGAAAGATTGTTTCATTTTTGGAAGGTTGTTGTACTACTCGTAATTTACTGGGAATACCATATTGTATTTCTGCATCTCTGGAAACCCTAGATCTAGTAATCCGTGGACACTGTTTCATCTGTCATCTGACAGTACTGTCATCTGTTACTTCCATGATCTAGAGCAGTTTTGGGAGGGATTTTCCTCCCTACTTCATTATTTATCCTTTGTTAGAAGCACTTATCTAAATCAGTATGATTTTGGTTTGATGGCTATTTTGACAGGGAAAGCTGCAACTAAAGAACAATTTGGGGGTTATCAGGCAGGCCAGAAACTGCAGACAAAAAGCAAACCTGAGCTACATAGTTAAAAACAGCTGAGGGTCATCAAATACTAAGGAGTTAGAGACTGGGAAGTGTTCATTGCCCTTCAGAGTGCTTCATCCTGCCTTTGCATTTCAATGATAATTGACTTAATTCCTTAGTCTGTCACTTAAAACATTCATTTATCTGTGATGAGGACCTTTCAACCTAGGCTAACTTCCACATTTAACTTCATCTCTCCCTGTCTTCCTTCTCTCCTGCAAAAACATCAAACCAAGCACCAGACCCACTCTGCACCCACCACGCAGCACACACAATACCAGTGCCCAAACCCCCCCAAGTGTTTATTCCAAGGGAACTTCCACAAAGTCAAAAACCAACTGTGAATTCTGACCAAAGGAGCAGCAGTTCTGTTTCTTATCTCAGTCTTCGTTTGTGGTGCCTGGTGGCCACATCACCCTGAGCAAATGGATAAGGCATTGTATCTCTTTAGATTAATTTGCTTTTAGCTCACACCAGATCTCATGTCGTGATACCTCTGGTGGCTGCCCAGCTTCCATGAAAAATGCAGCTCGTAATGTTTCTGCAGTCCATCTAGGTCTCATCAGCACATGCAACTCAGCAGCCTCATCTGTGATCATAGACAACATTAACCTTGATAATTGCTAAGATGTTAGGTTTTTAAAAAATAAATAAAATTAATTAATAAATTGAGCTTAAATTCACTGAAATAATAAGGATGAATTTATGATGACCCATTCAATATTTGTCTAATATTAGAAATCATTAATCAGGTACCATAGACATAAATAGTTTTTTGCAAACCTTTGTCTTTTCAATGCCTTGTAAGACTTGCATGGCCATAGCATGACCTACTTATCTGTCACAGAACTGCTGATTCCATATACCCAAGCTATCCATAGGTTTTCAGCATCTTTCTTGATTTGTGCTGACCTTGTGCTTTTTATACTACATACCTTTTCCTTTATTATATATTGATTTTTATTCCTATTAACTATACAATTGTTTTCATCTTTTTTATTTTCCTTTTTAAGGTACTTATGTCACATTAATTTATCTGTCATAGCTGAAGGCAGTCTAATTCAATAAATTATACTTAGGTTCTAATATAGGAAAACAGGTTTTTTATACAACATTTGGGTTATGTGAAACAACAACAGATGTTAAACAAATTATAAGTGCCTATATACAAATGTGAATAGTTTCAAACTGCATTCTTTTTTCCTGGTTAAATATTCCAATGAGATACTTTAAAATATAATGGTGAAGTTAGCCACATATAAACATCAAGTATTATAAAAACTGTAGCTTGATAGGAACTGGAACAACAGATAAAGTCAATTTATTTGACTAAAAGGGTAATTTCTCTCAAGATTACCCTCAGTGACCTTTATGGTCATCTAATAAAAGAGGCTCCTTTATGGTCTGGGCAGCTGCTCTTTGCACAGTGTGTGTAAATTAAGCTCTTGAGTATACTAAAATCTGGGGAGCAGCAGCCTACACTTAGCATTTTTCTATAACCCAGCAGCTCTACCAAACACATATATAGCCACAGTGAAAGGCTGAACCCCAAAAATACAAAGCCCCCTACAGACTCCAAGACACAACAACCTAAACTTTGCCATTAATGCCACAGTCACATTGCAGTGAGTATTAGATGGGATATTTTAAAAGATGTAAATTGGTATTTAAATAACATAAAATTACTGGATACTAAGCTCTTGAACAACTTAAAATGTATTACTACAGGGTTGTCTTGGTGGGGCAGAAACTGAAATTGAGATAGGATGGGAAATTGCAAAGCAGGTACTATTCTGATACTAATTCCACCTCAAGAGCATTATCAGAGTGCAGTAGGAAAGATGATTTTCAGAAGTGAATGGTCCTCTAAGGAAGTACAGGAAGAGACAGCAATGAGGAGGAGACATTGGTGAATGATTAGTTCTCATCCAGTCCTCATACAGGGTGCTTTGCAGCAACTCCTCCTCACTGATCCAGAAATCAGCTGAGCCTTCTCAATTACAACATTTACAGATTTGAACTTTGGACTCTCAGCATAAGCAATATGTGTGTCTTTAAAACTGGACATGGGAACCTAGCTAAGCATAGGAAAGAGGGAATGAAATCATCCCAAACCTAAACACAATGCTCTGTTTCATTGCCTGCTATGCGGCAATATTGAGAAATGAGACTATAAAATTACTTTAAGTGTCTCAAATCTGATCTGATTTGGGGTGAACATGGAATATGATCCTTGCACATCTGTGACTGTCTTCTCTCTCCCCTCTGAATGTTCATGATACTGAAAACTCAGAGGGGATAAATGTGTCTTACTGGTCTGAGTGAGCAGGTCTTCCCTCTTTCTTTCATCCAACACATGCACTCAGGTATTTCCACAACCTATAAAAAGCTTGTATCCCACTCTTTCAGATGGCAGAAAATTAATCTTGTCTCTGGGTAAGTAAATGCTGTCTCTCCCACTAGATCTCACTAAGCTCCAGCCTTTAAGCTTCCATCACAACTCAACTATTCAGTATTCTACCAATCATTAAAAGAGCTGTGTCCCAGAGTGCCTACAAAATCTAAGCTTCATGGCATGAGATTCCTAATTTTACATTAAATAACCACTGTTTCTAGGCTAACAGTAGAATCTCACAAGAAAACAGTATAATCCTTTATAAATGCTGAAATATTTGACTTCATGTATTTTACCAGCTATTTCTATAGTTTAAAACAAAACCTCACAGGCTACTGCAGTTTAGTTATTCATTTTGTAGTAAATTAATCATTCATAGTCCAGAAGAAAAGGCTTTCGAATAAGAATATCTTTCTTAGAAAACTGGCTTTGATAATAAACTGTATCAAATGATTTCTGTTATCTGAGAATTTTCCTTACAATAATAGAACCTTTGCAAGAATATATTCAATCAGTTTTCCTAACCATGACCTTCAAGTACCTTTGAGGACACTGTACCAAGTGAAGTAAAACATAGGAAAGGCAAAAATCTACTTATCCAAAAGCTTGCTAGGCAAATACTAAACCAGCTATGGCTCCTTCCTGCCTACAGGGCTAGTCTGGACAGGCACTATACAAATCGTGGTATTTGATACTAAGAAAAAAAAAATTCAAAAGCAGCTATTTTCAAGTTTGGCGTCAGGACAAAACTTTGACAACTGGAAGTGAAGGGGACAATTTTCACAGTTCTATTTGTTGTATTTGTTGTATTTGATTTCTCTTTGCCCTCCCTCACGATAGAGGTGTAGCTCATTCAGAAACCCTCTTTACGTGTCATTCATGGAGAGAAAAAGAGTAAAGCTAAAGCCAGAATAGAGCACTGATTCCCTGCTACAGCTCTTTGAAGCTATATACATACCTGTATAAAAAAATTAAGTGCTATTTTCTGCTTTTCTCTTTCAGCCTAAAGGACCACCTAGGTATCAGTAGATACCTAAAGTGTGACTGGCCCAACTTTAGGCTTAAGACTAGTTTTTTGCTGGATGTTCATTAGCTTTCTTATTACCTTTGGTAAGGAGCTCAAATCTTACCACTTTGCTTTTACTTTGGGGCTTGGCTAGTATCACATAAATATTTGGATTAAATCTGTAGTCATGCAGTAAAACCCTAATTTCATTTACTAATTGCATTCCACATATACATTCATCACAGCTACTTACTTCTAACTGAAGATAAACAATATAAAATAATTGCTTTAACAATCCACCACTAAGAATCGTATCTAATAATTCTACTCCAGATTTTTCCCAAAAAACCTCAGAAGATACAGTGAATTATTGCATCTACACAAAACCCACTGTTTAATGCTTAGTATTTGAAAACATCCTAAACCTACTGTAACAAAAAATAAATTATTTGAATTCAACAGTATCCATCTCTAATTATGTAGATAGGATATTAACAGGGAATAATTTGGTTCTGTCTTTTATTTGGTAGAGGAAAAAGAAAAACAGATCCCCAAATGAGTATGTACAGTTGAGGAGCCTAGTATTCTGTCACTGAATTTTATTCTCCTTTTCATTTTCAGTAATTGCAATAAAATAGCTGCTCTTCAGGGACAGATTAGAAAAAGAATAGTAATTAAACTTAGGAAGGTATAATCTGTATAAAAATGAATTAGAACTGACTCAGTTTAATACTAATTTACTGTAGATTCAAATGAAAATGTAGCTGTACCCCAGGAACAGCTAATTCAAAAACACTTCCAGATTTCTAGATGTCAGCTCTGTCACTTTGGGCACATTTATTATCCTCCTTAAATAGTGTAACCCTTCAGTGTGAAAAATTACATCACTGAGAAGTCAATGCTTTCCCTTCTTTAAGGAATCATGCCTGAGACTACAAGTAAAAATCCTGAAACTAGATAAATAGAAACTCTCTTTATGAATGAGCCTGGAGAGTTCATCCATGCAAGCACTTAAATTGTCCACATTATTTTAACAAAATACATAGCCCATGCACCGTTTTTTAGGCTAGTTCCAGCAATAATCAACATCTCAAGGACTTTTAAAAGCCAGTTTTCCAACATAGCTTTTTGAATTAGAGCAATTTATTAAAAAACAATAAATTCACTGCTGAATGTTTCCTACACTTTGTTTCCAGCTAGTGAACAGAGGAAGGAGGACCAAAAATCTATAAACAATCGGTTTTCAGATTGTGTGCTTGATGAAGTTAAGCAGTGAAACCTGTAGTTGGATGTATTCAATTGGACCAAGAAATGGGACAAAAAAAACTTTGGACTATTGGAACATACATTATCTACTGAGTATTCATAAAATGGCAGAGACATCAGTGAAAGATACCATCAAGCTCATTTGACTTCACATTCCTGTGAGGTCAGGACTAGTCTGCTTCCAAGTTTACATAACACTGTTGCTTTTCTCTCTCCCACTCTTCCACTCCTGTGTTAGACCTTCCCTTACTGAAAGGATCAGAAATTTACAACTGTCAAGTCTAAATACTAGATTTATTATTAAAATTATTTTAGTCAATATTTACACAGAAGAAAATAAAAGGGCTTTAAGCAGACCTCTTCAATTTCTTCACTATAAATTATAAAACCAGAAATTAAATTAAATAGAAAGCAAAAGAAAGCAAAAAAAAAAATGACCCTCCCTAACCACTAAATCATCTGTGGCAACCTGTACAAATGGATATATTTTGGATTCTTCCCAAAGTCAAAGCATTGAAGCTTGCTTTAAAACAAGATGTGAACTAGCTTGCCAAGCTATACCCTTGACTTAACCCTCAAGGACATAGCTGAAAATTTGCTAGACGAGCAGAGGGGGATGAAGCACAATGTCACTGAGGGCGAGGTTCATACAATTTCTTTCCTATTATTTTGAAAAGCACTGACCTCAGTATACAAGACATAAGAAATATGGCACATGAAATGTGCCAAATAGTCTGTGGTGAGATAATTCTTATTTTTAAGTGAAAATTACATTTTAATGATTTTCATGTTACCTTGTATTTCTGAGCATCATTCAATATTTTCAACTTCCATCTGCCAGTGACATAAGAAAATCCCACACATAAAAATTTATTAAACACTAACCAAAGCAGGTGAGAGCAGCTTATTCTAGGGTAGAGCCCTAGAGCTTAGGCAATATATGGAAGTTGGGTATGAGATTTATGCAAACAAGGAGGGTTAGTCAAGTTTTACTGTCAGACTAGAATACTGGTTTTAATTACTCTAAGAACATTTGCAACAGAACTGTACAAAACCCACGTAGATCTGAAATACTGTGCAATATTATTCTGGTCTCTAGATACACACACACACATAGTACAGCTCCCTGTCATGCTCTTAATGCTGATGGATAAGACGCTGGCTTAGTTCCAGTCTGACACACATGTGCATGCATTACAGCATGTCCTGGAAAATAGGCAGTTGGTTTTGAGCATGAAGGACTAGAGGAAAAACTGCTCTCTGTAGCATGCCAGATAGCAAAAGAGGCTGACAATCCAAGAAGTTCATAAAATAGTCTTAATTTTATTCAGTAAACACTTGACAGTGCATAACAAATGCTGGAGGATATCACAAAGTGATTTACCTACATCATTTATTTTGTAGAGCAATATAAAAAGAGAAATATTCCTCAGCTCTTCATTGTATGTTAATATTAAATCATTACACATGGCAGCTGTTTTGTGGTCCATGTGGTTTTCAGTTTCTTGCTGACAGGTGTCCAAATCACAGAAATTATCCCCACATGTAGTGGCAGCTGGCCACAATGTCATCTTCGAGATAACATAAGTGGAAAAAGTGGGAGTTTGTTTACTGGAATGATTAAAACAATCAAATAGCTCTCTGTTTGGTTTGAAAACCAAGTGGAATTTTGAACAGTGTATTTTGAAGCATTTCTGGAAAATAGTCTTTCTAAAATTATAAGCAGGATGTTGGTTTTATATGGAAAAAACCTGGTAATTGTTTGAAATACTTGCTGAAAAGGATGAAATATCATTGGCAGAGTTTTTCTGTAATTTAGTGAGCTTCCTATAACATGTGTCTTCAAGTCAGGTAATCTCATTATTGTAAGGAATCAGTACAGTACCCGATAAGATCATGTCATTCCTACATATCCAAATCCAGATTAGTATTTTGAATGTTCTAGCAATTTTTCTGATCGTGAGCAAGAAGAGCTAAAATAAAACAGGTTTAATGTACAAAGTAACGTTGAGTCAAACATGTATTTTCGTATTTTTACTTCATTTATATTGAAAACACAAATCAACAATACTATTTTCAGCTGCCTCTTGGGAGTGACAGTCCATCTAATTGTACAAGAACTGCTGATATGCACTGAAAGATGTAACCAAACACTACTTTTAACACCCTAGCAGAAGGTAAGCCTGAAGTGGGTGGTGGAACACCACTGCATGCTGGGCTCCTTCCAGCCAAGTGGCCAAATGCAATCTCAGTGGTAACTGGATAGAGAGGATAGGCCTTGACAGGTATTATAGAAAGAGAAGAGAAAGAGAAGAAGAGAAAATGTTGTACTACTTCACCAAACAGCTTTTCTCAAACATGAAGTATGCCCAACATGCCATGATCTAAGCTTTTCCATAGTTTACACTTAGAAAAGAGAAAGAAGCTCAAGTCCAAATGGGCTTCATCTCACACTCACAGTCCTCTGTTTTCCCTGATAGCTTCCAGGCTTTAAAGGGTTTATCAACCATCTTGGTTGCAGTCTCATTCCCTTAAGAAATTTTAAACCTGATATTGCAGAAAGGCATAGATATTTCATTCTCACACCTGCTAAGCCTGGAGGGAAATATCTTTAAACCAATCTTCTGGGAATGCTTAAAAAAAAAAAAAAATCCTTACAGCTCAGTCCCCAGAAATTTTAGAAATCTTCAAGAAGCATTGTGCCTTTGAAAATAAAAGGAAGTAAAAAACCCCAGCAACAAATAAGGCAAGTTAATTCAAAGCATATTTTTAAGTATCAGATGTTGTCAACTGTAGTAACTTCTGCTTCTATTATATAGAGCTACAGCTGAGCAGTGCCACTGACATGTACTCTGTTAAAAATAAAAAAACAGAAAAAAACCCACCACTTTTTTAAGTGGTTACAAAAGAAATAAGTAGGATGGGGTTTTTTAAACACCAGACCTAGTGTTGCTAATAAACATTTGAATGATTAGTGGATTCTGGTAATTTGTAGCAAATGCTGAATAAAGTTCTGTGTTCAAAATTACTTTTTAAGTCTCTTCAACCACAGTTCACAAAATATGGTTCCTTTTACCTAGCATTCTATTTAGAAAATAAATATATATATATATATATATCATTCAGGGGAAGTTTTTAATTAAAAGGTACCTGCATTTGTAATCATCAAGTAGGAATCTCCTAAATATGCTAAGTGCCCAAAACTACATAAACAGTTCTCTGCTGCATACTATTTGCAGGCCATCACTAGGAAAAGAAGAAAGAGCAGCTCTTACTTTTTTGTCCCAGTAGCTGCTAGGGCAGATGGATGAAACATGCTGGGAGCTTCTTAGAGGCTTCAGCTTCCTTCCTTCTAGCTACAGCAGCAGCAGGAGTTATTCTCCAATAAACAGTCAGCAACTTAGCACAGAAATAAGCATTTCTGGTGCAAATGAACACTGACTGAAGAAATTCCTGTCCCATGGTGCTTTCTGTGCCTGTGCCCTACAAAAAGATAATTTATCTACCTACCTAAGGCGGAATGAAACAAAATCGGTTGGGAATTGGTCCTCAATAGTGTAAGTCATGTGCTGGTAAGCAATTCAAAACTCTAATTTTGGATCCATATGAAACTAAAGAGAGCAGATGCAGAACTCACTGGTCTGGCAATAAATCTCCCTTGCCCCTCACACTGTGGGTTTCCTCATTGAACCAGCTCCCTTAGAAGTTCACAGCTGACCCTTGAGCCTGACCTTCAACCTTCTGCCTGACTTGGTGCTGCAAGTATTATTAACATTTTATCTTATAGTGCATATCTGTGGTTCTTGTCGTAACTATTTAACCAGTTATTGCTGCACCACTCATGCATATGTCACAAAAAGGGACATTGATACTTGGTACATGTTTTTATATCATTGATCAGACTAAATGCAGTGAGAACAGCCTGTTATGTGAATACAGGAAGCCCATTTCTAGAGGTCCCTGAGAGCAGGATGTCCAGATGCAATTCATCATCATCATCAAAGTTATTTTTCCTCATTTGAGCTGCATAGTTATTAATTTCTCAATTTAATTAATAAAAGAATACCCAAAACAAACTGCTGACTTTCCCCCTTCCCCAACAAGGAAAACAAATGTATAATTTAAAATTGCATATTTTCTGCCCTCCTTCGTTGGCCTTCATGATGACACACAATTTGGGGCAGATCACTGAATCTTGCGATTGCAAGTCCTAACCAGTCTGAGCAGGTTTCAAAAATCTACATGACCACCTTCTGTATCTGATCATGTTTCAATGATGATATTTTTTCTAGTAGAGAAGTACTACCTGATGAGGAGAAACTCCCTTTTTTTGCTATTTCAGTCATGTTTATGCTTTCATAAAGGTAGTACTACTAAATACATCTAAAATATCATTAGTTGTCATTTAAATATACTGAAGAGAAAGACATGAGTAAATCATCTTTCTACTCTACCATAAATTTATCTATGGTTCTATTTATTTAAACTGATCAGTAACATAATCTGGTTATGAACTAAAAATATTTTCTTCCATCCTTTGCATGCCACTTTCCAATCAGTGTGCAAACTATCCCTAGGTATTCCAGTACATGGCCTAAAGTATACTTTTTCCTATATGAAAACAATTGCCTACATTTTCCCTTTTCATGAATACATAATTCAAATCTGTTTACTACATGTTTTATACCAGTGCTCTGTGACCAGGAGGAGGAAGAGATTTGAGCAACAAATTAATCTTTAGACCCAACCTGCCATTTTAAAATATCCCAATATATCTCTATTAGGCCAAAGTCAAAAGTCAACAGAAGTGCAGTCTGCCTAACCTCCTTATTCCTACATTAATCAATCTCATCCTGCTTCATTTTGCTTTTGGAATAGGAAATAAAAGACATGAGAGGAATGGGGGGGGAGAAAAAGGAGATGATTACACAAACATACACTTCAAGGAGAGAGATCCACTGCAGCTAGACTGTTGAAAAATAGTCAATAAAATAAGGTAGGATAATGCTTTCTTTCTGTAAAAGAAAGATCAGTCATATTAATGAAATAGCCAAATGGAACCTTCAGGCCTAACGTAGTAAATCTCCAGTAAATTCCAATTAGTAATGAAGTAATAAGTCTGGAAATTATTTTTTTTTTCCCCTATAAGTAATGCACACACTTAAAGAAAAAAAAATGCTAATAACTTGGAAGCCATTAAGGACCAGGTCATTAGACAACTAAATTCATTCTTTATCCATACTACGAAAATAATCGATACATCATTTTCAATATACATATGTTTTAAAAAAACAAAACAATACACCACACACATCTATAAATCAGAATCATCATGTTGCCATTCAGTAGTGGTGCCATTTGATAGCCACTTTTAGGCTGGCAGTTCCTTCCACTGACAAATCACTTTCTGTATTCAAGTGCAGAAATCTCACTTCAACAAAACAAAACAAAGAAACAGAATTCAACAGCCACATTGTACCAGTGCTTTGTGAAACACTGTATGAATAAGCCAAAATTATGTTGACAGAGACTGGAGATTTTTGCAAGAAGTGCTTTGTGCAAAACAAAGGTATGCGTAAACTAAGGCTCAATTTTCCTAAATGTTGTTAAGTAAGGAAATTTTGAAATGTCAAAAATGAGACCAAACAAGGCTTACCTTACAGTAGGTAAGTGCTGTAGATTTTTGACATATACTATCATGAATACGATTTACCACATGTCAACCTAGGATCTGATCCTAACTGTACGATGGTCAAACAAACTTTCTCGCCTACTCCTTCTCCATTCTCCTACGTATAACACAGAGGTGCTGAGGAATCCTAGATTTACTGGTATCAGAGCAAGTCTCGTGGAATTAGTGAGAGTGGAGACTTCATCCCCAGGCTTGGACACAGAGCCTTAAACTGTGAAGTTCAACTCAACACACAACTGATCCTTGACTTATTGTTCTGTGAGGTTTTCCACTACATGGTACACTCCCACATACACAGGAAGTATTCAAATGAATCAACTCAATACCTTTGATCATTAAAATAGGGGGGGGGAAGTTTCCTTCCTTTGCTTTCTTTCCACATATGGCCCAATAAATCAGAGCTAACATGGACAAAAGGCAGTCCAGGAAAATCTACCCCCAGAAGGGACAAAGAAGAATCTATGTATCATTGCTGAGATGTATCTGTAGCAGGCTTTTCTCCTTTCTATGGATTATGCCACGAAAGCAGTTCAATCACAGGCCAGAAGAATAAAGCTGTAGCTCTTTACCTCTTCCCAAATAACTAATAATTCAATTTATTAGATTGGAATGATCACCCTAGGGAAGTGGTGGGTTCCTCAACAGGGGACACTTCTAAAATCTGGCTGGACAAGTTGCTGGCCTTTGTTGTCTGTACCATGCTTTTGCCAGTTAAGGTTGGACCAGACGATTGTTGATGTCACTTCCAACCTGGTGTTATATGATAGCATGGATTGAAAACTAGACATTACATTTATCTAATTCTGTAGACGTGCTTAACAATGGGTAAAACCAGGAGTTTAGCTCTTGCTTCTATTCAGTGATTCATATTTATGCCCCTGCTTTTCACTACTACAGTAGTTTTTCACTACTGCATATCTCCAAAGACCTGGTCTCTCACAGATTGCATTTTTATGCCACAGTGATTCATAGAGTGTGAGGGAACAATTACATAACTGTCTAATTAAAACCCCATAATTTCTCAGAAGCCCTACACAATCCTTTTGGAATCATAATCTCTAATGGGCGTACGTAGCATGAATATATCATGGCATGAAACTGGATACAGCTGACTTTGCCTGTCTGACTGGTGACTTACTGAGTCCTGCATGTCTGTACTTCTGGGAAACAGCTGCTGGTCCCACACTGAAATTAGAACATTTGAGCTCATCTGATTTATGTTAATTCCCATGGGAACAATGACATGAAAAATGAACACCACTTGTAAATAAAGCACCAGTTCTCTCAGCAGTGGAAAAAAAAAAAAAAAAAAAAAGTATGTCAGAACACACTGATCTATTTACCACCTTGCTACACCAAAACATATACGTGTAATGGTATCTTAGATGATGAAGCCATAAGTATCCAGCTATTCAGAGAAGGAGGTTATCTTCCCCTATTTTGCCATTATTTGAAGAATTAGTTTGCTACAATTACCAAGTTGGTTTTGTTTTTTCTTTTGTTGAAGAGGAAGTACTACGATGTCATGGGACATGTGGGAGGTGAGCAAAAATGCATAGAACAAGGTATAGGAAATATGTCCAAGTGATCCAATTGTCAAGGAGCATTCAGAATTTAGAAGCCATTACAATTTATTTAGTTCTGATTGCTCAGCTTGACAGGCCAAACCTTTGAAATCTGCTCTTTTTACATACTGGACTCTCACGGGAGACTCCACACAGCATTACACTGTCCACTGACAGTGGACTGATATTCTTGAGGCCAAAGCCAAGGCTGCTGGAAATGACTCCTCCAGGATTTCATATTTTTTCCAATAGAGGGGAAGAATAATCCCTCCAAATATTTAGTGTAGTCACAAAAACTGGCATAAGCAGAGGAACAAGTAGTTGTCTCTGAGACCAGAATATGACTGAATGATTTAGTACCACAGCTGAGATACTTCTGAGTTATACACAGGTAACAATTGGTTATGTCTGATATTTTATATCTTTTGTCACCCAGTATTTATTACTTCCAAACTAAAGAACTTTATTACTTCTAGCAAAAATCTCATCAATTGATAGAGTGTCTTAAGTTTTACATTACAAGCACAGACAGCTTTTAAGCATATAGTGAACCCTGAAAATTCTGTTGCTTGAGCTACATGAAGTAACAGAGCACAGGCAGAGTTACTTAACAAAAAATGTACTCCTTTTTTTAACTAACATCTCTTCATGACATTAAGTCTTTTGCTAGCCTAGCTTGGAAAGGTACAGTTAAAGGAGGTCAAGGAAGGAAAGAGGTATGGACACTGTATTTGCAGCTATGGAGAATCTACAGCTGGAGCCATTTCAAAGGAAGAAGCACTAACATACTTTTACTAGTAATTTTCTTGTGGATTTTATATGCCAAGCTCATTTTATAAGCTAAGCTTGGCATATAAAAAACCCCAAAACATTAAAAAAATGCACCAAGACAAACAAACAAAAAGAAACCCCAAAAAGCCTCCAAATGCACAACAAAATTACCAAAAAGAAAAGGAAAAATCTGCAGCTTATTGTCAACATTTAATTTCATTTGTCAGCTTCATGTTTGAAAATGCATAACATAGACAGGTAAAACCTACATTAATATATTTAAGAAAAATTCAGATTGTTCACTCAAGGACACTGCAAACAGTTCTTAGATTTTACATCTAAAACCTGGAAGTGGCAGACAACAACTGTATTGTGGTGTGTAAATGCTGATATGGAAATGGCCACTGAAGCCAAAAAGCAGGTATCAAGAGTGGTGTCTTTGTACAATGTGCTGATGAAGTGTAATGCTTCAAAGACCCCCAAAAGAAAATGTATGCTTGACTGACTGTTTGAATACCTCTGCACCTCTTCAGATGACACCATTTCAGGCAAAGGGTGACCTGAATCTAAATTCTAATATGGTCTTGAATAGTATGATTTGAAAACATAGTTGACTAATCTGCAGTGGTATTAGTGCAAAGAGCTCTGAAAAGGGAAGGAGGAAAGGATGGCTTTTGCCAAAGGACTGAGAAAACCTACAAATATCAAAGGACTGAAGCAAGAGCAGAGGAGCAAGATACAGCACTTTATACAGATGTTTCGTTAATGATTGCCAATCCAATTGTGTCCCTCCTCAATGTGCTAAAGGAGATTAAAGACTTTACTACAGTCTTCAGGGTTTAGAGGTAAATTAATGTGGAATGGGCTTACTGAAACTGGGATTTGGAGTAAAGCAGAAAATAAACATATGAAAACTGCTATCTATAGAAGCTATTAACAAAACCTGAAATTCAGATTTACTTTTTTTTTCAAACAAGAGCACTGACAGAAGAGGCTGAGGAACTGGATGTAAAAGCTGGAAAGGAAGTGTAACTAACAGAAGGAATAATCTGTTGTCAGTTAAAGTCTCAGTTTCTCAGTTTTTCTCAAAATCATAGCCATGGCAAGATCCTATACTACTACTTGAATATCTCAGAATGAAAACCATGATGATGCAGATGGGGTACAGCACAGCACTTCTTTGAAATACGTGCTAGGAAAAAACAAACAAACAAACAAAAAAACCCAAAAAGGTAAGGCTACAATTTTTTAATTTTAATTTTTTTTTTTACACAATTTACTTTGGAATTTCCAGCAACACAGAGGAGAGTAAAGGAAACCAATACAAATGCAGACACAAAATCAGCTGTTTCACTTCCCACATTCTACTTTTTTTCAGCTTCCCTGAAATTACGATCTGAATTCCATGAATTCAGTTTCCCAGTCTCTAAAATTTGTGTGAAATGTGAATTTCCACATTTTGAAAACTCTGAAGGGATACTTCTTAAGCCATCAGTTCTCCTTCTTTTTCCTGGCTGCAACAATCAAAAAAAAAAACAACCATATAAACTACATAAATGTCAAAGCACCTCACAGCTGTTACAATGCTGTTTCCAGGCAGAGATGGCTCCCTTTTATCTGTGGAGGAATTCCTCAGGAACCACATGAGATAATACTCTCCGGCAGCTTCACGTAGAGCTTTTGTCTTGCTACTGATTTTGAGGGAATGCTTTCTGCCCTTGGCTGTCACACATGGTATTGTCTCACTGATGAAGCATTCCAGTCAGCAGCAAAGACAGACTCCTGATACATATATTGCCTGTTAATAGTTATCTGCTTTTTTGGTAAGTGGTATAATAATTGCCCCATCAACAGCAACTGGTCCAAAAGTACAGCAGTTATTGCTTATACTAGGGCTCTTCACTAAGGAAGCAAGGGTCCAAACTTGCTGATCAGCAATGTAATAGCTGCAAATCTGAGAACGAAGGACTGGACTTGTTCTCCTGTACCCTAGCACTTCATTTTCACCAGAAAGTGCTCAAAAATCAAGTTTTATGCAAAATATGCCACCACTTCATCAACTGTTGCATGATGCGTGATAGAAACAATCAATTCTGTCACTATTCTTGCTGTTTCCAGAATGGATGGATGAGGGAAACAGATATTTTTGACCAAAGGACAACGAGGCATTAAAATTTTAAATCCATAAGTTATTAAAATGCTTAGCAAAACGAGACCAGAAGCAGGAATATCAAATTTTATCCATTTCATGGCCTATGGATCCATATTATTATAAGTGCATCCATTTAGACAAATCCTGTTGCTGGATGCAGCAGGGCAAAGTCAATCAGACCGTCAGCATGCAGTTTTTCTAGTTTTACTTGAAATACTGGGCCAGGTAAACAGAAGAAAGGATTACCAAAAATAAAATAAGAGAAAGCATGTCTCATGAATTATGCCATCATAAGGCATTCATACTCAGAAACTAGTTACAGGTTTCTGGACTTTAAGCTAACAGGGCTAAAGGTATGTTTGAAACAAGATGCTGGACCAACCATAGACTCAAAAAAAGGAAAAACACCACACAAAAAAACTTGCACCAAACAAAAATCACCCCCACCTCATCCCCAAACATTCACGCCAAATAAATTACTTTAAATATTACCTCTAGTACAATAGGCATTGTAACACCTTTATCCAGGTAATGCTACACCAGCAACAGCACAAAGCATTCCTATCTCTGTCTTTTTCCTCATTTGTACTCTACAGAATATATTCTCTACAACACTTCTGAAAAGTCAGTTAATAGCCTATGTTTGCTTTTTTATAAAAGTATTGAGATCAAATTCTAAGATCAAAATACTGATGAAATAATTTGAAAACTCTATACACAAATATTAGCAATTAGACCATTTGAGCATTTTTTTTTATTATAATTTGACGGGTATGTGTTCTTCCATTGTGCTTGCTTTCAGAGTTTATTACTTAAGGTAGATGAAGATTGAATATTTTCTCCTTCAAATCATTAACAATTCTCCATCTCTGGCAAGCAATATCAGCTACTAGGAACTTGACTGATTTTTTTTGTTTGTTTGTTTACCCACACATCTTGGGACTATGATTTTCTCTTTTTTTAAGTCAAGGCTAGAGCTAGGTCTGAGAAGTTAAATTACTGTTTCAACTTATTTTCAAAAAGAAATTTTGGAATTTCTTTTCGGCTTAGATAAGGCACCTCAAGTCTTCAGTATATTGCTTTACTTTAATAGGTAACATAATAGTTTTTACACAAGACCCTTTTGTGTAAGGGATATTTTCTTTGCCAAAATGAGATAGATAGCCATGGTGGTAGAGCACATGCCTGTATGACACACTATCCTCCTTTCTCTCCTCTCTGTCTGCAGAACAGTTGTTTCTCCAAGATGTGCCTTCTCCACGTCACTGGGAAGCCACACTAACATCTAGGTGCCACCAAAGTTCAATGTCCCACCTTTCCTTCAAGAAAGATGAGAAGTCCCTCGCCCTCTTTTTTCCATTTCTTGTTTTGCAAACCTATACTAATCTTGAGAGTTCATAAGACTTTTGAGGAAATATGATTATATTTTTCTGTATTTTTCTCATCTTAGGTGTGTTTCCTGCAGCAAAAAGAAACAACGATGCATGTGCATAGCTAACACATCAATATTTCTCTTTTGTTCTGATCTACTATAGTTAATGAAATTTATGATGTTTTTTGAACACATTTGCTTCCAGGGAAGCAGACTAGTATCTTTTCCCACTGCGTCCCCATAAATAGGGCCACTTGGATCCAACTGAAAGTAGTCTGGAACATTCAGGGAGAAAGGTAGGATGATTCTTATCTGAAAGACCAACAATATAATCTTCACAGAAACCATGCCCTGATGAAAGAAACTTGAAGGTGAAATATATTAGATCCATCCACTGGTTCACTTAGGATCTCTGAGTCTTGACCAAAACCAACACACTTTTCCTATGGATTAAGAACACAGAATAACATAACTGCTTACAGATCTAACAACACTCCAGGTACTGGCCTATGAGGGAAAAAAACACAATCTATATCCTTAGCCTGATCTGTAGGTTTTGCATTCAGTGATTTTCGCCCATTTGTCAGAGCCTTTGCCTTTCCAACAGACATGAATCTTGTTCCCACTCTAAAGCCACAGAGGTAGCATCAAATATTTTTAACACTGCCTGGCTTTCAGAATGATTCTTTTTGACACAGAGAGAAGATGCTCTAGACAACTCAGAGACAGGGCCCATACTTGAGCAAAGTCCCGCTTTAAAAAAAAAAAAAAAAACCAAAAAATATTATGTCTTGCCAGCCCACATGAAATATTGTTGACAACTCATGTGGAAAAGAATGTAATGCTGAAGTTTATCAGCACTTGGCACATGACACATTCTGAATAATTAAGAATTATTGTAGGTGATAGATTGAACAGACCTTTGCGTAAATAGGAAGGGGCACTTTCATGGCAACCTTGATCTGTGCAGGCACAGTTAGAAAGAAATGTGTTATTAATATGAATTTCTACCTTAAAAAAAAAACAAACTAAAAAATAACAAAATACACACACAAAAAAAAAAAAATCCACCAAAAGAAAATCCAGGATTTTTTTCCAAGTAAACAGAGAAACTCAGTTTAGAAAGAATACCACACAGAACAAACAGGAAAACCCACAAAACTTTACATAAACCCCCCTTCACATAGAGATCAAGATTCCTGTGGCTGCAGTTCAAAATTGATAAAAATAAATTATAAGAAAATTTGCTACTGGCAAATCTTAAAATCCATTCATCTGAGAAATTAAGAAATAACTTAACCTCTTCCCTAACCTGTCCTGTCTTTATAGAAGGGGTTAGAAGATAGTAGCAATTCACAGAATAGCCAATGATTTTAGAATGCCAAGGTCTGTTAAAATAAGAGTTAAAGAAAATATGGTTTTAAATTACAATAAATGTATACTTTTGAAAATGTTGTGCATAAATTTCAGAGTATTTTGGAAGCTGGAGAAGTGCAAAGGAGGTAACAGCATTATTTCTGTAATTCCGAAGATTAATATTGTGTAAACAAGTATTTATTTAAAAAATTTGGATCTTCTTTATGGTAATAAGTAAAATAAGCAGTCAGGATGTTATGCAAATCTCTGTAAGTGATTGTTCAAATAGAACACCAAACCATCCACCTGTGTATTTTTCACTGTGCTTTCATAAGAAATGTTGACTCTACAAATAGCTTCCTGTCAAAAGTCCTATTTTTTTCTATAAATAGGAATTCTTAAGTAAAAGACATTCTTTTCCATCAGTCATTATACAGCACTGATTTCTATCATTAGCTTTTCCCTCCTCCTATATTCTCAGAAGAATTAAATTGCCAAAGTGCAGCTGTTCACTGTAGGCATATTATAATTTTGGGACAGGAGAGGGAAAGGAAAAAATATTGGAGATGTTTTATAAAAATAAAAGTTATTGAACCCTGTATGGCAACAAGGGAGAAGTAAGACTGTGCCTTTCATTCTAAATATATTTACTTGAGTCATCAGCACAAAGGGTTACCCACAGGCATAATAACTGAGTGTCAGGGATCCTTTTCATACCTGCTGGAAAAAAGTTAGGCTTTGCTCAAGAAGATTTGTAGTCCCTTTATTCTGATTGCTTGAAAGAGATTTAAAAAAAAAAAAAAAAAAAAAAAGCAGACACACACAGGAGTGGCACAGAGACTTTGCGGAGCATTAAGCACATTAAGCAAATGGAAGCAAGAATGTCCTGCAGGCCTGGACATAGCTCCTGCTTGGAAGGAGATATGTGAAAAACCACACGCAGCTGCCTTCTGCTGGTCAGTGTGCCTTGCCCAGGTTGTCTTTGCCAGCTTCCTGTAGCCACTGTGAAGCTGACAGAAGCTGCTTGCACAGATCAGGCAATGCTGCAAACTGGAACAAAGGTTTAGTGACTAAATCCAAACAGCTGCCCTTGCTAAGGCAACTTGCTCCAGCTCCTGCTGTCTGGCCAGGGCTGAGGATGGCAGCGCTAATGATGGACAGACAGAACTATAAATATCCACCCTATCATTCTCTGCCCACACACTCAAGCCTTCTCAGGCATTCAAGATCTTGAAATTCAAACCAAAGCCTCCAGAAAGATGAATGGGATCAATGCAGTTGTGTGCAATTCCGGGTTGGCTTTTTGGTTTTTGTTTTTTTGGTTTGGTTTGGTTTGGGTTTTTTTAGGTGGTTTTTTTTCTTTTTTTTCAGGCAGCCAAAGCTATTCCTTAATCAGCACAAGAGTGGTTGAACATAATTATTTGCTGTCTTCCAGGTTGGCTAATCCCCCTTGAGTGAGAAGGCAAGCCTGCTTTGCAACCCTAGGAAGATAGGGAAGAGAAAGCCTTCTGGCAGCAGATCAAAGAGTTACCCTGTTCACTTGAAATATGTAGAAGGCAGAAGCAGCCTGAGTGTTTTTTACTTAGGTAGTGAATGCTTTTCCTGTTTCACTGCTTAGCTCCCCATTTAGTTGACTATGATGAGTACCTGAGGGAGGCACAACCCAGCAGACAAGATGCAGGGCATGCACATAAGAACCTGTAAAAGTCTTTCCTGAGAACAAGAGCCCGGCTAGGGATGGTTTCACAAACCAGCTATTAACTGACACTAAGTTTGTACAACTCTGCCCAGTTGGCTACTACTGGAAGAGCAAGTCAGAGCATTTTGTGTTCTGTTTTGTTTTTTAAAGTACGTACCGGGTGCAGGTGCCTCGGCGCTGTCAGGGGCTGCAGGCCCCGTGCCAGACCCATCCGGTTCCATCCGGCTCCAACCACCGCCCTGCAGGGCCCGGCCCAGTTCCTCAGACACCATGGCGGGGCCTGGGGGAAAGCCCAGGTCAGGGAGGGCAAAACGCAGCCTGAGAGTGAGGGGACAGTGTGGGAAACAGGAGAGACACCAAACAACAAGTGAAGGAGGTGCTCCATGGTGCCCAAGCAGAGACTGACTGTGGGCTGTGCATTGTCCCTGCTGGAGCAGGGGAAAACTATCAGAAAAAGAAGCATCAGGCAGGCAAGGAAATGGGGGCGAAGGAGTGGTGTTGCACCTCGGAAGAAGAGGCAGAGTGGAGAGAAGCTGTTCTAGCTTTTGTTTCTCAACATCTGACTCAATTTTTAATTAGCAAAAGATCTATTTTCCCAAGCCACGTCCCTTTTTGCCTGTGGCAGCAATGATGGCAACCGCTCATCCTGTATTAACACACAATCTCTCTTGTCCTATTTGCTCCCTGTCCCACTCATTAGGGGGAGTGAATGAGCAGCTGGGTGGGCATCTGGCTGACAGCCAAGGCTAATCTGCCACACGAGTGTTATGGCCACACTGCTTTGCAGAATGGAAAGGCTTCACAGAGCTTATGTAGGCTTTCTAAATTTGATTTAGGTAAAAAGCAGAATAAAGGAGCTCTTTAGGAATCTTTTTGAAAAACATCTGGAAAATCTGGAATAAAAAAATATTTTGTGATATTGGAAGTCCCCGTGGATTGAAAAAGTCAATGATCTCTATCTCTAGCATGTGATAAGCAGTGCAGATTTAGGCTGAGTAGCTCTCTTACTCATGTATACACATTCATGCTGCATGCAAGAACACACTGGACCAAAGAACAACTTTCCCACTCACAATGGCAGCAATTTGCTATGGACCTAGTGTACGTGTGAATGACTTTTCAAGGCAGAGTGAGAACTTCTGTTTTCTAATAAAACTTTTCATTGCAGACATGGTCTTATAAAAATAAACTAATGAATTCAAATCCATAAATTCTATTCCCTGTAAGAAGGGAAATCAGAACTGTGCATGACACAATCCATGGTAAGGCATGATAATTTATAAGTCCCATATGTCAAGTCATACTTGCAATAGAAATGAAGGCACCAAAGTCTCTAGAATGAGAAAGCTACTCCACGGGACTTTGATTGCTTGATAGTGACAGATGAGAGATAGAAAATACGGCCTCCAGATGTCATATATCATACTGCAGATTGATGCATGTCCATACTATACTATGAAAAACCTCCACTGTATTTTTGCATCATGATAATATAATACAAGAGCCCTTTGCCTTGTTGTATATCAATATAAGCTGTGAGGAAGAAAGCAATCAGCAAAACAAAACAAAAGCTTATTTCTGTATATTTGTAGACGCCCACAAACCAAATTCAAAGAGGTATTGAAAATCTGTATAGATTTTCTCTGAACCATGTCCAGCTGTCACACGCACCTTTTTTTTATTTAAACCCACAGCTGTCTAATTGAGCATTAACAATCTAATAAGGTACACAACAGGATCTGAAGAGCAACTTTTCTTTCAGACCCTGCAATGCACAGGTTCTGTATCACTCCCAGCTTTTCAATTAGATCATAATTATAACATGCCTCATTTAGAGCTACAGGAACCCTGACCCTGTCAACAGTACTGGACCATAACATGTCTGTCTTAATTAGAGCTGATTAGTTCTGGGCCCAGATTTCATTGTGAATCTTTGCTCCATTAAAAACTGCTCATCTGTCTGGCAGCTGTGGGTATTGCTGAGCCTTTTTCATCAAACTGGATGTGCTTTGCTCTTCCTGACTCCTGAGACGTTTTTGTTTGACCCTCAGAATAAGGCAGATTATGAAAAGTAAAGGTAAAAAGCAGTCTTAACTGTTTTATGGACAATTTCACACTGTAGCAGACTGGTCAATTATAGTGTAATAAGGCTTAAATTTTGAAGTAGCAAGTGGTATTTGGGGGAAAAAAAAGGATTTTTTGTAAAAAACCCTAATCGATATGTTAAAGCGTAAGGCATGGCAAAATCACATATGTCATCTATGAGTGGCAGACAGGTGCACAAGTAAATGGTGTGGTATTTTGGTTGGTTGTTGTTTGGAGGCTCTTGGGTTTGTTTTTTTTTTTTTTTTAATGGGGGATTGTTGGTTTTTGTTTTGTTATTTGTTTGGTTTGTTTGTGGTTTTTGTTTTGTTGGGATTTTTTTCGGGGGGGGGGGGGGGGGGGTGCTGAGGTTTTCTTGGTTGGTTGGTTGGTTTTTTTCTTAACATCAAAGGTAGTAAAAGTTCTCAGCACTACAGTTCAGGGGGTATTTTCTCCACTGCAGGATTTTGAGCGTATTTAATAATCTTAGAATGTATAAAAGCCTTCACTTGTCATAATTTAACTTAATCTTGAGTTTTTGCAATGCATAATTGATACAAAGCAATCACATTAGATTTAATACCCTTTCCATCTTCTAAATTATAATAATTGATTTTTCTTATCACACTCCTGGGGTGATATTAAAAGACTAATACGATTTTTCCTTTCATTCAGATAATGATGATGATAGACATTCTCTAAGAATTAGTTAACACTCTATACTAAGAGCCCAGTTCCCATAGTTAACTTTCCTATGCATACTATTTAAAAATACACATCAAAAACTTAGTTCACAACAACTCTTGTTACAAACGTGTGGCTAGAATTTTTCCATCTCAAAATCACACTACTTTGTTTGACTACGAGCCCTCCCGCTCTGAAGGCTCCCAGTGATTGTCAGCTACTGGCTACCATTGGAGTGGAAAGCTGAAACACACTCTCTGAAACACACTCTCGGCATTATAAATATAAACTTCAGTGCTGTCATTGTATACAGTATGCCTAGAAATGCACTGGCTAGAAAAGACATTCAGTAGAGTTTCTACTATTCTCAAAAATGCAGAATTTTATTTAAGCAATGGGAAAACTCAGGCGACTCACAGAAGGTTTTTTTCTACAGACCTACAGTTTTTAAACCTCAATCTCAGAACAGCTCTGGTTCTTAGCAAATAAAGAGAGAATTTCTACATGATGAAGCATTGGTTTTAACTGTATTCTACATCACAGCAATACTAACTTGCATCTATCCAAATACAGTTAATTGTAGTTATAAGAACAAACACAGCTGCTAAGATTTACTGGGGAGAGACTGTTTCCTGGCATGTTTGCAAAGGAGCATGGAAACTACAGGGGTTGTAGAAATGTTAAACAGTAATTGCAATTTGGCTACTAACCCAAGTGAGATGCAAGTACTAATTTATAGAAAATTTTTAATCTAATTTGCATTAAAGTGATCATGAAGCTCTCTATAAATTATTTTGCAAGTAATTACACAAACATAATATTTATTAGGTATTAAATACACAAAATGCCATGGTAATCTTTGCAGCTTTATGCCAGTGAATAAATATGAATCACCGGGCATCTGTGCAGATTTCTGCCTGATCTATTTTTCCTTTCTATTAAGTATGTCATAATGTTTGAAGAAATAAAACATTTATCATGAAATTTCGTGCATGTAACTTACTATAAACTAACACACATGTATTTTGAATAATGAAATCACCAACTATACAAAACATTGCAGTCAACATTAAAAGTAACTTGCTATTTTAAGATACTGTGAGTCTGCCATATTCATGAAGGGGAAGAAATAAAAATTATCCAAGTTTTTATGCAATACTTTTTGCCATTAATAATAGAAAAAATATTTGCATGGAAAGATTAATGTATGTTGTATAATAAACAGTGTAAATGAGAAATGAGCATCACAAATCACTGGGAATGATTTTACTGAATTTATATCAACTAAGAAAATGCAATACAAGTTTATATTCAAGCAATAAAAACCAGAACTCCTGCTGTTATTTTGTTAGTTGATATATTTACTTTCCTTTTAGTTTCATTGAAATTTCAACAGTACTATTTTAGATTCAGTCCTAATTTAACTTTATCAGCTGACAGTGCAATGCCCAAGCAACTTATGTTCTAAAAAAGGACATCAATTCACAGAAGTTAGCATATTGCTGGTTTTCAATCAATATTAAAAATAATCTGAATGTTCAACACAAGGAGGAAAGATTTCTACACATTAATGGTTGCTATCAGTTATCCATGCATGTGCTAAATTAAAAAAAATTACCTTTTCAGAATCATACAGGAAGCAGATCCTCCACTCTGAGGACTTCCCAAACTTATCTTATTTTGCTTTTCTTTTAAATCATTCCCCACTTGAAAGGAACCAGTAAGTTTCCTCTCCATTTCCAAAATCTTTTGATGTGTCATATCCTACCGGGACTGCACGAGCACAAATGCACAAGAACAGCAGTGTAGAATTACCCATACTGTGATACTGATAGAAACTTACTGGTTTCTTTCTTTTTAACCCAGAAAGGCTGGCAATACCCCTAAGTGTGTACACTGATAAAGAACAAGTGTGCCTGAGGTAAGAGCACTGGATCTTTTTCAATAAGAACTTTGAAAACTACCTTTGAGGGCAGCACCTTGGACATATGCACACTGAATCCAAAGCAAAAAGTGAATTTGGAACTGTGAATTTTTTATGGCTGAAAGAGCAGGTCAGATTTGCTGGGGACATAATTTATTCTATTAGCACTGTCTGGCTTCCAGTGATGGCCATCCAGACATAATAACCCATTCCTGCAGCAGCCAGGGTCTGGCACTGATGGGGGAGTGCACTGGGAGAGCCAGAAGCTAGAACAGTGGCAAAGAGTAGTCCTGCAGGTTCCACCATCACTTTTAGCAGTGTCAGCAATGTCCGGTTGGGATAAAGGCTTCACTTGAAGGAGAAAATATAAATTATAAAAAGCAAGCCTCACAAATATTTGGCATGGCAGGGGGAGAAGTACAGGATTCAAAGACATGAAAATTTATTTTCTTTTCCTTTTTTTTTCCCCTAAAAGTTAAGACCACAGGGTTTAAGTCAACAAGCTATTAAAATTGCCTATGAACTATTGAAGCAAGAAAACATCTTGGTAGTAAAATAAATTAGAACAGTATTGCCAATTTCCCCCCACTGTTGGCTTATAATATTCCAAGAACTACCAATAGCAACCTCCAAGCCTCTTTCCCTTATTACCATCATCATATCTTCTAATCCTCCAGCATTCCCTCTTGCTTTCTTCCCTGTCTACATAAAAGCACAAATGAAAAACTAAACAAAGCAACTCCGGTTAAGAGTCCAAGCAGCAAAACAGCTGAATATAAATATGCTTATAAATGGAAAAAGTACCTATAGTGGTGATGGGATGTTCTGGGGTCCAGGGTCTGTGTGCAATATTGGTTTTGGGGTTTTAAGTTTTAAAAAAACAAACCAACAACAAAAAGCACAAAGGTGCCACTAGGAGATGTTTTAATCTACAGCTCCTACACGAAATAAATTCAGGCATGTTTTCAAAGCTTAAGGAGTTGTTAGATTTATGTACTGCCACTCTCAATACTATCCCCCCAAAATGGATGTGAAGTTTCATCTCTGTAAATATATAGCAAAAATAAAAGTGATCCATCATAAGGGAAATTAAATTGTCCTTAAAATATAAGGACTCCTGGAAGTGATGAGGAAGAGAATTCTGACAGTCAGATAGATTAATACTGTGATAATAAATTAAACATAAACCACCAATCCCAGCTGTTTGTGATCTAATGGTCACTCAGGGACATTGTAGAGCTTTAACATCTGGTGCAAAGAGGGCAAAATTACCACTACACTGGCCTTTCACCTCTAAAGACACTGGGATTGCATATGGTACCGTTGCATGTGTACCAGATGCTCAATTAAAATCTGCAACAATACCTTCCCAGTAAACCCAAATAGTTTAAGTCATTTTTAGTGCAAGTTAAACCATGATGAGTTTAAGAGAAAATGAAACCAGAATACTTCTTTTTCAGAATATGATTTTCTGCTTGGGGGACCTATACTTATTTCACTCCAGGTCAAATGAGAGGGCTGGCCATTATGTCCTGGGAAAAAGCTTTGGAAAGCATTGTATAACAGTTGGCTCTCTTTAGCACTTTTTCAGCATATCCCTTTTTAAATGAAAATGGCTATGCTTGAAAGCACAAAGTTGCAATTTAGAAAACCAATGCCACAAATAATGACCTCCAAACCAATAAAAATGTAAATCCAAACTTAATGGGAGATTAAATACACGGGGAAATTAACATTACATTGACAATTTTGTCTTGAATACAGTATAACTTGGTTCACTCTTTCTTAATATTTGGGACAGAAATGTGTCTAACTTTACCTAGCAGTACTGCAGCATTTAATCGGAATATAAAGGTTTATTTTTCTTCACCATCAGAAGGTTTTGTTTAATTACACCTTGTATCAACACAACAGTATTATATCAGTCTGGAAGTACTTGCTTTGAATAAGTTTGACCTTCATCAACAGGCAAGGGAATATTTTGCCTATTTTGTTGAGGATTTTGCCTTTTGTTGTTTGCTTCTTTTCTCCTTCTTAAAACAGTCCTATTTTCTGCATATCTTACTACTCAAGCTTTACTATTTAACCAGCTGCTGACTCCATTTCTAACTATTAATACCAGTAAGTTCTTTCATTCAGGAAATATAAAATAGATGGACAAAGCAGTAAATTCTTAACCACGCCATCCTGAGTTGAACAAACAAAACTGATGCCTACAGGCCTATGACTGCTCCCATACTATGAGGCAATACAGCTACCCTTTAGACATGCTTCTGGGGTGGCATGACTTCTCTGAGAACTTCATGCACAAGTGACTTCATGAAAATGGTAGTTTGAGGTCATGCAAATCTTTCCAGGAGTTGCATGAAGGCTTAATTGTCTTCTCCTCATCATGAATTTTCTTCTCATTATTTACTGACATATTTGTACAGTGCCTTACATAATGCAAATACACTGTGCCTAGGCAACCATTTTTAATACCAAGTTATACATGGAAAAACAAATCTTTTGCTGTGTGAAGAACAGCAGACTAGCATGGGAATGTTTACTTCCATGCTTTGCTTCCATGCATTGAGTCAGGGATTGGCAAATCACAATAAAAATCACTGGCAAACCACAACCCAAATCTTGCAAGGTTGAGACATCACCGTAACTCAGATGGTTCCTCCAAAGGAGAGATGGATAGCCTCACTTTTGATTATTCCTTTTCTGGGGGGATGATAAGAGTGGAGGAGAGGAAGGGATACTTTTTTGAGGGAGGAAGAGAAAGAGCCTACAAAACTGCAATTGTTAAATTTAATGGAAGTTTTAAGACACAGCACCATGCATTCTGCATTCTGCAACAAAGACTCTAGTTGTCTTATACATGATACACCAGTCATAAATAGGAAACCTTTTTAAAAGGTCTCTTGTTTTAAAAAACAAGAGACATTACTGCAAAACCTTCATTCCCCAGAAGACCTAACACTACACACATGAAAAGTTAGCCTGTCAATGCAGTAACTGTGAGCTGAAACCAATTTTAGTTACACACATATTGTAGCTATTCTCTATTGCATCATATGTAATTGACTAGTTTCCTGCATTGACATAAGTTAATAAAGGTGTACAACTACCCCATGCTGTTTGGTTAAATCAGATGTTTGTCACTGTTCTATCATCCTTAGATTGTTGCTTTCTTTTTCTGAACTAGACTTCAACTAAAAAAGTTTATACTATGCCACTTCAAACCAGGAATAAAAGTCTGCTGTAACACAAGTCTAAAAACTATGTCCTTATGTTTGACATTTGGTTTACATCAAAGACATTTCAGACATGTTTTCTCTATTTGTTTCTTTTTGTCTTCAACATTGTCACGTTTTTTCAAATTTCAAGCCTCATGGACTGGGTGCTTTCCAACTCTACATCATGAAGGTTTTGGGGAAGAATGGGAAATGTTTGCCCATGCCAAGCCCCATGATTTTACAACAATTATCATGCATTATCGTCAGAGAACTCAGAGAATTGTCTAAAGTATGTTTATCATTTAAATTTATCATTTAAATTGATCATTTATTATTTTAAAATTTCTATGTCCGAAAGACAAAGTATCATAAAATTGAAGGTAAAAATTTGGATAATGTATTTCTCAGACAGGAAGACACTGTTTAAACTGAATCCTGAGTCAACTCTCCATTATTCAAGATCACCCAATTAGAGGACCACTGTACTAGTTGGGTTTCTATAGCAGGAATGTATCCTGACCCGAATCACCAAATTAAAGAATTTTGAATTAATAATTGGAGAGGAAGGGCCTATCACAGCAATCAACAATAAATAAGTTTTTAGCATCTCTTGATGAGTTTTATTTCATTCTTGTTTTACGGTTTCTTGTGGAATCATATTACTAAGGGAACATTTTGCATATGAGCTAAACTCATGAGACAACATCTGGATGTTACATTCCATCTAATAGCATTTGCAGGAACAGGCTGTTGGGATGAATCTCTCCTTGTGAGAATGGCTCAGTTTTGTTTGCTTTGCTATTGAACTTACATATGATAATGCCCGGGTATGCAGTATCCATGTATCGGGCAAAGGATGCACAAGGAATTAGCAAGTTTTCTTTAATAGACTTCTGTTACATTAGAAAAGACAGAGCTATAGCATATTTAGCGTACACTGATGCATTAAGATGAATTGCAGTACAGTACCAAGCTCAAGAGAGGTGACAAATGTTAATGAAGGTCTAATTTTGCATAGCCTCTGGTTTCCATGTGCCACACCAACTCCGCAAAACATCTCAAAATTTGAACACTCCTATACTGCATCTCCTGAACAACACAATCCATCAAACACCAAAGTGAGATGACCAATTACTTGCACTTTCTCACTGACTCCTGCAAATGTGTAACCAATTTTTAAGCCACTATGGTTGTGCCACAGGAAACAATGTCAACTTTATGATTTTCTCAGGACTAACTTGCCCTTGAGTAATTAAGTTTTCATGTACACAAAAGCATTTCCAAAAATAACTATTCACATCACAATTTACAGTCCCATTTTAAAGAATTTTTTCCAACACAAATACCAGACACAAGTGTAATGCTTTAATAGCTTACTAACACTTCAATCTGTGTTTGCTATTATTGAGATTACTTCGGTCATCATACCTAGAAGTTTCCATGATGAAAATGCAGACATTTCAGCCCGAAGAAGAGGAGACTCAGGGGGGACCTTATCACTCTCTACAACTACCTGAAAGGAGGCTGTAGTCAGATGGGGGTCAGTTTCTTCTCCCAGGCAGCTCGTGACAGGATGAGAGGGCACGGCCTGAATCTGTGACAGGGGAAACTTAGGCTGGATATCAGGAAGCACTTCCTCATGGATAGGGTGATCAGACATTGGAATGGACTGCCCAGGGAAGTGGTGGAGATGTTTAAGAAAATGCTGAATGTGGTACTTAGAGCCACGGTCTAGCTGATGTGATGCCACTAGGTCATAGGCTTGACTTGATGATCTCAGAGGTCTTTTCCAGCCTCAATAATTCTGTGATTCTGTGGTATGTAGGAAAGAGGTCTGTACCCACCTCCTATTATGTGAGCTTGTGCAGGGGAGTGGAATGTGTATGTATTTGGGGGAGAGCAAGGATTTTTCTTACGATGCTAGACAGTAATACAAGTTTTGACTGTCAAAGTCCTGCTTTTTTTTTTTTTCCACTTCTTCCTAATTTGTAGATCTGCCAGACAGATATCTACCTGACATCATACTCAAAAACAGACAGAAAACCCAACCAAAGAGCAACAGCCTATCCATGATTGGTTTCTGGGCTTTTTATGGGAGGTGAACAGATCTGTTTTATACAACCCTGTTATCCATACTGCAAAATAAAACCAGGCCTCTAAATGTCAGATGCTGAAGTGCTATGCCCAAAAGACTGAATAGTGCCCTAGGAAGAAGACAGGACATCTTCAGGAACAGATACAAAACTCAAGTTCATCACTCTCCAATCTATGTAAGAGCTCATAACTTTTGTCAGAAGTTCCATGTCATCAGCCTCCATGTCACAGACATGGAAGAAGGAAGAAGACAGGACATCTTCAGGAACAGATACAAAACTCAAGTTCATCACTCTCCAATCTATGTAAGAGCTCATAACTTTTGTCAGAAGTTCCATGTCATCAGCCTCCATGTCACAGACTTCCACTGGGGTAGGATTTCACAGGAGACACCACTGGAAGCTCTGACAGCTGATTCTTAATGGAGAGCAATGTCACTAGTGCTGCCAAATGATGCAAGGGCCGAGCACGTCAGCCCAGCACTGTTACAGCAGCGGCCTTCAGGAGTTCCAAGATTCCTCCAATATATATCATCAAGAAATGTCTCTAAATTATTTGCAGTCTATAAAAGCTGTTTTATCTTTTGAATTGCTAATAGCTCTTATGTTTACTGCATAAAAGACTATGCTAGTAGAATTTTGGCCACGAAAAAGACAGATCTGCAAACAACTGAGGTTTTGAACTTCTATGAGGCATGGACACCCTTCCTAGGTTCTTCCCTTGGGAATAAAAAAATATAAATAAAAATAAGGTGACAGAAATATCCTGGTGGGTGATATTGGATACACCTTAAAACTCTGATGGTTGTGTTGATTTTTTTGCTTGTTGGTTTGGTTTTTTTTAAACTGAAATGGTGAGAGGATGGATTAGTATAAGACGTAGCAAATTATTATATACAGAGAATGGGAGCGTGCAAAAGATGCCTGAAGTAGGAAAACCAGAAATAATGTGATTTCAGGCTTGACAACAGCTTACTCCTTTACAGATCTCAAAGACAGTTTATTTTGATGTTACTGTTGAAATGTAATTAAGTGGCTAACCAGCACTTCTTCAGCAATGGTCTGAAGAGAGGGGAAGAAAAAAAACAAACAAACAAAAAATGTAAATTACTTTGTAATGTGCTGAGAGTTTGTGTTGACATCAGACTACAGAGGGATAACACTGAAACACAGAGAGGGTAAGGATATGGTCTCTTTTCCCAGGCAACCCTCAGCAAGACAAGAGGGCACGGTCTCAAGTTGTGCCGAGGGAGGTTTAGGTTGGACATTAGAAAGAATTTCTTTACTGAGAGGGTGATCAGACATTGGAGTGGGCTGCCCCGGGAAGTAGTGGATTCTCCATCCCTGGAGATATTTAAAAAGAGACTGGATGTGGCACTCAGTGCCTTGGTCTGGTAACTGCAGAGGGAGTGGATCAAGGGTTGGACTTGATGATCTCTGAGGTCCCTTTCAACCCAGCCAATTCTATGATTCTTATAGTATGTAAGTTAGGCTGTTTATATGCCCTCATATTTAGCTACAATATGATTTTTCAAATTTATCACTTGAATATATGACTGCTGGTTATATTGTTACTGGGCATCCAAATCTTTACTACAGCCACATATGAACAGAGACGGCTTTTGTCAAGTTTGAAAAAAGACAAAAGCAAAAAAACCAAACCAGCCCCCCTAAAAAATGGTGGTGCTGTGCTAGCTGAGACACACATAAGAACCTAGATAAGAATATAGATGAGAATTCAGAATTTTTTACAAGCATGAACAGTACTATACGTATATATGAACAGGTGATCACAAGAAACAGCTACCATGGCTTAATGAGTTTGTTGGTTTTTTTTTTAGCTAAACAATACATAAGAATACATAAACTACAATCTTGGCCAAGAACAGTCCGGTGTTTTCACCATTAAACATGCACCAGCAGGCCTGCACTCAACCTGACACAAGCCTCACTCTTGACCTCTCATATATCAATGCTGTATCATTAACGTGCAAACACCATGCTAGAGCTTGTGCATTTAGATGCGCACACAAGTACAGATGTTTGATCTTAAAGGTACCTAACTCATCTCTGTGAGAAAGAAAACAAAACAAAGTCAAGCCAGTAGTGTCTCAACAGCAGATGCCATCTAATAAAAGTAAATGAATCTGCCCTCAATATAGAGTGCTGATATAGTCATTTCTATTTTTTTCTCAAGAGAAAAAAAACAAGAACCCAACAGTCAGCCATATGAATACAGAAATCACATGACAGAACAGAGCTGTTGAAAACAAGATTTTTTTACTTTGGGTGCTCTGGATTTCATGAAAATCATAGGAAAGTGAGATATTCACACCTCACCTTCCTCACTTCCCTGTGAATCTCCTGATGAAGGTAATTTGCCCTTGTCTGGTCTCTCTACTTGGCATACCCCAGCAGTATTTTGCAACAGAAGTAGGCAATAATTCAATTTTTTTTCCGATTCAACTACATGAATCAGTTTTCATAATTATCCTTCAAGAGATTTCAACAAAAAAACGCAACACACAATTTCATAAGGTCATTTTCTTAAGCAACACTACACACTTGCTGTAATTTTAATGTACATTTTCCAACCATTTATGAGTAATTACTACTTTTTTGAATGCATTAGCAGTTATAATGCCAAGAAGAAATGCTCACATATTAAGAGACATAGACAGTTAAAATGTTTATTTGACAAACATTTTATTTTAGCTGATATTTGGTTGTATTAGAATCACATTGTCTGACATTTCAAAACTAAAAAAACATTTTACATGGGAAAGCTGAGTTTAATTTTTCGGGGATTTTTAATTTCAAGAAATAAGTGATAATTTATCTTTTCACACTTGTCCTTGTATTAACTCCTGGGAGTACAACAGCAAACACTTTATGTGAATTTGGTAACTTCTAGCAAAGATTAAGTCCTTTCTTTGAAGAAATGAAGGAGCAGTTACATATTCCTCTCACAGTAAGATCACCAATAATAAACATTTGGTGACTCTTGGATTTTTATTTTACACAGTACGAATAACCAGCTCTTGTAATCACTATTTGAGAAGTTTTCATAGCTTCATTATCCATGCAACTGTTTGTTGTTTTGTTTTATTTTATTTTGGGATGGGGATGTAGGAATGACAGCACTAGGCAAGCCAATCATTTCACCAAACTGAAATGAAATTAAGGTTTTCAGTCAAATCCTTGACAGATAGGACAACAAGCAATCCAGGATGTATGAAAAACCATGGCTAAAGCTGGTGTAAGAAATGGAGAAGGGAGGGAGGGAGGCCTTGGGATTTGGGCCTCAGGAAGGTGGTCAATCTTGGCTGCCTGGCACCTGGAGAGAAGCACTGGGAGCTGCAGGAATTTCAGAAGCAAGCAGCACGTCTGTTGTACAAACCCAAACCAAGTATTGAGACAAGGAAACCAAAACAACTTGGTGACCAAGTGAGGATGAAATCTGTGCAAGATGCTTGGATTTTGAATTACAGTGCATAATCTTTTTGCCTTACTATTTTACCATTTTCTAGCCCTCCTCACAGGTATGCAGCTTCTGCTGGTACAGATTCTTCCCAAGTTCCTGCCAGCTTCATGCACACACAAAATGAAGCACCATGAAAGCTTGACTTAGATCTAGTCCTCTCAAAGAAAAAGTAAACTACATTAACCACCACCATCTGGCCTTCACAGAAGTGGAGTTACCTGGAGGTCTGTGCCTTCTGCCCCTGCAGCTGGTCTCGGGCAGCAGACACTCTCTGGCCAGTGCAGGCCGAGCTCCATTTGGGCCAGACTCCCCGAAACATTTTAGCTTTTCACAGCAGAACAGAAAGGGTAGGTAGTTATTTACCTCTGTGACACACAGAGAAGGGAAATGCCAGCATGCATATGAAATAAATGCATGGATTTGAAATGCAAATCTGTTCACCATACACATTGCTGGGACTATAACTCTCCAACACGCCTTTCTGGGCATAAACAAAAAACAAGTTATACTGGATGCTAGGGTTGGTCTTTGCAGTTTAACATGCTTTACAAAAAACATGTTTTCATTTGAGTTTCAAACTTAATATAGCTCATTGTTCATTAGCACCAATCTTTACTCAAAATACTTTATTGAAAGCAGGTTTCCTTAAAGGTGTTTTTGGTGAGGTTTCTTTTCAATGACATATTCAATTCATATTATGAATTCAGATGTTAGTAAAACATTTTTGCACTCCTAAATCTTGTAATTCCTGTACAACTGTGCAAAATTTGAGGTACAGTGAGAATCTGAAAGCTTCAGCATGTTTTGTCTGTGGATAGAAGCCTAAAGAAGTTACTGCTAGCACACAGACCATATTATATATTTAAAAATTCCATAAATAATGTTTCAAGCATTTGGGATTCTTAATATTATTGACATCCTAGGGCCTCCTTCAAACTTCTGCTTATAAATCAAGTTCCATTTCTTCCTATCTTTCTCCATTCTACTTACTAACCACTGGGACAAACATTTGGCCGTTCATTTATAAAAGACTGAAGACCCTATATATGACTGAATTTTCCTTCAAGAAAGAAAAAACCATTAATCACTAATAAACTTTGAAACTGTCTGAATCTGTTACATAGCATAACTATGTTTTAACCAGAAACAGATATCAGAAGACTTGGCATCTGCTTGTATATGTGGGATTGGTTCATAATCAGCAGTAATTTCTATTCACAGAGGTTACTTCTCAATAGACAAGTGAATTAAGAAGGAAAATTATACTCTGTTCACCACTCTTCTTCCACTATTGAATTAAAGAGGTTCCATCTCTATGTCCTGAAGCAATTCCAAAACAAAAATCAGTATTAAAATCCAAACCTCAAAATTTCCTTTTCCTAATGTCCTGGCCCCCTACTGAGTCTGATTTAATGTAAACTAAATATGTAAATAATTGTTATAGTAAATCTTCAATGATTAAGTCACCTTAAAAAAAATTAAAAATCAGGAATGAAATAATTTCATGTGATTGTTCTCACAAGTATCTCACATCTGTTTCATGGGAAAAATAAACCACAAATGCACACTATAGGTAGCATTTCCAGTGTCAGTGATAGTAGAACCTAAACAACAGTGCACAATTATTTAAGGCTGTCTTTAATCCCCTAGAGTGATTTTAGAACTATTTTTCCTTAGTGGATCTTCTGGATGTTTACTCATAAAAGTGAAAAAAGAAAAAAAAAAGAAAAAGATTTTATTCTGGTAACCTCTTTGTTCCTATAACATCATTTACATTCTCTCCAAATGCATAACTTTACAGAAAAATAAAACCTGTGCCAGTATTTCTAAACAATCTAATTTTCTTAAATTTAAAATTTTTCATTACAGACAGAAGATGACAAGCAGAAGACAGGTAAGGATGGAGCCTATCTAACATTAGGCAAGCAGGAGGAATGTTCAGTCTTTTCCAGTCCTTTCATTACTGGTATCCACAAAATCTGGGGAGGATGTGAAAGGCAGCACAAAACAAGAACAGGAAAGGCAAGACACAGAGGCTTCCTAAGATCAGTCATTTTTGCCACTTTTCTACACCTTAGAAACTGCCAAGACAAATATGTTCTAGGATCTACTGAAAGGGAAACACTTTGAGGAATGGGTCTGTGGAAGATGAGAGCTCTCAGTGTCTGTCTGTATAAGACAACTAAATGTGGATGTTCCTTTGCTACTGTGGGAAGTTGAAAGGCCATGGTCTTCTCAGAAGCAATGGATAATTGCTTAAATAAACATATGTAACATGCAACTCTCCTATTTGTCCTGAAAAACAAGAACTGTGGGCAAGACCATGTAACCAGAAAATGTGCTCAGAAAAGCTGGATATATAAAACAATGCCTTATCTTATGACTTAATGAGGACCCATTTTTGGAATGCTCTAAACATCTCTTCTGAGCTTTGGCCTCAGACATAGTCTGAAAAAAGTATTCCCCTCCTCATAAGCCTTTTCTAGTGACACTGGAAACATTTCTTCACAGGACAGGATGACTTCTCTTGTGACCAACTTTGCACATACAGGTTAAATGAAACAAAGTCAAATGCCAAATCTATAACAGGTCTTTACGTCAATCCACGAGCTGGGCTCTAAGCTACCTGTACTTTTTAAAGTGAAGTTACAGCCGCCTTTCTGAAGACACATTCCATGTCATTTGACATCAGCCTGTAGCTAAGAAGGTTTCCTGATCCTTCCTTGTAAAGCAAAACATTTAATGATCTGATATCTCATAATATCTAAAGAAGAATACAAGAATCTGTCTCACGATCTCTCTTCTTGGTCTGAGTCTACTTGTTATGCTTGAAAGTTAACTTCAGTATAGCCCAGCCATAGTTTCAGCTCTCTGCCTCAAGAAATCAGATTTCTATGAAATCACTAAATGAATAAACATAATAATAATTGAATTACATGTACACATTACAAAAAGTTTCCCTCTGTGCAAAGCTTCACAGCAGCAGCCCTTACACAGGCATTGCTTACAAATAAGTGCAAATTGTGAAACTGCCCCCATAATGCCTAATTAATTATACCAAATAGCAACTAATTGTATATGCCATAAATACCTGCAGGAATCAGCTGTTTTGTTTGAAAATACTAGGTGCAGCTCTTTCTTAAAGTACCCTAAATGTGTTTCTAATAGAAAGCACAAGCGTAGTCTTAGTTTTAAGCTCTTCTCTCATCTGGACTCAGTTGTAGTAAGCAATCATTAATAAACACTTCACAGAACCCACTGCTTTCTTCATTTTAGTTTATTTTCCAGAGAGAGAAGAAATGAAACAAGTGAACTTTCATAATGGGCACAAGCAACATTGTCTGTAAAGCAGAAAACCAGGCACTAGGCATGGAATTGTTCAGCAAATGTCAATAAGGCCAGAGGCCTAAACCAAAGACCTCTTAGCTTTAAGTGCAGGAAACAATCAGTTAAAACAAAAATTCCCGAAGAATTCTGACAAGGTACAGGAAAAATTATTTCACTCATTGTACATGTTTTGAATTAAACCATGTGAAAAAAAGCTGAGATTCAAGCTGAAAAGGTTGGGAGGGGTGGTCATGAATCAAGAGTTCTTTGCAAGAAGATGGTGCTTCCAGGTTCCCTCTGTAATCAGAGGAGAGAAACAACCCTAATTGTTTCCCAGAGTGATTCTCTCCAACTTCTTTGAAAAAAAGATGAATCCTGCCCTTAGTGCCCATTAAGCAAGAGCACTGACTTCCTCAAGTGGAATGACCTCCTGAACCACCAAGCAGCTCAGCCTCCCGTTGTGAGCTGTGGGGCTACACCACTGCGGGACATAAAGAGCATGCCAAACTCCTAACTTTACTCCAGGAACAAAAGAAAGCCTGAAATTAGTGATTAAAGCAAAGGGTGATATATGAAGGGAAGTCAGGACACCACAGGTCTCTGCTAGTAGTTACCAAAGTCTGCATATAAAAATGGGGCAGTGAGCAATATGCACTGCAGTAGACTTGCAAATCACTTTCTGTGCTACAGACAAGGAATTCAAGCACATTAAAGCCTATTTTGTGATATAATTAATATCTTCCTTACTACACTATATTTGAATGGAAAAGCAGTATTGTAACATTCAATCACACGATTTACTGTCCTGCCATACTAAAATCCCCACTGCTGGCACCACGTGGAAGACCATCAGAGCCATTCTTCACAAATCCATTCTTCATATTGTACATCACCAGTCACTGTACACTGATGGGGTCTCTGAGACAGGGTCCCAAGTCCCAGACTAGCTTTTTGCTGCTCGAGTTATTGCTGTGAGGGATGATGGCAGCACAGATTGCACTTTACCATTCTTTCTAATATGTGTATGTTGACTACCTCCATCTGGTACAGAAATTAAAGTATAACCGTTATGAACTGAGGTGCAGAAAGGTGACTGGGAACAAGACTTCAGTGGTTTAAGTAGAAAAGTCTGCTGTTGCTGAATGTGATTTGACCCTGTGATGAAAGACTTTGGCTTCTTTTGGGGTATGGAGTTGAACAGTTTTTCCAATCAAAGTTTCTACTCTTTCTCAGAGCACTGATTTTCAACAAAGGAAACATTACATCTGATATTGTACTTAGCACTCTGGTAACATCCCTTTGATAAGAATATCATCAACCTTGGAAAAAATGACATAAAAAAAAAAAGCTGAATATCTCATCATAATGTTCGACTATAACGCTAAGATTTATTGAGTTTTATTGCATGCAGTTGCCTAAACCCAGGTGCTTGGTAATATTTATATTGCTTATGGTATTCCTTCTAGTTTCCAGCTGGCTACTTTATTTGCTCCAGACAACCCATGCGTAGTTGGCACATACAAGGCAGGTCCTGTGGGATATCAGTGACAATCTGGAGGAGCTGTTGGAAACTAGGAAGGATACTCTACATGGTTTTTGTGATTTTTCAGTTGCTTTACATTTAGGCAACTGCATTCTGCCTTCAAAGACAACCAAAGAGCTATCACTAGTCTGGGCAAGTGCAGAGCAGAAAATGAAAGGCTGCTCTATGTTTGCAGCTGTTTTCAGCTCTTCCCTGAGAAAAGAGACATGCCCAAGCATAGACTGTCTGCTGTGTCTGTCCTATTTGTCTGAAATCAAGTAATGAAAAAATTCAAGAAGAATTAACTGATGTTTACAGTACAGTAAAATAATAGGAAGGAATTTTACTTAGGCAAAGATCATGACTGTTCCATTTACCTTAAAATACCACATAAAGTTCAAGTAGAATTGAACTACTGAGACAGACATAAGAGCACAGCAATGGAAACCAGCAAGACACCAGTAGAAACAGGAAAATTACTAGTACATTCTAACAGTTTGTTGTACAGATGTCCCTTTTTTGGCAGCTGGAGTGCTCCTTCAAGATGTCACTATTGGTTTTAATGAAGATCACTCTTGCACTTTGGAAAATACATAGCAAGACAGCTTCCATAGAATCATAGAAAGGCTAAAGCTGGAAGGGACCTTAAAGATCATCTAGTTCCAAGCCCCTCTGCATGGGCAGGGACACCTTCCACTAGAAAAGGTTGCATCAAGCCTGGACTTGAACACTTCCAGGGAGGGGGAGCCACAGATTCCTTGGACAACCTGTTCCAGTGTTTCAGCACTCTCACAGGAAATAATTTTTTCCTAGTGTCTAACCTGAATCTCCCCTACTGAAGTTTTAAACCATTCCCCCATGTCCTCTTGGTACGCACCCATGTAGAAAGCCCTACCCCAGCTTTCTTGCAAGCCCCCTTCAGATACTGGAAGGTTGCTATTATAAGGTCACCTCAGAGCCTCTTTTTCTCCAAGCTGAACAACTCCAACTTCCTCAGCCTGTCTTCACAGGGGAGGTGCTCCAGACCTCTGATCATTTCAGTGGCTCTGCTCTGGACACATTCCAGGAGCTCAGTGTCCTTCTTATGTTGGGGACTCCAGAACTGGACACAGTACTCCAGGTGGGGTCTCACAAGGGCAGAGTAGAGGGGCAGAATCATCTCCCTTGACTGGCTGGCTGTGCTTCTTTTGGTGCAGCCCAGGACAAGGCTGACTTTTTAGACTGCAAGTGCACATTTATCATTATGTTTCCCTAGATTCTACTGTTCTTATAAATTATATTGGCTAAAGCAAAAATACTACTACCAGTAACAAAAAAACACCAAAAATCAAAACCCAAACAAAAGCAAACAAAAAAACACAGCCCCAGACACACCACTGTACACACACCAATGGGAAAAATAATACCAAAAAAAAAAAACAAAAAAAACCCCAAAAAAAACCAAAAAAAACAGGGTACTCAAGAATGGGTTTAGACATTCAGGATCACATGGTGAAACTCTGCATCCATCCAAGCTGGGCGCAATTGAAGTTTTCCAAAAGAGCTTTGGAGAAAAACTAAAAATCAAACAGGTCTCCCAAAAAGCCCTTTTAAAAAATAAATGCTTACTGCATGGTAAACCGTCATACCATATGTGATCTTCTATTCTCCTATCATATACCACGATTATTTATTCAGACAAGGATCAGTGCATCACTGCACAAAAAAAATATTCCCCAGTCCTTTCCACAGAAACCTGGCTACCACGTTGCATCTTTGATTCAGAACAAGAACAGCTTGCTTTAGGTTCTGCTCAACCTGTGCTACAATTACTCGATAATAAGGCAGTAATTTGTTTGCCACTTCAGCATTTTAAGAGAGATTAATCTGCTACTGACATTTAATGGAAATTAAATCACAAGCATATTACAGGATAATTGGGAAGCATGAAAGGAGTTTCTCAGATGTAGTTATGCACATCCTGTTCTTCAAAATTACAGTACCAAAGGCTCATCAGGGTTTCTTTTAATTTCTCTGTACGAGAATGCGGAGGAATTTAGTGCCTAAAAGTTCTAACAGAAAGTGACTTTTGAAGATAAAAATAGAGTAATACAGCTTGCACTTGACTGCTGCACAACGGGTCTGGGTGGCTGCTAAGAGAAGCAGGCAGCAGCATGCCCAGCCTTGCTGTGAAGCAGAGAGGACGGGTAGTTTACTGAAAGGACAAGGACAAGACCAAGACCAAGGCCAAGACCAAGGCCAGGCATCTGCAGCATGGACACAGCAAGAAGGGAGATGGTGATGGCTAAACACTCTGTGTTTTTAAATGTCTTACCTACAACATTTGACTTCTGTGTTAGTTAAGCAGTTCAGTGGTCTAGTTTATGTTCTAACAAAACTTGACCTGTTAGTGTTTGAAAGCATTATGGTTAATTCCAGATATGGGCTTCCCTATAAATATTAACTCTTTCATAGCAAGATGTATACACCTCTGCATACCCAAAGTCTACTTAATTTACACTACGAATACTTTTGTCTACTTCATATCTTCAGATAAACATATTCTCCTCAAATTACAGTTGAAAGAGAGACAAAAGACTATGTATTTAATCACCTGTCTCCTGATAATTATTTTCAGTCTTCTCAAAACACAGAAACTTGATACGTCTCTTTTTGATATGCTTGATTATTAACAGAGAGCAATTTTTAGTCATGATAAAATGGAACAAAACTGAGGCAAACCCAAGACAAACATGGAAAACATGGTGAACCTCAGTTACACAAAAGTTTTTAAAAATTAATTTGGCCCCATGTTACAGTGCACATCATTGTTTTATTATCTCTACATTAAAAAACAAATTATTTTGAAGTAGAACTAATTGCATCAGTCAAGGAGGAATGATGATAGCTGAAGGCAGAATGAGGATAAGCTACAAGCAAGAAAGATCACTAAGTTTTTGATGTGCATTTTAAAATTGAAAAGGGTGAGGAAGAAGTTCTGACTTCTGCCCAGAAGCAACTGCTGCTTGGTTGCAGTCTCCAAGCAAGCCAGACTTGTGACTCTTAGATAACATGTATAAAATGCATGTAAGATTGCACAGCCAGGTTAGAACAGGTGATTGGTTTCTTGCTGTAAAGAACAGCTTGCTCTCAGAATCTCACATCTAGGAAAAAAATGAACTGCATTAAAATCAAAAACTGACAAAATAAAAACAAAAAACCCAATAAAAATGTATTTAATTTTAAATGAAGTTTAAAATTTGCCTGTCAGCAGTGTAATACCAGTTACAGACTGGAGTTAGGAGGGCAAGACTTGCCTTGCCCTTCTCTCAGTACAAGCAACACACTCAGATGGTCATCAGCTTGCACACCATATGCACAAAGAGGGCAGCCCCAGGTCAGGAATGCTGTGCATTGGCAAGATTGTGTGGGAAAATGCATATGGCACCTGCTGACACACTACAGGCACTTTTCAATGCCTTACTCCTTCAAGAACACTAAGCAAACAAGTCAAATTCCTCATCCTGAGATTTACAACATACGGGTGGGCAGATTGCTGTACCTACATGGTGCCTCACCAAAGCCAGAGTGGCTCCGTGCAGGTGCAGCTGCCCATATGCACACAGCAAACGGCAGCCTCAGAGTCTGTACTTAACTATTATTAAAAATAAAAAATAAAAAAAAAGCTAAATCAAAGACAGACAAAGAACAAAAAGAAATTGGTTTGCACTCTTAAGTCAATTAATGTTTTTGAAAGAAAACCAGAACTTATCCTGGTTCAATTTCCCTTTTGCCCTGGATAGATGCTGGGGGAAACGTCTCCCCAGAATACCTTGGGAAAAGCAGCAGCACATATTTTTCCTTGCAAGCTGGAGATGTTAGAGTAATGGTAAACTAGTCAGAGTATAGTATAAGGTATGACTCACTACTGCTGAATCTATTTTGAGTTTTTTATGTAGGCATGAATCCATAGGAAGAAAAGATATTGGCTGCTATATGCCTTGTTTTGTCAGGTCCTCAAAGTTTGGCACAGGGAATGTGTGGGAGTGGCACAAAGCAGACAGCTGTTCCTATATTCTTTGCTCTCCTGTTTCATAACTGCTAAGTCATATTATAGGGAAAGTACATTGTAAGTAATACCTTTCAAAGTAACTCGGGCTATACAGTTGTTGCTACAAGAATACTGTATGCTGGCATATGGGAGAGAGAGCAGAGTTTCTGTAGTCTGAAGAAGAAAGAAAAGGGGTCAGCACCCTTCTCTTTTAAAAGCATGAGAAACACCATGAGAAAATATAAGTCACACTTTAGTCACCTGAATCCCCAGTTCTGAGACTGGAAGTCACAGACTATAAACTCATTAAAACATGATTTTCCAGTATGCTGTTCGTTTTGTACATTGCCAGTTCATCACCTTAGCATTGATTCAGAAGTCCCTTCCCAGGAGCCACCAAAGACTTGCAGAACTCATTTGATCAGTTTTCACATTTAATTAGTTAGTCTTATTTGCTTTCTGGTGTTTGAGAAACCTTGGGAGGCAGCAAAGCTGTGTCATGACAGAAGCTATTTTCAAAGCAAGGTTATTGTCCTCCTCCCCCCCTTCTTCCTTTTTGCTCTCACCGATTTCCAGCTAAAAAAAAAAATAAAAGAAATTAAAAATAAAAAAAACAACCTAGCTACCATCCAGATTTGTGCTCCTTCTATCAGAGTGCATCACTATTCTCACCACCTCCCTCCCTCAGCATTCTTATTTGGACTTCTGATACAGGCAGATTTACATGACAGTTTTCCTCAAATAAGAGCTACTTTATGACAGAGATAGCAAGGCTCTTACACTGACATATAGCAAAGTTAAGGGGCCACCTTTGCATCCTCTCCCATGTTTCAGCTTTGTAGCACATTTTGTGCAACCAGACACTTGCTCATCACATTTGAAGTTAATATCCTGTGAAATTCATTCTTTTCCTGATCCAACATATGCATGACAGATAATGAAGACCAGCCAGAGCAGACCATGACTCCCCTTTGTCATGGTTTCTCAGCACAAGAGCAGCTCAGAAAGACCATACACATTCTTCCTGCCACTTTGTGCATTCAGCATGTATTGCCCAAAAGAATCAGTGTCTGGAGTTTTTGCTCCATTAGGTTTTTAACAACCAGAATAACATTCAAGAGCACTTCTGGATTAGAAGACTGTTAGGACAGGGTTAGCTTTGACAGTAAGGCAGACCACAGACCTGCGTGCAGCCTCAACCAGCAGTCTTTCTTCTTGCCTAAAGAATAATCCATCATGACAGTTTGTTTGATTTCCATAATAGAAAACAGTTCAAGAATATAGCAGAATATTTTCCAGTCACTTGGTTGAAACCAAGTATTTTCTAAGTTTTTTTTTTTTAAGAAAAAAAAAAAAAAAAAAAGTTGTTAAGGCATTTTTTGGGAGAGAGTCTGTTAAGCCCATTGTTTGGGGGCTACTTTTAAACCCCTGTTCTTCAATTTCCTGAGTAGGGCCTTACACAGTATGTTGTAATCACTTCCATCCTATGCAATACTTTAAATACGCCTATTTCAATCTACAGTCACTTTAAAAAAAAAAAGACTAACATACTGAACTACAGTGAGTTTGTCTTTCTAGCTGCTTAAAAAAACATGGAAAGGCTATAACACGCAACAGCTTTTCTCTTCCAACTCCTTTTTAATGATGTTATAATTAATACAAAATATTTGAAAGCATATGGAGCATAAGATGCCTTTTTTGTTAGATATGCACTGAACTACAGAGTCGGTAAATCCCACATTTTCCTAAATTCCTCCCCCCCAGATAATTTCTTTTTATTCAAGTGAAGCTCAAGGCTTTTTTTTTTTTTTTGTGTGTGCTTCTGGAATTACAGCTTTTATGAGCTAAAGATGCAGAAGAGTATCAAATCATCCACTGAAGGAAGAAAAGAAAACAAAAGCTTTATTGTATCTCTAAGTCTTCCTTCCGGACCAAATGCATCTTAAAGAATTTTTGCTTTTTATTAAATGATCGAAAAAGTGAGTTGTTAAGTTCCATCTATTGATACCTGCCATAGGAAAAAAACCCAAAAAACCCAAAAACCAAACAACCCAGATTTACACAAAATGTAAGTAGGATGTCAGTGGAAAAAAAAAAAAAAAGTGCAGCATTCTTATTAGAAAAAAAATGAGTCATTTGAAGGCATAAACTACATGCAGTCAAACATGTACGCTCCTATACATGTCCATTTTTGAAAATTTGGAATGAGTTATCAAGATCTTTGCAGAAGTTCAACATTACTTAAAACATTTCCATTACAGAACTTTTGAATTTAGTCTTGAACACATTTTATAGCACAAGCCAAAAGATCTTGAACATATTCTGAAGTAATGGAAGACACTACAAAACTGCTTAAATTTTACAGTGATCCAGTTAAAGCTTATTTCTCCATGAAAACCTTCATAAACAGGGCGTACTGCGTTTCCAACATTAAAAGATATGAACTTCAAGAGTATTGCTCATCTGTTATATTGGTCTGCCATCTGTAGGTCACTGAGAAAATTCTATTCATTTGGTATTTCAGAGTGCTTTGTTCATTACTGTACGTTTGAGTACATAGCAATTAAAAACATTAATATCAGTATTATCCTTTACACATTGTATACAGATGACCTGCAAATCGCTCCAGATATGGGATCATCAAGAGATTTAACAGTTCCACACCCCTGGAACCCTACAATCAGCAACACACACTTGTTCTGTTAACCTTAGCTCTAAGGGCATTCCAGGATTATTGAGGTGTAAGCTGGGCCTCAGGAATGGCCACGTATAGCTGGGTAATACCAGCTTCCCAGCCCTAGGCCTTTAGGCATCTCACCTCTGTCATTCTGCATTGGAACTACATTATGTATGTGTGCATATATATATATATACACACACATATGCATATGTGGATAAAAATGTGTGTATATGCACACATTCTTGCATACCATGTGATTTCTCTGCGGGTTTCCTCTAAGTGCCACACCAGTCATGCTTTTCAAGGATGCTGCTTGAATGAAAACAATCTAATAGCCCTGAGATGTAAGATAGACTTTCTGCTTTCTATGTCCTCAGCCAACCTCAGCTGCAATTAGATGTGAGCACTCAAGATTCTGCAGCAAGCAAGAACTGCTCTGTCTGCAAGTCATGCTCACAGGTGTCATTTAGACTGCTCAGTAGGAACAAGTGCTCCTTTAGAGATTACTCCCTTCCTGTTACTATAGGAGAAGATAAAATAACTCCAGAGATGAGACAAGGTACAGAGAAGGTGCCAGGATCTCCTAGATTTGGGCAGGTTGTCTAGCACATTTCAGGGTGTAAATTAAGTTACAGTCCCTTGTGATGGTTGTGTCTAACACCAGCACAGACACACACAAATTTTCCTTAGACCCACATGTTCTGCACTGCAGTGACAAGGCCTCTCTTAAGGATTAATTGTTTAGAGAAACTTTTTTTCTGTATTTCAGAGCCTGATATACTAAAGGCAAAGGAGTTATTTAGGTTTACAAACCACTGAATGGGTTCATGCGATACAGAGCTGTTAATCAGTGATATTAAACATTTGTGAGCACAATTCCCCCATTCAAGTTTGGCTATGAAATTGTATACAGGTTCTATCTGTGAAATCACAAGATTTCTAACAAGTCTCTGATATTGCTTGAAGTGACAGAGATGGTCTTTTCATTCAAAAAGTTTCAGACCACTGTAATGTCCTCCTCACAGTCTTGCCAAGTTTCACACAGCACTGCACCATATCTTACTGATCTATGTGCAGAACTTTGCTAGTTTTGAGCAAGTAGCTGAAGATTCAAAAGCAGCCAAGAGGTCTCTGCTCAGCCGAGTCACTGTAGGAATAAGCTGCTTCCAGGGCTATGGCTACTACCACTGCCTAAAGCTCTATTGCACAGGACTGAGATATGCACACTTGCTTGAAGCAGCTGATATTTTCAACATACAGATTTTTATTCTTTATTTTTATTGTTTTTTTTAAATTTAAGCCTGTACAAATAGTCAGTAAAAGCACAGCTAGAATGTGTTCGGGCCAGCCAAAATCTGTGGCCTAGGTCTGAAAAATGTCAATTACTGCAAAGGAGCAAGGAGAAAAATTACTACTACTAAACAAACAAACAAAATCAAACCCAACACAAATTGGACTCTTATTCATACATCTTTTTTTTTTTTTCATATAATAGACTGTGTTTTTCTGAAACATAGCTGTATTCTACTGAGAATATAAACCCTCATCTGTTATTCCAGCCTTTTTTTCTCCACAATGTAAGGGTAAAAAAAAATCTAGTCAAATCCCTTACTTGAAAGCATATCATAGTCTTTTCTTTCTGACCTCTGTACTGAACTCCTCATTCAGAAATGCATTGTTTAGTACATGGCATAGAAAGGATATGGCATGCTACTAATTTATCTGAAAGTCAAAACAAAACCTTACCAAGGTTAACTTCCCTGATATTAACTCAGCTCTGCCTTGGATAGCAGCTAAAATGGAACTTCATCTCACTTTTATAAGAGCACAAAAAAGGTTTCCTACACTTCCAAAAATCAGAGCAGTGCCCTACAGAAGGGAAAATGGAGTCAATATTCTTGCAGCATTTCCTTAAGTGAAACTGCAAGGGATTAACAACCACCATCATTAACAGAAGCAAGTGCAGACATCTTGCATCCAATAGGCCTCCTCACCCTTTATAGGCACTTTGGACTTATTATTTGTTGAAAAAAATAAAATGGATTTTGAATTAATTTGGAAAATCTTTCTACATGGACATGGTTTCAAAAAAAGAGAAGTAAATATTATGAAGATGATTGACCCACAGATGGTAAACCAGATCAAAGAGCTAAGTATCATCTTTCAGAGAGGTGTCCAAGAAAGTGTTTGCACTTAAACTTAGAAATTATACTTCCCCTGAATTATTAGTATCCTGTATGTAGTGATATGCTCTACAGGCACTTGCTATGCTAGAGATAATTTCATGTGCTAAGGTTTTGGTTATTTTCCTCCTCCTGTGCAGTCCTAAAGATATTTTTGCAGAACTTCTTTGGGTTCCTGCCACTTTCCAGTCTCCATGCTGTCCTTCGGGAGAGAATTCTACCATGCAGCTGCCTGTGGTCACAGAAGCATCTTCTTTTTTGCATTAAAAAAAAAAACAAAAAAAACCCCATCCCCTTTCACTCCTCAAAAAACCCATCCAAACCCCCCCCCCCCCCAAAAAAAAAACCACAAACCAGTCACCTGATGTCTGCTGGACCTTGAACTGGAGGATTACACTGTGCAGGCAACTAAGCACTTTGGTTCAGACAGCCAGACAAGTTTTTTTAATCTAATCCTAAATTGCCTCAGGAACAGAGAGTGCTGTACGCCTCTCTGTTGTTTCAAAATACAGACAGCTATAGCCAAAATACAAATTTAGCCTTTATGTTGAGAAATGTTAAATCCAGAGGAGGATTTCCTATTGTGCAGTCTACAGCTGTGGGCCCAAGTGTTCCACAGTGAGACACAATATGGGTGCAGTCCACGTCTCGAGCATGAATCCAGCTCACAGCCTGGCCAGTGAAAAAAATTCCCAGCTATCCCATAACTACCACATGATTGTATCTGTCACAAACACCAAGCCACGCAGGAGAAAATCTGGGGCTGGAAACTTGAACTATCATTCAAAACTTGAGACAACGAGTTATGTTTCTAATTATTTTACTCTTCAAATTAACTTTTTTTCCTGTGGAAACCTGTCTATGGGAAATAAATTGAAAACAAATCTGAACTTATACCATTGCACATCTGTGGGATAAGAGCCACCACAAGTCTATTCTCACAGCTTGAAAACTGAGAGCACATAAAACTGCTGCAATCACAGGTGAGATGAGGTGATCTCTGATGAAGGACCAATTGGATTATTATAAACAACTTGCAGTTAGGATTAGGCCTTTTCTTGAAACACCACTATAAATATGTGCTATTGAGGTCAGTGTGGGGATATCTGGGCAACTACTCCATGGTTAGTAGCAGAGTAGAAGTCAGGCTAAGTTTTCCAATTACTTTTTTGAAATAACAACCCTTCTATAATTATTGCTGTACTTAAATGTATATATAAATGCGTGGAGCAATACAGGTGTCTTGAAGCCTAAATAAAAAGCACTTCATCATTAGAAGGAAGATAAGATCAATATTAGCTGTCTGAAGAGGACAAACAAAACTGTTTTAATCCTCGTAATTTCTCTGGCCACAAAAGTGACAGACCCCAACATATTCCAATACTTCACTGTTCCAGCTGTGAAAACAACCTTTTCAAAGTTCCCAACCAGCAGGCTTTCACATTTCTGGGAAATGAAACACTACTAGTTGTTTTATTTATGGTATCTTTGCTTTATGACAGTTAATGAGCTGTAATTTTATAAAAGAGAAGAAAAACAATACTTCGTGCCATCACAAATAGCCATCAGCATTATTTACTGCAGATGTTTTCATCTATTGTGGTAATAATGAAACATTCATTGTTTTGCTACCCTGAGCAATCTGTGAGAAATTTAAAATGACAAAAGCTCCCCCCCTGCCTCCCCACTTTCCCCCCTGAAGCTTTTGCTCCTTTCCAGAAGGTTCTGTTGTAGAATGGATAATGACACACTTGGTAAAATGCATAGCTGAAGAAACAGCAAACATACAGAAATAGTTTAATGATGAAGTGTAATCAATGCCTCCTGCAGAATGCAACTGTTTTGTTGATAAACAGGACATTATAGGTGTGACTAAACATTAAGTCCTTGACTTGATAATATTACTGTAAAATAAAGTTTCCCTGTATTTAGTCAGTTTTAGCATTAGCATTGTATAAAAGCGAGCTGAAGACCATCCAGCTTCTGTTCTCATTAGGAACAACCATGGCTATCTTATCAAAGTCAAATAGACAGGTTCATGCATGAACCAGATGTGCCCATACATACAAAGAACAGTATATTGACCCAGTTTCCTCATGTCCAGCCGACACCTCTGCACTATAATCTGCTTTGTATCAGCAAAGGGTAGTGCTGGAATCTACAAAAAGACAATTCCTTCATGCTGATTCTTTGGCCTCCCATGTTACTCCCATTCCAGTAAGCAGTGATTGAGAGAAATCTGGAATGACTTGATGACTCGAGCTGCATCAACTTCCAATCATCAGGGGCAAACCAAACCAAACCAAATTCAACCTGGTTCCTGAAGGCTCCCAGGACCAAATTTTTGGTTCATGTTCCATGTCTCCCCTCCTATTTTTCCATTAGCTCAGCTATTGACTAATGCAGCCCCACTTGCCCAGTAAAGTAAGTAGACAACTTAATTTATAGCAGGTTTAGCATCTGTCAGGCAAGTAACAAGACAATCATTCACAAGGCTCTACACCTAAGAGAACAGGCAATTACTCAGCCATCTGAAAAAGACAAAAGAAAAACTGAAAAATTTCTAGTGTGGTGAGGTCATGTTCCAGTGGCTGACTTTCTGCAATAACACTAAGGAGCAGGGAGCCCAACTTCCACTGTCCTCCAGTGTTTGCCAGCATTGTAGCTGCACTTAAAGCAAAGTTTAATCATAGTGGAAACAGTGAATGGCAGAAAAAAAAAATGTGTTGAGGAAGATCTACAGCATAGCTGAAGCTGATCTGAGCTCACCATTACATTCTTACTGTAATAATCCAGCCATAAGAAAATAAGTAATTTGTCTTTATTACAGATAAGACTTAACTCGTGCATTGCTTATTCCAATTTCACTGAAAATAACTTCTCTGTTTCAGCTGCAAGAATGCACTACTCATGTTCAAGGGATGCAATAGCTTGCATTCACCTCCTTGCTCAGGCCATTCCGAGGAGTTCCCAGCAAGCAGCAGCTCCAGACCTATGTCTTGTACATACTAATCTGTGGGAGCAACAACGAGTCTCCTGAAGTGGGATCATAGTTACAGACTGGGCATGGCTACAGAGATCACACCTACACATAGTCCTGCTGGATGCCCTTCAGGGTAACCAAGATGACCTCTGCCCCAGCGAGGCTGGGAGTTATGGTCATTCCAGCCCTATCAACTGGCCTCACCAACAATACAATAGTATTTAAAATGGTTGTAAAAAATGTTGTTTGGTCTGCAACTCCATGTCCATGGCCACAATCCCTTTCCCACAGGTGTAATAGTTGTGCAAAGCTTGGTATGCTCCTGAGGGGCTGCCTGTGCTCTGACTGCCCTCTTCAGAGGCTAACATGGACACAAACTACCTCATGGGTGTTCTGGGCTTCCTCGGGGGGGGAAGCTGCCCATGCTCACTACAACTCTCTTCTTTTCAGTGGGAGTCTGGTAATGATTACTATACTCATAAGCGAGTAGACATCTGGCCATGGCACAGGTAGATGGGCCAACTTTACTGAACCCAAAGAAGAGAGCATGTACTCGGTACTGCTCTGCTAACTAAACAGAATGACTGAAAGCACTAGATGAAGCGCAATTGTCTGCACTTACTTTCCTACCCTAACCCTTAATTTCCACTCCTTACATCAACCAGGCAGCGCAAGCAGCGGCCTAATGACCAGAGATCTTCATCACAATTCAGCAGAAATGGTCTTTAATACCCCAAAAATGTAATTGGCATTCAGTACTAAAGAGAGCAAAATAAAACCTTGTGAAAAAGGCTGCAGTAACAGAAGATCATCTTATCTTAAGAAATGCTGCGGTATCTTAATTGCTTTTGTAACAACTATAGATAAAATTTAACTGTGAACCCCGCTGGCAGGCGAAGTGACAAAATCAGTGTTGTTAGAGTTGAACTGCATTGTATTTCTTAAAGCATTTTCAAGGCTACCGGGTACTGTTTCATACAATTCCACCACAGCCATAGCAAAGGCAGCATCTCAGGATAGGCTAGCCTATTTCTTTTTAAGTGCATTAAAGGCTCAATCACCTAGCAACTTTAATTGCTGCATTTTCCTCAAGGAGCCAAGTCTCAGGTGTGTCCTCCAGCTCCTTTTGTCCTTATCTACCTTCCCAACAGCCGTATCTTCACAGCTCTCAGTTTCCCCTCTGAATTAGCTCAGTGATGCTATCTGCTTCAGCAAGATACGGTCTCTTTGGTTTAAGATTTCAGGAAACTCACACAAAACCAGTAATATTCATGTTACAGCTGAGATCTGGGCCTTGATGTTAGATTTACAGCTTCCTAGAGTTTAACTGCCAGAGCCAACAGATCTGCCTCAGTTTTAACCACATTTGCATAGAGGTTTTTCACAGACTGCTCTCACTAGGTATGCTTTCAAATGTAAAACAAGGGAAAGGCTGCTGATAATTGTCCACAATGGAAAGAGCTTTCCTCCTCCAACCAAATGAAGCTCTGCAAGAGAGTTAATTACATCGCTAATAAGATCAAAAGACAAAGTAGCCTCCTAAAGTAGCCTTAAAGAGATCCTTAGTCATCTTTATGTAGAAACTTCACGCCCAAACCAATTATCTGCCAACAAGCACCCTCTAGCTGGAGGACAACAAATCTGAAGAAACATCAGTTTCATGAAGCTACCCCCTTAAACGTCCTTGAAGAATTTTGTACAAAGGACAATGGAGGATTCTTCAGCACAGTCAAGACTGCTGTTCCCAATGCTTCAGAATAATAGCAACTTAAAAACTATGCATTATCATCTAAGAACTTTTAACCCACTTACTAATTGCAAGTATACAGCACGTTGAAAAGATAATCAGAAATACATTACATTAGGCAGTTCTATTAAGTTAAATACAATTAAAGTTTACCCCCCTTATGGTTAATGGCAAGATACAACTTTGGCTGCTCTTTGCTGATCCATATGTAGCTTATTCAGCTGACAAGCCTCAAACCCTCTTCAGTCCCTTGTAATCAAAAGGGTTCCTCTGCTTTATTCAGTGAGATGAACAAGACTCAAAACTGTCAACTATTATTTCCCTAAAGTCCAATGGAGAAAGCTTTGGAAGAGAGATGAGTTTACCCACTTTGTTGGTCTGGGCTCAGAAAAAAAAAGACAAGTTTTGACTCTGGACTACCAAGACCAGATGGAAGGGGAAAAAAAAGGGGGAAGGAGGATTCTAAGAAGTAAGCTGTAATTACGGAAATTCAAATGACATAGAGAAAGGTGACTAAAGAGCAACATTAAAAAAAAAAAAAAAAGTTAATTTACCCGTGTCTTCCCATGCCAATTTATGTCACCATTTAAGGCCAAAGCCTACCATACTGTTATTTGCTATGAGAAAACTACTCGGGCAACGTGTTCCCATCTCAGTGTTTTCCTGTCCCTGCGAGGGGACACCTCTTGAGGTTTGCACCTTCTCAGATTATTTTACCCATTTCCCAGTGCAGTAACTTCTACAGACTGGATTGTACACATTCACCAGTTAATCACCACTCAGTTTAAAGGACTTAAGAAAATCCTGCTCAAGACCAACCCAAGCTCAGACTGGGAAGCTTATAACAAAAGCTGCCAACCCAAGAAGCAATACATAGTACTTTCACAACACGGGTAAAATAGCCCCATGTTCTAAAAAAAAAATTTAAAATTCTGTATCACTTTCAGCTCCCACCTACCTCCAAAGTATTGATTCCAGCAAGACCAGGTTGGTAATGGGGTGTTGTCTTTGATTTCACTCCTCTCCAACGGTGGGACAGATCCACAGCTGGTGCAAATTAATCTCATCACTAAATTGATCTCTGCCAGCTGAGGAAGGGGCCTCTTTTTACTCTGTAGTTTGGAGTACACGCCATTTAATCTGTCATTTGTCAGCTCATATGCTGCAGATCTAGCCCAGAAATGCTCATGTTTCTGATAGCGAGCTACTCTTCTTACTTTAAATGGCACCTGTCTTTGCACATTTGTTTGTTGACCCCTCACAATAGAAGTTAAAGATCTGCGACAATATATTACATAGTTTTTGAAATCAGATGCAAATTTTGGGTATAACAAGTAGGATTTTTTTACTTCAGTCTAAGCGTATTTTCTACACTTCTTTCTCTCTCTTGAGATCATTCACAGCAGGGAGTTAAAACACCCACCCAGTTTACCAGTACTCTTTCAATCTCCTTCATAAATAGGTGTGCACAAATATTGAACTCATTTAAGCCCCAGAACCTATACACATAGATAGCTTAATACTCTGAAAAGAGCCAGAAAATTACTGACCTCTTCCTTTTCCATTCACCTCACTTTGGTACTTAATTATCACATGAATCCTGTTGCATACAGAACTCACCTAAAAACTGCAAGTAGTGCTTTAAGATAAGTACCTACTGATACTCATCTCACTAAACATACTACTTCCATTTCCCATGAAATGAGAACACAGAGATCTGTTTTCTGCAGAAAGATCCTGGAAGACCTTTTGTCTCAGATATTAAAACACAACTGTCTAAATAAATATTCTGTACTAAGTGCGAATCATATTGTAACTTTATACTACACATGAATAACTACATTAAAAGAATTAATGCATGAATGGAACTTTTCCACATTATTTTGATCATCCTTCTGCAACTCAAACTCATAACCTATGCATACACATTTTGCAAATTAAGCAAAATTTCTTGTCACTTGTGAAGCATGAAGAGTTGATTCCAAATCACCGGAATAACAATTGAAGTTGACAGTTATGTAGCTTGAACAGATTAGATCCAAGTTGAAATGCTTTCTCACTTAAAGTTTCAGAATGAAGAACATTTTTAGATTTTTATATATGCATTTTACTACAAAGTTAAACCACTAAGGCTGGGGGCAAAAGAAAGAAACAAACTTGCTCATAGTAATAAAAGTATCTTATTGGAATAAATCTGCTTTGCATTCTACAGTATATTACTCCAAGAATCATAAAGTTCTTAACAAATGCTCTTTAAACAGTTAATGATACTCCTCTCAGTCTTATCTCTATACTTTCTCTTAGATGAGTTTGTTAGTTGTCAGAAATACATGACTACTACTGACAAGAAAAAAGTAGCAGTCTACAGGCAACACTGAACAAAGGTTCTTTTTAGTGCCTTTTTTTAAAGAACTAATAAGATTTTGGAACTTTCACCAAGGAGATTTTCATATTTTTCCATGACATTCCATATTAAACTGATTAGTTTTAATTAAGCAAAAATGGCCTTATTTGCTTTTAGTGAAAGAACTATTTTTCCTGTGTTAGTAAGCACACAAGTATGTTTCCTTTGCATAACTGGAGCAGGTGTAGTCTGGAAGATAAAATCTACTATAGCCATATGTTTCAGCAAGTAGTGCTCACCTGGCTCTGGAACGAACTGGATCTGTTACTGTTTGAATATGTGGAAATTATACACTAAATACACAAACTGTGGTTGGACTAGATTATTTTAAAGGTCTTTTTTGACCTGACTGATTCTATGAAAATATGCTTTTTTTCCTTGAACTTGGAAATTATAATCTAAGAATGTGCTCTTTGAGGGTGCAGAGATAATAAGACTGCAGAAGTGAAATGTTAGGCTAGATTTTTGCTTTTTTCTGAAAGGGTAAAAACAGTTGTGTTACCATAGGCTCATTGCAGATGCCATAGCCAGGGTGTGAAAGGGCCGAAGAAGTGCAAAGAGTTTGAAAAAGGCTTTAAAATACACAGAACTTGTATAGAAGGGATTGAGAAAAGAATACACTTTTAAAAAACAAATAAACTAATGATGACTTATTCTATGAATGCTCCCTTACTTCAGGATTGCAGCCTGAGTCTGTAACTGCTGTAGAGAAGTACTGAAGTAAAAACACAGTGTCAAGCAAAGACCATGAAGGCATCTTCATGAATATGCACCAAGCAGAAAAAAAGTGGTGTATGATCAAAAGCAGCTGGAAAATGCAAATTAAATACTTGGATTTTTAATCTGAGTTCTGGCACTTACTGCAAGTGCTCATCAAGGATTATATTAGTAGCATTTTGAGTATTTGAGCATGAAAATATATTCAGTGCAGTTGGCAGCTTCGGTCTACTTGGTAAGTTCTAATTTATTCCAAATGCTATCTTTCTAAATTAGGTATAATTCAGCTGCAAAGCAGTGACATTTTTATTTGAAATATCATACCTGTATGAATACAATGTGTCTTCCAAGAGCTCTACAAATAATCAGCAACACACTCTCAGGCTAAACACAGATGGCGTTTTTTCTGTTCCCCATCTCTTTGTACACATATTAGTGAATAGGACTCTTGGGTTTTATTTTCCTTTATCTATGTAAGATAAAAACTCAGGTGAGTACCTGTAATGTTCTGACTTAAAGGAAAGAGCAGAATTGAGTATCACATCAGGTAAACTTAGGGTCGGACTGGCTAAATTAGGGAGGTTAAAGAGGCATTTTTGCTAACTAGAAACAATGGCAGGAGGTATTGCTTAAAGCAGCTGTAACACTTTGATGCTCAATGAGGTGTTTCTATCCTGCCTTCCACTGAGGCCAGCTAATCCTATGAGTGACACAAAACATGTCGCAGCAGAACATGAAATGTGTGTTTCATTGGTAACAGCAACGTTGACCTTTTCAGCTCCAAACAAAACAATTTTCTATTGCATTGATATAATGGTGAAAACTGAGCTGCTATGCCTGTTTCCTGTTCATAGCAAAAGTCAGTTGCCATAACATTCAACTAGATTGCTCTCACAGCTAAAAATAAAAAAAAAAATCAAGTATACTATAGAAGCTGCTGAGAAAAACATATACAGCTGCACAGGCTGATGTCACATCTAAAAATTTCATGCAGAGGTATTATTACTTTATTTCTACTTATGTAATTCTTTCTAACCAGGAGAGGCTTAATCCTAACATTAAACATAGCGTGTTTTGAAAAATATATATTCAGGTCTTATGCAACCAACTAATGAGAACTTTCTTTTTCTTTTTATTGCAGAGCCTTATTGCATCATACCAAGGGAACCTAATTTACAGCTCATGACTTCTTTTATCTAGAGAAAGTAACAATTATCCAAGTGCAGAATAAACACTTCTGGTGTATGTGAGGGACATATGTGCTGTAGTGCATGCTCTACAGGTACTATAAACCTGTTCTCAAGCTCTGTCACAAAAGAATTAATCTCTATTGGTAATTACTGAATCAGTGAGCAGGTTCTACTTAGCAGACTACTTATTGTTAGATTCTATTTTTTTAATACTTCCTTCTCTATATAAGAGATAGAGACTGCTATGTCCAAATTTAAGCCTGATTTCTTGTTTGGTAATATCCTATTTTTGCTTAGTGAGTAATATGGCTTAAGGGTAAACCAGGGCTTTTCATAAGAGCACAGGGACTCAGATTTTCTGAGGTGGTCTCAGTACACTGTTTCATAATTGACATCTTCAGCTTCACACGTCAATGCGATTGATCTGATTGTAAACGTTTAGTTCCCTAAGAAACATACTTTATTAGATATTTTCTCTATTGCTGAAGCTCCTTTTCCTGGCTGCTTTAGAGTTATGAATCCCTAAATCTGTTCTTGGCTCCTAAGACACTTTCTGTTCTATTGAGGACCCAAGCCCATAGCAGAGATGTGTCGTCCAAAAATGTTGTTGCACTTTGAGTGGTCCAAAGTCAAACTTTAGTCTAATGAGAATTATTTCCCTCGGCTCCCCTATACTCATTCCTTCAAAGGAAACTCTCTGCTGAAAAGCTTCAGGGTAGCTAGGCTAAATTCAGCCTTTATAGAAATGCCACCCTTATTTAGTTACTGCCTTAATTGACTTACACATCTGGTCTCTTGGACTCCAAACAAAATGTTAAATCATTTGATTTTGCTACAGCCCAGAAAAAGCACATTTTCCTTCATCATGAAAAAGCTGCTGTTGATTTTGCAGAGCTGCTTAAGTCCTGAAACTATAACTTCAATTTTTATTCCATTGCTTATCTTGATTGTCATGAGCTCCTGTGTCTTTTTGAGAAGAATTAGGTACTAAAGAGAATTCTCACACCACAGGAGAGAACATGCAGGTATATCTGTGCAATAGATGATGTAGAACTTTTCTAGAATCTCTGCCAACACAGTTGTATTAATAAAGAAATGCTTAAGCTAAGCCACAATTACAGTTGCTTTCTATCTCTTCTGCAATGTCCTCAAAAGACTACATATGCCTAGATATTTCTGGATTGACCCTATTTCCATAGCTTCTCATAACATATGACAACACTGTCAGTAACCATCATAAAATAAATCTGGAGCCAAAAACACATACAAGAGAATTCCCATATATAGACTTTGCACTATATACTGACATATCAATATATCATTCATTTTTTAGCAACACCAGTCTCATGAGTTTAGAACTTTTTGTCTTGTAGTCTCTTAAAACTACTACTTTTCTGTGTGTCTTTTGCAAATTTTCATGCATACTTTGTCTATAATTGGCTTCACCCATGAAGAAAAGACAGCAAACAAAATACCACTTACAGCACCTGGTAGTGATGTGAAGAAAATGGATCAATTAATGTCTTTACATACTACAGTTGCTGCAAGGTTTATAGATTATTTTTCTTTGGTTTGCTCTACTTCAGAAATAAAATGTTTTTCATGAAATACCATCCCAAAGGTTGAATCCCAGGATGAATGAACTCTTCAAGTGGCCTTTTGATGCAGCAGTGCTGGGTGACTGTTGATGATTCCTGTAGTTAAATGAGGTAGTGACAATGAGTTAAAAAGGGAAAATTGGTTCATCATGATCATACACATTTTCACAGAGAAGCTGCTGCAGCTGCAGAAGGGAGAAAACTTCTTAATGAATCTGCCAAAAAACAAATCAATTTGTTGTTCTCTAGTTACAGCAGGAATCCCCCTAAAATAATATATAGTAAAGACCAAAACATTTATAGAGAAACAATGATGGATAGCACTTACAACCAACTTACTGGTAATAGATTGAACATATAGCAAAAGTCAGAGATGTAACCTTATCAGACTCACAGCTTAGGATTTTAGTATTATTAAAAAAAAAAAAAAAAAAAAAAAGGTGTGACCTTTAGAACCTGGGTGGGATAAAATGCCTTTCAAAGATTTGCTTTGGCACCTGCCTCATCATTTTCATATTTCTCTAGCAGTTCATACAAAAAGGGTTTCTGAAATACTGCAGACACTCCTGGGAGACAATCTGACAAACAGGCTAAAGTCTGCATCTACCAGCACAATAGCATCATTGCTTCCCAGTCTACAATTTCCACATTATCTGGGAGGTGCTTATATACACAGACTATCAGATGTCCAATTAAAGCTTAAAGGTGCTGCATATAAAATGCAAACTAAAATGTTTACAGTCATTAAAAAGAAGACATTAATGTCATAGTGTTACACGAAGCTAAGCAGACTTTCCTAAATAAAACAAACACTACTATTCAGAGCCATGTGATTTTTAAATCAAATATTGGATGTAAAACCATTAGTAGCTGACATGTAAAACTCTAATATTCCCAGTGGTCTTTAAAAGAAAAGAAAAGCTACATCAGTGAGACAGGAAACATGTAGTTAGATTTTTCTTATGTTGCTGAACACACATAAAAAAGAAAAAAATATCTTTATTGGTTTCTGAACATTAACAAATCACATCAGCAGATGTTACAGCAACCAGAAATTGATTGTGAGAAAAATATTATCTTTGAATATTGTTGTAAAGGGAAAAGTGGTGTTAAGAAAGAAAAGGAGTATCTGCAGAATTATACTAACAGCACTACAAACAACAAAGAAAGGGGAAATAAGTATTTATTAGTTTCTGTGGTTTTGTTTCTTTGTTTTGTGTTTTTTCTTTCTTTTTCTTTTTAATGAAGACATAAATACAGACTGTCTGGTGGATACCGTGAGTCAAAAGACATTTTTTAAAGCAATATCTAAACCACGAACAATAAAACTAACATCTTGTTACAATGTCCTGTAACTTACTCTGTTTTATTCCTAATGTTACATGTTGGCTTCTCTTTACACAAAACAGTAGTCTTTCTGAATTAACAAACACAGGCTCCATCTGTTTCTCATTAAATACATTACTTTTTTCTGTAGTTCATTGTGTTTCTGTGGCAGAAATCTCTCTGAGAAATACAGGTTTCATAACTACGCAGTTAGGTAAATTTTTGAGCCTCCTTAGCTCTGATTCAGCTCATAGAAGAAAAAGGGTCAGCAACTGGATGACATTTCTTTCTCACTGACTCTTTCTGCTTAGGGTGTCCCCATGCCACGCTAGCTAAAGATACCCAAAGTAGCTCTGAGACATCAAGTGCCTTTCTCAGGGCACTGTGTGACAGCCAAGAATTATTTGGGGAGAGCAACAATGAAGGGAGAAAAGAGAGTAAGACCTCAAATAGGTAGCTCCTCTCAGCAAAGCCTGCTGAGGAGAAACTGCAAATAAAAATGCTGAGTGCAAAAGCAAGTCTATTTTCTGGACTGCAATATATCAGAGGAAACATTCCACAGGGGTAATTTCCCAGCCTGGCAATTCAGTCTGTTGGGTAGGCTGAAACATATAAAAACCCTGATGAAAGGCAGTGTAATTGAGAGTAGGGAACTGATTGATTCTGAACATATGTAAAAGACTAGTAAAAATGCATATTTTTATATAGAAGCTACATTTCTCAGTTCAAGTCATCATCACCAAAGATTTACTACACAGTATATCCAGGTTTTAATTTTTGTAGATTTTTGTAATTTGCTACAAACTAATTGTAAGTTGCAAATTTCACATTTTATTTCAGTACAACTGGTTAGCGCCTTCCTCCACCAAGGAAGTGGTTCCCAAATGACAAAAGCCTTTTGTTCTCTTTTGTCCAAATTCCTACCTAGATCTGTAGCATTGAGTTTCTCAGAGACACTAACATCTTACAGGTAGGTTAGGTAGGAAAATAGGAGAGTAGGTGGAAGAGAGAGAAACCATACAAGCATCCTGCCTGCAGGAAATGTTGGTGCCAACGACAAAGGTCTGTGCTACAATTAGACAGAAAGAGAGAGAAGGGAATGAAAAACATGCATATGCCTTTAAAAATACTAAAACCACCCAATGTGAGACATACCTCTATAGGTTTTATTATTTCTGTTGTGTGTGACTTTTCAAAATTTTTGTTTTGCTTTATATCATGTTCAATCTTGAGTACAAACACATTGATATTCCAAGCACTCTGCAAGGCACAAATCATGTTTCATGCCTTAGTCATATTGTATTAGAGAAAAAAAACCCATCATGCTGTATCACAGTACCCAGAGAAAAACATATGACGTGTAACACAGTATCAAGTAGAGATCATTATGGCAGATAAATGATCTCATGCATTCTTTGCATTGTCTGAGAAGTTTTTATGATTTTTATGAACATATTCCTTGTCAGTGCAGGCAACACACTTCTGAAGAACAAATTTTGTATGCACATTTTAAAGTTTATATTCATTCATAATTGTATTAAGTAGTTTTAGGTAGTATGTGCCTAGCCCATGAATTAACATACTATACTTTTTGGTGCCTAATTGGACTTCAAACTTAAAAAAAAAAAAGAGGAAACAGTTGAAATACTTGTTATTTATTACTTGCAAGAATGTCAAGCTAGGTAATTATACACAGAACAACCATTTCCTAACCATTTGTGAAGAAACAGGGTTTAAATAGGTGTTTGTAGGAACAAAGTAAATCACATCACTGACCAAACAGCTGCTGAACAAACAACCATTTAAAAAACAAACTCAAGCTCCCAAGCTCTTCTTCAGGATTTATATCAATGGTTGTCTTGAGTTTGTTCTCTTGTAGTTTTGGGGTACTAAAGGAAAGAAATGTAGCATTATCAACTACTTTTGCTTCTGGAAAAGTTTTCTCTAATTGGTGCTTTTATATCCTAATACAAAAATTGAAAAAAACCATCATGGAAACAGAAAGTACATATTACCCTGGAGGTGCTCTATATAGAGCAAGCTTCGTGTTTATTATTTGTCCTGCTATTTTCACCATACAGAAATACCTCCTGGTTGACACTGAGTTCCATTTCTAAAAACCCCAGATATGTTATCTAGACAATTGTGGTCTTCTCATTCATTAATCCCTCACAGAGAAATAAATATTTTTATGAGTATTCATTGCCATAGGATTTTCTTTTTAACTGTAACAGGAAGTTCAGCTTTATAACATCAGTTGTCCAATTATACAGCAATAACTTCACTGGAGGGCAGATCTGAAACAGGACAGTGATGAATCAGGCAACTGTTCATTTTTAAGGGTGTAGAAATAACAAACCAAACAAACGGCACATCAGAAAAATATTTATGGCCTATTTACAATAAATGAAGCGAGCATGCACGAGCATCATCACCTTTGGTATTTGTGTAGATAAAATAGCCCCCTGTAATTCCACACACCAGCAACAATGATGCAGAAATCAAGACTTTGGTTAAAAATTAAAATGAAAAGGAAAGCTTTTTATTTTGGCTAAACCATCTCTCTCAGCCAACACAAATAGGCCTGAAACACTGCCGTGTTCTAACTTCAACTTACGCAGTGGTAGCCAGATTTTCCAGTCCTTTAACCTACAACTCAAAATCTTCATCTTGCTGAAATTCAGTAGATACTTTGGAGAGCTACATAAAGTAACTCTGATGGTGGAAATACCAGTAGACTCCCCAGTTCTTCAAGAGATATTAAATAGAATCCCAAGGACAGACTAGAATATTGGTCACATCAGTACCAGGTTGCTCATTTCCATGGGAAAGCTGGTTGCCCAGCATTCAATCCCATAGAGGCTGGTAACACTATGTAAAGATGGAATTGATAGGAAAACCTTTTGGAAAAGTTAAAAAAAAGTCAAAACTTGGTCACCAGAAAAGTATGTGAGAAAGAAGGCATCACAAAGGTAAGGCAAAAGTGAAATGAACATGTGAGATGAAGGGATAAAGATTCTCTGAAGTCTGTGCCCAGGTAACACAGCCTTGCTCTAGCCCTGGCTGCTATTCCCTGGAGGAGTAGGGAGGAACTGAGAGCCCTCATCTCCCCTTTGCCTTTGCTGGCTGAGGGAAAGGAAGCTGGCAGTGTGATTTCAGATTCACAAGAAGAGGAGAGAGCAACCCTTGAAAAGAAAAAGGAAATACATGAAATGCTGCATTTGAGAGACATTTTGCCCCTATTAGTCAGTAGTGCATCTGTGTCTGATGTAGTTGGTTGTACCTTGAAGTTTCATTGAGAGTGAGACACCAGTTACAGCTCTAGGCCCTGGAGATTAGCAATGATTATTTGGATCTTCTTTCCTTCTGTTAGGAAGTAACATGAATACAGAGGAGTTGAGTGCAAGTGCAAGCCTGTAAAATCACTGTCAGAGGAACAAAATGGTTCTTGACTGTTCTATTCTAAATCTTGACATTTTTAATCATGGTTTTGGATGTTTGGAGTTAGTAAGTGTGCTGCTGGCAGAAAAACACACTTGGAGCTCCAAGAACAACTTATCTAGGTACAGGGTGGTCTTCATGTTCCTGGTTAGATACATGTGCTTAATGATTCCAGGCATCACCAAGCAATGAGACAGAGATGGATTATCAGGCAGCCTGAGTATCTAAGATAAGGACAAAAAAGGAGGGAATGCAGTCACTGAGAATTTTAGTAGGATGGTGTTAACTCTTCCATCACCTTAGCTGATGGGTAAAATAGGAACTTTCAAATAAAAAAAATAATATAAAGCTACTCTGGTAGGTCTTAGGAAGTGCACATAATGTTTTAAGGCTTGACTGTAGAGTGATTAAATATTTTGAAGGGGTAATATACACAGGCTGGCTTTAACAGATGGTACAGGAAGACTCATGAGGAGAAATGGACAGTTATCTCCCAACATAATTAAGTTGTAATGAGATTATTTTTTGTTATTTAGAAAAAAACAACTGAAAAATAAAGTTTCTAAAAATTTGTAATTGCATAATTTTACACAAAAATGGGACAAATAAGATCACAAAAACTATGGTTTTTTCTCTTGAAATTGTGAAGTGTCTTACAGAAATTTATCTCAGAGCAGCTTCATTGGCTATCATATGGTACACTGTACATGAAATTTAGTTGAATTCCATTCAAATTTATTAAAGGTGAAATTTTATGAAGCACAAATATTCCAAATTTTAATTATTCTGAAATCTTTATGCTTTTATGAACCAACACAATCTCACTTCAGCTTCTAATTAAAATCTGAATCAATTTTAAAATAAACTGGTTATTTTATTCTCATAACTTAAACAAAGGTATAAGTAAATCTATTTCTCGACATAAGAGTTTACTTCCTAGAGTCTACAGAAAGTGTGATGAAAGTGGGATGCTGAAGTTAGTACTATAGACTAAAAGTATTTTCCATGAGAAATTGAAAATTAATTAAACAGTAATGGCAGAAGTAGTTTTATGCCCTTCTAAATTCTCTTTTCTCCTCATCTTTATTTTCCTTTTTCTTTACTTTCAGTCTTAAGTTAACTGTCACTTTTCTGCTTGCTTCCAATTCTCTCTTCTTAAATCTCTCTCTTTTCTTAATCTCTCTTTTCACTATTCTTTTATGTTTCTTATCAGCCACATCTACTCAAGGAGAAAAAAACTCTTGTGCCATCTAAAGGCAAATATCTTTTCTGCCCATAGCTCCTTTCAGATATTGAGCTACATTAAACGTCTGTGATAAAACACTGTCATCTAAGACAAGGTTATGTGAAACAAGATTTCTTGTAAGAAATACAACTACCTGAAAGAAGAAAAAAAGTACTTAGAAGTTGCCTGCACAGGTGGAGAAGGATGTATTAAACATTTTTGGTTACACTTTGATATAAAAAATCACTAAATGGTCTTAATTTGGGATTCTTTTTAAAGCTTCCAGTGACACATGTAGTGCAAGATGATACTGCAAACCTGCACATTAAAATTATTTTATGCATGCCATGGTTAAATAACGAAAGGTATTTTCTGCAAGACAAGGAACTTGCTGGTTTCTCTAAGAGAACACATTTCTAGCAATCTAAAGGAGGTGTACTCAACTTTACATTTACATCAGATTGGGAGGTCATCTGTGCAGAGAAATTATCTCTAGTCCATGGCATGCTCCCAGCAGCTGTTTGAGGAGGTTGGTGGTCACTCCCCCCTGGAGACCTGGATACCCAGCCAGTGATACACCTGGGCAAGGCTGCTTTAGGCTAATGGCTCCCTGGTAAGAAGGTAACTGCAGGGCAAGCTAAACCTTATAGCCATCCCCTTAAAAATCCTCCTGGAAAAAGCATCTCTGGGGTCATTGCAACACCAGACACCACTTTATTACATTATTACTATTACATTAATTAATTATTATGCATAATTATGACATTAATTATTACTATTAACATTAGTTATTTTGTCAGCAGCAATGTGCCCTTTCCTGTACTTTGCTGTACTCTGTGCAGCCACTGCCTCAGCCCCAAGCTGTATGAGAGCTGTGCATGGGTTGGGCTGCATGAGCACCTTGGGTCTGGGCACCTACCATGAAGCCAGAACTTCTGACCTAGAGGTGCCAGAGCTGTGGTGCCAGCAGAAGGTGTTCCTGTTTGACAGGGGTGTGGGAGGAGATGGGGCAGTGCTGGGGGATGTCTGATCTATCTACTCCCAGTCACCATCAGGAAATGTACTCTGGGGTCAAAGTGATAAACTGGGTCTGGCTTGAAGCTGAAGCTGACTTTTTTTGTTGACAGAGATTATAGACTTAACATGTTCTTAACTTTGTAAGCAAAAATGTGTTTCTGAGGTGTTTCAGCCATAAAATATTCCTTCTCATTTCTTTCTGCCTCTGATCCTTTTCTATTCAAGTGTATTTATACTTGAGGCAGCAACAGAACTGTTAAATCTGGAAGTGTTTTTTTTCATGGACTCACACAGATAAAGCCACATACCAGATTTCTTTTCCTTCTTACAAAAACTATTTGAGTAAGAGCCCATCCGTTATTTGAGGGATGGATTTATTGGACAGCCAAGTATCAACCATGGAATAACTTGCATTATATAACCCCAATGCACACTTCAACTTGCCTAAATTACAAGTCTGAGGCAACTTGGAAAAAGAAGCAGCTAGATTTTGCATTAACAGAATTAGGGCAGAGTTTCTCAAGGAGAATTTAGGTAAATATGAGGAACCTGAAATACCACAATAAAATCACTATCAATCAACTAATCAATAAACAGCAATGAAACATTTTCAGCAGAAAATATGTAAACAGTTTCAGAATATTGTTAGGTTTCTCTACTTAGAAAACCTTGGACTAGGACTGAGAAATGACAGATGTGTTGCTGATGGGCTTTTGGCATCATAAGAGCAGATTGTTAAAGCTTTTAAGATGGCTCTGCATGTACCTACATTAAATGTTAAACTGATGGTATAGCAAATACACTTCAGGTACTAGTATGAACCCTGAAGAATGCAAAACATTTTAAAGTCAAAAAGTAAATTATGATTACCAATATAATTTTAAGGAAATTCCCTAGCCATTGGAAACTTATGTGAGTAATGGAAATAATTAGAGGAAACTCCTCTTTACTACACGAATTACAGGAATTTTAAAGCTTTCTTTCTCAAGAAATCCCTCCATTGATTGAAAGTTTTAACTATTGTCTACTTCTAAATAAAACTGAAAAATTAAGTATATTCACTGCCCATATAAAAAAAGGTGTTTACATCAGTTGACTTTTTCTATAGGGAGACAGCAGGACGAAAACATCACATTTATTTATCAATATTTTTTTACATTTTAGATATGTAAAAATATATATAATTTTTTAAAACTGAAAATTCTTATTGACATAATAAAAAACAGTTTGATACAGTAATTTACATATTGACAGAGTAAAAAATACACTGAAATTTTTTCTTAGATTTCCCAGTTCAATATATTCTATGAGTAGCTTGAGAGTTTGGAAATCCAGAATATTATCCATGTGTTGACTTCCTTTTTTGGTGGGTGCTTGTTCTGAAGTCTCTGAAGGACTGAGATCCCTACACATGTGTCAGCCCACAGGATGTATGCACAATGTTTATGTTCTAAGCTTCAGGAATAAAAGTTTGTAGCAAAAATCTAGTCCTTTCTTAAGAGACAGTGCTACTGACAGACCCTTTATTATTAGCATACAGTTTATTATTAGCATTATTATTGGCATACTATTATTGAGTTTGTTATTTTATTATTAAGTTTTTATTATGTTTATTATATTAGTTCATTATTAACATACAGTTTCTGTCAAAAAGATTACAATGCCATTAAAATCAGATAAACTATAGGACATTTTTACAATCACCCAGGGTCAGTATATTTTGTCCCTGAATGCTGAGTAAGAAAGTTTTGGAGGTTTTAGAAAGTGTATGTATATTACAGAAACATAACTATGGCATTTGACAGTCCTAGAGACAGATACAGTAAATTAGAGAATAACTCAGGTCTCAAGCTCTTCGCCTAAAATTAAAAATTATTTGAGCAATAGAAAGAACAGTTTTGATGCCGTGTAAAATTCTAAAAAATCGTAATTCAATTTCTACCAAAATTATGAAAGAAACATTTCTGCCCCAGCAATTCATTTTGTGACAACTTTAAATACTGATTTTTACATATGAAATACAAAACTTGCCCAGAAAATTACAGTTTTATTCTCTATAGACTGGGAAAATCTGTTTTATTCACAGATAAAGTAAAACATTTTGATTAAAATTTCCTAACAAAGAAAATTACGTATAATACAGGAATAAAAATACAAACTTATAAATGTTGGAAAACATGTCTGTAGTCTTCAATATCATAATTTTATAAGGTATATAGAAATTAGCAACAAACATGGTAGTACTCTATAATACAGTGTTTTCTGAGGGATAGTAAGCCAGCCTCAATATGTTGGCACTTCAATATCAAAATAACAATGAGATTTCTTTGTATTACTTCCCATTACCATAAGCATGTAAGTTATAAAATACAGGCATTCAAACAATAATCCTCGGCTTTTTAAAAAATGAAATGAATACAAAAAGTAATAACATTTGCCAGAAGAAGATACCAGAGCATAAGAAATTAAGAAATTCTATTTTTTACTTATACATGTTTAATATTAACTCCAAGACACATGTTCCCATCTGCCCTTCCCAGATGCTGTTATAATCAAAAGTACAGGTGTGTGTGGGAATAAACCCCCGTATTTACCTTCCATACTACTTTTTGTTGGTTTTGTTGCATTTGTCAGAAATTTCCATCTCTCCTCACTCTCCCCAAATCAAATTTAATTCACTTGAGCTGTGGTGGAACAGAAACTAGGCCATAAAATTGCCATCTCCAAGACTCTTCTATGGTAAAGTAAAGAGCCAAGTTTTGTCTAAGCAGGTGTGAGCTCAGATAAACCAAACACCACTCACAGAAATGAGAGTTTTGTTGTGGTCCTTGCTGGACCATAACTTTTCTGGGCAACTCATTTTGCCTCTTAATATACCATGATTTTGTTTGGAGGAACATCACAGAGAATCTAAAGAAAGGCAAATTTATTCTACCTTTTAAAAGACCACATGGACAGTAAGTATTTTGAAATATCAATAGAGCATATATAAGACTTTTAAAGCATTGCTAAACTGCTACACCTGAATGCTTTAGTGGAACTACCTCTTAGATGCAGAAACCAGGCATATCCACTTTCATTTAAAGTAATTTTTTTTTTTGTTTGGGTTATGCAATTTAAGTGTAACCCAATTAAATGACCATATATGTTACCTAATCACACAACTTTGCCAAGTATTTCTATTAGTTTTTAACTATAATATGCAAAAATAACCCAGCAAGATAAGACTTTCTGAGTACTCCAACAATAGACAGGCAAATGTATTTAATATTAATAGCAATCATTAGACTCAATCAGCTACTATTACATAATATTTTGGCTTTCTCCTTCCTCAGAAAGAAGGAGCTATCTGCTTCCCATGGCATCCAGCTCTGCACAATTATCTGCATTCTGCTAGTGAAATTTTTGCATCATGGATAGCAGAGCCAAACAGTATACAATTCAAAAGCCATTCCTGCAAAACCTCATTTGCCCAACAGTTGTTCCAAGTATGATTATTGTTAATATCTAAATAAAAGGAATATTGAAACCTATAATCCAAATGCCTTCTCTTAATTTCAAGCAGACTTCATTCAGATCCATAACTCTTAACACAATTTACAGCTGATATCTCTAAGCAATTGAGGATCACAGTATCAACATGATCAAACCCCCAAAATTACATCTTTCCTTTTCATTTAACCAAATATTAGCAATTTGCTGGATTGAGAGCCCCCTGTCCTGAGAGAAGAAAGAAAGCAACTTTAATCCAAAAGAGTCTAATAGCCAACAGATTACATTAAATGACCTATTATAGGTCATGCTAAACAATTTCCAAAAGATGTAGTGAACTTAACCTCATGTACCTTTGCATAATTTACTCATCAAGCCTAAATGCTATTCCAAACTGATTAATTTCACTAATGCTTTTGTGATACATTAATATCTGTATCTCCATCTATTTTAGTTAATTTAAAAAAAATTTCAGACTAGATACTCAGAATCACAAACTTATAAACATCTGAAAATTCATGAATCAAAAATCAAAAGTCAAAAAACTGAATTTTTCTCAAGGAACTAGCTTTTTTCATAAAGAGGAGTACCTGAAAAGTTATATGGATACATATTTTAGAAGAACTTTTTACTGAGCAAGAAGCATGTTTCAGAAATATTTCAAACAACATATTTCAGGTCTTATTACATTTGGACCTCAGTTTCCACATCCATTAACTGAAGGACTCTTTCACTCATAATTAGTTAATATGCTTAAATATTTATAACCCATGGAGTGATCTTTTTACACATCACTTAGGCAGACATTAACAGCCTGATAGTTTGGGCAGCGTATTTTTTAGATGTAAATTACTTGTGAATGGATGAGGCATTTCTCAGCTCTACTCAGTCCATTCCTCAATACTGCTCACTTGAGGGACTGAGTGAAGTGGCAAATTTATTGATATTTATGCTTGTTTGATATTGATACATATTGATACGTATTACTCAAGCTGCAGATTAGCTTCCAGTCAATATGACTGTCAAGATAATGCCCACCTCAAGGATACCAACAGCTATCCCTACAAGTTCTGGTTATTCTAGGGACTTCCATCATATATATTCTCCAATCAACCACATCACCATAACCTGAATTAAACTGAAAACCTCAATTCAATTTTCAATACTGCTTCCCCTTTTTGTAATCTAAAATTTCAAAAATAAAATCATAGCAAATATACACATACATAATGATAACAATACATTTCCCATCATAACCATGCTTATAAACAGTTGGACAGGAATAAGGGATAATCTCAGCAAGAACTGAGTTGCCCTTTAAATGAGAATAATCATCTGGCTACTTCAGTCTAGCAACTGTGCATGCAGTAGGAAGTCTCACTCTCAAATATTATCATGACTCATCTACTTTCCTTTTCTACTACTAATATTCCTTTCTAAGTGCTTCATTGCTAAACCCTGCACAAGCTACAATGCTGCATTAAATTCCCCTTTCAAAATCTGTACATTTTAAACTGCATTGCCCATCTGTATCCATGAAGTTACACCGTATAATCACCGTGGTTACAAGGTTCCTTAACACAAACAGCAGACTTCACTGCCTTTCAATATGCTAACATTTGAAATAGCGTGCAAAATGGTAAGACTATAAATAGAAAAGGCACAGATGATTGCAGCCTGGAAGTCCTAAAACTCTCTGGAAATAGAAGAGTTAATCGACACAGGCAGTTCAGAAAGCGTGCAGTGAAATACAGGACTGTACTGCAGATGTGTGGAGCATACAGAAGGTGTGGCCCGTGCTTTCTGCATGCATATTTAAATACCTAAAATTATATGGCCTTAAGGAAATCATGAAAGAAAAACCTCCTGGAGAGGAAGAATTACACAGCAAAACGAGGCCTAACACATTTCTTTCAAAGATAACGGAGAAGAAGAGAAGGAAAAGACTGGGTTACTCACGATTCTTTTCACCTCTCCACCTTGACCCCGCTTTTATCCTAGGTGCGATGTCCGCAGCAGCAGTTATCCCTACCAGCCCAAGCAGCATCAGCACTGACAGCACAGCCATGCCAGGTAACAAAAACAACAACAACAAAAAAATCACCTCTACCTGGAGTACCAGTAAAGGTGAATTAGAAGACTTTCCTTAGGAATGAATGACTGGAGCTAACAGCATTTACTCAGCAGAGGCAGAGGGAGAAGTAGATTATTATTATTCCTCCTCTAAATGTCTCTTAAAATTGTATTTCCATTATAGTATTTATTTCCTTTATCTGTGAAAACAGAACAGTCGTAAAGGCTTTTCCCTAACCAGGAGCCTCTGGCACTCCAGCGCTGGATGAGAAGCAGTGGCAGCTTTCTCTGGTCCCTCAGAAGCCACCAGCTCCTCACCTGCCTCTGCCACCTCTCAGCCCTTCCCAGTGTTTATCAACATTCCCCACAGCACCCTAGCAGGGGACACAGCAGGGCTGAAACTGGAGGAGTTTTTTTTTCTCCTTTCACTTGCGTATTTCACTGCAGTTTTACAGAGCTGATGGCACCGAACATTTCAATGTTAACACTCAAAACTCATAACATTTATCAATGGGTGTAAAAACACAGTTTGCAAAGCTTCCTACCCACAAAGGGGGGGCAAGGGAAGGGAGGGAAAAGTAACATGTCTAGGATGAGAAGGAAAGGCTGAAAAAATAAACTTTTTTTTTTTTTTTTTTTTTTTCCCGATCTGTTCATTAACTCTGTCTCTTATTCAGCATATATAAATGATACAAACAATACTATCTCTGGCCCAAGTTTATGTCAGCAGACCCTGAATGAATGAACAGTTTACTGACAGTAAGAGAAGCTCTGAGAATTTATGTGTATAATCTGTGTTACCTAACAAACCCTCACCTTCCAGCCCAGCATCCCCTGGACAACCTGTACCTCCTTCCCTTCAAGCAGCCCCCAGTGCTTGCAGCAGTAACAGCAGCCCTGCTTAACCCTCTATCTGTCAGTGCCAGGGAGCTAGATCAGAAACTTCCCTGTGGCAATCAAAACAGCCTCAAGGAAGAGCTGTAACGAAAATTACCTGCTAACCCCTTCACCATAGTCATGAAATCATTGCACATGACTTGTGGAGGCTGAGGAAAGCAATATCCTCAGAGCTGAAAATCACTGTAGTAAGACCAGAGTGCTTTTCACTGGTGGTGACAGAGGACTTCAGGCTGGACAAAGCCTACATTTATATTCAAGAAATTAGAAAACAGCTAGTTATTTACCATCAGCAGCAGCAGCCTCAGGAATACTTACAAATATAAGTTATGCAATGGTAAAATATATTTTCTTAATAGAACATTAATAAATTAGTATTCTACAAGCAACAAATCTTCTGCCTCACCCATTGCATTTTGGCAGGTCTGTAGATGCTGTAACTTAGATGCAGAACTCAGATTTTTGAATAAAGTACCAGAATAAGTTTCTAAATACAATTTCAATTACAAAGAAAGGAGAGACAAAGCAAGCTATTTTAGTTTTAGTATGCATCAATGTAATAATGCATCAATCAAAGTAATGCATCAATTTACAGTGTTTGCAGCTACTGATCTTTAGGAAACTGGAGCTGAAAATGATGAGTGCTAATGAAATACTCCACAGTGACCAGTTGAAGTGTGATAATCTGAAGCCATTCATCTCTAGACGTTCTCATGTTAGCAATTATAGTTTTTCAAAGGAGACCAGGAGCGATTTTTTACCTAAAGTTGTCAGACTTCAGATGACAGCAGTGATACTGTATCTAGAAGTTTTCCATGACTATTAAAGTAGTTATCCGTGAGTCCTTTAAAAGGAACATTTCTGTTTATTCATTTTGAGCAGTTGGAGACATTCAGGGACACTGGAAGGGAGATGTGCTCTTATTTTAATTTGGGCTAACTACATTTGGTACAAAAAGAAAGGCATTTTCAGCAGAGGGTATAAAAAAGCCGTGATCTGCCAAATCCCTCGCATGTTACACATTACAAGCCGTCTGCGGTTTCAGTCTGACCCCAGCAGCCCCCGCACGGCTGTTCCTCCCCCCCTCCCCTTCCTGCACAGCTGACTGGGAGGGGGTGTTTTCTGCATAGGGATCCATCACTGTGTCTGGGTAGGGAGAGACTCACTGCCTCCTTGTCTCAGTGGAAGTTCCTGACAAAGAGATTTGGTTTCTTTGCCGTGGTTTTGTTCCGCAGGAGTCACATGCATGGGCTAAAGAACAATGGAGCATCAGTCCCATGCCTGCCATCAGGCTTTTGCCTCTCAGCAAAAATAATTCCTATGGTAACATACAGCATTAAAAGAAATAGTTGAGTATTTCAGATCGCTTTTGGGGGGATTTTTTTAGCACATTTTAACTGCACATTCTTTAGCATCCGAACTCATGCCAGGGAAGCCTGCCAGCACCCGGTCTCTTCAAGATGACTCATCATGTTGCTGGTTATGTAAGGTACCTGAAAGTACCAAAGTGTTCACTGCACCAAAATACTGCACAGGAAAAAAACCCTCAGTTAATATGAGTGACCCTTTAGGGGCACATTAGCAGTACTGTGGAATGGTTCATCTACGATGAATGCAGAAAATTGCCTTTTCAAAGGAGAGCTGCAGTTTTGAGCAGCAAAACCAAAAGGCTTTGTGATCTTGCAGTTGGCAGTGTACTGTCTGAAGAGCAGAAGATAAGGATTTTCAAAGAAAAAACCAAATAAAATAAAGGAACACATGAAATTCCAGAATGAGCTACACAGAACGAATCTCAGCCAAAAACTTGAACAACTCCCTCATAGAAGAAACTGTAGCTGTGCAGCTACTGCTTGTTATCTTTTATTTGCCCCCAGGTCCAAATCTCACTGAGCTTTGTGCTGTGCAAAATTAAAATGATGCATCAGATGGGTGTTTCAGCAGGTGTCTGCTCATCTCTCAAGCTACACAGTTTTGTCTTGTTCTCAGACTAACACAGCCTCTATGGAAAGTTTCAGAACCAAAGGCCAGACAGCTTTTTATCGTACAAGACTAGTGGAATGGTACCTTTATGGACGTTTTTGCACAGGTTGCATCATCCATTTATCCTGTCAGAGAAGGACTTGTTGCCTTCAGAAAAGCTGCCCTGTATTCTGATGGATGTGAAGGGATGTTCAAAGCAGAATCACATAAGTGACCATTTTCCTCTTCATTTCATACAGGAAAAACTTATCACCCAAAAAACCCTTTTCTATCACCTTGTCTAACAGAGTGCATCATGCACAGTTTTGCTGGTTAGCAGGATAGTGGATAATTGCTGCCACAGAAGCACTGCCAGCCTGCTGCCTTCCCTACTGGAGTAACAGCAAGTAAAACAGAAGTGATTAAGCATTCAGAGGTGTGAAGCCTAGTAAAAGGTGGCCTCCTTCTATGTGAGTCAGTGTTTTATAGCTAAATTAACTAGTTTCAGTTTCTGCTGTACAATTTCTGCTCATTGGAGTTCCCTAGCAATTTGAAAGCTTACTCAAAAGCAATGCAATTAATTCTGGAGTTATTCATGTGGACAGCTTTTTAAGAGATGCAGTAGACTACTTGAAGTTGCTACGCCAAGGCTGGATGACTTTCCTTGTTAAGTCCTTAAATTAAGGACTTAAAGATAAAAATGCAAAAATTAATTTATGGTCTGTGTTATGCTAGTTCTCTCTAACTTTAACACAGGTCATTCTTTCAGATCTTCAGACATATTTAATTTCTTTTCTTCTCAGCTTTCATTATGCCCTAGCCTTTCAAATTTTGTTTTAGCATGTCACAGATAAAAGTCACTAGCAATTTACTGCACAGTTCTTTCCTTGGATCAGATATCTTTCATAGAGCTTTTATCCATAAAGAGTCAATTTTTTTCTAAAGTTGTCTCTCTCTCTCTTCATTAGAGACTTCACCTTTACCTTCATCTAAAGGGTGGCAGAGCTCTCTGCAGCATCCTGGCACAGCCTTCCAGGACAGGTTTGAAGCAACTTTCCTCTCTTCTGCACACATATAGTTCATTCACCAAGACACAATGAAAGCTACAGCCTCTCACTGGAAGCCTGCAAGGCTGTGAGGTCAGCCCTTTTGTGCACAGGAGTCCTGCTCCACTGTCCTCATAGCCAAAGCTACTTCCTTACACAGAGAGCTGTCACCTCTTCTGAAAAACCCATCACCAATTGTGTTGGAAACTGATGATCTGGGAAAGCTTTTTTTTTTTTGCTTTTTTCCCTCCCCCCCCCCCCAGGGGGGTCACAAGCTGCATTAGTGCTGAGAGAAGACTGATAAGGAAGGGCCTGGCCACTGAAGCATAGGCTGATGAGTTATCCTCTCCTGACAGTCACACTAAGGGTAGGTCAGCTCTTAAATAAGGGCATCCACTGGTCTCTCCCTGTCTTATCATGGAGGGTAATAAGCTGCTCTTTAGGGCCCTTGATTTTTAGGCATCTTTATCAAGTCTGTACAACAAAGCAGGTCTCTGTTTCTGAGGAACCAACCCCTACCACACACAGTTACATTGCCTTTGATGCATTTCTGCAAGTCTCCCATTTTAGAAGAAAGAATAAATCTAGTGACTACCAGAGGGCCTGTAAGGCAGCCACACAGATGTTATGGCGTGACGGGACAACAATTGCAAAGAATTAATTAAAGCCAAAAATTACCCAAGTTTTATTTTTTCAGCCCCTATGACTCTAACAACCCTGGGGAGATCAGCCCAGGCACAGCAATGTTTGGCATGAAAACAGTGCAGTTCCATGAAGTGAAGGGCAGGCTCACATCATTCACTACTGTGTGTGGGGACCAGACCTACACGTCATTTTAGCCCTGTAAGCTTGGGGAAATGGTAAAGTTCACAGATCTGCATGGTAGGTACTTTGGCTTTTGTTGTTTTGGGTTTTTTTTTGTTTTGTTTTGCTTGTAAGATAGAACTATTACATACAATAGCCAAATACAGGATTCTGAAACTTTCTGTGGCTCATGGAGACTACAAAACATGCCTTACCGCCTTTTTTTTTTTTTTTTTTTTTTTTTTTTTTTAATCACTCAGATTCATAAAATTAAAGAAATGTGCAAAAATTATCGTCCTACTAACACACCCTCTACTTTTTCTGTTTATTTATTGAACACCAAGAATGCACTTGATAAATTGACATTACCTCTCCCCTAAAGACTTTATGGTCTAGCACAACTACGTCTTAAAATTTTTCACTTCCATGAGGGCACACAGAATTTCTTAATTTCCTCAGTTTGATCACTTCAATGCTCAACCATAACATTTTGATAGCTTTTAGGCTCTCAGTGGTAGAGGAAAACAAGTGTATTCTGTATAAATGGATACATATATACAAATATTTAAGTGCATGTATGTATATCTATCTATGTGCACATGATCCTGCTAGTAAACTCACAAACACATAAACAGAGCAAGAGTTGCACAATTGAAAAATCAGTTTTGATAATATTATTTAATATTAATTGAAGTAACATTTGAGTAAGCTAAACTTGGTTTATGTCAACCAGACTTACATATATACTGATTTATTTTATATAATGAACATGGAATAGAGTTCCTTTCACCAAAAAGTTTACAAGATAATATGTTTTTTTTGAGGTGAAAATAATTTCTCTTACCCACATGCCTTATTAATTTACCATATATTCTCATGTCCTCAAGGTAACACAGACTTTTTAATTTTATTTTCTTAGTGGAAGGGTCTGAGACAATCAGCTATGAAGAAGACTTCAGAACACATACAGAGATCAAAGAATATTACCAGACATATTTTTTCCATTTGGCTGCAGAAGAGCAGGCATTAGAAAACGTCTGTAAAGCTGAGTCAGCAACTACTGTATCTTTTACAAGAAACCCCACATTGCTGGCCTAACTAGTATGAGAAAAGCATTAATTATAACTGTATTTTTCTTATCTCATAACACAACTTTTTATCTTTGGTTGCAACAGACATTTTAAACCCATCATAAAGTAACGGGGGGAGAAACTGATCCATAAACATGCAATAGAGAAGAGGCTTTTTTGTTGTTATGAGTGCAAAGTAAGTTACTATGCAGTATCTCCAAATTTGCACTCAATCAAAAAAAAATTATTTAGCCTTCCTAAGCAACCTAGCTATCTGAGGCATTTTAATTGGCTCAAATCTACATGAGAAAACGTCTCTTAAGAGTTATAATTTGACCTAGAGGTGGATAACACATCCTTCATACCATGTTATTGCAGGGAAATTTATGCCCTTACAGTTACTATTATAAAAAAAAAAAAAAAAATGTAACCAAATGGCTAAAGACTAGATCAGGGCACTCCCACTCCAGACGAGCCATGGTATCTGAATGATGCTGATGCATCTGCAGGATTTCATGTTCCTTTCTGCACTTTCTCTTTCCATAGCTACAAACAGCTTCTACACAATACAAAATAACTTCCTTAACAGCAAAAAGTACCAGCAGAATCTTAATACTGCATTAGTAAAGGAAGCACGACTTTCACAACAGCATCACATCTCAATATCCCTTTTTAGCTCTGGCATCAAATCAGCAAAAAACAGTACATCTCAAGAGCTCTCAGGACTCTTACAGTATAGCACTTCAGACTTTTAAAGGCACTCTGCCTCTTACTGTTTTGACCCCAAACCAGCAGCCTTCTTATGATGTTTATTTAGGGCTTCTATATATGACTCTACAACTACGAGATCCACACAGTTCTATGGGAGCTGCTATTTCAGCATAGCTGGTGTTTTAGGATAGCGTTCATGAGAAACTGCATGAGAGTACTGCAAGAATGCTTCCCAGATAATGTAGGTAGTAAAATTTTATAAGATGATGTTGATGCTTTCAACACCAAATTTCTGGATTCAACTTGTCTCAAACATATTTAATGCACGCAAGTCATTTATCATTATCTGCTCTAACAAACGGGTAATCTTGATCCTATTAATTCAAGCATCTGTAGGAGTTTTACTGGCTGGTGGAGAATTTATAAGAATATGTTCAGGCAAAAATAAACACAAGAAAACTAAAATGAGTACTGTTTTATGTAAAAATATGCTATCCTACTCAGCTCTCAAAATAACCTGCTAAGCTGTGGTTGGCCTACTGCTTTTAAGTAAATAAATAAACAGTAAAAAAAATTAAGCTAATATGTCAGGCCTCGGTTGCATTTTAATATGTATTTTTCTTGCCCACTTAAAATATAATGTTAGGGGGCTTCAAGAAAACATTCATAGAAGATCTGGACTTATTATAATTGCAAGTTGAAAGACAAAGCTTGCTCCGTTTTCATCTCCTTTATTTCTTATTGTTTTAAATTTTCTTCCCTTTTAGCTAATGAGTCTTTACTGAAATCTTATTTTCCTGTCTGTGTAGCTTTGACTTCTTCATTCTCTCTCTCAGTGAACTACTGACTTTTTTTTCCAGTACACCCTCTATTTATCCTTCCTTTTCTGTATCTCCTGTTATCCAACTCTTGGTCAGTGCTGAAGTACTACATGGAAGAGATGCAAGGGAAAGGAAGCTGGGCTGAAGTGAGAACTGTGCCAATGTGAATGAATGACAGATGATGAGAAACAAAGGAGAGGGTGGCGTTATCTCAGTAGCTGATTTTGAGTAGATGACGAGATAAAAATGCCATACACCTTGTATGCTGGCTCTGTTGTGCATTTTGTGCATCAGTGACCTCATCAATGTTTATAAATATGTAAGGGGTGAGTGCCAGGAGGACAGAGTCAAGCTTTTCTCTGGGGTGGCTAACAACAGGACAAGGGGCTATGGTTATAAACTGGAGCATAGGTGGTTACGTATAAATATTAGGAATAATTTTTTCACTGTGAGGGTGACAGAGCACTGGCACAGGCTGCCCAGGGAGGGTGTGGAGTCTCCTTCCCTGGAGACATTCAAAGCCCACTTGGACGTGTTCCTGTGTGACCATCTGTAGGTGACCCTGCTCTGGCAGGGGGGTTGGACTAAATGACCTTTCAAGGTCTCTTCTAACCCCTAACTTTCTATGATTTTAGCTCCAAAAGCTAGAAACTGGAGCCAGCCTACCAAGTATATAAAGCCCCATTAAATTTATCCCAGAAGATGAAAATATTCACAGCAGTCATTCTGTGCATTTAAGTACATGAGCTTACAGAATGGGGTATTTTCTAATGAGGAACACACTCACCTAATTTTTCCTGGGGTGGATAGCATGAGAATCACAAGGAATTATTTTGGCAGATGGGCAGGGAAGATGAACTTCGATGAAATGTGTACCTGCAGGTATAAGAGTCTGGATGCACTTTTTCTGCATCTGCCAACACTATTGGAACCTAAATTGCAATACAGTGAAAGTTTTACACTATATCCAAACAGAGGAGGACATTTTCTCTGCAGTTCTTCCATAGTGATCAGAACAAGAATGAAGGTCAGTGTCTCACAGCCTAATAAAAGAAAATCCCAGACGGATGAGTAATAGGCAATTGCACTGGTGTTAATGAATGGATATTTTTAAAAAATATTTTTTCTTTTTCCATTTTAGCTGGGAAAACTGAATTCTTTAATGTTGAATTTTGTTATGAGGACGCTAAGTAACTTATAATCATTTTAGCAATTAAATGGCTTGTGTCCCAAATGGTGCAAATAATTCACTGACTGTAGCAGAACTACAGCAAACTGTGAGGATCTGGCCTCCTCTGCTTTGATCAACATTTTCAAAGCCTATTTGAGAAAGATGGATGCCCATTCCTATTAAGAGAACAATGGGAACTGGGTTTCTGTGTATCCAGAGAGAAGGCAGTAATACAATTATCAGCAGTCAATGGAAGTTACTGGTCTGACTTCTATTTGTGCCTTTGAAAATCTCCCCAGTGAGATTCTTTGGGTGAATTAGAGCAATGGGGTAATATCATAAATTGGAACAGAATCAATAAACTAAATGAAAACATTTACCTTAAACTATAATTTAAACTCTGAGCTGATGGAATTAAAAATGTCATATTCTTAATAGACATATGGAAATAAAGAAGCTGCACCACTAACTGATAGTCTCACAAAGAGCACGGAGCTAAAATTACTATCTGAAATCTCAAGCCAACTCTATATTTAAGTGAAATATGATATAAATATGTTTTTCTGAGGGTTGGGATATACAGATACTCAGAAGATAGGCCAATGTGCCTGGCTTTTGTTTATATATCAAACTAAAAAGTACTTTCTTAGCTGATTCAGGGAAGTATTTCACTTTAAGCTTCATGTTGTACTACCATATACAGATGTGGTCATGGACATCAGCCCGATGAAAAAAAAGTATGTGACTTTAATGAGTTCCACACTTTTTAATCTAGAAGATCAGTATAGTATACTGTAGTTTAGAATTATACAATAATAACTAAGACACAGTAAAATAAACATACCTAAGTATATAAGCTACTTGAAACTAATAACTGCAATAATAAAATCAATACTTTTCTCACAGTATTTAGAAATTGCTACTAACATAAACCCTGACTTGATTAATGCACAGAAGCTTTTATCATCTGTTAGAGGAAATGCCACCATAAGGTTTGCTTTAGATTTGGGTTCCTGTTATCATTTTTATCTATCATCAAGAGAAGCACTACTTGGGGAAATCATAGAAAATATGACCGTCACTCCAAGTGACTATTTTGAAGATTATCAAATCACACTTTGCAAACATTTAATACTGACCATGTTACTTAGAAAAAAAGAAGCAGCCATAACATGTAAATGCACCTTTCATTTATTGGTAGAGTTTGTTATGCGAATAAAAAAGAAAATGTACATTTAAGTGAATGATGTGGTTTTAACAAAGACAGTGTTGCTGTAATAATAAAATTCTCCTTGCTAAAACCAGGATGAAACATGGCTAAATTATGCTATGAAAAAGATGAATTTTTGAGAGGCGGAGCTATATAGTAATGTCATTTGCCAGCAGCCTTTTTTTTTACAGCTCAGATAGATATGCTATGTGTAATACAAAATCAAGTAATAATCATAAAAATATAATGAAAACTCTCAAGTTTAGTGAGGGAAGATGAGACAGTAATTATCATAATTTCTCAGAAGTTGGGAATGATCAGTACCACCTTTTGGAGTTATCAGTATAAATCCCTGTGTATGGACATGAATGCAGCCAAAATGACGTAAAATGCTTTCAGTTCCTGCAGGTATTGTTTATGATGGAAAAACCTCGGGGTTTTTTAAATTTTTTTTTCCTGATTGTTTGATTTTCCATGTTAGGCAAGTTAACACATTTGCTTCTCACTTACACATGAGCCTGTTGTCTGATACATTTCACAGATTTCTGCTCTGTTGACAGCTATTCTAGGTACATTCAGAACTATTTTAAAGATGAAAGCTGTTAACATGAATTTCTCAGACAGGCCAGTTAAGATAATATTTGCAAATTTATGAGTGTCTGCAAAACCAAAAAAAATTAAAATGATATAAAAGCACTCTATTTTTTTTGTATTTTAATCAGATCTTAAAAATATTAGCAGTCACAGAAATACTGATATACCGCTAGCTAAAAGACAAAATTTTAAAGTCTAAAAATTGCATTACTATTAAGGACAAGCATAAAACCAATGTATATGTGCATATTTTGCACTGTAACATGGAAAGTTTATGAAAGGAGTGAAAATTAACCGCTGGAACTTACTGATTTTGCATCTAGTGTATTTTTTCTGTAGAGTTCATATGGAAACCATAGCCTGTAAAAATGAAGCCTGTAGAAACATGCAATATGCATGTTTCCTTTCTGTCCAGGGAAGTAGTGGATTCTCCATCCCTGGAGATATTTAAAAAGGGACTGGATGTAGCACTCAGTGCCATGGTCTGGTAACTGCAGCAGTAGTGGATCAAGGGTTGGACTTGATGATCTCTGAGGTCCCTTCCAACCCAGCCAATTCTACGATTCTATGAATATGACAACCTGCCTGTGTCTTGCAAAGAATGTGCTTCAGTCTTCTCAAACTGAAGGCTTGTCTTTAGGAAAAATAAAGACCAAGAGTGCCACGGAAGAGGTGAGTAAGTGCAAAGTGTGAGTGTCAGCCCTTGGGAAGGGCATGCACCTACAGAGGCTCCAGGCTGACAGGGTGGCAGCAGGTGCTGTGATGGGAGCTCATGCTGGAAAAAGCCTGAATGTGCTTTTTTGTGAGGCCCTGGAACTAAGAGATGGTGTTCTCGAGTGTCCCCCACTTTGTATTTCTTTCACTTCACTGCAGTTTGCTGCAATTTAGCTCAAAATGTCTTAATCCAAACCTGGACGGTTGGGTCAAAACTATTTTTTTTAATTTTAGACACTCAGTGTACTCTGTATAAGTAACTCTCTCAGACTTGCTGTACAGAATACCTTTAACACTGACCAAGGCTTTGGAGTGAACCTCTGCCTCTAAAGGTGTTTTTTCTCCCATCATTTTTCAAGACCTGTTGATATTTTTTTGCTGTGCACTGCAATATTATTAATTAATTAAAGTTTAAAACAAATACACCAAAACAGTCAAAGAGAAGCCACAGTCAAGTCTTATGTAGACACACACCACAGAAATCAGAGGTTCACAAACCTCAGGGAAGATTTTGATACCACATAAGTCCCAAAGATACCTCAAAAAAAGGAAACAGGGAAGAGAGAATCCTGTAAGAACATCACAGAGCTCTTGCTTTTGCTTTCATTCCCTCATCTTCTTTCTCATTTTCTCCTCATCCTCTCTGTCCCCTAAAAGCTTCTTCACAAAACATAGATGTACCTCGTCAGCTTGGAAAAGTCACATAAAATAAATTTCAGTTATGCCAATCCATTTAAAAAAAATAATTTATTCCTTTATCATAAAGTTTGTTTATCAGACTGAACATGTAGAGAATCTTCTTTAGAGCAAAGGTTGGCCTCACTTGAATTGATAAACATGTTCCCTTCATTCTAACTCATCAGGGATTCATTAATAGTTTTTTTCTTTTCCTCTCCTACTTTGATAGATGCAATGCAGTTCTCTCTTTGGAGCAGTTTAAGTCTTTTTCATGGATATAAATCCCCTTACACACACACATATATATACAAATATAGAAGTACCCAATATTAATTAGGATATGTATTTACTATATGTTGATAGGAAATAAACAGATGGAGAATAAAACGAAGAAAATGCCTAACATCTTTTTTTTGTAACTTCTCCTCTAACTAGCTAGGACATTTCGTAGCAAGCACTGTAAAGCCACCTGTGGATCCATTACAATTTATCTGTAATTTAGCCTATTAGCCTTAACACTACATGACAGAATGCTCTTCTTGCAACATATGTTGGCAGTTTCACTCCGTGAGGTCCATTTACTGAATCTCAAGTGTTAGCACACAGCCAAACTGTGCAGTGTATACAGAGAAATCCCTAGAGTAACTTATATTTGTAATCTGCACTGCTGCTTGATTTGTTTTGAATTAGATGTCTTTTAAATTCATGATTCTGAGATGTGTGTAATTGCTTCATAGATTACCATGCTTATTTTGCTCATTATGTAATGCAATGTAGACCAGAAATTAGGAATTGTAACTTGCAATGTCAAAGTTTAAAAAACGATATATATAAAAAAAAAAACCAAAAACAAGCCAGGAGAAGAAAACCCAAGCAAACAAACACCTGAAAGGAGAAATATGCAGAAGAAACTAAATCTGTATGGAAATAAGCAGGCGTCATAAACAAAGGACGACTGCCTTAGTACTAACAGTAATAAAATTATTAAATTTGCAGGTACACGGGAATGTCAGACCTTTATTTCATTAACAACTCAAGCTTATCATATTGGCTTTTTGAAGTTAATGCCAAAGAAAATCTGGAAGCACTTTTGAAAAGCAACCACTTTTGAAACCAGTTTTCTAAAACACCTTTTTATGATTTGTTTAATAAACTTAAGACTGTGGATATCAGTGTATCAACTTAAAGCAAAATATTAGTAACTACTGCACCATTATATTGCCAAATTAATTTTAAACAACAGAAATATAACATGAAGAAAAAACAATTTTCATTGTTAAAATGGAAAAAACCCCCAATCCAACAGTATTTGTACTCAGTGTATAGCCAGCTGAAATGAAAGCCAGAACAAGTGACTGTATATATTTGTTATGGGTTCCTGGACACTTTGAACCAGCCATGAATGATGTGCTTAAAACAGTAGAAGAATATGAAGATGGACTAACAAAGATCATTACTTAACATGAAACATTTTTTCATGCTCCAATACTGAGATGTGAAAGGCTTAGGACATTCTTTCTAAATCCTTTGCTACCAAATACAGACTTGGTGCTCTTGCTTCAAATTCCAAAAGTGACGATTCACCAGGCCTATAAATATCCTTTTGATATATGGGGCCATTTTTTTCTTGTGCAACACTGAAGAAGTGCTTAATCGGTATTTGCAAAGTATTGATTTGAACATGTGGATAAAAATTGTTCTGGGATGGAAGCATGAGCTTTTGAACTTGAACCACCATATGCTGGTGGATAAACAGTTGGCTTTGAATTAACTTGTGAAGTTCTGCATCAGCATTTTATAATTGTAGCACATATTTCATTTTTATTGGCAAACCACAACTCATTAGAATAAAAGTCTAATTTATACTTAGCCAAATGGTACAATTTGTCAAATAGGACAACATATGTACTTGGAAATAATCAGTAATTTCAGATTTTTTACTCATTCTTGAAAGGGAAAGGCAATTAAAAAAAATTTGCTAGAGTGCATACGAATAGCTCAAGCAGCCAAATCTTCTATCCTGTGCTTCTATGCCATCAGATGGTTCCTTCAAAACCACACTGCAAGTTTTTACTATTGAAATAGCACTCCATGCAAGACTGCTGCTTCCTGCAGTAAAACATCAAGATTTTCTTTTATTCTTTGAATGCTAAAAATTTCTCCAGCTGCCCATGAAAAAGTTGCACAAGAACATGCTCTTTCTTTGAACACAGAGAAGTGAAGAGAACTGAAGACAAGAATAATATAAGGCAGAATTTGAAAAGTAAAATGCTAAGTTATAATGAAGAATGAAGAAAATGTGTAATGTTATAAATCAAAATTTAAATCAAAAAGGAAAAGGGAAAAAATGCTACATAAGATATTTTTATCTAATCTAATCTAATAATATAACATGACACTTTAATATATATAAAATAACAAATTATATAATGAAACATATTTCTGTTCAAAATGTTGTCAGGCACTTTTCTGGGAGATCTGAAGTCAATAAACTATTCCAAATAGTCTTTGGCAAAAACAGATAGGAAATATGTGGCCTGAGAGCAGAGAACCTTGAAATATAGTATGACAATGATCTTCTAAACAAAGTTCCTCATGCTAAACAGTGATCTCCACTCCAGTGAGATCAGTTGCAGTGTGCTTGCTGCTCCTGGCCAAACAGTAATTTGCAAAACAGTTAAAAAACAGAAAAGCTAAAATCACACGTGTTTTTTTCCTCTTCAGGGGTGAAGAATGTGAAAATTCATCCCCTCAAAACCTGCTTAATTTTGTGCATTTAATTTGCCTGAAATCCATAATGTAAAATTTATGGTTTAGAATTCTTTTTACAGGAATTGCTTCAAATAAAATTGTTAGATATTCTGTGCCACAACCTGTTTCTGAAATAGTCTACGTGGCCAAAATTATAAGAGATGATAACTGAGCACAATATAAAAATTAAGTAATTTACAGTAATCTATCTAATGCTTGTAGCTTTGTTTACAAGTAGACTTTTAAAAGCATCATTATTTACTCAAAACTATAACATAATTGCTTTGTCATGTGTTTTAAGAGATAAAGTAGAATCCATAGGAATGCCTTCTACTCATTTGACAGGAGTGGAACTACTACTAAATTTACTACAGCCTTTAAATATCTATATTGTTTATTGTACAAAATGAAAGTCCAAAAGTATCAACATAAGTCTAGCAAAGGTTTTCATCACTGACACCTTTTTTCTCAGGAGTGTGCATGTTGGGAAAATAAGATACAGTTTTAAAAATACAATTGTCAGGCCTATTTCACTAGTTCATTCATCTGATATTTTCTATATCCATCTATAATTAAGGAAAACTTAATATTGAAGTTATTAACAATAACACATCTAATCCCTTTAGCTTTGTTTACCAAGTAAGTTTTAAAAACTATATGATTTACTCAAGCTTCAGTCTGATTTGCTAAACTACTTTTTCCAAACTATTTTTTCCAGCAGAAACCTCATCCATTTAATAGGAGAGAATGTGTTACAATGTAACTAAAGCAGATAATTAAAGATGTTAATTCTAATTTAGCAAGGTTTACAATGAGCAATATACAAACAAAATATATTTCTCAGACAACAATATTAAATATTGCTTTTGACTTTTAAGTTCTGTTTCATTAAATATTCTAAAATCTAACCCTTATGCATGATGCTACTAAGACCCAAGATTTAAGTGGACTACACACAGCAGAGCAATCAGATACATAAATAAATAAAAAAAACCTTACTAATACTCTGAATTTGTGTTCTGCAGCAAATATTTTTAAAAATTTCTCCAGAAACAAGATGGAGGACAAGTATATACATTTGACTACAGATAGTCCTCAGTGGACTGTAGGTAGATATTTCAGCTAAATAAATACAGCCAGACCTGAAAAAAATCTGAGACATCACAGAACTCCTAATGTATAAATGAATTAGTGTCCATAAAATGAAATCTAAGTCCTGAAAATCTACTATAGGTACAATCATCTCACAGAAAACTTTTTTTGTTGTTTTCATTTTAACCGTCAGAGTACAGAAAATAAAAAGGTAAACATGACAGTACAGTGATGAAAGCATAGTTGATAAAAGAGAGATGATCTTGTTCAAATTACCACATACCATAAATTCAGTCAAGACAAATGAGTTTTTGAATTGATACACCAGAGTAGTCAGGAATGTCAAAACTGTACTTTCTAAGAGTTCATAATGAAATCTAACTAGTGCTGAAATTAATCTTTGTGGTCGCCAGAAATTGCATTACAACATATAGCTCAGACATATTGCAAACTAGTTAATATCTGTCCACAGAAAGCTGAAGTGTCTTTTTCAAGTCATTACTCAGCCTTAGACAAGAAAAAGCCTAAGAATTGCATTTATGGGGGAAGATGGGTTACCACACAGAAGCTTATCAGTTTATCTCCTATGATCTTCATCCATCTCTTCTGCCTGATGCCAAAACTGAAAATTAATCAGACCATAGATGCTCCCAGTTTGCAATCTGATGTATCACTGTAACAGTGTACTGCAAGCAGTCCAGCAGCTGTTTAACTTGCAGGTTATTCAGCTTCATGAGCACAGAAAGATGAGGGTAGCAACTGCTTTGACAAGTGATGTCATGCCTGTTGTTTTAAGTCAAGTCAACAAGGGGGAAACTGTATGGGTTACTCTGTCCAGTCAACATCAGTCAGTCCCTTCCATCAGTTAAATTCAGGTCCTGTCCTGCCATCCTCATACCCAAATATACATTTGGGCTGTGGAGCAGGAATCTCTGAAGGGGGAATGACACTGCCCGAACACCTTAGAGGGTTTTCACATTCCTCCAGACTGGGTACATCAAGCCTGGGAAGAGATAAGCACCAGATATTCCACACTTTAGCATTCAAGTCACTTGCACAGACTTCAGGCCAAAGCACACAAATAACACTACAGCCTGAAAGTTTATGCCTGGCTTCTGAGTCTGCCCTTAGCCATCCTTCAGAAAAAGCCCTTGACATTTAAAATACTTAATGGACATTCTCTCTCTCACTGTTCCCTCTGTCCAACTCTAGAGAAAGGGCAGAAACTCACAGGAATTAAGAATTCAGGTCTTTGCCAGTGAGTTACTCAGTTCCAGCTACATGAAACATCTTGCAAATTCTCCAAGCTTCTCATATGATAAATAGAAATAAATTGAAAATTCTTCTAATGACCACATCTGTATCTTTGTTAAGTTTTGACTGAATTCTGCTGCAGCAATAAGAAACCCAAACTCAACACCATCCTCACACAAGGAGAAAAAAAAGTGCATTTGTAAGCCAGCACAACTATAACACATACACCAGAGAGCTACTGCCTGTCAGCGTAATCTACTAGGAACACAGTTGTTAAGATCCATCTTTCTGGGCATGTGGGAAAAAGAAGTCATTACTGCAGTGTGAAGGGACAATGTTCTTTAAAGTCAGAGGGATGACAACTATTGGCCAGCAAAGAGACTCCTAAAAGTATGACGTGATCAAAAGGACAATCCAAAACAAAGCCAAAGCACAATTGCCTGGTTTACTAACATCACATCCACTGAAGTGAATTTGATCTTAAAAGAATATGGTATTAAGTATGACAGTACCTCCAAATTCTGTGCCTGTAAAATACCTCATTATGAATGTTAAAAATATTATTGTTGTTACTGTGATGTGTACTACTCAAAGGGTAAAGCATGATTAGGAAGACGAGTATGCCTGTGCACACAGTCTTGTACACGTGACACACGATGTATTAAAAATCAAATTCTGCAGCAGCTGACAGGACAGGAAAATGAGAGGGGAAGGAAGAGGGGAAGAGGAGGAAGAGGAATGGGGACGGGAAAAAAAGAAATGAGAAGGAGTCAGGGAAAAGTAGACCCCCAGGCACAGAGCAACAATTTATTCAACCTGCATGTTAGCTGTCAGGGTACTTAAAACTCACTGGAATATGTTCCAGCACTGATAAAAAAAAAGTGTCACATAGAGGTGGAGGAAAAATAGAGAAGTCTGTTGAAATTAGTGGTCAGAATCCATAATCCCCATTCAACAATGCCTTGTAAATGAAAAAAGAACAAGCAGCAGTAAATATTTTAACCTCACCTTCAGCTAACATTTTCTTACTCGGAGATTGTTTGAGAAACTGGTAGAGATACACCCTTGTTTAACATTTGCATCTCACCTGCTGTCTGCAGATGTGTGTAGGTTTCTTCTAATGATTTTTCCCTTCTAATATTCAGCTAATTTTTATTAAACTAGTAGTGTTTATAAGAGTTGTTAAACAAATGTTCTGTTTACTTTATGAATTCCTGGTGTTCATAAAATATTTTAAGGTATTTACTATCCATATATCACCTGTGTCTTCAAATATTTACAATGTCGTTTTTCTCTCATGGATGAATATGTAAAGGGAAACTGAAAAAAAAATCAGGAGAACCACATAAATCCATTCTTTTGGCACAAATCTTCAAAGGAATACATGTTTGCAGAAACATGCATTAAATTTTCATTTTTAGAAACACTTTTTTTTGGGGGGGGGAGGGGGATTATCTAGAGGAGCTTTAGAAAGAAGTCAATACTGGAAAACAAACCTGTTACTTATATATAGCTGCATGCTTGTCCTTTAGAAGGAGACATTACATTGACTTGTTTTTTTTTTTTAATGTTAGTTTACTTTCACTCCTTAGTTTAACACTGAAATATTTGACCACAGTTAATGGTTACCTGTATTGTAAGACAAAAAATTTAAAGCATAAGGAATTGTCATTGGTTTTGATTTGTTTCTTTGTTTGTTTTTTTTTTTTTTTTTCCCCAATAACAAGTAATATATCACAACAGGTGCCTTTTATTTTTCTGGGTGAGCTTGACTCTTACTGGGATTGCAAGGTAATAAATATATTGAATGGACTGGTGGATAGTGTAAAGTAAATGTGTCGAGAAAAGTAATATTTCAGGAAAAACAGAAATGGAGTTGAGGTTTGAATACTGTGGTGGAGATAAAAATATTTGTGGTTAATGAAGAAAATAATTGGAAGGGATAAGTTTTGCAGTCTGCTTTGTCTGTTCTTTTAAAGGGATCATCCACAGGATGACAGCTTAAAAGGGATCTTAGTGGCTGACAAAGCCCTCAGCATTACACTGTAACACTACTCTCAAAAAGATCCACCAGGATATGGTAGTGAGTAACTGGAGATACAGCATCACACAGATAAATAATCCACATGGATAAAATTAAGGGACAGTGTTTAATGCAAAGCTTTTACACAATGCCCTTGCAAACACTAGGTGCTGGTAATTGTGAGCTGGAACAGATCTGTTAAGTTGTGGCTAAAGCCTCTAAAATAGGATTTCCAGGGATCCTCAATGTAGATGTAACTGATCTTGCCAAAAGCAAGAGGGATTTTTAATACTGTCTTTAACAGAAAAGAGGGTTGAATCAAAGTTTCCTTTTGAATATAGCCCTATTAATGACTTGTCTCTGGCTGGAACTCAGAAACTTCCATGCAACATAGAATTTTCCACACAAATACTCATTGAGCATTTGGTTGCTATAAATCCCATGTTATGCAAGGTGTTACACTGAAGTAAATGTAAAATTAAACCACTTCAGCATTCTGGGATCTTCTCGTCACAGGGGATTTCACACCTGGGGGATGTTAGTTACATCAGTGCTCTGGGCAGATCTATAGAGTGCCAAAGAGACTGGTAGAATTCAATATGCTGGCTTTAATCTAAAAACCTCTAAATGGTTTAAGAACATGTTTAAATGAGAATGTGCCATCTTCCATGTGATAGATACCAACACAAGGGGACTGTTATGCAGAGATTTTCTGAGTAGAACTGCACATCAGAAACAAAACATGCATGGCATGGGCCCTTGATCTCTTTACTTTTCAAGGACAGAGGAGAAGAGGCAGCTGATCTTTAAAAAGAACAGAGCTGCTATTTAGTTTTAGCATGACTATGGGTTTTTGTTTTTTCTATGCTATTTCTTTTATAATTGTGGACTTCAGGTTATATTGGTCATTCAGTGTTAGGGATAAAGATTCTCCTCATTGTTTCCACTATTACAACATTGAAATGATCCTACAAACACAGGAAGACTGATTTAAAACATATCATAGAAGATACCTTAAACAGCCAAGACCATTTCCCTGTAGAAAACTCACTTTTCTTTTTTTGTATCACATTCAGTTACATAATTACTAGATAAATCTCTCTCACCTGCACTAAATTTTCAGAGGCTAAAGGAATTTCACTGAGTTGGATTTGATCACTCCCCTTACAGTACACATATATGAGAAGACTTTTATTTTACACTGTTAAACCTTTCAGTGATGTACCTTTAACAGAATAAATATACCCTAAAATTCTACTCCTAGGTTTACAATAATTCTGATGAATCAGGTAATGAGTAAAATTTTACACCAATCATTTTTATTTTCCCATGAAATTAATGGAGTTAATTGTAGATTAGATGACCTAGGTGCTTTGCCTTTTCTTTTGTAATCACTATGAGGCTAGTCTGTCAAAAAATTAAGGTAAAATTTCAAAGATGAAAAGGAAAGCCCATCTGCCAAAAATGTCTTACTAATTAGAAATAATTTTAAAAGGAGGTTATTAAATACAATTTGTTCTGCATTTTGTGTCAATGAAATATAATTGAACATTTAAAGACCTTTCTCACAATTTTTTCTAATCACAACTTCCTACATTGTCACAACTTGGGAATCCCAAAGCATTATCTTTGCAAATGCATACATCTACATGAAAAAGTGACTATTCAATTTATATCATCACTGTCACGCCCTATCATTGTTCCCACCACTGAACAAAAATGTTCTGTCAACATGATGATAGATGGCCTGGAGTCAGAACAGTGCAATTAACCTTTCTTAAGCTTATTCTCATTCAAGTGGGATAATGAACTTTGATTTTTCTTTTCAGTGACTTTCAAGTTTTCAAAATTATTTTACAGTATGAAGAAGCTAAACACTTTATACTTTTTTTTAATGAAACAATTGAGTAATTTTTCTATTAAATGTTTGCTTGTCATTAAAAGAAACAACTTTCATTATAATTCGTACACAAAAACATAAAACTAAATAACAAGACTTCACAAACAACATTTTTCTAAAAAACAGTTTACATCTTGTGTTCTAATTTGTTCTCTGTTTTCCCGATTATGAATTTAAAATGTATTCTCTTGAAGCTTTTAAGCATTCCTCTGCAAGCTTACTCTCTACTGGAAATTTAAAAACTCTTCTTTTAAATGAAGAAGAAAAGAAGCAGGTTTAAAATTCTGATGTTGTTAATATAAGCTAGGAGCTGATGGTAATTTCAGGACTTGAAAGAGGAGTGCAAGAGGTGGAAGCATTGATTAACATACACAGATTTTTTCCAGGACACAACAAAGGAGACGAGTCAAGAGTGCAGCTGAGTCCACTTTTGACAGTTCCTGTTTAAAAAGGCTAAGTGACTTTTCAAAGTCACATAGGGATGGCTTTGCCTTCTAATTTCCATTCCCTTGCTCCATTAGATCTCCACAGTGCTCCACATACATACTGACAGGAGGCTGTGCATGAGCTAGTAGTGACTGACAGTTTGCTGCACTGTCATCTCTACATAAGAAATATTAAAAGAAAAAAGGCACTACAGGCTACAAAGCAGGTTGCAGAAAACCTTGAAATATTACTTCCTAGTGTAATAAATCCCTCCCAAGGTCAGTCAAAGGTATATTTTTCTCTCATAGCAAACATCTTCTAGTTGTATATTTAACTTTCTGTCTTTCATCCTAATACAAAGAGAAAATATAATCACAGAATCAGACGGGTTGGAAAGGACCTCTGAGATCATCAAGTCCAACCCTTGATCCACTGCCACTGTGGTTCCCAGACCATGCCACTGAGAGCCACATCAGTCTCTTCTTAAAAACCTCCAGGGACAGAGAATCCACCACCTCCCTGGGCAGCCCATTCCAATGCCTGATCACCCTCTCTGTAAAGAATTTCTTCCTAATATCCAACCTAAACCTCCCCTGGCAGAGCTTTAGTCCATGCCCTCTTGTCTTACTGATGGCTGCCTGGGAGAAAAGACTGAACCCCCCCCCCCCCCAGCTACCCCCTCCTTTCAGGGAGTTGTAGAGAGTGACAAGGTCTGCCCTGAGCCTCCTCTTCTCCAGACTGAACACCCCCAGCTCCCTCAGCCCTTCCTCACAGGACTTGTGCTGGATCCCTTCACAGCCTCCTTGCTCTTCTCTGGACCTGCTCCAGCACCTCAATCTCCTTCCTGAACTGAGGGGCCCAGAACTGGACACAGGAGCTCCCCATGGGGCTGTTGTGGCCAAAGTGCAGGACCCAGCACTTGGCTGTGTTGAACCTCATCCCATTGGAATCAGCCCAACTCTCCGGTCTGTCCAGGTCCCTCTGCAGAGCCCTATGGAGTACCTCCCAGCATTACAGCAGATTTCCCTGCAAATCCTATCTTTGCTCGTGATAAAAGCTGTGTGGTGGGTCTTCTATTTCTATAGAATAAAAGGGTATCTATTAACTTCTCCAAATGATTTCTCCAATTGGCCAACCTTGGTCAGAGCCTAAGATTCAACAGAAAACAAGGTGCTGTATTGCAGAAGAGATGCTACGTGCGATACATTATCCAATTCCTACTGTTACCTACCTGTAAAAGAACAAGGACATCACAAAGTAGCTGTGAAGGCTGCCATGGCAAGTAAGGGAGATCTATGATCATGATATAGGCATGAAGCAAGGAGGGTGAGCTTCAACAGCCCCCAACATTTACACTTTTAAAGAAAACATCTGGTGAAATAGAGCAGCCAGCCCAGAGGAATAAACAGGCAATCTTCCTGCAAGAACTGAGCAGGAGATTGGAGCAAAACATTTTCACACCTGGCTGCAGATCCAGCAAAGGTAACTCAAGCATCACTCCAGATTCATTTTAGAGCAATGGCCCTGGTTGATGGAGCTATAGATGCCCACTTCCCAGAGACCAGGGTGGGCTACAGAGGTGTCTCTGCTCCTTTGTAATCAAGTGGCTGAAGAAACTGAGCTCACCTGACAGTACAAAGGGTACCAGGAAGAATTACTGAGCACATGAGGGGACTAATGGTGCAAAAAAGGCACAAGAGTATTAAATAGATCCTTAAGAAATTAATATCAACCCTCATATCTTTACACAATTAAAAAGATAAAATAAAATAAATAAAAGGGCAAAAAACGTTTACTGCTGGAATCCATTACTTTTATCTGGTGGATGAAAGCATTAAAAAAAACACGTTTCTTTTAGGTTTTGATTGATTGGTTTTGGGTTGGGTCTTTTTTGTTGTTTTTTATAATCGGTTTGGTTTTGGTTTTCAGTTTTTGGTTTCATTTTATTTTTTGGAAGAAATGTGAATGAATCTTTAACAGTTTTTTCTTGCAAAAGAACTCAGAGTTCCACCACTTGCTTGCAGGGACTTAGGAGGAATATGAAATATTTTCATATATCTTTCTGTATGGTAAAAATAAAGGTACATACTTTAACTGAATTCTCCTTGCCTAACACAAATGGTAGTGTTTTATAATGAGAATATAGGATTTATGTTATGATTTCTCACTTAATTTTGTTTTCTTTTCATTGCATGGCTGAAATGAACAATTAAAGACTAATGACGGTCCATCTAAATTCATGTATGGAAAAATATAATATGCCTTATTCGATTTTTCTCCCCTCAAAAAAGTATTGCAGTTTCCTACACAATTTAATTAATCTTTCACACCACTGTGAGTAAAGTAATGCATAATCCAATAGGACTTCATTTGTAATTTATCATCAATTATTGTCCTTCATTGTAGTGTTAAATAATACCAGCCTCGTTTAATGTGTGAAATGAGTCCCATTGATTCCTTTGTCTTTGTAATTGAAAGGGACAGTCCTATCAATTTCATTAGAGGTTATCTGTCTTCTAACACATCAAACAAGATTTAAACCTTAAATATAAATAAATAAATAAATAAATAAATAAAACCATTACAAAACACAAACCCAAAGGTAAAATTTATAAGGTCAGTGAAATACTAGTATTAGGTTCAGCTACCCAAGCACCCTGGATACAGCATATTAGCATCTAGTACATGATTTCCCCATGAAAATTACAGTAAAAGAAATTACTGTAACTTAAGATCAATGTTAATATAGAGAAAGATGACAATACACATTGCAGGCCAGTGTGCATTTCTGAAAAATGTACTTTCATAACCACTGTACCATTAGCTATGCTACTCACACTTGTGTCACACTCTGATTTAGGTCCTAGAGAATGCTGGGACAGCAGAAGCATCACTGTGCAATCATATTATTTTTGGCTTAGGAAAAAAATGTGGTTTTTAAGCAAGCAACCCAAGCCATAGATAAAAATCAATCCTCCTTAATAAGTACAGGAATTGCCAAAGGAGCTTACCAACATGAGGGAATATATTTGCTGGTCAGGACAGTTAACACTTTTTATGCTGGGCCAGACAGTATAATAATGTCAGGACCTAGGCAGATGCTCAAGAAGTACAGTAGACTGTAAATATAGAGGCAACTGTTTATTTTATATTTAGAGTTTTGGCCCATTATTATAAATTGGGTTTAGGATATTTTAGTTGTGTCCTTTAGCAAGATGGTCTACCCTTCTTGACCAGGAATCACAAACCAATAAAAGGAAAAAGCACTTAGCTATCTCAGAGAAACCAATCACCCGAGTATTCATTGAGTTCAATATTATTATTCATGCAGGAAAGAGCTACTTGTGACAAGCAGTTATGGATTAGAATTGATTCTTCACTTTAGGCTTTTAGAATGAACCTTTGCCTTTAATGTGTTACGTATTCCCCTGGTGTGAGAGTCCAGTTTCCTTCCTCCCCTTTATGGAGAGACAGCAAGGCAGAAAACTGTATCTGTAACATCATCTTACCTGGGGACTCCAGGCTGAACAGCAGCCCAAACCCCCAGATTATCTTCACTCTTCACATGTTTTTTCACACTCTGGCTTTCTTGGCAGGAAAATTCAGATACAAGGTAGGAACTGGCTGACATCTGAGCTTTGCTTTTATGGGAAATAAGAGTTGAAATGGTTCAAGCCCAGTTGTTTCAAGCAATACAGATATGTTGCCCTCAATTTGGGGAAGAGGAGAAAAGAAAGTTAAAGCCTATTAAGCAACTAGTATCTCACAATCAAGAAGATGGAATTTAACGGGAGGTTAGTAAATGCACAAGCAAGATAATGTAGCTTGTAGCTACATGTAATGTAGCTAATATTTTATAACACATATATTCTGCTTTCCATCTGAAAGTATGTTTTAGTTACTGCATCAAGAATAGAACACCTTTGCAAGGTCTCTAGGTCTCTATAGTTAACTAGGGTTCTTCTTTTTTTTTTTTTTTTTTTAGCAAAATGGCAGTCAGGAAGCTTCCTTAAGGCACACAATATGTATCTAAGAATTAATTTCTTCTTTATGAAACAAAAACTCAGTTTCATTCACAGACTCGAGAAATATTAGTAGCCATTAATGAGCCTTGGCATACAGAGTAACACAACAAATACATGTTCATGCTCTATCTGAAATAATAAAACTATCCTCTATTTCATATCCTAGGCTCTTTTATCAATATTTTATTAGACTATAAATAGAATCAATTCTCTAAAAGTAAAGGACCAACAGGATGGAAGTATCACAGGTCAAAGATTTTTCCAGCCCTTGAATTTTGGAGGAGAAAAGGAAAAGATATATGCATAACACTATCTTAGGTTTCCCCACCCTCTGTGAATACTGAGCTTTATAAGAGTATGGGAAGGTCAATGGTCTTAGGCTACTTGAGGAAGAATTTCAAACAGTGAAGTTGGTAAGAAAGCTGAGTGGTCCCCGGCACCAGTCTCCTGCACGACAGATTTCCTCACTTGCCCTGTCCCAGCTCCAGTGTGATCCCGATGGAAAGCCACCAGCTGCTTTCCCTGCCCTTCTGGGGTGAGTAACAGAGAGGAAATCTCAGGTAAAAGTCTTTAGGCTTTTTACACAAAGCAACTGCCAAAGTTTCCATCTGGAAGATGAGAGGGCTCTCTCAAAAACTCAGCACATAATCCGTAAGCCAGACTGCAGACCCAACAGTAACATGAAAACAAAGAAGGCAGGAGAAGATGATGACTGAGGGCACTTAAAGAGAGGAGGTAATGCAGAACAGCAGAATAGAGGATAGGAACACAGAAAACAAGGTGGGCAGCAAGATGAATAAGGGGAGAGCTGAATGGACAGTAAAACAAATTGAAGAACTTCACCCTTCTCTGACATTTTTTGATACCACAGATGTTTACATTATTTCTACACAAGTTTTTCAGCCTGCACTTAATTTCCTATTCTTTAAACATATTTCTAAAACTAGCTCTAATTTTAATTTCAGTGACTATGTAATACCCAAGGCACTGTCTCCAATTCGGTGCTACAATAAGGGCTGAATAATTATGTCAATATTTGGTTTTTTCTTCATTCAGAAGTGAGTCTTAAAAGAGATCCATAGTAATTATAAGGCACAAAACTATCTTGATAGTTGGGGTTTCCACTAATCTCAGAATGAACATATTCTGCTGTTTTAACTGTCTTAGAATGATCTGAATATTCCCTTAATTATTTTGTTTTCCTTCTCAGTTTGCTACCTTCACAAAAGTAATGAGCCTGTAAAAACTGCCACCACATCACATGAAACTCAAAATATACTACATCTTTTTCACTATTTGTTTTTCTGGAAAATCTAGCTGGACAAGGTAGAATGAAGTAATTGTATTTTATAAAGGTATTCTCAATGTATGCTAGAATTAGATAGCTTGCTATTAATTCATATCTTACATTATTGAGTAATATTTTTACTGTGTTCCTTGGGAACAGAAAAAAAAAGGAGAGTGATGGGTGTGTTGTAATAGGAATCTGAAGGAGCCTTTACGTTTATGTTTCCTATTGTTAATTTTCATGTCCCAGTATGGTTTATGGTATCTGGTTGGCATTCTGAATTTCATTAAGTCTACTGGAATAGACTATGAAGTATGTATGACAACTTATAAGCAAAAGTCCACTTCTTTCTATTCAAAAAGAGAGTACATTAATGCCACCTCAGCCATAAGGTTTTATATATAACATCTACTGATGTATTGATGGATTGAATATGTTTTACTGCATTGAAAGGGCAACTTGTATATCACTAAAATTGATTTCCAACAAAATTATTCAGCTGCATTCATCCAGAATCTGTAAGGAAATCCCAGACTAAGGAATTTAAAACACCACCTTATTTAAAGCACAATCCTCCTTTGCATGTCTCATCCCAAAGAATCACAAGTCACCAATTTTCATATTTTTTTTCCTGGAAAAGTTGGTTTGTATTTCAAATTCAATAGGAATACAAAAGTCTGAATCACTATCTTCATTCATGTACTCTAGATTCTTCTTATATTACAGATTTTTGAAAAATTATTTATTTTCATCTTCTGCCATTTAAACATTAGGGAATCAAGTTGTGAATTAAGTTCTTATTACAGACGGAAAATCAACTTAGTTGAATTAAAAAATATCAAAACACTGTTTGAAGTAATTTAAAATTTTGTTTTACCAAATTATATTTCTTTTTCCTTTTAAATAAGATGTATATTAAACTTTACAATTGAATAAGTAATAGTCAAAGTAAAGACTGACTTCTTGTCAAAGGACAACTGTGGCTTCAAGCCAGTCACAGACTTCATCATTATGCATTGACATACTTATTGACTATCAATTTCAATGGAGCTCCACTACTGCATTTCAGCTAATGGTCTGCTCAAATTTTCTGCAAGTATTTTAAGTTCTATACACTTTTCCCAGCTTTGTAGAAAAGGACCTGGGGGTCCTCATGGACAGCAAGTTGAACACGAGCCAGCGACATGCCCTTGCTGCAAAGAAGGCCAATGACACCCTGGGTTGCATTAAGGACAAGCATTGCCAGCAGGTCGAGGGAGGTGATCCCTCAGCTCAGCACTGGTGAGACAGACCTGGAGTGCTGGGATCAGTTCTGGGCTCACCAATACAAGACAGACAGGGACATACTGGAGAGAGTCCAGGGAAAGGCTGCTAAGATGATTAAGGGACTGGAGCATCTGAGGAAAGGCTGAGAGAGCTGGGGCTGTTTAGCTTAGAGAAGAGCAGGCTCAGGGGGAATCTCGTCAATATATGTAAATACCTTAAGGGAAGGTATAAAGAGGATGGAACTCCTTATACCTTCCATGAGAGTATCAGAGGCAATGGGCACAAAATGAAACAGTGGAGGTAGTCTTTGAATGTTAGGAAACTTTTTTTCACTGTGAGGGTGGCAGAACACCAGCACAGGTTGTCCAGAGAGATTGTGGACCCTCCCTATTCAAAGAGATTTCCAAAAGCTGTCTCAATATGATTCTGGGCAACCTGCTCTAGGTGTTCCTGATCAAAAGGGGGGAGGATGGATGAGCTGACCTCCAGAGGTCTTCATAAATGTCAGTTATTTTGCATTACAGAAATATCTACCCTAAATAGCCCAGAACATGAAGACACAGTTGAGCAAAACAAACTGAAGAAACAGAAGTATGAAAGGAAAGCCAAACATTGCTTGCTAGAACAGAAATAAGCACAACTGAGTCCTGGAGCAGCACTATACTTCTGGAGCAGGGAATCTCAAGCTGTGACATTCAGCAGCTACACCTCTGCTCCACTGCTGCTTCTTCAGTTATGACAAAAAATAAGCTAAATCCATGAGCAAAAGCTGTTATTGCTTATAGACCTGTCTCCATTGCTGCTGCTGAATTAGCCTGAATTAGCCTAATGGAACATGCACTCTCTACGTTTTGAATATATAAAAAGAGAATATGTTAAAAAAACCCAAAAAACCTAAAAGAAAAAACCTTACTGAAATCCAGCATTTCCATAGCCATTTCCAGTTTCTATAACCTTAAGTTTCTCTGGCTCTTTAAACTTCTAAGTAGTACCTCAAATATAGAGCATGTTCTTTGCGGTAAATACCTTACCCAATCCCAAGGTTTATCTTCTTTAAATTAAGCTAGCCCTCAGAAGCTTAACATTTAAATCAGGATTACTTCTCAACCAAACCAAAACAGACTGCACTTGAATATTCCAAATCAATGCATGACTAACGGGATTTTCCCTGCTGCAGACTGGCTAAATTCAAATATAATCTTAGCTACTGCCTCCTTTCTACTGATTACAGCCAAGGATGCAGCAACCTTTGCTGCTTGGGTGAACTCCTTCTGATATCTTAATGCAATTTGCAGTACACTCTGGGATAATCCTTTGTTCAATATTGCTGAAGTGGGTTTTTTACTGACCAGTGGTTTTGAGGAAAGCTCAACACATTATCATCTAGCAATCATTAAAACTATTTACTTTTAAACTCATTTTAGTACATATAGCTGAAGAAATGGTTTTAAATCTTTCATTCTGTGAATAATATTTTTTTTAAATGTCTTAAAATATTTCATTTTATCCTGACTATCCCTTTAGGTAGATGCCAGTACTTATTTCAAAGGACATTAAGGCAAATATGTCTGCACATTTATGTACACCCAAGCACTGTATTTGGTAATTTCAAAGAATGTATCAATCCTACTCCCTTTTGTCTCTTTCTAGTCATCTGCATACCTTGACCACATAAAACAACCTTTTTCATCTTCACTTGCAGATTATTTTGCATGTGTGCTCACAACTTCCCCCCTGTCTCCATCCCCCTGTCCCTATTTGGGGACAATGCCTATTTATAAGAATCTTCTGGCAGCTCCTTTCTATCCTGGGCTGCACTGAGTACCCAGCTGTGGTAAGCTGTGTCTAACTCTGTGTTGCTGTGCAAAAGGAGCACAAAGCAGCTGAAGGATATTCCTGGGATTGTTCCTTTAGCTTTTCTTCTAAAATTCCTCTTTGATTCTACTTATCTATTTTCCCTACTTTCATGGCTCCCTTACTTCAGTATCTAAGCACATTAATTATATAACTTTTTCAGTGTAATTACAGCACATCTGTGGGAAGGGAAATATATTTATTCACAGAATCACAGAATCAGCTGGGTTGGAAGGGACCTCTGAGATCATCAAGTCCAACCCTTGATCCACTGCCACCATGGTTACCAGACCATGGCACTGAGTGCCACATCAGTCTCTTCTTAAAAACCTCCAGGGACAGAGAATCCACCACCTCCCTGGGCAGCCCATTCCAATGCCTGATCACCCTCTCTGTAAAGAATTTCTTCCTAATATCCAACCTAAACCTCCCCTGGCAGAGCTTAAGTCCATGCCCTCTTGTCTTGCTGATGGCTGCCTGGGAGAAGAGACCAACCCCCCCCTGGCTACACCCTCCTTTCAGGGAGTTGTAGGGAGTGATGAGGTCTCCCCTGAGCCTCCTCTTCTCCAGGCTGAACACCCCCAGCTCCCTCAGCCCTTCCTCACAGGACTTGTGCTGGATCCCTTCACAGCCTCCTTGCTCTTCTCTGGACCTGCTCCAGCACCTCAGTCTCCTTTCTCCTTGAACTGACCTGGACTTGAGGTATGGAGAGTCTAATGGAGGAAACCCACACCATACAGGCAATTCCCCTGTACTTAGCCAATTCTGTAAACATTTCAGTACATTAAGAACTAAAACGGAAATAAAGTTGTATCAGTTTTCCTCATGTAATTCACGAACATCTGAGAGATAACACCAACCTGCTTTTGGAATAGGGTCATTAGCTGCTGTCAAACTGCATGTCTCCATAGCATTAAAATCAACCAGTAGAGGCTTCAAATACAGGAGGATTTGATTCAAAAACTTGAAGCTGAACAAAAGTTATTTTAATCTGAAATTTAAACTTTGCTTGTTTTCTGGGCAAAAAAACTCCAACAATCCAACATTTTACTTATGTAAGGTACTGTCTGGATGACATTTTGGAGCAGAAGCTGTACAATAAAGTAGTCAGGAAAGGATATATTGGCTACTCCAAAGTAAAATAGCACAAAGTCATGCTTGAACTTTTAATTTTCTGTTTTAAAAGTGAACCATTCCTTCTCATTCTCTTGCAATGCAACTGAAGGTCACAAGTTCCCAGGTGGCCATCTTCTGAAGGCAACTTCCATTCTTGTTCCTCAAAGCTCCTTCATATCAGCACACACCAATGTCAAATGTAATTACTGAGCATTTTCAATGGGAATGCTTAAAATGAACTGAATGGGTGGAACTAAATCATTAGCTGAACATTGCTTAGTACAGGAAGTGTTCTAGAAAGTATGCTGCAAGATTAATTAGCTTTAAATATCAGTAAATGAGAAAATCCAAGATCATGTCTTCTGAACTATAATTGAATCTGCTCCAAAGCAGAAAAATTAGATGAAGCAGATATTTTTTCCTTGCAGAGGAATGTTAAGTTAGTTGTAAGGGGCTTTGGTTTCTCTTGCTATTGTGGATGTTTCTGTACCTTAATTTGTATTTTTAAAGCAGATCAACCTAAAGTTATTACCTACCAAAGAGGCAAAGTGGACAGACCTCATAGCACATTTTACACCAAGGGAAAGCAATAAACTGAAACTTCTTTTCGTTTTAGCTCTTACCCATTACTAAAATGGAGACATCAGGATGGATTTTAGCAAGTAGTGATAAAGTCAATCTACGGGTGGAAACAGGTACAGGACTGGGATCAATGGATGAACATATGTGCACGGCAGTGACCTTTTTGCAAATACAGAAACAACCCACAAAACCCTGATTTAACCAGAAATTTCACCCAGATGGTGGGCTTTGTATCACCTTAAAGACATCCTGGTTCTGATAATCAGGACAGAAAGTTGGAATACATTAAGCACAGATCAGTTGTAAAACTCAGTTTAGCCTGCAGTGAAGCATAAAATAAGAACGCCTGCTACGCTGCAGATGTCCACCCAGTCATTTTCACAGAAAGTACCCTGAAAGGTGCTAGAGCCATGAAGAAGAAATGAGATTTAGTTGTCAAAAGTAGGTTTGTAGTCCTTTTTTTAGTCACCAAAATTAAAGGTGAGTTGGATAAGTTGGGGAAGAATAATTTCAATTTTTCACTTCATATTTTTCATTTGCTTTTCACAGGCATTTTCTGTAATGTTCATAACTACATGACCTGTATTCATAGAAATCATAAACTTACAACTGATTAAGTGCTGATCCTTTCCACAAAAGTGTGACCAGCTACTGAAATTAAAGACAGAAAATTTACTGCAATGGACTTCCCACTTATGCATTAGCAAGCTTTAAGAAATGTACTGTAATACACGCTCATACTTAATTTTCATCTGGGGAATAGATTGCTGTGGAAAATATGTTGAAAAGTTTCCCATATGTTAGATTAAGGACTGATGGCATTTTCACTACTGACAGAAGTGATGATAAACATCTGTCAGCAACAGAGAGGGACAAGACTGACTGGATGCTATGAGAATTTGTTTAAACCGTTTGTATATAAAATCAGAGCATGTGGTCGGACTAGAAGGGAGAATTACTCCTACGGCACTCAAGGTCAAAGTGACCTTGAAAAACTCAGATATGAACACTCACTATTAGGTTTTACTGAATGTTTTGCTTCTTTCAAAGAACTGAAGAAACAAGCACTCCAGGGAAAGAGGCAGGGGACCTTTCCAGGCACAGCCTTCAGACCCCTTGGCACCTTCTAAGTTACAGGACAAAGTCACATTTTAAGTGAGGTAAGAAGTATACCTAGAGGTAAGGATGGATTTGCTACAGGTATTGTTAGTAACCCATTAGTTATGCCTCTGAGTTACTGAAGTTGTATAAGGCTTTTCATCAAAACAGAAAGAAAAATGCGACAAAATACTATCACTATATGTACATGTTCCCTCCTCTGACAGACAACAAACCACTTGTGGAACTTTTGATGAAATGCAAGGGGGTGGTAGCCACAGCATCTGTTCAGCTGGGGCCCTGCTTTTGAATGTAGCTGTGCAAATGTGGGATAATCAATTAGGCAGGGTGTCAGTATGCCAGCACAGATGTCCTCAGTCAATTGCAGATAATCATCAAGTTCTTTGAAATTTCCAGAGGAGATTGCATTACTCCTGGGACACCCTTGACCCACCATCAGGAAAGGTTTGCCAGATAAGAAAAATAAAAGGATCATATCCTTTCTTTGTGCAGCAATATATATTACAAGCTATCCACAACCTTGAAAGGTTAGAGTTATGCACTGAGAGTGGGATGTGTACTGCAGGACACACCACTCACTCACCTCCGTGCCCCCCCGCTCCCCAGTATGAAATCAAGACTATACAGCATGGTATGATCAATGGCATCAGTAATATCAGCAGACATTTCCCCTCACACTCTTTTTCCCAAGAAGACCAGCAGCTTTGTGAACATGTGGATTTTGCAAGGTCAGAGAAAGGGAGAGAGTTTTTAATTTCAGTGCGTGCTTATTCAAGATGGCACTTGGAATATGAATAACTGTGCGTGGAAAAATTAGACAAAACTTCAACTTAAAGGGACTACAAAAGACCTTTTCTGATTCAAATTTTGATTCAAATGATTAAAATTTTACTAGTACTACATTCAAAACTCCCTCAGTAAGAATAAAACAAAGCTAATACAGTTTTCCCCTATCATTCAGCATCAAATGTAGTGTTAGAAATTTTTTATAGCTGATCAAGGTTATCAGCACTACCAACTTGGAAACTTGATCTATGTAGAGCAACTTTTGAATCTGGAAGAAAATTTTAGGGAGAAAACACAAAAAAAGCTCATTTTCACTCAATGCATCATCGCAAGAAGAATAATTATCACAAAAAAACCCCAGCTCCCAAATGGCTATGATATCAAAGAAAGGGAGATGGATCCAGAGGACTATTTAGACTTATGGCCATCATATTCTGATCCTTAGTAAAATTATAAAGACAAACTATATTTTTGATTTTGTGCGTGTGTGTGCTAAAGGAACTATTGATGTGCAGTGATGGGAGAAGCAATAGTATCAAGAACTTATCTGCATTGGAAAGGATGTGCAAGCAAAAGAGTCTGAGATGCACCTGGAAGACCCAATGAGAGAAGAACTCCTTTTTGCTGGAAATGCAGTTTGAACATTTGGACAACTGCTGATAGAGCCAGCAAATTACAAAAGCGGGTATCAGCTACTTGAAACAATATCTAATACTAATTATTCCCACTACTACAGGAGAAAGCAAATGAAAAATGAGACTTAAATAGAAAAAAGATTACATCAAAGACAGTAAAGGTAAATATAGTGAAACAGGTATTCTAGAGTTAACCGTGTCAACATTGTGGTCAGGGCTGTGTAGCTGAGAGATAAGCCAGCCAATCTTTTTCTGGCTTGGGTTTCAGAAATCAACCAGTTGTGACAGCATAGACCCCACCACAGGCTAATTCACATATAAGTCACTTCTGTAACTGTAGTTCAAATATACATGGGCTTACTTGGTTATGCACTGTTTGCTAAGTGAGGGTATTCACCCTCCAGATATACATTTGCTTTTTCACCACATGGTTGACTCAAAGCAGCGAGTTTCTAGTGTACTGAATAGTATACAGCTTACTATTTTTGTTCCATTAAGCATTACGCAAAGCAAAACAAAGCAATATATGTAGCAGTCTTTGTCTGCTGTTCCTGAAGAATTTGGATTTTACCAATCATTTTTACAAAAAAACATTTATCCCTTTCAGTGAGACTGCTGAAGGAAGGAAAAAAGTCAGTTTGTGTGCTTTGTGAGGACAGTGAAGGTTTATCCCTATTCCTAATCATTGACAGAACATGTCAGACATCCTGTAAGTTACGGAAAATTGTTCATCATAGAGTCAGGCTGAAGAGACAAGTGTGTGAAAAATGATCTCACATATACTATAGAAATTATTTTGCAGAGTTTAAGCATACTACTGCATTGGTCACTTTTTTATGACCATATCAGTTTCTCTAAATAAAAATCCTTCAAAGTTAGACCATGTAAAATATTCTTTTGTGTTCTGTGCAGCACGTACACAAGACTAAGAAGTTTAACTTGCTCATTCTTTGGAAAGAGAGAGAAAAACTCTCAGCTTTTAGATGTGAGCTTTGTGAGTCTCAAGAAACCAATAATATGGCAAGTTTTATGCCAATGGATCAGATGTTGCTGTCTTGCAGGACTGATTAATTGGCTTGGACCAGGTTGGACCACCCTTTTTCTGTTAAGAGTGTAATTGATTTCAGTGTGATTACTTGCAGAGAAAAGTCCTACCCGTTGCACATAAGAAACGCAGGCTCCTGCTCTGGTGAGTCTATGCAAGAGATATATTCACATGAAAACTGTATGTCCACCTTTACAATTTTTTTTTTTTTACACACTCTGCAAAATTATATCCTTCAGTTGTGTAACACACAAAGTTGTTTTGGTTTGTTTTTTTTTCCCCTTAGGAAACCTCGCAACATTGCCATTAACCTACACCAATATGAAAGCATATGCTTTGCTGAAGTGTGACCTTCTAAGAGACCCTGTATATTACTGTTAGCAATGAAAGCATTTCCAATAAAAGAATGTTTCTCTTAAGACAGTCCAGTGATAAATTACATTAAGCCTCAACTGTAATTATTTATAAGTACACATAACAACGCCCATGTTCACTACCATATAAAACGGGATTGGTTCCTATTAACATCTATCAATGTGCAAGGTCTAGATAACAGTACAATTTAATACAGAAGAATGCTAAATACAAAATCAATGAACTTCATCCAAGACTGTGGAATAATGAAAGGGTTTTAGTAATACCACTGTAGTTAAATATCTGGTACATGTTGCCCTCTTGTGGAATCTATGAAAAAGTACAAGTACTTTATTTTAAGATTTTGAAGCAATTATTTTAAAGTCTGGAATGTAATGATTTAATAAATTCATTATATGAGTAGCTTATCACAATAAAAATTTATTATATTCTGTGAATTGCTACATTTGACAAAAAAACCTTAGATAATTAATTCTAATAATTATTGAAAATCACCTTTTGAAAGTCACTTATGAGTGCTATTACCTATATCAGTTATGACATAAATAGAATCCCTCGGATGCTTCGTATTTCACTGTCAACTCACATTCTTTAAATGCCACGTAATTAAAATACTGTCATTCAAAGAACAATATATTTAATAATCTTCTTTCTCAAGACATATTTAAGAAATATTTTCCTTATGAACCAATGTAAAAATCAGGAATCCTCAATTAAATATTTAATCAAGAATTAGAGAATAGCTTCTAGTGAAGCTAAAGAAAACAATTAAGGACTTCAAAGGCAGTTTAACATGCTACGAGGATATTTTAAAGAGTTAAAATTTCAATTGTACCTGAATTTTCCTTGGGGAAATCTGCTCATATAAGCATACAAATACTTTAATTCCTTTAGAATGCTTCCTAAAAGAAAATAAATTATATTTAACATATTTACATGGTATTATATTTAGGGCAACTTAGCTACCTCCAAGTTGGTTTTGTTCATTGTTTATTGTTGGTTTGTTTTTTTTTCCCCTTTCAGCTTGATTTCAGACATGAGTCAGTTTAGTACAACACTTGTACCCTTGATCAAAGATTTCCATCAGCTGTGGACAAAGGTCAGGTGTTCATGTTAACGTTATCAGTGGCCTCTGATACTGCTGACAGCGAAGTGTCACTGATACATCTACAAGTTCTGATGGATTTGGTGTGATTGCTTTACTCTTCACCTACTGAGGTTTTATTTAGTTAAGAAAAAGGGGGCTGAAGGGAGGTTGTGATTAGCTAACATATTTCAGTTCACCCTGTCCCATGACCCTTTTCCTAGTGTTGGCACAAGCTAAACATTTTACCTTCATTTGCCTGGATGAAATCAATCCAGGAGTCAGGGGCTTCAAAGTCTAACTGGTTGGTATCCCTGGACTGCATCAAAAAAAAAAGAGTAAATTTACAGGATGTTCGAATTCTTCAGTATATGGGATTATTTATGGAGACAGTGAACCACTTGGGGCCACAATGTCATTGATAAATATTTGGACGAATAGAAGTCCTCAAGTTTTGTTTTGTGCTTATCAACTCCCTCTTTTCTCCAATCTGCAGTTTTTGGCTATGGCTTCTGTCTGCTCCAGGAAAAGAGTGATTAATGAGCATGCAGCAAGCTGAAGCTATGTGAACTGATAAGGCCCTAGAAAATTTGCTAGCATCCTCAGTTAATTATTCCATGTGTTTTCTGGTCCAATTTTCTAAGTCTTGCATTTCTTGAACTTTTACCTCAGAATTTTATCTAAAACATCCCTTAAATCTGGTTTTGTGCTTTTATAGTATTAGAATATGCATGCTTGCATTTTTATACAGATACATGTGTATTCTGACATGCACTCATTGATGCTTATTGGACCTGAATTACCAGAATTACCCCTGCTTCACAGAAGTGTGTTAAAAGGAAACAGCATCTGCAGTTTTTAATGCATTAGGACTTCTGTATCAGCAAAATATAATCTCGGTGTTACAAATATAGAAACAAAACTATTTCATAAGGCCTATGCCAATCTGCGATAAGCTGACCTGACTGAGAAGCAATTCCTTTTTTTCTTTGTTGTTCTTGTTTATCGGGGCCGGTCTGATCAATACTTTGAGCTGAGTGACCATGTAGCTTCACACACATTAATGCTGGCCCAGGGGAAGCAGAAGGGATGCCCGGCTGGGAAGAGCACAACTATCACTTTTGACAGTGGTGTCAGTTTACTTTCACTTGATCAAAATAGGAAGCAATATCACAGTCAGATGACCTAGGTGAATTGAGGCTTTAGTGGTTTGAGGTCAGTCATGCCCAAACTTTAAACCTTAAACTACCTACACACATCACAAAGCATTAGGCTCACATGTTCACCAAGAACAACTGTACTGACATAGCCTCTGCCGTTTTGACAAGCTCCTGTAACTTTATACATGAAGGAGCATCATGTAGCAGAACTGATCTCCACACTAGAAATTTTAGAAGCAAGTATTTTAACAACCAAACTGAGGATAAGTTAAAAAAAAAATTATTATTTTTCTTATATTCTTTCTCAAAAGCAGACATAAAAACAGCATCACAAAATCTAGTAATATCTGGGTAGCAATCGATATCCTTTCAAGTAGCAAAACAGTTTTTCTCCTAATTTCTCACTTAGCCATTTGCGCCTTAATCTTATCTGGTAAATCATCTTAGAAAAGTACCATTTACCAGAGTCATGAAGGAGCATCCAAGGTACTTGATATTTCTGTTGATTCTAGTAAATGATTCATACAGAGCAGAAAATCATCAGTGCACCAAAAATGTTTTATCCATGAGAAAAACAAGAGAAATGTGAAAGAAATATGAAAATTAGTCCTTCATATGCAGCACACGCTGACGGACACACAGAGAAAACTACGTGAAATCTGCAGTTGTCTAAAATAACTTCCAGGTTCTCTGCAAGCCACATATACACAAATCAGTGTTAGCAGTTTGGGTCTTGTCCAGCCTGATGGCTTGCTCAGTCAAATTTTTTATGATTTTAGTGTGATAAGAACTTCCTGGCAGGGCAAGGAATATACAGGATAAAATTGTATCTACAGAAAATTAGAGGTGAAGATGTCTCCTGTGAAATGCTCCAAGGAAAAATATAGGCAATATTGAGTTCTACAGTCAGTGTGGGGAGAGGGTCCTAACCTCCAGCATCCCTGCCATCTTCATTTTCTCATAGTTTTAGGTGCAAAATAATAAAGACTGTCCATATATAAGCTTCATAAATTCATGTGTCATATGAGAAGAAAAGGGTGAATGTTAGAAAGCTTGTTTGCACTTGAATAGAAAAGAAAGGAAAAATGATAGGATTCTAAGTTCATGATTAGCAAGTAAATGGCCAGGATTAACCCTGTTGGAATCAAGAATTAAGATGACAGTCATACAAGACATGCACTTCACCACTGCAACTCAGAAGTAACTCTAGTGCAGCCTGTGAAATTTTTGCTGTACTTGGTTAAGTGATGAAATGATGACTTCATCAAATGTTTAAAAACATTACTTAATTTGCTCTCTTAACACTTGCCTAGCATCTTACTTCTTCAGAAAACCAAGTTTTCAAACGTACCAAGCAAAAGTGCTTTGTGATTTCTGTCTCCGAGACAAATGCAGACACACAAGCTGTTACTTCCATGTCCTTTTTACTGACACAGTGATCAGCCCAAGGACTATTAAGAAAGTCTGCAAACAGTCCCTTTGAGGAACAAATAAAAGCCATTCTCTGTACGTAAAGTACTTTCAGCTGGATAAAGCATTTCATGGGTCATGATCAATGTTTCAAATCCTGATAAAGTTAGATTAGCAGCTGTACTCCTTTACAAAGGTGGGTGAAAAAGCTCCTTGTTCAATAGACTTTCCAAAGACAGTCTGTCTCAAAAGCCTCTAAAACAGCTTTTCTTCTGCCCACTCTCCTCTTCCTCCCTCCAAATCAATATGCTGTAAAACATTTTACCTTCAAGAGCTATTGCACTTTAAAAACTGTGTATTAAATGCAGGACTGTTCCCCAATACATTTCTTAATTTGGCTCTACCAAATACAATGTTATTGTATCCAAAGATAATGCAACCCAACATTTAATGTTTTTAACACACAGTCTTCTCTCACGGATTAATTTTTATTTTTGGTATCTAGAACAATATAACTTTATTTAACACACTTCATGAGTGGTAGGAAGGGACAAGAGGCCACATTACTCCTACTGCCATTATTTGTGCTTTTCAGCTAGTAAAAGATTTATGTGTTAATGCAGTCTTCTGACTTTGCATCACAGTAGATGTGCATGTATGGCAACTTTACAACTAAAATCAATACAAAACTTTCAAATATCTTGTTTTGCTTCTTAGCCTGTTATAACAAAGCTCTTAGCAGTAACATCTTGATAGAGCAATACCTAATACATTTTGTTATACTGAATGCTATTTTAATTATCTTAATACAAGGAATAAGAAGTTGTTACTACAACACACTAAAGCACTTCATCCTATTCCTGCTTTAAAAGTGAACCATGAGAAAAATAATTTCAAGCAAACCTGATTCTGAATGCAGTAAGGATAAAGGATGTTAGCATTTCACTCAAAATCTCCACAAACTCATTAAAACTGGTGGGTTCTGAACTAGTGCATTAGCCTCCAGCAATAGCTAAGTATTAAAATGAGCCTAATGTTAAAGTCCAATAACAAAAGGAGGTTATATCTCTTTAATCCCTTAAATCACAGGATTTATAGCTTCTCTGTCATTTCATATGGGTATCTGCAGCTTCAACATCTTCTGCTTTCCACTATTGTCCCATTTATTCTTACACATCCACAGAACGTGTCGGGTGATGAAAACCATGATCACACCTTGTGGTAAACCATGCAAGACCACTCACAACAGACATGAACAATACAATAAAGAAGAGAACCTGGGCAAAATTCCACAGGATTCATCATAACTTGACAGTTATTTACATATGCCTTAGAATGTAAATGATACTCTGACAAAATCGTTTATGTAAGTTTATTCACTCATTTCAAGATAGCATTGAAAGAGATAGTAAAATGTTGCCTAGGCCCTGCCTCACTCTGCCTGGCAAGAACAGACATGGCTCTGCTGAGTTGTTAGCCTACATCACAGTCCTGGAAAATTAGTCCAGGTGCTAGAGAAAGAGAGAGGTTAAGACAAGTGGCAGTAGCAGACACTGCTTGTAGGATGCATCTCTCTAATTTTCAGTTTTTCACTCACAGGAGGAGGTGCTACCCTTATGCCTTTTGCCTACCTAATGGCTATTAGCATGGCCAACAGAAAGCTAAAAGTTTTTCCTTGCTTTTCAGCCAGCAGTCTGTCAAAGCTCTCTTCTACAAAATCTGAGAGAGCAAAATTTATTTTTGCCTACATTGCTGAGGAGCCCTGAGTCAGCTCTGCTAAAATGATTGCTCATGATGAAAAATTTACAGCTTTTATTCTGCCACCCTCCCTCCCTTTTAATATCCTTCCCTTTTCCCCCCAGTGTTCTTCTTTGAGAAGAAGACATTGAAGACCCACCTGGATGTACTCCTCTCAAACCATCTCTAGGGTATCCTGCTCTAGCAGGGGGGTTGGACTAGATGATCCTCAAGAGGTCCCTTCCAACTTCTTACCATTCTGTGATTGGATTTGGCAACTTCCCCAGTTCCTGCTTAACATTCTCTGTCATCATTTTCAAAATAAATGCATCTCACATCATGCCTCTATTTCAATACCTCTAACCTTTTATTTTTAGATTAATGGCTTTTGAAGGGTGAGCCAAAGCCCTAAATGTTTTAAATCAATAACGTTCTTTAACAAACGCTTTAATCACTCAGACAAAACACCTAGGCAATTTCCAGGAGTGAAGTGCTGTGAATATCTGTCGATGTTGGAAAGTCCTCCGTCAGCTAAAAATACTCAGCAAAGCACAGAACTTGACTGAAATACAAAAAGAAATCAAGTAATATCCTCTCCTCTCTCCAATTTTGCAAATTACCATTAGCTACACTGACTACAGAGCTCAAGACCAGCAGCATGCAGAAAAGAACTGAGCTTTGCATCAGTGCCATCTGTACAAGAGCTCTGAGAGGTGGGGAAAAAAACAGAAAGAAAGGGTCAGCCAGCCAACCTACTTGATGGTTAACAAAACCATCCCAAAGTGAGTCAGAAGAAACCCTACCACTGGATTTACTAGAAAATTTTGTAGACTTAGTCTACAAAGAAATTTTCCATCCTGGAAGAAAGTCACAGTTTAAAGAAACATTTAAAGAAATGCTCTTTCCAGCACAGTATTCTAGAAAGAATTTCATAAAAAACAGACTCAAACATTTTCTTCACTTTACTGGGAGATTTCTCTGGGTTTAGTTTTGATCTTTATACTTTTCCTTGCATTGGTTTATAAATAAATTATTTGTCTACGATCTCTAAGAGTATTTCTGCCACACCAACATGTGACAGAGAAGAAAAACTGACCTAGATAGTAACATACTTTTTTGGATTATCCTAAGCTGCTGAAAGTTACTAGAGGACAGTCAACAGAGATTCCAAAGGAATATGCAATTTTCCAACATTGCATCTTGTGAAACTTTATGTGTCTGCTATTAACAGACTCCTTATCTTAGCAGAAAGAAATTAATCCTTTCCCTTTTTCCTAAAAATATGCGTAGAATCTTTAATGAAGAAATAGTTTTCGTTCAAGGATAGAAATTCCAAGTAAGTCTTGAAAGAGTTTACTTGCAGGTAGTGGCTCCCTGCTGACCTTCTGGGCATGGGTGGAACAGCTTTTGGGGGACTGTGCAGAACTGGCTCTCAGTCAGAGTAGCTGAGGTAACTGGAACTAAGGCTGTGTGCAAGGACCCACTGGTAAAAATACAGTGAGCAGAGAGAAGTTTACAGAACCTTCTTATTTCTAATCTATACAGCCTAGAGCTGTGTATGACCAGATCTCAAGAATTTCAAGAGAAACATCTTGAAATGCATGACGTCTCAATTCAGTTACAAGACAATTAGTCCTTTAAGTGATAACACTCAGGTGAGAAGAGCAGAGATGGGGGGGGGAGCATCCCCTGAGCAGAAGAAATGCAAATGATCTGTATGCTGAATAACCTTCACATAGAATATGTAATGTCTAGCACTAGAGTTGGGGTTGAACATCAAAATCTCATTTCCAATTACTGATCTGTGAAATGCTTATAGACAGAAGAGTTTCAGAGAACAAATAACATAAAAAGAAATATCAGCAAACAAACTCCAATATTTAATGGTGCATAAGATACATGTTCTATCTTTACTGACTGATCCATGTACCTGCAAGTCTAGTATTTCAGAAAATGCTGCTAACAATGGAAATTTATTTTTAGAGAGTAGCATTTTGTCTTCATTCACTTACTGAAGAAGGCAGGAGCATTTCTAGGAAAACATGCTGCTTTTTTTTTATTATTATTACTTACCTTATTTCATGCTTTTAAAAGAAATTACTTTTTAAGCGGAAATTTTTGTCTGCAGGCTGTGTATTTTGTCAAAACTTTTGGGATTTTTTTAATTAACATTACAAATGTTTCTCACAAATGAAAAAGATTCTGATACTATTGATGTTATTAACGATGAAACTTCATCTGTTCAGAGTAATGGAGACTGAATACCAAGTAGATGCACTGCTGACACCTTGTAGAGTCAGTTATATAAATGCATTTGTTTCATTCTGGAAATAAAATAGATCTAATTGGATTTTGTTGCCCACATGGAAGAATGCAAAATAAAATCCAGTTATGGTAAACTGACTGTAAGAATACATTGCCAAATGATGCACTCAGAGCTATGTTTATTTATACTATATAGTTTTGTAACTGCAACTTGGAACTTATATGTAAGTGTCCTGAACAAGCCAGAGGCCCTTGAGCCTTCACAGCTGTAGCCCAATGGGATGTAGCACATACACGCATACATACATATATGTATATACATAATGCAAGGCAAAATTTCTACATTAATCTCGATTACCTTTGAAATATGATGATTAAATGATTGAAAGGATTGAAATACAATAAAATAATTTATGCTTTGGACTGGCAGTCTTTTAATGCTAACATGCTGGGGGAAAATAAGGCTCTTCAATTACTACTGACTTGAACAGGACAAGATGCTGACATAAAATATCTTAGCAGTCTTTTCTTTTACCTTCTTAAAGAGTCATTTCTACCCCAAAATTAGAAAAAAAAAAAGTCATATCTTACTTCCTTTATTTCCTTCTCATTTTTTCTGTCCATCACACCCTTTGGCAATGTGTTTGTCTGCTGCCTCTCCTTGGGCAGCTCTCCCCTCACAGCTCTTTATGTTCATTGCCATGATGAAAAAACATGGACATCCTCTGGTTTATAGTTCTGCCCTTCTGACCCTCCGGGATTATCAGCAGAATTTGAAGTGCAAACATATAAGATACAATACATATATATTTTACTAGAGGTTAAAGTTAACTCTGATAGTCCATAGCAGTAAATAAGTCCTTAATTGTGAGGGACAAACTAATGGCCGTATCCTTTTCATATTGTTCCTCAAATGTCATGAACACTATGGCAGAAGGGCAGATGCAGCACAGAAATGTATGCCTGCAAAGGTCATCTGTTCTAGGAGGCACTGAAGGGACAGTGAGGACAGAGAAAACAGGCAAAAGAAAAGTCCAGGTGCTTCTTCATCTGCAGTCATTGGATGATCTATATGCTGGGTGAAGACAAAAAAAGAAATCCAGGCCAGGCAAGCTCTACTTGTTGGCATGACTCCCTTTTTTGTCTGATGCTTCACACTACACCTCTGTGCTGTTCTGAACTGAAGGCAAAATATTCCCTCTCCTCTTTTATCTTGTACCCCTTTAGAATTTCACCATGTTTCCTGAAAAATTTTCTGCAAAATACAGACTGCATGTTTGTTTGAACACACCAAGTGTTCTAGACCACAATGCAAAACAAAGGTTAGAAGTGTGCTCTTACTGAGGGGCACTTGCTCTCTCTCACAGTGAAAATTAGAGAATCATAGAATGGTCCGTTCTCAGACAAGAACACAAAATTCTATTATTTTAGAATTATTAAAATTAATATCAAAGCATCTTTAAGCCTATTGTAAAATGGAAATTGAATTTTTTTTTTTCAGTGCCTTTTTCCTCCTCTCCATTAGCAGTAATTATGAAATAGTTTTTTTTCCTTTTTCATGAAAGTGGACAATTATTAAGATACATACATTAAAAATTCTGATTCAAAATGACAAAGCAATAGGGTGTGCAAAAATGTAACCACAAAAGATTTGAGATTACTGCATGGCAAATACATCATCTCTTCTTTTTGAGATGCAAATTTCCACATGGAATGTAAAAAAATTGTCTGCAGACAACTTGAAAAATAACAGAGCTGTGTTGTGCCATCTCAATACACAACTGAACATACTTATCCATCAGAGTTTTTAATACTGCATAAATAATGTATACACAGCTGACAGTTCTGAATAGTTTTGTTGATTTTGACTTAAAAACAAATAATCCTGTTTTACTGGTGAAGAATGACTGGATGCTGAGAAGTTATTGTGAAAAGAATGAAGACAAGATTGTGTGCTGAGTGTTATAAAACCCAGAATTTATGGGCTATTTTTGGATGGCTGAACCCTGATAACATCGATCGACTCTAATGGTTGCAAGAATACATTCACAAAGACCTGACTTACAGGATAAGAATCTTCTGCCCTAGCAGTAGGTGATTTTCTTAGCTAACTTGTAAACATACCAGAAATGTTCATTCTGTCCCTGAGTTTTATGTAGCAGATTTTTTCTTTTGGTCTTAAGTTTCTTCATCCCAGAAAATAAAAATAAAGTTGAACAACAGGTATCATTATTGGTATTTTAAAGGTGCTGAGAAATATTAGGAAGAACTTCATGATGACACTGTCTTTTCAGTGATCTTGGACAGCAAAATTTCTCTGTCCCTAATTCTTCTAGTTACCACGAAGATCAAAAAGGATCCATATCAGAAAGAAATGTGAAGGTGTGGTATCACCGAAGATACAAGATGCAGTTTACTGATCCATCTTTTTTCTGGAAATCTGTGCTACACTACACTGATGAAAATGCCAACAGGATATTTTAATCTGGTTTAATTTCATCCTGTTAGCTCTTTGCATAGAATATAACCAGAAAGATGCATGAGGAATTCCTTAAACAGAAGGTATGAAAAACTTCTGGACTCTAGCATGATTGTTTTGAAACATCCCATTTTATGTTTTTTAATTATCCTACAATGTATCTTCAAAGCAATGATACATCATGGCCTTTGGGTGCATGAGATGTAAATTTTCATAAACAGAACAAAATTTTAAGTGTGCCTTTATAAGAGGTAATTCAGTGAATCTGACAAAAATTTGGAGAAAAGGCTGCTTTCTCTTACTTCTTATTTTTTACTGTTCTACTCGTACTATCTTATATAGGCAAAAAAAAAAAAAAAAAAAAATTAAAACCCTGCTATAATTCCTATCACAAGATACTCCTGCAGTCATAATTTCTAAGCATTTATTAGAAAAATTTTTAAACACCTCAATGACTCAAATTCAAGCCTACAGTTAAATAGTATCACTGATAAAACCTCTTGTATTAACATAGCAGTTTATCCCAAAGTACCTTTAGAAGTCTCCTATTACATTGGAATTGAGCAATAACTGAGAAGTATTTCACCGAAAATCAAGGTTTTGTTAAATTCTCAAGGGGAGGGAGGGGGAGGGGGAGAAAGAAGTAAAAATAAAAACTGAAAAATTGGTTAAACCACTACAATATGGGTACTGCTTAATAAAAGAACTGAGAAAAACCCAAATCAAACATACCATAATTTGTCAGAGCTATCAAGAAATTTAGAGGAATAATAGTTTTTCCTTGATCACCCTTCAGATTTTTTATAAGATGATACATTTAGAGGATAGTGCCCAGAGATTGATCAGAGGTGGCATTAGATAAGCACAACCAGGAGCACCATGGAGAATCCATCGGACATATCAAATCATGCTGTCTTCCGGCATTTTATGGGATCCTTTTATGGATCTCCAAGTTTTGATAGGTCTAAAGAAATGGCCTTTAAGTAATTAAAAATTAGTGTAATCCCACCAAAGTAAAAGGGTATGGAATGGATTTCACTGTTTATGATCCCTTATTAAGCTTAAAATATTTTAATTATGTATTTTCTTTTAATAACTTTGTATTATTTTTTTAATTCCCTCCTCAGATTTGTTGCACAGGTTAATTTGCCAGGTAAAACACATTCTGGCTTCCAATATGGCCTATGCCTTTCCTTGAGTTTGCCACACACAAATGTTACTGCAAAAGTGAAGACACTCTTCTCATCTTTCTTTCCACAAATATCAAAGTGATACAGACTTGCACTTCAAGTGCTCACTGTCTAACTTTAGATTTCAAAAAATGTTTGGTTTAGGTTTATTTTCTCAGTGATATGACTACTGGTTAGTTTTGTGAAAAAAAAAAATCACTCTCACCCACAAAAAAACCAACCAAACACAAACACACCCACAAAAAACCCTTAGAAAATCAACTGAAAAAACCCCAACCCAGAAAAGCAACCAGCAAATGAAGTAAAACTTACAGGTGGAAAATGGTGGCAGTGAAAAATTTGCAGCATTAAGAATCACTTTCCTAACCCATAACTTTACTAAGCAGAGGATGCAATACACTGTAAACAAATTAGGATTAAAAAAATGTATTTAACTGCTACACTTTTTGTTTTTAGAGTTTAACAGGCTTAATCATCCTCACATAACACTGTGTTGTACTATAACTTGCAGGCAAGTTTCCACACCATTCTGAGACAGAAGTGTTCTGTCTAATAAAGAGATGGCTCAATCTTATAAGATCTAAAGGAGATTTAGTTATTTTCTAGTTTTAAAAGCTTATTATTCATAAGTCAAACACAAAAAACCCAAAAATTCATAAGCACAAATAGAAGTGTGAAATAATCAAAAGTAAGGAGTCTGGAGGAAAAAAAAGTATCTAAAAAAAGTATCTAAGAACCAATTATACAAAGTGCTCAGTGACCAAGGGAACAGATACAGTACAAGGAACATCTGGATTCACTCTTAAAATTAATTTGCTCTTAACTAAACAAAGGGGAGTCTAAAACTGTGGGACTAATAAATTTTTTTACAGCTCTACAAGTGAAAAATGTTAACCTTTACAACGACCAGTAAATTTACTGTCTACTAGAGCAGTTCTGCTGCAGGATGAAAAGAATATAATTTTAATTGAGTCTTCCTTCATTTTTGTTACATTCGTTCCACTCTAACAAGAGCTGTTTCCCCTTTCCGTTATTATTTTTAAATGCTTTTGGCCTGAAAACACACTCCAAAAAATCCCTTTGCTGCAGTTGAAATTTGGTGCGTTAAACACTAGATGGCAGAACAAGGCTGGAGCTGAGCATCTGAAAAACGCGGCCCTTGTGCCAGCCTGCATATCACATGGAGAATTTCAAAGATGCCGGCTGAACACTTTAACCTGTGTTTTTTGTTTATTTGTTTTTTGTTTTGTTGGTTTTGTTTGTTTGTTTGGGGTTTTTTGGGGGGGAGGGTTTGGTTTGTGTTGTTTTTTTTTTTTTTTTCCTACGAAAGCTGCCAGTCACTGCATAAAAATCATACCCAAACATTGTAACCTTTGTATGCAGACGCTGTTTTCCCTCCCTGAAACAGCAAAGCCAGAGGTGTCACCCTGGTAGGTTCCAGGCAGTGCTCCCGGTGCCTCCTCCTGCCTCTCTCTGCCCGGTCCCCTCCTCCTTTTCCTTCTCCTGCTCCTCCTCTCCCTTGTCCCCTTTTTCCCCCCTCGGCCCCGCAGCCGCCCCCAGGGCCGGATCGCGGAGGGTCCCGGTGCCCGCGGGATGGCTGCAGAGCTGCAGATCCCTAAGGTCAGCTCCGGCATGAAGTGAGATGATCCTGACTTCAAAGGGCTGCGTGTTTAAGCTGAAAATGACCAAGAACTGGTGAATGTAGAATTTAGGATTTAGGCTGAAGTACAGATCAAAGGAAGGGATTTATCTTGGAGCCGTGTGGAGGAATCGAACAGTAAGACACACAAACTAACAACAGCAGGGCATGAAACACTGAAATGTAGAAATGGATTTTAAAAGACCTCTTCTAAAACATGGAAGTTGCTTTTTATAAATATTATTAATGGAATTATGAGTTTAGCAGAAATTAAGGAGAGTAACAGGCATGCTAGCTCACCTATCCAGCTTCATGCATAAAATACCACAAAGAATACCACAAACAAGGGCACCTAAACAAATGATTAAAAGCAAGGTGTGATTTGGTTGTATTGCAGCTGAAAGCAATTAAGATACCATCTTGTTCTCAGTCAGACTCCTCGACTCCTGTGTCTCATCGTGGCTCTCATGAATCCCACTCTAACACCTCAGTAGAGCAGCTCACCTTTTCCATAAGTGGAAAACAGCATGTTGGCAATTTGAGAAATTATGGACAGCTGTTTTAGATGGGACAGCAAATTTCACTGAGGCTGTGCTGCAACTCTGCCTTTTGTTCTTGCATAGTAAACTTCATCTGTGGTATCCACAGGCCTTGCATAAAGGATTCATGCATTACAGCCTAGCTATGTTGGGTAGCATCACCAAAAAATCAACGTGTACGGACATTATCCCTTAGTCCCTTATTCTAGCCACATTATATTTCTCCTACACCTAGAGTTACACTTCAGAAGCTTCAGGCTTTCTGGTTTTGGCAGAATTCTCCTACTCAGCCCTTTAGGAGGTCTCTGAACATACACTACATGAAAACAAAAGGCAGAAATGTCACAAACTAAGGCAACAAATGGCCAGGAAGGGCTGCTGAGCTGCTGCGCTGGGGGAGGCAGAGCAGCTGCTCAGAGCTTTCCCACCTCATGCAGAGCTGCTCCTGGCACTGCTGGGGAAGGAAGGTGCATCCAGGCAGCAACAGGATTCACTCAAACACATTTGGAAATCAAAGGGAATGACTTGGGCAACAGCCTAGCTACCCTTTGTCATCTATACATGTAATTCATGTCGCTTTATTTCAGGGTTGTAATATCATATATGAAATATTTCAAGCTTCATACTAAATGCTAGGGTGGAGATTGCTGTTTGGAGAGGATTAATTTGTATTATCTCCTAAAATTCAACACAGAAGCATGTAAAGAGAGGAGGTCAAAGAAGAAGGAGGGAAAGAGGAGAAAAGCCACTCCATATATGCCACTTACTGCCTGTTCTTTTGTTCCAGTTTTGCCTTATTCTTAAAATTGTACTTATAGTTGGAATTATTCAGTAATTTCAGCCCAAACTGGTAGAAACACTGAAAGTATGGCTAGATTACCAACTCTCCTCTGGGCTGGTTTTACACTGCAGCAGTGACTCTGCTGATGTTCCCAGGGCTCTGTTGTTCCTGCATCCTGTCCTTCCCCAGCTGCCCCTCTGCAGCCCCAATCACCAGAAGCAGAAAAAAACTCCAAAATGACTGAGAAAGGATCAGAGGGAAAATCAGATTATGGTACCCCAAGAGATTCATGGTTGTTTTCTTTTTTTCCTCACAGGCAGCTTAGCATTGCATAAGGGCACATTCTGCAAAAAGAAAAAAAAAAAAAAAAAAAAAAAAAAAAAAGGGTGCCATCAAAAGCTAAGATGAATTTCCTTTCATAGGTGTTCACACCTGAGTGATGGATGCCTTTAATGTCTCCGGTTTGATGCTGGTAGGCTAACCAGGCAGTGTAAATGTACCCCTCAAATGCCTTAAAAACAGAACAAAGGGCAAATGGTGTTTTCTTATCCCTAGTCATACATATCAACATGTCAAATTACAAATATATATAATAGGAACTAATCTTTCCCATCTTTCTCTGGGATTAATTAGCTGTATATCAACAGAAAGCAATCAGACTAGTAGCATGGACCATGGGGGGGCAGAGGGGGGAGAAGGGAGAACTAAAATTGTCATAATCAAGTGGGCTTTCAATAGCTCTATTTTTCTATAATTTTTCTTCTTTCCTATGCCACATCGTATGCACGAACATTTTGTCACACACACACACAGGAACACAACTCTCTGCTCTCCTTCAGATGGTTCTTTACTAACATAAAGCACTGCACAAACACTTTGGTGAAGGTAATTTCACAGCTGCTTACATTGTTCCCAGCTGTTTCAGAAGGCTTATGCTCTTTTTTACCCAATGAGAACAAACCTACATTTTTTTCACCTCAAAATCCAGTCTCTTTCAAGCAGTTGCCAAGTTGCTATTTTATCATGATTACTCAGTAGGCATTAAAATAACCCAGCAAATGATGAAGATAAAGAATAAGGCTCCAAATAGGTTTCCTCTTAGAGTCTGAGTATTACAGAGGTGAATCAAAATGGGACCCTGACTACATATCACCAGAGCATAAACTGCTGGTTTATTCTTTGATGCCCACAGTTTTCACTTACATATATACATATGCTAAGTTCAAGAGCTTTTCCATTTGACTGAGCACAACATCCTCTTTCATACTTGGAAATATCAGCTCTCTAGCATGTTGATTGGATTAAAAAAATAATAATACCTAAGAAGAGGTTACTCAAGGATAGGAAGATTATTCTCCATCTATAATGCAAGTGCCATGGGGCAGCAAAAGTAGGTGGCAGCAGGTGGCATATTGATATCCTCCTCAGTATTTTGTTTTTCTCAGAAGCCAAAGAAACCATTGCAATTCTTGCCACAAGAAAAAAAAAGATGCTCGAAGTTTACATTACATAGAAAAATATTTAGGCAAATTAACGGACAACCCCCAATGCTCCTAAGGACTATTAAAGAGAAAAATACTCCCTTGGGCTGGGAAGTCTTTGGACTTAGGGAGCTGGGCTTTCCTGTTTCTCATCTAGTCTCATCTTGTCTCATCTTTTCTACCCTCTCATTAAGCTTCAGTGCATTGTGATGAATGACATGTTAAGATTCCTCATGCCTGTTGAAACCATCTGAACACATTAGGTCTAACAATTTCTATGAGAAATAGAAATTCCTTTTTCATGACATTAACTAATGGAGCATTTTTGTATCTATATAACTTTGGTAAAAGTTGGTGAAAAAAGTAAAATTTAATTTGCAAGATGAAATGCATGGGTTATTGGGTAAAATCACTTAGTAAGGACTAGTTTCAGGATTTTTTTAGGTTATGGAAATTATATAAAATACCTAATTAATGCATATGCACTCAGTCACTTTGAACCCTGATAAGCAAACATAGAAATCTCACTAACTCCATGCTGCATTAATTTTCAATAATGAAATTCTAAATTTAGCATAACACTACTTCTGGGTATATCTCTGTCTAAACACAAAGGGATATACTTTCATTTTAATGCACAGAGGAGTCATATGAATAACCACTGTTAACAGTAGAGAAATATTCTGAGTAGTAAGAACAGGATATATATATCTTTTAAGCTTGACATACTGTATTTTATCAGTTTTAATACTACAATGAAACAACAAATAATTATGTCTAACATGAAAATATGATTGTGAATTAAATACAATCACAAATTCAGCCCTTCTTAAAAATCTAAGAAGGGCTTGCAGCTATTCCCAATTTCTACTCATTCTTTTTCTTAACATCAAAGCTGAGACATTACAATGTAGCAATGCAGTGAGTTAATAGCTAGTTTCAGAAGCCATGGTCTTCTGAAAGAAAAGCAGATGACACTGGAAAACCATATTAGAGAATGAACTGCTTAAAAAAAAATAAAATAAATACACGAATACATATATAAAAAAAAGAAATACAGGAATACATAAAAGTGTAGATTCTGTCAAAAAGTCTATCTTCTTTGATGCTAAGTAGATTTGGGATTCAAAATGAAAAAAGGACATTAATTCAAAGACAGAAACAAAGTATGAGTCTTGCAAGTACATGAAGAATTAATACTCAGAGTCACGTTCCCAGAACTGGGCATGGGACCTCCAGCTCCAGGTGCTGTTTAACCAGACTGCACTTGCCTGTTCTGCTCCCTCAGTCAGTAGCCTTTTACCACTTCCATACTCTCACTAAGAATTTGTGGGACTATTCAAGTGATAGCTGAGCATAAATAACTACATTAAGTCCATCCCTAAGCAGACAGGAGGGAGACAGAAATTGAACATTGCCATTTTGCCAGTGCTGAGCTTTGGTACTGGGTGGTGCATCCCCAGTTTTTGGCATTAAATTGATGTCAGAAGCAAGAGCTGTGTGCAGATCTTTAAAGCTTCTGTCCAACATCTTAACTACCAGAAAAGTAACACTAATGTGTGGGAGGTACTCACAGTTTTGTCCTCCTGGGGAGGTCAGTGCACAGTGTCACTTCTTTCCCAATGAACGCTTCAAAAAGCAATCATCTCTCTCATTGACAGGCAATGCTCACTGCCAAACTGGTTTTTAGTAACTCTCCACATAATCTGAATTATTTACATTTTCCTTCACTCCCTATAAAATACCTTCTTTTCACAAACGTGTGCTGCTATCTACTATAGGCAAATGACAACCAAGGTGAGGGAAAAGAATATTTGCTTGCCCATCTGCTGGGGAAACTACAGCCACTAGCCTAGTCTCATCATTGTCTTGGATCATAAACAGGATGCTGTAGCCTCGAGTTAAGACTCCTTGTAAAACTGCAAAGCATTCTGCTTTTATATTCTCTTACACATACAGATATCAACCAGGTCAAATTCACCGAAGTCAATCTACACTGACATACGACCATGTAATGGAAAAGATAAAAGGTCTAAATACTCCAGTGTTGCACCAAATCTAAAGAATAAAAAACGACACACATGGTCATAAAAAGCTACACCAAATGAGAACACGGTATTCTTTCATCCACCACTAGGATGCAGTATAACCATTTCCTATTCAACTCAGACTTCTGGAACATTTAAAGAGGGGACCCCAAGACAAAAATGAAGGAAAAAAAAAAAAAAAAAAAGAAAAAAAGCCATTTCTGTCTGATATCAACTACTTGTGACACTGAATGCCCCTACAGGAAAGTAAAACTAGAGAGAATTCTCAACATGCTGGGAAAACTTCATGTGAGATATTTTTCTCATGATTTAAGCAGATGAAACTTTGCAAGTCTTTTTGCATCTTTCCTGCAGACTGTTACCATGCAGACTACAAGACAAAATGCATAGAATGCCCGCCACTTTATTATTTTTAGTGGGGTGGCACATTTATAAGAATATAAAAAAATATTACAATATCATAATAAAATCTAAAAAAATTAATTTTACCAGATTGGATTTAGACATAGGTTAGAGTTTGAGAGATACAAATGTGTGATAACTCTTCTTTATCATATTTAGTGACAGCTTCCTGTCTGTGTCTTGAGCAAGAAGAGGAGGTGGTAAATACCTCAACTCTGTATACAAGGTCAGTAGATCCACACTCTTCTGGCTCTTAAGCCCTAAACATGTCCTAATTATTTCAGTAGTAAAAGTGTCATATTCTTCACCAAAATTTCATTTAGAGGAAAATTCTGAAGGCTTAGATTCTCTTGCAATGCAAATATCACAACAAGATTACTTATTGTGGTAATAGCACTTAACATTTACACCCCTCATTCATCAACTACTTCACAAACATTGGCTAATAAGGCAGACTAAAATGTGTTTATTTTCTTTGCCTTCTAGAATAGAAATCCAATCCAGGGAAGTGATTCATTAGTCAAACACAATACGTGCCAAATCCAGTAACATTACTTTTCCTAGCTTTTTTTGCTGTTTGAAGCTGTCCTCTTAAACCTCTTGGTGTATATACTGTTTTAGGAGACAGATAAAGTGAATATAGTGATTAAATGTCTAAGATGTTTATTACTTTCCAGAGTATTAACTGTAGTTATTTTACATCTTAACCTCCACATAAAAGGTTGGTTTTTTTGGAGATATTTTTAAATGAAATTGTTAGTTTCATAAATACTGCATCCTTTCCATAATTTGCAAGTATGTTATTGGTTTTATATTGCTACATATAACGTACTTCCCTTATGCAGCTATATATGCTTACCTCTCATACATCTCTTCTAGGGAGAAAGTTTCAAAAATAGATGTTTTGTACAAAACTGTGTTTCTTTTTCAGCCCTGATTTATACTCTTGAAAGACCTAAAGTCCAAGTGATACTACAAACACTTCTCAGCTCTTCTGAATCTCTAATATTTTTCTTTCTTGCACATCAAGATATTTTATTTGTTCTTTCTAATTTAATTGCAGTACTTCTGAAGACTGGTGGCTAAGTCTTTGATAAAACATTCTGTTGGTATTTATTCTAGCCTTAATGTAAAATGTCATTGAAATTCACATAAGCACAACAGATTGGTGTATACATCACCTGAGAGAGTTTACATGACCTCCCAGACAAAAGGGTCACCACCAGAAGGTAGATTAAGCTGAGATGGGTAAACAGACTCATCCACTCCCATTTCATGCCTGCCTCTGCTGTCACATGAAGTACATAATGCAAAATTAGTACCACCAAGACACCTTCTGTTACAGAAAAGATTGCAGAAGAATATACATTCTTATACAAAAATAAAAGAATTAATATTGGATAGTTAAATTCCAAAGATTTTGTAAGTCAACCTGTTAACTGAGGGAAGAGCTAGACACAAAATAGGAGAAACAGAATGAAAGAGAAGCAGACCATTAGATAATCTGGCAGTGCAACTGGGCCTCAGTGAATGCCACTGAAAAAACTGCTAAAACTGCAGAGTGGTGATTCCACTCAAACTTAAGACTGTATAGTTGTCTCCAGTATTTTTTTGCAAGGTTGTCCTGTGTGTTTTGGGGAAAGGAGGAGAGAAAAGTCCATTACAAATTAATGCATTTTACATTTTTTGCTCTGAACTAATGATAAAGCACGTTCTTTAAAGCAGCAGTGCTGTGATTTCTTCCCCATTGATGAACTCTTTCAAATATAGGAAACGAGATTAAAGATACTACCATGTATCATAGTAAGCAGTGTAAATGATACAGAAATAAAATATAGCCTGGCTGGCAGTATTCCAGCCTTCTTGGCTACTCATCAACTCTCAGCTGTGATGATATGCTGCCTGAGACTTGCCTCCCTATCTTCTACATGTAACCCTTATCTGACAGAGGCCTAAACAGTGCTCTTTGGAGGAGACAAACTATGAATGCAGCAGTCTGTATTTCAAGCTAAATTCCACAGTTAAGTATAATTATGTGCCATAAGCCTCCACCTTTAAAATTTTCTGTAGTCTTCAAAACTAAGTAAATATGTAGACCCCAATTACAATGGAATGTGTTACTGCCATCATGCAGCATCTCTGGTATACTGCAGTAATTCTAAAATGACAATGCAATCAATGTATTCATTCCAAGCTCAAATATTTGAGTTACAGAATAGTCACCAAATATATGTGGAAGAGTGTGACAAATTTGTCTGTCTGTACTTCATTCAGATCTCAAAAATGGTAAAGATCATAAAGTGATCCCTGAAACCAATGCAATCTCCCCATGAAAACCAAGGAAAATACAACATTTTCTCATATGTTTACAATGTTAATACTAAAAACATGGTTCTGATATTTCTTTTTGACTAAATCTCTAACTTCAAGCCTGTGCATGCTTGCTTCTGAAAGAATTTAATTTTAGAAAACCAAGTAAAATTGAAACGTTGGATTTTTGTTGAAAAGTCTTTATAAATGCCATTGATTCATTTAACTGGAGACTGAGAAAACCTAAATGTATCTATCCATCCTTCTAAAGCATTAATTTTTTGAAGGTAAATTGATGAAGACAACTTTGCTGCAGAAATCAAGGTGGAGTTACTCATTACAGTTAAAGTTTGGAGCTACAGTAATTGCAGCACAATTGCTACCAATCTCAACATAAGCACATAAGCATGCCTACAGTGGTTGAGAGAGATTCCTCACTTGTAAATAAATATGTAGCCCCAGCTTGAAGTCTTGTCTTTGTTTTCCTCTGGCATAAAATATACCCAGAGTTAATTTGATTATGGAGTCTTTGAAGTCCGCACCAGCAATGATGTCAAGGATGACTAAGATTTCAAGTGCTAAATTAAAAAAAATTTATTTCATTTCTTTGTTTGGACTTGGGTTTGGGTGATTTTTGAGGCATTCGCTCATTTTGGAGTAAATACAAATTCAGTTATCCAGTTCTCAGATAGTCCCAGGAAATTACGTAATTTTCTAAGACAAGGAATTTTTTAATTTCATGAAATCACTGCCATGCAGAACACACTCCTCAAATCTTAACAGTTGGAAAGTGGTTTCATTTACAGAGATGAAGTCTCCAAGATTGAAATTAAATGCTTTAAAACAATATTTCAGATAGAGAAGACATACAAGCTGTTAACTTAGTTGACAATCCAGCAAAGACATTGTCCTCCTCTTTCATCAATCTGATCCCAAAGCATGTGTCTTTGCATACAAAATATATAGTTAAAATTGTTTTAAAAGAACTTGAAAAAAATTAATGAGTGCTATATATGCACAACAATGCCCTCCTTCTGACAGGAAAATTATGAAAACAGGGTGCTTTTTTTATTTTAATTTTAAGAATTGTGCAAAAGATGGACTCATCATGAAAATGTTTTTACAACTGTAGTTAGTTAGAGTACAGCATTACCTATGGACTGACTGGTTCTGACGTGTTCCCACACAAACAGCTCTAATGATTTTTATCTGCTACTTTGGATGGCATGTTTAGGTTCACCTTTAAGATAAGCAGTATGCAGAAAAGTGCCTCATCATAAGGAATGTCACTGAAGATTGTATTAATTGTTCAAGGCTCTCTATAATTAGTGGCTTCATTTTTTGACAAATGGTTTGATCATAGGAATTCTGACTGGATACTTCCTGCTAGCTGTTGTGCACTAGTAACAATTAACATTCACTATGGTATTTTTTCTACACAGTAACATGGTAAAATATATTCCCAGTAATAGAATTAAACTACAGAAAAAACCCAACAATGCTCCATTTTCTCAGTCAGCAGTGAAAGAGAGAAAGAAATTCATCTTTAGATACATTTGGAACCCTTCTTCCACAGTGGATATAGTTACTGGAGCACTGTTTTTTTGATTGACCCTTTATCCTAGAAAAAAGCTTTCTAAAAAAGCCAACAAACAATTAAGACAAATTCTGTATAATGATCTTACAGTCATACCACAGTGAACACGTACTAAAAATCAGGACCAGTTAAACATATTTTTTAAACGAAGACTGGAAGGAAATGTACTTTAAATATGAGTAAAAAATTACTCTTAATTCCTACTAAAGATTCCTTGTAGTAACTAGAAAGTCATATGAAGATAAAACAAGCTCTTGTCTTCAGAGTCTGAACAACTAATTTTCTTAGGTCTGTTGAGATGTTCAGCTACTATCTGATCCTCACTGATTCTTGACCTCTGTTCCAATACCAAATTTCACAGTCTGATTATAAACATGTAATTGTGTAACAGAACACTTTGAGATTTAAACACTTTAGCTTTATTGAAACACTGCACTTCCCTTAAGTTAACATGCTTTTCCTGAATATTTACAGTTATCATAAAACGTTGCACTTATACCTTATAGAGAAGGTATTTTTTTCCCTAATTTTGCACTAGATGCTGGTTCAAAAAAAATAGTTTAGATACCATGTGTGGAGAGAAAGAGGGTAAATCAGTTGAAAATGTAAAAGCAATGAAAAAAAGATTTAGCAGTTAGAAGAGGAGCACAAAGCAGGGTGAATCAAGGCAAATTTGGAGCTCAGCCATCTAGTATGATAGAAAGAAACAGTAGGACCTTATGAAATCAGTAAAGAGGCTACTGCAAGTGATTAGCAGGTCTGTTAACCTTCTCAGCATTTTCAGACACTGCAAGGCCTGCATATCCTGCATCAGTCTCTAGAGAGCATTTTCTATCTCCCTCCCACTCTCACTTAATTAGCGAGTTCATACTATCCTGAAATCCCATAAGAATATGCCTTGGTGGCCAGCAGCAGAGTTCAAGAAGATTTTCATGGCAGAGCCAGAACTGAAAGTTCACAGTCAGCTTGGTCTCTCACTGGTAATCCTAAACCTCTGTTCTGCTGCATAAATCTTTAAATAGCTTATGCACTCTTTCCATTGATCACGGAGAAGGTATGTAACAAGTTTCCTATGGGAGAAGATTACAATAGCCATGAACTCCTTAGGTTAGCAAGGAGATGATTAGATGATAAATACAGAAATTCATGATTACATGGAGCAGGTTTCTCTTATTTGGATAAACAGGTTGTATTAGTTTCTGTACCAATGTTTGTTTGCTAAAAAAAAAAAAAAAAAGCCAATAGTGCCTTCCACTTTCCCCTCTGCTTTAGTATTTCCAGTGCACTAAAGCTTTAGTGTAATAAGTGGTCAGAACTGCGAGGGAAAAGATTATGTTCCAGCGAAATGGAAACAAAAACCTGTGGTTTTGGTTAGGCTTTGAGGGGATGCACATAAACATCAGAAAGGAAAAACAAGGTATCATGAGATATGCACAGAGGCAGTTGTCTGTTTTCACAGCATTGCATGTATCAGCCAGGGAGGGATTCTGCACAGAATAGTTTGGTAGGGACCTCTCAGTTTTTCTTTTTCACTTCTCACTGGCAATGGAACAAAATACAGCAGGTGGCTGAGGATCTATCTGGGTCCAGTACTCAGCATTATTATGCCATAGTAGAAAACCAGTGAGCCCACATTTTGGATACTACATACAATCAAAGGCAGTATATAGCAGAAACAATACAGGAAAGAATTGATCTGAGTTTGTATGAGGAAAGATAAGTTAGTCTAGGAATCTTCAGCTGGTTTTGAATCTGAAGCTTGACAATTTTATTTTATGCTGTCTATTACTGTGTAAATAACCTTCTCCATGCCATCCTTGATTTTAATGACTTTCATCATTTATTTCCTTAAATTACAGCACTCATTGCAACAATCTTGTAAACATCAAAAGTAGTAACTGTGACTGATCAGTGAAGCTCTCCAGTGGAAGGAGGCTCTGAGGAGACAGGCAGGTACTTTGTGCTCAAGAAGCTTGTGAAGGGATGTGGGGAGTGACTGTCCACTCCTGATGCAATGAAAGAAGAACATATCTCTAGATTGAGGGGTACAAAATGTGGCTGCTAGGCTACATCAGCTGTCTTCCTGAGCTAGCCAGAGTGGTGAAGTGCAGGTCAATACACAGCTCAGCCCAACATAAACTACAGAAAGTGAGCAATTAACAAACAAAACTTAGAAGAGAGTAAATGGCTTCAATTTGTTTGAACCCACATACTTGCTCCCAGTGGCTGGGGATGCTCAGTCACTGTTTGGGCATCCAGCTGTGCATTGTAATTGTTATACACTGTTAAGGGTACTTACATTTTGATCTACAGGCACTGCTACATCACTGTGCTAAATCAAAATCCCATGTCACTTCAGACAATGTCAAATAAGTAAATCTGATATTGAACATCAAACCCTTCACGTGTGGAATATATATTAAAAAAAACCCTACTCAGAGAGAAGTGGACTCTTGACATTAATGCAGCCCACATTGGTTAGCTCATGTAATGTAAGAAAAAAACCTTTAAGGACTATTAAACACCATTATTCAGTATAATCATTCATATGAGATTCCCTAACCTCTACATGAGGGGAAATACCACTTTATAACAGTTTTTCCCTTTACCTTTGGCTAGTGAAAAGCAAGCTGTCCTTTCAGCCTGACTTGGTACATTTGTTCCTGCATGAGATAATTCAGAAGCTCTAAAGTAGGTATCATTGTTCAGTTTCTTTGTTTACTGGAGATGTAGGGGGCAGTGAAATTTGGTGATTTATCTTCAGTTTTCATCTTCTGTGCCTAAGTCACTTTTTGACATAATGCAATACAATACAATGCTTACAGTATTCATTCCACGACCATTCAAAATACTTGGTAGATGTTGTGAGAGTTCTCTTCAAAGTCAGAGTCTAAACAAAAACATCAGTTATGATCTTCTTAATATGATAATTCATTAACATGTTTGTAACATGTCAACAGATCAAGGAGGGAGAGATTTTTTTTTCACAAAGACTTTTCTGCTTAGACTTGTCATGTCATGGTCTCTCAGGTCTTCTCTTTCACTAACAGACTAGGCTGAAGTAAACAGTTTGGAGGTTGGTAGTCCCATGGTTCAAACAAAGACATCTGTAAAATATGGATATGTGTAACTCTTCAGTCCCTTGACTAAAAAAATCTGCATATTTTTAATAACCTTTCATTCATTTAATAGTTGATTTCCCATAGGAGACTTGAATTTGTCCTACTTGATTTTTTTTGTAAGTGTCCCAGAACCTCAGAATTTTTTTATAATATAGTCACAGAACCTCTCCAAATGCTCAGTCATTACTGCCAAAAGAGGGAGGTATTTCTTCACAACCTTCAGTGTTAGTGAGTCATGCATACAGTTCTTTTAGCTGCTTATCACTGTTTGTGGCTCCCTTGATTTCCTGTTTCCACATAATTGACATTTTTCTTACTTAGATATTAAAGGAAGGATTTCATATGAATTCTCAATGTATAACAATAGCTCTTTTAATGTGTTTAAATGAATCTCAATTAGGTCTAACTGAGAACATTAGGAATCTTATTTTCTACTATCATTTAGCAGTTACTCTGATTGGATTCACCTCTAGTGCATGAATTGATACAAGAATTACAGCTAAAAGGAGTTTATCTGGTTTTGTGGCAGAGAATTTTTATACTGTGAATTTCAAACACTCTCTGACATGAGAATAACTATACTGTTGATTAAAAATTAATTTTAAAATTAATAAAATGTAAACCACTCAAAGATTATACTAGACAGAAAACAAATTAAGATCACACCTTATTTTATGACAGTTAATAAATTGACTTCAAGCAAATTACTGCATATGCTCATAACAATCCTTTTTGAAAAATTATCTTTGCTCTTCCTTGGAAGGGATGGTTTAGTGAACAAACTTGATTTCTATGTCTTCACAAAGAAGTATGAAACCAAATACTCCCTCCATATGTCGTCTGACTCAAACCTTCAAGTTAAAGCCTGCCACAATGAAGAAGCAGAACATTTGACAAATTCCATTTGCTATTTCTTCTTTTTTTTTTTTAAATCTCTTGTCACCCTGCAATTTATCATACTAAAAGCTTTGATCCCTAGTGTTGAAAAGACATGAATTTCCTAAATGCCTAAAACTTAGGCAAGTGTTTCCTTTTAGAGCTGTATGTAAATGCAATGTTAAATTTTATTTTTGTAATCTCTTTAATCAGAAACAAGGGAATTAGCCAGCTGTTTGGAACTCATGTTAAGATGTAATTAAGCATCTGATTGAATTTCTGTGCATACCAAACAGCAAAGGCCAGTATTTGCACACAAGACAGACCACTTTCATTAAAATAAAAATCTTCTTGCCAAATGACAACAGAAAGGGTTTACTCTAATGGTTTAGCTCTGAGATACCCCTCCACAAGAAAGCACACATCAGAATGGCAAAAAAATTTACTTTATGTGTCAATCATACCAACAGGATTCCTTACGGAGTGACACCTAGCTTTCCCTTACATCTGTACTGCATGCTTCTGCAATACGCCAAGGAATTGCCTGTCTCACATGCTTCACAGAGAAAAAGAAAAAATAATCCCTCATACTATCAATTACACCAGGGTGGAAATAAGATTTACTGCAACCTGTGCTTGTTTTATTTTTATTTATTTGGCTGGGAGTGATTTTTGGGTTTTAGTTGCTAACAAAAGACTTATTAAAGAGCTTGACTGCTGAGGTTTATGTAACTATAGCTCATACAGCAAATATTCTACATGGTAAAGCAAACCTCAACTTTTCTCCTTTTAATAAGAAATTGTCCAGAGATTAATATTAAGAAAAAAGAAAAAGTATTCTATTTTTTACTATCAGATGAATACAACAGTGAACCAAGCAGTATACCTAGTTTTAAGATGTAGGATAAACCTAAGTAAACAAATCATTAGAAAAAACTGCTTCCTGAAGTAATTTAATTTTAAGAGAAGTAGGAACAGCAACTTGACTATTACAATCAACTCTGATTTGGGTCATACTCCCTTTGTGCTATCTAGGAACAAAGCAGAGGCAGGAAGGTAGGATATACTCTCCTTTACTCTCAAAGGTGGAAGTAGAGTTTAAACACCAGATTAGGCTCTTCCCACAGCATTTTTGTACTCTCCCACTGTTGACGGGACAGTGGAATGGAGAGGGACGCTGCCTCTTCAGGGAACAATCTGCACACACCCCACTCATTTATATCAGTGTTTATCTCTAAATAGTTTTCCCAAGCCAAAAAAACCACAACACAGGAAACTCCTCTTCCTCTATAAGACCTTAGAACTCAATTTAATTATTTTTCCACATATGAGTATGAGTATATTTGCCAGTATAGCTGCATGGGAAGGAGTGGTTGGAAAGCTGCCAGGCAGAAAAGGACCTGGGGGTGCTGGTCAGCAGCCAGCTGAATGTGAGCCAGCAGTGTGCCCAGGTGGCCAAGAAGGCCAACAGCAACCTGGCTTGTGTCAGGAACAGTGTGACCAGTGGGAGAAGGGAAGTGACGGTGCCCCTGTACTCAGCACTGGTGAGGCCACACCTCAAGTACTGTGTTTGGTTCTGGGCCCATCACTACAAGAAGGACACTGAGGTGCTGGAATGAGTTCAGAGAAGGGCATCCAAGCTGGTGAAGGGTCTGGAGAACAAGTCCTGTGAGGGGAGGCTGAGGGAATTGGGGTTGTTTAGTTTGAAGAAGAGGAGGCTGAGAGGAGACCTTATTACTCTCTACAACTACCTCAAAGGAGATTGTAGGGAGGTGGCTGCTGGCCTTGCCTCTCAAGTGAACAATGATGGGATAAGAGGAAATGACCTGAAGTTGCACCAGGGGAGGTTTAGAGCAGACATGAGGAAAAATTTCTTTACTGAGAGAGCGGTTAGGCATTGGAACTGACTGCCCAGGGAGGTGGAATCACCATCCTTAGAAGTATTTAAAACATGTAGATGAGGCACTTCAGGACATGCTCTAGTGGGTGATACAGATACTGATATATATATACACATATATTTTGTTTGGGTTGGTTTTTTTTTGGGGGGGGGAATGTTGACAGTTGGATGATGTGATCTTAGAGGTCTTTTCTAGCTGTGACAATTCTGAGATTCTTTGTTAGGGGTTGGAAATTAAACTCCTTTAATAGTAAGAGGTATTAAAAATTGAGCCTATTAATTGGCTTTTAGTTCATTTTTTTTTATTTGTTGTGTTAAATAAAGCTGGTTTTACTTCCTTGTTGTAGTAGACCACATGTCTCTGTGCAATGGCATCAAGTACATTTCAGTCATACTTCACCTGGGGGGCTGAAATGCTTGTTGCCCTAGCAACATACTGCTTAATGTGTTTTGTTTTGCCTCTTTTCTCCTTTTTGAATATGAACTTTAAAAAAAAGAGGACAAAGGAATATCACACCTTTTTCTAATCAAAATTCTATAAAAGTAAATGCTATTAATAATACCATCATAGGAGTGATCATTTCTTAGACAAAGCATGAAAACAATATACATCAGTAGGAGAAAGACAACCTGTTCTCTCTGAACTGAACTAAGATGTTCAGTGTTTTTATTTTATTGGCAGCACCAGATGATGTTTTGCTTAGTAGATAAGTATTTTTCCCTTTGTTGAAGAAAGAAATGGTACTATGATTATAATATTTACGTAAGTGTATATATGTGCATATTGTATTTTATTAAAAGTTAAAATACTTCAAATTTGTACTTTCATATTTTACAGATGTGTCAGTATCTTCAATGTGATCATTGATAGCCTTCAGAATGCAGTGTCTGCTGATCTGAAAACACCTTTTAGTAATGAATAGGGTAAATGGGCACTGGTTATCTAAACTAACAAATATACATGCACTTATTTAATCATAATATATGTGCTCATGCATACATGTATATACATGCATAGAAATATAAAATACATTAAAATACAATGCAGAGTGCAAGTACTACTAGCAAGAACTTAATACAGTGCTTGAATAGTAACTCACTTTGACATGTAGCTAGTTGCTAATGGGCCTGGCTTGTTTTGTTATTTTTATGTCACTGGCAAGGCAAGTGAATCTTCCAGCTTTATGAGCAATAAATGTTACATGGTAAGTTTTGGGACCATTTATGCACATGACAAAGGCCATGAGCATGTGAAGCATCCTCCCATCCATCAGAAGCACCAAGAATGCATAGCAATATTAGCAAGACAGCACCTCGTCTTATTTCCTGATTTTTTTTTTTTTTTTTTTTTTTTTTTTTGTAAGGGGAGGGTTAACATTGACATGATAAGCATATTGCAAAGTTTATGACTTGGTAATGAGCACATTCTCAAGGTATGAGGATTACTAAGAAACTTTTTGTTTCCTTGCCAGTAGAAAGAGTATAAAATGTAACATTTAAAAATACTTTTGCACCGCTATAGATAACCCTAAAGAATGCACTAAGAAGAATGAGCTTTTAATCATAAAAGGCAATGGTATTTCCTATATAAATGTGAAGATGTTAAAGAAAAAATAGTTTAAAAGTGTTCTAAAAAATACTAGAACAGTGAGGAAAACTTTTGTACTGACTAAGATTATAAATGGATCTAAAATGAAGGCATAATAAGACACATAGATAATCTCATTAAATTCCTCTTCAAGTGTAAATACATGATCTCAAGGAGGTCCTTTCCAGCCTCAGTGATTCTGTGATTATCCCAGAAACTTGTGGTATTTTAAAGAACCAAGCAAACACTTCCTGCTTTCTCCTTGATCAAGGCCTTCATACATCCCCAAGGTCTTCATAATCAAGGAGTAAGATTTAAATTCAACACTTCCCCATTTTTTAAAGTGTGCTAAAATCCTGTTCTTAAATTTTGAAAACACAAAGAAAAACATCACTTCTGACACTGCACAGCTAGGCATCAGAAATAAAGAAATACCAGAATTTACAGATTATCTTTGCCCCTGTAATCAAGCACATGGACTGGACATACTACTTTACTATTACAGGCATGACTTACATTACAGTAAGTTGTGCACATAATCCTGCAAAACGTCCACTTTAGACATAAATCTGAACCATTATGAACTCAAAGTGGAACATCTCCCTTATGAGGTAAGGCTGAGGAAGCTGGGTCTCTTTAGCTTGGAGAAGAGAATGAGGGGTGACCTCTAATTTTTATAAATATGTAAGGGGTGAGTCTCAAGCTTTTCTCTGGGGTGACTAACGACAGGACAAGGGACAATGGTTATAAACTGGAGCATAGGTGGTTATGTATAAATATTAGGAAGAATTTTTTCACTGACATGTCCAGGGAGGTTGTGGAGTCTCCTTCCCTGGAGACATTCAAAGCCCACCTGGATACATTCCTGGTGGGCATTCCTGCTGTAGGTGACCCTGCTCTGGCAGGAGAGTTGGACTAGATGATCTTTTGAGGTCCCTTCCAACTCCTAACTTTCTATGATTCTACGATTCAAATACACCGTTTTCTGCCAGGCACACTGCCCTTGTTATAGGAGTTAGAAAATAGGCACAAGGTGTAGAAGTAAGAGCAGAAAGAGCAGCTCTGGGGTTAAAATTGCCAGAAGAAATGGATCGGAACCCTGTCTTACATGGTGACAGACAAGTCATTTAATGCTGAATTCCCACTACTGATCTCTCCCCATTGCTCTTACTCAGCTCTGCACAAGCCATGTAGCACCTGTTTCCCAGAACTGCCAAGTGCTCACAGCTGCAACTGAACACAATCAGAGCTGTGCTCTGAATGCTTGAAAAGCTACAGAAACCATGTCCAAGGTGTCCCTAGTGGAAGATAAGAAGTAGGTACTTCTGACTCTGCATTGTAGATTTTCATTTATAAAGCAGGATAACAACACCCTTTTTCCTTGCTGGAGTCATGTGAAGTCATTTAACATAAGTTAAATAGTATTTATGAATCACTCAGAAACTTTTGGAATGAGGAAACAGGCAGAGACCATTGTCTAATTTTCTAATTAAAAGCTGACTTCTATGCTAAGCAGTAAATTCAGCCTATATCCATATACCCAAGAGCATCAAACGAGCACTACCAATTGTTTTAATTGCCCTTCAATTTGTCATGTTTCAAACCTTTATAATACTTACTGGTTTTTTATGAGTATTTCAGAAAGAGTAGTTGGTGACATGGTTCAGCACACAGATTTTATGACTGTGCATTTGGATTGTCACTCATGGGTAGCTATGTCAAAAATTAATGTACAGATGAGTCTGAATAAATGAAAACAAAGTGTTCCAGTTCCAGTGTTATGTGTTTTATATGTAACGAACAGAGCAATAAAACTATTTGACAAGCATCTAAGAGTGCTTTATTAATTTTAACTATTGTACTTATCTTGCTGTGTGCAATATAATTTATTTCTGCAATATACACATAATATTTACTTGAATCAACTTGATTAAGGCTGAGTGGAAGATAAAGATTTAAATTATAAGTACTGAATGCTTTAACCTCCATTTAAAATACAAGAGAGATAATGTTATGTCTTTAAATAAAATTATTGTTTTATGTGGAGATCTTCCAGGCTACAGCTTTTCCCAGCTGCAGCTAAAGTGAATACTGGGGAGGCTGTTGAAAATTTTTAAATTACTTCTATAACATTTAAAACATCATCCGACTCACATAACCTTTATTAAAAATAATGATAAATTATTCCTTCCCCTGTAACAAAAAATATTTTTCCCTGTTTCTGTTTCTTTGGTTTTATCTTACACTTACAAAAGCAATATTGAGCTCCATGCAAACCTAGAATCTATAATTAATATTTCCCCCATGGGATTTACTGAAAAAATGATGATCTTTAACTGGAATGTTGATCATCACCATAAACCAATAGAAACTGACACAAAACTAAGTTTTAATTTTATTCACTACATAGAGTTTGTTGGTAGTTTCTGGCCATATAGCCAATAACAACAGACTTATTCCTTCAGCAAATTTCTGGCACTAAACGGGACATACAGTCTCTTTAATGTTGACTTATGAGGACTGACAGTTAAACATCCTATTACTCGGGGTTGACCATTTACCCTTAAATGCATAAAACGAAAGGAAGACAGAAGATACAGAACAGCATATTTTCCAGAAAGCATCACACTAAAACATTTCATTTCTGATAGTAGAGGCATGATACAACTGCCATAAAAAATTCGCTCATATGTTTAAGATGTCACTAAATTGATTAATGATTAAAAGGAGGTGAACAGTTCAGCAGAGTTAAGTTTGAATCTAATACATGTCAAGGCACTAACATTTACTGAACAAAAACGATCTTGTTTTTATTAGCTAGGTTCAGATTTGATGGGATGAACCATTCACCCAGATACAGTCATAACTCAAGAGAACCATAGGCAACAACAAAATATCTTATCCACTTAGGCAATTTATCTATAAATAGAAAAACACAGTATGGGTAAAATCCTACTTTCTATTTAGAATTGAAATGTTCAAATATAAAATAGTAAAAGAAAAATATTAATCTACTCTGCTAAGAGTATATAAGTAGAAGTAATTATCTAGCATAGGGCTGCAGAACTTCCCCAGTAAATCATCTTAGGAAAAGAAATAATGCAAATAAGGACCCTTTCTGAAGATACCTTGTGAAATGGGGGATATTCAAAAGTACCAGAACCATAATCACAGAGCTCTATGCTTAATTTCACAATACCCCTAGGTTTCTTAAACTATGGAGCACTGGGACTTCAACAGTTTCCCTCCTGATATATTACTGGTTATGAAGAAACACATAGCCCAGGGAGGGAATTTGAGCATCTCTTACCTCATGTCTCTCTTTAAGTATGGCACATGAAATATGCAGGATCTAATGAATGCAAGTTTAGAGGACATTGAAAGGACAATTTGCAAGTTTCTAGAAAGATATTTTAATCACTCATCATTAACTACAACTATCCCATTAATCTAGTAGCATGAATCAGCAAGGATATGGACTACGGCCAAATATACTTGTAGAGGAAGAAAAAGACTAATGAAAACTAAGAAAAAGAGTATTAGATAGAAAACAAAACAACTATATTATATGATAAAAAGCCATCATAGAAATCTGATAATTATATTGCTTAAATATTCTCAGAGTAAATTCTGAAAATTTTCAACATAAAATGATGACAATATATTTCAAGGTACATTATCTTAAAACTGGTTAATAAATTTTCAGTTGTAACAATTCCATGTGTACTTTGCATTTTTAATAATTAATAACATGCAATAATTATTAATTAAGATGTTTAATAATGAATTGGTTTGTTATGGAAGAATCAGTGACTGTTAGGATGCTTTTGAAACATTGGTAGTTCTCAGGATGCTCTTGTCTCCTAGGATTGTTAAAGTGTATCCATTTCTTAATGTCATAATAATTGTTTAAAGGCAGGCATCGTAGGTATTAATTAGAATGATTATGATAGATACTATACAAGCATATATAAATCTTATGCAATCCTTACTTGAAAACTTGGATGTTCCAACTGAATGGAACAAAAAAGTGATTATAAAACAAGCAAGAGGAAAATCAGGATAGTCAAAGAGGTCAGTAAGAAATTCTTGTGCTGACAAAAACACCCATATGAATAAATAATGTATTATTTAATATATTTTCAAATGCCAGCTTCTATTTGATCTACTTCTCATTAGTGTAACCACTGAACTAGATTGTGACTCAAACTAACGTTCACAGAAAAAAGTAAACATACTCTATCTGGACTTATTTCAGAAACTTTCTGAAGTGCAGGTTTCTGTAGATCTATCTTACACAAGAAGTGTATGCACTGCAGGTACAATGCAAAATATTGCCAGATGTGACTCTCTGTTCCTTGTAACCAAGCCTTATACAAATATAAGTTAAGTTACAAATTGAGAATCCTATCAGCCTGTTGACCAGGACACACATACAGATGTATAGCCTGTGATATTTAAGGACATAAAATAAATTCCAATAACCAAGTTAAATTAACATGCAGAAATTATGCATGAATATCTGAAAGTACTTCAAGCATGATTAATGAAGCCTGGAAGAGAATTAGATTAGGAAGCCAGTAGCATTAAACAAAGATAATTCTGTGTAAAAGAACAAAATTCATCAAAAAATCTAACAAATGGATGAAGGATTAAAGATAAAAATCCAACTCAGTTACAGTCTATGGCCCCAATCCAGCAAACCACTTAGAGTTTAAGTTTAGTTTTATCAAACTTAACAGACCTCATTAGTCTGAAGATAAGCATCTGCCTAAGGCATTTCTTAGACTGAGCCCTATGGATTCTGTGCAACTACACTGAAACACCACACATTTGCCTAACAATTAAAATACTATCTGTCAAAACAAAGTGCACTCTAAAAGGGTTGAGTGAAATGCAAATGGTTATGTTTCTATCACTGCTACATGAACCGTGATCTGGTTAAGTTTCCAGGAAGCTAAATAAAAGACCTGATCTTTAATCACAGGAAGAGGAGGTATTTTGTATCAATTTTTTCATAATTTTTTTCATAATATAAATTTTACTCTAAGTGTTGGAAAAAAGCTTTCCATGATGGTTGAATCAAATTTAAATGTAGCCACTCTGCCAGCATTTAACTTTTGCTTCAGCTGTTTGGAACAGAAAAAAACCCTACAAAGTCTTCTGGGATTGTTATAAAACCAGCAGCATTGGCTCTAAATAGTAGTAGAGACATCAAGATATGGCTTAGAGAGCAAATCCTGCCTTTAAGAGTATGTTTATCTTGATGTGATAGTTTACAATCTCTTCACCAACCAGTGATACTTTTTTAGACATAGCTACAATAAGAACAAACAAACAGAGCAAGGCACTGTAAAAATAGCCTTAATCACTTCTATGTTGTTTAACTGTGGAAACAGACACAACTGTAAACAAATGTTTAAGATGAGTGAACTCATTTCAGAAAAAAGTGCAATTGAAAACCCAAAGACCAGACTGGGCTAATGGTCTGGCATGTTGAGAACCAAGGGGAAAAAAGGAAAAACAGAAATTGTTTTCCATTTAAGAGGTAAAGCTATCAGAGATTGGGCTCAGGCAGGACTAGCTGAACTATAGCAGGTATATGTTATAATAAATTTTTTAGGGCATAAAAAACTTCTCAGAAAACCTAAGAAATTGTGAATGCATTAAAATGTATTTTAATGTTTTATAATAGTATGTGATAACATAATGTAATATTACATTGCAATTTCACTTGAAGTTTTTTTTTCCCCCCTTTGGCAATAGTAATAAAAGCAAACACATTAGGGCTGACTTTAGCCAGGGGCTTGGTGATTGAGCATTTGATTCATTAAGGAGAACTTTGTGGTGGCAATTGTCTTCTCTTCTTGTAACAGTCCAATAACTAGAGCAGGAAAGTCCCTACAGATGTTTCAGTTCTTCCTGTGTTTGAGAAATTTCAGCTCATGAGATTTTATCTCAGTGAAGTGACAAAAACATTTGAAGTAATGGTGATAGTAACAGATGGGGACTGGACATGGTCTAATTTCAACCCTTTTAACAAGCAGCAGGGATAAAGTCCAAACACTGGAAAGATGCCCTAACCACCAAACTAGACAACATGTGCCTTCTAAAACAGGTATTTTCACCTGAACTCCAGAACACAGACATTTTCACTCTATGGCATACAGGGAGTCATTCTGAAATGTAATGGGAGATTTTTCTGCTTTGCATGGCATCATATGTAGCTTTTACACAGACATAATTTCCAAATATATAGAAACATTTCATATTTTATTTCATATTTTCTTTTCACTGAATCTGAGTAATAAAATCTTTGCACAAAGATTGTACACAAATACACAAAGCATTAGTCACCAGAAAGAACTATCCATATGGATGAATAATCCTGTACACTGCACTCAGGTTAATTTGTTGGACACAGTTTAAGTAGCTCACCATTAAGTCTTTCAGGAGAGAAAATGCATCCTATTAAAGATTATTCCGCTTGTCATTTAAATTTTTGACAATTCAGTGTTTTTTGTGCACACTAAATTAGTCAACCTGTTAAAATCTGTGATGGGTAGGCTTAGGCACTGAAATCAATGGGACTTGGATGTAACAACTCTCTCTAGTTGGTGTCCAAGACAGGAAATAACACTCCCATGATGCAAGTCCAGAAGACGCATATAATCGGAGACTGACAATTCCTGCATCACAAACCCCCCCAAAATGTTGCAAAATAAAGTTCTGAGATTTCATGCTATGGAAATATTGTTTGCTACACAGCCAATATTCATCTGATTACTTTGGAAAGCACCTGGGACAGGGTGTGACTGGCACTATACCACTCTTCAATTAACAAATATTTCATTCTACTCTAAAAAAAATTATCTTTACAGCAATGATAAGAAATAAATATATGGACTCACCTGTGAAATCAAGCATATAGCTATTATTCTTAACTTTAGGAATTCTAAAAATTCTATGATTTTATGTATCAGATAAACTTTTTTTTTTTTTCCTACTTAGAACAAGAAGAACATTTCTGTTTCTGAAACACTGGTGGTTTTAATAAGTTCTTATGATTCAAATAGAACCTGCAAAGATTTTAATATTTATTTCAACCATTGAAAAATTTTCTAAAAATAGAGTGTGCATAGACATCAAATAAAATCCACCAGTCACTTTGTCTCAGGTTCCTCCACATGAGTTTTAAAATTATTTTTAGTCTATTTAGTCATTACTGAGGAAAAAAAATAGTATTTCAATTAAACAAATGGAAACATGGCTTTCTAAAATGTTTCTTTCTTTCCTGTTAAGTCAGAAAGAGACCAGTTCAGCAGGTGTGAAATTCCTGTTTAAGTAGAAGCTACTCTAATTTCACAGTTGAATCCTAGAATTGCTACAGTGTCCCCATTGAGCAAATTTCACATTTGCATGCATTCAAGGTCATTACTGAAGGTGATTGAAATGAGACTCGACACCTCCATTTATTTATTGTCAGGGAGTAAGGCTGAAATTTGCACTGACTCTAATCATCTTATTCCATGTCTAAGTCAAGGTTACTGCAGTCTTGTCCTGCCTTGTCAATGAAAAATTTCCACTTCTAAAACACTAGCTTTCAATAATTTCCATCTCTGATCAAATTTCAAGCTTGATAATTCTGACACATACTACACAATCTGCTTGTATATCACTTCATCAATTCATATTATTAACTTTCATTGGATTAAACCAGCATCATTTTCCTTCCTTTACCATATTCCGGAACAATTAATTCAATGATGCATCTCAAAATTTTAAATAACACGGAAGATAGTTTCAAATATATACTTACATGTGACTGTGTTTAAAAATACACCCCCCTATTTGTATACACGTATTTACAGATATTTGCACATAGCATAAAAAATACATACTTAGAAAATTGCAAGCATGAATACATAGACAATCATACGAGAGAATTTAGATGCTATATCCAGGTAGAAAAGACAGAATATGTGTTATGACTAATAAATATGTGAATAATGGTTACAGCAGACACTCTCTAATGAGAAGGAAAATCACCTGAATATTGAAGTGTACTGACACCTTACTGATCCATTATTTATAACAAAAGACAATTCTGCTCAATAACTCTTTTTGCAAGTAAAGTCTTGAGTTTTTGGAAAATACATTACTGAAAAAAATCCATATATTTAGTCACAGTTTGGATAGTAACAAAATATGAAAATTTAACAGGTCTATGTGCGGTTCATATGAATGGGGATGTTTTACCTCCATTACATAAATAGGAAAAGGTTATACACAGAAATATTACAATGCTTGTTCAAAATGACACACTGATCCAGAAGTGCTGAGAAGCCACCACAGACTTCATGCAATTCCTTACTCTAAATATTATGTGAGTGTATCTACTCTTCCTTGCAGAGCTTGGTCAAGTACAAGGTGTCATTAATTTCATTTTTTCTCTAGTATCTAGATTTAATTCCTGAAGTCTAAGGGTTTGTTTGTTTGCTTTAATTGTATATTTTGAAGTTTTTGAGCCTAAACTTGGAACACACCTAATACATTCTATTATCATATGTAGCTATTATGAAAGAAGTTCATTATGTCAGACTAAATCACGAAGTCAAACCACCCTAATTTTTAAGGTCCAGCTATATTTTCTGGGATTAACTTCTATGGTTAGATAACCTCTTAACAGCCTAGAAGTGCAATTGGTGACAACTGATTTGCTTTCACTCATTTAAAAGCTTTCTGTTGAGCTGAAAAATAAGCAGTGAACTTATAAGGGTGAAATTAATTAATCCCTTTTTTACTCTTCACAGGCTGAAAATAGATACTTGTAAAGGACTTGGAAGTTACATTATCCTGCTAGCATTTGATCCCTGTATTCTTTATACTGCACTATATGTCAATATTATCTGTCAGATTTTGTCTAAATCAGAGATCCATTTCTCTTCCCCAAGAAAATTAAGTTTAAATGTCACTATAAAGAAGCATAAGAAGAATTTAAACAAAGTAATTTGGTTGTTGCCTTTATATAAACTGGTGTTCTACAGAGCATTTTGCTGTGCTTAATACTATGGATTCTTATTGCTACCTTTTTAAAAACTTTTCTAGGTATATAGTAATATAAACTCCCTGTAGTATCTGACTTGTTCAGTGACTATTTTAATCTCATATATACTATGTGTCAGGAAATATTGCTATCAAGCAGTATTATATCAATTATGCTACACAAGCAATCTGCACAAAGGCAAAGAAAACAATACTCATCACTGAATGCTTTACCCATGAGCATTTACTGATACTTCCTCTAGGAGACATTATCTATGTATCAGAAAAGTGTCCAGTAATACTTCTCAGTAAAAGGGATAACACTTCTTCAGTACAACAGTTTTAAAATTTGTTTCAAAATAAATATTTTTACTGTTGCTTAAAACTAATCAGTCTCACCCTTGAAAAAAATCAAAATAATGGCTTACGAAATAAAAACCTTTCCAAATCTTTTCTGGTTCCAGCCCATTCCAAAGTACAGATCTGATTCCTTTGCCTTGCTTTAACCATTATAAGTCAACTTGTCTCTCCTAACGGTTGATCAGCACAAATGTTTTATAAAACCAAGAGTTCATTCTATAATGAGCAGAGGAACATCCCACATATCCTTTGCTCTCTTCCCAGTTCTCATTGAGCCAATGCTATCTTAGCAAAAGGGTTCAGCAAGTCTAAACATGCTGCCTTTTTATGTAGTACCTTTAAGAAAACTTTCATTAGATGCAGCATCATACATTAATATGGCATATTGTATTGATAGTCTTGATATACTATCACTGAAATAGGGTTTTGACAGCTTTCTCTAATACAAAAATACTAAATACAACAAATGTAAAGTCATTAGCATTATTGACATACTAGAATGTATCAGTGAAATTGTATAAAATATATTTGAAATCTACAAATTTTATTCGAATTATTTTAAAAAAAAACTGTTTCTTTCTCTTCTTTTTTAGCAAGGCCAAAAGAAAAGTAAATAACAGTTTTGTAATTAAATGATATTTTTGCTGCCTCTAGACACGATAAAACTACTTTGCTTCAGAAGGCAATGGAAGTTTTTCTCATGCTATATTGTCTTTCTCTATTTACCTCAATGCTGACAACATAGCAGATGACATGGACGCACAGATTTTTTTTACATGCCATCTTTAATAAGAAATCTAATGCTAGAACTAGCATGTTGCACCTATGGAGATTAGTAAATGTGTAAGTGGTTCACCACTTCCTGCAGTAATTTCTTTGGTCAGAAAATATTATCAGAAATCTATGGTGCACCTCATGCACATGAGCTCAGAGCTAGTACTCGTGCCTGTTATCAGCAGATCACACATAACATTAATGCTGATCTCTGGATGGTACTAAAGTTCAGATTTCTTCCTTTAAGAATCAGATAGTTATAAAAGTATTAAAAAATCTTTCCAGGATTTGCGATTCTTCTGTGGCTATGATCACAAGCAAAACATGCCACTGAGGTCCTTCAACACACCAAAAACCTTGTCTGTGCTAGCAAACTGGTTTACTTTCTAAAGGATGGAGAGCTGCAAGGAACTGTGTTCTAGCCAATGTTAACTGGTCAGTCATGCCTGAGGACATTCTGGACTTCTGGATGGCCCAGGCCAAGACTTGTACTGGGCTGGTCCATCATACAGAGTGCCAGGTTTTGGTAGCTAGGAATATTTTTATGAGCATCTTTAACAAAGCAGGTTAGGCTCAACCTTCCATGGGTAATTTTCAGTACTACTGCCAAGCTAGAATTTTCAGATGAGACAACTGTTTTGCACCTACATTTCAGTTTGTAAAATTCTAAACTGAGCTTTGACTTTTGGGAACTCAGAGCATTCTCCCATTCACATACAACGTACTAAATGATTTCTCAGGGTAGCATTCTCTCACTCACTCCTTAATAGAATTTTTGAAACCATTAAACAGCTATTATATGTTAATAAAATGGTAAGAGTTGTGGGGAGTGTCTTCAGTTTTACTTTATAATGCAAGAATGTTCTTAAATCCCTAATTAAGGAGATGTTTATAAAATGTCTAAGCACTCAACAGGTTGCAATAACTTCAGAAGACTGGATTACAACCCCCAGGCAATTATTAGATTACAGTAATATCTGATGTCAGTGCAATCAATAACTATTATGATAATTTCTAAGTGTTTTTCTGTAATATAAAACCTAAAGTAAAAGAAAGACCTAAATTGAACACAAAGAAAAAAATCCTAAAATGCCCAGATATTTTAAAATTGCCTTTCACAAAGTACCAGCTGAGAACTTGCTCCTGAATGATATGTGACATTCAGAATACCACTACATCCCTTTTTAAGAAGACTCAAACCATTAAACTGTGGGTCACACACACTGTTCTTTCTAAAATTCATTGCAGATAAAGATAAACTAATTTCTGAAGACTTGACAACTTACTTCCTGAGACTGAAATTGATTTGTTTCCCTCTCCTATTGAATTTATGACAGAAAGGTGAGAAATATATCTAAGATGCATTGATATTTAATGATTAGAAGGAAACCATGTCTTCCAAATAGAAAAATCAGTTTTATCTCGTCTACCTATTGCTCTGAGGGTGTTTTTGTTACTTTGCTTTTACAAAAAGAATAATTTTAGCTTGAGTTCTGGCCTGTATTTTTGAAAAATAAGCTGCAATATATAAAATCTATTAAGGAAATATTTATTTTTTAAAAATACACAAATAAATAATTTCAAGTTGTCCCAGCAAGCCAGTGAGCAAATGATAGCTTTGTAAGTGGATTTTGAGAATTCTGCCTTTTTTATAAACTCTTTTTCTTAAAGATGTATGAAGCTGATGTCTACTTCCTTAACTCTCCTCCTTTGCCTTGAATAAGATGCTGTCCAGACTTTCTCCAAGAACCCACCTAAGGATAACACAGTGCAGCCATAGCCCAGAATAAGCACAGAATCTAAGCTACATAACTACTTTATATATTTTTCTTCACAACACACCTGCCAGGAAATAAAGCACCATCCTACTTTTCTGATATTTAAGTCAGACAAAATTATCTGGCTAAGAAAAATTTTAGGGACCAATACCTATATAAGCAGAACTAGGGTGACTGAAATTTGTTCTTCTTTTATTCCAAGGGAGGAAGAAATTAAGCTCTTTCTGAATTTGAAGTTCCTCAGGTGCCTGGAACCATGTTTCCAAAAATGCCTAGAACTGCCTCTAGTCAGGAAGACCATGCAGTTCAGTTGAATACTCAGTTAGGATCAAGTAGATATGGGTTTGTTTCATGACAGAATATTTGCTAGACAGACACTGGTACCCCAAGCTATGTGAGCACCCCATTCCTGCCCAGTCTCCCTGCAAACAATGCAGATGCTGGCTTGAGCATCTGGGTAGGAACTACCTCCAGAAACACCATCGTGGCTTCAGCCCACTCAGAAAGGATTCAAAGCACAAATATCTTCCAAGAACTGAGTAATATTAAAACATATGCCTTAGTATCTTCATTAAACAAATGAAACAGCTACAAGAGAATATACACCGTACACATCATGCTGTGTAAAAGGACTGCTCAGGTACATCCCAACCAACTGCAGTGAGTGATGAACAAAGGCAGCTCATCCTGCTGCAGCTGGGCAAAAAAAGGTCCAGTTCTGTAGGACTAGAATAAGTGCCTTTAGTGTAAAAAGGGCCTTCACTATGTAACTTTGAGGTGTCATAAACTCTATACAGGGTATAGAGTATAGGTGTGTGTATATATATATATATATATATATATATTGGTGCAGGTATACCAATTCATGCTATTGCTCATATTTACCTGTGTGTCTTAGTATATGCAACATGAAGAAAACAAAAATGTTTCTGTTACATTCCAATTTCAAGAAAAACTTTTTATTTCATCTGACCCAATCTTAGTATATTTTCCTGTAAAGATTACATTACACTCTAACACATATACATGCTTATCAATTGGTTATATATACTGGGAAAGAGCTAGGTCACATTCTTGGGGTATCTAAAAACCACGTCGTTAAATTTATTATTTTTAATTTTTTTTCCTTCCATAAATTTATGAAGTTAATTTTTAAAATGACATCTTGTGGTAAGGAGTCTTTCAGTCTGGCTAAATGTTACATAAAAGAAGAACAAGCTGACTTTCTTTTTTGTCTGTGTTGGTTATTTACTTTTTTCTACAACTTCTTCTCTTGCTATTACTGAAATTTTCCAGTTCTTGAATCTGAAAAGCTAGTGGGCAATCATTCCAAACTCAGTTGCTCCATTACAATCATGGTTTCTAAATCTCCATCCTATGTATATGCACCTATCTCTCTCAAAGACTGAAGTCCTAATCTCAGTCCTGGTTCAGTCTTTCTGTGCAGACATAGCTGCTGTTTTTCTCCAGTTTTTTCAGCTCCACTATATGCTTTAGAGATGGTAGGACTAGAACTAACTTCAGGCATTATTCAAAATGTAGTACACTAGAGATTTTTATGTATGCATATTAATGTTATTTGCCTTTCATACATCTTTCCTAATAACACTGAACATTCGATTTGCCTTTTTTAACTGTTATTGAGCACTGAACCGATTTTTTCATAGAACTATCAACTGTAACTTCAAGATCTCATTTCCATGTCATAATAGTCAGCTAGGAATCCATCATTACATATGTAAAGTTAGAATTGTTTATATCCCATGTGCATCTCTTCAAATTTATCAAGGTTGCATTTCATCTGCTATTTTACCACAGTCACTTAACATGATATCTTCCTTCAGTTAAACATAGTCAGCCTTTGTTTTTATTACCTTAAAAAATCTGGTGTCACCAGTAAATTCTGTCTACTCATACACACCTCCTTTTCTAGTATTAATGAAAATGTTGCACAATCCAGACACATGGGATTTTCCTGGTGACTTCCCTCCTCTCTCAGGAACAACCTTTTATTTCTATCTTCTGTTTCCTGATTGACCTTTCTCTGCTTGGAGGCTAGAATACTGTCTTTATTTTTCAGCTCTTTCCCATCCCCTCTTTTTTTCATTCTTTTGCAAAAATCCCTTCAACTTCATTGTATGATATTCTACACAGTTGTCCACATGCTTTCTACAGCAAAAGCAACATGAGGTGAAATAAATGACTTCTGAACAGAATGAGGGTTGGCACTGCTGACACATAGTGATATAAAAAAACCTAACACTCTAATGCAAATAAGCAAGTTGTTTGCATTATATGTTTTATTATTATTATTGGGAAAAAAATCCAAACTCCCATATAAAAATTCAAACTTTTTTATATCCATCAGTTATAGTCCAAGGAAATATTCAGGTCAGAAGTAATGTGCCTAAAAATTACAAGCACATGACTGTAAAAAACCAGCAACACACCTAATCAACCAGATAAAAATTCCATCTTCCCTTTGAATGTGAGAATACCAGGTATTTATTACTTTTAGTAAATGTATTATATACTTCCAAAATGCATTAAACCTGTTGCCTTTTTTTCACCCCAGTGAGCACCTGAGATTCTCAGTTATAGGAATTTCTTTATACATATGAGTAGGCTTCAGTGATAATTTTTGAAGTACTTTCTATAGTGTTGTCCTTATTCCACTATTATACTCTCCTCTGCTTGCTATTCAAAAGTCATTAACACCAGGAAGTGCTTAACTAACTTGCATTTGACAGTTCATTTCAAATAATCTAATAAGACACCTTATATGTACGCCTTATATTTGTAGAAAGAAACACAAATTATGCAACCTAACAATTTTATCAATTTTCCTAGGTGCTTTATCCACAACATTAATTTTGAACAGCTGGAATACATCCCCAACAGAATACATAAAAACATTTCAGCTTCTAGGCAGTTTACTTGCTAATGTCTTAGATAGGGTTTGCTACCAATCTTTCATTGCTCCCTAAGTATACAGGCAAGACACCGGAGTCAGAATCACCACATACACTGAGTAAGAGCACAGACAATGCAGATATGTAATACAAACAGACCAAGATCCAACTTCTCTGTTCATAAATAACCACAGGGAATAGAAAGAGGAGCAGAGAGTAACATATTAATTATTGAAGATAGCTACATGGAATCTGAAATAATTATTTGAAGAATAACTTCAAAAAAAAGGCATTAAAATGACATTATAAAATTTTCAACATGATGTAAAAGCATCTGACATAATGACAGCAAATCCACAAATTTCTTTCACCATTTACAGACAGAGTCTTAGCCCTAGGAGTGATTGCATTCATCTTTCACTTAAGATCTCCTTTTAAGTCCTAGAACTAAGAGGAACAGATTAGAGAGCCTATCCCATCAGCCTTTGTCCACCCTGAGCATTAGAGTGGCCACAGCAGATAAACTGAAAAAGGTTGTATCTCATCCAATCAATTTCACAGCATGAATATAAGAGAGAGGGTCATGGTAGGTGAGTTGTAATTCTGCGTTTGCTTGATTTATTAATGAAAAAGTAACATGGATTGAGATAGCTCAGTATGTCACAATATGGCCAGCATCCAAAAATATTGTACAGGTCTTCTTTTATTAAAAATATGGAGAAATCACTAACTATCACTATCTTTTTGGTATATGACAGCTTTGCTTTGGAAAGACTGTGTGTTACCACAGTCCTACCTAGCTATTTTGGTAAGCCATGTAGCAGATTTCTATTTAAACATTAAAAAGAATTATCACTAAAGGTACTCCATTGATTCTTCTTGCTGTTGTAAATGTTACAGAATACCTTTTTTCTGACACTACAGGTGAACCTACATTATCATGCTGGTACACAAAACAATTCATGATCCATTAAAGAGGAGAGAGTTCCTATACAGCGGTGGTGAGACGAGTAACAACAGACACAGATTGAAATAAAAGAAGTTTGGACTGGATATAAGAAAAAATTTTTGCCCCTATGAGGACACTCAAGCATTAGAGAAAGTTGCCCAGAAAGATTGTGCAAACTCAGTCTTTGAAGATTTTCAAGAACCATTGGGATGCAAACAACCTTGTCTGAGCTGGTGGCTGACTCTGTTTTGAGCAGCAGGCTGCTCTACTGACCACCCCAAGCTGATCCAACCTGAACTCTTCTACAGTCCTGGGACCATCCATACTGTCTACAAGCTGGTTATATCATGAGGATGGAGTACAAACTTCCAAAAAGACAACCTAGCTTTTGGGTGTCACACAATCTCTGCTTTCATGATGCCTGATGTAACAATCATTTATTCAAAAACATATGCCAGGCACCATGTTTTGATACGTTTCACGCATATTGAAGAACTTAGGATCTATCTTAGAGAAAGACTACATATAAATGTCATTTACTGTGCTTTGATATCTTCTGGGGAAAAATATGAGTATTAAGGGAATATAATGCTTCAATATAGTCTGAAGGGAGATTTCATTTCATATGGTGACTTCACACTGAATCAGTGAATCGACAGAGTATATGGATAAGGCTTTTAAGCTGTATGATGGACTACACTTGCAAAGATGCCAACTCACCCCAACCTTTAATCAAAGTGATTGGGTGGCTCAGTCTACTGACCAGGAAGTTATCTGACCATCAGGAACGTGTGCCAAGGTAGTATTAATAGGAGTCACAACAGAACACATTTTGAATCCTGAGAGTGGCAATAAAATATATTTTTAAAACAACTATATAGATCATCTATCGGTGAACATTTTAGAAATGGATATATAAAAGTAACTGATGGTATGTTCTCACGTTTTTCACATAACTTCTTTCCACATGCATGTCCTTACTGCTTTTTGCTTGAGGGATCAATATTACTTCATAGCTACCCAGCACTTCACTGCTGCCTTCTAAGAGAATCAGTTTTTTATACCTTTTCATTGCACTGGGCTTCCTTCACAGCTGGCAAGTGTTCAGATAAAAGACCATTCTTTATTCTTTCCTTCCTCTTTATCCCTCACAGCATTTACAATGAAGCAAGGGTAGAGGGCATTTTCTCCACTGATATACACATTTGTATCTCACAATTTCTAATTCTGAACTGCTTTCATTTCATTATAGAGAAAAAAAAAATTGCTCATTCCATAATTCAGTGCCTTTCAGAGTGATTTCTTTTCTGAAGTTAGCTCTTCATTTCAGAGTCTATCAGGAAATTTTGATTGATATAGTTGTGATTTATAGTGGCAGCTCAGGAAACAGGGCTCTCTCATCTCACAACAGTGTCCTCCTGAGTCATGCTGTAAGACCCTGAGCTGTCTTAGAAGTCAGACTTGGTATAATCTGAGAGAAACTTGGCTAAGGAAATGAAATCTAATGATCAGTGAGATTCCTTATTGCACACAGCAGATTATAACATGCATGACTTTGTATGTCAAGAGTTGTACTTACACTGGATTTTTTTTTTTCCACTCATTTTCTGACCCACGTCTTTCTCATAGCCAGTGGTTCCTTCAAAAATATAGCCATAAGAGGGCTAGGAGAATATTCTTATGTTATGTAGGATAGAATTAGAGAAGCTAGTTTGTTTATTAACTTCTGACACTTCCTTACTACACTGCTGACTTCCAGAAATTTAACCCATCATGAAATTATTTTAATTCCAACTTCATTGGCCCAGTACACGTGGAAAATCCTAGAACACATCTATGGCCATGTATGCTAGTGATCCTTTCAGTGACCTGAGAAGAGCAAATCAGAACACAATAATCAGAACAGTGCTCTTGTGCACCTCTGGCTGGTGTACTGTGTTCACTAATTTTGTATTATTTCAGAGAAAATTAAGAAATTATGTACTCTCCTATCTGACCTCTTTGTAAGAAGTGATGCTAAAAAAAGGCAATTTTCAATATAGCAGACATGAATTTTATGTTATGCCTACATGTTTGTTATTTTTTTCAAATACAATCTAATCCACAAATAAAGAAGCAAAGAAATTGTACTTCTGGAGAAGATAATATGAAATGTATTATTTTAAACTATGATGGATGAGACATTTCACATACCTGGGGACTCTCTTGCAGCAAAAAGAAACTTAATCTTTACCCTGTAGCAGTCTACATTATAAGCACCCTAAACCATACTTTCCTGGAAGGCAGGTGAGTATCAGACCATTGTCCATCTCCCTCCAGAATTTACCTGAGACTGTACTATAGAGTCACCACAATCTGTCATGTGATAAGTAAAATAGGAAGTGTTTTGAAATTATACTTTACTTTCTTGCACCCAAGCAGTTTACCAATTTTTCCTAAGTAATAACTGATTTTGGGATGAGTTTCTCTAGATAAACTCTCATGAAAAATTCTTAGGTCTTCTTTTACAGGGATCAGCTAGAGCTATATCCTTCTTCATCTTGTTTCTTCCGCAGGCTGGCCTTATGTTGCAGCAGTTTAGGTTCAGTGGTAAATATTAACCCTTAGTTCTTGCTCAGATTTTTTAAAGCTTCTATAGTCCTTAACACTGCAATAATTGCAACAGTACTCAACTTATTATTTTGAATTCAAATACATTCAAACCCACTAATATTTTTTTCTGAGGAATCCATTTAATTTGTGACTATATACATTTTCTTGCACACTTGTCTGAACGTACAGCAGTTGCCTAAGCTATTGATGTGTTCTAACATAAATATATTAAAGAGATACAGTGACTTTAGAGATTTCTGAGAAAGAATCAATGGCTTTCTGACATGTTCAAATTGTACTGTGAGCACTAAAGTCTCCCTGAGTGGCACATTGGAAGGTTAATTCATGTCATCAGGCATGTCACCATATAGAGCTGAATCCTTTAGTTAATGTTCTTTTCATTTAGTTTATCTCTGGAAAGTAAATGTCTTATTCCTGGAGCTCCCTTTCTCCTTTTCTCTTGTCTATAGTGAAAATCATCCATCTCTTCATTATCAGCATGTAAACTGGGATCATCGCTCCCTTGCTCAGATGGAAGTATAAAATTTGCTGACTCAGTTGTGCAATATAATCTTCAGAAAGCAGGAAGTAATTTGGGATTTCTTATGTTTAGGAATGGTTGCATTTCTTATGTTTAGGAATTGGTTACAGCAAACTACACTAAATTACAGCCCTACCATGGAGATTACATCTGAACTATGCCAGGGAAATGAATTCTGTATGTGCAAATTAAAGAGGCTTTTAATAATAGAGAAATAAAATTATTCATGCAGAAATCTGTGTATTAAACAGTATCAAAAGCAGAGCAATAATAATGTGCATATTTTTACTGTGCTTGCAACACTGGATGATAACTACATCTATAATTCACAAAGTATGCAAAAACTCAGGAGCAATAAAACACTAGCACCAGCATGCTGAGTCATTAATCAAAAGATAACACCAATTTATGAGCAGCAATTTATTGTAAAGGATTGTGACTTGCCTTGGTCTCAAAATACTCCCAGGGATAAGTTCCTGAACATTTTTAGACCCCAAAGGACACCAAATTTTTAAAAAAACAAGTATGGAAAACATCTGATTTCTAAATTCCATTTCACCTCCAGTCAGCCACTCTGGATTTTATAAATATCACAGGACTTCGATAATTCATGTTTGAAATTATGAATATTTTTTGTGAAGATCTAAATATTTTCAAGTTTGTTTGGATCTGCAGGAGAAAGATTAAAAAAAGCACAGTATCAAGAAATGAAAGAGTGTTGCAAGAGTAAAATGCCTATATGCCTATATGTAAAGTTATGCAAATGTTATCTGCGTGTCTTATAAATTAAGGAACAGGAATATGCTTGTAAAGTTGCTATATGAGGTTTTACTTTCATGCTTATGAAATTAATAGACTGACATTTGAATTTCAAACAGCATGTACAATTAAGTACTTCCTATGTATTCTCTCTCAATTTAAATTCAAATTAGCTAATTTAAACAGTTTTAAATTAGTTATGTTACTTCTAATTACTATAAAACTAATTTTTTTCATGCCTTTTTTGAAACCCTTTCCTGAAGCAAGTCTTGATATGACCAGGCATACCCAAGCCTATTTTTATGTATATTTTTCACAACCTTAAAACACCCGTGTGATTAAAATCCTGCAGCACAAACCCAAATTTAAAATGCCACTTGAAAATTAAACATGCTTGATTATCTTTTCTAATTACCATACAGGAAAAAAAATGCCACCAAATTACTACACTGGCAAATGCAGGTAGTCTAACAGCAAAGGTTGGTTCTTCTTCCTGCAGTGGTGTGTTCCCCTGCCCTCTGCCAAAAAAAGCCATGTAGGTCACATAGACAATGATCAAACACTGCTCCTTAGAAAAATGCTCTGAGAAAAGCTATCATACCCTGCTCTCCAGTCTGAACTTCCAAAGGTATTTCCTTAGTTATAAAGATGCAACTGAATACTGGGATGCCTTGCAAACTAATCCTATTACTGATCTGGTTTATCAATTTACCAATGCTTTATTTATTATTCAAAGCAAAGCCTGGTAGTAAATTAATTCCTCTGGTCATAGAATCATAGAATTAGCTGGGTTGGAAGGGACTTCAGAGATCATCAAGTCCAACCCTTGATCCACTCCCTCCGAAGTTACCAGACCATGGCACTGAGTGCCACATCCAGTCTCTTTTTAAATATCTCCAGGGACGGAGAATCCACCACTTCCCAGGGCAGCCCATTCCAATGTCTGATCACCCTCTCAGCAAAGAAATTCTTTCTAATGTCCAACCTAAACCTCCCCTGGCACAACTTGAGACCGTGCCCTCTTGTCTTGCTGAGAGTTGCCTGGGAAAAGAGACCAACCCCCCCCTGGCTACAACCTCCTTTCAGGTCGTTCCTATGCTGTTCATCCAAACTACATATTAAGGTAACTTTAATTTTTAATCTGAAGTGGACAAAATTAGTCACAAAAAGAAATAGTTTGCGATTAAATGAAACACTGTCTCACCACATACCTATTGAGGGGCAGAAACAGAGAAACCAATTGAGAATTATTTGTGGACCCTGATAACTTAAGGAACTGGGGAATCCAAGGAGTGTGAAAAAAATTGCTTTATCCATAGCAGAGCAAGTGATGTCAGGGCTGCTTCATGATGTTGGTACTATTCCTTACACAGCATATATATTTCCTGTCCCAACAGAAACCGAGACTGTAATTACTAGACTGGAGAGTTTTACTAGATTATTTGCTAAGAAGGCTCTTCAGTATTGAGATGAGAAAAAAAGGACTTGATACATTTGATCCAACACCAGACACTCACCAGGTGTCACTGGTAGTTTCCTCTTTAGTCCATTGAGAGTCAAGGAATAATCCAGGTCACTTCAAGCTTGGATGCAGTGTGACCTTAACTCAGGTGTCTCAAAATAAGCTGGAATGAATTCAGACCCTCATAATTACTGCCTGATTTATTTCCTTGGGCTTTGCATGGTTGAGCTTTTGTATTTTCTGAGACTGTGCCTGGGGTTAAAGTTATAGGCACATCCCTTCTTCCCCTTCTGAGACCCAAGACTCTCTGGCCCAGCTGCTGAGGCTCATGAATCATGTTTCAAGCTTTTCAGCAAGCTCACTCCAAAGTCCCTTCCAAGTGCATGCAAGGATGCTGATGGCTTTAGAAACTATTTCAAAACTCCTCATTTCTGACAGCACAATGTCCAAACAATGCCAAGAAATATATCAGGTGTTCCCATAGCCTCAATTACTTTCAAAAATACCAATGAACACCAAATACTTCCCTTCTGTGCAGCAGAGCTCAAGCCTTCAGCATTATTTGGAACTGCTGTCAGAAAAGTACTTTTCTTGCAATCTATCATCCTTAAACCTCTCAGCTTGAAAATGGAAAAGGCTTTAAATTTGAAATCTGATGAAGACTTAGTAGAGCTAGCAGTCTACCCTCAGCCTGACCTGTACTTCAGGCAAACAGCAAGAGCCTTTACCCTAGGCTTTGGTTTTCCTGGAAAGAAAACAGAAACATGTGGGCTAGAAGACAGCCACATATTGCCTTGATCCCTGATTTGGATAATTATAGGATGAACAGGCACAAGATAAACAACATCATATCCAGTGTTTAGTCTAGAGGCAGCTCAGTCGTCAAAAGAGAATTAACAGACACCAAGGATGGGATTTATCTGACCAAAGGTAAATCCACACTTTTCTTCTAAGAAAGTGAGAGAACAGGCAACTACAGAGGACAAATCCCAGAATGGTTCTAAGACACATCTACAATACTCTGAGTGGCCTCTTCTTACCGAGTATAAAGTATATAGAGCCCAATGATCAATTCTTGTGGAAAATTAGGTATTTGCATCTGGGATGCTAGTTGGATGAATGAAGAACTCTGAATTTCAGTACAGGAATGAAAAATCTGACTATTTGATGGGTCCAGGCAATGTGTTGAAAGCTTGCACTGTGCTAGAAAACACAGTGAGGGAAAGTGTGTAAAAAGAACCCTGGGATTTCTAGTTTCAGGATGTTGTTCAAAATATTATTTCTTTTACGTGCAAATATTTGGGTATTTCTTAAGTTTGTTGATAAGAATTACAGTGCTGTTATGTAGCTGTTCTAAACAGCTACATTCAGAGATCTGCATACTGCAGTACTGAAACTTAGTTACTGGCATTTTTTTTTTCCCTCCCAAATCCAGGAAAAAAAATACAAAAAAATCAGGCCTATGAATCAGCAGATATTCTGGAATATAGCAGTGTAAGAATATTTTCTATTGCACTAATCTTAACATCATCACAGCACACTGTACTCTCAAAACAGTAACTCCATAGCTAGAAAATATAAATTTCCCCATGAAAGGTAAAACTGCTTTCATTGTACAGAAAGAGAGTTAGGAACTACCCATCTATAATGCTTAAGAGTTTTTGCCAGTACTGTACAGGTAAATTGAGACATGGTTGGTCTTATTTTTTAAGAATATTTCACATCTTAATAATCTTGTGGCAAAAAATGTTTAATTCTAATGATTAATGCTCAAACTGGCTGAAAAATATTGACCTGGGAGTCAAATTAGACAACTCATGAAATGAGGTGGAGACTACTAAAGTCCACCTGTTGTTACTTTGAAGGCTTGTGAGTAGCAGCACTTAAGAAACCCATGGCAGATGCCTGGACTCCAGTTGTCTGTGGAGGCACAATAAACAACATAGGCAATATAAAACCAGAAGTTCTTCACAATATTACCCTGACCATAGACCAGAAGCACTATACACTCAAATACAGGGGGATATTCTAGAAAAAGAAATAGTTCCATAAGCAGTAAATCTAGCATAGCACAGCTCTCTCTTCTGTTCCATTCTCCTGCCATCATAATCTCAGATCTTTATGAAGCAACCTCTAAAATCCTTTCAGGACTGGCTTCATTTCTCATTCATTCCCTCTATACCCTTCTGCATTTCTTATCCTTTTTTCTTTCCTTCTCTGCCCTTCATGCCCCTTGACGAAGGGGCCCATGCCCAAACCCCAACATGTAGTGTTTTCATTCTGAGCTTTGCCATATGATATTGGGCAACAGGTGTCCAGGGGTACTAATCCAAGTCTTTCCCTACATAGCACAATTCTCATAGGAATTTAAAATCTTTCTGAATTCTCTTCTTCTGTTACATCTCAAAAAAATTGGGCAGTACAGTGCAAGACTAGTGAAGGGAGGAGGATTAAAAAAATGAGATGAGTGGCTAACTTTATTAATATGCAGACTTACAGTGCTATAAGATAAGCTAAACCATGTTACAAAGAAGACTATTTTTTGTGCAAGAAGTTTTAGTATACACACAGAATATTACACTACATAGCATGTCTGCAACTGGCGTTTTGACAGTATGGACATAGAGCTGATAGCATAAAATGCTCTCATGTTATACTAAGCAGGTTAATAATATTATGTAATGCTGTGAGTGTGGATATACTCAACTGTCACAGAAACTTTTAATTAATTTATCGTAACTTAAATATTGGTGATGAATTCTTGATAGCCTAAACCTTTAATTTTGTGACTCTTGTGTTCTTTTATTACAATGCCTCATGTAGCATTTCATTAGCTAACCTTTCTGCCCTTCATCATGAGGAACCTTATAGCCTCAAAAGTAAAGTATTTGGTCAAGGGCTGCTTCATAACTCCTGAACAGCATCTAGGAGGTCCCCAGAATTATTGCAATATGGACAGTAATACAGCAGCTCCTTCTTTCAAGGAGTTTCCCTCTACTGTACCTTGTAATTGTAAGGAGACAGGGCGTGAGATCTCTTCATAGGATCAAAAAGAGAAAATCGTAAGATAGTAAAGGATGAGACAAATTCCCCCCATTTGTTTCCAGGCTCTGAGGACTGCTGTGACTACATGAAGAGTCAGTCTGCACTAAGCCTTGTCTGATACCTTTCCTCTTCTTCCTGTCATTATTTCACTCAGTTTTTTTCCCCTACTAGGTCAAATTACACAGTAGAATCTCTTTATTTTCCTGATTCCTTAGCACAAATATTCTTTGCCTCTTTTCCCACATTGTTTTCACTAGACTGGCTATTCTGTTCAACAGTTCCCTCTTGGAAATTTATTTGGCATCAGCCTCAGATAAGAAAAGATTGGGTAATTTCCCTGGATCTAAAGGCCAACATTTATCCAGGGGCAATGATCACAGGGAAAGCCTTGCTCATCCTTTCCAATCAAAGAACACTGGAAAACATTTTTTGCCTATTAAATCAATATGTCAAACACATCAGCCACTGAATATGAGCATATATATGGCTAATACAAGCGTATTTCTTGGGCTTATACAACTGGAGCAGATTTCAGTTTTCAAAGAGCTAACAAAAAAACATGCCAGTGAAGTCCCAACAGCCAATTTCAAGAACGTGCTTCAAAATATTAAACAGGTACTATTAAGGGCAAAATAGAGTCCTTTTATCTGACCTCTTTTTGGAAAAATTCAACCCTGAACCATTTCTTTTACATTAAACAAACACAGGAATTTGGTTCACTCAAAAACATGGAAAGTTGCAATCCAAAGGATTAAACTAGTCAAAAGGTAGTTCCTAATAATGGGAACTATTAATCATATAGTCACATTCATTGTTCTATTGCCACTGAAGACTGGAATAGAACTTCCACATGATGGAGAACTTTGCTGTATGGTTGGCACTGAACAGGAAAAAAAAATTGCAGAAGTATCAAAATTTCATGCTACTCCTGCATATTTTACTTGCTTACATAAAAAGGCTAAAAATAATAATAATATTTCTGTAGACAAAAGACAAAGGAAATATACAGTAATATCTATAAGGTAGGAATTAAGAATACTGCAGTGAAAAGCCTGCAAACCAGTCCTTTATAGCTGTGGAGTGAAACATGATGTACCTCTACAAGAGTGAACGACGACATATATTAAAGATTAAAATAGGAAGCAAGATGAAGGCTTTTAATGAAGACTCCTCAGATTACTTAACTCTTCATTTTGGCAGAAGTCAATAAATGATGAAGTTTCAATAGTGACTGTGTGTCCTGTGGCCCTGTAGTGGAATTTGTTACTTTAGCATTATAGCATTAGAATACTGCCTCTGCTTTGTTATTTACACGAATGCTAGTGTTATCAACTATGAGAATAAGTATTTTATTAAACTGGCCCAGAATTGAGCAGTTTTACCATACATCTTCCTTCAGGTTCCTTAGGTGCTTTTATTGACTTCAAGCTTGTTATTACTGTAGCCCTGTAGCCACATAAAACATACATTCTTTTAGTCTTTTATTTTTTTTTTTTTTCGGGGGGATAAGGCTTAGTTGGTTTATTTCAAATGTCAACATTCTGTCACTCTTTCTGAATTAGAAAACTGGACTGTTCTGAAATGCTGACCAAGGGATTTAACTTATTTCTTACAAGGTGACTATAACAGAGATTGATTGGAATTTCTGCAGTAATAGAAAGGTTAAATATTTTGAACTAGAGCTCAAAGCCAGACTTGACACTGACTGAATACCTTCATAAGCTACAAATGACCTCAGACCATCCTTTTTCTCACTGTTCTTTACTCCTTTGAATACTATATGATTCAGACTTTCCTACTGAAACACACACAGTCTTTTTTTATAATTTAAAAAAAAAAAAATCCTGAACAGTCTTTCGGAAACTACAGGTGACAGAAACTTTAATAAATTAATATTCCTGAAAAAACAGGAATTAGAAACTAATTTCATTTAAAAGCTGTATTATAATATTTAAAATATCTACGATAGGATAAAATATCATGAAGTCTCACAAGCAAAGCAGCACCATGAAATAAAGACAGCACACTGCAATGCAAAGTCAAGGTCCCATGCTAGTTTTAAATAAGATAGATCAGGTCCCAGAAGTAATCTAGCTGTGACAGCAGGGAGCTCGATTCAAGGAAGCTGTGTAAATGCTGGAAAGAGCTGAATTTAGGTTAACATTTTGACCTCTCTATGTAGCAACCACCTCCAAGGACAGAGTAGTTTTGAAATAGACACGTTTTAAAGAAATGGAAAATAAATAAATAAATAAATAACGTAATCATTGTCCTTTTCCTTAACTTTCATGCATTTTTGTTCAAATTCAGAATGGTCTGTACGTTTTAAAAATGTAGGACAGAGTGCTATCAAATTCATGCAGCAGCCATGATCTGTCTACCAGATTGCCATGATTAATTTATAAGACCAATCCAAATTACCTTGTTCAACCCAAATACTGAAGCAAAGTAAATGTATAAGAAGTCTTCTCTCCAGCAACAGATCCAACTTAAAAACAGAAGCCCCCCACAAGTGCTGTACCAGATGCAGGCCATCAAAGTGTTTAAATTTAACCAAGGGTTTTTTAGATTGTAAATAAAAAACTGAGAGATAAAATTCAGAGACTTTATCAAACAACTGATAAAAGCAAATGGAATAATAAAATGTGTGAAATAAAACAATGGGAAGGGAAAAATAATGAATCCATGTGTAAATTAGGAAAGACCATATCAAAGAGGCAACTGAACCTACACAACCAACAGATTACTTAACTCTTGTTTAACCATCTGCAAATTCTTTACTGATCTTCCTCTGTAGAAGACATAACTGGGAACATCCACAGGCTCTATCCTCTCTGCTAACTCAAATTCTGTATTAGCACAGTGCCCAGTCCTGATTTAATAGCCAGATAAAATCCATCTTATCAGCTACCATCTATAATCAAACATTTACTTAGGACATATGGTAAAAGGAGATGGTGGCAACTAATAAATAGAGGTGGTCATGGGCAGCACATCTTTCAAAATTCTGATTCTTGCTTATGTGTTGCATGCCAAAACAGCAAAGAAGTTTAAGTGTGTGCCAAATTTCAAGCCTTAAGCTATCCTAGACACTTTAGAGTAATATACAATTAAAGAAAGATATGCTAAGACATCAAGTAAGTTTTTAAAAATGAAAGTTAACATATTCTGTGCTAGCTTGGCATCATGTTTTTAGATGTGTTTTAGTGAATATGGCAAAAGCATGTTTTCTGAAATGGTACTGTATGTGAAAAAGACCTTTAATTTCACACTTCTTAATTTCACAGTTTTGAGTGCTAGATAGACTTAAAGTGAACTGGAAATTGTTTAATATTACTGTGAGCAGCAAGTACTTTAAGTGAATAAAATCCCAAAAGGCATAAGTGATCCATTTTGCAAAGAAAGGAGAGAGAAAGGAAGAAAACAAAGCATCCTGATTTTTGCATACTATTAATTGCCTTTTTATTTTCATATATTAAAAGTATGACCTTGGAGGATACCTCAGCTGCATGTCAAAAGGAGGTAGGCTTAAAATCTCAGACACTTGAGATCTGATTTTAAAAAAAAAAAGTTCTAAATAGTATCATTAAATTTCACCCTTAGGGTAATGTTGGGTAATTAAAAAAAAAAAAACAAAAACAAAAACAAACAAACAAAAAAGCTGTGCTCAAAATATAAAATAATAAAAATATAAAGGAATGTCTAAACATGTAAACTTAACAGTAAATGGCTAACCAGATGTGCTTCACAGCACTTTCAAGGGTTCTCTTATCTTCCTGGTAGCCTGTAACAATGCCTTGAGCAAAAATCATTTGTAACACCTAGGTGGTTTTTGCTTTCAAACACCAGAGGAAGGGAAGATTATTGACACAGTAGTATCATATGTAGAATATTTGATACGTTATTTTTTAAAATTAGTGAGAGAAGGAAGAGGCAGACAAAAAAAAAAAAATTGTAGCAAAAAATAAAATTTGTAGCAAAATATTTAGGCTGTATTAATACAGATAAAAACTCACTGAAACTCACAGTACCTACAGCCCTATCTTGTTTCATTATAAAATATAAAATATCAACTTCGAATATGGGCCATATATAATCTTCCGTCTGGATCAAATTAATAGATGGTGATTTCTAGACAGAAAAGTATGTTTCTAAGCATTTAGAAAATGCCATAAAAAAGTAAGAATAAAGAAGAAATCAACTAATCAGTAATACATTGCTTTACTGGTAATATCATGGATATAGTACAAATAGAATAATGTTACTGCCAATTCAACTCAACAGTTCAGGTTGACTGAAAAGTTTAAAGACCTTTTTGCTTTTGCTAGTTCTGAGTTGATTTAAAATTCACTTTAAATAAAACAGTAATTTCCTGGTTAGTTTGGGCAAAACTAAAGTCCAAGTCTCTGACAAAAGGATATTCTTTCTGCATGTACAAGTACAGGTGAATATAATTCATCCATTGTCAAGGCAGAAATTGTACACATATGCCTGACACTTATTAAAATATTTAATAAAGCATCTCTAGGCACTGTTTCACAGCACTGAAAATAAATTAGCACATGCATTTATGCCTACAGTAACCCCCTGAGAAGTCATGAGTGTGAAAACACCCCTGTAAATTGTTACATTCTTTCACTGATATGACTGAAATTAGTTTTAAAATTGATGTCTAAGACATTAAATTACTTTGAATCTCTAAGAGATTCATCATCTAAATAAATATGAGATTCAGTAGAGACTCTGTCATTTTGTGCTCTGATTTTGTAAACAAAAATTGTTCTCAGAATAATTGATTAAATATGTAAAGAGACACTGATTCTTGTTAATTTTCGTATAGGTAGAACAACTTCTTGTGAAAGACTGATCTACAAATATATTCTCCATTAGCCACAATCTTTGGAATAATTAAAACAAATGCATTCTTAGATTATTGTTTGCAAATATTTGTATTACTATCAAATTCAGAGTATCACAGCACTATGTAAACCAGGAAAGCTTTTCAACATATGTTTATAATGCCTATGATAGATATTTTAGATCTGATTACGCCATTCTCATAATTAGCAGATTTTTGTCTCTAAGAGCCTTAGAGATTCAAGTTAGACTATTTGTGAAGGAAAAAATCACGATTTACCTAAAATTTTACCAACAAAAGCTTCAGAACCTGGTCTACACATTTAAAAAATCATTAGCTGTGGCCAATCAAGCTCATAGCACAAAAATGGATTCTCTCTTCTTTCTATACACTCAAAATCTTGCCTATGAACATGACAGTCATTGCTGGGTTTTGTTTTGTTGGTTTTTGTTTTGTTGTGTTGGTTTTTTTTTATTATTTATTTATTCTTGGGGTTTTTTAATTTATCTTAGAGGGCAGCCCCTCCAAAACCCGAATTTTGAGATCAGATTTGGCAAAAGCTCTGTCAAATCAAGTAAAGTACTTTTATGTTTTGAGGAAAACCAGACAAAGGCTTCTGGAAGGAAAAATGCCTTTGGGATGATGTCTTTCAACACAGAAGAAAAGGAAGGGGAAATACACACACAGAAATGGCTTATAAAGGCATCTACCTGCAGGCACAATAACAGCAGCCGTAGCATCTAACCTCTATCAGTCATAATCTAGAACAGTGCCACTTTGTATTAACCAACCAAGAGAGGAACTAATAATATTCCTTATAGTGGTCTATGGAAGTCGCTCCGTTTGCTCCAGTGCATTTTGATGACTTAATTAGGAGGATGGTGAAGCACATGTGGTTTTCCAGCCAGGTTCATCACAAAGGCCACATCATCAAAGAAGAGTAGTGTCTTCTACTGCTAGATTAAAAATAGGGATTTCTTCATTAAGTGTTTTGCAGCTGACTGTGCCTCTTGTTTTGTCTCCATCTATTCTGACAATTAAATAAAGCGTCATGCTTTATTTATTTCTTTTTAAAGGCTAATAAAGAAGCCATGAATTGAAGTACAGCTGGCAATCCTTTTATTTATTAAGACCTCAGTATACACAGTGACAATCTCTGGAAGGTTAGGCACGTGCTGGGATTTTTTTTTTTTTCCCTTTTAATATATGTCCTTTTTCCAGGCGTAACAGTGCTACTATTAAGAATTACAAACCTTTGTCATCCTCCCAAGTGGGGACAGGATTTGAAAGGAAAAGTAAAACCAAAAAAACAAAACAAAACAGAAAAAAAAAAAACCACCCACAAAAGAACAAGCCAAAACAAATATAGGAAACCTAAGATCACACAATAAAGCCAACAAATATGAAACAAGCTGAGCACTTTGAAAATGTGTTGATGTCAATCATAGTAAAAAAGACAGGTAAATGACAAAACTGTAAAAATAAGCTGCTGTATACCTGATACAGTCAGGACAAATCTCGTCACAATATTCCAAATTAAGAAAAAACAGCTATATATTTTTACTTCTATCAGCAGGGATGGATGACTACACAATTTATATGATCATTATGTAGGCAAATTAACTGAGTACCATAAAGAAGATTTACTACACAGTTTCTATTTTCTGATAAGAAATTATCTCTTGTGTTAAGTAATCTGGTTTGTACAGTCATAATGGAAATTATACATGGTAATATTATACCATGGAAACACCACAGTGTTTCCTTGATAACAAATACATTGTATCATAATGCATTGGATCTAGCATTAATTAATGATTATAGAAGGATATAGAAACTAATAAATTAGTAACCTACAGGAGATTACATTATGGCCTACACACATTGAAGGGGTAGGAGAGAAGGAAGAGGCAGACACAAAAATGGTCTTTACAAGAACACAGATGCCAGTCTTTCCCTTTTCTAATTTTTATTTTATTTTGTCTGGCTCAACAGAACCCCTTCCTTGTAACAGCTACCAAAATGGGAGTGGTGTTTGGTTCGGGTTTAGGTTTGTTCAGCTTTTTTTTGATCTAAATTGAAGAAGGTCTTCCGTCTGCTACAGGTTAATTGGATGGGGATGACAGAAGCACATCTTTCCACATGTTCCTTGACCCTGGAAAGGCCTAAACTGCCTATCTACTCTCTCTGAATTTGACCTTGAATACCACAAGCTACAAACTTGATGGCACTTATAGTTGGAAACAATACTTTAAATTATCATGCCTTGCTACAAATCACTTAGAGATACATTTCACAGTTATGTTAAATTAGGATCACAAAAACATGATTTATGGCCAAGAGTGACATTTCATATAGTCTGTGAAAACAAAATTACCCCATACCATGCAACAAAACCTGGTATTTCTTGCCACTACAGTTTGTCAACAAAACAGTTCCTCCGAGATGATGTTTTATGTGGTAGAAGTCATATGATGTAAAGTTAAGAACAAGATGAGAGATGAATCTGTGGTCCTGGTTGGTAACTTGTATTTGAGCTGGCAGTGTACTCTTGACCCCAGAAAAGATATCAGTTTAATGGCATGTTTTAGTGAGAGCAGAATTAGAAGGTCAAGGGGTAAACAGTTCTCTCCAGTTGTCACTTATGAGCCTGCACATCGAAGTATGCATCTAATTTTGGGCCACTCATGATAAGACAGGAACAGAAAAATAGGAGAGCGCCTAGAGAAGAGTCTTACGAGATGGTCAGGGGGTTGGATCATATGAGAGATATTGGGAGAGGCTAAACAAGATGGCTTGGTTTAGCATATAGAAATCTCAAGCAGTGGTCTAATTACCGTCTTCAACTTAAATCAAACTTTGCAGAAGTGAGAGCCAGGCTCTCCTCAGAAGCACACACTGAAAGGACAAGATGTGAGGGTCACGAATTCCAACAGAAAAAGTTCCATCTGTCTCTTAATGGAAATAGAAATTCACCTTGATAGTGGTCCAAAGAGGATATGAAATTTTCATCCGTAGAAATGCTCAGAACATAGCAGGGCATAGCTCTGTGCAAACTCATTTATCTCTGAAGATAACACTGTTTTAAGCAAAAATATCACACTAAATTAATTGCATGTGCCTTTGACTTATTTTTTTCCATGATTCTATGAGTGTTCCTACATCAGAGATACACACTTCTAGTTTTATGTTTGTCTTTAATCAAAAACAGCTGTAAGTATCTTCAATTGGGCGAAGTGGAATTTGCATAGAATTTGGTGACCTATATTAAAAAAATTTGACCCTGTTAAATCATGTCTTTCTGTATTTAGAGTTAACATTCCTTTGGGACCTAAAGCTCTGCTCCTGAACTTTACCTAAGTTTTGAGTGGTTTAGCTTCTACCATTTGCCTTATTTCCTCTGTGGCCTACAAACTAGGCTTTCCTGTTCAGGTGGCTCTGAAATATCTACTGGCTTTTCACAAAACAGTTATGAACACAATTCTACTTTAAAATACTAAAAAATTATAAAAACCAAACCCTCAATCTTTTTAAAGTATGACATCAGCTGTTGGATCACTTGCTTAGAAAGGATGGAAACTATAATCAGGTACCCCCAAAGTGAAGGAATTTTAATCCATATCCCCTACTCTTTGAGAAGTATCAGTGCAACTTAATTTCCTTAGCTCAATGAGTCTCCATTCTTTTTTTACAATTTCACAATGGGGGCTTACACAGAATTTGAGTATCCAATTCTCTTTCCCTCTGAATCTGTGCCAAAAGATTGTTAACAGTTAAACTATGGGTTTGGTTTGGCTGAACATTTCCTTTTAAAACATTATTCTCAGAAAAAACCTGCACAACCATAAAACTGGCTAAGTTGTTCAACTGAACTATTCAGTGGCTTATTCAGATCATTGAGAGATGTATTTTTGATATTTGATTGAAAATTCATTCACTTAATGAGTGAATACACTTAAAAAGTACAGAAGAACAAATGAGTACACATTACCTTATTGAAGACACTGATCTTGTGAAGAAGCAAATGAAATTTTTCAGTGCTAGGAACTGCACTGAAATTTTTTTCAAACTACCCTCATAAGTTGCAGGGAAAACTGAGTATATAGAATTTCTTTTAAAATGTATCAGTCACATGTACAAACACGAAGTACCATATTCAGACAACAAATTCAGTTTTGATGAGCAAGAGACAGGAGAAAATCTTGTTTCTACATATCTTGTTTTCAACTGTACATGTACAGTTTGAGTACTGAGAAGTTAACAGTGACCAAAAAAAAAAAAAAAAAAAAAAAAATCATACCAAACAATTTAGTTCCTTGCTAAATTATGACTGACAAAAGCTCTGTTGTAAGAGCTTTCACAATCCAGTAAGGAATGCTTACACCTTAGAGGCAGAAGTAGTGAAAACAGGCAATCTGAATTTCTGAAAACTTACTTAAAATACCCATCTCCTGTTGAAAGCACAAGCAAGCCAGGATAGGAAATATATTTCCTGTAGTGTTCCATTAGTAAGCCATGAAGTATTAAGGAAAATTAAAATTAGTCTTCTTGTCTAGTCCATAAGATGACAAATCTTGGGCTGGTTCTCTTCAGGATTTCAGTAAGCTTCTCTCATGATCAGAGAGGGTTGTTTTGTGGCTGATTTTCTTAAAACTTACACTAGCAAAACATATTTCTAAAATTTGCTTTTACCACGCATATTTTATATAACTTATGCTTTGTTATATATCCTAATCTCCTAAAGGAAACCTATTTCCTGAAGAAAAAAAAATGCACTTCACAATTTTAAAGATCAAAAAAGTATGAGAAAAGCTATCTTTTTTACTTGGAAATACATCAGGATTTCTAGTGCAACATCAGTCTTTCTTGAAGTACTGAGAGACAGTACTTATAGGTCTCTGTGGTCCGCCAAAGTTTTCTATCAAAACATAAAAAAAAAAATTAGGTTCAAAAAAGGTTTTCTCCTCATCCTCCTGTCACCAAGATCTACAGAGAATTCTATTACAAAACTGCATTAGTAATCTAAAGGGAAATTTCAAAAATTGTCATTCCATGGTTTTACAAGGCTTTTGTTGTGCAAATAGTTCTGGAAAACCCAAGGATTGACTGGATTCCACATACATGGTATCTGTTCCAGTTCCTATAGAGGGCACTTCCACAACGCTCCCTACAAAGGATGTGATCCCAAGCCCAACCAAATCCACAAGGAATACTCCTGCTGTCTTCATGAACAAACCATGTCTGAAAGATCGAACTCACTTCTGTTGATGTAATAAAAAAAAAGATAAATTCTCAGTTTAAATTATTAAAATCTTTTGCTTCTTGTGGTTTTTATAATACTGTTTCTTTGAAAATTTAGCAACTCAACTTTAAAAGACTTTAACAGCTTAACTGAACAGAGTTCAATATATGCATCTAAACACAATATAGCATTAGCTAATGCCATGTTTTCTTAGATCAGTGCACTCTAAAATGAGCTATTAAGTTTTCCAGCTTTTAAATATGCAGAACAACTAGAAAGTAAAATCACATCTTTTGCAGATAATGTTCAACCCCTGATTAAATAAAGATGTGCCAAAGCAGAGATACTTCCTGCCTCAAGAGACAGTCATAGTGGAATTGTGAGTGTATTTTATATGTGATTTAGAGGTAAGATGTAACGACATGAGATGAAAGGCTCAGCCATGATTTTAATAAAGGCGGGAGACAGTACTTCCCTGTGGACCCTGTATGCAAAAGAGCAAGACTCAACAAGAATATATGAAAAGATTCAGCAAAAATGGCAATGAGTGTGTAAAAGTTATAAAACTACCATTAAAATTAGTAACATTTTAGCAAAGGTGAGAATTCCAGTTCTGAGGATAACACTTCTGATTGTTTGTTATAAGAAATTCAAGGTATGTCATCAATAAGCTGGAACAATTTTCATTTTTTAGATAACACAGACTTGGAGAGCTTGAAACCATAAGTTTTATTTTTTTAAAGGTTTCTAATACTACGATGTAAAAATAATTTAACTGAATCTGATATTTTTGAGAGCATAGTTTTTACTGAAATAAAATAGCACATGTAATTTACTTGTACTACGGTCACAGACATTTTACTTGCTTAGTGCTTTTAGAAGTCCTCAGAAAAAGCTGTTGTTTATTGCTGTATTCATATTTTTTATGGCTACAGAAGAATTCCAAAGAATCATTATTTCTTTCTTTTTCCCCATTAAATGGAATAAGAAGTTTGAGATTTTGCACAGGTCTCTCTCTGTACATTAAAAAAAAATTAAAAGACACACGTCTTTGTAAGGAAAAGACATGAAAAGAGAAAAATGAATGGGATGAACTGCTTAAAGGAAAAAAAAAAAAATCCTGCTTTATTTGATCTTTTGTGATAATCACACTCCTGGCACCCTGCCAGCAAGGCTGAGCTCGCTGATGTCTAGCCAAGTAGAGTAATCATGTGGTTCAAGCCTGAGGTCTGTGAAGAAAATTAAAAAGCAGGGAAAAAATCAAAACACCACCTGTGATTTTATTCTGAAACTAATTTGACAGAAAAAGTAATACAATGCAAACAGCCTTTTTAGTAGAGTCTATGATTAAATTGAAACCAATTCAAGTGGATCGAGGTAGCTATCATGCAAATGCATTTGGATCTGCAGGCATTCCTTCTACAAAGAGGAGCAGATATTTTTGTGACACGTAACTTTTTTTGAAATTACAAGGTCAAACTTTTAATGTTCCTTGATTTTGTAGTCTTTCTGCATCTCCTACATAATGCATTTGAAACCAACAAAACCAGAAGAAAAAAAAAAATCTATTCACTTCCTTAATTTACTTTTCATGAACCACCATTCATTGCAGGTCAACAAATCCTTGAAGGAAAAAAAACACTTTTCCTTTCTCAATATACACATTTAGTAGTGCATATTTGAACTAGCTGCCCACAGATGTAAAGAGAATTGTAGAGCCATGAAGTTCTGCATGCATGCACAACATATTCAATTGAGAAATCCATCCAGTAGCCTTCTATCTTATTTATTATTCACATGAAAGCAGAAAAAAGCAAATCACAAAAAAGCAGCATGTGATGTGACTTTGTTGTGTTTTCCTGCATTTTACCGAAAAGTTGTACTTCATTAGCAGAACTGATCATTGCTTGGGATTTTCCAAAAAAATACTGAAGATGATTTAGAATGATTCAGAAGCCAGTTTTACAGATTTATTCTTAAAAAAAAAAACCCCAACACAACAAAACATATTTTGTTTCCTTATGTTGCTTCAATAAAAATTCACTGTACACTGAAATGATACAGGTTACCTGTTTTACCATCACCTTCTCTTTAAAGCATCTTGCCATTTTCATACATACCCTTACTACTGTTCTCCTTACCAGAAAGACTGACTTGCTGTATAGAAGCACCAGAATGATCCCTGATATAGGAATTTGCTGAAAACACCACAGTTGCTTTTTTTTTGTCCTTCTTCAGGAAAGTTTTCTCTACACTTACTACTCTCTTTGATACTCAAGTATATCTCTACACCTGCAGTGTTTCCTCCACCAACAGTGCTAATAATAGCCAACTTAACATGCTTGCAATTATATTTTCAGGCCACTACTTTTCTTTATTTTCCTTTGCAGTCAGAAACAATAAGTCATTGCAGAGTAGACAATACAGCACTTACTAAATTCTGTGTTTAGAATATGCATACGTGCTCAAATTTCTGGACTGCAAACACACATGCACATTAATACATGGAAAGAAACCTTCAGGTACATACATTCACATTCACACAACATAAAAATGATTCATAAAAACATGAACATGAATGCTTAAATAAAAGTACCTACCTGGAATGAGCTGACCCAGTAACTGATGGCATCTGGAAAGGCTGAATACAGCTACTATGACCAAAAAAGGATGGTGTTTCCATTTCATGATGTGTCCTTCCTTGCATTACACCAGCTCAGCAGTGCTAATGTAAATGTTACCTGCAATACACAATGGAAATAAGAACAGAAATGATAAATTTTAGGTATTCCACGTATTTTTGCCCACTCTAAGAAGGAAGCATGAAGTATGTTGGTTTCAATACAGTTTTAGCTATTAAAATACTGTTAAGCTTTCTAACAATTAAGAAGTTTTAAACCATGACCAGAATATTAACTATCCTTGCAGAGGAGACAGCCACAAAACAAATGTTTTAAAGGGTGACATGAGGAGCCCCATGGTGCAAATGTTCATTTTAAAGTGTTTTTTGATATGTAACTCAATTTATTAACCAAAATGCTCAATACAGCAAGATAATTCAGTGCAGATAATCCATCAAAATAATCCCTCACATTTCAAGGAAATGCTTAAACACTTGCCTAAGTTGAAAACTCTTCAACAATATTCAGCTTTCTATGCAACCAAAGCTTTACACAAGTCTTTTTTTGACATGGTGTTTTGCTGAATGATGATTAGGGATAATTTCATCCAGTAATATTTTCAACAGTTAGGATGGCTTTCTAGTGAGTTTATGTATTGTTAGTGGCAGAAATTTTTCATTCAATTGTCAGGAAAATGGAATTGTATGAGGGAAGAAAATCCTATGAATCAACTAATACCTTCACAACTGTTAAAAAAATAACCTCTGCTCATCCTATTTGTTTCTTATGCTTCAGCTATGTTAGTATTTAGTATAGACTTTAAGAGACCTCCCCAGGCTTCCTTTGCAGCATACTAACCTGTTCAAAATGCCTTTCTTCTATAGGTTTCTGAAAAACGTAGTGGTTTTTAGGTGATCATAGTTTACTAAAAACAGTAAGATGTTTTTTCAGACAGTCTAATTAAATATATACAGTCTGTAAATAAATAGATTTTGTGTTTTGATTTAGGCTTTTTTTTTTGTTTGTTTGCTGTTATGGTTTGTTTTTTTGGTGTATTATTTTGTTTTGGTTTTCCCAATATGTGCGACTGCATTGTCCCATATATTGCATAGTACCTGCACTAGTACTTCTTGAAGACCAAAGAGACACTATTTTAAGAGACACTATTTTAAGTATCTGTCAAGTTACTAGATATGCACTATTTCCTGACACTAAGAATTAGAGACTACCAAACACAACTGTAAACATGAAGCAGGCAGACACAGGAAGCTCTGTTTCAACAATAAATGTTAGACCTTGATACTGTTACATCTACACTCCTCAATTCTCTTTCCTCTTACTCATTGCTCTTGCAATTAAAATTGTACACCTAAGGATGAACACATATGATTACCACTTCTATATCACCTAGATGCCAGTAGATAGAATCGTACCAATGAAAAAACCGATGGTGCCATCAGTCACTTCTTCAGTCTGCTGGGACAGAATTTTCATCTGTAAACCTAATGCATATTTAATGATTGCAGATGGAATAGTTTAATCACTACTGTAAGTATTTGGTGTCATCTGATACTTTATGTTAAAAAATGCATAAAGAACTTAAATATGAATAGATTAAATAACCTATACATGCTGCATTTTACTTTTGCATCTTGTGTTACAGCTAAGCTTCTTCTTACCAATAAGAAATAATTATACTCCACTTCCTACTACTGCTGTTACCTGAATCCTACAAAATATCTTTCTTCATTTTTCTCACTTTATCCGCACTGCACACAAAACAGTCATTTTCTCCATTCCCATTCTTTTAATTTTCCCTATCACTTGTATGACTGCTCTTCTGTTGCAAAGAGCTTGACAGCTCTTAATGACAGAGTTAACTGCAATTAATGAGCAAGGTGTTACACGCTGCTCTAAATGCTATTCATGATAGGACTCCAAGACTGAAATGATGATTTGCAACTTCAGGCCTTGAGAATATCAATCTGTGTACAGTAGTACAGGCTTGCTTTTATATAACTATTTACTATATTGGTTTTAGATTCCCACACTTTTTCCATCTGTATTTTCTGCCTTCAAATACACGATAATACAAATGTTGCTTCTCACTCAGAACTGGTTAGTCAGCCCTTTGAATTTGGTTCACCAAAACAACAAAAAAAATAACACTTTCAGTTAACGATTTACTTTGTTATTATAAGGTCAGGTGCTCTCACAGCCTAAGTCAAATGAAAGAATCATTTCATTAATACATATTGCAAAATCATTCAAGGACTCAGAGATTTAATATGAGCCTAAGTGTTCCCCACCCAGCAGCAGGACACAACCCCTACTGGTCACACATTCTGAAGGCAGAATTTGATTTATGGACCAAACTGTATTTGTTTTATGTGGCAAGGAGCTGGTAGAGGGGGTGCTGCAGGCTCAGAGAAGAGGCTCAGGGCTCCTTGGTGCCAGCCAGAGCATACTCCATCAGACCCACTGCAGGGCACATCCGAGCCTGTCAGCCAAGCTGACCTCTTGGAAGCCTGTGTAAAAAAGGGCAAAATGCCAGACAGATGAAAAGGAGAAACAAAGGGTCAAAAAAAGGAGAGAGAGCACCAAGGTGAGAACAGGAGGAGGAGAAGGAGGTGCTCCAGGTACCAGAGCCCATGGAGATGACCATGCTGGAGCAAGATGCCCACACCACAGCCTGTGGAGGATTACAGGCTGAAATAGGTGGATGTGCCTGGAAAGAAGCTTCAGCCCATGGAGAGCCCACACCACAGCAAGTCTGTCCTGAAGGACTGCAGCCCATAGGAAGGACCCATGCTGGACCAGGGGAAAAGTGTGAGGAAGAAGAGGCAAAGAGGACTGTTATGGATCAAGCAAAATCTCCTGTTCCATACCCCCCTGCACCACTCCAGCAGAAGCAGAGAAGTAGAGGATAAAGGGCTGAAGTTCAACTTAGGAAAAATAGGGTGAAGGGGGTGTTTTAGTTTCTCTTTCTCACCATCTGACTCTCTTTTAATCAGCAATAAATTTTGCTCTTTAGACAAGATTAACCCACAACAGCCATAAAGCTGAGGTGGGGATAACGAATCCCAGCAACATACTTCATGGCACTTGCCCTTATCTGTGAAGGCATCCCATGCATAAATCCAAAATTCATGCCTTTTTCATACTCTCTCTTCCTTTTACTCAACCAATAGACTATGACTGCTTTTTATTCCCTTTGACTGTGACAGAGGCCCACTGGGAGCTCAGATGTTAACTGTTTGGCTTACTTGTTAAAACCTTTTCTGCCCTTTAATTCTGATTGTGTTTTAAGTCTGAAATACAATGCTTAATTCTAAATCATGAAATTATTTCAGTGCTATTAAAAACATTATTCTTACAGAAAAATTCAGTGACGATGGTTTTAATTAAGTCAAATAGTTTTAATACAAAACCAGAATTTATTCTACAGTTTAAAAACAATTCTTGGAGACATTCCTTGAAAACAATCACGAATAGGAGGGTAATTGTCTATATTCAGAGTATAGTGCTTTCTTCTGAAATAGTACCCCTGATCACAGAGAAGATAAAGTAGAAAAAGATGTCATCAGAATGGTAAATGGTTTTCCAATAGAAGTTGAGTTCAGCAGAGAGAAACACAATATTTTCTTATCATTGTCTACAGACACAGTTTGCAATTAAAGTACTACAATATAGTGGAAGAAACCCACAGAAGTGTATCACAACCAAAGGGATCCAGCTAACCATTTAAAACATTGCTTCCCTTAGTATAGAGTAAAAGCCCAAGAAATATCTGCCACATGCATTTAAAATTTCTGTTCATACACACATTTTTCAGTGTCATAACATTTAACTTTTTTATTATAATAACTGAACTAAATGTTTCTGTGTTTGGTCTTTCTCTGCAATAAATCTTACAGTGTCAGAAATACAAAACTAGTATTGCAGAATAAGAACTGGCATTAATTTCATGTTGCCAGTGACAGAAGAAGGATGCACTTGCCATATAAACTTCAGCTGGCCTGAGCACTCACTTAATTCTGTATCAAATGACTGAAGATGTACACCAGAATATGCAAGGAAAGATTCAGGTCCAATGTATTGTCCATAGTACACAATGAAGATAAACACTGGCTCCTCTATGACATTATAATCATTAAAGAATCAATGGCAAATTAAACTGCATAAAGCCAGAGGGGAAAGAAACACTGTGGTAAATTAGGGAAAAGGTCTAATTGATTATTTTCTTCCACTTCCCAATATAGTGCTATTTATCACTACAGACAGTGTAGTGTTCACATGATTTTTTTTAAATTGTTTTGGATTTCTTTAATAATTTGATGAATATTGTTGCTTCTCTCAGAAATAGTAACCAGCTTGACAGCATGTTAAATAGAAAAAAAAAAGGACAGAAAAGTTGGGTAATTAAGATTCTAACTTGTAAAATAACTTCTCTTTATGAAATCCATTCACTCTGGTAAAATACATGCTAAAGAGGATTGTTCACCTTCAGGATGAGACAGAATTTTTATTTGCTGTGTACCCAAAGGCCAAATGGGAGTGGACAAGCAAAATTTCACTGAAAGAAGAAAAAGATAAAAACTTCCTTCGTAAGCAATCTTAACTCATTTTGAATGCAGAAATTTTTTAAAACTTGTCACATATTGTTAGATCTGCTGATATTGGATGGACTTTCTTATACTTTCAGTCTTTTTGTCATAAAGTCCTAATGTCTATTAGTCACACACTCAGCTATCTGGTCATCTCTGTTTAGACTGACACTACTGAACTTACTCTTCCTGTGTATTATAAGTAAAGTTATATATCACTGAAATTACGAACTTTCCTCTACTATTTTAAACATCCTGTCTTTCTTAAACTAAATTTATTTGGCATTCCAGGAGGATGAGAAGGAAACACTGCCATACATTGTCTCAACTGTTTCCATTTAGAAGCAAAAATGACAGTGAGTTGATGAACTAGGGGGAAAACGTCTAGCCAGCTCCCTTTCTGTTATAAACTAAATTAACTCTACTAAGATCAAAGAAGCTAAAAAAATATAAATCTTACTCAGAGTAGTTATCAGTATAGAGAATCTACAGATCTGGACCATTATCTTTCCATTGACAGCTTCAGCAGGGATTCATGAAGCTCACCTTATTTAACCTTTTAGTATTCCAGAACATTTGTCTTTATAGGACTGATTCTTAGGTCAGCTTTAACAATTATAATGCAAAATTTATATTTATTTTAAGCTGTGCTTATTTTAAGGTGTTCTGGGTTTTTTTTTTTTTTAATGCAGTGAGAAAACTAAGAGTAAAGCAATTAATAACAATAATAACACTAACAACAAAGCAAAAGCAACAATAATAATAATAGACTGAATCTCTCTACCAGAAGCTCTGCTAATCTCTTTTTCTTTTTGTGTGTGGCTGTATAAACAGTTATTAATTTGGAATAAGGGATAACTTCAACAAAGAGGTTTTCCTCAGGGTGGACTATATAAATGAAACAGTGAGCAACACAACATGATTTCTGCATAAGGACGCAATGTATTTATTAGATCTGATCCATGTGGATAAATATCCGCTAAGACGGAATGAAATATAGGAAGCCAGGCCCTTGTCATTGGTGACCAGTGACAGGACAAAAAGGCACAAACTGAAACACAGGAAATTCTACTTAAACACAAGAAAATGCTTTTCTACTGTGAGGGTGACTGGATAGTGGAATAGGCCCCAAAAAAGTGGACACTCCATCCCTGAAGATGTGCAAAATGTGATAAGACACAAACCTGGTCAACATGCCCTGGCTGATGATACTCTAAGTAGGGGGCTGAATTACATGATCTCCAGAGGAGTCTTCCTGCCACAGTTGTGATTATCCTGCTTCACTGTTTGGGAACCACAGCACCAAAATCAGTAATCCATATTCTGTCTCAGGAAATTCAGTGTTAAGACGTGTCTAGTACAGAATGTGAGAAAACTACTCATCACAGAAACTAGTCACAAAATGGTCAGAAGCTGTACTGTAGAGTGACCAGAAAAGCTAGCAGCACCAAGTGATCCTAGAGCAGAAGCTGGCTGGCTGGAACTAGCATGCTGAGCATGTCTTTTAGGGCTTAAAAGAAAAAAAAAAAAAAAAAAAAAAAAAACCAAAAAAACCCCTAAAACCAGAAAAATCACTTAACCTGTGAAAAGTACTCAATGGGTGGCCGAAAATGGAAAGTTGAGGTTTGTGATGACATTTTGTAGGGAATTACCTGATGAACCAATAGGTAAGCAGAAAGAGCAGATAGAATAATGCTAAAAGATGTAATGCATTGTGGTAAAACAATTGCCTGTCATCACAGTGCTTGCTGAGTTCAGGCTGATTATTCCCTTGGAATGCAAAAATCAATTCTAACTTGCTAGCTATTATTTTGCACGGACCCACAGAATTGCAGGTTTGTTCTCTATTTTATATTCAATCCATCTCGGGGGAGCAATCAAAGACCAAAGATAATTGGTAAGAGTCACCTGTGAATTTACTGGACAAAATGTTCCTCAAATCCAGAAGGAGATTTCATTCTGGTATTTTGCCTTTTTTTGTTGAAACTGATGAGGTAGCTAGAAATTGTGGGAAGAGAGGGGAGAGAGGAGATACTTGCATCATCACTTCAAGAAGCCATACAAGAAAGGGAGAGGGACAGGTCTTTATGGATACTCTGCACGTGTACACATGCAAAAGCACAAGTATGAGGGAAAAAGGCAACGCAGCTTTAGAGACAGCTCTAATTTACTAAAATTTACCTGTGTTTCAGACCTAGAGGGAAAGAACCGTTTGGGCTGATCCTCTCAATTCAGGCCATACTGCCTGGCATAATTCTCACCTGCAGAACACTGCATTTCTTCGTAATTAAAGCTTGCCTAATTTTTTCCAGGAGCTTCAATTGACTCACTCCATGCAACTGTAAAGCACAAGACTTTTGAAACAGATGCTTGATTTTGTTTGCTTGTTTAAAAAAAAAAAGCAATTTCATATTTTAAAAAACTGTATCCCCTTAAATCATCATGGGCCTTCATAGAATCCTAGAATCCTAGGGGTTGGAAGGGACCTCGAAAGATCATCTAGTCCAACCCCCCCTGCCAGAGCAGGGCCCCCTAGAGTACATCGCCTAGGAACGTGTCCAGGCGGGTTTTGAATGTCTCCAGTGAAGGAGACTCCACAACCCCCCTGGGCAGCCTGTTCCAGGGCTCTGTCACCCTTACAGTAAAAAAATTTTTTCGAATATTCAACTTGAACCTCCTATGCTCCAATTTACACCCATTTACACCAATTTACTTCCCTTTTGCAGACTAAGGAACCACCTCCATACAAGAGCAAGCAAGGAGAAGTGAGCCTAATCCTGTAGTAACAGCACTATGGAGAAATGTACAGGAAAATTAAGCAGTTTCAGAGTTGGATTTGGATGTTTTACCATCTGCAAAATTAGGTGAAGAAAAAAAGAAAAAAAATCCCACAACAACCCTTGGTTAGTAGCTGGATCATTAACTAAAGCCAGGTGTCTGCAAAGAAGTTGCACATAGTCATAAGAATAAAAATGACAGCAAAATTCATGGATTATCTATGACGTTGCTATCTATTAGATGCAATGCCTTGTTTTAGTGAGATTTTCTTTTTTTGACTGTAATTCAGGAAACAAAACTGCACAAGATTTCAAGCGCAAATTTCAAGGCCACCAAGCATCACGTAATAGTCTATATTTAGTCAGCAGAAGAAAGCAACATCTATGATAAAAAAACTTTTCTCACAGTTTATGAATTCTGGAAAACAGTATGACAAAAGTAAAAGTAAAAAGTTCTCTTTACAGATAGATCTACTTGTGAATGTGAGGAAGTAACAAATAAAGTGGTACTCAGATGTCTGCTACTTAATTCTTGCATCAGTTATGTGCAAAAGGTGTTTACAGAAATGAAAGATGGAAGTGTCTTATGTTCACACTTAAATAGCTTCCTTCAAAGAAGTCTGAACTTGCTAAAAGTAACGCTCTCTTCAAAATAAGAATACGTTTACACTCTAAATTTATGATAAATTCAGTGGAATGAACCTTGTGTTTTCCAAGAGAGAAATATTCAAACCTAGCTAGATGTTAAAAAGTTTGTGCTTTTTGAAAATATAACCAAGGAATGATCTAAACAAAAAAATTCTCACACCTTTTATTACCAATTAATTATCTCTTTGTCCTTTGACATATTAATTCAACAACTTGTGTCTCAAATATCGTCTTTCAATGGAGTGTTTGGAAAAAATGGATACTGTATCTGTTGCAGAGCTCCCAATATGAAATACCATGTTTCCAAATTGCTTTTCTAGAACTACATATTTGCCACATTTTGAACAAAAAAAAAAAAATAATTAGCAATGCTTTGATGTAATTAGCAGTTTCTTTAGTCATAACAAAAACTGGCAATGTTCAAACACTATTAAGCAGTAGATATTTGGGGAAGTAATTTGGTTGTTGTCAAAAGTACTTCGAAATAGTCACATGGAAAAGAAACAACATTTGATAGAAAACCCAGTGCCTGAAAGGTTAAAAATAAAAAATTCCTATGACTGCCTTTTTACTCCTCTGTTATACCTGATCTTAAAAAGCAAGGGTTTTTCAAAGGCATTTAGCTTTAAACATTCACAGTACCTTTGAATGCCCTCAGCAGGACTAGAAAAGAGGGATTCAATTTTCAAAGATAATTGTGTCAGATAACTGTCTCATCCTTTTTCAGAAACAATCTGATAAATACCTAATTACCAGCCAAGTGATTTCAGAGCCACACAGCTGGGCCTGAGAAAAGGCTACCAGGAATGACAAGGTCCCCTAAAGCTACTGAGAGCAAGAGGCAGTTGGTTTGTGAATTACTTCATTTATTCAGCTGATAAAATGCATAAAATCCCCAGAGAAAACAAAATATTCACAAATGTTGAAATAGTAAACAGAATCATTATTTAAACAGAGAAGTAAAACATTAATTTTCAAATAAAACAGGACTGCATATTACTGAAAAATTTAATTCTGAAATTCATGTTGATAAATATTTGAGTCCTTAAAAACACATAGTTTTCCAGAAAATATTTATACACTACCCAGTCTAAACTTGTCACGTTGATATGTAATGCTGTATAATAATTTGCTTTACAGTAACTTATATTGCAATCTTGCTGCAAACTTAAAAAGGATTCTGATCTTAACCAATTATAGTATTAACTGTCCAACCAGAAAGAATTTATACACTGATGTTAAAGAACTGCCATATTCTTCTTGAAAAAAACTGGTAATCCAGCAATTTTTCTAAACTTACATAGTAGCTTCACTTTTGAATTACCTTTATCAATTACAAAACCCACAGGTATATGTAGCATTTCACATTTAAGTGAATCTTTAAAAAATGTATATAGTAGAAGCCAATCCTGTAATCTTGCTGAATTCCTTGTGCTTGGAGAAGTGTTGGCCCCTGCTACAAATCCTAAATGTTAATGGAGTGGAGAGCATGAAATATCAACAAAATTATGCGGAGTTCAGAATCACAGATGGGAACCAGAAGATTACTGATAATGCTTTCCAATATTAAATTGCCCAAGTTATATATTCCTCAGGCTTTATGAAATACATGTTTGCTTTATGAAAAAGCAACAGATTTGGGGCGGTAATCTCAAAAGTACATATTTCAGACCTAACTCTGTTCCCAGAGGAGAAAATTCATTGTAATTCGACAAATTCAATGAAATAGGATAGATCTATGCACTTCGCTAAATCCCACTCACATAATTTAAAAATCAGGACACAAAAAATACTACATATACAAAACAGAGAGGTGAGTCAATGGCTATTTATTACACCATGCAGGAACTAAGATTTAAACTAAGCTGGTTGCCTTTACTCTGGTTTGGAACAGTAGTGATCACACAATCAAGAACAGAGTGACAATTTCAAAACCTGCTCATTTCAGACTACCAGCATTTCTGTATGTGTCATTATTCACCTTGCACGTAAGCATAAACTAAAGCTGGCTGAGAAGAGCAGACACATTGCTAGCATGTAGATTCCAGAAGTCAGGCATGATTCATTTAGTGGGGCAGGCAGGAGAAAGTCCTGGGGCTTTGCTTGTCTGAAAATTAAGATGTGACCTGAGATCACAGCTTTAGTTTAAATAGTGATGTGAAAGTGTGTTTGAATAAGGAACGAAAAATCCCAGATAAATTCTCTCCCCAGATGTAATTTAGCATGAGAAGACCTGAGTGCTAGTCACTGAATGCAAAGAAAAGCCCAAACTTCACTTCAGTGCATACCGAAAGCTTTCTGTTCATCTAGCCTCCAAGCCTCTTAGGCTTCTGTCCATCATGACAAAGGCAGTTAAAGTCCCCTCATAAATTTAAAACTCTGTGAAAAAATGAAAAGGGTATACAGGACAAAGTCTCTTTGAGCAAAGCAAAACAAGGAATCCTTTCCATTTGAAGCATAAGTAGAAATAAGATTTTGGGATGTTGAACTGCAGCATCTGGAGTCAAAAAGCTTAAAATTATTTCCTCTGAGGTAAAGAAAAATAGCTTGGGTTTTGCCCTTAATAAGAACTGGAGTAATTAGTAAATCTGCAGATCCTGCCCCACCTTGTGAGCCTTCTCGGACAGAAATTTGTATCAGGATTTAAACAGTACCCAGCTCTCCTGTAGAGTGCATTCATCCTTCTGGGGCCACCATTAAAGGTGAAGTTTAAACAATATAAGGACTTGCAACCTTGTCCACTTCTTGGTTGAATAGACTTGTGTGAAATGCTACCTCCTTAGGGGAAGGAAGGAGATGCCAGCTTTCATGAAGATACTGAATACTGAAGAATGGCAGAATCTCTTTGAAACTGAGACTGAATTGATAAGGTTGTTAAGGTTGTTAAGAGCAACCCCTTCCCTGCTATCTTGGATGAGCCACTTGAATTTAGCTGCAGACTGGGGCAGTGAGCAGCCAAGCTCCCATTGCAGGGAGATGCCAGGGGCTGGCTGTGCCTTTGGAAAGCCCTGTCCTGTCCATATCCCAGTAGGCATACAAGCTTCTCTTCCTGTAAGTGAGAGAGGTATTACTGCCTTCATGTCTTCCTGGGACCAAAGATAGTAGCTTTTTGCTCTTTAATAGACTCTGCTATCTCTCAGTCAATTTTACTCCTGCTAGCTTTTAAACCAGGAGTCCAGTGTGGGGAGAATCACAAAGATTTAGAGTCATTGCACTTCTACAGCCCCTAACACTGTAAGTCTTTTGATCAAATAAAAAAAACAACCAACTAAACAAGCAAAAACCCAAAACACAATGTTGCCACACCTAGCCCTAAGAGGAACAAAAGGAGGATGTAAACTAGAGTTACTAGAGATAACTTTCCTGTCTGGCTGACTAGGCAATGTAGAAATCCATGCCAGCTCCATGGGACTGAGATGCAGGGCACTGCAGTGTTTGGCCTTAAATTTTACAGGAGTGAATGAAAAAAAAAAAGGAGATCTTGCATTAATTCCAGAAGAAAGCTTAGTGGATGCAGGACATGAATCTTTCATGACCCAAGTTCTCATCCTTTTATTTCTGTTTCAGCCTCCTGTGATGAGAACAGCCTGTGGGGGTGGGGGCACCACATACCACAGGCAAGGACATGCCATTATGTAAACCTTGATAGTCTCTCTTGAGTAGGCTTGGTGAAAGGGGTTTATTTAGTCTATGTGTTTTCAACAACCTATGAGAAACTAGCACATCACCAGCAAGTTTCTCTCACAGCATGATGGACTCCTTGTTCCTACAAGCAGGAGGGAAGAGAGAATCCAAATCAAGGCCTGAAATCTCATTTTCTGTATTTCTAAGAAACCAAAGTCTGGGACAAAATACATATAAAACTGAACTGAATTTTATCAAGTGCAGAATACACAATCTATATATCTAATGATTATATGTATATAATCATAAGTATTAATTTGAAAACATAGATCACTCTTAAAAAGATTCATCCTATTCCCTCAGCCCCTCTCCCCTTCCTCCTCAGTTTCTCCTTTTAAGAAAATCCTTTACAGTATACTTTTATTCATCTCATTAGTTCTGGAACATAACTGAAATTATAGAATTATCTAAGATAGCAGAGAACCCAGACTGACAGAGTATTTTGAGTCTGGAAAACTTCCCTTGTGATGATGATCCCAGATCATTTATCCCATCTATTAGAAACAGAAAAGCTGTTAGTGTCTGTTAGTGTATGAAGTCCAGTAAAAAAGAGTATGCATTTTAAAGTTCTGTAAGCATTATTGTCAAAGAATAAGTAAGAAAGATAAAGGTATGAAGATGTCCTGACTAGGAAAGCATGACAGATGTGGACAAGAGAATGAAAGGTCTTATGTCTCAGAAACACTACCCAAACTGAGAAACTTTGATGCAAAACTTGAAATAACATTTACACATGTCTTACAGTAACAAATTTGGGAGTTTCAGCTACCCAGATAACACAGTAAACCAAAGCCTGGCAATAATTTTAATTAATTTTTTTCCTATCAGTGCAAGGAACTTCCCTGAGTAAAAATACATGACTCAAACAAAAGGGACTTTGTTCAGATTATCCAATATACTAAACATTCAGATTACCTAGCTAGCATTTTGATGGATCCATAATTTCTAGCATGGATACTGACACATTTTGTATGTCAGATGCACAACCAGATGCTCACACATGTATCACGCTCTCTGTAACTACAATGGACAACAGCTATAAACATATTTTAAAAGTTATGGATGTTCCTGACATAACCAGTGTGACCTTTCCTAATAGAGGAACTGCTGTATAATCACTCTCAGGTGGGCAAGAAAATAAAACATCCTGAATAACTGAATTCAGTCACATCAGCAGGAATTTGAAAACGTGGCCCAAATAACTAAACTGCTTGCTCCTAAACCTTTAAAGACTAAAGCTTAAATATTCCTGAGATGGACAGCTGGAAATTTATAGAGGTGGAAAACTGATTTCATAGCAGTAAACCATAATGATCAAATTAAGTTGCAATAGAAGAACAATTAGATAGGGATAGAAAAAAAAAAAAGAGTGAATACACAGGAATTAAGCATTCATTACTTAACAGTCATTGGTATTTCTGAATCTTTCATTTAAAGAGTTCTCTAAGTTTGAGACTACTTCAGGAGTGACTACCATGAAGGCAATGTGACAGCATAACCTTGAAAAGAGGCTAAGAGTGATTCAAGAGAGACATTTCTGGTTTTGGCTCGAGAGAAGGTTTTTATTTCCTTCTATTAAAGAAGCTATCTCTTTGGAAATGCCTGAAATAAAGTGGCATTCAGTTTCTAATAAGCCCTACATTACCAGATATAAGACACAAGTGGAACAAGACAATAGTATTATATCCTTTCTCTCTGAACTAGAAACTGAAAAAGGAATGTTAAATAGATTTTAGAAATATACACGTGCTGGACTGTGCTACTGCCACTTTTAGAATGCAATAGTGTTTTTCCAGGAGTCAAAAAAAGGCAGAATTAACTTAGTGAAAACAAGACATTAAAAAAAGTTACTCAAGATACTTTGACCCTATTTTCCCCTCCTTAAGAAAACAATTTTTGCTACTATTTCCAGTATCTTACCTCCCTCACACTCCTTTTCCCTTTCCTTTCAGATAAACATGGACACCTGGATCCCCATATGAGGATCCCTAGCAGCACTTTACTGCTACAGCCAGTGAAAATAAAGCAATTGCATTACATGCTTATATGGCTACAGCATAAATTTACTAAAATTTTGATCACATGATTTATGGTATAGTCGAATGACCAAATCAGTATTAAGGAGGAGGTTCATAACGTTTCTCAAAGTCACATTCCTTGCACACATTATGCTGATTCAGAGCTACTCTCCCTTCAGTTCTTTTGCTGTTAGTAAGAAGGGAATAAATTTATTTTAAAATCCTTGCTCTCAACTGCACCAACACATATCACAATTCACTTTCCACCCATTTCCTGAAAAATGGATATTTAATTTGTTTTCAATCTACCTAGGAGATCTCCAGTACGTATCAGCAGACAAAAGGCAGATTTGTTACATACCACAAAGAGCATACTTAATTTTTTTAACAGGAGTAGAGTAACTAGCCAAATTTTCCAAGAGAAATAAATATGCACTAGCATAATTGTATGTTTTTACAGTGTAAGATTTTACCTTGCACGCCGAGAACTAAAATTGAAACTTCTAACAATATATTATCATAATTAATAAAGTCACAATTTATAGCAATAAAGCTGGCTTTGTATAACCACAAAGAAATTCAAGAATCTCTGCATATGAAACAAAATATTTTAATTACTTGCCGTTACTCTTATTTCTTTTATGCCCTTCCATATGCAAACTTTTACAATTATTCCTTACACAATTAACAGGATCCTAACACTTGGCCGTATTTTGCTAAGTCATTACTACAGGATGATCTGTTTGTAAGCATGAAAGCTAAAGTTATCCTGATCCTTGCACAATAGATCATACCATTTTTTTATATATAGTTCCTTCCAAGTTCCTATGTTACTGTTACAACATGGGTTTTCGCTCTTGGCTGAACTGCCATCAGAAACAGTTTCTTGGTTCCTCAAGGTGTCTCCTATTTTCACCAAGACTGCTTATTCAAAGCCCATGAACAGATGAAGAGACATGAAGTGTCAGCAGACGAAAAATCAAAATACCATTTTCATAAAACCAAGGCTGCCTCTCCTGGAATTTAAAGTATTTTTCTGAAGTTGCCTCTGATGAAACAGCGAAGTTGAACTGAAAGTCAGGGAGAAAGCACACTAAAATACACTGCTATGCTTGGCAGTGGATCCCACACACCCGGACACACTCTAATGTATATTTTGGAACACCTCACCTTCATCAGCACACTGGGAGAAATTTTACTGTTATGAAAATAACTCTCTGCTCCCTCCTCTGGTAAAATCAGATTATAAATACTCTTACAGATAAAACACAACCAAATACAAAATAATTCATGACTGACAAGCTGCTGACATTCTTTAAAGCAACAGATGCTACTTTACCACTGCAGGCAAGGAAAACTAAGACAAAGAAAAATGTAATGCATGAATAGAAATTACAGCAGGCTTGATTAGAGTAGAAAATAAAGAAAAACTAAAGCTCCTAAAAAGCAGTTTGAAAACCAACAGTTATTTCTAAGAGGAAAACTCTTATTTTTTTTAAAATGCCATTCAGAAAACCAAATTTATCTGCTAAAAACTTTTCCTGTTTAAATATTCAGATTCCCATCCTCAAAAGCCAATATTTATGAGACTCTACTTATAGCAATTTGCTGCCTAATCTAAAATAGCATTGCTCACATTTACATATAAATTAAGCCAGCTTTATCATCATATTCTTTAAACAGTTTATTTGCTCTCTGTTTGGCAAAGCATCTCTTTTAGTTTCTATAAGATGTATCATATAGAAAATACAATTCTCTGAACATCTGAAGAGGAATAAACCATATGGCACGCTCAGTGTGACACAGCAGATTCAGAATACAATTTTTGAAGAGGAGAAATAAGACATAGTACAAGAATGACACAATATAGTTTTACTGCTCTTCCATTTAGTGCAACCTGTCAATCTAACTCAGACTAAAGCACTAAATTTCATATATGAAAGACAATCAGATCTGGTGGGCAAACATTCAGGTAATTTATTTTAATGGATCACTGTCTCCATTGAAACATAAATCAAACCCAGTGTTGTAAGAACACCAGATATGAGAACTTCTGGTAGCAGCTCTATCTTCAAGTAATGAAGCATTCAATAAAAATATTTATTAAAAATATCTAGTCCTCCAGTGGTTTTGGGGTTATTTTATGTTGGTGTTTTTTTTTTTTAGGGGGGGGGGGGGGGAAGGAGTGTGATTCTGATGAAAGCTTAATAAAATTATTTACTAAACAGAATATTTAAGCAGTTTTGTTGAGAAATCACAGATTAATCTCTCCACTCCTGATGTGCCTTCTTATCCTCTTATTCTTTCTTAGCTGTCTCACTGATACCTCACCTAGGTGGCACGGCATCTGCTTAACATGGCCAAAATTGACCTCTTTGTCTTCCCACTAAAGCACTGTATAACCAGCATCCTCACTGTCACTCAAGCCTGTAATAAAAATGTCATTGTTGTTTCACCTTTCCCTAGCCTTCCTAATCCAGATCATAAATAAATCTTCCTGCTGCTTCTTCCACACATTAAAGATAATTTTCTTCCTTTTTGCCTTCACAGCTAAATGCTCACTTAAACTCTTCATTCTCATTTTGATTCATTTATTCTCAAGCTTCATTACATCATATCAACCATCCCCTTTCAGCCTATTCTAAATGCAGTTTTTATTTTTATCTCCATTTAGGTTTCATCACAATGAATAAAAATTCCAAAAGGAGAAAACAGCCTAAAACCCAAAGATCCTTGAATCCATTTAGAATTTAAAATGGATATGGGTCATTCTTGTAAGCACTCATGCAGCTTAAGATGCAGATTATTATTAGACACGTGAACATCTACAAAAGCTTATCTCTGACAATGGCACATCAGCCCCTAAGGATCTTGGAAATTGGACAATTTTACACACTCATCCACTCCTTGCCACCTTCTTGTGTTTCATGCACCAACTTCTTCACCTTATTTTTTAACCTGGTGCTTTTCTGCTTCCTCCCCTCTCTTGCCCTTTTAAATTCTACTTAGAATTCTGTTAGAATTTATTTTATATACAGCTTTGCCATTTTCTCCCATAAATGCCTAAGATTTCATTTCACTTCAGACCCTTGGCATAAAGCACCCTCTCTGAACTTCCTCTTTAGCAGTACACCTAAGTGTAAGAAGCAGCTCACTAAAAGCAGCTAAGTGTTAACAAAGCAAGTAGCTATTAATATAAAGTTGACATATGCATATACAAACAATATATATATCTGATTGCATATTGTCACTCAAACTGGAATGTAAAATCATTGTTTGTCATTTGTGTATCCTATAATGAGACTGAGTCTAGGGACAATATATCATCAATAAACATATAATAAACCCATAAATTCTAATAATTCATGCAAAGACTGTGTAGGAAATTATCAGATACTTGACATCACATTTTTAAAGCCAACCACACATAAGATATAAATATACAATAAATATCATTATTTCCCAATTGTTTGCCTCTCACATTGTAATCTTGGTTTTTAATTCCTTTTCTTTCAAAAACTTAGATTTATAATAGTAAATCCAGGAAAGTGCTAAAATAGAGAAAAACATTTTTGAATTGTTAGTCCATGTGGATCACAGATTGTGAACCTTGAGGAAGCAGTAAATTAACAACAGTGGTTCACAACAGACTCAAAGAATGAAATTAACTACCTGTTGATCCATCAGCTTGTTCTAAGCTCAACTGGTACTTAAACAGAGAAAATGTACCTTTATGGACTGGCAAGAACACCTGGCCCTGTGTTTTTTTGAAATAGTAAGTGGTAACAGAGAGATGAGGGCCAAAGCCCTCAGCTGGAATGCTTCCATCCCCAAACCAGGACATTTAGAAGGGTGGGAGGAATGCCTCCCTGAGAACACAGTGTGGTTTACAGCTTTGTTAAACAGGAAATTTTGCCCTTGGATTCCATATTAATACCAACCATTCCTAACAAAGTGACAGCAGCAGTTTCTCCTCTGTTCAGTGGACTGGTCTGTCCTGTTCCCTATGTCTCAAAGTAGTACCATTACTGGGTTTCAGCTTCAGTGTGTAAAAGTTTCTGTTTCTGAAAAAAATACTACTGCCCACTTTGCTTTTTGCTCAAGTTTTGTTGATATTTCCCATAGACATCCAGCAAGCCAGCCATGTTCTTTTTATCAGATAAGTTTTTCACTCAGTCTATGATTTAGCTTGATAAATGCTTCAGTGACCATGAAGAACCTAAGTAAGAGTAGACAGCCATGGCTACAAAAGAGGATGGGAGTAATTGCCTCTGCTGGCAGCAGCTCATGCTTGTGCCAAACTAAATGACTGTATGACAGTGGTTTTAATCCATGACCAAATCCCAACTCTAATTTGTCAGAGATTCTCAGTAGTAAATCTCTACCATCTGGATGGACTTTTAATGCACATATATGCAAAGGAACACTCCACAACAAAAACAAACCCTAGGGAGAAGATATTCAATAGTCTTCATGGGTAAGATTTATAGATAATGAAATTATGTTAGAAAAATTGAGGAGTTCTTGTCTATCCACAAGAGAAAATACTTACGTTACCTCATTTACATATTAATTCCATAGCTATTAAATAAAGCAATATTTAATATTATTATAACTAAAACACCAGAGCCTGTTATTTAGTCAACCTTGTTGGGTGTTTTTTGCTATCAGAATGTTTTTTATAAACACTAAAGGTGACAGCAAAAATTATCTTTTTGTTCTAGAAGAAAACCCTATGTTAAATCCTATATAAATGCATCCCATAAAATACTTTGAATTTTCCCTTAAAAGAAGTACTAAAACGTCCCCTTTTAATTCATTAGCTTTCATTCAACTTTGATTACTGCCATAAAATGCTATTTCTTTTTTATGATACCATGATCAGGTTTTGGCTTACCGTAAAAGAAGTGAACATCAATCATTTGTATTATTCTATGATGATCAGTGCTCATAAGGGAATGCTCAAGTAATTTTATTAAATCATGCATTACCTACAGCCCGCAGTTAAAGAAAAACAAACCACTGAATCCAAAGCTCTAGTTATCAAAAAAATATGAACTGCCCTTTTCAGTATGTATTATTTAGCATCCTGTACTCTGTACAAAGAACTCCAGAACTGAAGCCAAAAATTATTCACATGAGATACATTTAGGGATGAAGCACTAAGAATTTTCTGGCAGAAGTGTTAATTCGGCACATTTTCAATGATGGAGTAAAATGGCCAGCACGTGTATTAATCTTTTGCATATCAGCATGTACTCCTCTCCCTTTAATTGTTGCTAGCTGAAAAAGCATTTGAGACAAGTAGAGACTTCATGATTAAGGCTGTAACAATATAAAATGAGAACTACTTAGCCAGGTCTTCCACTGAGTTTTTCTTGGCCACAATTCTAAAGGCTCTACTTCTGCTAAAACTTGCAATCAAGAGACCCAGACAGTAAAAGATAACTGAAATGACCCACACTCTAAGAGGTATGTCTTAATTTCTAATGAAAGAGCATTTGTGATCAACAAAATGTGTTTTCCTTACATCTCATGGCAGAAGGAGCAACCACGAGCACGATGCACTTTTCCACATGGGAGCACCCCGATGACAACTGGTTCATAAAGAGGGTTCCTCATGGCAGATGGCACACTTCTTACATCTGTCTAGAATTTTGAAGAGGGCACCCTTCACATTCCTCCTTTTATGTTTCAGGGCAGGTAGTTCCCCCAGGGGCTACTGGAGACTCAGCCTTAGGTAGGATTTTGGTACTTTGTACTGTACAATAACAAAGAGCACTACAAATCCCACCAGTAACAACACCAGCTGGTGTCCACTGGGTTCCAAACTTTGGCTGCAAGTACTGTAGTAGCAATAGTACAGGCACTTCTCAACATTCCTTGGATGTGCATTTTTGTTAAAATGAACTAGCTGCTAGCCATCAGAATGGAGGCAAGCAAGCATGCCTACACATTCAGAAAAAATGTTATTAAGAAACAGTAGGGGCTAAAACCAGGGAAAATTAATGTTATAGGTGATATCTCTAGACAAGTTCAAATAATATAACTGAATTCATGTGCCTGTAAAAAGATATTGTGCTAGAAAAATTACGAAAATGCAAGAAAATCCTGAGTAAAGCAAAATGGCCAATTAGTTGCTTGCATATTTTAAAGAAGATGACAGAGGAAACAACCAAACTTAAGCCTCTGAAGACATACAAATAATCTCCATTTTTTAAAAGCATATGATTGCCCAGAGATAAAGGCTGCGAAAGAGGTAGTCATGTTAGAAGTGGGGAAGTACAGCCCAAAGTCATACTACAGAACACTACAGTAGTGTCTTCTTATGGGAAAGCCATGGCAGCATTCAGTTTCTGTGATACCTGGTTTGGTGTTACAGGCAAATTTGCAACAGTAGATATCTTCCCAAATTTTTCATGAGACCAGTAGCTATACAGCTTTTTTGAGCTGCTTCAGATCAATCCCCATTTCTGATGCTAATTGGCTCAGAATGGCTCACATCCATGCTGCTCTTTGCAACCTCTGCTCAAAGTTGTTGGGTTGCACTCACACCCCATGGCATTCAGAGTCATCTGTGGCTTGAAACCTGTGCCACAGATATTCATCCATAGCCATCTTCAGTACGTTTGAATAAAGCATATCTATCTATATCTGCTCAGCAACCACTGGGTTTTGTCTAGGGATATTTGTGCCACGTTTCACCGGGGCTGGGAAGTGATATGGTGCCATGGCATGAAGATGATTCCAGGGCACAGGTGCCCAGAATGAAAGCGAGAGTGATGTAAACTGAACCACCAAGGCAATAAGCAGTTAAGAGTGCACTTAGTCCATGTCAGACCTGTAAAAATCTGTAATACAGCCTACACTAACAATGCATTGTGACTGATATGTGCTGCTCCATCTTATAAGATCTAATTGTTTTCCAAAAGATATGCCAAATACTAAACCAACCTCTAAAATGCATTATCCTTGTTCTGGACATCCTGAATTGAAAAGGACACAAAGAAGGTGGTGAATTTTGTTTTAGCATGGGTATTTTGGCAATAAAACAAAGATCTTCATACAAGATTTGTATGAGATGATTTTAAATGCTTTCCACATGATTTCAGGCAAAATTCAAGTCACAAGGATACCTCCCTGGTCAACAATGAAACACCAGTGACCTGCAAAGCCAACAGAAGGTGACATGATCCCTGAAGTGTTAAGAATAGAACTGGGAACAAGAAAATCCAGCCCCTACAAAAGATGCATTTTGGGACTGTGTTTTAGGGGTTTTTTTATTAGTGAGTTGGATTGTTGGATGGGTTTTTTGTTTGGCTGGGGTGGTTTTTTTTGACGGGGGTGAGGGGAGAAGATGCTACTGAAGTTAACTGTAGTTCCCTACAAAGAGTGAGTCTGTTTTCCAGCTATGGTTGGCATTTAAAGTTATCAAATTACTTGCAAATGTTGTAATGGATTAATATTTTTTCCCCTCCCCATGTTAATATAACTACATCTTTTTCCCTAATTAAATGGTTATTCCTTACTGAGACTGTCTGTTGGTAAATGTAGCAAAAAAACCCCACCAAATTTACAAAATATTTCAAGATACAAGATTTGATGACTAATCAGAGAGTAAGCAAAGCAGCATTTTGAAGATGGAACTCAAAATCTAGTATTAGCAAGAGTTTCTCTTATTTATTTGTATATTTATATGACAAATCCACATAATGCATTAAAAATGAAAACTGAAAAATAAATGAAAGAATATCATAAACATAAATAACTGGGAAATACTAAATACTTAATCCTTTGTAATGGCACTTATTGGCCATTTGTGAGTAAAGGTTTCAAGACATACTTCTCATCACCACTGCTCCCCCTGTTCATGGTCAGGCACAGAAGTAATTGCTGTTGTTCCATGCCTGTACAGGGTTACCTCTCTCTTTTATACTGTACATATGGAAAAGATTGCCAGGTAGCTAAGAGTTGAGACAGTTCAGGAACAGAAGTTCATGCACGTAACCACAACCATGACAAATTTCAGGGCAGTTGGAGGTGTCCCTACCCGAGGACTCCAGCCTAGGGTGGGGGTGTGCACATCCTCTTTCAGGGAGCAACTCCCTTCTGCTGGGCTCTGTGTAGGCATGTGCATCACTGTTCTTAGCACAGAAGGGAAATGAGTCTCAAAGAAATAAAAATTTGGATCTTACTGTCTCAACCAGAAAGACTTGCCCCCTCCACAGCTGTTGGACCCACTCCTCTCATGTTTTTCTTTAAGGAGATTGAGACAGATGGACTTTTTTCTCTCCCTTCCTCTTCCTTCTCCTGATTTATTATGTGGGTATGGCATATTTTGACAGAACAGGTAGAGTCTTGATAGTACAGTACAGGGCATCAGAAGTAAGTCTCGCCTGCCTACTTTATTCTGAAACCGTGACTCAGGATTAAATCAAGATCTTTATTTAAATAGCCATGAAATGGAACAAAATATCAAGAATGTGAACTCTGAAGTTAGCCCTGCCTTCAGCAGGAGGTTGAACTTGCTGCCAAATACTCAATTTGAACAGACTTCATCTTACATGCATATGTTCCTACTATTAAAGACATAGGAAAACAATCTCCCTTTTCCCCACAGCTGCAGGTCATTAATCCCAATTTTCTGCTTGTCACCTGACCAAAAGGAAGATATCCACTAGCTTTCCCATTTCAAGCTCTAGTGTCTGAAAAATGAAAGACAATATTCATATATTTTACCATGTTTGAAATAAAGAGGGTAACTTCCCTCCATAGGCATTCTACACTAGAGCATTAGTGAACGTAATTCTTCTGAGACCATTTATATCAACTCATAATGCTCCACATGAGCTGGTCTAAAGTTCTGGCACTGTATTTGCAACTGTTAAGTGAGATTAGATTTATGCCCTATAATATAAATTTCAGCATTTAATAGGGATAGTTGGAATTTTAAATAACTTACAGTTAATTTGAAAAGGCACAGCCTATTGAGGAAAAAAAAATTCTGTAAAAACTTCTAGATTGTTTTTTGGTAATCTTATTTTAGCCTTTCTTATATTGACTCAACTATACAGTAAAAATTTCTATTATAGACCTGGGATTATAGCCTCTATATACATAGTTACGAGAACTTAGCTCACGGGAAAATAGCAAGGGAGTGTAAAGACTGCTTCATACTTGCTCTTCAAAAAATAAGAATAGAATGAGTTTAAATTCTTATTCTTAGCTCAAGCCTCCACAAAGGGTCTAAGATGATGGAAAGCAGTAGTCAGATTAACTGTTGCCTCATCTCTTGTCATTTTTCTAAAAATAAGTAGTGTCAGATAGAAATTATTTTTACTGTAATATTAGCACATTTTGCTTTATAGTATTGCTCTCTTGCTAGATGGTCAATACACATCTAGAAATATCCTTGCATCTATTTAGAATAGATGTATATAAAGCTCATTTATCATGTGTTGGTAAAAGGCAGGTGTTACAGCATGCTCTTATTTCCCTTTTTAATGGTGTTAAAAAAGCAAACCAAAACAGCAACAAAAAAACCTCCCAAAAAGCTACACTATCATAAAAAAGCACCACAACTTTCAAAATTTATCAACTGAAGATATATATCTTAATATATATATATATATTATTTATATAGAGAGATAGCTGTATAATGCACACTCATAAAAAGGGAGACTTGGCAAATTATATCTGTGCTTTCATTTGCATCTCTCTGCTTCTGCCTCTGGTCCCAACAGGAACTGTTGCACTAGAGAGTTTTCTGTTAAAGGCAAGCAGCACTGATTGATTGTTGCCTGGCTTCCCTCACCTTTCCTCATTCCAAACTGTTCACAATGGGCTCATTGCTTCCTTCCATCACCTCAGCTTGAATGCCTGAAGCAATGTATCCGTATCTAAGCTTCAGATCAGATTTTCAAGGAGCAAAGGACCTAATTAAATCAACTGGAAAAGGAGTTTAATCAATAACACGCTATAAACTCTCATCTTTGTTTTATCTGTAAGTACATAAATTACAAAAGAAAAGTTGAATGTAGGAAAAGAGATTGAAGGGAGCACCATCCAATTTACAATATCCAATGCTTCCATTAAATTAAGCCTCCAACTATTAAAAAGAGCTTGAATTTCAATCAGGAAATGCAGTATTCATTGTATGCTTTAATTAAGGCAGGTGAAAAATGTACCTATTTTCCCATTTTCAGCTTTTCTTTTCAGACTGCAATTTCTGCTATTTTACAAACCTTTCCTTCAACTATTCAAGGTACAAAAGTTCTTTTCAATTTCCAGTATATCTCTAGATGGTAGTTTTAATTGCATACTGCAATCTCTATCTTTGCCCATTCAATCTTGAATGCAACATAGTAGATACACATTCTTCTCAAATATGCCTTCATTAGTCACAGTTTTCATAGCTTTTTTTTAAAACAGTGCGTGCTGCGTTATCTTCATGAGCTTCCCAGCACATGAGGTTTTCTGTACTTTAAAAGGGGCTCTAGCAATCCATGAATAACCACAAGTACAACTTTCATTTTCTGTATGCATAAAAGTTGTAAATTTTTCTCCTCTGTTCACATTGTTCTTGCTGTCTAAGCCTTTATGAGCCATAGGCTGTGTTAATGTTTTGTATAACATCATCCTTACAGGCTTCTGTTCTAGACTACACAAGGCTGAATCTGTGAGCACCCATTAAAATGCCACACCTATGTACACACATGTTCAACAGTGTGTACCACACTGCACATCAGACATCTCTGGTCTCAAGCAGCTTCTTAGAGTGCATTTTATAAAGTAGAGAGCACACTTTGCTTATAGGTTTATATAGAGGGAACAACACAACGCTGAAATTTGAGGTCCATTTTGCTCTGCTTGCTTTGTTCATCTTAATTTGATTGCAAAGTATTAGTCACACATTCTTCTCAAATTTACCTTCTATCTGTGTGCTGATACCTTCATATGCAAAAAATAAGAGAGGACTTCGTATTTCTAAAACAAAACAGAGCATTTATTAAAATAAGTCTCTAACATGGATCTGCAGTTGAATATCTATATACGCATACGCAGATAAACTTCTTAACTCTCATCTTCCTCCATGTAGCCAGAATTCCCATATACCATGGAACCAGATATATCAATGTAGTTTTCACTGCTATAGTTTCACTTCCACACAAACATCCCACCTGCATGGGCCAGCCAGTTGTTTAATACATCCAACCTCAGGGCAATCCAGGACTCATCTTGTAGAGAAGGCTGGACTGGGCACCTGTCAGGTGCTAGAAGTGCTGAAAGTACTTTGGAGGGATGATGTTACATTCAGAGGTGGTACTGGCATGACCAATATGCAACAGGAGAAATAAAAAACTGAAAGAACATGCTCAATAGCATTACAAAAGCCATACAGAACATGTTTGCTTAGAAGAAAAAAAAAAAAAAAGACAAGTAATTTTCTCAAAGAAACATTACACAAGGGTGCAGATTTTGGCCTTTTCAGAGACCTGATTGGTAGATTACCATGGGAGGCCCTGGAGGGAAAGGGCCCAAGAAAGTTGCTTAATATTGAAGGATCACCTCCTGCAATTCCAGGAGCAACACATCCTAACAAAGAGGAAGTCAGGCAAAAAGCACCAAGATGTCTGCATGGATGAACAAGGAGTTCTGAGGACGAACTCGTCAAAGTAGCCAGGTATCAGGTTAGGAAAGCTAACGTCCTGGTAGAATTAAATATGGCCAGAGACATCAAGGGCAATAAGAAAAGCTTCTACAGACATGCTGGTGATAAATGGAAGACTACAGAAAATACAGGCCCTCTCCAGAAGGAAAGAGGAGATCTGGTTACCTAAGATATGGAGAAGGCTGAGGTACTTGATGACTTTTTGCCTTGGTCTTCACCAAGAAGTGCTCAGGCCACACCGCCCAAGTCACAGAAAGCAAAGGCACAGACTAGGAGAATAAAGAGCCACTCATGGGAGGGGGTTGAATCAGGTTTGAGACCACCTTGATAACTTAATCAACAGTAAAAACAAAGAGCCACTTTACATAAGCAGTTTTAATATTGGGTTTTGTTTTCAGCTTGGTCTCTTCAGATAGAAATGCCTGTGGAAAGGAGACTCTGGATCGTCAGCTATTTTCATTTTGGGTCCCGTTTGCAATGAAACCTTTGTCACTAACAAGTTGTACGAAACCAATTCTTATGCACCCCTATACTGAACATCTGGTGTTCATATTCAGCTTGAGATCTGCAAACCTTTTTAAGGAAACTAATTCTTTGATCTTCTGATACAGAGACATTAACAGAGAGAATCTTCCAAGCATGTGTCTCTAAAAAGAGTTAACAAAAGCTCTGAATCCAGATAAAAAGGGCTTTGAGGAACACATATAATATTCTTACAATATTCAGAAAAACATACTACTTTGAAGTAAATATTTTATTATGATAGTTCACAAAATGCCGATACATACTACACCTGTTATGAGTTGCTAATTTACAAATGTGGCTAATGAAAAGCAGCGTAGCTAAATCAAATCTGGTTTCTACTCACTAATTACCATGTTGTGTTAATCTATTTGCTGCATTTTTTATTTTAATGATACAAGTTTTTAATGTCTGTTGTTAGCTACTGTTAAATGACCAGCTTTCTACCACATCTGGATCCTAATTACATATAAAGAGCAGCTGCTCATATGTGCTCTGCCATTTGGGGCAGGAGATGTTCGTTTTGCTCACAAATATATCAGTGCTATGCATCATTTATGGTTTATAACAGCCAAAACCTCTTCAAAATTATGTTTCTCTACTCCTAGCAGCTGGGTTTGGTTATCACTAACCTGATGAGCCTTTACAAGATGCAACAAAGAGCAAAAATAATGTATGAGGATGAAAATAAAACTCCTCCTGGAGTGCCAGCCTGAACCTGGCAAGCCTGTTCAAGTCAAAAGGATGTACAGATGCTTGGCAGTGCTAATAATGAGGCCTGTGGCCTTGGGTCATTAAGAAACTTATAAAGTAAATTAATTTAAAACAAATCTGAAGCCTTAAAATAAATCTTAATCCATTTAATAACTATGATTACTGTGGCTTGAAGAACGGAACAGAGAAACTCAAGTTCCCAAATCCTTCAAGTAAAGCAGACAGATGACAAAGATAACATGAACAGATTACAGTATTTTTCACTTTTTATTTTGGAAAGTAATCCTGCCTATAGAAATGTAATATAATATTTTTAAGCCAGAGATGAGAAAATGGACCATAACTGTAACATTTTTGACACAGATGAAATTAGTTCCTTGGTTTGTTTTCCCCACTTAGGTTAGCACTTGGCTTTGATATTTATACAGTGCTTCATTGGATTATTTTATTAATACAGAAAAAATTATGCAGCAGACTAGTGGTTTAATTTACTATTTCAGGCACTGGAAGGTAAAAATGCAGTAATTTCTTATTATGATCACTATACCTATATAAATTGTATACCTATTTAATGGAGGTTTTCTTATCTTTCATTAGTACACACAATGGTGTAAACTAAGAATTTTAGAAGCAACAGCTTAGAATAGATACTGTCACTTCAGACTTACAATTTAAAAGGAAATATTTCACATTTTTCACATTTTCTAATTTTTACATCTTTTTCAAAATCAGTTTGAAATTTTTACTCTGTATTTATCCAGTAACTCTGATTTGAAGAAAGGATCTGCGTTGTCTTGTGCTGAGCATCTTTGTTCCTCAACCAATTACTCAAAGAACTCAACACTGCAAATGGCAGGGGTTGGTGCTACCTCTCCCTTTCTCACAGTGGCTTTCAAATACCCTACAACTGTGTCTCAGAGAGCATTATTTTAAGAATGGGAAAGTTCAAGTGTTCTTTATATTCAGTATTGTAATACTCCACCTCAGTGTCTGCAAGGGTAACACAAATTACTAATATCCCTGTGTAAATTATGATTGTCTGTAGGATACTGAAATTTAAGAGATCTAGATGTAAGAGGAACTAGATTGTGATGATTTTTCTCATGGATTATGGAACAGCTGTCAGATGGTAACAGCTTACACTAACTATTGAGCTAGTCTGCAGTTCAACTGGTGACACAGGAGTGAAATATTCTCTCTCTTGTGATCTCTCATTAACAAGGCCCCTGAGCCTTTCGCTTCCCACCAAATGGATCTACTTTTTCCTTTACACCAATTGCATATGTTTTCTTAACTACCCAGTAAGATAGCTCTGACCACTGCATCTCTCAGACACCCGTGACCAGAGACAACAATTGCTGGCTACCTAAACACTTAATTACAACATGGAAAATGTACAAGGCAATAGCGAAATTTTACCAAATAGATAAGATAGAGATTTTAAATAATTTGAAAACAAAATAAAGACCATAATATAAAACATATTGCTATGTTTTTATAAGTATACATGGACACACATATGGGTGCACCACCTGCACCTGGAGTTTGCTAGAGATTGCTAGTTCATACTGACAGGAAGGCACTATGTTCAAAGAAAATGTGCACCACCAGATCTGCCAAAATGCCACAGTGAATGAACCCCTCCTACAAATACCTCTTTTTTCTTGCCTTCCAAGTCCTGTAACATTATTAACAAACCGATGTCTCTTGAAGACTCAACAAACTCCTGCAGGATTTTACTGAACATACCCTGAGGCAATGGATGTGGTAGAATAATAAAAATTGCAGAAAGATATACTAGGGTGTGAAGAAAAATGAAAACACCACAGAAAACCCACCATCAAAAGACAGAATACACAAAGTGACTACGTAGTTATACACTAGAGATGAATAAACCTAAAAACAACATAGATGAGGAATAGGTAGTAACCACTTAATCTTCAAGGCAATGAAGGGTGGGTGACAGCCAAGCATCTAGAAGAATCAGTAGAAATAAACTATTATTAAGAAAGGATAAGCGAGATATCGATCATTTAGCAGCACAAACATAGTTTTCCATCCTTCTTAACATAGTGGACAAGTAGGAAGGTGGAAAGGGAAAGAATATTCACAGTAGTTAGCTATACTTGAAAGACTTGGCATAGCTAATTCCATGGATACGCAAGACCAGCAGCCAGTACAATGATAGCATGATAGTAACTTAAGAGTTTTAAAACATACTTCTCTTAATACTTTTAACAAATCAAAATAAAGAACAATTTAGGGGCCTCTAATTTTATTATAATCCGTTTTTTTAAAGACTAAAAATAATTTTGCAACGAGTATACAACAATACATATATTAATATATACACGCATGACTCAAAGGGCCTGAGCTGAGACACACAAACCAGACATGTTTTTCAGTCAACAAGGCAATAAAGATTAAATCTGGTTTCTCTTACAAGTGAGGATATTAACTTATAATGTGTTTTAATGCTTAATTTAAACATAAATTCTAAGTCCTTGAATGTTTCTGGAAGGCAGGGGTTAAATTACTCCCTCTGGTTGAATCCTAACCAAAAAGCATTTTATGAGTGCAATAATGCACTTCAATAAATGGAGCTCACAACAGATGCTTTTCTCTGGGGAAAGAAGAAAACTTGTATTCTCTTTCTTGCAACACATTTGTAGTCTAAGGTATCCTCTGTAGTCATACACCTTGTCCTATATTAATCCATATTTCACTTTCATAGATGCAGGAAGCAGTTAAGTATAGCCACTCACCTAAGGTATATCTATTTTAATCTGAATTTTTTCCTTCTTTACTGATGCAGGAAGCAAGTTATACTATTTCTTAACTCCATCCGAGTTTCCGTTTCAATTTTGGGAAAAAAATGGTGAAGTAATCATAGAAAAGGATCATAAAGCTATACCTCATATATTTAAATTCTTATGCTGATACTACAATAGCAATTCTATTACCATAATAATAGGTAGATGAATATAAATAAATGCTTCACTTCATTTGTGTCAGTATTTGCAGAAAATAATATGACAGAGAGCAGGGCTCCAGGGATTCATTTGACATTATTGAACAACCTCTTAGGCTAGGATATGCCTTCAGCTGCCCTGGTACAGACAGATTACACAAAAGAAGATCTACTGTTGGCTTTTGAATTAAAGTCTCAGAGAATGATCTGTGGAACACAAAGAATGCACTACTGGGAATGCAAATAGTGTCACCTTTAAAAAAAAAAAAAACAAACAAAAAACCCCCTAAAAATAATAAACAAACAAAAAAAAAACTTAAACAAAAAACCCATACAAAACCAAAACAAATCCCAAAGCAACACAACCAAAGCAAAAAACCCCTAAGTATTTAGCACTCAGATAAATACTTTCGTCAGACCATGTCTGTGAAAGAGTCCTTTTGAAGACTCTTTCTGCATTATCCTCAAGCCCAAGGAATGATGTCTGAGTTTTAATAAATTTTTTCAAATTTTACATTTCAAAAGCCATGAAAAATGAGAGAGGTTTAAATCTTTGGAGGATATAAAACTCCCCAATAACAAGATGTACCCGAAAATATAAGGGTAGTATTGGGTACTGCATTACTAGATACAACACACAACTCATTTCTGAAAACTTAATAGCAACTTGTACATGGTAGGACTATGAAAGTAATTTTAAACAATTATTTTTAATAGAAGTCAACCCCATACTATACAGACTCTCTCTGAAACTACATAATTTGGAATATTCTGCTGCAGCAGTATTTCCAGCATTCCAGCTGCAGAGTATCCTACATTGGCACAAAGAATGATGCTTCAGAAAGGGGCTTGTAATCACTTTCAACTGCAGAAGGAAATGAAGGGGTGTGGGGTGAAATAAAGCATCTCACTGGGGCTCCTTTAAGGATAGACACCTGCTGGTTCTGTGCATATTGGATGGCATCTCATACCATGAGAAAAGTCAGGAAGGTCAGAATCGTTATTCATAGTAGGTTACTAAAGTAAAGATTTAGAAGGGCGTTAAAAACTACTTAAACAATAGCATTTAGTCTATTCAGTGAAACAAAAATAACAGGCAGTCTTATTTCCACATGTAATCTCTTGGAGACAGAGTCAGTCCTGGTTTGTTTTGTTTTAATGACATGGGGCCACTCACTTGCTTTCTGTATTTTGCGATTCATGCATATCCGAATATAGAAACCCCACAACTTTCCATTTCTTATAGGGTCACATAGGGGAAGAAAGAAGGAATTCTGATTTCTACAGTATTAAAAGCTTGGACTATAAATTTGTTTAAAGTAAACATGGGAGGAGCCATCACAAAAAATACCCTATGGATCACATGACATATCTGTGACCTTCTAGATCAAACTACAAGACAAAGACTCTGCAAATTGTTCCTGAGCTAATTAAGTTAGATAGAATCTCAGTTCTGAAGGGATCACTCTTTTGACTCCCTTTTCCTATTAATAACCTGATATGAAGAATTCATTTAAAACTCTAAGAGCTGAGCTTTCGTATTGTTCCACTGCTGACAGATTTTCAGATGTTCATCACGGAAGCATTTGGAAAGGAATAAAAAGCAGACTAGGAAGTTATATGGCTGTATAACATAGCAATATAAGATAGCCATTTGTGAATATATTAGTCCCGACATTAAACAGGAGGAAATTTAAAATGCTTCATTTTACACCAACTGAGAATCTAACCTCTTGCATTTAAGGTGGCATTTCCCATCAGTCTCTTATTTATTTTATATCCATTGCCAGTTTTCAACATAACATATGAGCCAATGTGAAATACATCTCTTAGCTGCTGTATTTAAGAGTCAGCATGGTGACATTAAAGAAAAAAAAAAAAGTTCTGCTCTTTCTTCCCCTTTTTCCCCTCTTTTCTGTATGACACAATTCTCTTTCAGAACATGGTAATTCTTCCTGGCACCATTCAGGTGCTTCAGTAAATAAAGCAATCTGAAAATTAAAGTGGAGAGTGCAGAAAGAAAGAGATTAAGGATAAACTGAAGATGATGTAGAGTGATGAAAAGAAATTTAGTTCTGTTGCAAAGAAACTGCTTGTAATAGGCTGCTTCAGTAATCTTGTACCATGTGATAGAAGACAGACCTGCACTACATTCCAAGACAGAAGTGGTAAGATGAGCCCATCCTTTACACAGGTGGTGAGAGGATGGTAGAAGACTTGGCCTCTTCCAGCAGCATTCTTACTCATGCAGTCAGGATGGTATATTTGGTCTTCTCTTGTAAAACCAAAAGGCAAGCAGGAAATGTACTGGTTTAGTTTTTATTTCCCAGGAGCATTAGACATGCTATCTTTTATTGGGGGTAAATAACAACTCTCTCTTATGTAAAGAGAGCTCATATGTGGAATACAGAAATAGGGAAAGAATAGAGTAACAATGAGAAGATCACAGAAAAATAAAACTAATCAACTAAGCTGTTGATTAAAATTAAAAATAACAAAGAAAGAGAAACAGCCATCCTCTGCAGGGGGTACAACCAGTACTCACTTGTTCTACAGAAAGGTCAATCTAAAATGATGGAACTGCTCATGGCTTTGCAGCACTCTGGGAAGTTTTAAATCTGAATCTGAAGTCATGAAGAGATGTTTCAAATTGAAATCTTTCTTACTAACAAAGAGGAGTAAAAGAACTGAAAGGTAATCTTTGCATTACATTGCTGGATGTACTTATATGCATTTAATTTGACAGTGTATGTACATGGCTGCACTTGAAGCTGCATAATACTATACTCTGAACACATCATGGAATCTGGTGGGATGAAATAGGACATTGTGGCAGCTCTGGAGGAAGCAGTTTGGATTTAGCATTTGGGAGGCAGTAACAAAGCTGAGTGACCACTGAGAACACATTCTCATGTAACCAGGATTCTTGGATAGTAAGTAAAGCTGAAAGAATATAAAGCTAATTTCATTTTGCTATAGCTCTTGAACTTCCAACATCTGTTGCAAATAAATAAATCCTGCTTTTTGATGAAGCTCATCCTCTTACCCTCACAATAGTTCTCAAAAAAATGGTCTTGGGTTGTAGGAAAATAAAGTACAACTTCTTGCATCTTCCACATCCCAGTCCCATTCTGTGAGTCTTAGACACAACTTTTCAGACTGCTGAGATAGTATAATCTCGTCGTTCAAATTCATTCTATACTTACCCTCTGTAAACACTTCAATTTCAATAACAGATGCTTATTGTACAAGTAAATTTTTGCAGCAGATTCTGCTTCCTGAAAGCATTAAGTCATTTAAGTTCGCAGCTGTATTTACCCACTCTTAAAAACACTCTGCAAAAAACAAACAGCAACAAAAAACCCACAAGAATAACAACCCAAATGTGTACCAGTGCCTGCATCTTGGAAAAATAATTCCACAGGCACGGAACTTTTAGATAAGGCTGCAGAGCCTGAAAGTTCATCTTTTGCATTTCTTTGAGCACAAGTAAGTGTGCCTTTTAACTAACCTTAATGTAAGCATCTATAACTAATGAAGTAATACGTTTACCTTCAGTTCCATGACTCACCTTAAATACCTATTGTAGGAGGAAGTCACCATCTGAGCCTGCTCATTGTCCCCAGTGTCTATTTGGTCCAGCTGCTAGAGATTACAGTCCAAGTCTAACCTGACGATTACTAACTCTGGATGGCAGAATCCTTTCCATTGTGGACACCTGATTCATGTTTTACTGTGATGAAAAACTGGAAAGAAATAAAACCACTCTTCTCAACACTCCTAAAAGCAATATCTGGTACACAGCCTACACGGGAGTCCATCAGAAAACTGTTAAACCAGATTGTTTTCTCCTCCCTTCTCTGCATATCAAAGGCTTTTGCTCATTCCCAGTCTTTTCCTCATTGTCACTCATGCAGCTTCACTCTCCATCTGTACTGCCGTATGCTGACTGATAAGGTCGTATCAAAATCCTAGCCAGAATTAAAAAAAAAACCAAAAACCTGTTATGTAGTATCTTAGGCAAAAGAGCTCAGATTTAATAGCAATAAAAAAAAAAACCCCGACTCTTATAATTCCTATAAGCCCCCCCATCCCCACTCACCCTCCCCACATAACCATTCTACAGGTATATGAATACAAAAAGAAAAAAATGCTATAAGGTATTCTTTCAAGTAGCCCAACCCAGACAACAAAGAAAAGCACAAAGTGGCAAAAGTAAACTATTTCACAACAAAAGGGTTTTTCCTGTCTTGTGTTGCTGCCTCACTTGCCCTGGCATTCTAAATTACCCAACAAAATAGTGGCAAAATTTATGGTGATACTAAGACCTCCAAGCATTTAAAGTTGCTGAGTCAATATCTTTTGCTCAGGATGCTACTTCTCATGGGTGATGAAGCAAAGAACACCTTAATCTGCACATGACAAGATAAGTAAAATTCATGCCAGTCCTTGCAAAACAAAACTACTGATGCAGAAGGTCACTATATAGCACAGGCCAAATGCAAACTTTCCCTTGACAACACAGTCAATAGAGAACATTGAGAATATATGAAAACTAGTAAGAAGTCCTTGTTGAGGACATTTTGGATGAATTATCCTGCAAATTTACTGTTGCTCTGGAATTTTGAAATTGGATTACATATTAGACACTGTTAGTTATTCCTCTCATAATTCAGGAAGATCCGAGTACATACATAGACAACAGAATAAGTTTTGCACATCATTTAACCTCGTGCTCCACAAAAACTTCTACTCAGCAAATTTCTTTGCTTCAGATTAAAACTTTAAATCCTCTAGGTAAGAAAAAGCAATGGAGAAAGCCAACAGGTACTGAAATGACAAGCCGAGGCGGATAGTTTTGATGCCTATACAAACTAACAGTAATACTTTAAACTGTGTTGGGCCACTTCTAGTCAGTCGACAGCTATGTAAGGGCAAAATAAGAACGGAGAAACATCTAGAATAAAATGTATGCATGAAAAGCATAAAACAATAATAGCTAGAATGTGTTAAATCAGTGTTTTCACCAGCTTAATACCCTCTCTGAGTACCTAAATCAGTGAGGACAAGGGACAAGAACAGTGCAGACACACAGAGCAGTGTGAATGCCCACACCTGAGCAGGTCCTGTTTGAGAAGGTTCCTAAACCTGAAGTCAAACTTGCATCTCTTCAGTTTTAAGCACAGCTTTCTCTTTTCCTCGATTTATTTAATCCATTTTAGCCATTGCAGCATTCTTTGTCAGTGCAATTTTTTTGCATTTCATAAATGTACTACTTAGAAGAAAAATACGACAATTCATTAATCAAACCCTTATTCGGTTATTTTGGAGGTCTTTTTAGACAGAAAAACCTTCAGTCACTGGGTCCTGATGATGGGAAGCTGGTATGTATGGCACAGGGAGGAGACTTGTGCTAGCACGGGGAGGTGCATGTGCTGCTGACAGTGACCAGAAGCATTCCCATGCTGTTCATGGCATTTTTCTAAAGCTTCATTTGAGAAGCATGAAATGTCTACACTGGATCTTTAGATGAAAGGCTTTGTTCATCTGTTTCTAGAACAAATATGAAGTCTATTCTCCTGGCAGGTGGATTTAAAGGACATTATGGTCAGGTTTTGATAATCATCCTCCTGCTGCTTTCAGTGTAAAGGGAAGGCACTTTACACTGATGTCACCTCAGATCTGTAATGGGGGATAGTCAAGCAGGTGTCCCTCCACACTCGTGTTTCCATAGCTGCAGACTAGAAAGCAATGAAACACTGATACTGATCAAACTATTTTTGGTCCTCTCATGGGAAACAACTTCTTCCAAAAAATACTTGGGTTTTGTTAGTTATCACAAGCTGGAGCCTGCCAGACAGTGAAATATTTTAGATTAAAAGAACAGAAGTCTGTCTTACATATTTCTTCTCAGTGTCCCTTGTGAGAGACAACCTAAAATGACCATACAATTGGAGAAAAGGGAAAACACATCGATACCCCAGTATTAACAAATTGAACATTTAAAAAAAATGAAAAAAGTAGTACACAAATGGAGAGAAATTAAAACTGCAAAAGCAGATTTAAAATTAAGAAGAAATATTCAAGTCTTCATCATCAGAGCCAAATAATCACCAAAAAGTTGGTTGTTGGCTCCTCTACAGTGGGTGTATTTCCTGATATTTCTACAGCACTCTTTTCTGTCTCTTTTTTTAATTTTTTTTAACCACAACTTCAAACATCAGTACTGGATAATACAAAACAGTAACTTGATGACAAACAAACAAAATCTCATGGACAATGAGGTTGAATGAGCCTTATTTTCCTGAACAGCAAGTAACAAACGAAAAATCTGACTGCATCTCAAGACTTAATTCATAGAAGTTAGGTTCTCTAACTTCAACCCCTATGCACCCTGTGAATTCAGGGTATTCAGGTAGAACTCCAATTTTACATTTTCACTGAATTTTACCTTTTGTTCATTCAAGAACTGTATTTTTAGGGGACAGAGGGCAGATTTCAAAGGCAGTGGAAGCACTCTCCTCTCACTGGGATTTTCAGGAGCAGTTGGTCCGAATTATCCCCGAATTCCCTTTGTATGCAGATTATCACTCTTTCATTTGCATAAGGAAATCTTTCCTTCAAATCTCACAGTTGTCATGCACAGTAACGACTCTGGACTACAACTTTGATTACATTATAAATTAATATTTGTCCTCGACTTCCAATCAATAGGAAAGAGTACTTTGTCAAAAGGCAGGCTGCTGGCAACACTTGAGCATATTCATGAGGGCTTAGCAGTGATTACAGTGCTCAGGCACACACAGCAGCAGAGCTGCTCTCGCCCGGGCTTTGTGCGCTCTGCACTTCGCATCTTTCCTGGAGATTTTCCATAGGCTCTAATAGTTCCCAGTAGGCCTCCCCACAGCAGACCTTCACACAGCTGGGAAGCTGACGTTGCTATGGAGCACCACCACCATTACTGAACAAAGGTGCAAAACAGTGCTCTACAGCTGACATGCAGCTATGGAAAGCATTAAGTGTCTTTACCGAGCTGTCACTTACAGCCCTGTGGGAGATCAGAGGCAAGTCACGGGTCCAGGAAAATAATATAGTGCATTAGCAATAACTGTGACAGAAAGCTGAAGGGGTTACACAGAATTAGCTATACCACATATGGTTGTACTTGGCAGAGGATGACTGCACTGATATTGACTGTATTAAAGCACACAACTCTCCTCTGGCCTTTCAGAAACTTTAAAGTATTGATAGACAGTCTAACAAGGAGCTACTACCTCTATTAAATGAAATATACATATATTAAACATTATATGTATATATAAACTAGAGATATATCCATATATCTATTAACTTTATTCATCTACAACTTTAGTTACCTATATGGGCACTGAGCCAAACTCTTTTCAGACTTACACGTGCCAATCATTCACTGCTCTACAAGTTATGAATGCATATCCCAATACCACAGCTCATGTATTGTAAGCATATAGAAGTAGGCTAAGTAGTGCAGTAGTGCTCTTCAATATTTCCAACACTCCTATAACTGTGTATTTGATTCAGTGAATTTATTGACTATACCTGAGGGTCTGAAAATAAGTGATTTTTGAGTTACAATTACAGCTGTAGTACAGGTTACTTAACATATTAGATCCAGAGTTGTATCAGGTATGAATTCAACTGACCAGTAATAAGCTGTTACAGGGGAAAACACACACCTTCAGCTACACTGCTTCACATCAAACCAAGACACTGCCCATTTTCTGTCATTTCTGAGAGCAACACTGTCCACATTGATTCACTCATGATTACCATTATAGATCACAGTATCAGCTTATCCATTAAGAATTTTATTGTATTCAGGTAATAGATTTTTCTAGTGGATCAAGACATTTTCCACTGCAATGCTTGTAGCTGAAGCAAGAGTTTTCTTTTTTTCTGGAAGCAAGATGTTTCTTTTTCTTAAAAAAGCCCTCCTCATTTAGTTTTATTGCAGCTGGCTATTATTTTATATGTCATTATCTCTCCTCATCCCTCTTCCAAGAAAATGCACAGCACCTTTCAGTGTCCTTACTGGAGAGGTATAGGCGTTATTTCACCCCTAATAGCTGCCTGCACATTAAAAGACATTTTGACACATCCTGGCCAAATTTTCCTGTGTTGTTTATATTTTGCCCATTGTTTGATTCCATCCTCTTCTATAAAAAGACCTGTTAACGAAACAGTATGCATATAATTCATGTGTTCCAAACCATGTAGACAGCAACCCTGTCACCAAAATAATTTAATTCTGACAGTTTCAATATGAACAGAACAGTACTTTTGTGATACAACTGCTTGGTGTATATCCAATTTGCTTACAAGAGTTTGGTGAAGGTGCTGTTGATTTGATACCATGATAGTAATTGTTTTCTCCAGGGGAGTAAGACAGTAGCTTTAATACAGTGAAAATGAATACTATTTAAAAAAAAAATGTAGATAATTCATCATTTCAGTACATGCTTTGAAGTTGGTATGCATTTGACAACGAATATTTATATCCTTTTTTTAAAGGAATCTTCTATTTCATATGGGTTTAGTGGGAAAGAAAACCCCCACATCTTTTAAAAATTTTGAACTGAGACTTTATAAAATTTTTATAGGAAGGAAACAAGTTACACGATTGTGAACTTTTCCCCTAAAGTAATGTTGTCTTTCTGCTAACAACATAGTTTAAGTCCACTACCTGTAGCCAAATATAAGTTTTTGTTAAATTTCATTTTTTAATTGATACATACCATTATTTTAGGATTTTTCTAAATAACTCAAATAAACACTGGTGAAAAAATGACAGATGTCCATTAGCATAACTGACTTCTCAAAAAATAACATTAGTGCCTTATTACTTATAACATATTCATCCAAATGTTTCATTAACTTCGTAATGTAATATTAATGAGAAAGATAACTAAAATTTTTCTGGACCTAACAACTGCAGACTGCCAGTTAATCATTAAATCTCAGCTCTTCTTTCACTTAAGTTTCATCTGCACAGGTTCCTCACAAATTCCCATTCACAGATCACAAAAGAACAATTTGGGTTACTTCAAGAATTAATTAGACATTTGTATGAAAGCCACTAGAACAACTGCTCCTCCTGCGAGTTCATAAAGCTGTTTAATTTGCTCTTGTATTTTCATTCAGAGAAGCTGGCAACACCACAATAAAACACAGCATGCAGAGATAGTAAGCCAAATTTCTTACTTAATTGTTCACTTTCATTTACTATGCTCATTTAAAAGATGCAAGCACTAACACCTTTTAACCTCACCAGTGACACAGCTGGGGCACTCTTCACACATAATACAGAGTGACTTAGAATAATGCAACCCTTGTCAATCTGTAAAGTGTATTCAGGTTGAGATTTAAAGTCTGCACTTGCATAAGCAAAGGATGAAAACCCTTCTCTTGTACAGTTTAGCTTTTATTATGCTTATATCTTCTTAGCTAATTGCCTGAAGAAAGGAAAAGAAACACTGCACAGGAAGTATTGAAAGGTGTATTAAATGCTGAGAATAATAAGACAGCATATTTACTGATTTCTTTTCTTTTTCTTAATATCTTAGCTTCTTCACTGAGGAGTTAAATAGCCATTTGCATTACTTTTTTTTTTTTTTTTTTTTTTTTTTTTAAATGCTGAAACTGTCTTTTAAGGCTTCTGTTGAGCAGAAGGAATAAACAGACTCCTATTCAGGATGCAGGACAGATCAGATTTCTGTATTCAGCAGAGGCATTCTGAAAAAACCTGGCTTAGCCATGGAAATAATGTCACTAAAAAGTCAGAGAGGGCCCTGTGGAGAGCTAATCGAGGGTGGAGATGAAGATAATCCTTCCTCTGAACAGTAGCTTTGGCTAACCAGAGCTAAACATCTACTTCATACTACTACAATATTTTTTCCTACTCTCCAATGATAGACTTGGACAGCACTGGTGCATCCTTTTCACCGTAAACATGAAAGCCCTTTTAAGATTTTTATACTCACTATCTACAAAAGAAAATACAGCTACTCAGGCTGATACACAGTGCAAAACCTGGCTCTCTAGCATACCAGCACTGATGTCCATCTGTCAGCATGGCACTTAGCCCACACACAAGGTGGAATGCCAGTTTCAATAGAATGTGGGTGCCAATTAAATATAAATTCAGAGTGATAGCCTGGAGAAAGCAGAAAATAGCATATATTCTGCAAAGAGGCATTTCTGATGGTAAATACTGCCAAATGTTTTATTATAAAGGATCACTGATGTTTATAATAGTGGGCATTATGAGTTGGATCTCCATCCCATGAAAGTCAAAGTAGCCTTCCAAACACTGCAAAAAGTATACATATGTAATATATGTCAAAGCCTGCACTTACTAACTTGAATAGCAAGACTATTTAATTCATTAGAAGAACTGAGGCCTCAGAGAACATGCCTTTTTCCAATCAATCTACATGACAGTGAAAACTCTCTCTGCACAGAAAGTACTAATTACGTGTGATTGACAAGGTAAAAAGAGAGACTGCAGTGCTTACCCTTAAAAAAAAACAAAAACAAAATACACACACATAAAGAGCATAGGTAGCTGTAACCTTGTTGTCCTTCTACCCCATAACAAAGAGGCTGGAATTAAATAACATTTATCCCAGCTATCTCCCAAATTATTTCTGAAATAAAAGTATTATTTGTTTTTTTAAAAAATAATTAGAAATTGTCATTTATTCTTCAGTGAATAGTGAAAATTTTTACTGTACTATTGTTTATTGATGAAAAGGACTCTCAAATTTCCTTTTCATTTCCCTTCTTCATTCTACTACCTACCTTTCGACCTCTACTACTCCAGACTTCAGGACATTTTCCCTCCTACAGAACATATGCCCTAAGATAATGCAAGATAGAAAAATGCACAGCATAAGCCCCTGTGATTTCTGTGAACTGCAAGAGGTGAGAAGGGACGAGCTGCAAAGGCAGGAGAAAAACAGGCAGCAGCAGAGCACCAGCTACTATCAAACAGGTCAGACCTCACAGGTGTGAAACCCAAATTAAATACTATTGAAAACTGCCAAGTGTGGAAAGAACAGAGATAGTAACAGGGTAGAGAGGTCAAAAGCAGAGCAGTTGTGGACTGTCAGAGTTACAGACTGTTGTGCTGCACAGTGTCTGTCTTTCGATGCTTTCAGAGCTCTGTGGAGCTGGAAATGAAGCAGATGAAGCATGTAACAGGGTTTCTCCTTCCCAGGAAGGGGGATAACATCACACTAAGCTTTCAGAGACACAGTGACCCCTCCAAATGGATTAATCCTTTCAATTCAAACGGAGATATGTTACACAGGCACCCTGTTACAGTATGGGAGTTTTAATATATTTCTTATCACTTGTTTCTGTGAGTTATGTCATGTAAACAACTTTCTCCTTCCTAAGCATTACTCAAAGCTGTGTCTGAACAGGGAAATAACACCTCATTTCCAATGCCTTTGTTCTTGCAAAAGTACAGTGTTTCAAAGTGTCAGATTCTGCTATCAGGTAGATTTCTTCCACTGCAACTGAATTTGTTTGGTTTTTTTACTATTATTATTAGTTTTTAATAAGGGGATGGGAGTAAAGTTGTTATTATTCAGAAAATAAGCAAAAAACCCACAATCAAAATAAAAACCATTTATATGACTAGCACATTGAGTAAATGCTCAACAAAAGTTTTCATTAATTCATGCTGGAGACATAGCCAGTGTCTGCAGTATGACGAGCGGAGCTTTACAAAGGAGTGTAAGCATCTGCCCTGCAGTACAAAAATACACAAGAAAGATTTTCCAAAATCCTTAGCATCAACTGCTTGTAATATCTAATATCTGTAGGTGCAAGCTTGGATTGCCATAGTTTTTCAAAGTTTTGTCAAACCTTCCCTTAAAGAAACTTTGAAGCATGGATTTCGTATTTGAAATAAAGGGCAATTTAATAACTGCATTTGTTTTCCATTTTCTTTCTCTCCTATAACAACCTTATCAACCTCTTTCCCACTCTGAAAAATATTAAGTTCAGCACAGTTTCTATATACAGTTAAATACAACCTCATTTACTGAGAACAGTTTGCAGGGGAGGAGCTTCTGAAAAGTTTAGGGGTGGAGGTATTGCAGTCTGAACGCTCATTCCAGTAAAAGACTTTGGTAAAGTGACTTTAGCCAAATAATCACTGAATGAGATACTTCTAATAACAATGAAGAACCTAAGGTTCCAAGTGATTTTGGGCACAGAACCATAATAATCTTGCTCTGGACTACACACAGGAACTTCACAAATGAGAAAAAAAGAAAAGCTGTCAGACACTGGAGTACAAACCATTATGAGTAAAAGAAACAGCAACCAGTGAGTAACAAAGAACTGTAAAGATACAATACAGTCCTTTATTGTAGCCTAAAAAGTTCAAATATTGGATGAGAACTGTAAAATCAGCAGCCCCTTTTCAAAATTATCTTGCAAGTAGGACTATCCTTTCATTCCTTATAATACACAACAGATGTGACTTAATAAACTGCTGCATCCTGAGACGGGAGGAAAGCTGCGTTCTTATTTAACAGGATCTTAAATTATTAAAGCTAGTTAAACTACAATGACAAAAATTTTACTTGAATCCACAGCTTTATTTTTGCAGTCCAGAGTGCAGAATATTATTTTCAAGTTTCTACCTCTATCTTGCATAAATGTAAGAAAACGTAGAGAACATAACTTTTTGCATTTCCATGTTTATAATCCTTTTCTTTCCCCTCCAAAATCAAGACCCAAAATTGTGGGAAAAGCTTGTATATCAACAACTGTTCTCGTTGTGTATGCTGTCTTAAGGAGAGCTTCAGCAAGAAGAGCCCTTTCCTACAGTGTGAGCACAAATTTCCTGGTAAAAGCTCACAGAGCCTTCCCTAGAGTTTAAAGAACATCTGCCATGCTGTTCTGTAAGTAAATGAGTTAAGAGGGGAATATTAAGCGGTTTCGAATCAGAGTGCCATAATTTGGCTGCCTTGAATATAAACAAAGGGCAATCTCTCAAAGAACATCTAAAGCATGGACAGGGGTATACAGTAGTATTACGGTAGTAGTAATGTTTCCCTTAACATATTAAGGCAATAAGCAAATCTGTGGATTGAGAGAAATTTCACTCTCTGGATACAAGACCCCTAGACGAAAGGTGTTTTGCAGGTTGACTTCAGGCAGTGTAACCTCCCAGCCTTACTCTTAGTCATAGCTTTATAGACTATGCTGGATCATCCTCTTGCTGTCCTCAGGCACAGCAGCCTGACAATCCTATTGCCTTTGGTATGATCTGCAGAGGTGTCACAAAAACAAATGCATTAACACTAGCACAGTGACTTGCCTGTGCCTGTATGCCAAACGGCAGAAAAATCAGGCTAGGAATTTAACAAGAGCTTCTGTGCACTACCAGAGAATTTCTGAATGCCATCTGTAAAGCACCTCATTAAAACAAGTCCTGCACAGACAAAAATGTAAAACAGTTTTTGTCTGCTTAAACCTCCGCTTTCTAACATTTGCTCAGAGAAAAACGAATACAATTTTTCAAAAATCTCAGCCTTATCACAATTCTTGTGGCTGCTGCTACACAGCCACTGTAGCGTGAAGACAGGACTTAGAAGTCCAGTACTGAACTGCCAGAGATAGATTTCTCCCTTAGAGAAAACTGCCTAGGCAGAGACTACGATGGGCTCATGCAATAGGTTCATGGTTCTTCTTGCTGCCTTACCCTACTTGGGCAGATGGAGGTGCACCAGCAGCCCAATCAAGCTGTGGCTACTTCCTGCATGTTTTACTCCTAATCAAAGACACTCTTCTTCACAGCTCTACAAGCCAAGCAACTCTGGCCATGCCTTTGGTCACTGCCCTCATCCTACCTTGTTGATCTAAGCCAAAGAAAAGATATAACTAAGGATCAGGATCTTCACCTTTTGAAGGAAAACAGATGTCCTGTAGCCCCAGAAACTCATTCTTGGTATCAGAAATCAAGAAGAAGTAAATTAATCAGCTGTTTCCTACTTTGTGAGTCACTGCATCATTTTAGAAGAGCACAGTGAGTATGAGTAGCAACATGACAGGAAGTGCTGACCTGATTGAACCAGATCCAAATCATGCCAGGGAAATTCCTATAGTTCCTTAAACTATAAAGAGGAAAACATTCCGTCAGGTTATGAACGGCAATGAAAAGAATAAAAATTGAAAGAAAAAAAAAGTTTTGCAATTAAAAGGGAAGAAGTTTTTACTAATAGGCTACATAATGGATCATTAACCAAAACATCCATATTCAGAAGCCAAGCAGATTTAGTGAGGCACCATACAGATCATTAGCACTAGAAATAATAGCCATTGATTAAAAACTGACACATTGATTATTTGTGCTGGCTTTTAATTTGCATAAGGCTTCCACCCAATTTCTTACAGTCTCCCACAGCATTTTATCCTCTAGATCACGAAAACTGTAGTTTCACCTTCATGAACACACATCCTTAGTTCATCTATTTATGGTATTTATGCAGCACATCTGCTGATAGGTTCCTGCCCATATAATTTAGCCATAAAATCTTGCCAGGCCTGTGACATGATTTGCTTCAAATTATTAAACCACTTTGTTCATTATTTATTATTGCAATATTGTTTGCCCTGCAACAGCTAAGGTTATGTTAGCATTTCCATTACAAACACAGATAAATCAAGGGATTTAAAACTTGACAGTAAAAATCTTGCTTTAGGCTGGGACTCTGCAGACAAGGTTTCAGCTGACAGCAGGGGTTTTTTTGTTTTTTTTTTTTTCTATTTTTACAAAGAATAATACCAAAATCTATTTCCTACCAATTTAGCTATAACAGTATAGAGGAAAATGATTACCATTTGCTATCAAATCATTTTCACATACACATTTTCCTAATTTAAGATTTTTATAGCATGCCCTGAGTCATTTTGTTGTATTTCAAAATTATAAGGCAATTCAACTCCATAAAGCTGGCTACTACATCTTCACTGTAGTTTTGTATTTTTGTATGGAACTAAGAATTCTTACAAAAGCATAATTCCCTGCACATGTAAATGTAACAAATTGCTATGTAAAAACATATAATGGGCACTTCTCACCTCAATATCCATACAGAGGGTTTGTATACAACTTTACAACCAAACTGAAAAACCTAGATAATATTAACATTTTTCTATACTGAATAATTTATTGCTTCTCCATAAGGAGCTGATCCTATTGCCTATGCCCACCTCATCAGTCTTTATTGGACTCTTGTATATTTTTTAAAAGTGTGACTACTATTTCTTCTGGGAATGTGTGTAAATGTAAAAAAGATGTAAGTATGAAATTACACTTCTTGCCAGCATATATTTTAGATATATTTAACACAGTTAGAAGTGAATGCTTTACCAAAAATATGCAGTTCAGCAAAATACACTTAACTATTAGTTTGCCAGAAACAGTGCAGCAGAGTTGATGTGACCCCAACCCATGAACAGAGGGCAGTGATTCAGGCAAGGCTGGATAATAATGTGCTGAAAGCACAGTTATTACAGGGGAGCACTAAGCACATATGATCAAAAAATAGCAAACTCATTTGTAGGTTCCTTTAAGTAACCAGTATACTCCACTGCTGTCCTCCTACCTTTCTAGTGACCTTCCACTTCCAAACACTCCCATTCAGGGGGGAAAAAGAGAGAGTATCAGAGAGACATCCTCAGTTCAGGTGAATCATGTAGCTCCATGAAAGACAGTGAATGGTATCTGTTTACTTTAGGTGAGAAACATGTTTACAGTCCACAGAAAAGAACTGCAGGTTTCCAGATCTTCCAATTTTCCTTCTTACTGTATTTTCCCCACAATGGCTTTTAATAGATTTGAGTATTCTACTGCTCAAAAACTAGTATAGTGGCATACAATAGTGTGCAAGAGCAGCACAAATCATGGATATGGTTAAAAAAATCCACACCAGTTAAGTAAACCACAGTACCTTCAACACGGAAGGATTCCTTTGTCACCTGATCTCTCCCTCTCTGCTGTATTTCAGAGTCAGCTCAACACTGCCTGCACTCAGCTGCTTCAGATGGACAGGACTTTTTTGGTTGGAAGAGTGGGTGGGTAAACTGATGCTCAGGACACTCTAGAAACTAACACATCCTGACTTTCCTCTGCTGTGTTACACAATTCAATTCAGTTCCATTGGAGAAATCAGTCCATGAATAAACAGAGGGCGAAAAAAATTGCAAGATCTGCTGTAAACTTCAAAGAGCATAATTAAATCTAGGTACTACCTTGTGAGAGTTTTTGAAGTACTTGATCCATGGTAACCAAACATACAAAATTTGAAAATGCATCAGTAACTATTTTTGTTTCAATCACACTTCCTGCCACACAGCAGAGGTGACAGATACACTACAATAGCTATTGATTGGAGGAGTTTAGCTTCTACTCCTTCTCTGGGCTTATCCCCTTTGACTGATTAAGAGAAAGACATTTCCACTGTGTTTCTTGTCATCAAGTTACTGTGTTATTAAAGGAGTGGTTATTGATTGAAAGCCACAACAACCTGGGCATTCCAGTAAATTTTCATTGAGAAGTCCTTAAATCGCTTTGTGAATGTACCTCTAGCTGAAAATAATAAAAAAAAGAAAAAAAGCATCTGAAATCATTAGGCAGATTTAAAAATAAGATTCAAAAGTTTCTTGCCAACTGCAGAAATCCAGTTCCTGCTAAGTTCTTTTTATATGTTTATTTTAAGTTGCTTTTTAATGTTTTGCCCATGCCTGTTAGCTAAGCTATGAAGAAACTGCCTGAAGACTTTGGGAGTAAAATTCAAACTTTTTTTGTGAGGCAGCATCTATTTCCTTGTCAGAAGAAGCTAGAACAGAATCTCCTTCATGCTTCTTGGCATAGCCATGAGATTAAAGTTTTCTCTACAACACGTGGGGTAACACTCCATAGAGCGATTTAAACAGATAGTTCAGAAGGAAGCCACGTTGTAATGATAAGGTTGACTCATGCTGAAGGGAAAAACTCCCCCTTTGGATCTTCCTATGGTATTCTGGAGACATATGGATGTGATTCAGGGAAGACCTTAATTGATTCCAGAGCTGAATGGCCTCTTGGCTTAGAGGAGATAAAGGCATAGATAGGCAGAGAAAAGTAAAAAAAAACAAAAAAACAAAAAAACCCAAAAAACCAAACATTAGGTTTTAAGAATGAATAACATTCTTATTATGAATGTGGATTACTTACTGATATTGATTATCTGCAAAGCTAGAGGAAGCTATGAAAATGAAGAATTTCCCAGTTTCCAGAATCACTCTGAAAAACATTTCTTTTGAGTTTAATCATCTCCATAGTCCAGAACACAGCAACATGAGAAATGGTTGTGTTGGCAGAACACAGCAGGCCTCTCTCATCCAGCCACAGCTTGGGCAGTCATTTCTGATGCCACATAAACACCCATATAATCAAGTACAAGCACAAGCTTTTGGACAGTTTAGAAGTAAATGGCAAATTAACAACTGTACTTTTTTTTTCCTGTTGGTAGCCATGCTCAGACCCAAACAAGACAGTAAACCAGAGAGGAGCTTGTCTATATAAATTCAGTCATCTACAGTTAAAGCTTCTAGGTGATACCCTTGATTTCATTCAGATGAAGGTCATAATGATTTATTTGTATTGATAATCTGACAGTCAAAGCTATATCCATTCAAAATCTGATACTATACTTATTCAATTAAACTGGAAATCTGTTTTAGGTCAATTGGTGAAAGTTACTTTAAAAAAAAAAAAAAAAACAGATTCCTGATCTGAAATGAAAAGATTTGTTATATAGGTGCTAGAATCAGATCTTTTCTTGAAATCCATTTGTCTGCTCTTGATTCCCTTCCTATCTAGAGAAGAGCAACCAAGATGGTGAAGGATCTAGAGAACAAGTCCTATGAAGAGAGACTGAAGCAACAGGGATTGCTCAGTTTGGAGAGGAGGAGGCTGAGGGGAGACACCAATTACAGTTACCTGAAAGGTACAGTGAGATGGGGGTTGACCTCTTCTCCCTAGTAACTAGCGACAGGACAAGAGAAAATGGGGTCAATTTACAGTGTTGTTTTCTGGGTTGATGGTTGGACTTGGCAAACTTAGAGGCCTTTTCCAACCATGACAATTCTGTGGTCTTTACTTACAGAATACTTTTATATGCTCCTCCCTAAGGAATATAAATATACCATGTGCCATGTGTAAACTTGCCAACTTTTCAGATACAAGGATAGTAAATGTTGAGGAGTATTATTTCTAATGTCTGAAAACTCCACTGAGCAAACAATGTATCAAAAATACAAGAAAAAGTCTTCCACACAAGGTAAGAATTAGAAGAAATAACAGTACAAAACTTGCCTTATTTATCTATCCAACAGATCTTATAAAAATACATCTCTTCACTCACAGTAATGTGTAAACAGCTTCCACAATTATATTTATTGTAATGTCATAGTCACCATGGTATGCAGATAAACCACAGGGCAAAATTTTTAGCAGGCTGAAGTACTGCTTACTTCACCACCAGCTACACAGAAAACCAAATTTCACAGACTTACAAGAAAACAGGTCTAAATCTTTATCTCTCATTGCTATCCTAAGGCCAAGAATAGCACTCTTACAGATGACCTAAAAAGATTTCTACCGAAGGCAAGCATTGCTTCTCAATTACACTGTGATGAGAAAAATTCTATTTGATTTCTTTGATGTTTGAGGCAGTCAGAAACATGTGATCAAATTACTCATGGTGAAAGAAAGAACTTAAAAAATACTAGTATTTAATTCATAAGCGGTTGCACTAACTTATCACAAACCTGATTTACAAAGAAGTATCTTCCAACCACAAGTGTTTTATTGCATTTTAAATCACTATGCATATCCTGTGCAGCCATAATTTTGGTTGGCAAATCAGCACACCAGTAATTTCCATTACTATATGTGAAAGTTGGATAGTAGCATCTTTACAGCTCATTACTTTCTAGATGTTTATTCAACTAATTACAATCATCCTTTAAGTAAATGCAATCCATCATTTTAATAGGTCAGAATTTTTTTTCTCCTGCAGGGCAGACAAGTAGATGAAACATTAAGTTTCAATTTCACACAGAGATCTTTGTTTTAAAATAAAGGTAATGATAGCAGAATCACTTACCTATAAACATTTATTAGCTTGTAGTCACAGAAATTTCTGTGACAAACTGTGCACTGTGATTGCTTTGCCTCATATGGCTTGACAGGCTTGCAAACCTCAAGGACTTGGAGGGCTTGGTGCTTCCAGCCCCTGACAGTAATATTTCAAGAGGGCTTGGAAGCTGCCCTTTCTTCTTGCTTATTCAGATCATAGAATCACACCATTACCCCTTGGTCTATCACAACATGCCCTTGTGAAAAGCCCTTTTCACAGGGGAATAGTTTTAAACTGAAAGAGAGTAGATTTAGGCTAGGTATTAGAAAGAAATTCTTTAGTTCGGGAGTTGTGAGACTCTGGAGCAGGTTGCCCAGGGTCTATGTGGCTGCCCCCTCCCTAGAAGTGTTCAAGGCCAGGCTGGATGGGGCCTTGAGCAACCTGATCCAGCAGGAGGTACCCCTGCCCAGGCAGAGGTGCTGAAACTGGATGATCTTTAAGCTCTCTTCCAACAGAGACCATTCTATGAGAAGTACCTCTCCAGGTTTCCTGCAGGCCCCCTTAAGGTACTAGCAGGCTGTCGTAAGGTATTCCTGGAGTCTGCTCCAGGCTAACCAACTCCAATTCTCTCAGCCTGTCTTCATAGGAGAGGTTCTCAAGCCCTCAGGTCATCTTATTTTCCCTCTTCTGCACTCACTCCAACATCTCCATGTTTTTCATGTGTTGGGGGCCCCAGAATTCAATTAAGCATCATGGTTTTGTATCACATTCCCCACATAAAACACCCACAAGGAACGCTTCTCCCTAGTAAAACAATTTTGTACAGACTCACTCGCACTCACCTTAACTCACAGCTGGAGAAGAGAAGGAAAGCTGCTTTCAGTCACTGGCTAGCTGAGGGGGAGATGGAAAGAAGACTCCAAGCTCTCTCTCAGTTGGCTGCTGGGGTACGGATGGGATGTGAGGTGAGGGTGAGGTAGGCTTGTGCTTGTGCCCTCCTGCCTGGGCAGGACAGCCTGTGGGGTGGCATGGGGACACACAGGCACCTACCCCACTGCCACACACTGCCTATGGCTGCCCCAGAGGGGTGGGAGAGAGGCCAGGCTGGGTAGGAGGGGCTGGAGCAGGTGATAAGGGGTGCTTGGCTACAGCTGTGGCTGGGCAAGGTGTTTGATTCTGCATTCAACTGTTTATGTTTGCTTTTTCTCCCTCAATACCCAAATTGGCCGTTTAGAAGTTTGTGTTAATTGGCAACGAATTAAGCAAAATATCCCAGGGCTGATGCTGTTTTGCTCTAACCAGTATGCTGGATAGATACTTTAATAGCTAGTTTGGATTTAAGTGCTAAAGGAGGCATCCACATCCCAGACTCCTCCTTACTGGATCTAATAATTTTGTTTGCCCTGTTCATACCCAATTATAACTGAGCACTGATAAATTTCTGCAAATTTTGCAACAGAACCAAAAAAGAAAAACTGTATATATTCACACCAACCATACTAGTGAGACCCCTCCCTCAGGTCATCTCCCAGGAAATGGAGTATGGAATTTGCCCTCAAAGGAGATGAAGACTTGGTAACATAGGTATAATGAAAGAAGTCAAATGGCTGAAAGAAAAAGACAAAACTGATTCTAAAAGTCTTTGTTTTCCTTCTGTTAAATTACTTTTCCAGTGCTCAGCTAAAATCTGGGTTCTGTTGAACATGGCAATTTTACAAGTAGGGATTCAGAAGTATTTCCATTCTGTTTACTCAGATAAATTAACAAGGAGTGCTCTTGCAATTCCAGGTGGCTCTGTCAAATTGGTTAAAGCCAAATCTAATGCAACTGATGTTAAAAGCAAAGACTAAAATAGCCCCATCATCTTCACAAAACATAAACTGTTCATTGAATCACATCGATCCAAAGCACCAAAACCAAAAAGCTTCCTGTAATTAATGATACATCTTCAAATACTGTTAACAGAAATTATATAATCAGAACATAATTTTTTGTTGGTATGTCCTTCACTTAGGTCATCTGGACTCTCAGGGATCCTAATGTAGCATAAAAATTAACCAAAGAATCAAAATTCTTATCAAATAAGAAAGGACAAAAACTAACATGTAAACCGCATCTTTAATATTTCACAATCACACAAATACACAGAGAATCACAAAATACAACACTGGTAATTCCCAAATTCCACTGAAAGCTGACTACTCTGCAAATATTTTATATTCTTTACTATGCATTAATTATTTTTCATTATCCCTACTGAGATCAACAGGATAACCTGTGTGCTCTCAAGTCAGCACAGCTTTTATCAAAAAGCACAAACAGGAAATTAGGTCCAAATGGAAAATCACACCAGTATGTGTGAAAACTGAGTGTGGCTAACCCATGAAAGGACTCTAGGTACCTCATCAAATCCAGATTCCTCAAACACAAGCACATCTAAATCTTGACATCTCTTGTCTATTCACACTTGAGTTTTTTATATTAATAACCTTGACGTACCTAAATGTTGGTGTTTGAGAGTGCTCAGCCACACCAAAACTTAGCAGCTTACTACCTATCTTACCTGCAGTAACTCAGGACTCACAGAGATGTCCCAGCAGATAAATTTCTGACTTGAAAGCAAGTTTACAGGTCAGGTGTCCACATACAAACAAAAGTTGCCACCATCTACTGTTGAAGCTCTAGCAGCAGTGGGAGCAGTGATATGCCTGGGTTTGCAGCTGACAGCTCCTTGCTGGAGACATATCTGACCCCCTGAAAAAGTTCCTTTTCTGGGAATTATCCCATCTCTTGTGATGCTGGTTTGCAATGGGATAGTTTGCCCTAACCAGTCTCACCAGATGAAAGAATTTCAGTGCACACTTCCACGGAAGCAGCAGAAGAACAAGCAGAAAGGGAAAGAGAGAACAGGCACAGGCTGCTGTACCTTACTATACAGGCACTCATTCCAAAATAGGGAGAGGACTATGCAGCATCTCTAACACATAGGGGTTGTTTCCCACTGTTACTAGGTACCTGAACCACAGAAGCTCAACCACCTGCTGCTCCTCCTCATCATCTGAAGAAGCAGGCTCTGACAAACAGAGCAGCTTCCATGGGCAAGGCTATAGCTCTGCTCTCAGCCACAGCAGACACCCACCAGGGAAACCACGAGCACTGTCTTACCCCTGGTGACCTCCACGCTACCCGAGCTGCAGTGATGATGGAGCCCAAACCAGGAAGCTGAAAGCAAAATGCCATACCTCACCCAGCGACATTTTCGTATTTTTGTACAATGTAACTCTCCCCCAAATCAATGCAGATACAAATTCTATCAACAGTGCTGCTGGAAAGTTTCAGATATGAATCATTAGGATGAAGAAATCCTAGCAGGTTGCTTGTTTGGGGTTATTCTGGCTATTACTCATGCTCACAGCAACTGAGATCAATGGAACCATCTCCCAAGTCCCAAATGTTACAGAAGTTTCAATCAATCTCTTGAAAGAAAAGGAGAATTTGATAGCTTTGTGATTCTCTTTCATGTGGTAAATAACAAAAACAAAAAAAAAAAAGAATCCCCCCACGTATGCTGTGGCTGCAAGACTAATATGAATGATAAAATAAGACAAGCTCCCCTGCCAGCTTCTAATATTGAAGTAGAAGAGTAAGCACAGTATGTTTAAAGCATTTGTTTAAATGTCAATATCCTGTCTGCTTCAGCAGTGATGCAGGTTTTTGTGTCACTTCTCCTGCCCGCTATTGATTAAACAATCATGATTGCTAATGAGGAGGCAAAAGGTGCTATTTTAATTCCATACTGATTTTTAACTCTGTCTCAAATGTGAGGTTACATTTGTTGTTTAAAAAATCAGTATGTTCTTTATTATATACTCTGAAAAGTATAAGCACATATGTTACACTATTTCTCAATAATTCACACTCATTTCCAAAGATACAATTTTTCCTCCTTTCAGACTTCAAGTAACCTTAATGAACTGCCCTACCACAGACTCATTCAAGCAGAAGTTCTCAGAAAAGGTGAGGGGTAAATATTAAAGTGCAGCTTCACATAAGCAGGGGCAAGGAAAAAAATACATAGCTGAAACTCATAGAAACTGTGTTCTGGAGGCACAGGCAAATGTCACTACACAGTGTTCTCACTGCATATTTCTGTGGAAGAGTACTACAGATAATAAAGACATTTAACCATTTTTCCCTGAAATAGAAATATGGCATACGAAAAGATGATACCAAACTGATGGCCTGGAGTATGGATGGATAGAAACTCCTCGTTGTATTAAAGTATTACCTGTATACCCCAATGCTGTCTGATTTTCTAAGTTATGACTCCTGTAAGTGACTAATCTACTAAGGCAATTGTTGCTAGAAATTTCCTGAAAATACCCAAAGTGGACATGTAAGATGTAAAACATTTCCCTTTACTTTAAATATGTGAGTTGGATATATTGGTATTTATTATGTTGGGGGTTTATTATGTTGGTAAATACAAGTGATTAATTTTCAAATAAAGGTGACTATTGCAAAGGATTTTAGGTGGATGGTAGGGAGGGGAAGGGGGGCGGTATTTTATAGATTTCACTGTAGGATCTTCTAGCTTCTTTTCTCACTTTTGGGAATTTACTTCCCAATGATTCAAGAGGCTTTTATATGGAATGTATCAAGTGGTTTGTTTTTCATGACAGAAGGATGATCTTCTAATGGTTTATCTCAAGTACTGGCATTAGAACACCAATACTTAGGTCCCACATGCCTCAAAAAGACTTTGTAAAACATCAGAAGGACATTATGTAGGCTGAATTGACACAGATGCCCAATGAAGCCAGCCAGACAGAGATTATTTGCTGTAGAGCCCACATGCTTTAACTTATAGAGGATAAAAAAATGCATTTCAGCTTTTCTTGTGAGCTTCTCAGAGCAGGTCCATGCAAGATACTGGAGGAAGAACAGTTACAAAGTGGAATTATCTGGTTTATTGATGGAAACTTCTGTCTCCATCCAGTAATATAAGCTATACAAACACTAGAGGCATGAAAAGTAAAACATAGTAATCTTGAAAAGTACTAACACGTTCAACGACAAAAAAAGATTAACTGGAGAGTAAAAATTATTCCCTCCAACCATAAAAAACTGTCTTGTACAGGAGCTCTGAAGGTAGCATTGGTAATTCAAAGGTGACACCTTCTATGCTGTACAAGTCCAAGCAGATGGATTCAATCCTTATTCTGACGCTAGTTCCAGTCTGAAATTTGTTTTGGTTGAAATCTGCTTCAAGACATAGGCACAAAATACACACAGGAGGGTAGTATAAGACACATTACAATGGTTTGTGGTGTGTTTCACAGCACACCACTTAACTACATTTGCTCTCACCTTTATTTCCTATTGTCCTGAACGCTGGAAAGTCACTAACAGTGAGCTCTGAGCATTTACAGGAGCACTACAGCTCCAGAGCATTATTGCTACCTTTGGTTCATGTCATTGGTAAATAAAGGCAGTGGGACAGCTCCTCACCTCTTAGAGAGGGATCTTTCAGATGGGATCAGACAGCATGGTGTTTAAGAGCTGCCAGATGGAGAGTAAGAGACTGCCACTAGTGCAGGGCTAGCAATACCACCATGGGGCAACACTGGAAAGCTTCCTGGTGCAGCAAGCCAGGTGAAAAGGAGCTATGCCACAGCTTCTCAGCTGCTTACAAGAAGGCTTGTCTCCTAGTCTGTCCCAGCATCATAGGTTGGCTTCTGGCATCCATAGCCACCCTCTGCTAGACATACTTCCCATCTGGAGCCATCTATTTCCTTGATGTGTTTGCCAAATCTCTCCTGCTGCAAATGAGAATTCATCTTGCATTCTCCCACCTCCTGCAACTCCTTAGTCCCCCCCTAGGAGATTTTCTCAAGAAGGCAGCTTCCAAAATAATTTTAATATGATATATGGTATATCAATGAAAGCTGTGATATTATGAAAATGTTCTTCAATCAAAAATCTTAACACAATATAGTAAAAGAAAATGCAGAACACCAAAGGAACAAGCTCAAAGACCTTGGAGAGGTATGTGATTTCTTTCTCCATTCCTACTGCTCTTCCCTGAAAATACCTAAAGTCATTGACAAAGATACTTTTCTTTCCATTACCACCTCCAAAGCTTTGGTAAAGGACAGATAAACCAAAGATCCATAAATATCCAGTCAGACACTAAAGGCTGGATTTTTTTTTATGTAGTTATGCCATGCACGTAAAAGAATAATACAAGCTAGAACATTTTAAAGAGATTAACACTACTACCATAAATTGTTATGAAAAATGCAGAAGCTTTTAGCTTTTCAACTAGTAGAGCTTGGTCAATTTTCTCATCTGTCATAGCCTGTACTTTTAAAAAATTCCTATAGTTACAGTTTTAGATCTCAAACAGAAGTAATTTATGAAAACAATTTTTCTCATAACTGCAAAACAATGCAAAAAGTCTTCACTAGATTTTCTTTACTTACTCTAACAATTTTAATACTTCAAATCAAATCCACTCTTCTAAAGCAGCCTGACAGAGTTCAATTTACCTGTAAAATTGGGCACCATATTTCACATAAAGATAGATGCCCTTGTATCACATTTGTGATAAACAAATCTCTACGTGGTCTGTGCTTGATTTAGTTGCCTGTTATTTATACTGATACTGCTTTTTACAATATTATCCTATTCAGTAATCATTTATGTTGGCTGCTACTATTAGTGCTGCTGCTATGACCACTTTTGATGAGCTTTCTCATTTTCTCTTTTTTGGTTCTACAGTTAATTATCATCCCAGTTTCTGGTTACCTGAAGCATACTGCAGGTCCTAACAGCTCTTGCCAACCCTTTTTTGGTCCAATTGCACTAACAAGCATGTCCATCAAGTAGTCAGAATGTCAGGAGAATTGATTTTATGTCACCATCTCGAAATGGCCGGTTATCCACAAATTTTTATTGCTGGTAAGGATTAACACAGAAAAATATCCTAAGGTCTCTAGTACCAGGCTTGTACTAAGTAGCATTGAAAGCAATATAGAGGGACTGCTTACAGGATCCTAAGGAATCAGCTTCATCTCAACACAGTACCAACAGGACTTGAAACTGGTTAGGTATTGTGTCATTATACTACCATATTCATTAAAGAGCTCCTAAAATCTTGAAGGGCTCCAACTCTGAGGAAAAAAAAAACAAACCACAACACTATATGCATCTGATTGCAGAATAATCAGCTAAAAGCTTTTCTGTTACAAGCAAGAAACAATGCCAGTTCTAAGTTTAAATTCTAATCCTTCAGGAAGCAGGTGCCAACAGGAAAATAAATACCAAAATTTTTAGAAAATTTTCTTATTGTTTACAATTCAGAATTTGAAACTGTTAATATATGAACACAATGGGATTTCCACAAGGTCGAAATCTGCACACAAAAGCCCAGCTTCGCATCCACAATGAGCTACTGTGGAGGTATGAGACGCTATTAAAAGTTCTAAACTTGATTTTTTTTTTCTTAAGTGATATTTCAAAAAGTGTATAATTCTTGTTCTTGTATCTTTTGCTATGCTGACTGAAACCTGCTGCGGGAGAGGTTTCATGTAGACAACAGCACCAGTGAAAATCTGGTCCAGCTCAGTACTGAATAATGATTAGAATCTGCTCATGTGTTGTTAACAGAATTTAGTCTGAGGAAGAGACACAGACTGGCAACCATACCAGCTGTTAATCTGCAAGGGGAGGGGATGAACAGAAGAATTGTAACAAACTCCCCAACCTTGAAAAATATTATGAAATAAGAATATAAACCTTGGCTATCAACAGTGCATGCCAACTAGAGCTGGTCTTAGGAGTGCTGTCTTGTCCCTTGGGGGCATAAAAATGTCATTATCCACACTCATGAAAATACCTTTCTCGCTTCCTTTCTTTAAGCCTTTTTGTAAGCTATAATTACAATTAAGCAAAGATATGTTTATTGTCACAAAATGTATGCCAACGGCTCACACAATGCAATCCAAACATTAGTATGAAACATTTTTCCAATTACTGCACAGATTCCCTATAGTGTTTCAAGCTGCTTTATGACATTTTAAACTCTGTATATAATACAGTCCTTTAGAAAGCTCCAAATTTTTTCTATTTCTTTCTTATGACCCAAGAAAACCTAAATCTATTAAAAGCACATTTTCATAGCAGCAGGATAAAAATGCTTTTACTACATTTATCTTCAAAATTGGTGGTGTTAAATAGTGCCAGGGGATAAATAACCATAAAATACAACATTAGCGTACAGGGTACTGTTCTAACTAGGCATGATGGGATGTCTTCCCACCCTTTCATTTCTTTTTTCTATTTGTCCCATTAGAGCCATGCAATCATTCATCAGTCACTCTGGCAAGCAGTGTTGCTCCATCCTGACTGCTGCCTCAAGTGAGACTTCAGAAAGGAAGCCAGAGAGAGAAAAAAATAGTCCACAGCAGTCCAGAGATATCCATACCTGACTGACTTCCTAACAAAACACTTTTGCTATTTTTGGTAAGGATATTTTAATAGTCTCACATATAAGTTTTGAAATTCCCTTGGAGAAAAATTCATTTAGCACATTGCAAGGAACAAGCAAAAAAAGTCTGAACAGTATATAACCACACAAAACCCCCCAGATTTCAGCTCTCATTTTAAACTCAAATGTTACAAACAGCCTCTACTAATCTAACTCTCCTGTTTCCTTCCAGCAAACTTATGATAACTTAATACAACGGATGTGATTGGGCTTTAGGCAGATGCTATTTTTTCAGTCAAAATGCTAATAATATTATCAATTAAGCAATCCTAAACTTAATTAAAAAAGAACAAAACATAATATTTGGTAAAGCTACAATACTTGTATTAATCATATGAAGAGGAAAAATATGGCTTGGGGAAAAGATGGCTTCTTCAGCTTTTTTGATACACAGCTTTTTGATAAAAATAGCAGCTCCTTCACTTCTATGCAACGTCCACCAGCAAAACAGAGTAGAGTAGCTCACAAGAAAATCTGACACTTTTTTAACATGCATAATATATAACATATATAATAAAAAGCATGCTTAATTTCTTAGTGAACTTCTTTTTTCCAGCAAAAATATGAAAGATTACCGTTTGAATTTTGGGGTGACACTAGAGTATTTGCCACATTCCTTACAGAAATCAATACATTAAAATACTATGCTATAGTTCAAACATTGTCATCCTTTTTTTTATTCAAAGGATAACATGTATCCTTTAACTAACTTTTAAATACTGAAACTGATGTTCAGAAGATCAAGCTTCTTCAGGAAATCTTCTACTGAATTTCCTGGAAGGACTGAAAGTTGCACTTTCATATTGTGCATTCCACCAGACATTCATTAAGCACATTCTTTCAAATCCCAAGTATGCCCTCTCACTGATGTTTTAAGAAAATCTGACTTTTCTAAAAGAACTAAACAAAATACCTAAACTTTCAAGGTCTGAATAAAATTCAAAAAGCACTAAAAACCCACAAAGTTTTCCTTCCAAAGGATAAATAATTTCTTGAACTCGTAGCTACTGAGACCTCTAAACCATCTGGATTTTGTTAATCTAAATTATTTATGAAGTCAAGGAAAAGCAAGAATCATACTTCAAACCCATGATGTCTGAAGTATAGAGACTGGTAGACATGCATTTCTAAATCACTCTGGCAAGACTGTGTGAGCCCTTTACTCATAAAATTAGCATTTTATTTCACCAAAATTAATGAGCGACCTTGTGAGAAAATTCCCATCAAAACAAATAGCAAAAGGCCTATGTTGATGATGATCCCTATTTTCATGTTAAAGCCAGGAGTTGACACATTTGTGCCTTTAATAACCTCGCTGGGTGCAGTGCATGATTTAAATTTTTCACTTGTTAACTACTTCTAAGTCAAATCCACAAACACAACAAGCCTAACAAGGTCTGGGATTTATTTTAAATTTGTAGTGATTTTTTTTTTTTTTTTTTATCTAGCATGGGCCAGAAACCTTAATTTGTTATGGAGACAAATGGATTAGTCATAATTGTAACTCTCCAACATGCAGATCAGTGGGAGTAAGGGATAAAGAAAATTCAGAATGAAGCAGAAAGGACTCTTACTCTAAGTATCATTGGGATCCACAAATTCATACTGGCATCTTGTACTGGCACCATATCTGTTGCTACAGTGGATTTTGTGAAGTGTCTCAAAGCAACTCGGAGATGGCCCTTTGTCATAGGAAGTGCCAGATAAAAATAAGAGAGCTGAAATATGGTCAGCCATTGTGCAGCAAAGAACAACATAACTTCACCTTTTCCCTCCGAGCATAACACCCGTGTTTCACTGAAATTTCTAGCTGTGCAGCTGGAGGAGTTGACTGAATTCCACAGTTCAAATGTTTGGATTGAAAGAAAGGCAAAATGTATAACTAAACTTGTTTAAAAAGAGCAACAGATAGCTAGAAAGCTATGAAATTTATGGTGTGTCAAACACATAGAATATAAGACACTGCAATCAGTGATTACTCCATCCTAAAATAAGTCACAGAACAAAACTAAAAGTTTATGTCAGCCTTAGAGAGGAAAATTTCATTAGTATCAGAAGGAGACAAAGACTTTCAAAAACTTATTTTAAGAGCAGTTATGCCAGTTGCTATGCTATCAAATACAGCCATAACAAAACAAAAAAGTCAAACTGTTTGCTCCAACCATCCTCTTGTACCAAAATTCACCCAGCACATTATTTGTATATATATTGAATACTTCCAGCAGCAAAGCTAAACTGGAAATACAAATAGATTTACATTTTTAACCTTCATCCTTCAAATCATAACTAAGCAACCCACTGTAAGACTTCGTGCTTCCAACATGCCTAAAGGCAGAGCCAACCCATCATTCACAGCCTTATGGGAGGCCAAGAGACCAACCTGTTGGCAATGTCTAAAAAGCACAGAAGTTGCATGTATTTGAGTGGGTTACTTTAAAATTCCAGTAACACAATATGCTTAGCATAAATAAATGCTCTTAGGGAAAGAAATTTCAGGACTAGTTGGCTCTGATGACTACAGTTGGTAAATTGCCATTTGAACTGGTTTCACTGAATCTTTATTTTATATTCTCCAGATCTAAGCGCTTGATGGCTCACAAAGAAAAAATACTGCTATAGGGTGTTCAAATCTTTGGCCTACCTCCAGAAGGTCTGCTGGTTTAAAGTCTATACACCCAGGAGGAACTATTCACAACTTTAATTATGCCTCAGACATTTCTACTAGCACTGTAAATATTCTATAGTGTAGGGAAAATGTCAGTAGTCTTCCTAGAAAACTGTTCCACAGTTTCATAATCAAAAAGGACACCTCTACTACTAGCTTTCCCACATTACTTAATTTGTTATGAATGATAGTAAGGACATAAAATAAGGTCTCCACATAAATATTCTGTAATTAATTTCTGACCAGTAGAACTAAGACACAGCAGGTTTATTCCTTAATTGGAGCTCAATAATGATAATGATTTTTTTTTTCATTTTGGGGTGGGGGTTTCACTGAATGAGAAATGCTCCACTGAGAAGACAAAGCCTTTCAACTGACTTCAATGAATATCCAGAGATGGGATCAACTGGTTTAAGAGATACTATAATTCAGAGTAGTATCAGATTTTTGTAGGGGGTAGGAGAATTGTTTGGGCTTAATGTTTTGTTGGTATTGGGAAGGGTATATGAAATACCATACTGAAGCCTTTACAGAACCTTTGCAACCTTCAGAGTTTTTGAGAATTTCTGTTTTACATGACAGCACCTGAATAAAGGCAAGACCAACCCAGTATGTACACTTATGTTGAAATCCAGTATATTTTATGTGCTATCATGACCCAAGACTCCAATAATGTTTAAAATACACTAGTAAACAAAGTCTTTCCCTATATTTAGTAAAAACCTGAAAAGATGCTGGATCACAGTTCTTACTTTAAGGGACCCCAAAGAGAACTCTTGGTGTTGAACTCCTTTCCAGAATATTTGGGGTTATGGAGAAACAATGATTTCCATTACACATGTACAAGTTATCCTCTGTCACAGGGAGCATGGAGTTTATGTAGTTGTTGGATATGAAATATGACCTAATATGAAGAACAAAAGACGACATCAATAAGCACATTGCTGATAAACCCTGTGAGGACTTACAACCTCTATGAGAAAAGTTGGATGAAACTTCTTATTACTAGTGCAAAACAAAGTATCTACAAGTTCTGAATACTAAAATATTTTTTATTGAAATAATTTTATTACATACTGGTTTTGTAAATAATGAGACACTAACTCTACAGATCCATGACAAAAAATCAGAAGAAATTACAACATTTTAACTGAACTTGAACCAGCATCTCTGTTTGTAGAACCCTGTTCTGCCTCTTCTGCCCTGTTCCAACCTGCACCAACTTTCAGTTACATGAACATGGCCAACGAAAAATTACTTCTATCTACCAAACACTTAGATCAAGACCAGAAGTCACTGTAAGGTGTTGCTTTGTGTTTTCAAGGAGTACTTAACACGTAATGTATTTATAAAATGGTCTTTTTTACTTTGCTCATGGTTAATTCATGATCATGAAGAGTAGCATCACAGCTTTGCTAATTACTCTCCAGACCAATAATATGCCAAATGTAAAAGAAATGAGTTTCATGGAAAAATTACAAATCTATTTTAAGAGTTTCTTAATGATTTTTGTCATTACAGCCAACAGTAATTTATATTTGCGTACTCTCAATGTTAAGGCTTCTTCTTCTTCTTACACAGAAAACTCTGGAAGCACTGAGATCATCTTAAAACAAGTGTTATAAAAAGACAAAAATAATGTTCAGTTATCTTTATATAAATATTATAGCATACTAAATTAAATGCAATGTAAGTAATGTAATGTAATATAATAATATATATAAAAATACTAAATATAAAAAAACCCCAAATATACTAAAGAACGAATTTGTTCTATCTGGAGAAACATTATTTTCTTTAACTGTTATACACAAGTTCTACATACACAAAAGATGTTAATTAAAAATTTAATTTTCTCCCTTTCCTTCATTCCCTTATTGCTGCCTCTCTCCCCCTTCTTCCCTCTTTAGGACATTTGTGGAATTGTGGAAATGTGTTTCTATCACATTGTTTTTGACAATGTTTATGTTTTCAGTCAGCTGTAGCTCAAATTAAGAGAGAATTGATTCACTCTTAAATTTCTTCTTAATACTACCCAGAAACAGTATCTGCACTATTTGACATCATATAAAAGAGTGCTGTCCAGATTTCAACATGCTGCTATAGGATAGGATCATAATGCATACTCCTTGCCAAATCTGGCGGTAAAGAGCAAGAAATGCAAGTCCTCCAGATACCTTTTTAATATTTTTTAATCTTAAACAGAATTTAATTTAGAACAGTAAATTTTCTGTTTCTCTCGACTCATGTCTCATCTATCTTCAATAGACTGGACTCCATATCTGGAGTAAATTTTCTTTTTTAATGGTAATTTTCTTTTTGTCTGGACACTGTAAGATGCTTGAATACATAGGCTGGCAGAATAATCTCAATACTGCATGGCCCCAAATGGTTTTATATGTTAGGCAAATCAGCAGTCTAGCTGAATAAGAAAAATAAGTAAAAAGAAAAAAAAAGGGGGGGGGGAGAAATTATATATTTTTAATAAATATTTTAATATAAATAATTTATTTTTCAAAACAACAGTTCAATCCTATAGGTAAGATAGTAAGTTTCTATTTAGTCAACATGGTGAAACATAGTCAAAGTTGAAGTAACTTTTTAATTATTTTTCCCTTAGATTCTGAAAAAATAGAGTTTTTTAATCCTTGTGAATGTCACAAAAGGAAACAAACACATTTCAATTATGGATGCAATTAGAAATTGGAATATAGCAGGGAACAGTTTCTGTAATGTATGTGACCATCAAGTGGCCTTCAAACAATAGTTAGCCACACTAACTTTGCTACCTCACTTTGGTTTTGTTAGGGTTTGTTTGGTTGTTTTTTTCTTTCTTGTGGTTGTTGTTTGAAAACTGTTGGTAGTAGTCTTTACATTTTAAGAACCCAACCATCCAGAATCTGGTGGGGTGGTGGGTGAGTGGATAGAGAGATGGATGGATGGATGGATGGATGGATGGATGGATGGATGGATGGATGGATAAATGGATGGATAAATGGATGGATAAATGGATGGATAAATGGATGGATGGATAGATGGATGGATGGATGGATGGATGGATGGATGGATGGATGGATGGATAGATGGATGGATAGATGGATGGATGGATGTAAAAGAATTTCAGAAATCATTATAAGATTTCATGGGCTATTTTGTTAAGAAATCTACCGCTTTTCTAAGTAAATATTAAACAATTTAGTGCCCAGATATTAGGAGACAGAATTACATATATACACTATCAACTTATTTGACAAAAACTAGTGTATTTTGACACAACTATTTGACATCTTGATTAAATTAAGCATGAATACAACACGTGTCCTTAATGTACTTATTCCAGTTCCAAGGCTCTATTTCATAAACCACCTTTCTCCAGAGATGTATCCATTTAGGTCATGAATTGATAGAGATTAACTGGAGATTATTCTGAGGTCAATTCATTCAGAAGAAACCCCCAGATAGTCAAGTTCATGATTCTGACATACTTTTTAGCCAAAGTTTTCCTTTCTAAGTGGTCTTATAAAAGGCTGAGAGCCAGAAGTCATCATGGCTCTATTTAAGCAATTTAAAGTCACAAAATTAACTTTGTTAGTAAAATGCACACTAGAAAGCTTCAACAAAGGAAACTAATTTCATGACATTCAGAGATCTAGAATTTGAACAAAAGAAAGAGGTAGCTAAAAAAAATGCAGCAGGAAAAAGTTCCTCCCATTGTAGCAGAACAGTTTTTTCTTGTGAGGCTGCTTCAGGTTGCAGATTCCTCCTGCAAATATACTGCTGGTTTATTCCATATTCCTTTTTACCAACAGTTTCATTCTCCTTGTCTGTTTTTTACTTTCCCTATTAACACGGATAAGAGAAACAAAACCAAGCAAAACATAAACCATATTTGTATCTATAAATTTTCTCAGAAAATAAAATGAAACAAAATAAAGACCATGTAGAGAGGGTAACATTAAACAGCCAAAATACTGATTACAAAATGAGACAATGTGGAAAACAGAAGTCACAGAAGTTAAATATATTTATCAGCCTTGGGAAAGCAAGGCAAAGTAGTAGCAGTACCTTTTGGAATTCCTTATTTTTAAAAAAACATAGTGATAGCCTAATTTTAAATGGTTATTTTATCTTGAACTGTACATCCAGAACTAGAGAAGTACATGCTCTTACAACTTAAATTAGAGAATCAGACAAAATCATAGGAAATAATTTTTCCTACTGCTGAGACCCACTAAGGTACCTTTCACATAAATCAAGTTAAGCATGCAATCAGGTTTTTCAGAATCTGGGAGTAGCTGAATAATTTCATTTTAAGGATATTAGCGATAGTATAATTCATTAAACATTTCTGAAAAGCTCAGATTTCAGTGTTTTTGTGGCAAGTATTTGAATGTTTGGTGCTTGAGCAGATGGAATGTTTTATGGCAGGGCTTTAGTTCTCAATCCAAAAGGCATTGCTTTTGCTTCTGGTCAAAGGTGAAGTTATTCCTTTTGCGAGCTCTGTCCTGGGGCTCTCCCTAAGCAGGCTCTGTCAACTGTGCTATGCTGCTGCCAAATTACGTGATGATTTTGTCATGTGGACTAATATTCCCCTGAGATCTGGTTTTAATCAAATGCATAAAAGTGAAGCATTGCTGAGCAGCATAGCAACAAAAGCAACTGCTTCAGAGAGACATGAAATAAGCGTGTTTGGGGTTTAAAATTTGTGCAGGCACAGAAGTAAAAACACTGCCGCACCTCAGAAAGGCTCTGCAAAGGGGTTGCTGCAGACAGGAACTCATAACTAACTTTAGATCTGTAACATTTCTTATTATAATGATAGGAAACATTCTTCATACTGGAATTAATACTTAGGATCAAGGGCTTGAGTTCAGTATGGGTGGATTTTAGGGCTCTTACTTCATGTATACTCCAAGAGCATCCAACTAACTGACTAGAACTTTGAATAATAACCTATACAAACTTCAGGATGAGCTTTTAAAACACAAGCAGGAAGAGATGGCTCAGGCCACAGATGTAAACTTCTGCTGAGGAATCCAGATCCTCAAAGTTTTGCAACATTTTAACATTATACAGTACTGAAGGTGATAGAACCAGCTATCTCACTGAATAGATGTATATATTTATTTTATGCCGTGATGTAACAGTGGCTGCTACAGTTGTGTAGGAATAATATCTTATTCTTTACAGAGAATCATAACAAAAACGGCATAACTTAAAATAATTAATATACAGGAATTCAAAGACTGAATCTGGATTAGCAGATGGTCTATGGGTGGATAGTGGCAACCCTGTAGAGAGAAACAGTTGATGCTGACAACATGTGTCCCCAATATACACCTTTCAAGGCCTTTTATTTCAGATTAGCTCTAGTCTGGCCCTATGGACTGAATGCCCATTTGCAGCTGGAGTGCATTAGTTACACTCCTGGAGTGTGCTAAATCTTCCAAATCTGAATTCTAGTTTCATCTGAAAGGAATCAAGTTGAGGCACTGCAAAAGCACCACATGACGTGAACCAAAGCACAGTAAGAAAGAAAGAAAAATATGCACATCAAAAGCATACTCTTGATTCCAACTAACACATTAACAGAGATGTGCTCTGAAAATATGACTGCATCTCTCAGCCCACATAAAGATATATTTATTACTAACACAAATTAAGAAGTGTTTCTAGCACAAGATGGTGGATACAATTTATATGTTTTCTTGTTTTCTTCATGAGTTCATTTTCTGTGTTTACCACAGGACAGCATAGCTCTTTCAGGATTAATTTCCTCACTATTTTTTAAACGGCAGTCTAATTAAATTTTAAAATCTTTTAATGAGGCTTATCTTGCTTTATTTTTTTTCCTTTGTTAAAATTTGATCTGAGAAGAGATTCAATCATTTGAAACTACTTAAAAATTTTCATTATCTCAGAGTTCTGAATACTGAATAAGATATAGCACATACTTGTAAAATAAATGCTGAGCATTAAACAAGTTGGTCTTCTGTGATACCACACATAGCTTATCAGGGAAACCATGTACATTCTATTTATAATCTTGCTAAAAACATGGGTTGATTTGCTTTGACAACACTTTCTCATGTAAATAACAAGTGTGTGTTATTTCTCAGAAGCAACAGCAAAATTAGCTCTAAATAATGACTCTTTGATGCTAAAATAATGAACTCAAAAAGATGAATGTGTGTAAGTACTGGTTAAGAAATAAGAAAACATTCACCCACAGAAAATTTTTGTATAACTGAAAAGACTGAGAAACATAATTTTTCACAAGTAGGGACAGGGGGATAAAAAGGGCTACTGTATTTAGTTATTCATACTCACTACAGTGAAGTTAGAAGACAGAATTTAGGGAGATTAGAAGTTCAGTATTCAAGATTTCTATGTGAGTTTAGAAGACTTTATACTAAACTGAAACCAGCAGATACCTGGATTTTTTTTAAACTAAGATTTAGTGCTCACTTCACAAAAGACAGTTTCCAATATGCATCTATAGCACTTACCAACTAAAAAGTATTCTATTTCTAAGTGTGCAGTGTTGCTCAGGGTTTTATGTAGCACAACTCATGAACATGTGCTTACATTTGGTCACCATCTCCTAGGCTTTGCATACTTAACTGTGTATGCTCAGTATATACAGGACTGCTCACTGAAGAACAATGTCATTGCACTGTGCTAGAGTAGATAATCCAGGAAATACCTTCTTCCCTTTTTATAGAAAATTTGCTTTTTGTAGAATGCAATGTTGTTTATCCCTAAGAAGTTCCGCTGGCTGAGTAAGACCATGTCTTGTTAGGATGTCTTCATTGTGTAGGCACCCCAGTAAAAAATCAGGACATGGCTTTAAATTTTCTGCTATTCTGCTACTTTAAAAAAAACCCCAACCAACCAAACACACAACCAAAAAAACAAACAAAAGAAAACTCCATTCCTCTCTGTATGTATAGTGTCTACCACAGTAGTATTTATATATGTACACAATTTATATTGCAGTAGCCAAATATTTTAGATACTTGAATGCTCCAGTATTTCAGATGCTCTTAATCATCTGATGTTTACTGATAATTAATGGCATGAGGGATACAGCAATAGTGTGATCACTGGTATTGAAAAACTCCTATTCATAGTACAAGTCCCCAGCTGACAGCACTATTAGGAATGAAGGCAGGACATTTTAACATGGGAGATGCTTTCCATGCAGTTCTGAAACAAGCATTAGAATTAAAATGCATTTTTTATGTATACTGAAGAAGTATAACAATGACAAAAGCTCACATTTTAAATGCAAACCTGCTAGTGCTGTGTGACACAGTGTGAGATATATCTCCAAGTCCTAAGGTTGACTAATTGAATTGGCATTGATAAGATGTCACTTAAAGAGACATCTCTGCAGTGAAACATGGGTTTGCTGTAAATGACCTGTCATTAGAGCCAGGGGTAATGTCCGTGTCCAGACTGAAAAATATTGTAGCTCCCAGCAATATGCTCAGTTGGAGTTAAAACAGCAAGAATGGTAAGAAGTCAGCGTATGTGAACCACCAGAGAATTATGCCTCAGGTGCTATGTTAATTTACTTGTTGGCATACATTAATTGAAACCAATCAATAAAGCTGCTGGTACAACAGAGGGAATGCAAAAGAAGTAATCGACTGCCACACTTATTAATTTTCAACTTGGCAAACAGGAATAATTTACCCTAAGATTTTTCATTTCTGTCAATACAGATAATAGGAATATTTATTTATTTTATATTCCTTTAGCACTAATTATAATACCTATGATGTCTTTCAACAGCAGTCTTGTAAAACCCCAGTACTCTGATTACCAGCTGTTAACTTGCCTATAATGGAAATGTCTTCTTTCAAATGAGAAGTTAGAAACTAATTTTTTCCTACTAAACAGAGATTTGCCACACTGAAATCAATTACATATTTTAATAAATACAAATTTGCAGTCAATTTTTTTCCATTATGGTGTTCTAGCATTTAAAATTTTTCATTCCCAAAGGTAAACATTTCAGAGTAATTGTCTAAGAAGCACAAAAAGCTGACACTGTTCTTTTCAATATTTTGCATCAAATTTGCTTAATATATTAATTCTGCGTATCCAGTATTTACTGATACAGCTTTTAAGGGTTAGATGGATTGCTGGATTTTTATTTTTATTTTTTGCCTCTTTAAAAATATCTACCAGAAATATTTTGCATATTCATCAGCTGTTGTCTTATTTAGGACAATTGTTTCTGTGAGCTCCACCTGTCAAGATGCCACTGCCTAAAAAGAAAAACAAGAATTGACCCACTTGTTCATATATGGAGAAACATCCTCACAATTTTCACCCTCAGTTCACGAAAGCTGTTTGTCCCTACTGAGAGATCAATGGAAACCAGACCATTGTTATTCATAATTTCTTTGCACAAGGCTTTTACATCCTATTAAACACGCAGATTTGTTCTCACAGGTATGTCTTAATTTTTCCTATTCTCAGTAAGAACTGGTGATGTGTGCCTGCAGCCCACAAAGCCAGCCATATCCTGGACTGCATCAAACAAACCGTGGCCAGCGGGTCACAGGAGATGATTCTCCCCCTCCGCTCAACTCTCCTGAGACCCCACCTTGGGTACTGGGTCCAGTTCTGGAGCCCCCAACACAAGAACATGGAGCTGCTGGGGCGAGGCCAGAGGAGGGCCATGAAGGCAAATAGGGCTGAAGCAGCTCTCCTATGAGGACAGGAATAGAGAGCTGGGATTCTTCAGCCTGGAGAAGGCTCCAGGGAGACCTTATAGCAGCGTTCCAGTACCTGAAAGGGTTCTACAGGAAAGCGGGGTAGGGGCTTTATAAAAGACCATGGAGTGATAGGACAAGCGGTAATAGTTTTAAACCAAAAGAGGGTAGATTTAGGTTGAAGAGTTAGAAGAAATTATTTACTGTGTGGGTGCTGAGACACTGGCAAAGGTTGTCCAGAAAATTGTGGATGTCCCCTCCCAAGAGCTATTCAAGGCCAGGTTTGATGGGACTTTGAGAAGCCTGATCTACTGGGAAATGTCTCTGGCCATCATAGGGGCATTGGAATTAGATGATCTGTAAGGTCCCCTCCAACCCCCACCGTTCTGTAATTCTATTAAACTCCATGTAATAGTGCTAAATTCAACCTCCTGACAAAAAACTGGATCTGCAGCTGTTGTCCTTTGGCACAGATCATTAAAACTGAGTAGCTGTACAGATTTGTGTAAGGTGTGGCAGTGGCAAGCTGACTTTATAACATTATTTTCCCTGGTTTTGGAGAGGGGTGGGCAATACATGAAAAAAAAAAAAAAAAAAAAAGACAAACTTGCATATACTGGTTACTGTGCAGGATGCTTATTATAAGACTGTCCACACCTGGCAGATTTTTCATACACTGCTGTTTTATTCTGCTTGTAAGTGAACAGAACCAACCAGTTACAACTTATGTATACATATATTAATCTCTAGATTCTTGCTTAATTTGATTCTAAAGCATCGGTTCTACGTGATTTTTTTTTTCTAATGAAGTCTTATTACTTTTTATACTTAGGAAAGAAAAAACAGCAACAAAAAAGAATTAAACCAACAGAATACCATGACCATGCAGATGTAAATTTTACCAAAGATCGAGGAGTACTAAAAGCATAAACAGTGAGAGTCTGCTAATGGTGGTGCTCTTGCTTGACTAGCCTGAAAGCCTAATAGCAATTTACATCTGACTGGATAGCAAATTTTCTGTGAACTCAGGTAAGTTTAATGCACGCCTTTTGAATTACCTCTTGATTACTAATGTGGCAGAAAAGATTTGTGAAACACTGAGCAACACCATCAAACTCACATAGATCTTTTTCTATGACAATGCTGTACAACAATATGGTATTATTGATCATACATTTTTTCACAGGAGTTCTCCAGCTGAAGGTTAATTCAGTTCCCAGAAAGGAGAATGTCCTAGGTGCCAATTACTATGTAATGTGTGAGGCTGAATCTAAGGTAGCTGCTATGGGAATTAAACCAAAAACTTAGGCTGGAGCTCATTTTCCCACTCTCATTCTCCAAATCTTATTCACAACTAACAATTGCAACGATCTGAAGTAGTCTGAGTCTTTCAGTTTGAAGCCTGGAAGAAACAATAATTCATAAATTAGATCTAATTTAAACGCATGGACCATATAAATATAGAAGTGGAAAGGTATACATACCAAACTTTACCAATCTTTTTTTTTAAAAAGACACACTGGTAAGAGAAAAGGCAAAATAAATGTAATACTCTAAATCACACTGCTCAAAGTTTCTGCCATTTATTTGCAGTTACAAAGCAGGATTCAGACCCAGCATTAAATATGTCTATTAAAGTGAAAAATCACCTTTATGCACTTTGCACTACTCATTTAAGATCCTAACAATGAATGATAGCAGCTAAAGACATTCTAATTCTCCTTTTTTGCAGTGATAAAGACTAAATATTTCTCATTTTATTCAGTCCCATAACTTCTTAAGTAAAATTGTTTCATGTAACTTCTTTTATTGGAATAGAGGGGTTTAGTAGCTGCATCTGAGTAAGAGCCAATTTATGGATCTGTTTCATGACAATAAATCTAGGGAATGTTCTCACATTTTCAGGAACTACTATTGATAGCCACTACATCTTTTTTTTTTTTTTTCTTTTTTTTTTCTCTCCTTCCCTCTCCTTTGAAAATTGTGCAGTTCATCTCCTTCTAGAAAAGGTAATTGGTGGACCCTATGGATAATTAAAATGAACAACTTGCGATGTGAAGCCTCCCATCATACAGATTTAGGTCCCAAGTCCCTTCTCCAGTTCTGTTAGAGTAATCCCAGTTACAGGTCATTCTACTTTCTTCCAGGCACAGTGGAAAATAATGTGCATCATTATTTGCCAACTCCACATTTCCCAGTTTCCCACCAGTGCTTTCTAAAACCAGAGTGCCAAACCAGGAAAAGATCTGGGACTGATGTGGAGCAGTTCACTTCTCATTAGCCAGCCACGCTGATCCATCATTCAGCAAGACCAGCAGGATAGATAAATACTGGGGAAATATGGACATGAATTTGGTTCTCTTGCTTTTCATCTGCTACTTGTAGGAACTCAGATATCTTTGAGACCTCAGTCTCTCTAGCAGCTTTAACAAAACAGCATATTCCAAGATTAGTTATTGACAGAGAATGACTGTCATAGTAATTGATCAAGGTTTTTTTTCTTTACCTACGTCAAATTATTCCAATTACAATTCCAATTACAGGTATTGGACCCCCCCAAATGTTTGCCAGCACCACTGTGAAAACCTAGCCTGAGTAACAGTGTGACTGGGAGCCATTTATATTGTGTTCCCCACCTCTCAAACAAATTTTATCTTAAAGACTATGGCTTTATCAAATATGTATTCAATAAAACAACTTTGAAAAAAAAGCAAGCAAAATACATCTTACAATCCTAAACACTTAAGTGTCCTAAGATAAGTAACAATGAAAGAACCATTTCTTATCAAAAAGAGACAGAATGGACAGACAAGGGGCCAAGAGATAAATAACATCATTACAGGATTATTATTATTGTTATTGCAGCAGCACTTGCCCAAGCGACCCCTGCTAAAAACAAACAAACAACAAAACAAACCACTAGCAGCTCTGTAAGGAAATGAAGAAGGCCAGAATGTATCCAGAGTACAGAAGCTGTTATTTTTTTATCTTTACTATATGAGAATCCTTTGAAATTTCATAGGGAGGAAAAAAAACACCTACAAGCAAGTATGCTGTCCTTGTAGAATATATAATAATTTGAATATCTTCAATGTAATGTCTGAAGTTTACATTCAAAGATTCACTTTTAAAACACCGTACAAATTGCTTCACAATCTAATTAAAGGCTTATAGGCTTTACTGAATGGGCTCTTCAGCATGTTCTGTTTACTAGATTATTACTACAATGAAATTATTTAGGGAACATTAACCTCAATATTTCAGTTGAATCAAACCTTATAATTTTTAACTTTTAAAGGTAAGTCATCTTCCACATAAAATTACAAATAAAAAGTACATTTCAAACACAATGTAAAATAACTGCCTATCAATCTTCCCTACCAAACCTTCCACATTCATACTATCTTAGCCTGCAGATCCAATTATCCTCCAACATTTGCTGCTCAACCATGCTGAGATTATTCACTGGCCCTCCAGTTTGACTGTAATAAAAGGTCTGTAGGTGCATTTGCACTCAGAGAAATAAGGTATAAGTGCTAGCATTGCAGTCATGTCTTTTTGAGTTACATGCACAGCCATGAACAGTGCAGTAATAAATCACACTATTTCCAGCCACTTTATACATATGTATGATATTTAGACTTGCTAATTTTTAAAAAAAAAAAAAAAAAAAAAGTAAATCTAGGTGCAGCATACCTTCAAGACGAGACAGTTCTTGACCCCAAGGCCCTACAAATAACAGTACTAATATCACACAGAAGATATTTCCTCCTGTGCCCCGACAGCCAAAGTGTGGCTCCAATGTGGATATGTGATTACCCTCTGCAGAGGCAATATCATTTCCCTCTCGCTAATTTTTTTTTTTTTAAGCTTGACATTTTAAGAGCAGTCATACACACTGAAACTGCATTGACCTCTAAGAATTTGCTCTACCCAAGATTTGGCAGACTTGCTGCTTCTCAGCAAAAAAATTAACAGCGGAGTAATGACAAAATGATTTCTGATATTCTGGTCTCCATGGTCTTTGCTCACTGCAGTAGCTGTACATCATGACAAAAGAAAAACCCTCTGCCACAGGACATTGGTATCTGTTGCCAAAAATGTCAGAACGACAGTTTTCAGCCCAAAGCTGCAACTACTTGAACTGCAGGAGTCATTTCATTAGCTGACAGCTGCAATAAGCTGTTCTTTCTCCATGTGGAGAAGCTACTGGTGGGAGGTGCAATTCACACAGGCATAATCCATAAATCATATGCCTCTTAAAGAAAAATATACCTAAGAAAACATTTATAAAGCACCGTCCAATATCTTTCCTATTTATTATCCAGTCTGTCTTAGTGCATTCATGCCTTATGATTTTGTAATCCAAAAGCTCACAACAGACTTTAAAGACATGGTCAAAATTCCGGAAAATTATAACTTTTTTTTCCCACTTGTACTATTTCTGCTGTCTATAGAGTCTAGATCATTGGTGTTCCTTGATTACCTGTTTCTAGTGAAAAAATTCATTCTGACCTAGAGAAAACAAAATTAGGTTCTTTAGCTACAGGTTGAAACCATGAAGATGGTGTTCATTTACTGTGATATTGCTATGTGAGGTAATATAAAATTTTAGCTCAATATGTAACTAAGTGAAAAAGGCAATAAAACATTTCAAATTTCAATACCCATATGGTATTAGTAAAATACAGTGTATCATTGGACTGCTTTAATGTACACTGACATTTTTGAGCCTTTAATACTCTTTAGTCTCCTAATTGTCTAAGGAAAGCTACAGACCAGTATTAGTAATGAAGGTGGTGTAGACTTCATTGTCACAAACAAGCACTTACCAGACATTAATGAGCCGGGCAAGTAATAGGCCTTCAGATATATCTTTTATGTTTAAGTATAATACATAAAACTGTTTATGTATTACTCAAATGTTTTTCATGGAAACCACTGAAAATTGCTGCTGGGTCATAATGCTACCATACAAGCAGCTTTGTTTCTTTAAATGCCTATTATATTCCATACATGAACCTAAGACAGCTGTATGATCTCCATTCTCATAGCAACCCCCATCTAATCTTAACCAACAGCCTATTGCTTTACAAACAGAAATGCAGTGCTTGAACAAAAAATGGCATCCACAGAAAGATGATTTATATAATGTTTGGCATTGTATCTTCTGGGCTATTTTTTAATCTATTTTTTAATTTGTTTGTTTGTGTTTGTGTTTTTTCAATACACAACATTTTCTCCTTAAAATTACTTCACTAGTTTCACTTTTTACACTGTTTCACAAAGTTTATCAGCTTATTTTTAATTTTTTTTTCTAAATTTGCACACTGAAGAGAATTGGTACAAGCATTTAACTTCTGTACTAGAGTCATTTTGCCTCAGATAATAAATACAAACCAATAAAAAACCTACTTCTATTTGAAGCAGAGTTTGGAGGAGGGTACCATATCTCTCCCACAGGCACATAATTAACTGTCACACGCCCAAAATATTCCCTAGACCCAAGGACTCTCAAAAGCAAAAAAGGACAAAACAGGTACCTTAGTCCTGCATTTTAGCAATGGCTCTAGCCAGGAGGTGGTAAAGATGAAACAGCATTTTAGTTGATTTATCTGTCTATAGAAGAAGTCCATATCCACTCAGGTTTTTTAGCCATTATAAGGGGTTAGGGAGAAACATACATTGCCAAGCTTTCATAATTCCATTATTTTTCTCCAGAATTACTCACCAGAAGAGTATCTGTTCCACTAGAGGGAGGAGCAGGCTCAGGAACTACCATTCCAGTGCCACCCACAATAGCAGATTTATTCCTATGGGAAGGATGGTCTGCTGCCATAAAGAACTGAAAGGGCAAAACTGGAACGTGAAGTTCCATTAATTTAGAAAAGTTTTATAGTATCAGCAAAAAAAATCTAAGTAGAAAAAGGAAGAATTTTACCTCATGTACATTTAGATTTTCTGGTTTTGTTTCGGTTTTTCCTGAAAATTGGATGTTTTTTAAATTATAAATAATGTTTTTCATATTATATTTAGATTTCTAGATCATGCTTTCCTTTGACATTGATATAAAACTCCATGAAACAAAGCAGCACTTTTAGCTTATTTCCTGTTTTCTGAAGGGCTTCACATAAAGGTTGTTTCTCATATATTGTCTTATTACTTCTTATTGCTAAGATTTTGAAATGAGATACTATCTTAACCTGAAAACAGGTATAATTAAGAACTTAAAAGACTATTAATACCTTTTAAAGTATAAATAAATTAACATTTCTAATTCAAATTCCAGTATTTTCCCCTGAAATATATCTGAGACAGAGCAGATCTAGAGATTGCAAAGATTCATTTTTTCCCTAAGAATACCCAAGGTCTACAAAGCCTCCATGCCAAGAGTTTTCATATGTGCACCTGCATATAAACTAGATGGCAACACCACTGAAAATCACTACTGAAAACAGTTTTAGCAACTTTGGTTGAGACATGTCCCATGACTAGTTATCACAGCATTCATTAGAACAGCTGTATCTTATGCAGACAAAACAGACTACAAGAAGATGTGGCTTTAGTCCAACCTACCCATCTCACCTGCCAGAGAACAGCTGTACCAGAAAAGGGGCCCTTTTACAGAAGACACTCATTCCTCTTCTCCTCACCCTCTGAAACATTACCAGATTGATGTTTGATCTCCTCTTAGGGAACTCTGTGATGCCACCCACACTTTTATACTATGTGAAGTACAGCAGCATGTTACTTCCTTCTTGTTGGGTTTGACTGACAACTAACTCACATCTGAACCCTCTCCCTAATGATTGAGACAGTCTTAAAACAAAGAAACAAACCAAAGAGACAACCAAACCCCTCCATGCTCTGCAATCCATGTAGACAAGACTCTAACAAATAGAAATGCTGTATTCAGAGAGGAAGGTGAAGTGTTGGTTTTTAACTCTTTACACAATCACTTTCATAGAGTCTTAGCATATACCCCTAGAAAGTCCTTTCTCTTACAGAGTTTGCATTTTAATTTTACTGTAGCCCATTCTGTCAAGCCAGGAAGGCACTGTCATTTTGATACAGAGGTCAAAGAACTTCTGGTTATTCTGGTCCAAAGATATTAAGCTCCCTGGCTATTAAGACAGAAGCCTTGAACTTGATGGGATGCAGAAAATAGGCTCAATATGCTTACGGTAGCTCCAGCAGGAAATGTGCTGCATGATTTCGTGTTGCCTGGTGTTTTCTAAATATTTAAGCTTTATGTTTCTCATTTCTGTAGCTCAGCCAAGAATCAATGAAAAACTGAGTAAATGAAGTCAGCTGAAATTCTCCTGCCTTCCCAGAAACGATTGAAGGTTTGAACCATTCTTCCAAGCAACATGTTGCATTATAGTAAGAATAAGAGCAGGAGAAGTTTTACATTCATCCACAATCCTCTCTCAGGAGAACAAGGCAGTACTGTCTTGTGCCAAACTCCAAAAACTGTTTAGTGGTTGCCTTTTTTGTAGAGTACTCATGACATCAGGATTAGAAGCCATGAAGTGTATTGTAGAGTCATATAGAGGTCAGTCAGGAGAAATCTGGATTATTCCACTATTCTAAAGTGATGATCTGTGATGATAAACAGATGAGCAGGAAGGCTATAGGATTCAGGCTTGGTTTCTGTTGTCAGAAAAAACGTTCTGAATAATATCATCCCACCTGTGGCTGGGCTCTTTCTGGATCAATGCAAGGTTAAATCCAGCATCTCTTTTGATCTCTGCTGATGAGTACAGAACTTGTGGTCTCATTAGTCAGAGCTGGGTGATGCAGGGCACATAGGGTACTTCAGCAGCAGAATGCCAGCTGTGTAACAGATTACCAAAAACTATCAGACTAAGATTGATTTCTTTTACTTTAGTATTCCACACAGTACGACACAGATCAAGATCATTCACCTGGTTTCATCTTTTAAAGGGCTAACTCCTGCCAGTTGCATAAAGTGAAATCATTTCATTACCATGAATTCAAGAGAAATAGATACAAAAGAATTATTGTCTTAGTACTTCAAGCTATTTATCGAGTGGAATAAACACATATCCATTATGACTTTTACTAAAATAACAAAGAGAGGACAGTTCAGATTTTCATCAGGGAAAAATCAGGAAGCTGCTTTGAACCTAGAGACAAATTAGGCACTTTCCCATATGAATATATACCTGCTACTTCAGATAACAAGATTTACTCTAATGACACTAAAATCTAGCCTAGCTGATTTAGGATAGCCATTCCTGAAAAAAAGATTGCAATATTTAATTTTTTATTATTATTTTTTTCTCACATATGACATGAAGGAACAATAGTTGAGAGAGGAATCATGGCCCACAGAGAAAATAGCTCAGATCACTCCCTTCAACCTTCTCCTGCCAAAGACTTTGAGAGAATTATTACTTATTGGAAAGAGTTCACAATCAGGATGGTTCCTCATATTATAGAGACAATGTGAGAAATCTAAAAAATATGAATTCACACATTGGCTATTTACATGCAAGCACACACAAAAATATTTTAATTACATAAGCTACTGAGAGAAACACAATTAAATGAGGCTGAAATTAGGTGATTTTAAGTATGGCAAGGAAGGAAAACACCCATCCTTCTCTTCACCATTTATGCTTAACTCATTTTAGTATGTTACCAGAACTTCTAAGATGAAGAAACACCACTATCTCAAAATACGTGCTATAGCTCAACTTTCTACCTCACACCTTGCACATACATTTAAAAATGGAAAATTTTGTATTCCTCAAGCTAAAATGTTATGGACAAAGCTCTCTTCCTTTTCTCAAAGAATTTTTAAAAACTTTTTCAACTGAGACAATGCTTCAAGGTACAGAAACTATTCTCCAATTCTACGAAATACCACTTATTTTACACAGTGTTCAGGAGATAAGAAATTAAAATCCTTCTTTGGATAACATACCAAAGACAACTAAAATGATGTAGTACTCTTCATTCCACCATGACAGACCATGACCATAAAATTTTGGAAAATGTTTTGGGTTTTTTCCCTCAGAAGAGAAGAAGAAGGCTTCTTTGTTTTCCTTGCCATGTAGTCCTTATTGTTATTTAAATTTATATTTTTCATATGTTGATCCTCTCCTTATTTTGACCATTTTTCTACAATGAGATTTATTAATGTACAGGCAATAAGCTACGAGTTACTCCAAAATATATTTCAGCAAAGATGAACATTACTTGCAGTGTCATATCTCCACAAGCATATTTGGACCCTGTAATTCCTTTTGTCATAGTTTTCATTCTTTCATTCCTCTCCTATTACACTCAGAAGAAGTGTTCCTATCTTTTTACAACAGAGTGTAGAAAGTTCAACACTGTGCCTTGCTTTCATTCATATACAGCATACCTGTCCAAAAGAAATCATTGGAAACAGTATTTTGAGTGCTTCAATTAGATGCCGTAGGCAGTCAAAACTTGATTACAACACCACAATATAAGAAACAGTGATACATTTAATTTTCTTTAGACATGGCATGTTCAATCTTTTCCCTAACATTTTTTTCCTTAATTTTAAAAATATTGAGAAGTGCTATTAGCCAAAAAACAAAAACAAACAAACAAAAAAAAAAACTTAGCTACATCAGGGGCTTATCTGGGGAATGAAATTGTCTGTTTCATTCAAATACTTCAGTTAGAATTGTCTGTAGTCCTGTCTGTCTGCAGACAATTTGCTCAATTTTCCTGTGGTTTTTTTTCAGTTGTCAGCTATGAAAACTTAAATGTGACTTCAAAGAGTCAAGTCATATCCTTAAATACATTTGTAACTAATAAAAATTTTGACACAACTCGGGTGGACTTGAAGCATAAACTTTCAGAACAAGTTATCTAAGTTGCAATTACATTTGACTGTCAGATCCTGAGTGTGGTGGACCTGCAGTTAAAAAAAGTTTAGTAATTTTGGGAGGTTTTAGAAGGAATCAAAATGAGTCTACAATTCTCATGTCCAGCTGTTCTTTGTAAAACCCTACTCTAAAGGCTGTGTTACTGAAACAAAGGCACACACATTACAAACACTACTGCCATTTGTTTAGATTTCCATACTTTCCAAGGGCAGCGCCACAGGCAGTGGTGCTCCTCCTGTAGTTTAGTGGCCTGTTAATACATGTACATTGTTTTGGAAGACCTTTGATGTTTAGTATTTTGGTGACTTCTAACACTGTTTTTCTTTGTGTGTGTGTCTAAGTCTTGATCTTGTTTGGGTTTTTTGGGTTGGTTGGTTGGTTGGCTTTTGGTTGTTTGTTTTGTTTTGTTTTTTCTAGGAGGTACTGCAGAACATTAGAAAGCAACTTAGTTCATGCAAGACACTGGCTGTGAGCATATAGGAGTTGGGTTTTTTTCCACTACATTGCTACAGTTCCCTTCTAGAAATAAAAAAGCTAGAACAACAAAATAATACCAATTGAGCATTTAGCTGACTATTGTGTCTGAGATCAAGGAGGCAAATAAAATACATAGCACCAAAGTATGATATATGCTATCACATACTCAAATATGGTTCTTCCTGAATATATTTTCACCACTATAGCACACTTGTTAGTGTGAAAACTCACCACTGTTTCAAAGGGAATCCTAGTTTACCAAGTGGTGAAATTTGTCCTTAGGCTGTTTCTAGGAGTATAACAGACCTATTGTTATGGGGAGTAACAAAGATACACACTTAAGTTTATTCTTTGTGCCCCCATTGCAACTGTTCCTTCTCCAAAACAAGAGCTCTGAAAGCAAAATCCAAAGCATACAACAGAATTTATGCAGAACCATTTCCTCTAAATTGAAGAAAGTAAAACTAAGAAGCCACATTCTAATTGCAACCATCTAAGGTGTTTTTTTGTTTGTTCAACTTAATATTTCTCCAGAGAGGTGGGGATGATGCAGAAGCTTCTCAACTAGGGAAGTTCGATTAAATCCGCAACAATACAGAAACGAGATGGAAGGGCTTTTGAACTCATTGCTTGTTTGGAAGGGAACCTTATTCTCCGAGCAAGATGAAAATCCAGGCAGCATAAACTACATTACAAACCATGGCAGCTACTACTTTACTTGAAAAGACTAACAAGAAAAAGAAGGAATGAGCTATTACTGAGGAATTGCTTCATGCAGAAGCAAGGGACCTCAGTTCCGGCTTTAGAACTTTTTCCATTGTTCAAGGAATCTTCAAAGATGGGCAAATGCCATCTTGTATCCCTATTTTTTCAGGTTGCAAGGAGAAAGGGACAACACTTGGAGCCAAAAGAGTATGTAACCACGGCCCAGGAACTGGAGGACTTGGCTGAAGAGAAGGTTTTCTGGGTTCTGGATGCTATTTCTTAGACCAGTTTTGAACATTATAACCACCTGGTATTTGCCTGAAGCCAGTTTTATTACTGAGAAGTCTGACCAGAATTACCAATATCTCCCCCAGGCTGGGGACAACCACTAGGCTACCAAGACACACTGCTGTTTCTTGTACACTCATTTTCTCTTTTTTGTGACACTCATTTTGTTTGTGTAAGGATCAACTTACATGGGCTCTGAGAAGCAAGAGGCGAGCTCAGTAGGAAGACAGAACAATTGCATTCACTACTGACAGAGGAGAAAGCTAAAAGACATCTGAGAACACAACTTTACCATATGAAAATGTGAGAGATTCTCATGACTTGGAAGACTTGGAGCACAGAACAGACCTGGAAATGGCTAAGAAAGACAGATGATACAGGATTGGAAACATAAAAAATGTCCTTAAGGAAGTTACACAGAGATGACCACAGAACATTGGAGAATGGTACACACTGGACCTGAAGACAGACAAGGACAGACGAATGATTAGAAATGTCTGGAGGAGAGAGTTAATTGAGGCAAAGGATTGATGTGTTTGGCAGAATATAAATGGATGGTGGTGAGAAAGAACTGATGGGACTGATGATTAGAAGACGGACAGGGAATGAAAGATTTATGGACTGAGCAGTTTAGACAAAGAATACTACAAGTGAAACACAGGATATCTGTTAAGTCTCTTGTAGATTGGAGGAAGTATTTCTTTGCATCACCCTGTGTGCTGGGTAAGAATTACCTGAATCTTCTGAAACCTTATGGTGTTGCTGCATGTTTAATTTAAATGCCTGAGACAGTCTATACTTGCCTTAGATTTCTTTCAAGGGTAACAAGGATATTCTGTTTCTGTCCTTTCTACATTGTTTATTTTTAAGTCTACTGTATTGCAATTAAAGAGGAAGACACAAAGTGTTTTTCTTCAAATATCTACTGTGTGATGCATCACCATGATGGGCCTCAAAATTTGACACCATCTAAGCTTTTCTTAAAGAGGCCTACAACACTGGTAAATGAGTGCAAATCCACCCAAGTTGTTTGAGTTACAATATTATGGAACACAGAAAGAGCTGGAAAACACATTAGACCTCATTAGTTAGGGAGAACACATTTCTCCCTAAACCTAGAACCAAGTGCTTAACATGTAATTCCACAGGGCTTGACTAATACTTGTACAAAATAAATGTTCACAAATGATTTTACCAAGAAACTGCAGTCTTGATCTGCAAATATTCTAGTATTTTCCTCAAAAGAAAAGATAAAAATATTTAAAGTTCCCGAAGTTGTATGTTTAAGAAAGGTGAAGCTAGGAAAGTAATGGGGATATACAGGAACATTAGTAGAAAAAAGACATACACTACATTTTTTACAAAAAGGGATGATCTGCATTTCTGTTTGCATTTTAAGCCCCACAATAAGTTAACCAGAGAAGATACACAGGTGGACAAAATATAATTTAAGTCCATATAACTCAATTCTTCATCTCTTTCCTTCACAAACACAAGTTTGTAGCCCCCAGTGGATTAACACATTGCACATACATCTTGTTACCTGCTACCTGGGATTCCAGGTCTGTCTCTAAGCAAAGGAGCATAAAACTGCAGATGATGCTGATGACAGAGAAAACATTTTATAGAGCAAGTGCAAATTTTGGACAAGCAAAATCATGGTTCCTGAAATAATTTTGACTTTTTGACGTAGGGACTCTTAGGATTCCCCCACCCCCAGAAAGATGACAACTCATGGAACTAGTCTCATGTGAAAAGTCAAGAGAATTTAAATCCCTTGCTTCTTCCTACCCCATTCCCCCATTTTTATTTTTTATTTATTATACACTTACCTGTTGAACTAAACAAGTCTGCTAAATTTATACCTAGCCATATGTCACAATAAAAAAGACAGGCAAACTCAGTATAAGGAGAAAGACTACACTTCTCTAAATTCTACTTAATACTTTACTATTTGAGCAAAGTATATTGTATTTGTTTATCTGTATTCACTGAGATTTCCTACAGTGTCCTCAGGAAAAAGCTGGGTCTCCTGTGTCTAACACACTTGCCTCTATCACTTAGGCTGATGTTCAGATATGCACTTAGATCTTGAAAAGTTACTTGAAGAAAATTCACATGGACATTACTTATACAAAGTGTTACATTGCTCATTGTAGTCCAAATCCAGTTATGGCAAAAGACAATATGAAAAGTCCACAAAGTTAAAAAAAAAAATAAAAAAAATAGTGAGATAAAACACATAAATAGATGAAATATCAGCAATAGAACAAAGCAACAGAAATCAAATACCCTTTCCACTTGTTAAGAATTTAGTTCCCTTTAAACACCTATTGTTTAGTAATCTGTTTATATCCTAGTGAAGACATCTGCAGACAATTAATCACAAAACTCGTAGTCATCCTCATTTCTCCAATATTCAGTGGTTAATATCCCTAGCAAAGCAAAAGGTAAGGCTCAAAATTTCCTCTCACTGACTAAGAAGTCCCACCAGCCAAGCTGTTTCAGATTGTCACAATGGCATCCTTTGTTTTTAGGAGAATTCTTATGGAAATCAGTGCAGCTTCTAGGCAAGTGTCAGTCATGGCACTAAAAATGCTTGCAGGAATCTCTTATTGTAGGGGGCTGGCACACAATTGCTATAAAATTTGCAGTGTTTGCTGAAAGACTGAAAAGCAATGAACTAATCTGAGCACCACTAGAATAATTTTATTAGCTTTCTGCCTTCTTTACTTGTCCTCCCCAAAAACAAACTAGGTATCTTTCCATACTCTTATAGCCACTGTAACATCCCTGGAATTTACAGCAATGTAAGATTTAAATAGCAAAGATGCATACAGACAAACATAAAATTAATGAAGAAAGGAAGATTAAAAAAAAAAAAAAAGGTCAAACATTATGTTTAGAAATTAGCCTTATTACTCCATAATATGACAGGACATTCTTAACCTATTTTGTCTACCAACTGCATCCAACATAGGCTTCTTTTTCTGTTAATGAAGATTCTGAACATCAGTTTAATAAGAAGCCATATCAAATACCAGTTAATTCTTGCCTATCAGTTGAACCTTAACAAGTATCTATGACACAATGATCTAGGACTGAAGAACTATCCCTTCTATCCACACATCTGTGGACCGGTTATGTTACAAAACATGTCTTTCCCCCCCCAAAAAAATGCCTCTGAAGTTCTTCACTGTACTCAGAATAATCAGCAACTTTAAAGATATATGCAAGTGAAATTACAATGAAAAACATCTTTAGCCCATTTAAATCCATTTTTGAGTCACCAGTCATCAATTATCCTTAACACATCCCAGTGAACACGAAGAATAACAACACTTAAAAAAAAAAACAAAACGAAATGGATACTGATATTGTTAAAGATCAACTTAACTGCCTCCTAATTTTTACATATGTCAGTGTTACGAATTTCTCCCTCCCTATTCCTTTATTTTTAAAAATATTTTAATAGCTTCACATTCAGGTGCGGAAACACTCCTTCTGCCTGCCCTGCACAGGCAGAGCCGCTCGTGGTTCACCCTCCCGTCTGCCCAAAACGCGGAGGGGAGGAGGTATCAGCGAGGCGGCGGCGCGGTGCTTCCCGCCCCACCGCCCTCAGCGCCGCCCCCGGCGCACCGCGGAAGCGCACGGTGCGCGGCGCTCTGTATCCCGCGCCGGCCGCTTCGGGCCGCGGCACCGGGGGCGCTGCCCTGCGGGGCGGGGGCTTTGCGGGTTTGCGGCACTGCAGCAGCAGGAGCAGCTGCTGCAGCGGAGCCGAAGACCTCCCTCCTCCTCCACCCCCGCCGCGGGCCCTCCATTGTGCGGGAGGCAGCCGCACACTCGCAGACTGCCGCCCCTCAAACCCCCCCGACCCCTCCACCCTCCTCTGAGAGCCGCAGCGCCCCTGCGGAGGAGGGCTCCCCCCCACGAAGCCAAGTACTGGCTGGTGCGGTATCGCGGCACCCCTCAAGTGCTGCTGCTTTCCTTTTCTAAAGATATTCACACACCTATATGTACATATTCCCCCCCTCCCCGCCCCCCCGTTGAATTTCGGTCTCTGGCCGTCCGCGCTACGGGGGCTCGGCCGCCGGCGGAGACGGGGGCTCCCCCCCCTCAGGGCTGCTCCCCGGCAGCGGCATCCCCACGAGAAGGGAAAAAGGTTCTTGCAAGCGCGGCGAAAACAAAGCCGGCGCTCCTGGTCCCATCCGCCCGGCTGTGGCCGGGGCAGGCGGACTGCAGTGGCCGCCCCGCCAGAAGTTGCGGCGCGGATTTTCACCTCCGCGGCCGCGGCGGCAGGCCAGCCCGAAAGGCACCCTGAGACAGCCCTGGGGGCCGGCGGGCACAGCGGGGGATGCCGGTCTGCCCGGCTGTAAAACTTCTTTGTTGATAACGACCGAAGCGAAGGGGCGACAATCGAGCGGGAGGGACGCCGTCCCGCGGAAGCCCCAGCAACTTTCCAGACAATAAACACGCCTCCGGTACCTGCAAAGAAACTTGTTGTCCCGCTGCCCCAGCTTACCCAGCGCACTAGCTACTTTCGCACCCCTGTGACGTCTCCCGGTGCCTGCGGGAAACTGTTGCCTCGCCCGCAGCCAGTGCCCCCGGGCGGGGAGCGGCCACCCCCTCCCTGCGGCTGCCGGAGAGACCCCTGCACCGCTCGCTGTGGTAGTTTGGGGGACTTACCTTGCGAGATGAGGAAGCTCTCAGCAAACTAGCAGTTCCATCGTTCGGTCCTTTGCAACTTTCCTTGGATAGAGCGAGGATATATATGTGTAAATTTATACGTAGAAAGAGAGGGAGCGCGCTTAAGACGACAAGCGGTTCGGGAGACTTTTGAATGAAAGGGGGATGGAACCGGATTTCTTCTCAGTATCAGGACCCCGGAAAATCAAATCCTTCTTCAGAAGGGAATTCTTTCAGACCCGTTATCTGAATTACTATTAATGCGCAGAGCAGGAGGCATTGCATACAAATAGATCCAAGTAGCAGCGTCTATTGGTGGCTGCGGAGGGCCCCCGGGTCCTACTGCTCCGGCGCCGGGAAACTACAAAGCCGAGCAGCAGCGAGCGGCTCCGGAGAGGGCACGGTCTGGGGGAAGGAGAGGCGGGGGCTGCAGTGGCCAAGTCCCGTTTAATTGATTCGTTACCTCGGGTATTGTAATACATGTTGCAATGTTTAAGCGGGAGAAATCCACATTATAAACGGATGTCATGCAATCTCCCCTTTCATAGCTGCTCTTACAAAGCTATTGTGCGGTCTGGTGTGAGAAATGTGTCTGATTTTTAAAAACAGGGGTTTAGTTGTCCGCAGCTTTTTTTCTTCCCCCAACCCCACCCCCCACACTGTCACAATTATCTGTCACGTTCCCTAATAATTATGTAGTTATTTCAGTAATCAGTTATTCATTGGATTTCACTTACCTATGCTGTCTCTTTCTCAAGTCATGGCTTTCCAAGGGCACATCTGCGCCTCTGTGCAAAGAGGGTAAATGAACATTCTGAGAAATTAAGCAACTTACATTGCAACATAAATAGTAAAAAAGAATTATCAGGCAAGTTTTTTGGATAACACAATACAAAGATAGTCGGTTTGTAATATTTAAATTATAGTCCTTATCGGGTAAAAGAAATCACCAGACTGACAGAAAATATCCCAATTAAAATTCAGGCTGGGAAAAGAACAAAAAACATATACACCATTTATGTATTGGCGTCTAAATGGAGAGCAAATGTAAGTTAATGATGACATAGGTCAATATAAGAACTGAAAACAAAATGTAAGCAATCATATGTGCAAAAGCTAAACTTCTAGTACTGTCTTGTAGGTAATACACATTATATACTGAATATACATCTAGATAATGACCATTGATGGGCTTAAAATTTGAAGTATTTAATGAGGTGTATGAAGAATATTTAGAAATAAAGACCTCATTATGTTGCAATGCATAACACAGTTAAAGGTTGAAAAATACCCACTTGGCCTACACAGAAGAATGGAGAGCAGCCAAAAAGGGGACATTATCCGAAAGGGCCCATTGAAGGGTAGTAATAGGGCATGGTCCTTACATGCTGGTTGGGACCTACCAATGTAAATACGGGTATTATTACAAATGCATTTTTACAAATGCTATTGAAAAGTCATATTGAAAAGTCACTTGCTGCTAGCACATTACTTCACCAGGTATATACGTAGAGATGAAAGAAGTTTAACGCAAAAAATGGAGGAAAATGCAGTGTTGAAAACCTCTTTCACTCTGGGAATCAACAGTAGTAGTTGAATCATTCATTGAATAAGGTACTCTGCACACCTTGGAGGAGAGCAACTGAAACAGCAGGAGGGAATCAGCATTTTCAATCAGTAGTATCTGACAAGAGAAAAAGTACAGTGTAAGTTCAAAGTCAGATCTTCAGTGTTATATTTCAGACCTACCTTGCAGCTTGCACCTTTAAGACATTGCATCCCATTGGAAGGAGATTCTATCTCTTTGTTGTTTGAATTCTGTTGAAGCTTTGGTTTGGGAATTTTTTCCCTTAGATAAAAAGAAATAGCTCTTTTGTTCTCAGAGTAGGTATACTGGAATAGTTAATTACTTACTGTTATCACTGTAGTTACACAATATTTTTCTTTTTAAATAGAATAATTTTAAGTCTTAGTTATGTTACTTCAAAAACAGGTGGCTATAACACCAGTAAATACAAGGTGTAAAAGAAGATATTGTAGTTGTTCACAGCTCAGACCAAATTATGTTTCATTGTTTTAGTTTTCTTTAAGTCTATATAGGACAAATTCTGCTTACCTGAGACTTTTGCATGGATCTCTCACCTCTTGTAGCATATTCTTGCTCAGGGAGATGGTAGGGTCAGCATCCCTGGAGGTGAAAGGGAGCCACAATGATTTAGTGGTTAAGGTGGTGTAGGACTGATGGCTGGACCATCATTGATCTTGAAGGTCCTTACCAACTATGATATTTCTATATTACTTCCACAGGCTTTACACTTGCTATCATAACCTAGGGAGATTTCTGATTAACATCAATTTAAAAGGTAATGGGCTCAGTTCTATTGTATATAGCAAACTAACATAAAATCGTTGTCATAATCTTCAAATTCAACAAAAATATTAGATTTTTGTGTAAGTGCAGATAAAGGAGGCAATAACCAACACCATCCCAATTAAGAAATTACTCTGTGAAGGAGCAAAATTGACATGCCTACTGGAGAGCCTAGAGAGACTAATGAAAAATGGCCTTGAAACTGTTTTAATAGATAAATTGGGTGGGTGGTTAAACATCTGAGCTAAGATGATTACTTTGTAGTGAAACAAAACAAAGAGGAATAAATCACAAAGCTGCTCTATTATCACAATTAAAATGCAATTGCTTGATCAATTATCACTCTAGCTAATAGCCTGATGGACAAGCAAATGCATAAGACATTATGCTAACCAAAATTCTTTGAAGTATAATGCACTCATATATGTTCCTTATTTGTATGCATTTAAGCCTAATACATATATAGTGCATTACATAACATAAGCAAGACTGTAAATAATGTGATTAATTATTTACTTGTAGTATACTTGTATAGAAGTAAATACCAATGATACATAATCACAATAATGCATGTACTGGTTAAGCAGTTAAAAGATGTTGGATTATTAATATAGTACATTTCAATGTTTTCTAGATCTCCTTGTTTTACATTTTTGGCAGATAAAGATGCTTTGGAATAGTTTCCAAGGTCAGTACATGTGATGACACATGTCAGATTCCAACTTGCCCTTGGAAAATAATGGTCACTTACTGGAGTTCGTGTAGACATGGGGCATTACAGGGAGGTAGTAAAGTGGCTGTTGTATATCAGCATTACATTTTTATATCCAATAATCACCAAACCGTGCATTCCTATATAGGAAGGTAAGTGGTAACATATATATATTTGCATTGAATAAAATATACTGTATAAAAACAAACAACTTGCTTATCTATAGTATGATCACCTGATCCAAAGTCAGTGGCAATCAGCAAAGTTGTCTTCTTAATCCAAAATCCCGGTCAAATATAATACTTATTTAATCTGTAGAATTATACACATGGTATAGGTTGAACATGCTGGAAACAACACTTTATTATGTGTATTTATGCTGCCTAATAGCAACACAGATTCTGTTAAAAGTTGAATAAGAATTGGAAAGAAACATACAAATCTTAACCTATTTAAAGTGAGCAATGTATATGTTGTAAGTACACATGTACTGCTGTAGTGTACTAATGAAACAACAGAATTTGTGCTCTTGCAAAAGCAGTATTAAGCTTTACTGATTCTCTTGTGTTGTTACTCCCTCAGATGCAGGTAGCATCCACATTAAGCCTCTTCACTTACGCACTTGCAGTTAATTTTTCTTTGTTTATATGTATTTGGTAGGCTATTTTAATAAAAGTTTGAGGGACTATTACCATTTCATCAGTTAGGGATAAAATTATTTTTAAATATGGACTTTACTGTTTCCAACTTTGCAGTTTATGAAAGCAAGAGTTGCCTTCTGACTGTCAGAAAGGACATACTTACGAAAATAGAAATCCAATGTAGGGGAGTTTTGCAAGGAAAAAGGGTCTCTGAAGAACAACAACTGAAACTGGATTTTAAGGGTCTGCTAGAATAATGGGCTGGACCTTCCTCAAGTAAGCTGTACTACCCTAAACCCAGTACATGTAGTAATGAGTTGTCGGAAAATGTAGGAAGGAAATAATGAGTATGGAGAGAGGGACATGAAGACTGAAATGAGACTTTAAAAAAAATCTGAACAGACACAGTACAAAACTACAGACATGAAAAAAACAATACTACTTTGAACAGAAACACTGCTCTATAACTGACAGTAGACAGTACTGAAGAATAACAAGCTGTCTTCTAATAGAGATAGAAGACAAAGGATTAAATAAAGATTTCACACATGCAACTCAAGCTGGCAGCTATCTTTGTGGCACTACATGAAGGAGTGTAATTGAAGAGGAACATTCATTCTGCACATGTTCCCTTATGCAGTCATGTACTTAGCACTCTGTGCAATCATTTTATTTCATAGCCTAAGACACATTCAGTCTGACAGACAACTGTTGCCAGCAGGTAGGGATAGTTACAGATCACAACGCAGCTGGCTCTTACATTTGGTTTTGGTGTTTTGTTTTCATTTGGTTTTTGGTTTTTTTTTTCAGATGTTGCTATTGGACTTGTGGTTAGAAAAGAGATAACTCTCAGTAGGCTGATAGTGTTCTTTGCCCATCCATGCACTACAGCCATGTTCATACTTAAGAATATCTGGAATTCATCTGAGAGAAAGATGAAAACATTTTGGCTGAAACCCAGTTGTAAGGAGGCTGGGGAAATGCAGTGAACTGGAGCTCTGCAAACATCTTCGGTACCAAAGCAGTGGCATCTGAAGAGAACTTGAACTCTTGTCAAGCACATATGCTTGCTGTCCCTGCACAGAAAGTATTAGTAAGTATATATATATTAGAAAGTATAGAAAGTCATTTGGTGTAACTCTATGTGTGACTCTGAAAACCCACGGCACATGTGCTGTGGGTCTGATGTATCTCTCAATGGGCCTTCTATGCTTATCCTTTGAGATAGCCCTGGATGAAAGCCCACAGTTTCAGGATCTGTGTTGGTTTTACTCCTGTATTTACAAGTTGCAGCAGGACCAATGACATGCAGACTCAAAGCACAGGAAAAGTTTTTCTCACTTCCATCATAACAGCTACACCTGCATGACAACTTGATTTTTCATTTGAAACGTGAACTTGTAAAAGTGCTTCCTAGGTCATCATGTCTAATATTAGCTTCCAGTATTAGAAGAAACCTTGGCAATTGTTCTGCCATTTAAAATATACTAAGGTAAATTGAAATATGAAACAAGAATGGTGATTTTTTTTTTTTCTTTTGTGGGATGTAGATAATGCTGCTTATAATATAAAATGAAACAGGAGTATAGAAAGCATATGCAATTGTCATTATAACAGTACAGGGCTTCAGGGTGTGAACTGTTGCAGATCTCTGAATGTCAGGTTCAGGTTCCCCTGAGGACAGGGAGTTCATACTGCAGCTGGGCACAATGAAACCAATACCTTATTTCTAGTTCCTTGATCCTCTACAGGGGTGGATGAATTTCCTGCTGCCACTGCTAACAAGTGTGGTCCTCAGCTAAACCTGTGCTCTTACTGAAGCAGGGATATGAAGATGGTGGCAAACAGCTATTCTCCCTCTGTTATTTTCATGCTTGTTAAATGCAGTTTGGTACATAAATCTTGAGGCGAAGTTAACACACAGTGAGAAGGCTGCTTTGTTTGCACTTGTACACCCTGTTAATCAATGATCTGTAAAGGATGACTCATCCAAGCCTCACTTGATGGTATTTGAAAGGCCTCTAAGTGTGCATGGCAGAAGACATTTTGTCAGGAACTTCAGAGAATGCTTTAAAAAGTTGGGAGAGTATTGTGTGGATGGACTAATGGTCTAGTATATAAAATAATGTCAGGAGGTTTACTGTGAGGTATAAAGGAAGTCTTGTTGAATATATTTGTTGTTCAGAAGTAGAAAAAGAACATGAAGTATTTCATTATAGCTATGATAAAATCAGAGGCCAGTCCTTTCTCCATCAATGTATGTATTAAACTGTTGGCCAGTAATGTTTTGTTGAAGCAATATTTTGGGAAAGGAATAGTATATTTCACTGAATCCAAAAAGTAGACCCTTTCAAGGGAAATTCCAACTTCCTATTAAATGGTTGAACTCTAGAAAACCAAACAAAATTAATGGGATATTTCCATTCAGAAATGCTACCTTTGAATCTCCCTAGCACAGCTGCACTACTTCTGGATCATTTTGGTCATGGTTTCTCAGCCATGTTTCATCATGGCTTGTACATATCTTGCCTACTGAAAACATTTATTGAATGGAAAGTTATTTTTTATTAGCTCCAAGGTCTCTGTATATCATAAAATCATAGAATGTCTACGGTTGGAAGGAACCTTAAAGATCATCTAGTTCCAACCCTCCTGCATAGGCAGGGACACCTTCCACTAGACCAGGTTGCTCAAAGCCCCATCCAACCTGGCCTTGAACACTTCCAGGGAAGAAATGTCCAGGGACATTTCCAAGGAAATGTCCACAAAATCCTTGGACAACCTGTTCCAATGTTTCACCACACTCAAAATTAAGATTTTCTTCCTAATGTCCTACCTGAATTTTCCCTCTTCAAGTATTCTCCCCTTGTCCTCTCACTACACACCCATGTAAAAAGCCCTACCCCACCTTTCTTATAGGCCCTCCCTCTTCAGATATTGGAAAATTGCTCACCTCAGAGCCTTCTTTTCTCAAGGCTGAAAAACCTCAACCTCTTCATCCTGTTTTCACAGGGGAGGTGCTCCAGCATCATTTCAGTGGCTCTGCTCTGGACATGTCCCAGGAGCTCTATGTCCTTCTTATGCTGGGGACTCCAGAACTGGACACAGTACTGGAGTACCGATACTGGACAGGTGGGGTCTCACAAGGGCAGAGTAGAGGGGCAAAATCAGATGTAGCTAAGGACCCAATTGGCTTTCTGGGCTGCAAGTGCACATTGGCATCTCATGTTGAGTTTCTGGTCCACCAACACCCCCAAGTCCCTCTCCTCAGGGCTATCCACTATCTCTCAGGCTCTTCCCAACCTGTATTTGTGCATGGGATTGCATCAACCCAGGTGCAGAATCTTGCATTTAGTCTTGTTGAACTTCATGCAGTTTGCATGAGCCCACTTCTCAAGCCTCTCAGGGTCCCTCTGTGTAGGAGAACAGCAGAGGAGGAGGGCTGCGTGGGATAGAGGAATGTTGCAGATTCCCTGGAACTCACTGACGCTGAAGAAGAACAAAGAACTGTCAATAACCTAAAGAATTTGCCATCTGGACAATGTTACGTCCTGGTACCAGGTGCCTCTGGCGGGAATGGGTTTTATGTTAGTAGAAAGAGCACTTTGAGGTGTAAATTGTAGATCAATCAATAGATATCGGGATACCATATAAGTGTAGCGAACCTCACAATAAACGATTCTGACTGTGCACAGCAATTGGGGTCCATGCCGTCATGTCTTCTGTCACCTCTGGATGGCATCCCTTCCTTCCAGCTTGTTGCTTTCACCACACAGTTTCTATTCCACTGTCCATGTCACTGACAAAGATGTTAAACCGAACCATTCATCACACATCTCCGTGTGGACACTGAGCCATTGATCACAACTCTTTGGGTGCAGCCATCCAGACAGTTCCTTATCCAAGGAGTGGTCCATCCACTGAATCTGTATCATTCCACTTTAGAGATCAGAATGTCATGCAGGACAGCATCAAATGCTTTGCACAGGTCCAGGTAGATGACATCTGTTTCTCTGCCTTTGTCCTCCGAGGCTGCGACCCCATCATAAAAGGCCACCAAATTAGTCAGGCAGGACTTGCCCTTAGTGAAGCTGTGTTGGCTGTCACCCATCACCCCTTCGTTATCTGCATGCCTGAGCAGAGCCTTCAGGAGGATCTGCTACATGATCTTGCCAGGCACAGAGGTGAGACTTGCCTGTAGTTCCCTGGGTCTTCTTTTTTCCATTTTAAAAAATGGGGGTTATGTTTCCTCTTTTCTAGGCAGTGGGAACTTCACAAGGCTTCCATGACGTTTCAAATATGATGGGCAGTGGCTTTGCAACTTCATCCACCAGTTCTTTCAGGAACTGTGGGTGAATCCCATCAGGTCCCATGGACTTGTTCACCTTCAGGTTTTTTAGGTAGTCTCAGACCTGCTCTTCACCAACAGTGGGAGGATCTTCCTTATCCCAGTCTCTGCATTTGGCTTCTGTAACATGGAGGATGTGACCAGAGTCCTTGCTGGTGAAGACAAAGGTAAAGTAGTCACTGAGTATCTCAGCCTTCTCTACATCTTGGGTGAGACCAGCTCTCCTGTTTCCTTCTGGAGTGGGCCCACATTTTCCCTACTCTTCCTCTTATCACTGACGTGCTTATAGAAATTTTTACTTGCCAGATCCATTTTTCTCTGTGCTTCTGCTTTACTAACCTGATCTCTTGCTTCTCTGACTACTTTTCTGTACTTCTCCCAGGTTATCTGTCCTAGCTTCCATCCTCTGTAAACTTTATTTTTAACCCTAAGCATGTCCAGTATCAGAGGGGAGAAAGTTTTTTTTAAGAGCAGAGTACTCCTCTGTGCTTTAACAGGTAGGAGGAAATTATCATAGGCAACAGGGAAGGCAGGTGTGGATGTAAGGTTGTGGGAAGATAGCTTTAATGCACACTGTCTTTCTTTCAAAACTTGGGATTTGTTTTTAGCTGCACTGTATAACACACAGGAAGAATAAAGCCAGAACCAGAAGACAGGAGAGAGTCTGTCTTTTCTTAACCAAACTCCTGAGATTAATCACTGATAGCAAAGGCTGATTAAGTCACTGCCAATATGCACAGGTGTTTCCTTTTTGTTTGGGAAACCTTGAGTGAAACTTCCCTTGAGAGGGAAGAGACAGGAGGGGTGGGTTGAGGAATGTGGAAGAGTTTATGTGGAAGGAGTGCTGTAAGCAGAGAACATGGGTAAGTACATGGGTAGTACTGGCTGTTTAAGAGTCTTTTTTCCTTACTTGCTCTTATCTAGTACACAAGAATTTGCTGACTCTGGAAACTCTGAAGGGTGAAATCTTGCTCCTTTGTGAAGGACAGAAAAAGTTAGCTCTGGTTAGAAGGTGAAATTAATTTAGCTAAACCAGTTCAATTTAGTTCTGTTGAAAGAGTTCCATTAAATAATTAAATTCTTATCTTTAAGGTGTATTTGAGGCTTGTAAGTCCTATGTAAACAGTGAGAGACAAGGAAGAAGATAATTTTTTTTCTTTTTTTTTTTTTCGTGAAGAAATTTGTAGGCGCCTTTGAATTCATGCTGTAAATCTAACTGGATTTTCATCTCTGACTTGCATCCATGAAGAACCTTGGAGAAGCTGATAGTTTCTAGAAAACATTAAAATCCCTGTTACACTAAACCGATGAGGAAATTTCAAAGCCAAGAATCACACTGTTTTAGTTTTTATGAAAATTGAGAGTTAGATTCTTCTGGAGATGATCTGAAGTGATCTGAAGTTATGTGAGGGGGGGAAAAAAGAAATAGTCTCTCAAAATGCCTCACCTAACCATCTTTAAGGAAAATTGGCATGGTCTGGGCATCAGCCAAATAATTCCTAATCCATAGTCTTAAATTAAATTAAAAAAAAATCTTAGACTGAATTATGATTTTTTTTTTTTTCATGTTTTGTCTGGTTTTTTTCTTCTGTTTTGTTTTTTAAACCTCCCACCGAAATATATTTGCTGTGTTATGGCTACCAGGTCTTCCAGGGGATATTACAAAATTCCATCTGTCAGGTTAATTCCATATCAGTTTTTCACTAAAGGTGTCTAAAGAATGTAAATTTTTCAGTTGAGATTATCAGAGCCTGGATTCAGTAAACAGGCTCAAGATCTGTGTTTTAGCTGATTCTATTAGGAGTATTCCTGTTCTTCTTTCCACCTGTTTCCCTCCTCTTTTAATGCTAATAATTAGAAATGCAAAGAAGTGTTTGGTCTATATTTGGTGTACCTGAGCACTGCTGAAGTGGGTGTTATATTTGGTATATTGGATACTAATATATACTTCTAGAAAGACAGCCCAGGCATCATTTGCCATACATGGAAAAGTACATATTTGTCTGCATGGGAGTTGCTGACTGTGTTCTCAAATTTTAGGAAGGAGTCTAAAAGAATTTCTTGTGTATCTTTTCTCCAAATTTTTTTAGATGGAAACATGGAGCAAAGGACTTTTAGTTTTGTGATATACCAAACCACTCCCCTCCCCCTAAAACTTATGCAATGAAGTAAATGCATTCTTTTGACATCTGGAAAGAAAGAACTATGAGTTACAGGGATAAAATACTTAATTTCCATTTAATGTCTTTTCATATATGTGTTATTTTATTATTCTTTTTTAAAAAAGAAGAGGCTCTTTTTATGGAGCAAATCATGTAAACTTAATCATGCCTGGGCCAACTAGCTATATCTAACTATTGTAGTTAGTTGTGAATGCTCAGAAGCAGTGGCATGCAGACTTGTACTATGCATGAGAGAGAGTCCATGAGAGAGAACCAAAGTGACTGTCAGAGATACCTTTACAGAATATGTGCAAAAGAAGAACAAGCCTCAATGATTTTATAACAAAGGGAAAAAAAATGCATCTTTCCAAATAATACCACTGGGTAATTGCTTGTTCTGATGTCCTCTTATTCCTTCATCTTGTGATAGTCTGGAGAATGAATATGAATTTATCTTTTTTGCATTTTGCTCAGTTTGAGCCTAACATTTTTTTGTGTCTAGTGGAAATAGAAGATAAATAGCACGAAAATGGGATGCACCTGAATCTGAGTAAGCAATAAGTGGTTAGTTTTCTAAGTGGTTGGCTTTAATTTACTGCTCCTCCTAGTCTTTTTGAAACTTAAAACACACTCACCTGGTGTTGTAAGAAAAACCAAAGACAAAGGGACAAATTACCTAGAAGGCTTCTGAAAAACTGTGTAATCTAGGCTTGTCTGAAATTGAGATCCACACAGATTTCGTAATTGCAAAAGCATCATCTCTTCTTCATTTTTGTAAAATGTGTATCAGCCATGTGGATCTTTCATTATCAAGGATTCTATTTGGCCCGTCTGTTCATGAGCTAGATAAATACACAGCTTTTTCTGCACTGAAGAGATACAAGAAACCTATCCATGCCCTGACACTATACAAAAATGATGTATGCTTTTTCCACTGACAGCTAATACCAATAATAGCTGCTCTGTGTTAGGAGAGAGACTTGACACCTTGGGAAGGTGAAGGAAGCTGTTTGGAAGTCAAAAACTGAAAGTCCATCTTGTATATGAGGAGATTTTAAGGGTGCTTTTAAAAATGACTAAAAGCAGCACATGATTTTTAGGAAAGAAATGGAGGTATCTCAAGCAATGAGTAATAGGCAGAGATTTGAAAAAGAAAGCATGGCAAACATCAGTCTAGGAAAGCAAGAGAGCTCTGACAGGCAGGATGTTGGACTGACCGTTCTCAGAGGCCAAACTGAAGCAGAGACAGAGCATGGACTGAAGAGATGAATAATTACCAGTGAGAGTCAACATGATCTCTCTGGGCCTCTGAAGTAAAAACCTAACAGTGAGGAACACTGACGAGCTGCATCCCAGAGGCTGAGACAGTAAAAAACTGTAATGCCCAGTCCAAGGAAGGAAATGTGGCGATGTGAAGCCCATGATAATATCTGAAATACAAGTAAGATTAATTTTTAAAGCCACAGACACAACAAATGATGAAAATGCTAATCATCATGTTGGCTTCTGCAGTGAATATTTTGTATGTGAGGGGAAAAGTAATCATTTTCTGTGTCTTGAGACAGAGCTTCATGTTTTTAGATGGGGAATAAGCACAGCACTTCTGTGCCTGAGGAGTAGGTTATCTTCAAGAACTGAGGTGTTCTCTAGGAGTGTGACTGAAGACTTGGATTAATGGAGCCTCCTCAGAGAAAAATAACAATATAAATATTTTTATCTAAAGGATTATTTTTATTTTTTTGAGTAATGCAAATATAATTCCTGCACACTCACCACATATAAGGCTTCTGTCCATATAAATATATCAAAAGAAGACTTTACTATTTCCTCATTAATGTCCTGGGAAAAGTTGCTTTTAGCTTACTCCCCTCCTTCTGCACAAACAAGGCAAGTCCGTTTGACTAAAATAAAATATATATAACTAATACTACTCCTGATATATTAGCATGCACACTTCAGATTAAACCTGCATACATCTGGATTGGCATCTGAAGCAAAATGTTCTAAAAAAATTGAAAAGAAATAAAGTCAGTATTCAATGACTGACACATTCACTGTTATAAAAGGGTGGTAGGAATATGGAAAATTCTAATGTTTTTATTAATTTTTTTTCCAAAACTTTTCTAATCAGAATGTTAGCAGTTTTTTCAGCGTTGAGGCAAGTGTGATTTAATGACAATCATATTTGCTTATTACAAGTTTCAGACTGGCCTTACCTAACCAGCCTATGCTACTGGAGGTGGTGAAATGACTGGTAAATAAAGAAACCGGGCAATCCCCAAATTAAATGTTAAACAAATGCCCACAATAGTATTTTGAGCCTTGATATAAGTTGAAACTGTGTCAAAGAGTTTGAAAAATTCATCTGAAATTTGAAGAGGAAAAAACATTACAGAAAGTCAAGTTTTTGTGAGTTTTGAATGCATAGATGTCCCATTTAGATGCATTAACCAGGCAGCTATCAGTGCTGATTCTTCCATTGCCTGGGGGAACAGCAGTAGAACCTATCTGGCTGGCTTTAAATCAGTTCTCAAATCCTCAGAAGGTATATTTTCTTCATGTTAATTGCAATCTGCAATCAGAAACTTCATTTTATTCTGTAAAAAGAGACGCTTAATGGATTCAGAGGGGAAAAAAAAAAGGTGCCTTCCTTTTTGAGTGAGGAGGTTGGTATTATGCACCACTTTGCAGCAATGACATTTGCTCTAAAATGAGAAAGCAGTGGCTTCATACTGAACATCCTGTAACAGAGCTGCAGTAAAGCAGCTCGGGTATATCATACTCTATGTGTGCCATTTTCTGAAATCTCCCTGGAGAGATCTGGAGCTATTTTGTATATGGATTATAGGTATTACTATTTACATAGCATTGCACAGCATCTGGATATGGATGAAAGTATCTCTTGAAGAGCAGAACGTTTTGAAAAGCTAGATTCACAAAGAAAGTTATGTTCAATCTTACCTAAAATAGTTTTATATTCGTAACTCACAAGCTTCAGTTAAGTTTACAGACACTAGCAGTAAATTTGCCCAAACCTGGACTTATGAAAGCTTTAATATATAGTTCTGATTCAATTCAAACTGACTTTCAATTTTAAACATAGTAGAACTTGCTCACTTCAGCGATTTCGATATTTTTCAACAAACAATTGTACAAAGAAATGTAGCTGATGTATCTGGGAGTTGTTCAAGATCTGCAAGCTTTGGGACTCAAGCCTGCAGTGCTAAATATTTGGGTTAAATCCATCAAAATACTTAATCACATAGTTGCAGACACTGAATAATTTCAATTAATAGAGAGTAAGGGACCGCTCATATACTTTAGTTACTTATGCGGGGCATGAGCACATGGCACATACTAACCACAAATCACCAAGGAATTTCTGGAACATAGAAGAATAACTGAAACAAAGCATTATAATGAGTTGGGCTTTGTTTTCTCCAGTTCATTGATATGACCAAACTTTTATTGGATTTTCATGTAGATTGCTTCAGTCTGCATTTGCATTACAGATTTTTATTCTTATTGGTGTTAAATGGATATATAATACTCACATGGCTGTAACAATGAGTTTACAGGCTCACTTATTTTGTTTTATAATTTTATATTGTAATGGAATGAAAAGCAAATATTTTGCTCTAATGGTTATGCTAATTGACTTTTAATGTTGTTTTATTTTCTAGCTACTCGCCAGCAGTCTCCAAAGTTTAATAAAGCTCAAAGCATTTAATTTTATTGCCTAGGACTATTGATTATCTGTTTAACACTAAGAACAATGTGATCTGTTGTCTTTGCCTTGCTGATTGCCTGCATTATCTTGAAGAAATAAGAGATGTGCATGAGGAGAATCTCGTGCAATAAAAGAATATCACTTGTATGCATTACTCATGGCTATTGTACAAAACCCACAAGCCTTTAATCTCAGACTTCCAAAGGAAAGAAATTTTATTGTTTCACAACTGAACTCAATATTCCCTCAGGCGTTACACCACCATTTGTATTTCTCTTTCTTGATTTTTTTATTGCCAACATAAGCTTATTTAAAGGAATGAAAAGCACGCTGTCTACTTTGAGACAAATATTAAAATAATACTTCAAAAACCCTACTAGATTTATTATAGAGGGTTTATTTCAGTCTTAGAAGTTAAATTATTACAGAAAACCGTGTCAGTTTCAACAACATCACAAAAGAAACAAAATGAACAATATAAGGCTACATCTATCCCACCATTCTGAAACATTTTTCACTAATGTGGCTATGAAAACTTTTAGTGGCAAAAATTTAGAGAGAAATAAGATATTCACAAAAAATGGTGGGTGCCTTTTTTTAGAAATAGTTTATCAAAGCAAAACCATATTTTACAGCAGTTTTTCAGAGTACAGTGTTTCACTTCCAATTATCAAAACTTTTTTTGAGTGGTAGTATATTTTCAATATCTGCTAACCACATGGTCAGAAATAGCTAGTAACTTCTGTCAAATGTATGGAGCTCCTGCCTTACTGGGCAATCAATTCTTTTGAAAGCTGCCATAGTATTCACTGTGCTGTATCAGTTTCTCTTTGCAAAGTAGAAAGAATTCCACATACTCTGGCAGCAGCTACTTTACTATTAATGAGCTCATCCAAACTATCGTTTTAGTGAATCAATAAGTGTAATCTTGTGTCTGATGGGCTGAAATAAATCATAAATCTTTTATGCTAAATTTATTTTTAAGTGTATCACGTCCTGTGTGTCCAAAGTTTTGGAGAAGTGTGTAAGACACTTAACCAGGACTCTTCATTTTTCTACCTATCTGTAACTTCAGAGCTTGCACGAGGAATATCCGTTGCATTCATTGAAGAGAGGAAAATGAATGTGATAACAAATTGTCTAGGAATATTACTTCTGCGGAAGTAAACAGAGGTAGATGTATACAGAATGTGTTGGTTGTTATGAGGTTCTCTATCTTTCTAAGAAAATCTCGTGTTCTGTTTCCATATATCCTGGTATATCAATGTTTGCTTGTAACATGCTTCATTAATATGTGCTGTTTGCCCTAATGATGGATGAAGAGTGACTATTTTAGGAATTGTACAATTTCTATGGTTAAGAAATAGGAAATGCTATCAATTCCATTATAAAGATCCCCTCCTCCCTCGCTGCCCTCTCACTCCCCAGTCAAATTTTACCTTTAAAATAATCAGAATAATAAAACTGAGCATAGAATCATAGATTGGTTTAGATCGAAGGGAGTTTTAAAGGTCATCTACTCCAACCCCCTTGCAGTGAGCAAGGACATCTTCAAACAGATCGGGTTGCTCAGAGCCCCATACAGCCTCACCTTGAATGTGGTTGGGGATGGGGCATCCACCACCTCTGGGCATGTGTTTCAAACATAACATATAATTATGAAAGTAATAATGTGATCAGGACTTTGGCCGCTGTTATCGTGGCTATGATTTTTTCATATATAGAAAATCCAACCAACCAGAAAACCCCCAAACAACACGATCAAAGACAAGCCTTAGCAGAGATCACAGTAGATTGTAGGTCCAAAATGAGCTGTGTGCTTTCATTTTGTGATAACTCTCTGAATAATACTTGTGAACGCTTTTAGCTTTTAAACAACATAGATTCAAAATAGAGTTTTGAGACCCTCCTTGTTGGTAATTTGGCACAGGTTTTGTCTCATGTTTGTCAAGAAATTACAAAAAGACATAAAACTGCCTTTTCTAGTGTTTAAATTCAGAAGGATTGGACTAAGCTTCTTGGTAAAGCTTACTTTTTGGCTTTACTTCTCTAGATCTGTCTAGTGTTTGCTTTTAAAACTTCGAGTGTTAGTCATACAACTTCCTTGGTCTGGATCACCAGTGTCACTGCCAGCACGGGGAACTCTGAGAAACAAGCTATACAATAAAGAAATGAAAAGTCATGGATTTATACTTGAATAAGGTGCAAACATGATATAAAATAACTCAACTAAGCACAATTCCTTGGTATAGATTTCTCTGGGGCAGACAAATTAGCCCCAGAGAACAGAGCTTCTGGCCAGTGTGGCTCCAAGGCATCAGGTGCTCTCTGGTGGACACCCTGTGCCCCTCTATCCTGGGTAACACTTGAATCACATTACCTCCATAAACTCCCTATAGAAATTATTCTTACCAAATGTTTTGTGAGCCAAGGGGGTTGAATGTATATGCCATATTAGGCAAATATTATAAAAGTACAGTATGACATTAGAACATTTGATTTTTATAAAGAGCCTTTGCATATATGCAAATATTTACGTTGTTGTTTAGCCTCCTCTACTTTAAAACAAAATTTAAATCTAAAAGTGATCAATAAATCACTACCCTATTTATAGTTTAGGAGTTTACAACAAGCTTTCTTTTTTAAAGATGTATTTAAATGTGGGCAATGGGTAATTTAGTGATTTTTCAGGAGAAAAATATTTTAGCAACTCTTCTAAATTTTTATTTCGTGTAAGTCTGGAACTATTTAAATTGAGAATCTGTTGGTAACGTCAGTTCTTGTCAACTAGACTTCTGTCTGCAAGTTTGTGAAGTCTGATGTTCTTGGTGAAACATGTTTATAGTTTTTCACAAAATGTTGTTTCCAAGAAAGATTAAAACGTGGGTTTAGTAGATGCCAAAATGTACCTAAGCATTTGGCTTCCTTCTCTGGAAAACAAGCAAATCGGTAAGGTACTGATGGTAATTATTAATTTGCATTCTTTTTGTTGTTCTATGGTAAGACTTTTAAATACATATATGTTGTAAATACAGAAGAAGTTGCAGTTTTCAGTCAGATACAATACCTTTTCCCAACAAAAATAATTTATAAACACTAGTAAAAATAGTATGCTGATATAAAATATATGTAACATGAAAAAATTGATATTTTTGTTGTATACAAATATTTATTATTATTTCCTCCCTTGTACCTAGAATATCATCATATCATTACATATTTTTACATTCATTTTACATTTTATTGTTTTATTAATACCAATTTATGATAAGCACACACAGAAAAAGGATAATCCATTCTCTGGATTTTTTTGCATTTATTAAGGCAACATAGAAATATGAAAGGATTTGGGAAAGAAAGAGGAAAGAAGATTTCAGTGTAAAAGGCTGCTTTTGAATGTAGGACTTTTGAATCTTAATGGAGTATTTAATGAACCACCTAATGTATCTGTGTATTTTCTGTGTCAGCTGCAGTAATGACAAGATTTTCTAACTAACATGTATAAATTATTTTGATGTATCCCATAAGATTGAAACAGAACAAGAAATGACACTGTGTAACAAAACTGTCTGTAAAACACCTGCAAAACCAGAGATTTGATCTAAAAGATTTGTACTTTTTACCTGTGAGATTAGGGTAAGGTTAATTATTTCTTGGTGGCTTTGCTTCCCTATTTGTAAAACAGAGAAAATCACACTTTTAAGAAACCATTCTGCCTGCCTGTTGCATTAGCTTAATAGTTGATGTGAATCTGCATTATTCCTGCAATCCATCCATCCACCCACCCCTGTTGTAATTATTTTCTCTCATATGTGTGACACTGTAAAGTCTTTGAGAGGAAGATTCAACACAAACATAGAGCAGAACTGACACGCATCAGCTTTATGGTAGAAGTATTCCACAGCACCCACCCCCACAAGGGAAGTTGTCTTTTTCAACCAGACTCTGCAAAGAGGTGAAGATGAAAGTAGGAGGAAGAGAGGAGAGAGGCCACTATTTCTTTTCTGTGCTGTGCAAGGTGCTAGAGAAATGTATGGCCGTGATATGACAAGGCCATGGGTTAGGTGTAAAACCGCATGGTGGCTGACAAGGCAAACGAGGCCTCTGTGCTCAGCACTGGTGAGGCCACACCTCAAAAATTGTGTGCACTTCTGAGCCCATCACTAAAAGATGGACAACAAGGAACACGTCCAGAGGAGAGCTTTCAAGCTAATGAGGGAACAAGTCCTGTGAGGACTGGCTGAAGGAACTGGGCATGTTTAGTTTGGAGAAAACCTGAGGAGAGACCGTGTTGGCCTCTACAACTACATGACAGGAGGTTGTAGGAAGGTGGCACTTCAGGGCATCCTTTAGTGGCTGAGATTCTAGGGGTGCATACATGGTTGGACATGGTCCTTTCAGAGGTCCTTTCCAACCTTGAATATTCTGTGAGTCTGTGTATTGAAGAAGCTTCCATCTCCTTGTTTGGGAATCATCAGGGTTTTGGAACATTTCCAGTTATTAACAATTTTCATCATAGGTCTCACAAAACTTGTAAAAAGGACATAATTTTCTTCCACTGGGAAACTGAATTGAAGGGTGGTTAAGTGATTTTTCTGAGTTCACTGAAGGTAAAACCAGTGTTAAAGCTTGCATTTATTAAACCCTGACCTCTGTTCAATACCTCACAGTACTGTTAGAAATATGATAAAATTCTGGGTCCCATTTGAATGTTAATTCAAACATTTCTATGAACTCCCTCTTTTAAAGGTGCACTTGGGAAAAGACATTAGTAAAGATCACATAGTATTCTCTAACATACGTGTCCTACAAGTATTTAATCCTTTTTTCTTATAATAGCTTTACTATCAGTCAAAACAGGGAATGATTAACACATCATTCTTTATCAATCTGTTTGCATCATCTCTTTTTTTTTTTTTTTTTTTTTTGAAGTTTAATTTTGTAGTGGTTTTAAATCTTAAATCATATCTTAAGTTGGTTAGCATCAAACCTTCAATCTTGACTTGCTCTGTTGGAGTTGATTCACAGTTTAAATTCAGGGCTTATTTTCTTCTTCTTGCTCTCCGCTATGCAGACTTTCACTCTCTTTGTGTGGTTCTTAGATCTGAAAGAACAAATGTGATTGCTTTGCAGATTAAAACTGAAAATCAGTTATCTTGTGAAATAAACAGACAACCAAGCTTGACATTTTTATTCTTGGAAGGATGACATTTAAATTGATATTGATCAGAGAAGAAGTTCAGTGTGAGCAAAAGGATGAGGATAAACTCAAACTTATTTGCTGAGGCTTTGCAAACAATTTAGATATATAACAGACTCTTAACAGAAAAATCTATGTCTGCTGAAAGTCATCAGGTTTTGTTAACTCTGTAATGCTTTCAACTGCTTAAATGCCTGATAGTAAAGAATAACTTTGATTCTTAATTGAAAGTTAAAAACATAGAAGAGAGAACTAAGGCCCTGAAGTTAAAATTTGTAATATTTATTTCTGAAAGTAAGGTATAAAGTTGGGTGGGGACTTTTTGGTGGTCATTTTGTGATAGTTTTCTGGGGTTTGAGTTTGATTTTTTGTTTTGTTTTGGGTTTGTTTTTTTTTTGTTTGTTTGTTTTTTGTTTTGTTTTGTTTTATGTGTGGGGTTTTTTTTCCTTTGGTTGGTTTTTTGTTATTTTTTCTTTTGGGCTTTGTTTTGTTGTGTAAGGGTTTTTTTGGTGGTTTGGTTGTGTTTGTTTGTTTTTCTTTGAGAAGGATAAAAGCTGCAGAAGTGTGATTTGTATGATCTTCATGGAAGGTGAATGTTCCTCCATATTCTGTGGCATGGTCAGGTTTATTTCTGTTCTGGAGCCCTGAAGACTCTTGCCCTGCTGGACAGCAGGTTATCAGAATGCTCTGAAACAACAGCTAGCACCTTTGGAAGGTGTTAATGTCCTTTGCTGCTGAGCCATGACATGTTGGTGACACTTTCAGATGTTTAAAGAGTAGTTCTTAAAATATTTTTATCCCGGAGGCTTATTCTGATGTTGACCTTGCTGCATGTAAAATACCAAGGCTAACAAACAAAGAGAAAATCCCTCTCTTTTAAAAGCAATCTAAAGTATCTGATATTTGCTTAGATTTGCTTTTTGATTAAAAGAAACCCATGCTCTTTTTTTTTTTTTTTTTTTTTTATGTCTAGACTGTTTTCCTCATGGTATCTACAGATTTCTCTACCAGTTTTAATAAATGTGTTTTATTTACATGGGATGTGAATGCCTATCAGTAATTTCAAAACATCAATTTTATTGTTTTATTTCTATCACGTAAAAAAAATCAATCTTAAAATTCCGTTGTTATGGTTCATAGAATTGTTTCATTTGGAAGGAACCTGAAAGATCATCTGGTTCCTAATCTTCTGCACGGGCAGGGACACTTCCCACTAGACAAGGTTGTTAAGAATATATTTGTGTGATAAGCTGTCTTTCTGAAGTACTTGCAGAAAAACATGAAGAAGCTGCAAGAAGTCACCTTTTAGTTTTAAAGAAGGTAGGGATTTCAGTGTATTAATCTTAATTTTTAAAAACGCCCTCTCTTTTTAAACTTTTTAATCTTTTAATTGTTCTCAAGGTGGATCATCTTACTGTTCATTTTTTCATTCCACTTCTACTTTACCTTTTCCATTGTGCTAATAATATAGCATGCATATGTGTTATGGCTCCCTTGTTCCTTCCTCTGAAGCATGTGCAGTACATTAGTGCTAAGGTCAGAATGTTCGAGTTGGTGAATTTGTGCTCTGGTGAAATTGTAGGCAGAGAACTAATGATCATCAGTGACTCTATCTGAAACAAATAAAACTCAACTCTTTTCAACACTGGTCTATTAGCATCTTAAGATACACCTTAATATCAAGGGAAGAGCACTCAAGGTGCAAGATACAGTGTGGTCTTTGCTTGAGGCTGAATATTTTGGCTGTAAAACTTATAATTTTCCTGAAGCTGGGAAGAAATAACAGTGAAAGTAAAAAAACGTTATGCTAAATTTAGTGTTAAATTGTGAGGTTTTTGGTGCTTATGTCAGTTCTTTAATAGTGCCCATGGTCTGTAGTCCAGAAGGATCTCGACTGAGTCTGCTTTATATATAATTAAAGCATAGGGATATGTCAGTGTGGTTTGAAGAAAGATTTTGCTCTTATCCCTCCTTTTAAATGCTTCTGTTTCCTTGCATACAGATAGCTACCCAAAAAGCCTGAAATATTTTATAATCCAATTTGATGGACAGCAGCAAAGTTACAAATTCAAACCAAAGTGACCTTATTTTAATGGAGCTCTCCCCAAGGTGGACAGTGAAGTCTGAGCTGTTATTCATCAGGGAGTATGAAGTATACTATTGTGAAGATCCACTGATACAAATGAATAGCTATTAGAATTTTACAGCTTTCTCATTTCTTTAATATCTTAAGTAGGATGAGGCAATTGTCTGACTAATGAGAGTTTAATGGGGTTGAGTGAGGGGAGTATAAGTGTCTTTATTTAGCCTAAATCTGTCCTGCTTAGAAATTAACGGTCCTGAGAATTTTTCTTTTAATACTACAGAACTGGCACTGACAATATTACAAATATATTTAATGGTTTGGAAAGGGCAATGACAGCAACAGAGAGTAATTTCAGGAAATGTGAGCTTTTTTGGTGTTTTGAGCGGACCTGTATATTTTCAGGGAGCAACTAAAATTTTCTTTTATCAAAACCCAGGACTTTCTTCTCTGGGAGCCAAATTTCATAAAAAATCATCAGATGTTAGAGTACACAGCTTTCATTTTAATTTCCTACCAGAGATATGCAACTTAAAGTAGGAACATGGTGAAATAATTCTTTGTTTCATGAGCTTTTTTGTGTTTCTTTGTGTTGTTGTCTGATTTTATCTTTTAATCCACTTATATTTCTTCTATTTTTTTTTCTTCTGCTCTGATTGTAAGATCAAATATATTTCCTATATTTTCTCAGCCCTTTCAATCTTCTTCTTTCTAGTCTGCTAGCAGTCTAGCATAGTGACTATGACTTTCAGTTTAAACTTAATTTTGTTCCTATTTTGTTCCAAAATTGTTTGTGCAGATGTCTCTTTTACTGCTGTGTGTTTTGAAGTTTAACATTATCTGGTTAATTAGGTCTTTGGTACTTTGGTACAGCTGCAGTACTACTGTATCTGTTATTGTCTACAGTATGTTGGGTGAAAGTAGCATCTTAGACCTGCCAGTAAGAAGAATCTGGAAGAAAAACCTGCAGCTCTCAGGGATGCGTGTTCTTATCTGAAAGAGAAACAGCAGCCTTTAAAACTAAATACCAGTTGAAAACAATTATTCTAACTTAATTAACTGTGTTACTTAGACCATAGGATAATAGATAATTGGCATTATCTATTCTGGGTTTGTATGGAGTTGTTAACCATGTCTTCACCTTTTTTTCCTGACTTATAAGAAATGGAGAGAGTGGATTTATCATCTGCGGGATGCTCTTGCTTAAGAGAAGGAAATTTCCATGTTCCATAAAAGCAGTGCCTCTACTGTGAGTACATAATTGTGAGTATCCTCTAGTGTTATGAATTTCAGTTTCCAGCTCGTATGGGAATTACTTCATCCTTAACAGGATCTTTAGGAGTCTCCCTGGGAGGGAAGGAGATGCAGGTCAGAGCTGACACTTGTGATAAATTCCCTTCCCAGGTTGTCTGTGCTCTTTGTCAACTGACTCTGCAAGGTCAATGTGAAGCTGTTTCACCCAAGCAATTTAGTGAGCACTATTTAGTGGTTTGGATGACATACCTGGCATTTTGGTAAGGGTGTGGATTGGATACAAGGCATTTGCTCTGCTGTGGGAGGCATCTTCTGGAGTTGTCCAGAGTTGTGCTATTTCCCTGGACTGGTGACATTTGATGCATACTATCTATTGAGGAGTGTCATGATAAACAGGCTCTTTGAAAAGTAGGACCTACTGGAAAATACCTTTTAAGATTGAAATTTTTTCTGCCATGGCTAGTAGCTTTTCAAGGGTTTTATTTTTGCCAAAAAAAAAAATGTCCACAGAAGGTATTTTCTCAGAATGCTGCACTTCTCAGGTAACAATTCTCTTTAGGTAACTGAGTGCAGTTCTTCTCAGAAACTATGGTAGCATTTAAAGGGATGTCTCCTTATATGTATTGTGTACAGAAAAATGATTTTATAAAAATGAATTAGCACAACTACTATTATTAATTTTATAATTATAATATCAATAAGTAATAATTCTTAGTTCATAAGAATGAACTATTGAACTATATTTTGCCTGGTTGGAAATATTACTGAAATATTTTTGGAAGTAGAAATTACTCCAGACAAACTCTTGACTATTTTGCACTACAGCTTATTGTTTCAAGAGGACAAAAGGGACTTAAAGGAGGCTTGGGGCTTCTTAGCCTAAAATTATTTTTTTTCTCCTTAGAATGACAGTTTGAGCATAGACCATTACTACCACAGGAGGAAAAGGGAGATATTACGCTTTTAAAGGTTTTTCCGATGGATAATCTCAGAGCTGCTTGTCAGCCTCATTGATGTAATCCTTCCGTTCCAGGTTTACTATCTCTTTTGTGTGCTGTTTTAATTACTATTTGATGCTTGTGGACAACATGGATTTCCTCTCTGAAAGATAACAAACTTTTCCTCTTCTACAGCACTTTCTGCTCTGTAGTCAGAAAACAGCTTTCTTTTAGATGGTCCGACCAATACACACAGTTAAGCTTGTTTGCAAGTTGTATGCAGCTTTCAAATTTCATCTGTTTCAAATCCAAAGAGCTTGTATACCTAAAAGTCTGTTTTCTTTTCTTGCTAAAGGATGTCACCTTTTTCCATAAGTCTTGTCTTAGCTTGGGTGGGGATCTGTTTTTAAGGTGGATCATTATACTAAATAAGGTATCAAAGTATGATTGAAATAGATTCCAGGTGTGGCCTGGCCATCATCAATCTGATATACTTTTGGACACACCTTTAGGCCCATCCCACTCAAAATAAGATAGCAAAAATTTAGTACAATTAAGATAGCTTTGTCTTTAAAACAGTGATTTTTGGAAGCCATTTTATTAACAAGTTATAGAATATGAAATTTTCTTAATGAACTTGCAAGTCTGCATAGTCAACTACAATTTTAACATCAACATATAATAACTTAGATGAAGACAGTGAAACCCAAAATGCCTATCCACATTTAGGAAATCCAATTTTCTAAACAACCCCAAGGAAGGACAAAGTTGCCTGAAATTGCAGAGACAAAATTTGGGGCTTAATTCTCATAATGTGATTTTCAGAATTCAACCGATGCTTTATTTGCCTTCGACCTTCCCTTCCTGTTCAAAGCAGGACAACTTGCAAAAGAACCTTCTCAGGCAACAGTTTAGCCAACTCTTCTCGAAGATTAAGTTCAAAACTATAAGACTTGTTCCTTTTTCCTTTAAATGATGGATTAAGAGATAGAAAGTATTTTAAAAAATAATTTGGATTTATATTGTTTATAACTTTGCCTCTATTTACCTGTTTTTAATGAATTTTAGTTTATGTAGTGTATCTCTGGGATATGTGACTGGTCTGGCCCCCGCTCTTGTTAATGACATTGCTATAGTCTTCCAAACCATTTTTTTCTTTTATTTTTTGGCATTCAGTTCATAGCTCTATTGTCTGTAAAACTTTTTGACAGCCAACTCTCAGTATTTTCCAGGCTGGCTATCTTTAATTTCAGGAAAGAAACACTGATAGAGATGTTTTTTGCTTGTTGATGATTTTATTTAAAAGGATGACTGCTAGACAGTGACTCATACATGTCTTTGGGAAGCAGTCTATACATCACGTTAGCTGACAGAAGTTGCTACTTCATCAAGAGCAGAATGAAACCTAATGCTGCAAAACACTGTTCATAGATTATTTTTTTTCTTTTACTCAAATGAGCAGTAGTCTTAATTGTATGTGATAATTCACATACAGTTGTACTATGATTAATAAAATGTCATCTTGCTTCAGGCACATTTGTTTCATGTTAGACTCTTAATGTGGTTGATGTAAACTGGTTTTGATTTAATGGATCTAATTTATATTGGTTAAGGATATGGTCAATTATATTCTGTTTATGTCACCTTGTAAGAAGAAAATAACAAGGACTGAATTCATAACCTCATGTCTCATTAAGTACATCATCAAACATTAAAAAAGTTCATTAGGTAATAATTCTGTACAAGTAAGCTTGGCTGTGGTTGAAGGTACGGATAGAATACATGCATAATTGACAAGAATGAAACACAAATTACAGAAAGGGTAGCCAGCATAACCTCAAGAATGTGTTCTAATTCCTTCAGACTCACCACTGGGAGTTCAGGGGGGAATGTCTTTTTATCTGGGACATAAATACAGCTTGAGGAAATTAAGAGTATACTAAGATAACTAAGTCAGCAAGGAAGTCCTCATATTGACAGATGGACCCAATAACCACATGTCTAAACTTCTTATGAAAGTTTGCTGATGAGGATCCTCTTGTCACTCTCAGTATTTCCATATTGATAGATTTCATTAGCTGATAAAAGGAGCTTTTCAACTAGAATGTGCCTTTTTTAACCACTGATGATGAGAAAGTAGTATCTTATGGAAGAGGCATCAACATTTATTTGTGATCATTTTAGATGTCTGAGATACTAAATTTAAAAGCTTTTGTGAATAAGACTAGGATTCGTTAAGGGCTTAAAATCAAGCATGTTATCTGACTTTGCTGTATCGTTGTCTAGAATTAATTTATGCCTAGTATTCCCCCTTGTAGGTATAGGTTATAATTTTTTTCCCATTATATAATTTCCCAACATCACATTCTGTTTAATGTACAATGCTATTTCTTCAGTACACTGTTCACAGTGCTGCCATAGATGTAGCTTTATCTAGGTTGACACATCTCCTCTAAATCAGTCTGTGTTATTCTAAACTTTGCCTTTTGTCTGCTTGATTTTATATACAAGGAACAACATAGTACACAGTTATATCCATTCTCCAAGTAGTTTAAAAGTGTGAGATTTAGCCTAATACAGTGGCTAAGGTTTTGAGGACCATTTTTCTTATGGTACAGATGTGCTTATATTCTGTATTTTTCACAAAGTATCTGTGTGCTAATTATGAAGGTAATTTACATTTCAAATCTTCTAAAAGATTAAAGTGGTTAATCTTTTTATCTGAATAGATACAGGGATACATACTGCCCAAGGCAGTGTCCTCCTAAGGTGAAGTCCAAATCCTCTCTACATGCTAACACTCTGGTCTAAATAACAGACATCTATTTTCCTTCCAGGTCCTGTTTTGCTCAACAGCATATCTCTTTTCTTGTCTTTTTCTTCAGATTTCTTTTATTAAATTAAATGAATATGTTTGACACTACAGAAAAAAATATCTAATAATATCTGGCTGTAGTGATCAAAATAATGAGCAAATGTTATTTTTAATATGGTTAACTTGGGCTCTGAATTTCTAATCAAAATAAGTAGAGAATTAAACAATGATTGGATTTGGGGGAAAGCATTGTACCAGCTAAATTTTAAACTGGCTTTTAATTACAGCTTTCTGGTAGCAGTTCCTAAAAGTCTGTTTGATGTTTTTCAGGCATGTTGAGATTTTCTAAATAACACAAAATGCCATTTCATCTCTGCAGTGAACTTTTCAATATTGCTTCTTAAATAAACTGTGTGTCCTTGACTTAAGCCATTTTGTACTTTTTGAGCCATGATCACTGTTGGATTAGGGATAACAGAAGCCACGAATTTTTAGATAAAAATTATAACCTACTGTCCTGAACATAAAATTGCAGTTCATAAAATCCTGAGTTCCTATTTGTCCTTGTTTCTGACATTTTTCCTGTAGCCTTGCTTAAAATTAGAGGAACATTCCTCTACTTGTGTATCTTGAAACTTTTTTTGTAGGACTGTGGGTTTATATGTATTTTCATTTAACTAGGTGCACTGGATTAACTAACAATTCCCCCTATATGTTTAAGTGGATTGCTGGTTAGAAGGTCCTGTAGCTTAACAACAAGGGAAGCTGTTGAAGGACACAGGCTGTGTGACAGAACATCCTATGGAAGCTGTATGCAGGGCTTTTTTTGGTTTGGTGTTTTCTTTGGTTTTTTTAAGCAGTGACTGAAAAATTGCAAAGCTGGAATTCAGGGCCATTCCCAATTACAGACAGGAAAACTCAGGCATAAGGAAGCCCAGTGACTGGTCCACTGCCACCAGCTGTGTTGATTCCTGCTTTAACTGCACTGACAGAGGTGCCGTACTTGAGAACCAGGGGAGGTTTCTGCTTGGCCAGAATGCTGCTTATCTGAATATAAGGTCTGCAGCTTGAATGAAGGTTGACTCCTTTTTTCTTTCAGTCATGCAAACTCTTAATTATCTGATCCGGGTTGGTGTCTTGCTGATGTAAAGGAACAAAAATACGAAACTTTAGACACTCATCATCCTTCTTGAGAAAGGAACTAGATAGGGTAAAAGGAAGAATGTTTGCAGAGAGCTGGAGGATGCCAGCTTCGCAGACCAGGGACAGTGTGTGATTGGGATGGATATAGGAAAAAGGCACTTAAAAGGTTAACAAGGTTTTTGCTACAGCACAGCAGCAGGATAGGATAAAAGGAGGTGGGAATGCATAAGTTCATCTGGATTCAAATCTCCCAAAATATTAACTATGACCTGTTAATGTAGCTGTTAATTTTATTAATAAACCCATGTTGAGTACTGGTAAGCAGCAGGACCCTAAAAATTTAAGAAGAAAAATCGACAGAATTTAAAAGGGAGCAATATCCCTTTAAATTAAAGGGAAGGGATTTTGTGTCATATCTGTCACCAGTGAGTGAGACACATTATTGCACTCCCACTTGCAAGGCCCAGTGGATATAAACGATAAGCAGGAAGCAGCTAAAGCCTGTGGGGGAAAAATGGCCAATGTCACCTTTTGAGCCACAAATGCTGCAGCAACCAGATTTTTATGTTGCTTCCCAGCTCACCACGATGACTTACAGTTCACATTTGCAGCACTACACTGCTGAGAACTAAAGGCTTACTCAGCAGAAGTAAGGTAAGGTAAGGTGAAAACACGGTGCTTGTTCATGTGGGGTCAGCATGAGCTGAAAAAGCTTCATACTGTACCATCATCAATATTGCCAGATAGGGAATGCAACTGAATGATAACAGGGCTGGCTATGACCTTGGTGTAAGTGACAAACACCTTACATTATAGCAGTTCACAAGTGGCAATAAGTAATAGGGCTCAGAGAAGTGGCCATCAAATATAAGTAATTAACTGAAGGAATGCAGGGAGAAGACATAAGCCTGGGAAATGGTCCAAGAAAGAATTTAAAAAAAAAAAAAAAAAAAAAAAAAAAAGTCAAACTGTAGGAAAAAGACATTTTTGTTTTAGGATGGGTGACTTATGAAGGTTGCTGATAGCATCCTGGACTGGCTGGGAAGTGGAGATAAGTTGGATGAATGCTTTATAAAAAAATAAATATCTTGCATGGCTTAAATAATATCACATTAGCAGAATTGTATTTTCTTTCCAGTTCACAAGTGAAGCATATTACAAACTAATGCATATATCAAGGAGGGGGTGACAAGGGAAGGGCACATCTGGGACTAATGCTTAAAATATAAACATATCCAGGGCCAAAAGCTTGGACTTACAGTAAAAAAATATAACCTTAGCTTCAATTTTTAATAGTTTTTTTTTCTTATACTCATCACTATGGAGGGGAGGAGGCTTGAAAACACTTCCAGCATGTAATTGAAGTAGTGATGTCTTCTTGAGTCAGCAGGTAGAGGTATGGAAGAGATAAAATTAAAGAAAGACTATTCTGGTGCAGAGGTGTGTCAGAAATACAGGTCATGAAGACAGCATTAGTCCTGAAGAGACATTGCTGGCAATGGAGTGTGTCTTGTGGACACCCTTATTAAAAGCATAAATTCAGAAGAAAACTGCTTCTGCTGTCTTTGTCTCTGTTACTTTCAAAAGCTTTGAAATACGTGCTGTAATGGGAGCTCAACCTCCAAACTGCTTTAGTTTCTCACTGCAAGAAGAGCATGCTACCTTGCAAATATCAAAAGCCTTTTACATTTTTTCCCAGTAGATCCAACTTTATTATATCTTCATCATATTCTTCTCCTCTTTTGAAATCTGAGTGTTACAAGCTGAACAAAAAACTTTTGCAGTTTCTTGCAATATGGAGAGCCTCAGACTCTACAGCTTTTAAGCCCAAGACTTTATACCTTCATTTATACCTTCATTCATTCATCAAAAAGCTTATGTTGAAATATGCAACTTTTTTTTTTTTTTTTTTTTTTTTTTTTTTTTTTTTTTTTGCATATTGGTGTTTTGCAGGGATGACTGCAAAATAGAACATGTTACTTCAGCCCTTTGGGTAATGGGGGACTGGGGCAAATGATCAGAAATTTGTAAGTGGTTTATTCATTTGCAATTCCTCCTTTTTTTGTTTTCCTTTCTTTGGTTGAGGAATCTAATTTTTATAGGGGGCAGAAAACACTTCTGCCCACAGAAGAAAAGTTCATTGAACTCTTATTCTGCTCTTCTGGGAATCCTGAACTAGACAAGGAAGCCAGCAATATGCCCCTTCTTTTTTTTATGCTTTCCTCTTTCAATTCTGTAAGCAGGGACAGCCTTGAGCAGGTGCTATGGAAAAGAAACAACACTTGCTTAACATTGTCCCATGGTTCATATCAAAAGTGCTTCTGAAACTACATGACAAGCAGGGAGATTTGAAGGGAAGACAGAAATAGAACTTCTTTAAAGGCTATGCTTGGAGAGAGGTGACACATTATCAGTTTGATGATCACACAAAAACTGTTTTCCTTAACTTCAGCTGTGGAATTATTTTCTATACCAGAACATCAGATTTTCTTTTAATCTGCATATGTAGGTTTGCATGTATTCAGTGTTTGCAAACTGGCCAGAATTTTGAAAATGCTCAGCATTCAATGTGTTAAATCTGTTTACAGGTAGCTGCTTTTCCAGAAGCCAACACAGAACTTGATCCTTCTTGAAGTCAAACCCACATGCTTTCAAAAATTAAAACCAATTTTAGCTTATATGCACTAGTAGAACGATCCATTGAAATCCTATAAAAAAGCAGAGCTTGGTGGTCTTCAGCCTCATGATTTACAGTGTTTCTTAAAGAAAGTAGGGAGCAATAAGAGGGATGTTGGTGGAAATCTTAGGTCAACATGGGAAAGTGTTTGAGTCCTTTGTTGTTTAAGCCTACAATATTTGAGAAGTGGAAATATCAATTTTAGAAATGAATATGCATTGCTGAATAGCTTTGAATACTGACTGTTTGAACATGCTTCATCAGCTAGTCAGACACTTTTTAATGGTATCTGAATCCTGCAGTAAAGGACAAATATTGAAAATCACTGAAGGATTTAAATAACACACTTCCAATAAACTCCAGAAAATGGGGTGTTTATAGGTATTTCTATGCTTTTGAAAAATCTATTGCTGGATATCACTGTTTAGAGATGCATAAAACTGCTAAAGAAATAAATTATATACTATATACTACATGCAGTTTTAAGGTCAAGTCCATAACATTTCTGGGGTGTTACTACTCACGGTATTATAAATAATCAAAATAAATATAGTATATTTTTTTGTTTTTATAGAGTATTCTTAACCCATTCCAACCTTTCATTCGCATGTTTTTCTAAGAATGTACTATACTTGAAAATGTTAACTAATTTTTCTTCTTGCACACAATCATAGCTGGAAGGCACATTAAAAACAATATAGTTGTTCTTGTTTGTATCATAAACAGAATAATTTTTCTTTGCTTAGGTTTTGTAATTGGCTCGTCATGTTGAATGTTATTCTGGTAAAATACTATAGGAATCTTTGAAAACTTCATGGAAACCCTCTAAGTGAGAGCTGATAAATTTGCTACAAGCACACACTTTTTACTGTCTGGCTGCAATTTCCTAAATACATCTCAATTTCGTCATTTTATCAGTCTCCCTAATATGTAAGTTTCATTAAAACAGATATTTTTGTGGATGTGTACATATGGTTCTTCCAAAGATAGGCACCTTTTTAGAAGGGAGAAGAATCTATTTTGCTATGAAGCCACCCAGAACAGTTGTTAGAACATATTTCCATCTGCAGCTGACAGCCAGCTGGCAATGTCTCTTTGCTGGCAGCAGGTACTTGCCAGAAATAAATGTGGTTTTGTTTTCCCTGATTTCCAATTTTGCTCTATTTTAGTATTTTCTTTGTTTCTGATACTTCAGGATTATCTACCTTGTGGCCTCAGATGATTTTCCTTTTTTTTTTTTTCCTTTTCAGTATTTACCAGTGACCTGTTTGATGGCAAGAATTTTCATATAGAGAATTTCCTCTGCATCTATATTTGATTCACTCTTTCAAAAACATCATATCTTCCTTGAGTGATCCCTTCTAAGGCAACTGTTAGGTCACCCCAGTCCTTTTCTTTAAGACATTATTGGAGCCCAACAAGTATTTTTTCAACTAGGTAAGAACACATGAAATCCGAATTTGACACTTTATGTTGCACTTTCTGTATTTTAAATTCAGGCATATTTCATGAAGAAGCTTCTATCAAAATGTTTATCAAATATTTCCCTAAATAATATCCTTTTTATCTCAATGTTATTGTTCAGAATATATTGTTTGTATATTACCAATGTTTTGGAGCTTATTATATATTTAATTTATAGAAATGTTGCTTTTGTAAGGAAGTAGGAGTTAATATGTGCTGATATTAGAATAACTGAGTGGGTTTTTTCCTGAGCATTTTAATTTAAAAACAGTTTATAATTTTAGTAAGGCAGTGCTATTTATTCTGTGAAATACAAAAAGATGTAACTTTACTCCATATGTATATTATTAATTTGTATTAAAAAAAAAAAGTAGCCAATGTATTGTGCAGATTATTTTGTTGATTTGACCCTTGCCTTGACTTTACTTACCCTATATGCTCTCAAATGTATTTAGGTGAAAATAGCAGGATATTAGAAATCTGCTTTCATTAAAAATCCCACTTATTTTCCATAGTGCCTCTGTATGGGCTACAAAATGGTTCAGCTCTACTGCATCATGGGCAGCACAAAGAGGTATCCACTTTACAGTATACCAGATGTTGAACTGTCAGGAATTATTGCTGATTTGTTTTCTGGTTATGTTTAGTTCAATTTTGAAATCTCTGTGTATATCTTATGACAAACTAAGAAATACTGCAGTATGCTGAATCTTGCTTTTGAAACATGTTTCTTGTTACTTTTCAGTTCAGTAGAAAAATCTTATCTCATATTATTCCACTTTATTGAAGAAACCAGAACAGAAAATTACAAGAAACAACTGTCTCAGGCTAACTAGCAGTAGGTCAGCTGTAGTCTAAAAAGACGTATTTAATTACATATTAATTCCTTAGAAATAATCATAAAATCAATGCAGTTGCAGTTTTGGAAATTGCCATGCCTGATTGCTGTTTCTTAGTTTTAAAACACATTGAACAGTTTTTTTTCTAAGTGCACTGTCCATATGTTAATCTGGGTAGTAGCTTTACAACAGATTGTAGAAATTTAAAAGGTATTTTTACTTGCATGACAATAAGTCTTTGACATTAATGCTGAAAGTTTTAGAGCCCGTTACAATACAAAAATGTATCTGTGGTTCTCTGTGTGAGTTTTGAAATGTCACTTATATAAACAGAGAAGCTACAAGGATGTTTGCCCTTTTTGACCCTGACCAGAAAATAAAATAGGGGCACAAAGGAAAGGAATATTTAATCTGAAACTTACATATGCAGTAGAGCAATGGAATTTCAGTTGAAGGGAAGCAGGGTGGTAATGACCTACCAAATTTGCTCTTGGCATGAATAAGGAGATATAAAAAAGCAACTGTGACAAGTGAGGAGGAAGAAGAGAAAGAAAGTTTATTACAAAACTAATCCTAAATGAGCAGTGAAGACTGATAAGGACATGCAACAAAAGAGAAGAAATAATTCAAAGTCTGATGGCAAATGAGGATCAAAAGAAAAGGCCGGGACAACTTCATCAATGGGAGCCTAATGCAACCTAGGCAACAGCTGAAAATTCAGACAAAAATAATGTGAGTATTTCCATATTTTGCACAGAATTAGTGTACCTATCTTTAAACATCAGACAGTTTTTGATTAGGCTATGTTCAAAATGTATTTGGACTGCCAACAAACAGTGAGCACTGATCAGTCTGGTTCAACGTTAAACCTCTTGAGGAACACACATGATAAACTCTTGCTGAGTATCTTCTTGATCTTTGCCTCTGCTCCCTCATATGAAGACCTCTATACCACGAACGTGCATGTCCTGGTTTGGGCCAGGATAGAGGTGATTTTCTGTCTTGTACTTTTGCTTTTAGCTAAGTCTCTTGTAAGTAGTTGCACTTGCTGAAATTAACAGCAAGTTTCTCAGACAGTGTGTGCTTCTAGGACTGATAACACTTGATGTTTATAGTTACTGCTAGAGACTGGTGTGCAGAGCCAAGGACACTGCTCAGCTCTGAAGAAAACATAAAGAGGTCCCACCTGCATCCCTCCTTTGGGGAGGAACGGACAAGATAGATGCCAGAATTGACCAAACAGAGTATTCCATCCCATATACGTCATACTCAGTATAAATTTGAGGGATCACGAGGGCCAAGCGAGATTTCCTGCTTCCAGCTTCCGGCTGCCTGCCCTTCCTGCTTCCCTTCCTTCACCTGGCATCCTGGAAGGATCCCATCCGTTTGTCTGCCTGTGCTCCTGATCCATGCCAGCCCTTATCTGTGTGTTCCTGCCTCCAGTTCCCGACTGCTGCCGACTCCAGGAGTCCAGCCTGGACTTTCCCAGAGCTGCCCTGCAGCCTCGGTGGTGACGTGAGAGCTATTGGGGGAAAGGGGGGAGGAATGTGGTATCCATTTTCTTGTATATTTGTATATATTTATTAATTTTTCCTATTTATCATTACTGTTTCATTAAAGTTGTGTAGTTTAGTTTCCAACCCATAAGTCTCTCTCCCTTATTCTCTCTCCTTTCTTATCAGGGAGGAGAGAGAGATTAATAGAGAGTGTCTGTTACTCGGTTTAATTGCCGGGCCAGTGTTAAACCGTGACAGTGCACCAGCAAACTCAGCACTCACTGCATTCTCTAGTCAAGGCTTCCTGCTCTCCCACAGCATATGTCTTACAAGCCTTGTCCTCTTTCCTATCCCCCATGAGTACAGTGGGAAGTGCAGTCTTCATCAGAGGTGTGCATTTTCCTGGTCTGGAAGTTTTATCTGGAGATCCTTTCTGTCTTCTTTTCCTGTACACACCCTTTATCCCACATCTGCAGAGATCTCTTACCATGAGGCATAATATACACTTAACTGGCAAAATTTATGCCTTTTATCAGATTGACACCCCTAGTCTCTAGACAGGTTGATAAAATCTTTTCAAAATGAAGTGGCTATGCAATATCATGCTACCAGAATATTTGTATATAAAATTTTCTTGAAAAGTGATTCAAGACAAATTCTTTGAGCAGTGGCTGACTAAATGGAGATCTCTTAGTTGACCAGGACAGTGCTTTTCAGTAGCTGTTTTGTTGATACTGCCATATATCTTGAATATGGAGAGAGCTGCTTCACAAAACCCACGTTTTGTTTTAAGAAAATATGACACCAAATATGTGGTGTTCTCGCATGTGGGCATGGAGCAATGTCATGGAAGACAGAGCACAGAATGAAAGACTATCAAACTTTTAGAAGTGACAGAGTAGAGAAAAGCAGGGACCAAATCAAGCTGGTCATGTAAGCACATATGGAAGCATTCACCCATGTTCTCTCTGCAGTACAACACAATGCCTACCTCAAAACATTTGACCTGTGTTTCCTTACAGGCTTGTGAAGCTTTGGTGCTTACCATTGAAGGTATGGAATAAGAGCATGCTCAGAAAGATGAAAATAATGATAAACATTTGAAATCTGCTTGCAAAAAATGAAAATAAGAGGAAAGCGTGTTCCCTACGAAGACTTCATCCTGTATTTTTGAAATCAAAAGTAAGGCTTACTCAGTTCTCATCCATTATGTTTAGCTTGCGATGTGTAATTATTGCATGACATTGATGCATGGACTAATATTATAACAGAGTTTTAATTGGACTGAGGAAAATACTTCTGGGGTCAAAGTTTTTAATAAGTGAACAGATTAAATGTCCCATGAAAGGTACCATATGTTTTTTTAAAATCTGAAAATTAGTTGCAGAGTCATAGTTAATTTAATTACATGGTCTCTCTGTCTTGGGATAATAAAGTAGACAGAGAATTATAATAGCGAATGAAACCTTTGGTGCTGAGAGGCATTTTGAAAATTAAATGTTTGTCTAACTGCTTTCAAATTACTCTCATTCATAAGAATAGTCTTTTAAAGATAATGTTTTTATGTCATAACATGATAATAATTGGTGTTTTTTCATCTTCTGAGTTGTACCTTAATGTTGTGATGTATATCTCAGTCCTTATGCATGCACATTTTTTCTCACAGTAAAAAGAAAATACGGAGTAAACACCTGGGAAGGAAATATCTTGGACCTCTATAGGGTTTCTCCTGTGTACTTATAACAGTACACTGACCAAGCTTTATGACAAGTATTATGGATATGACTATTACAGAACATCGTTGTAAGAAAGCAGCTGCATTCAAACACACCCAAACCTATCATCACAGTTATTTTTTTGAAAAAAGCTAATGTGCATTAAAAAAACAGGACCTGCTATATTCTCTTCTTGACCAGTAATGTGTTCTGCTGCACCTCTTTGTAATTTGTGCTCATAATTTTTGAAATTTTCAGATGTGTTCTTCTTTTGAACACAGTGGGTTTTTTTGTTTTTTTTTTTTTAATGTGCAAATCTTATACCTGAATTCACTTTATTCTTTCCAGTAAATGATAGTCTTTGATTCAGTAATATGGAAACCTATGAACATCATGGATTAAAGTTTATCCTGTGGTTAACATACAAGTGTTTCATGAAAAATATATTTTAAAAATTCTTTTCACAAAAATAGATTGAAAAAGTGTAAAAGAACATAATTCACTTATCAGCAAAATCTAAGACCTAAGCACATGATAATCAAAAGATGAGGTTAAAAATTTCAAATTTTTTTCATCAAACTGGTTGGATAGTAACCTATGGAAAATACTTTAAATGCTAACAGTTTTAAATGGGTATTTTGAACATTTTGACATGACTGATTGAGGACTGTATTCAGAATTTGGGAGAAAAGCACAATAGTAGATCTGTGTCCCAGTGCACTTAGGTGAAACATAGGTGTAATCATCCCAGCTATGTCATATAAGTGGAAGGCAAAGTTTTCTATGGCTTATGAAGGCTGAAGGGTTTAAAAATCAGACTTCATGTACTGAGGTGACTTTGACCATAGTGTTGTGTTGGCATTATGACTGCAGTCCTTGGTTTCACTCAGAGAGTGAAGTACATGGCATATACATTTGCACTGAGAACACCATTAATGTTTAATTCTTTTTTTCTATTTTGAAACCATAAAACTGAATAAAAGTAATTTTTAGACAGTGACTCTTCAGTTCTGCACATTTTTTAATGTTATGGGTAATGACTGTGACCATTCTTACATTAAATAAAATCTTTGGTTTGATGCATGCCACTTCCATTAGTGTAGAAGCTGAAAATAGATTTAAATTGAATAGCCAATTCAGCTTTTCCCTGTGAAATACTATTTTTCATAGTAGATAAAATCAGAGAGAAGTTTGGGTGCTTGTTTCTGTCCCTGTGTGATCCCTGACTTGCAATAATAAAGGAAGAATGTTCAAATTCTGATCAGAAGTAGGCAAAATGTAATGAAAAAATTAAAAATCAGTGGGGAAAAAACATTTTTTTAAGATGCCATATTTCAATAATCTTAAAATGTTTTATGTTACATCACTGTAAGAAACAAAGTCTTTTTTACTAATGACATAAATAATTATGGTAAATCTAATGTAAATCATATCTAAATCTCAATATTCAGATTAAACAAAGTGAACCAAAAATCTTCAAGTAATATTTATCTCTATCAAAAGAGAAAAACAAAATTTTTTTTCATTCCATATTAATTTTGGTATTTATTACATCTGACTATAACTTCTGATAGCAGTGAGGGAGATCATTCTTTCTGATATGTTATTACAATTACTGCTTCTTTGTACTCTTGATTTTTTTCCTGTACTTGAATTAGACTTCATGGTGATTTAGACGATAGATCTCTGCAACTGAACAATTCTGATTGACTGTGTGGGGTCCATGGATGCTTCTTAATGAGTAGTGTATGATTCCAAATGCTTTGCCTGTCTCACAACACAACTGCTCGGAATAAAATACTGTGGAAAAATCTGCCAAATGGACACCAGTAAAAAAAGAGGCACTTGACCTTACAAATAGTTGCTGAAGAAGTATGCTGGGGACATTATCAAGGCTGGACCAGCTCATTTTTTCACAGCTAGTGGAAAAAGAAGGGTATTTTGTTCAGATAGAAGTTTCTCAGCAAAAGAACAAAATAAAATGGGCTGCTGAGAAGGGGAACAAGTCATGATCTTGACTGAAGAACATGTAGAAGTGAAAAAAACCTTCCCATAATAGTCAGGGATTCTGATTCCTGGAGTTTTGGATGTAGACAAACTGAGGGAACTGCTCTCTGACCAGGTACTTGTATGAAAGCATATTGGAAGTGAGTGGCTGACAGGGTTGGTATGGTTCTGATCTGGGTCCTTGTCCTCTCCAAGCTGCAGGGAAACTGTTGTGCTTTTCATGCAGCAGGTCTATTTTCTAGCTTTAAATTTTCTGTTATTAGAGAGAATTTAGCCAGAGGAACCTGCATTTTTAGTGTCTGATCCTGAAAATATGAGCACAAGAGTACCTTTCTGTGTGACACTTGTCCCTCTGGAGTAGTACACTTAAATACCTACAATTGTTCTTGTGAAGAAGAATTTGTGAAAGAGGTGTTATTTTCATGTAGTTCCAAGATGAAATCCACCAGTCTGGATGAGGTAAAAATTATTCAATTTCCCTTTGTGTGAACATGTAGATAAATGTTCCAATCCAAAGAAAGCTGCAGTCTTCTAGGTTTTTTTTCCCCTCCTCTGACCCTCTTGGTTCAAATATTGTCAGTAGGAAGACAAGAAGCTAATAGTAGACTACCAAAAAAGGTATTTAAAGCATAGATAGCATTTGCACATAATGTATTTGTAAAAAGCGTGCTTTTATTAGTTAACATTCTAGTGGTTGAGCACCCTGTTTTATGATTTTTTGTGTGTATGCCTTTCTTTCCTTTCCCTTTCCTTACTGATTTTCTTTCATTGTCTGCTCCTAACTGTTGGATTATGATGATGAGTGAGCACTGCATATGTTAACCATGAACTACACTTGGTGTTCAGTGTACACTATCCACAGAGTCTTTTAAATGCAGATTAATGAAGAACTTCATACAGATTTCTATGGAACTTCAAAATATTTTAATGTTGACCTAATATCACATAAAGGTGTAGAGTTTTCATTAGGCATGTGATTAGCTGTGGATTTAGGATTTCTTTTTTTTTTTTTTTTTTTTTTTTTTTTTTTTTTTTTACTGTAACAAATTTTATGGTGAGGGTTCAGTTTCATTGGCCTACTCTAAAAACAAATGAGAAACAAGAGATGACATCTCTTAAGTCATCCAGATGACTGGAACATACTAAAGCTGTTATGCTGGTGCTTGCTAACTCATCTAACAAGGTAACTAATAACAGTACCAGATCATCATTTTGTGTATGAGCTTTTACTGGTATATTTGGAAATACTCAGCTGGTGCATTTCATAAATATTTACTAATGGCTTTAGGCTAATACTTTGGTAAACATTGCTTTGTAGCATATTAAGCAGATGTTCTGGTAGTAACACACTTCAAATCTTGTAATAAAACTAAAGCACAATGCATAGGAAATCGCGTGGCTAAATGTATTCATAATTTGTACAGTCCTCTTCCCTTTTATGTTACTTTTCCTTCACAAATGCCTAACATACTGATTTTGCACAGGATCCTTTGTTCACTTAGCCTTTTCATGCCAAGACACTGAGGTGGGACTGGTTCTCTCCTTGCTGCACCCCGTGACTGTGATCCCCCCGCTCTCTGAGGCCATCTGCATGGTACGTGCTAAGGCTTTCTCTCTACCCACACACTCTGGTTTTCTGTCACATGTCACCTCTGCTCAGTGCCTGGCTGGGATGCATCTGGATTGCACACATGAACCTTGGAACTAGAAATTGATCGCAGGGGTAGCAATTTAGTTATATGTTGGAAGTTCAGGATTTCATTCCAAGCACTTGGACCATGCTGTCGTGATCCCATATTTCAGGTGTCCTCACTAAATGATACCTGTTACACACCTGCTTATTCCAGATGACTTTTGTTTCCACCACTTTCCTTCTGGCTTCACAGACAACTCTTCATCCACTACCAAGTCTTCTTTGACCCCATGTTCACATCTAACAAACTGAAAGACCCTTTTAAGTGCTATTCAGCGTGTACCCGTCTTTCTAGGATTCTTCATCTCAGCCCTTTTTTTTAAAGATTTTGGTGCCTACTCTCCTTGTCTTGATAAACTAATTTTTTTCACCCTGCTTTTTTGGCAGGGTGAACTTGAACACTACTTGTTCAAGTAGTGTTTTAACATCCTTCACACACGAATCTATATGCAGTTTCCTATATTTACCTGATCCATGGATCTGGGCTGAGTTGATACCCATTTCTTCACACCAGCCCTCAGTTCTATTTTTCTTCTAATAGTTCCTGTCCTAATCCCATTTTGGTTGTTAATTTTAAAGTAGGGACAATCCTTTCCCCTTTCCTCACTCAAATGACTATGGAGCATTTTATTAAAATATTACCAAAATGCAACTTTTGTGAATGAGGCTGTTAGTTTTTCTTGCATCAGGATAGTAATTTTATTTTAAATGAGATATTTATGATATTTATTAAATAGTTATTTATTAATAAGTTAATAATGAGATATTATGTAAAATAATAATAATTATGAAGATACTAATCACAAATGCCTTGATTTGCAGCTGGCTTAGGAAAATCACCAATCACGTTTTATTCTTTTTATTCCATTTATCCTGTTTCACTTTTGTTAAATTGTATTACTTATGAAGAAAGTAGCAGTTTGGAGCAGCTGGTATAAGTGTATTGCTTGTTCCTGCTTTTTCTGATTCTTATCATGGTATGTGACCACCCCAAGTAAATCCTTTTCTTCTTTCTAAGTGGGGAGTATTGATGGTAGCAGCTTCAGATTTTGCAAGCATTAGGACAACAGGCTCAGAAGTGCTAAGAGGCTGAAGCAGCATTTCTATTCATTGCCAGATAATCCCAGCAGGTTGTCCCTTTCTGCCAGGATAACATAAAGTGCATCATAAGATTGGGGCACTTTCTCTTCTACAGATGAAAAAGTAAACGCTTGTGTCTTTATTTCAGATACACAGCTAGAGTTTGCCTGTAGTGTTTTCATATACTTCATATTCATGTACCTTGAATATTCAGGAGTGTACAATGCAACGAAGCAGTTTCTCTTTCTCAGCTGAAGATCCCATTACTCATTTTGAAAATTAAAAAAAAAAACCACAACAAAACCGAACCTGTACACATGCTTCCAAAAGATTGACATCCTAAGCAGGTAACTCCTAAGCCCATAGCAGACTGGCTATTTTTTTTGTTCCTCACATGAACTATTCACATGTGTTGGATATTACTCACATAGATACATGAATGAATTATCTAAGGGTACTGTAATTTCTGGTACATACAGTAACCCGGACCTGAGAACACGGATTCCTGTTAGTGCTAAAGAAAGTCTAGGAGATGTGCTCACACAGTCAGAATCTCTTACAGTTTCTCTAAGTGATTAATTATCACAATTTGATTCTTTTTTTAATACAGTAGGCTTCATTTATCAACACTGCTAAACTATCAAAGTCATGATTGAATGTTATTTTGGTGTAATAGATTACATATCCTACAGAGTGATACTGTTGCACAGACATTTTGAATTGCAAATGAATAGTTGCACATCTTTTGGATCTATGAATGCAGGCCAGATCAGAGCCAAATAGCCACTAGCTACACAGATATACTTTGACATTTCTGAATTCCCTTGTTTTCTTCTAGAATCATATGTGCAGGAGTAGAAGCAGTCAATACAGCAAACGTTTTTCTTAATGATTTCGTCCGTGGAAATGAAACTCTTTTTAACATAATGGTATAAATATAATTCATATAATGTTTTAAAAAATTAATACATTACACTTGTTCAGTGATCCAAAATTAAACTGTTCTTATATGATGATATGTTCTATATATTATTTCATACATGATTCAACTCTTTCCCAATTTTCTTACTTGTCTGTGATTTAGACAAAAAATTAACATTTCCCCCAGCCAAATCTAGTTATTTGCATAAATTATATATTTATCTCCTGGAATAAAAACGGTACCTACTCAATGTTTAACCTGTTGGGTTCTGAAAGACTAAAAAAAAATAAATCCCAGATGAAAATGTTATTTTTAGTTATATTTAGAAAACAATTTATACCTTCCTGTGCTATTAACAAGTATGTACTTTCTGCACATGATTAGGAAAAATAATTCCTATGAATCACTGCACATTCATTAGTGAATGATAAGCCTAAGGTCTCATATTGCAGTAGAAGTAAAGGTGATTAAGCTTTAAAAGTGAAAACAAGATATTCCATTCACTAGGCAAACTTCAGGCTTCAGCACTGTGGTAAGATAGATATTCTTGCTGGTAACAAAGAGCAGGAAGTGTTCTTTGATGTTTCATGGCAGTACAATACAATTGGTCTTTATATGAACACAAATAGAATTGAAAACTAACTAGAGGAATCAGCCTCTAAACCACATCTCCTTACAGTCCTGCTTTGGCATTGAAGTATAATATTTTATAAATGAGGGAATAAGTCAAACCATCCTGTTTCTTATTACCACTGTATAAAATTAATACTTTTTCAGAAAATACTATTAAAATCTCTTTGGAAAATGTGTTTATGTTTAAAGGTAAAAATCGTAAAGGCTTTTGAATAGTGCAATTATAATCTGTCAGAATCTAATTTTTCAAGAAGAGTTTTGTTTTCAGTGAGGGCAAGAAAGGGAAAATCACATTTCTCACAAAATCTATAAATTTATTTAAAAATTATTTAAAATATTTAATTTGTATGGTTTATAGAAAAAATAGCATTTCAAGTAACCACAGATCTTATTTCTTGTATGTGTCAGCTCAGTATAAGGAGTTGAAACATCTTGGTTTTCTTTAGTATCGTGTTAAACTGTGTCTCTATGTTCTTTCCTGGCATTTCACAACAGAATTTGAGCATCATTTGTGAACATCATTCTCTGTATGACATACTCAATTCAAGTAGGCTTCCTAATGTATATAAAAAACACATTCCTCTCCTCATGTAGAAGAGTTTCCCAGGCACCATGATACATGTACTTCAGCAAAGGAGAAGCAAAATATAAATATGCTTAATATGCTTAATTTGCCATAGCTTAAATATGCTATGGTAAATCAATGTGTCTGGCTGCAGCTGGAATTTTTCTTTAACCTACAATATTTTGTTAGTCTTTTCTAAGAGCTGTACATGTGCCATACACTTTGGTACCTGATTCCCTGGCCCCAGAGGCTGAAGGGAAGATTCAGATTGCGAAATGGGATTTAGGACTGGATTGACCTCCCCCTTGGGGCAAAGAGGGAGGTGAGTATCTGGTTTCCAGAGACCTCAACTGTGGTACATGGATAAACTGGAAACATGGGTCCCCTCAGAGCATCACTCTTGCTGCTTGTGCTGTGGCACTGCCTGGTGTTTTTATCCCAAGGTTGGGGTGAAAGGAGGGAGACAGTGGGATCCTCCTGTCTGTCACCTGCTGAGCCAGAGAAGGTAACAGTACCTGAGAGCTGTCATATGCCTGCAGCAGGAAGGATCACAGGGGCAAGCAGCTCTGATCACAAGAGGCAAGGGCAGATGGGAGGCTCTCAGGTGGAGGTTGGGTTGTGGGGTTGTAGCACTTCCATTTGTCATTATGAAAGTTGACTAATGCAGGGGTAAAATGCAGTTCTTTTTCTCTTTCCACCCAAATACAAATGCAAGCTTGAGTCAGAGCAATAAATTTTACATCCTGTATAGAATATATGATTTTCATTTATGCATTTTTCTGGCTGCAAAACCATGCAAATGAAATGGCTTGTAATAATTTATATGAATAATAATTTATATGTTCAATCTGGAGAAGACAAGGCTTACAGTGGCCTTCCAATACCTGAGAGGGGCTTATAAGAAAGCTGGAGAGGGACTTTTTACAAGACTGTGGAGTGATAGGAAAACGGGTAATAGTTTTAAATTGGAAGAGGTGAGACACTAGGAAGAACTTCTTCACTGCTAGAGTGGTGAGACCCTGGAACAGGTTGCCCAGGGAAGTTGTGAATGCCCCCTCCTTGGAAGTGTTCAAGGCCAGGTTGGATGGGGCTTTGAGCAACCTGGTCTAGTGGGGGGTGACCCAGCTGATGCAGGAGGATTTGAATTAGATGATCTCTAAGGTCCCTTCCAGCCCAAACCATTCTATAGTTCTATCATTTTAATGTTAATGTATGTACACTATTTCTAATTTATAAATTATTACATTGCACAGATAGCAAAAAGAGGGCATAATGTAGCAGCTTGCTAGAACAATGAACAATGAAAATGGAATGTGGAAATAAAATACAGATGGGATCTTATCCACTGAAAAATCTTTGGTTCCCATAAATGCTGTAATGCATGAGAAAGTTTTACTGAGAAAAAAAGAAAATATCTTTTTTTCAGGGAAGTACAACACAATTCCAGTCTCTTTGTTTTATAAAACTAAATACTGAAGGGAGGGAACGAGAAGATATTGTATTGAATTTCACTAATTCTTGAAATAACCACTGCATCTAAATTGAAGTGTTTCAGAGGAGCACAAGAGAGTGCTTGTGAGTGCCAAAGGTGAGGCATTCTCAATTACTTCAAGTGCTAGTGACCTACACAGCAAGGATAGGAAGCCTTGGTTTTGATGACCACTTGGGAAAAAAGTTTATCATAGATGAGAAATGATTCTGTCTTTGAAATTTACAGATATTGAAAACAAATTGACTCCATCAGAGGGACAGGCAATACTGCTTGATTTGATTTGATTTGTTCGTGGTTATAGGGATTGTGTTTGAATTATAATGGCCAGGAGGAGAATGGTTACTAGACAAAAGAATTTATTTTGGTTAACCACAGGCTTATTTTTATTTTTTTTAGTTTTCTCTTTTGGCTCTGAAATGATTCAGGCTATTAAACAGAATTCATCCTACCATATCCATTCTGAAGAAAAATATGGAAATGTGGGAACCTGCGATAGTAAAATGAAGAGATTTATCTATTCTTTTTTGTAAATAAGAATTTGACAACTGGTTACTAAAATTTTTCATTAAATCAGTATTTCTTAGAAATAGACAGAGAATGAATGAATACAATATGCAGCTAAAATTTTGGAGGCCTATTTAATAAACTTGTGTCAACAGTTCTGAACTATGAAATTTATTTTACAAGTAGGTAATTTAATGTAGAACTATTGATACAGTTAATGTTCTCCTGACTATGGTGAGGTTAGAGCAAAAAGTTTTCCTCTATTAATTTGCTGAATTGTTTTACCAGCAGGAATCTACTTAATTGTGTCTTAATTTATAGTTTTATAAATGCCATGATGTTGCATTATTTACTTTTTTTTTTTTTAATACCATAGTCAGTATTCCAAAATTGGAGTTTCAATGTGTATAAGATGGAATTTATTTTAAAAAGATACTATTTTATGTTGAAAAATAGCGTATTATTATAAAGCTATGCTTTAAACCAACTACTAAAGAAACTGTACAGAGTTTTTGGTCTAAAGACTGGATTTCATATACAGATTAAGCTTTGGCCTGATTACAGTTGGGAATAAAATTCTTGATAGATTAATTCAGAATTTTAAACATGTTGTTATGTTGAAAAGAAATAGATAAAAGAAAATAACTGCATTTTGTATAGCTATACATATATATAGTAATAGAGTTGTTAGGTTTGGAAGGGACTTTAAAGGTCATCTAGATCCAAAGCTGAATATATAATTTTGAAGTTATATACGTTTATAATTGTACAGATTTGTAAAAATACTTTTATGATATTGATATTTAACTATACATCTGTTATGGATTTACAAGACTTAAGTTATTTTCTCAATTAATTTTTTTTTTTATACCTATTGATCTGGAAAGATTTCTCTTTAGTTGTTTTCTTAACAATAGACCTAACGACAAAGTTATGTAGTTCTTATCAGAGGCACTTGCCAATCTGATTAATACCACTGAAATCAGCCCCTGATAAGAAGTTTCTCAGTATAAGAAAAATAAGCAGCATAAACCAGACCACCACTCTGGTAACCAGTCTGTTATTTTCACCTAGTAGCATATACTCCAGAAAAAAGTATCTGGGCACCAGAATTTGTTACTCACTGACTCATTGATGAAAGAAAATACAGTTCCTTCCTTTAGAAAATTGGTAATATTCATTCCCCTTGTAAATGACTCCCAAATGATTATTTAAGCCAAACAAGATTTCATTTTCACTGGGGAGTGGCAAACAACATCTTGGGATTTGCATAATAATTAGTTTGAAACAAGTGATATTCCGTACAGTGCTATGTATGTAGAGAGTAATGAATATGGTGGGCACAATCTATGAGATCAGTACAGGGGCTATAATGAAAGCTGAGTATGTTTAAGTCTTTGGAGGTTTTCAAACATCCAAGCAAGCTAATGAGCTAATTTAGATAAGCATGAAACACGAATTTAATCACATTACTGGTAATTATTAGCAGGCACACAATATAAAGGCCTTTTACTTTCCTTCAAAAGTTATAATTAACCGTAAAAAAATAAATTATTTGACCTCATAAACTGCATATAAATGGCTCAACTAAAGATTTCTAGCTCAAAGTAAGTATGTTTTTTTCCAAACTTTAGCTTAAGAGCAAAATCAAACTGTGTTTCTGAAAAGGTTTCTCACTGGAATGAACCTGAAAACCAAACCTGTTTTCCAAGGCTATACAGTATATGTTTGTCTGATATGTGGCCACATTCCCACACCATCTCCCTTTGCCTGTCATGGGGTAACAGATAAGAATATACTCCCAGTAACCTCCCCAGCTTCTCTGAAATGTTGAAGGTTAAGCACTTGACTGAGGGTCTTGTGGACTGGACCAAAAGCTGTGTTAACCTAAGTCTGGATGTTATGCTTGGCAAGCATCATATAGAAAGGCACATCAGGCCCAAAAAGCATAGGAGAGCAAGAAAATTTCCTCCTTGACTGCCTGTGCCAGGCAGGAGCCTGCACTCCCCATGCATTTCAGTGCCAAAAAATAATGGCTGGCGTATAAAAGGTATATAAAAAATTTCATAAAAGGATTTTGAGGTAAAGCTTCCAATCCTATAAATATGTGATCGCATATTTATAGTTTGCGAGCTTTAAAGAAAAAGGAGCTGTTACACAATGTCTTAAAGCTTATCTATATAGAGATCAGTCCCTGAAGTTATGATTTTGGAAAGAAACACTTGATACTCTAATTTCAAATAATGGAAGAGAACTGTTTTTGAAAGTTGGCAAATGACTATGACTGTCATACTCACTCTCAGGCAGTGAGTAGTGAGCTCATCTACTTTTTCATTCAACAATGGACCATTGCTCAAGAGCACATCTTCCATGCCTCTACTCATGTTACTCAGAATTTACACTTCTACAGCAATATCAAAAAAATGAAGATTTATATGAAAACAGATGAGTGCCCTTTTTCCAATGGATTATCACTGATACAAAATTATTACCTTTTAAGACACTTGTTGAAAACATTTTTTTTCACTGTAAAAATTGGTGGAGAAGTAATTTTCCATATAATTAATCTTTTCAGCAAAAAAATGCTCAGCCATCTCCCTTTCTGACCAGCTCTTTTATCAGTGCTGTGATTCCACTGAAGCCTGTCTTCAGGCTCTAGCAGGTCAGATGTCAGCCTAAGCTAGAATATGCTTTTGCACCCAAGAAAAATGGTGAAAGGAAATTAAGTCAGAGCTACATTTTTCCTGTTTTTGTTAGCCATATGGCTAACAAAATGGGCCACATGTAAGATCTTCCTTCCAGCATGCTTAAATGTCACATGGCCTTTCTACAAAAACTCACTTCCAGCCCCCAAGCCCTGCAATATTTGGGATAGGAAGAAGCAGAAGTGTAATTAATCAGCTGTAGGAATGTAGGTGTCAACTAGAAGACAGAGTTTTGGACATTTTCTCCTGCTATTTAATTTTTTTCTGCTTTTTGCAACTGTTCTCCTTCTTATCTTTCACCCAACCTTTTTCTTCAGTAATATTTTAAAACATTTTTTCTTCTCCCTCTGCTCTCTTCCTCTGCTTTAGTCTCCCTTCTTTCTTTTCTTGCTTTTCCAGATGGATTATCCTTGCTAAATACAGCATTCCTGAAATACTGTGGAGCCATGGTGGCTCCTGCAATTACATTCTTCAGTTTATTTATGTTATACATCTTTCTTATATGTTGTGTTTATCTAAGTAGTTACAACAGTGGAGCACACTATCTGTAGACTAATTACAATTTACTATAATAAAAACAACTATTAATCATGTCTTTCATTAATTTTTTTCTCTAATGAACACTTGATGTAATCCTGGACAATGACAACAGAATGATCATTAATAACAAGCATTTAGTATTTATTAATTAATTAAAGCTGCTCATTAATTTATTTGAAGGATAAAGATGAAAGGAAAATGCCATTCACGTAACTTATTGTAAATGAAGAACGAAGATACCTTTCCTTGGAATGAAATTTTCATGAAACTTAACAGACTACATCAAGAATCTTGTGCATGGAAAACTACAGCTGTTTAATGGAAAAAAAATTTGTTGTCTAATTCTCCAAGCACTCACAAGCTTTATGGTGTATGTGTGAAATTACATTAGGTAAGTAAGAAAAAGTATTCTGATTTTCACACTTGGAGTGAAAGGAAGGAGTATCTCTTCATATGCTTTTTTGCACTCTGTCTACAGCAAATGGAGATGTGACCTTATCCTGTGTCTCGTCTTGTCTCTTGCTTCTGACCTTTTTAGCTGATATAATATCAAAATAGAAAATATCAACTTGTTGCAAGAATATAAAATTTGATTGGGAAAGGGAACTTAACTTTTTTTTTTTTCTTTTGCTGTTGCTTCAGGCACAGCTTGAATTAAGTTACATCTATCTCTATGAAACTCATTTTTCCAACCTATCTACCAGACTTTACACAACTAATGCCTTCATTTGTTTATGTCTTTCACAGTTCAGTTTTGTAATTCTCTCACTGCCATTACATACATATATTTCTGTTTTTTTCCCCTGTGTCAAATTTGAGTTTGAAAATTCTCGAGCTGTGAAGTACTTGCTTTTGGTTAGCTTTTGTCTTATCTCTTTCAGAGTCTGCATCAAGAGCCAACAGTATTTTACCTCCTGTGTTGATGATCAGAATTTTCCCCTATTCTTTCAGTTTAATAATAGTACTGGAAAAGCATGAATTAAATGAGGAATAAGAACACGTGCTGAGAACTTGAGAAGGAGAAAGGCTGGAAGAAAAAATAAATATACTAAGAAGTTTATGGTCTTCCCTGTTTTTACCAATGGTCATCTTTCACAGTGCAGAAGGGCTGCTTGTCACAGTTTGGGCCATTTTCCAGCAACGTAGTGGAAAATGTACCTGTTAAAGAGCAGCTCTAACCTGGCCACTTTGGCTCCTCTGCTCTCTGTGTGGAAGCCCATGTCTGGGCTGTTGAAGAATGAAAATTCATTTACCTGAGGTCTGTTGATTTTTTTCAGGCAATGGATGACTTTTGTGTAGTTTATTGAAGGGAATATTCTTCAGCTAACTTAAGGACTGTTGTCCTGAACTATGAAAACAACTTTTGAAACCAAGCTAGTGGAAACATGAATCTAATGAGTGTCAGGTGAAGAAATACCTGGGTCTTTTTTCCATTTCTTTTTCTTGTACATTATTTCATGCCTACTGTGTCCCATGTTTCCCAATTTTCAGAGCAAATTTTCTTATCTTTGTAAAAAACCTCTGAAACACATTTGTTCTCTCTGAACTCAAAATCAGCTTTTCAGGTTGTAAAATTTGGGTGTGGACTCATTCAAGTAGTGAAATTGCATGGCAAAAGGGTTTTTTTAAAGACTATTCATAGTGGGATTTCATAGGATCATTCTCCATTATCTAGATACCCAGATGAGGCTTCAGATGAAGCAGAATTTACTTATTCAATTGTATGGCATATAACTGGCATTTTCAAATTTTTTTTTTGTTTGTTTTGTTGGGGTTTTTTGTTTTGGTGAGGTTTTTGTTTTTTTGTTTTTTTAGATGCATAGGGGGACAGGTATTCAGTGTAAAGCCATGACAGAGCTATATTAATTTGTGACATGATGATGAAAAATGCTTGAGGCCAATAATTTTTTTGGTTTTCTTAGTAATTTTTCTTGGCTCAATGAATCAGTGTATTCTGTAAAAGGTAGAAGAAATATTCCTATCCCATGCTTGCCATCCTCCTCCTTCTTTTCTTTGCATCATTAAATTAAAAAAAAGAAAGATAATCCAGAGGACTTTGTGACCTGTGTAGCTCCTTTAGTCAGTCAAAATTTAAAAAAATTAATCTTACTGAATGAGCAGAAAATGATCTGTCTGCATGTCTATGGAAGCAGAGGGTTCCAGTGGGATAGTTTGTACTGTGAGTTTTTGTGACCTCTGGATGAGCAGAAAGTTGTGCATGAATAATATGTAGGGAAGTACCAGCAAGGCAGATGTTACACTTACTGACCTTCACTCACTGAAACTGATAATTAGTTTGGCTGCCATTCATTGTCCTTTTGAGGCTTTCTCACAGCAAATGAATGCCAAGGAGACATATTTGGTCCTCCAGGTCCTGCCAGAAATTAGCTTTGGACTTAAATATTTTGGAATGACTCTGAGTCAAGTTTGACAGCTAAGGGGAGGCTGCTGCAGAAACATATACAGATGATACACTTCTCAATCTGTTTGTGTCCTCCAGAGCAGGGACATTTAAGGACCTTTCCTATCTTTCATTCAGCCATGGGTATGAAGGCAAAACATGCCATAATGTTGAGACGTAATTCATTTATGCAGACAGACTGGGCACTAAAGTTACACCCATGTAAGATAATTAATAAGGAACCAGTGTTACATTTAATAGCATGTGAATCATTAATGACCAGCAACAGAAGTCTGCTTTGAAATTTGAAAATTGCAATAGGATGAGAACACCCATTACATAGTAAGATAATCATATTTCACACAGCTAATAATATCTTACATACTTTAATAATCTGCTAGCTAAACTATGATTGATAAAAAGCAAATTTTCTACATTTCCTAATCAGATTTTCTTTTTTTTTTTTTAACATTTGATTTATGGTTTTCAGAAGTGATGCAATGGTACAGAAGGATGAGCAGCATCCCATCTGCATGTACTGGGTAGAAGGAATGTGGGGAGAGAAGCATAACAGAGTTCAAGGACCAGAGTATATGAGAGTTGTGAGACTTTAGAAGCTGCAGTGATACAGTACTAGAAGAAAGTTTCTAGAGAGGTAAAGGCAGCAGCCAACAAAAAAAAAGGTACAAATACAGATGAAAAAGTTGCAATCAATATTATTTGGGAAGATGTGACATGTTGAATATGACAAGAAAACACATTCCTTGCTTCTTTCCTGAGTAATGTGGAGGCAGATACTCTTTAATTATTGCCTCTTTTTGGTAATCAAAAAATTCAAACCTAATTTTTTTCTAGCTTTTGGGTCAGTCAGTCACCTTATCAGCATACCAGCAGGAGAACTAATATGAAGTCCAGTTTACTGGTAGTCTGGTTTCTATACTCCTTAATCCTCTTTCATGTCCTACCTGCTCCATCCTGTTCATTTCTTTGATGTTTGTTGCCTTCTTCTAGATTTTAATCAAATTTGTAAGAGCACACAAAGTGGTAATTACAAACTGTATGGTATTTTACAAATATGGGATGAAAAAATAAGGCTAATATAATACCAAAGCAAGAATTCACCATGAATGCTGCAATGTGCACAATCATATTTGGTTGTTGGGCATGTAATGTGAAACCTTTTTTGTGCACATACATATATGGATCCTGGTGCTTCCTTATAGTTTTGGTACAGTGAATTTTTCACTCAACCATGCACTTACATTTGAAGTACAACTTGCATCTTAGCATTTCTTTTTCCATGTTGCAGTAGAATTTATCAGAGTGATGCTGAGGTATAAAACTATCTCACTAGTCCTCTTTTCTTTTTGAAAGAAATATGTTGTTTTCAAATGATTTCTTCTATCTCTCTTTTGCCATACATATCCATAATTGTGTTGATAGCCATAGCTCATTACCTTCAATAAAATATCTATTTTCTGGTAAGTCATTCATCAGCCTGCCTCTACTTCTAGTACATAGCCCTTTCCTTTGCCTTTCATTGTTTTTGGTACTTTTTCCAGAAGCAGCTTGGATTTAGGTGGAGTTACAATCAACATTCATCTATAAAAAAGGAATAAAAACATTGCTAGAATGGCAACAACAAGGATCTTTTGAAGATCAAAAATGAGCACTCTTGAGGCTTGTGTAGGCAGATGTTGGATTCTGGTTCTTCTCCTTTCTTGAGCTCTCCTATGGCTGCTCTAAACTTCTCCAGTGTTTCATGACATGCAGGCCTGTACCTCACAGCCATCTAGAGACTCAGCAAAGTGAAATATGCTGAGTGTAACAAAGATAATGTAGGTACATACATACTCCAACATAATGTTGGAGTTTAGACTACAGGGCTGTAATTGCAGCTACAGGAGCATACAGGACAGATCATTAGGGAAGTCAGCATGTCCCTTCTTCAGTCTGCAGCTTTTTATGTGCTGAGCCGTTCCTCCACTATAACTTTATTTGGCCAGGAGGGCTGTGATGTGTTCTGCAAGCAGATACTTGCCTTTCCAGACTCTACTGGAGAGCAGGTTTGGCAAAGAACATCTGGGTGAGCAAACCTCTTCTCTCTCACCCCATATTTGCTCAGAGTAGGGTTAACTGGAAAGGGGGATATTACCTCAAGAATGCTAGGATGACCTCCTGATTATTTTGGCCTTCAGTTGCTTTTCCATTTCCATTTGTTGACCAGTAAAATACAGAACTGAGGGAAAGATGCACAATCCTGTTTCTAAAATACTGCAGTCTATTTCTAAGTTATTAGATGTCCTTGATAGCTGTGCTGACCAGCTGACCTCTCAGTGTGTCCTGGTTTGGGCCAAGATAAAGGTAATTTTCTGTCTTGTAATTTTGCTTTCAGCTAAGTCTCTTGTAAGTAGCTGCACTTGCTGAAATTAACAGCAAGTTTCTCAGTCAGGGTCAGCTTCTGGATCTGATAACGCTTGATGTTTATAGTTACAGCTACAGACTGGTATGCAGAACCAAGAGCACTGCTCAGTTCTGAGGAACATTTTGCCCTCCAGAAGGAAAAAAGGAGTAAAAAGGTCACACCTGAAACCCTCCCTTAGGGATGAACAGACAAGACAGGTGACCAAAATTGACCAAACAGAGAATTCCATTCCATACATGTCATACTCAGTATAAATTCAAGGTATCACGGGGGTCAAACACCCTCTCTTCCTACGTCCCCTTCTTCACCTGTCCCTGCTTGCTTTGGCATCCTGGAAGGATTCCATCCATTCCTCTGCCTGTGGTCCTGATCTGTGCCAGCCCTTATCTGTGTGTTCCTGCCTCCAGCTCCTGACTGCTGCCGACTCCAGGAGTCCAGCCTGGACTTTCCCAGGGCTGCCCTGCAGCCTCAGTGGTGATGTGAGAGTTACTGGGGGAAGAGGGGGAGGAATGTGGTATCAATTTTCCTGTATATTTGTATATATTTAGTAACTTTTTTATCATTACTGTTTCATTAAAGCTGTGAAGTTTAGTTTCCAACCCATAAGTCTCTCTCACTTATTCTCTCTCCTTTCTTTATCAGGGACGGGCGGGGGATTAATAGAGAGCATCTGTCATTAGGTTTAATTGCTGGGTCAGCATTAAACTGTGACACAGTGTCACTAAGTCTTTGGGATGCTTCTTGTCTTGCCAGGTGGAGTTTACACCTCAGCAGAGAGCCATGGTTTGCAATAACCTGGGCTGTTAATAGTGCAGCACACAATTTTGATGCCATAGTTCGAGTATGGGGGCACTCTCCAGTCTTATGAGTTTCAGCACCATTTGCTAACCCTGCCTATTTCTTGTCCCAGAGCTTTTAGCCTCTGTTGCCCTGCCACTGCTGAATGCAGAGATGATCTGTACTAGTTAAATGGTATTCATAAAGTTGAAAGGAAATATGTTTTAGACAAGGGTGAAATAGTATCTCACTTGTATCCGTGAATGTTTTTAACCTTGAGATTTTATAAAAGGATTTATTTTTTAAGGAAGATTCACTGAAGGTTTTTAAGGTTTTTAAAATGAGCCTGAAGAGCATTATTAATAAAAAATGTATTTGTATTATAAAGAAACTATACATAGTACCATATGGTTGTAAACCAAGTAATTTTTCTTTTTAACCTAACAATACTATCGAACAAATTCAAGTTCTTCCTTTCTCTTTTTTTCCCAGTTGTGTGTTCTGACTAGAAAAACCTGCTGTCTTCATGGCAACTAAAATCTTATCAGCAGCACAAAAGCAGCTCAGAGTGCTACACAGCCTCTGAATCCTGCTCTATCCAAGACTTTAATCTTGGCTTGAGAATGAACACTTTTTAAAATATTGGAGACATTTCAGTCTCTGAAAAAATCATGATCCTAGGGCTTTCTGCAACACAGGCTCTTGATTCTGAAGGAAAAGGAAAAACAAGGGGAAAGTTAAAAGCAGGAAAACCCTCCTGATTGAAAATCAGAATCCAGATAGGGTGATACCAGAAGGCTGTAAGAATGCAATATAAAGAATTAATGAAAAAGAGATAAGTGTGACTTTTCCAGGCTCTTTGCCTCAGAAAAAAGTTTAAAAATCACTCAGTGTTTGTTTGTCCTCCATATACTATGGGTTTCAGCGTAACACTTACTATTGGTCGGGAATGTCTGCTGGGGTTTGCTTTGTTTTATTTATTTTGTCTGGTGAAAAGCATTAGTCGAGTTGTAATTTTCACAAGAAATATCATCGATGGGCTTACGCATGCAATTAAAAAAAAAAGGAAAAAAATGGGTCTCATGGCTGTGAATGGGTCTCGTTCACCTGAACTTGAGAGAAATGGTTTGTGCCTGAGAAAAATGTTAAATAATAAGACAGGAATAATAAGGTGGTGTTATACAATTGTTATACAGGGCACTGTTACTGATTGTTTGTGTTAGTCTGGAGCAGGGAGTCTTTGTGTCCTGTGTCCAAGCAGAGATGGTAGAGAAACCTCAACCATCTTCAAAACTGAATGTTCAGGACTGTTTCTGTATGAAGTAGCCCAAGTCTTGGAGTTACATAGCTAGTTCTGTGCTGATGGATGATGTCTATTCCAAACTCATGCTTCTAAGTCTTCATCGAACTCTGTTTTTTCAGTATATTTGGGTCTCTTCAAGTCTTGGTACCTGCTCTACTTGTGCTCTCCGTTACACAGGCCCTGTGTATCTCAAGGTATGCCAAAAGTGATATGCACATAGTTCAGCAGAGGAACTCTCAGGTCCTCTGCTAAAGAACCATTAGTAAATAGATGGTATTTTTATTTTAATTATTATTAAACAGATGGACACAGAAATCACTATCTGATAAACACGTGGCATCAATGCAGTGGTGCTGTATAGGCTATTGATAAATCAAAAGCCATTATCATGCTGGAACCTAGCCAGTGATGGGAAGGTGTAATTCATTCACTCAAGGTGCCAAAGATAGAATCTCAGAACTGCAAGTCATTCCCCCCATCCAAGCAGAATGTGATCCTGGCCTTAGGACTCTTTGTTTGATTTTCTCATGGCCTGGCTCTTCCTTGGGGACAGAACAGTGCATAGGAAGAATCAGAGTCTGCAGTTTTCTTGTCAGGTACCGTGCGGACAATGTAAACAACTGCATTGCAGTTGAAGGGGATCATATGGTAGGGAACTGCACCCTGGAGTGCCTCTTTCTCTCCTTACGGGGCCAGAGAACCTCAGTAGGATGTACTCTTTTCTTTGTTTTGTACAGTGCACTGTTTATACTTAAGCTAATTATAATGTACTGAAATCAGTTATTGGGTTTTTATTGCCATCGCAGGTGGAAAAGAAGAAAAGAATTCTAAGATGAAATCTGGAAGGCTATCAAGTTGAAAGGATGGGAGAAAGGAGAGAAGGAATAAAAATAAAAATAAAATAAATCTAAAAATACATAATATATAATAATAAATATATCACTGTAATATAATATATAATAATAAATAAAATAAACAAATAACATAAAAATAAAGAAGTGGAGTAATTTGAATTACAGAATAATTCACTGACTACTGCAATAAAAAATATCAATACCCCAGGGAATTTGTAATTTGGTACATAGGTATAGGTAGCGAAGTCTTTTGCTTTAGCACAAAATGAGTTCTGGACACACCAGAAATGTTTGATAAGGGGAAAAAGCCCTTTTCCTCCACAGCTTTCCATCTCATAGAAAACACTGTTGAGGATTGTAGTCACTACAACAGACTGATACATAACAACACAGAAAAAGGCTAATCTTGGTACCTGTAGTGGAGCCTGCTAAAAAATACAGCACTGCTTACAAAGATTGGAGTCATGTGAACTCAAAGGGACCAATTATTTTTTTGTCGGCTTTGCTGGTGTCTCTGCCTAAAGGCACCTGCTGAACTATTCCTGCCCTCATTTCAATCCAGAAAATTCACAGGTGATTCATGTTAGATTTTGGGGACCTTCATAATCATTATTTTGATGTTACTTCTCTGCTCGCTGTATTTCCATGCTTTGATCAAGGGACCGGTTTTCCATATAGTCACAGATGGTTGCTGTTTGACAGGCTGACAGGCAGACAAAATAAATAGGCATGAAAATAAAATATTCCTTTGTTTTGGTGAGTCACGGCAATATCATGAGGGTAGACACTGCTCTGTAATTCTTCTAGCAGTGTTAGGGTGGTAAGAGAGTATTGCGTGGAGCAGTGCACAGGAATCTTACATCATTCCTGCCTGGACTGTTCTGTTGAGGATTTGATAACAAACATGAGCTTACAATGAAATTCCACTGTTACTTTTACAATTAAGAGGGTAAGTGTTGCTGTTGCCATTCCATAGCACTGTGAATTTTCAGGGGGGATGTCTGGAAAAATCCCAGCTGGCGAAGATGTGCCTGATCCTGCATATCAATGGGAGTTCTGAGCACAGATCAATAGCAGGATGAAATGCTACATAATTATTGCATGCCAGTGATTGTATTCACTTGCCTGCATTCACAATGTGAGAAAGAAAGAAAAAATAACAGGAATTAAAGGAATTTTGCAAAAAAAATCCCTCAAAAGCAAACTCTTGGGGTGACTAAAGACAAAGCTGCTAATACAGCATTAAACTGGTTACATAGGCAGTGTAAACACTTACATGACAAATTTCTTTACTATGAAAGAGAAATCAAATAAGTCAGTAGGGGCTTTGAAATTGATTAAATACTTTGAGTTACGAACTGTTCTGTGACATTTGTGGCAACTCTTGAAGAAATCTGACATCTGGTCAGTGAGCTCTCCTGGGATAATTTTGTGGGACTGGAAATCTGGCTTTCCATAAAGAAATTGTTACTGACCTATTGATGTGGTATGACATTGCTTCCTTTTTGGCAGGTTAGTCAGCAACAGAGAAAGTTAGTTCCACTAGCCCTTAGGCTGATCTTTTGACAGTAAATGAGAAAAAGAATCAAATAGGTATGGCCTGACTGGCCCCAGAAAAAGATGATGGCATGACAAATTTATCTTTTTGTTTGTGTATCAAAGTGAGCCTAAAGCTATGCTTTTTATCACTACTTTTAGTTTAATTGAAAATAATGAAGCTACCAAGAAAGTAGATTTTATTTTATTGATATATTAACTAGCTAAAGACCAGCTCATTATATTCAATACTTGACACAAATGATTTGTTTAATATAAATGGTAGAAGAGAAGCTCTATTACCAGGGAACTTTTCTATACAGTTCTCTCTCTTCTGTTTCCTGGTCAATGAAGCTAAATTGCAGGTTGTCTTCTGTTGAAGAGGACAACAAACCCTTTTATTCCTAAGGGTGCTAGAGGGGGGTCGGATGTGAAAGGTGTTAATTTTTTATATAGAATGTAATCCTTTTTGAAACTTAATGATGCTTAAAATCCTATGCCTCTCAGGCTATGGTTCCTGATTAGGACCCTTGGGTGAGCTCTCACAACAGAGACTGCATTTCTTGTCAATCTGTACCTAATACAATAAAACACACTTTGAGGGCAGCTTCAGGTGCTGATCTCTTGCCCAGTACTTCACATGGCAATTTAGAAGCCTGGCACCTGAAATCCTCATTCAGGGTTGATGAGCAGATGAGAAGCGTGGCAACAGGGACCAGCAGCAGCATTCTGGGGGCAACTGGTTCCTGTCACCCACTGGTGGTGACTGCTCCTCTCTGGTGGGGACACACAACAGGGCTGTGGCCTCTGTATCAGTAGCCCCAGCCCAAAAGCCTGGTGTCTAGCCAGACAGGACTGTGGGGAGGATTATTTTCCATCCAGAGGAAAACAATCTGGCAGAGAGCAGCTTGCTATAAGTTGCTAAACCTGAAAGCTTTCAGAGTGGGTCAGGAGGAGGACACTTGAATATCTGCAAAAATTGGGTCATGTATAAGGGAGTTCTAGTGTAGTCTTAGCTCTGCCAATATTTTGGAAACATTTGTCTCTAGGCTTTGACTTGGTTTGGTAGTCCAGGTTTGTTGATCGTGATTTCCAGAGAGGGTTTGAAATAACTGGTTTCTCCAGCCACTGAAATCAATGGGTTTATTTTTAAAGGAGTATATTTTAAATTTTTTCCATTTCTTAAAAATGGTAGATATTGCAAATTTTAAATTTAAACTGTGTTTAATTTGCTTGATATGCATAAGATTCCAACAGACTATATTCCATTAAGAAAAAGACTAGGTAGAAATTGTAAACCACTGCTTTCAAATATTTCACTAATGTCAGTACAATTTGGAAACAAACACTGTAAATTTGTTTTGATAACTTACCTTCAGTTGGGTAAGTGCATGCCCCTGGGCTAGTAAAATTATGTGTCTGTAAACAGAAACAATCATAAATACAGTCAGAAATTTCTTCCAGAGAAGAAATAGCTTGGTTCTTGGCAAATGCTTTCCCAGACTGAGATAAATTAAGGTCAGGGAAGACCACATCTTAAAAAAATGACAAGAAAAGAACACAGAAGATCTCATGTAGGTATAACCAGTAGTTATGTTGTAAAAACATATAGAAATTTGTATGAAATGCACATATAGAGATTCATGGATTATTTACAGGTATGTGAAGTAGATGCTAATGCTCAAATTTTTTTTAATGTCAAGTATTAAAAAAGTTTGACATTTCCCCATAGCAACAAGTATATGAAATAAAGGTTGACTGTGACCAAACCAGTGGTCTGAGACTAAGCATTGGAAACAATTTGCCTTTTATATGTACCTGTGTTGTTAGAATGTGCTGGGTTTTTTCCCAACAAGTTCTGCTGCTTCTCCCAGAGACTCATTTTCCTCATTTTTCCAGCCCTATGTTACAATTCAACAGATATATTGGAAAATAGTTGAAAATGTTAATTGTTTTATTATTGAATTGTTCTGCTAAATATGAAGCTTGAGGCTTTTCTCTGAAGTATGTGAAAGTGGAAAAACAGATACACAATGTTTCCGAATAGACCCAAAATTTTAATTGTTTGCCACAACATTGTCGTCTTTATATTACATCAGTGACTGTCGTTCAGTCTGCCTTGTGAAGAATTCTACAGGCTGTTTACTGAAAATACTAGTTAGGTCTCTGACATAAACTTATTGATAGAAGTAGTTGTTGGCTGTTGTCATGGTTTAATGCTGTGTTGGCAATTAACCAAATGACAGATGCTCTCTATTAATCCCCCTCACATACCTGATGGAGAAAGGAGAGAGAATGAGGGGGAGAGACTTATGGGTTGCAAACTAAACTACACAGCTTTAATGAAACAGCAGTGATGAAAAAGAAAAAATATTTAATATTTGAAAATATTCAGAAAAATGATACCATGTTCTTCCCCCACTTTCCCCACTCACATCACCACTGAGGCTGCAGGGCAGCCCTGGGAAAGTCCAGGCTGGACTCCTGGAGTCAGCAGCAGATGGGAGATGGATGCCGGGACACATGGACTCAGGAGGGCACAGAGTAGGATCAAAGGCAGACGAATGGGTGGAATCCTCCCAGGATGTCAGCCATGAGCGAAGAAGGACTTGACCCTTGTGATCCCTCAAATTTATACTGAGTATGGTGTGTATGGGATGGAATACTCCATTTATTCAGTTTTGGTCATATGGCTGCTCCACTCCTCCCTAAAGGAGGGTTGCAGGTTTGACCCCTTCACTCCCTTTCTCTTTCCAAAGCATAAGATGTTTCTCAGAACTGAGCAGTCGTCTTAGTTCTGCATTCCATTCTCCAGCCATAACTATAAACATTGAGTGTTATCAGCCCTAGAAGCAGACACTGACTGAGAAACTTGCTAATTTCAGCAAGTGCATCTACTTGGAAGAGACTTAGCTAAAAATAAAATTACAATAAAGAAAATTAGTTCTATCCTGGTCCAAACCAGATAGCTGTTTTCCAAGGGGGGTGGTTGCTTGTTTATTTATTTATTTATTTATTTATTTATTTATTATTGTTTTCAGCATTGAAACTACTTTACTTAAATTTCCCTCTCTCATCTTCCATAAAATTTGTATTTTGTTTTTTTGTAAAATGAAAATGAAAATTAACCTGAATAACCAAAGCACACTTTTTATTTAAGTTTAAAAACTATGACTAAGCTCTTACCTTTGGTTACTGCTAGCAAGAATAACATAATCCACCTGCAGTTCCTTTGTATCTAATTAATAGATATTTTTTTTATTCATCTTAGATGATTTTATTTTACATTTTCTCTTCACTTTTTCGCTTTAGAGAACCAAAAGAGATAAAAAATGGTTCAGCTTTTCTCTTTGCATTAAATCAATTTTGAAATTATTTATCCTTCCCATGAGTCTTTCGGATACACAGATCTCATTTATGCAGCTTCTCTGCCACTTTCTGCACAGCTTTCATTTGATTTGCTTATCCATGTGCTTCTGCTTGCTCACATTGAATCCCAGGCTTAATAGGATGCACGGCAAGTCTTCATGATGTTTCAGGTGCTCTGCTCTGTGTAAATCAGATCATTAAAATACAGCTTAACCTAATGTATCACCCTGGAGTGTAAAAAAAAAAAAATCCTTGTCCATATTAAGATGAACAAATGCCTTCTTTATAAACCTACACAGCACTGGAAAATAAGAATTAGCCCATATGTGGAAAGGCAGCATGAAACACTGTATTTGACTTATTCCCTAAAGCTCACTGTTTGGATTCTCTGTCCACACCTTCATTTGGGATTTCATTTGAGAAAAGGGTTGCCTTTGTGTTTTTTTTGCACAATGTCCTGATGCGTGGTTGGGAGCTCCATGTTGCTACTGTTGCGTGAATACACTTCATTTCTAATCAGAAACATTATATTCAAATTGTTTATCATGCATCATTCCAGTCTAATCAGGTTTACATATGCTAAGACCTTGGTTGTGGATCTGAATGTATTAAAGAATGAAACAGAAATGTGTGCACTTAATAAAGCACATTTAAATATATTTACTTTGTCTGATGGCATAATCTCATAATGAATTTAAGCCTAGCCTGCAATGGCTGAAGCATCTCTCTGGGACAGAAACACCACAGAAATATTCTGGCTGGAGGTCCAGATGCCCCAGCATCTCCTGTGCCTTGTGGGAAGCTCTCTGCTAAGATGCACAACCTGCTTGCTTGTGTGGCTTGTGAGCTCACTTGCCAGCCAGAGAGGGCTTTTATCACCTTCATGGAACAAAGGCAGTGCACAGTTACTTAATTTCTGCCGGGAAGAAGGGCTGCTCCTTACCTGTGTTACCCCAGCAGGGCAGGGTGCTCCCTCCTTGCACAGTGTGGTGGGGAAAGTTTGCTCCTCCCCACCAGGGACCCGGCTGAGTCTGGACTCTGTCAAAGCTCACAGAGAACTTGACTCTTATGATCCCTCAGATTTATACTGCATATGATGTGTATGGGATGGATTACTTCATTTGGTCACCTGGCTGGTTTGCTCCTCCCCACAGAAAGGTCACACATTGTGACCTCTTTTCCTCCCTTTTGTTTCCAGCACATGAGAAGGTTAGCAGAACCAAGCGGTGGCCTTGGTTTCTATAGGAGTAAGTATAAACAAGAGCCTTTCTGTATACCATTCTCCAGCAGTGACTATAAGAAGCAAGTGTTACCAGTCCTAGAAGGAGATGCTGACTGAGAAGCATGCTGTTAATTTCAGCTACTTAGAAGAGACGTACATGAAAAGTAAAATTATTAAAAAAAAATTGATTCTGTCCTGGCTCAAACAACAACAGGAGTACTGATTGGAAAGATGGAGGCAAGAGGGTGTTCTGCTAAATCTTCACTGTGTCACAAACATTATGTTGTAAGTCTAGGAAACAGTGACATCATGGAGGATTGGCACACTGCTAAATGTGTTTTTCAAGCATAAAATGAATTAAACCTTCCAGACACCTTAATGGTTCTTTATAAATTAACACCAGCACTGGGTATTTCATAATTGAGCTACTAGTTTTCAGTAGGCTGAAAGCTAATCCAGTTGCCTATTCTACTGCCATTTGATGGTTCATATTTGACCTTGCTCTGTTGCTGTGGCTGGACTTTAATCCCCTAATAGCAAACTGAAGTCATATCAGCACTCAAATGCTGCTGTGATCTGTTGTTGCTGTGTCAGTGTCAACAGTGTCTTGCTCCATGACCCCTAAGCCAGCCTGTGAGGATGTATTACATGGATGTACATGTATCACCTACATTCAGTTCTTGGAGCTTATTGAGCACTAGGCACCACCCTTGAGATTAGCAGCAGAGCAAATGAAAGTGTCCACGTGAAAGAAGGATTGGAGCTGCCGCTTCGCAGGGTCTGGCATTAGGATTTCTGGTTTAAAGGTAGCCACGTCTCCTCCATAGCATGAAATGATTGGCCAACCCAGTAAAGGAGAAGAAGAAAGAATAGTTTTTAAAAAGAAAACTATTTAAAAAGGCAATCAGAAAAGATGATCAGTCACAGTTTTATTAAGCCTCGGACCAATAACAGGAAACATAAGCATGAAGCATTAAGATAAAACATCAGAGAGTTATGAAGTTTGTAGTTTGACTGTTATCATGACTTACTCCAGATCTACCAGTGTGACTCTAAATCGACATCAAGTATCCAAAGGATTTGTGCATCTGGGGTCTGAAGTGCTGCTTTCTCTAAAAGTGGAAGAAAACAAAATCAGAATGGTAATCAGAGGCTTTAACACTAAATTCATTAGGAGGGAGACAAGAAAAAACAAAACTGAAAACCTACTCTAGACATATACTAAAAATATTTTAAAAATTCTTATCAGAAAACACACATCAGTTTTCAAAAATACAGAAATTCTGTGGAAATCTCATTAGCAGTGCCTTTGTCAAAGAAGAGAAGGTGAGATTTGAAATATTTTCCATCTATTTGTTTAATGTCAAAAGTTTTTGTGGATCTCAGATTTTGCGTATGTTTACAGAACAAGGTAAGAAGATTCAACAGATTCCCTTCTGAAATAGTACTTCCAGGAAAGAATTCATGGTGCAATACAATTAGCCTTCTTGTAGCTGCATGTCTCTTCACAAAAATGGCTCACTGAGTTCATGTACATTGAGCAGTTCAAGTGAAAAGCCACCAGTGGGAATGAATTAAAACCATAGAGACAAGGTCTCTCCTGGTATAAATCATGTACCCTGCTATAATAAAACAACATGTAAAAGAAGCAATTCTTCACACAGCTGAATTTTGGCATGGGAGCTGGTCCCAGAATACAAATCTTACTGCTTCAGCTTCTGTGTTTCTTAGTGTGTAAGAAAACCTAAACATGATGTAATAATTTTGTGACATTTGAGAATAGAATACATGTGACCTAGGATCTAAAAAAACCAAACAAACCCCAGATAAGTTAGGATTTATCTCATTATTCTTTTTTATTGGTCTTGGTTGTACTAGTAAATGGCATTTTCTTCTCTGTAGAATGTAGTGGAGGAATTGTACCATGTCCTGATTTTACCAGCAGAAGCCTCCTTCTTTTTTCATGGTCATAAAATATATGTCAAGCACTATGAACAACTCCTTTATGCCTTACTTGCAGTACTGCAATTAAGATCATACTGTGTCATATTCAAAGCTCAGTGACTGTTAAATGTGCTACGCCTGCATCACACTAACTACTATATCAGTCATTTTATATGACCCCCTTGAAAATTGCTGCCAAAAGTTTATATGTCAGAAATCACTTTCAAAATGCTTATGGAGTGAAGAATTTCCACAGCTCTTTACCTACTCAAATACTAAAAGCTGTCAGTCAATGAAATCAGGCTCGACAGTTTATATTCCAAGACTCACTATTCAAAGGTTTGCTTGAAAAATTATTCCTATCATCTGTCAGCAATTGGGTTCTGTGTTTAGTCAGTTGCTCACTTTTATATTGTAATAACCCCTGGAAGTTGCTACAAAAGATGTGCCAGAACCCTTGGTATCATTTTTAAATGAGATGAAGCAGGGACACGTACATCAGCACTGCAGTACTTGAATGTTGCCTATCATGTGAGCTGGAAATCTGGTCCTCTTGCTCAGGTGTACAGTTGTTTTCATTGGCATCTCTGTACTGTTTCATTGGGGTCTTCAGTCCCAAGTGGTGACAAAAATAATATGTCAAAAATAACATAGGTAAACTATATCTTCTTTTAGTTATATCTATATGGCTGTTATAAGCAGGTGTATACGTTTCAAAATATATTTAGCTGTATAAATAGTGTATGGCTATAACAATATAGGTATAAATAAAGGACCCTGATAGTAAATGAATGCATAAACCATGCATAGAAGTGTCAGTGGGAACATCTTCGCTGACTTTCATGGTCATTCACCCCAGAGAAAGAGGTTTTGAGATTCTCTGTTGTGTACAGAGAGCTCTGGGAATCAGATAGCCCTTGAATAGGAAGAGACACCAAAGCATTTCTAACAGTCTGCTCTTGTTTTCTGTAATCTGGTGAGGAGCCTTTTGGCTGTCTGGCCTACCCGTTTTAAATATCAAGTCTTTGGATAATGTTTCTTTAACTCTGGCCTCATTTCCCTGGCCTGCTGCAGCATGTTAGCAATCAGAAATACTCTAAAATACAGGCATCCAGCAGAGGAATTTCTCCAAGACTGTAGCCAGTGTATTTTCAATTACATGATCTTAAAATGTGTTGTATCAGATGTCCAATTTAAATACTCCTCCCTCGACTTCCTAAATGTGTGTGACCTTTTATTATAGGAAAGAGAAAGTATGATTTAGTCAGAAACAAATATGTTGTAAGGGAGTGTCTGCTTTTGAATCTAAAAATCTAAAATAGATGACTGATAAATTTTACTTCAAAGGAGATGAGAGTAGGATTAGTAAAAATAATTCTTAGGATTTGGTCAAATATATTGATTAAGCCAATACCTAAGTTTGACTGTAATGGTTGGTTTTTTTATTTTATTTCTTTATTTTATTTTTTTTTTCTTTCCAAAGAATGCTAGAAACCACCACATCAAGCCTGTAACCATGAAATTTACTGCACTTACTGCAAAGTTTTTTGAGTTTCCTGACTATCTCTATTGAAGTTTCTGTCAAGAAAACAGAGTAAGTCAGATTAGAAGGCTGAATCTAAATAAAATTGGACTCCTAAATTACTTGTCTCATCCACCATTTCTGGAGTCATAAATCTATTCGAGACACAGGAATAATTTTTCAATTTTTAGATGCTTTTCAAAGCTCTATGTGCCAAGTGTAAAATGGAAGTGTGTGGTGCTCTTGTGTATCCCTCAAAATAAACAAAGTGATGATAACTCCAGTATGAAGACCATCATGATAATCTTAAGGTTAAAGCAGATTTTCTTCAGAGGATGTCTCCCTAGGATCACAGAAGAAGTTCAGCAGTGTGGAGGAATTTTACCATGAACACTGCAGTAGTGACTAGTGCTGGTCTGACAAATTATTTTTTTTAGATTATATTATATAATGTAACAAGGCAATCATTAAATAAGCAGGGCTAATTTAAGAATAGGATCTGTAGTTTCATTAAAGATGGTTCTCAAGGCAGAAAAGTACTATCAAAACAATATTTACTGCATTGGCATTGCATTTCTGGCTACAGGGCTATTTTTACTTGTGTTGCTTTTTTGATGTTACCCTAGTAGGGGTCAGGTCTGGGTTGTCACTTCTCCTGGTGGAAAATGCAATTCCACTTGTAGTTCTAGGCTATTTGGCACGTGAAATCCCTGGATCTGTTTGAACTCACACTGCTGCTGTTGCGGTTCATGATCAGTGACAAAAATGGCAGCCAGACATGGGTCTCAAAATAGGGGCTAATGGTGGGACCACAATACACCAACCAAGGGTATTTTTCAACAACCGAATATCTACACTTATGATTACTTTACTTGAGTCTGTCCCCACCCTGCCTTGGAATCTAGGAATTTCAGTTCCTTTTTAGACTTGTAGGAGTGGTTTCATCACAGTGCAATTCGTTAAGAGAAACTGCTTTTTTTTTTTTTTTCTTCCAAAGAAAGATTGACTTTCCGAGCTGGTTTGAAATCATTCACCTTCTCATTCTCTCTGTGTCTTTCCTCTCTGGCAACCTGGTTGGGTGAGTTCAACAAGGGGTCAGCTCTCCAGTTGCTTCTCAAGTGTTGCTGGATGGGTAGCTATCTGAAGGGGTTGCATTCTTTTCTACTCATGGGAACGAGCCCTTTGTTAAGTGAATGCCATATATTTGGACTAACATTTATTGTGCATACAACACTGTTGCAAAGTGGCTCTTGAACCAGAGGATTCACCTACTGATATTTGCAAATGCTGGCGTACCTTGCTATTGTAGTTTAGGTTTTTAAGCACAGTTTTGCATTCTGCCCCAAGAACTCACTGCCTCTCAGCTCTGTTAACAGGAGAAAATATTTATATTGTGTTGGCTCCAATACTCAGTCACTCAGTTTCTCCTGACCCTCTTGTGGTAATGGTAAGCTCTGGCAAAGAAGAGTGGGAGAGTGTTAATTTCTACTGCACAGTTTTCTAGAATTTATCTGTTAATCCTAAAATATCAGAAGTTTTGTACAGGATAAAAGAATTATTTGTGTGGTCTGTTTCAGGTCTAACAGTCAGACTGGTTTCTTAGGCTGCCTTATTCTTTATTGTTAAGAGTCCTGGATACTATTTAAATACATATAGACCAGCTTCCTTCTAAAGCTTGCTAACCTATATTTTATTTATAATCCAATAATTTGGGCAGATTCTGTAACTGAGGCTACTATCAAGATCTTTGCCTGTGGAAAAACACACCCTTTTTCAAAATACTGAATGAAGATAAAAATATATATAAATCAACTTATTTTTTCCTTGAAATTACTATCTGAAAAAGAACTCATACAGATGGCTCTTGGCAAAAATGTGCACAAGAACATTACCCGAAGAAGAAAGAGGCTGTGATTAGATAGAAGTACCTATGGCAGCTCACACATTTAATGGTTTAAGCATTGCAAGGCACTGAAATTGCTCAAGCACAGTCACATCCCATAGTTAGGATGGATATATTTGCCAGCATATAGCTCTGGTAACTTTATCATCACAATAACATAAGCTATGATAGGCAGCCCCAAATTACAAATTTATCCCATCTTGCTAAGGTCTGCAAAGCCCTTCTATTGGCCCTATGGACCCACACCTGCTATGGGGGGTGCCCAGGGCTGTCCTATTGGAAATGTCAGGGGTGTGGCCCGGAGGAGAAGGGGGATCACCTTCCTAAAAATCAGTTCTTAGTTGCTACAGTCTCCAAGACATCTTACCTCTGGTTGGTCCAAATTCTTAGTTACCTTTTTTGTCCTGCCAAATCTCTGACTGGGGGTCTTCTGTACTCCTTCATTCTTCACAGCCCAATAATTTGTTTCCTTTGGGGAGCTTGCTCCAGAACTGCTACATGTCCAGCATTGTTAATCTATTTACCTTATGGCCTGATAAATATTAAATCAGTATTTTGATAAATATTTTTTAATCACGTCAAGAATTTGGTTACTGCCAGAATATTTCCCTCAGCAATTTGGGTAATTCCCACAAAAAATGTTAAATATACCAGTGTGGGGATGGAAATTTGGTTGCTGACTCATCTTGGCACAACTTTTGCACTTCCCTTTCATCACCTTTTGATGCTCTAAGGAGAAAAAAATTTAAACAATCAGTAGTTGAGAATGGTCTGGACAGAACCATGGTAAGTGATTTATGTGAAATCATTACTCCAAGTACCCCATAAGGCAATTTAGTTATGTTCCCCTCCCCAAATGGAATGTGAAAGAAAATATCTAAATTTATCATAAAACTTAGAAAGTTAGAGTTTTACTAAGTACTTAGCTTAGCTTAGCAAGCTCAGCTATTTCATGTGATCCTTTCTTATTGGTATAGCTCAAATTTCATTAAAGCTGCTTTTCCTTCAACATCAATAATCCTTCAAAATCCATATAGAAATGGAAGACACACGTGCTTGAACTGTTTTTCTTCTACTAAATCACACATTGCACAAATGAAACTAACTTTCAGATTAAGATTTGCACAGTACCATGTAATATAAATGCATCTGAAATTTATAGTGCACCACAAACTGCTTAATACTCAGCACTTAAACTGCTGTGTTTCCACTGCAAGCTGTAATAACTGAAGATTTAATACAGAATCTGACATCTGGACAGTTAATAACATTGTTTTCTCAGTATTTTACTGCCTGCCTGTAAACACTAGTTTATTGAAATGTAATAGTATGTACCTGGTCATATAAGCTGTGAAAAAGAACAGGTTGTTTTCTTTGCCAGAGATACTGCAGATGTAAATGAAAAAGTCTAGACCTTGAACTTAAACATCCAATCCTATGTTCAGAAAATGTAAATCCCTTCCTACCACACTGTTATGACCTTGAGTAGCTGTTCAGGCTTTTTAACAAACAGCCAGAGGAAGCTGCTGCTTTGGAGAGCTGGTTTGTTTGGGCTTTGTTTTTTAAACTCCACTATGCCCTGTAAAAATGTAGGGTTCCCTCCTTCCCTTTATAATCTGTAAAAAAGGAAGAAGGACACTTCCAAAGTATAGTGTGTTTTTTACCATCAAGTCTTGTGCCAACATTAATGTAGGGTTTAATTCTATTTGATTGCAGAGATGAAAAAATCCCAACATATCTTAGTAAATGGTTATCACATGATATAGTCATATTCCAAAGTTATCTTCTCTGACCTTATTTAAGTGTATTTTAAGATTTTTTCCTTTCGCTTTTTGTCACCTTCGATAATAATTTTAGGGCAAGACCTTAGCAACTGTATGGAATCAACCAGCCAAACAAAAAAGGAGCCTTTATGCACAGATAGGAAAACTCGCCCAGGTGTTGAAGGCAGTGAAGACGCCAGATGTTGACTGACACAAGAAACTACATGTTGTCCAATAGATTCTAAAATTAAGGGAGGATGTTAAGGACCTACCATCATTCACTTAATTAAGAAAATTCTAGCTGAACTGTCAGAGATAATACGCATCACTCTCTGTAATGATTTCCTGCTTTTCAGCTACTGTTCTTTGGCTAGAATCTACATTTCAGAGCCCCTTTTTGGATGGATACTTTTCTTGCTTTGTCCATAAAGATGAGTAGCTAAGAATTAGAGTTATGATCTAACTTCACAAAGAATCCTTTCCAGTTGTTTAGTCTGTATCAATTCTGCTCTAAAAAGATAAATTTCTAATTACATTTGATCTAGAGGTAACTTCAAACACTGCACGGTTCCTTCATATATACAGTTATGTTAGAATTTTAGACACCTGACTAATACAATTTATGTGATGGAGCTTTAGATCTAGATATTAGCATATCACAGATATGGCCAAGAAGTCATCTTTCATCTCTCATACCTTCTGAAATGTTTAGGCATAAGGGCATTACCAATACTTTGGAGGTAATAAACCCTGGGAGAGTAAAAAAGAAACGAAAAGTAGAACACTGCCTTCATGAGAGAAAGCAAGAAGACCTATTGTGCCAGTCTCTGCTTCCATAGAACTCTCAGTTCAATAGCAAAGCATTGTGTGTGTGTTTGTTAATGTCTTGTAAATGGAAAAGAAATTCAAAATATTTTTTTAAAAATTTATTTTATCCTACAGTACCAAAAATACACATTCCAGTATTTGAAAAAAAAAATCTAAACAAGAATAAACATAATTTCCTATGGAAGAACAGTGATTTATTTTTTACCATTATGAAATTGAACTATTCTTTAAAATGGCAACTTCTTTTTTATTATAAGCAAGTATTTTCAAAATTTACAGGCAAAATAAACAACAAAGGATGTACCTGTTGCCAGTCTATTTTACCACTGGCTTTGAATTCATCCACTCATAAAAAAACCAAACAGAATGGTACTGTGATTCAGTCTGTAACTATTTCTAACCACAGTGAGTATATAATCACATATTATAGATTTATAATGAATGCCGATGCCAGAGGAACAGTAACTAAAAAAATTATAGATTAGACAACAAAGATCATACATTGACTTGTCAACAGCATTACTAGCCTTTTACCCTTTAAAATGACATTTGAAAAAAACTAACATGGTCTCAAAGGGCTTTAGTAATTATGTAACTTTTTTCAAGTAGAGAACAGCATTGTCAGATAACAGATTTCAAATGACATATGAAATGTCAGGATGCGATTTTTTAATGAATTTTTCTCCAAGTGACTTCTTCTCAGCTAAATATAATGGCTCATATGCACACATTCCATTATTATGGTGGGAGGTGTATCAGAAATGGATGTTTATTCACTATATTCTAGCATATCATGGGGTCTCCTATGTGCATATAATGTACAAAATAGTGCAGAGGGGTTTTGAGCACCAACCAAAGATTTAATTAGTCATCAGTTACTCTCCCACAGCTCATTTCCTTTTATTCTCAGATTCCAGACTTCCAAATGTACAGCCAATACTGAAGTGTTTTTGGCAGAGACTGCTTTTACTCCAATAGAATTGTGAAACCATTGGTCAAAGTTCTGATATCTTCAGCACATCTTTTAACATGGGTGTGATTTTTTTGCAAACCTTGGTTACACCAGACTCAGCATATAATTACGAAATTATACTTCTGAGCATGTCATAAATTCAGAATTTTTTTACTTGGATTCTTAATTACTTCACTGAAGGAAGTAGGACTTTAAGATTATACCTAAAGCCCAAGATGTTTTCTAACATGGTAGTCTTAGGGTAAATAAAACTTGTGCTTTTTTTGTAGGCTTCCTTGAGGTCTACATCTGGAGCAAATGAGCTATAGGGCTGGATGGAATCTACTTAAGAATACTGAGGGATCTGGTGGAAGTGCTCACCAAGACACATTCCAGCAGTTCTGACTAACCAGGGAGGTCCCAGTTGGCTGGAGGTTAGCAAATATGATGCCCATCTACAAGAAGGTACAGAAGGAGGATCTGGGAAACTTTAGGCCTGTCAATCTGACCTCAGTGTTGGAGAATTTTATGGAGCAGATAATTTTCAGTGCCATCATGCAGCACATGCAACGCAACTAGGCAATCAGTCCCAGTCAGAATGCATTTATGAAAGGCAGGTTGTGTTTGAAATACTTGACCTCCTTCTGTGACCAGGTGGCCCTCCTAGTGGATGAGGAAAAGGCTGTGGATGTGGTCAACCTGGACTTTGGTATAAAGTCCTTGACATCATTGAGAATGGATTTAAATCCAGCTGGTGTGTTCCCCAGGGCTCAGTACCAGGGCTGGTTTTAATATCTTTACCAATAATCTGGATAAGGGTGTTGGATGCACCCACAGTAAGTTTTGCAGATGGCACCAAGTTGGGTGGAGTGCTGATCTGCCTGAACATAAGAAGGCTCTGCTGAGGAATCTGAACAGGCTGGATTGATGGGCTGAGGCTAATTATAGGAGGTCAAAAAATCCAAGTGCCAGGTCCTGCACTTGAGCCTCAGCAACTCTATGCTGCATTACAGGCTTGGGGAAGAGTGGCTGGAAAGCTGCCAGGCAGTGAGGGATCTGGGGTGTTGGTTGACAGCCAGATGAATATGAGCCAGCAGTGTGCCCAGGTGGCCAAGAAAGCCAACAGCATCCTGGCTTGTGTCAGAAATAGTATGAACAGCAGAAGTAGGGAAATGATTGTGCCCTCGTACTCACCATTGGTGAGGCTGCACCTCAAATACTGTGTTTGGTTTCAGGCCCCTCACCCCAAGAAGGATATTGAGGAGCTAGAAGATGTCCAAAGAAGGGCAGCCAAGCTATTGAAGGGTCTAGAGCAAAATCTTGCGAGGAGCAGATGTGGGAATTGGAGTTATTAAGTCTGGCGAAGAGGAGGCTGAGAGGAGACCTTATTGGTTGCTGCAGCTACCTAGGAGGAGGTTGTAGTGAGGAGAGTGTTGGTCTCTTCTCCCAAGTAACCCGTGATAGAAGGAGAGGAAATGGCCTCAAAATGTACCAGGGGGCTTTTAAATTGGATATTAGGAAGATGATCTTCACCAAAAGGGTTATCAAGCACTGGAATGGCCTGCTGTCTAGATTAAAACAATATTGCAGAGAGAAATATTTTTCAATTCTTTCAACTTCTCATAATTATCTTCAGTGTGAAAGATAATTGTTTTTCTTATCAGCATCTTATTTTAATATATATAGGCATGTATTAGAAATGCATTTAGTGTAAAGTGTACAAAGTATTTATTACTATGGCTCATTAGGCCTCAATATACATTTGAAATATGGATGATGTCATCACCCTGCTCTGGAATTTGTGAGGGGATTTTGGGCAGAAAAGAGAAAAAGATGTAATTTAGGAACAGTTTCCTGTGAAAAAGTCAGCATCTCCTGGACCACTGCCACATGCCATTATTTGCTCTTTGAACCTGAGAGCTTAAAGATTTCTCAAACAAGAAAAACTGTGAATCATGCTGCTTTAGTACAACTGTAATATTTGCACAAACTGCAGTGCAATATGGATCAGCTCACAGCACTTATTCCAGAGCAGCCCATATAAAGCATTTAAATCCTGGTATGGAAATGGTATATACCTACTCCATGTATAGGTCATTACTCAAACAATAACAGAGCTAGGAAGGAGAAACTGAAACCTTTAAAGCAAGTAACTTTTTCGATTTCTATCATTTTACTCTCAAGTAGATATTAATTTGTCATCCAAGAAACATGCTGGTTGCTGAAGTTCTTGATGACAAGCCTTAAGGCTGAAGCTGAGAAACAGCAACGGAAAGAGATGAAAGGGTTGTGCTTTGGACAAAGGGAAATCTACTAAGGCAAATATTTCATTGCTTTTCACCTTAAGTAATCAGGGTGATACAAGCTGATGTTTGCCCCAGTGTCAGTCAAGTCTGACTCTGACCTGGAAGTGAGCAGGTTAAACTTAACCCAGGTGTACATATATCAAGGTTGGGTGAAGGAATATAAATGTTGAACACAGTACTCCTTTGTCCACTAAGGAACAAATGCCATGTTGAAAGAGGCCCCCAGAATTCCAAATGTCCTCACTCATGAAGCTAGGACAGATCACTGGTTTATCTGGAAAGAATAAGCCAGAATGGAGGTCTTACATTCCAACTGTATTTGTATTCATCATCACCACACGAACTACTGTATTAGAGTAAAAAGTATACATGCGTCAAACTCAATAAAGACACAAGAGTAGACCTGAGTTTTATCCATCTGTATTTCTTCTTTTGTCTTTCATGTTAGTATTTTCATGATGGAACGAAGGCATAAAACATAAAATTAACTATCCCCCTTATATTTAATTGCAATAACACCCCTAAAGATGGCCATCTGAATAGAAATACAATAACTTACCAAGGCATCCCAGTATGTGTGATCTCTTTATCTATCTAATAAATTACAAACTCATTCAGTAAAATCAATATTATAAAATATTTGGATATCTTGAATACACTTACACGTTTTTTCAGACTGTTCTTATTGTCTTCCTACCCAGTATTTTCTTGAAGGCTGAAAGGACAAGAAAAGAAACTATTGAAAGTCAGTTGGCTCTCACTTGATAGATTATTAAAAAATTCTTGATCTTTTGATCTTGAAACAACATAACCCAAAAGCTTTCTCTTTTTGGCTGAAATCCCAGACTCCAAGTGTCATTCAAAGGATGCATTTTCATGATATACTGTTTGATACTCTACATCCTTGTATAAATTTGTAAATTTTGTACTTCTTTTGTTACACATTGGTGCATCCCATGAGGTTTCTCATGTTCACTTTGACTATTTTATTGGGACTATGAAAGTTTGGGTATTTAAAATATCTTTTTTTAAGGGGTCTTTCAGCATAGAAATATCAGAACTTGCAAAACTAGAAATTAAAAGTGGTGGCAAATATATATGAAAATACCTTTTCCGTCCAGTTTTTCAGTAAGTCCAAGTTAAGAAAGTATTTAGCTTCAACCAACTTTAATTTAATGCCTAGAGTAGGAAACTGATTTACTGCAAATTGTTTTGATATTACTGCATAATACAGCCTTGCGAAATTGTCATGAAAATTTACTGGCATAGATGCAAATGTCTGTTTGTCTGCCTTTTTTCACATTGATCAGCCATCATGGGAATTAATAATTTTTATTCACTGCATTGAGAAATATTTTTCATTTCAGCAAGTTGCATGAGCAAAAATTATACAAACTGCTTTACTATAAATACATAGTTATACTTTTCTTTTGTATATAAACTATGTGTAACTCTGTAACTTGCACACTTGTTGGGGATATAATCAACACCAAATCTGAAATTGAGTTCATGAGGATTATACAAAACTGACAATTGTAAATGGCACTTTTCTTTTTTAATGTTTTTTTTTTTAATTTTATGAAAATTGTATAGCTGAATAATAGTAATGTTAGCTATATCATATACCTAATTGTTAGGTTTCAGATCATAGAGAAATATCTTCAGAGCTTTCATAAAAGATTTGTAGTATTTTTTCTCATAAATCAAAATTACTATATTTAAGTTCCAGGTTGTGTTTTCTCAGTGGTCCAGTGCTAATGATTCACCATAAAATCATAGAATCATAGCATTCACCACATCACTCTGTATGTATGCTTTAGTAGGAGGTTTGGGACTAATAGATATGTTTGGATGGATTTCACAGACAAGAATTATTTCAGTAATCTAACAATATACCTGGAATGCAAACTTTGGAGCAAGAAAATAAATATATCATATTCCACAGCCATAGTGAGTTGACTCTGAGAAGGCTGGAACACTTCCATCTATAACATATTACTTTGGAACCCAGGAACAGGTTAGGTATCAGGATAAATTGACTTTTTGACCCATATCTGGGGGTTCTTATTTTTCTGTTGCTATCTTTAATCTAACTTCTACACAATATGTATCTGTATATATATATATATATATATATATTTAAGGAAATAACTCAAGAATCTTGCTGGAATTTCTGGATGAAGACCATACCCTAAGAGATTTGTTAGGATACTTTCAAAGCCTAAAATTAATCTGGATTGAGAATATTAACCCGTGTTATTATTATTATTATTATTATTATTATTATTATTATTATTATTATTATTATTATTATTTATTTGGCTGTCAGCCAGTGAGGCATAGAAGCAGTGATGTATTTTGGTATCAATTTCAACACAATCTGAAGCTGAATAGATTTCTGGTTGTGAAGTCCAGTCCTCTGTCCTGCCCTTCTGAGCCCTTTTATGATTTGCTCAGCTGTGTGGTTTCCTAGATCTGAGGTGGCACCTGGCAGGTAAGACTGAGAAATGAAAATGTATCTTAAAGTTTTAAGACTCTTTTACATTGTAAAGAACCAAAGGCCTAGAAAGTTAGATCTCCATTCATATCCTTCTTTTCTTTATTCTGTAATAACAGTATTTGCTTTGATAAAACCAATCAGGTTTCAGCATGAGCCAGTGTTCCTCTTGAATCTTCCTTAGGTCTGGAATAATTTTACGAAGTTAAGGTGAGATCATTCAAGACTGTAGCTTTATAGAAAAAAAGAAAATTTCAAAGGAAAATCCACTATTTTTTCAGCTAGGTCTAGTAGCTATCTATATGCTAACGAATGGCTACCTTGACATCACATGAATGAAGACAATAAGTTTCAACCACATTACTGTGAATGTTTTGTATGTCACTAAAACTGACATTAAAAATGTGGTTTGATGTCAAACGAGGTTTTTTAATGAAATCATCATTTGATGGTGAAGAGCTTGTTGATATGATGGACAAGAATTCTGTTGCAGAAAAATGTCAGTATTAGGGCACAAAGATAGTTGAGAAGTCTCATTTTTTAGGAGAGAGAGAGAGAGAAGACTGATGTGGGTGGCAGGGGAGAGAGGGAGGCAACAACACCAGCCACTTATTTGTACAAATGGAAGAATTTGTGTTGCAGAGGAAAAGTCAGTGGCTGAGGAGATTAGAATAGCATTTGCCAACAGGTGGAATATTTTTCCACATTCAGGTAGCTAGTGCCAGAACTGAAGATTAACTTTAAATCTGGGACATATTGTATAATTTTCCTCTTGGCATTACTAATTTAAATATAGGGATTGAGCTATGCAAGAGTGGGAAGCAGATAAACTATCATTAGCATCATTCTAGTAACACCAGCTGCAGTGAATACCAAACACATTTATACTTAGCAGGGGAAAGTAAATGTAGCTGTATTGAGATTTGAATGTCTATTAACAGCTTGTCCAGTGGCTGAGATTAAACCAGTCTCACTTCAGTTGATATGTTTCACTCACAGAGTGTTCTGCTTAACATTAAGCTAATCACTGCTTAAGAAAAAAAGAAAATCATAACTATCAGACTGAGTATACTGGTTCCATGCCTGACCATAGATAGAATTTATTACTTCCTTCGTTTAGTATCAACACCTGAGATGAAATTTCAACAGTTCAGGCATTTAAACATAAAATTTAGAGTTTCCTTTTGTTCTAGGCTTCTCAATGTATTGGGTTTTGTTTTGTTTTGTTTTGCTTTTAACATAGATCTGTAATTTATCTGCATTTATTTGCAGCAAAAAAGCTGCCAAATAATCTTTTGTTGGTCTCAGTTCTTCCTATAAAGGATTTGACCTCTTCTGAATTTTCCACAAAAAAAAAAAAAAAAAAAAAGGCAAATTTTTCAGATTTTTTGGTCTGAGTAGAACACCCCTGTGATTTTCAGCATGAATCAATGTACTGTGTCAGAGGAGCTGCTAACATTCAACCACACTAGTACTATCTCATTTTGCATTGTGCAGCTGGAGTAGTTTCTTTTGGGCTTTAGTCACTGTTTGTGGCATTGCATTTAAAAATCAATAGTAACAAACAAAACCTGTTTGCATAGGCAGGATGGACCAGAAATGTTGTTTTGAACTGCAGTGGTTAGGATTCCGGATAGCCTCTCTCTTTTTTTTACTGCTAACATTTAATATGTGGCTGTAGAATAGTAGTACTGTCCACTTATGATCAATTACAATAACTCAGAATGAAGCATGATTTGTTTTTTTATCCCTGTTGTCATGTTTGACTAGAATATAGGCGAATGCCACTGATTAAGAGCCATAGTGCAGAACTGTCTAAGAAATTCTTCCACGCCTTGACCCAAGTAAATTCTTTGCCCACAACAAGCAGACATCATCAGAAAAATCTTCAAAGCATATATGTAAATACAACTGATTTCTTTGTTATTTAAATACATGCTTAATGTGCTTCCCTCAATATTGGCTTTGAGTTGCATTGTGATAGAATGAAGCTGAGGGTGTTAATTGCCTTGTATGATTTTACCAGTGCATCAGCAATTAGAACACTGGAAAATTTATGCATATTTTCTCACAGGAAAACAAAAAAAAAATCCCTCCTGGATATTTATTCAGACATAATAGTAATAGAATGAACTTGAACATTTCAGGTGCAGTGGTAAAATTGCCACTAGTGCCTCTGATTCTGTGACTGGTATTTATATATCAGACAAAAAAAGATGGCTACAACTTTGACTGGCTGGATAGGGGAATCCTGTAAGATATAGTCACAATGATAAAGAGATACCAGTAACTGTATTGTAACTATATATAAAACCTGGTCAGGTTTCTGTAGCAGGGTTGCTACAAGGATGACTTCTGGGAGAAGCTCCTAGAGGCTTCCCTTGTGTCTGGTAGAGCAAATGCCATATGGCTTCAGTTTACATCTGCTGCTGGTCAAGGCCAAGCCCTTCAACAATGGTGGTAGCACCTCTGGGATAATGTATTTGAGAAGGGGAAAAAGTTACTGTGTGTCCTGGTTTGGGCCAGGATAAAGGTAATTTTCTGTCTTGTACTTTTGCTTTCAGCTAAGTCTCTTGTAAGTAGCTGTACTTGCTGAAATTAACAGCAAATTTCTCAGACAGTGTCAGCTTCTGGGACTGATAACACTCGATGTTTATAGCTAGTGCTAGAGACTGGTATGCAGAACCAAGAGCACTGCTCAGTTCTGAGGAACATTTTGCCCTCCAGAAGAAGAAAAAGAGTAAAGAGGTCACACATGAAACCCTCCTTTGGGGAGGAACGGACAAGACAGATGGCCAGAATTGACCAGAGTATTCCATGGTCAACTCTGGAGCAGATATCAACCTGCAGTGCAGCAGTCTGCTCCTGAAGGACTGCACTCTATGGAAGGGACCCATGCTGGACCAGTTCATGAAAAAACACAGCCTGTGGGAAGGACTCATATCAAAGTTCATGGAAGACTGTCTCCTGTGGGAGGGACCCGACACTGGAGCATGGGAATACTGTGAGGAGTCCTTCCTCTCATGAGGAATGAGTGGTAAACTGACCTTAATCCCCATTGTCCATCCCCCTGCACCACTGATGGAGAGAAGGTAGAAATATTGAGACTGAAGTTGAGACTGGAAAGAAGGTAGGGGTGGGGGGAAAGTATTTTAATATTTGGGGGTTTTTACTTTTTATTATCCTACTCTGACTTGATTGGGAATAAATTAAATTAATTTTCCCCAAGGTGACTCTGTTTTGCCTGATTGTAATTGGTGAGGGATCTCTTCCTGCCTTTATCTCAACCCATGAGCTTTTTGTTATATTTTCTTCCTTGTCCAGGTGAGGATGGGAATAACAGGCCACCTTTGGTGGACACCTTGTGTCGAGTAAGAGTCAACCCACTACAGTAACTCACAAAGTTTATTCAGGTATCAGTCATTGCACAGTAATTAATTAGTAATCTGATCTAAGAAATGTGTCTTAAAACTTTTTTTCACATGGATCAGATGTGGTAGTCCAGCCTAATGCTGTCTTAGCTAAGTTAGTTTTGAGAACTCTAATCATCAAGCAAAGTACATGTTAGACACCTAGGAGATTGACTTAAAGCAAATGTCAATCTCAGATACTTTATCAAGTTAGGATAATACATAATGATTTTAAACATACTTTTATCCATAAAGAAAACAGTTGGATGATTCTTTTGCTATAACCTTATGATCTTTCTAGACCAACGTCAGACTCAAGGCTAGTAGAACTTAACAATAAATTACACCATGTATTATTTTTCTATTGTATTCTTCAAGGAGGCTGTGCAAATTTAAATTTTTAAATTTCTAGGACAAAAATTCTCTTATTTCTGGAAAGAACAAATAATAATATCAATAAAAGTGATTATTCTTTTTACCTGTGTTCTGGATATACTTTGGAGAACTTTGGGGTAAAATGAAGAAGGAGGTGGGCAAGTTATATGTTGAGAAGGCAATATAGTTCATATTTAGCTGATTTGGCTTCCTCTCTCTATTGTATAGGTTAAATGGGAAAAGATAAAACTTCACTCTATTCCCTCTTCCACTTCAAGATATAAGTAGAATTGTTTTTACCCGGCTTTTCTGAATCTGAGGGGATGTAGACTACAAGCTCTATTCCTAAGCATTATGTAAACTCTGTCAGCTGCTCTAGCAGATACACATTAATCACACACATGTGGTGTTTCAGTATATATTTGCTAAAAGTTTATGCTTAAATTGAGATACTATGGGACTGCTGAATCTTTGGATTACTAAAAATGTTTCCTCTAAGACAGAAGGAGCAGGAAACTTTCATAGGAAGAAAAGATGTTGCACTTATAATAGAAATAGCTATAATAATAATTCTTGTATCTCTAAAAGACCACAGGAATTGCATTTATGAAATCACTAATTGATTTTGACTATTAAAACTGGTTTTAATAAGAAATAGGTATCATAATTTATAGAGTTGGTATTTCATGCCAGGTCATATATTTTCTGCCTTTCCAGGAAAATCTGATGGAGAAGGAATAAAAAGAGACAACGAATGTAAGTCTGGAGATGTATCTGATGGAATTAAAAACATAAAAACCTTGTCTCATCTTAATAGAAATGAGTGGAACTACTTGTCCTCCAGTGTTAAATTTTACATTGGAAACACTGCTAAAAGTAGTGCATCATGCCTTGAAAAGCAGCTCAACCTTACAGTGCTTCAAATAATTTTCTATCTACTTCGGTCACCAGTTCACTTGTATCTGATTGTAGGATTAAGGCAGGAATATAAAATGGATGCACAATGATGGACCACTGTGTAGAAGCCGAAATAACACTGAAACTTGTTGTCTAGAAGTAAATACATACTTATGGAGGCTGGAGAAATCAGGTGTTAAAATAGGATTTTGCCATTTGCCTTGTGCATTAACAGTAATTGGGCCCTTGAGGTCCTCCAGAGCCAATGGATGCAAAGCTGCTACAGCTCCCTGTACCCACTCTTGACAAGCAGTGAGGCTGGGTACATATTGCTGTGCAGGTTTGGTATAAAACAGAGCTGAACATCTGAAATGGAGGCATCCTGGAGATACCAAAACAGTGAGTACCCATACAATTTAAAGAACCATTTACCAGTGATTCACGTTATTTTGTTTGAGAATGAATGTAGGTATTAGCTATTAGTAGGGCCTGTAGTGAAAGGACAAGGGATAATGTGTTTAAACTAAAAGGCAGTAGATTCAAACGAGATATCAGGAATAAATTATTTACAATGAGGTGGTAAAAGACTGGAACAGGTTGCCTAGAGAGGTGGTATATACCCCATCTCTGGAAACATTCAAGGACAGGTTGGATTGGGCTCTGAGAAACCTGAACTGTATGAAGGTGCCTCTGTGCACTTCAGGGACTAGGTGACCTCTAGAGGGCCCTTCCAACCCAAACAATTCTAAGATTCTATGAGTGTACCACATTGTATGTGGTACAGGCTGCCCAGGGAGGTTGTGGAGTCTCCTTCTCTGGAGACATTCAAAACCCACCTGGATGCATTCTTATGTAGGTGACCCTGCTCTGGCAGTGGGGTTGGACTAGGTGATTTTTGGAGATTCCTTCCAACCCCTAGCTTTCTGTGATTCTGTGATAATTTGAGCCACAGCAATATTTTTGTGCTGTGCTGCTGCATCTGCAGAACAGCAACAAGCATAAGTCAGTGGGAGGAGATATTCCAAAGCTGACCTTTATCATGCTGCTAAGTCACAGGCTTCATCCACATCAGACATCAGAGCAGCCCCTTCTTGTCATGAACTTCTATATAGATTTTATATAGTTGGGATGACATGAACATACAGAAGGATGAATGTAGAGAGATTTACTTCAATGTGATAACTGTCTGTATCATTAATATTTTTTTGTGTCTCAGCATCTGAGAACTGTCTGGTGTGTACATCCTCAGATTGTACAGCTTACACTGTAGAAACAGAGTAGAAAGACTCTATTCTGATTGTCAGTCATAAGATCAGTGTGTCGTAAAATCAGTGTAAAATAGTTATTGAAAATAGCTAAACTGTATGATACAAAATCCAAAGTATTTGTCTATTAGAAAAGGATAAACAATTGCCTAGAAAGGTCTGAGTGGCAAAGTGAGAGCATAGCAATGTAGGCTTTCTTCATTAAAATAAAATAACAACAAAACCCAGAAAATAAACCACTTAGCATAAATTATTCCTGTAATCTATTTCCTGTGCTGGCAGATGACAGTGATTATACTAATTATAGTTACGTTTTCTCAGAAGTTTACGGATAATGTATGAAATTAAAATATCGCTTCAGATTTTGTTTGTCAGATGTTAAAATTACAGAGGGAAAACTTTATGTGAACTTTTTGAGAGCAGTAATCTCAGAAAATGGGCAATCCAACTTTAGCATTGTTTTGGCATTACATTCTCTTTGCAGTGAAATGTTGAACAGATGTATCTGATAGCAGTTGTAACCTATTCAGAAGGAAGACTGCCAGTGCTAACCCACCACGGTAGAAAGCAATAAAATGTCTCTGGAGCCTGTTTGCTACATATGGTTTGCCTGAGGTTACTGTCTTGCCTTACTTACAGTGTTACTCAATAAATCACAGAAAATACAGATTCATTTTTAACTTAAATAAGATGAAAAAGAAAAAATTTAAAGGCCAGATTGTGAGGATTGCTGAATATTTTTACTTGAGACATGAAGTAAGTAATTAATGAGGCAAAGATATTTAAAGAAAAAACAACCTAAATGCCCCTAAAATATCTTTATTGTTGCTTGATATACTTATTTTCTTTTCAGAGAGAAATGCTATGTCAGCCAAGACTTAAACAGCATCTGCTGTGTTAATTATAAATGTATTACTAAGCTCACAATTTCCTTACTCAAATATAATTCTTTAAAATGTTATGAGAAACAAAGGATTTAGGAGTATATCTCTTGGGGATTTGATGTACTGTTCGACTTAGATTCTTTCATCCTGGCCATATGGAGTTCATAAGACGTTGTGGAGGAGGAAACCTCTAAGCTATTGCCAAAAAATCTTTACTGCACATACAAGATTTGAAAAAATGGTGAAAGAACAGGTTATCCCACAGTGGCCTATAGGGAGAAAAAGCATACATTTTTCATATAAATCAATTATGTCATTAATATAAATCAATTATGTCATTAATATAAATCCAAGTGTATTTGTGCTTCAGACTGGAGAAAGCATGTTTCCCATACACTGCAGTTTCTATCTGAAATGAACCATTTACTTAATCCATTCCCATATCAGTTTCCATGATGGTAGTAATTAAAATGCCATGGAGGAACAAGTAAGAAGTCTTCCTATTGTATGTATCAGAGACTAGGACTTTGAAAGATAAAACAAAGTAATAAGATCAACAGTCAAAAAAGTCTGCATATGCAATTTTTAATTACTAACATTAAAAAAAAAATAATTGCAGTTTCTGTTACCCAAGGTAGGATTGATATCATCTGCATATGAGCTTGGCACCTTGACCTGCCTTTAAGTCAAGAGAGAGAGCTGCAACTTTTAATAAGCCAACTAACTTTGTTTTGATTACTGTAGATGAGGAGAACTGCTGCTGTTTATATTTCCACTGATGCTACTGGCAGCCAGAGAGGCAAACTCAGCTTTCAGTGTTTACATTGGCCAGGTGAATCCTTTGCCCATGGTCACCGGTGTGAACACAAATGAGCTGAGGGACAATGCAGCTTAATTGTTTATTTCATTTATTTATTCATTTACTATGCACATGGTCCTCTTCAGAGACTGTAAATTGTGCTGGAATTCAGCATCCAAGAGTCAAACCCAGGCCAAATGGCCTGTATGTTCATTTGGGCAATAGGATGAGATACAGAGAGATTCATCTCTGAGTTTAGCTAAGCTCTTGGTAGGTGAACCTTGAACCATCTTCTTAGACTTGCCTGCTTATTAGATACATGTTATGTGTATGAGTCCTTTGGGCTATGCAGAAATTTTATGTCAATTAATTTGCTCTAAGTTCAAAGAGATTTTTTTCCTCAGGAAGTATATTAATTTGTTACGATATAGTTTATCTAGAAGGTTATATTTTAAAATAGATATAAAATTCTTTAGACTTTCAGAAAATATTTATTTTACAAAGACTGACTATATAAATAAATTTTATCAGGTGTTACAGTTAAGATTCCTCTAGTATTCATCCTGACAGTTCTTGTTGAGGAACAAAAATTTTGCTCTTTAGGCACAATGGGCATCATTCCTGGCAGTCACCAATCAAGCCAAAGTAGCCTGGGCTACTTATACCAGAAAAGGATCTTCAACAATAGGTAAAATTATTCCCAAAGAAAGGTTCTTCAAGTAATTCTAACTAATTCATTGATTAAATTTGTCCCTTTAATAACATAGGAAATAATCTAGTTTTGTCATTTGCAATGCTACTCTTTTACAGAATGAGATATTGATATACAGTTTCCTATCTGCAATCTGGCTGAATTAGAACTAGTAAAATGCTTCCAGTGGATTTTCTTCCCTTATGCAGAGAGTATTTTTAACTTGTTTTTTATACTACTTTTAAAACAGATAAATATCTTTCCAGTAAATAAGGATTAGATTTTCTCACTACACTTCAGATCTTTATGAGTTTTATCAGAAAATATATATACCTGTAGCAAACAATTTTAAATTCAGTCTGCGGAGTAGTTCGCCACAGCTGTATTCCTTATCTTTTAAATTATCATCTCTGTGTTTTAACTAGATATCTATAAAGAGATGTGCAAAAAGAAAGCTTTTGGAATAAGCTAGTAAGTTGCAAGCATCAAAGTAAATAGGAATTCATTTGGTCTTGCTTTTCCTGTTCTCTGAACAGAAGACAATATATTTTAAATAAGCTTGAGTTCATTAGTGCTTTGAAGCTGCTGGTGTTGTTTTAAGCACATTTTCTAGATGCGACATTTGTACTTTTTGCTTGAAAGATAGTTTCTTAATTAGAAAAGAAATTTGAGGCCTACGCAGAGTGTTTACAAGCATATGTTAAACTCTGTAGAGATGGTTACTGTGGTAGAATCATAGAATCATAGAGTATTAGGGACTGGAAGAGACCTCTGGAGATCAAGCCTGACCCCCCTACTGAAGCAGATTCACCTGGAGCACATTACATAGGATTGCAACCAGATGAATTTTGAGTGTGTCTCCAGAGTAGAAGACTCCAGAAGCTTTCTGGGCAGCCTCTTTTAGTGCTAAATCACCCTCACAGTAAAGAACTTTCTCCTCATCTTGAGGTGGAACATCCTGTGTTCTACTTTAAACCCATTATTCCTTGACAGTAGATCCCTGTCTCTCTTGAACTGGGGAGCCCAAAATTAGATGCAGTATTCCAAGTGTGGTCTCACCAGGGAAGAGTAGAGGGTGAGGAGAACCTCCCTAGATCTGCTGGGCACACCTTTCCTGATGTACCCTGGGATACCATTGGCCATAAGGACACAGTGGTATCATTTTTTTCCATATCCCTTGAAGTAAAATTATTAATGTGGAATAGATCTACAGGTGCAATAAATTACAATTATGGTAAAGAATAATGTTTTTTTAACTGAAAATATATTTTGCTATTTTTTCCTAGAGATTTAGTTGGATCAGATGCAGTTTATAAATGAAATAGCATTCATAGAATTTGACAGCAAAAAGTCTTTGGGGTTCTCAGTTTAGTTGAAAATTAAGATTTTGTGCTAACTTTCATTTGAAGAAAATACGTAGTGAAGATCAAATGCAGGACTTGAAGAAGTACAAACTCATGCAGATTGGGGTTTTTTCAAAATGTCTGAAAAGGTTCTGAGTTATTGCAATGTGACTCAGCAGTAAAAAGGATAATATAAAATTAAATGCACAAAGCATACTTTTAAAAAACATGAAGGTTGTGACAAAAGCTGACAAAAGACAGGAAATTTAAAGTTAAGGCTGTAACTCTGGCTTTAAGTCATGTCATGGAAAACCAGAGAGCATTATAGATAGTGTCAGCCTTAGCTTTCAATTTCCTGGCTTTTGTCAGTTTATGTCACAACATTAATTATGTTTAACATAACTTTTAGATTTAATTTCCTTGTCTATTTTTCTGTAGCTGTTGTTGCTGTTGTTATAAGGAAAATAAATTTTACTAGTGTTAAAGTACATGATGTTTAGTAGAAATTTTTTTTTTTTTTTACAAAATATTTTAAGTTGTACTGGTTTTGGCTGAGATGGAGTTAAATTTCTTTGTAGTGTCTTGCATGAGGCTATGTGTTCACTATTTGTGCTGAAAGCAGTGTTGATAACACAGGGATGTTCTAGCTAGTGCTGAGCAGCTCTCACACAGCGCCAAGGCCTATCCTGCTCCTTACCCTGCCTTGCCAGCAAGTGGGAGGAGGTTCACAAGAGGTTGGGAGGGGATAAAGCTGGGACAGCTGACCTCAGCTGACCAATGTCCCAGACCTTTGTGTCATGTTTAGCAATAAAAACTGGGGGAGAAGGAAGCAGGAGGGACACTGAGTAATGGTGTTTGTCTTCCCAAGTAAGCACTGTGCGTGATGGAGCCCTGCTGTCCTGTGACCACCTGCCTGCTGGTGAAAACTTGTGAGTGAAGGCCTTATTTTACTTTGTGTGTGTGTGTGCAGCTTGTGCTTTACCTGTTAAACTGTTCTTATCTCAACCAATGAGTTTTCTCACTTTTATCCACCCAGTTGTTTTCACTATCCCACTGTGGGGGAGTGAGTTGTGTGATGCTGAGCTATCTACTAAGGCTTAAACTATGACCAAAGTGTATTGATTATCCCTCAAAGCCATAATTCATAACATGGAAAGCCAGTCTTTTAATATTCTTTCATTATAAATTTATAATTTTTATTGCTGAATGTTTTTACTGACTTATTTAAGAACATCTTTGCAAAAGTATAACATTTCAAAAAAAAGGCACTAGGGTTTTGTATACTGGTTCTCAGTCTATCACAATTTCATGGCCAGAATAGATACCTCAGATAAAGCAAAAACGTGACTTTAAAATGTTATCACACTTTACAATCAGTAGCTCATGTTCTATAACACAGAGTTGAGCTATTACAGCCAACACTGTTTCACTTCACAAGGTAGAACACTTAACCAGGAGGTGAGGATTCTGGCCTTGCTCTCACTGCTCCAGCTCTTGTAGAAGTTGGTGGGGATGTTGAGTGTACAGAAGCTCTGCTCTTATGTGAAAACTGCAGAACCAACGCTGCGGTTTCACTATTTTAATCTTTGTTAAAATGAACGTATTCGAATCTCTTCAATAATGTTGCTGTGGTGGTCAGTGAAATATTACCTGGACTGGTCACCTCTTCTAAAAGACTGAAGTACATATGGCATTATATCAAAGGCACGTGGGTCACTGCCTTGTTACCAGAAATGTCACAGTGTGGTGGACTAAGAATAGACTTTACAGATATTAATGAGCAGAGTAGGGAAGGGCAGGGATCTCTATCTGTTGCCTAACAAATCTGACAATATGACACTTTGCACTGACTAGCCATTCTTTTAAATATTAGAAACTTGTAGGCTGACCAGAGAAACAGAAGTTAAAATAATTTCCTACCATTTCATCTCCCTCCCTGGGAAGTTCTTTTTCTCTGTAAGCACAGATGACTGAATTATTGCCTTGTGATTTTGTACTGGTAGGAGGAAATGCTTCCACACTATGCTGACATAATTCTGTCCTCTACTTTTGTGCTCAATTCCCAATTGATTCCCACAGCTCAGTGGAAAACAGAACCATTAATTTTAAGTACTTTCATTACCAAAAAAATAGATGTACTTATTTATGTATTTATTTAATTTATGCAGGATGTAAGGACATTTGTGTTAAGGACAATTGATTTTTACCTAAAGCAGGAGCCCCTAGGTACTGTTCACAAATCTGATCTAACTTGGACTCAAAAAAATATATGAAGCTGAAGTCTTATGTGATGCTATCCCTAGAAACCTGGATGCAAAGCACTGACTTTCAAAGCACTTATTCCTCAGCTTGGTGATAACTCCTCCAGAGCTTATGTTTGGTGTGACTTATGGCTGATGAGAAACCTTTAGATCTAAATTTGATCCACAAATTTGTAATAGGGAATTTTTAGATGTGTAAATAAATACATTTACAAACAGTAAAAATTGTCTGCAGACTTTTATGTTTTCTAGGTTGATATTTTGTTACAACTTACATTGTACAAAATCTGTAAAAGTCTAAAAAATTAGGCAAGTTTTCTGCTTCAGTTAATGGAACTGAACAGACCAATTTAGCACTCCTTGAAGAATCCATATCCTGGGGTTTTGCAATAGTGATTGCTTATGTTTGCTTTTGCTCTCCTTGCTCAGCAGGAGAATTCATCAAGTCTCAGTGACTTACAAATAAGTCAAACTTATATGACCAGCTTTTTTACTACTGGAGATTTTTTAAAATAACAGATAAGTTTCAGATTTAACCTGTAAGCACTTTAGAGCTGTATTTTTGTAGCTTACAATTCCTGGAGCAGGCAAAAAAAGTCTCCAGCTGTGGACATAGGTTTCACAGTAAACCAGGAACAAATATACAAAACCAGTAAAAGTAGATAACTTTAATGACTTTACTTGGCCCACCTTGGAATTTTTCCTCTCTTTCACTGCTGGAAAAAATCCATGGAATAGATTGTGTTTGCAAGTATTGGAAACAATCCGCTTTCTATAAGAGGTCAGGCAGCTTATTTGGTCTCTTCACTATTAAATAACTTTCAGACTATATTTTTTAATAGCCAAAGTATTCCTGAGCATAAAACCCCTTTTTGTTTATCTTAAATAAAGTGGAGCTTTCTTTTGTATAATATGCTGTGGTTTTGCTCAATTGCAATGAGGTAAAATAGCTTTGAATGAAATATCCACTATTCTCACTAGTAGGTATCTGAGTATATGTCCATGGAAATCAAGGGAAATCTTTAGCCTGGGTCCCAGGTTAATTTTTGTCTGCTGTTGGTTTCTCTGCTTTTTGCACACACTAATTTAATTTGGTATAACAGTTTTGGACTGTGGTTTGTTTTTTTTTGGTGGGTTTCTTTTGAATGCACTGCCACTTACATTAATTTATTTGTGTCCCTAGCATTTATATTTCTAATGTCTATTTAAGCAGTCCCAGGAATTTAAAGTAGTCATAAGAAATGACATGACTTTTATAGGGAATGAAAATGTCATTGGCAGTTTTATGTGAATGTAGCATGGTTGTGTTTTTTTGTTTGGTTGTTGTTTTTCTTTTAAATAACTGATAATAACGAAGCTCTCTGAGCTGTAAAGTACCAATATGGAAAGCTACTTCTAGTCATGACTGCACTACTTGCTAGAGAACCATTCACTGAAACAGTCATTTTAATGCTAATTCTGTATGTTGCCATATTTTTTCACTAATCGAAGACCTATAAGTTTAAAAATTAAACATTTCTCTATAAATGTTTTAGAATGTAATCTCGCATGTTCTGGACCACAATTCTTATTCTATTTTATAGTTTCTTGTCAAGATAGAGCCAAGGCTCAAAAGAGAAAGCTGTGCCAATAAACTGTTGGTTTTTATGCTACCAGTCTTTCTGCTTATGAGTTTTTCTTTTAAAATTCCTTATTTACCACATTCAGCGGGACTGTGAACTGCTGCAATAAAAGCTGCAGCTGTTTTTCCCTTTTTTTCTCCTTGAAATACATCTGCTAAGTATTCCCCAGCTATGGTCAACAACTGTCTGTCTACCTAGGAAACAATCATCAAAAATCTCTTTTGTTGCATTCATCCTCTGGTGCCCAAAGAGGAGCAGGTTTTACAGCATTTCTAGCACACCAGCAACAGTGGTCATGAAGAATACTGGGTTGTAATCTCCAGTTATGGCTTCTAACCAGAATCTCTCTGGGGTGGCACCAGATTGACCCAGCTTGTGGACTGATGTTTGCCCTTTTCTCACTTTTATTTGAGAGTTTTTGAGGGGCTAAGAAGTTCTACAGTGCTCCCCAGATACCTGGTGCATTGTTTCCAGAATGAGAAAGGGGTTATGGCTCTCATTGGACTTCTGATTGTGGAGACCTTGCCAGGAGTTCATGGATGACACATCAGCCATTTAACTGTCTGCAAATGTGGTTTTTTTAACCTGTCTCTGTCTTGGTGGACTCCAGGTGTATTTCTGAAATAAACAAGGAAAAAGCCCACTCAACAGCTGCTGCTCTTCATAGTTACTGGTTTTATGCTGACAACTGCACAGGAAAAGGAACTGTAAAAGCATGGTTTCCTTTTGAGTACCCAAGTATGAATTATTAAAATAACACTTTGTGAACTATATATTCTGTCTTATACATATATAGTCTCAAGATGATCAGCTTTTTTATGCTGTGACATGAGAAAAAAAAATTGCTTTGATTCTGAAAAAAATGCAAATTACCTAAGGGGAAAAAAAAAAAAAAAAAAAAAAAAAAAGACCAAGCAAGCACTCTCTTTGTTCCATAGGCAGTAGTTCAAAGAGACAGATGAATCATTTTTCTACTCATACAACCTTGATGTAGAATAGGATGTTTTGCCATCACTGCCTCCACCATGGTTCCTGACAGAGATCTGTTTTTTTCCCAGGGGCTCCTGACATGGCTGTCCCACCCTTGTTAGTAGCCAAAGAATGTGGTATAAATGAGGGAAGTTGCATATTTCTCCTGTTTTAATTCATACATAATGAACTGGGGTAAAGAACTAATGACTTATTAAAAAAAAACAAACCTGTTTTCATATACATATATATTTTTTTCCCCATTTAATGTAATCTGGGGATTGTATTTAAAGCTCCAGTTGACCCAACCAAGTCTTCTAAGGAGTTCCTCTGCTCAAATCTTGTTAATATAAGTCACTACCTTGCCACCTAGAAAGCAGATATCACTGGACACTTCTTACATAACTTATGAGTGATGAGCAATTAAATCTAATTTATGCTCTTTAATAATAAATCAATATAGGGCAACAACAAGTATGGTCTTTTTAGTACCTGAAAGGCCACAATAACTAAGGAAGGCAAGAGAAGAATGAAAATGGTGGCCCATTTTAAAGAAAGCAAGCTGCATCTCTGGAGTACCTGTCATATAAGGATTTTCATGTGATTAGTAACTGGACATGTCCAGATTACCATTTCCTAAGTAGCTCCTTTGATTTATTTACTTATCCTGTAAAGAGACAGCACTGACTAGTGAAGGTATTCTCTGTGTGCAGAGTTGAGATGAGTGGACAGGTAATAGAATCATAATCATGATTTACCAATTATCTATTGATAAAAAAATCCCATTTAATGTAGTGAAAGTTCAGATGAGACCAAAGAACTTAACCTGCAACATGGTGTGTTTGTTTCAAGATGCAATTACCACATATGTCTGCTGTCCTAAAAACTTTTAGATGTTACAAAATAATCAGTATTTTTAAAGATGAGCTTTTTAGGCAATATGATGAGGTATATTTGATCTACTGAAATGGCTAGTTCCAGATGGTAACTGAAACTGAGGAAATATCTCATTCTTGGTTTGGGGAGAAATCAAATGAAAACAAACTTCTGTTGATTTCCAAAAGATTACTCACTCTTCCTTGCTGTGACTCTTCACCACTAAAGGGTGGTGAGTCCTGTTTACTCTTCAGTACAGTAACCTACTCCATGCTGAGTACTTAAATATATGTTTAACAAAGAACCATTGAACAAAACCAAATTAATGATAGATTTATGAGTTAAAATGAAGAAAACTTTTTGCAAAGTCTTCATTTGTTCTTTTGCTTTAATTTTTATTAGAAGAATCACTTGTCTTGCTTTCAGTATTCTAGTAGAAAATACTGTATTTGCCTGAAGTATAAAGTTCTGTTCTTAACAGAGTCTCTAATTTATGAAATGTAGCAATGATGATACATTCTTTTGCTAATTCCAGGCTTCAGAATTTACCAGTGCCTGTGAGGTACTTGTTATTTTATAGTAACATATCTGTCATCTATGCTACTGTTTATATAACGTTGATTATATAATAATCAGCTGCATAACATTCATTTACCTAGAAATATTTTTTGTGAAATTTCTCATATTCCTGATGGAGAGAGCTAGACATCCGAAAGAAAAGAGAGATTTTTAGGTGTTGTGTTAATTATTCTGCAGTCTTCCTAAGAAGATTGGTACTTAGAGGTTATATTGTGTAAAAATTTATGGACCATTTTCTGTTAATGGACTTATTTATTAAAAATATAAAGATTTATAACTTAATAGAAAATATAAAATATTAATATAATGCAAATATAATGTAATAATATACATTATATAAATATATACAATATAATATATTATTATATAATATAATATAAATTTTTAATATAAAAGTATAAAAACTTATAATTTATGAAAAATTATTTGGAGGTGGTTTTAGATATGGATGTAATTTTAATATGAGAAGCACAATGGATTAATTTAGTATGCATTAACAAAAATAGAAGAATATGGGTATTTTTTTGTTACAAAGATGTATTTTACTCCAGAAATTGCTGTTGTAATTTGATGGCTTGATGGGGAAAAAATCTTTATCACAGAGAAGCAGCCAACCTTTGATTTCATTGAATCTGCTCCATTTAAGAGTGCTCAGACACACTGTGGGGAAGTCTGCACTACCTATAGGAGCAAAGCATGACAAAATTTCATTCACTACCCAAGCTTGTGTTGTGATAAATTTAAAATGGCTTATAATTTTGCTTGCTAACTTTTACCACTCATCAGATGTAAAGGAGTGAGTCAAATTCTGGTTAAATTATAGAATGGGGTTACTTATCTTTGATTTGTGGTATTGTGTTGGGTTTTATTGCTGATGAGCATCTTAAGTATTGCAAATAAGTTGAAGCTCTTTCCTACAAGATTTAGTTTTCAGAGTTAGCACATCTGGTATTCTTTCCTTTGTTTCAAAAATAGGTGTCATTACAGTGAATCTTTCTGTAAATTTCTTAAATATTTATTCCTTTCCCCTCTGACATAGGATTCAAGGTATGAGCCCACTTGTTTTTCATTTAAATAATGTAAAGTTAAAACCAAAGATCCTGGAAAAAGTCACACCATTGTAAAATCATGGGATTATGCTTCCTTTTAGTATTATTTTAAACCACTCCTATTTTCATTAGCACTGATAGGACAATTGCCTTGTATGAGCTGATAGAGGAGAATTGTTTCCTAGCCTTCTAAGCAGAAATGACAATTGATATTTGCAAAGGGAAAGCAGGGAGATATCAGTAAATAGCTCTCCATGTAAAACTTACAGGTGGGAAGGGTAGTTATGTTGACAGCCTTGCTGTGGCAAAAAAGAATACACGTTATGTGTGTAGGTAAGAATTTATTATAAGACTAATTAAAATCTTAACAGAGTGATAAAGAAAACCCAAACAATTTCTTTCAGTCCAGTTGCAATAGTACTAATACTTATAGCCATGTTATCTGATTAATGCAGAAAAATCTCTTTGATAGTACAGTTTAAATTTTTATGCAACAAACTTGTTAATAAACTCTTGTTTTCCTCTGGTGGTACAATCACCCTTGAACCCACCTCCTGGCCTCGAAGGGCAAAGGTTCTATGGGATGAGCAGCAAGGGGTTTCAGAAAGTCATCAGCGCCCTGAATTCTTTTCTGTCAGAAGAAAATGCATCAGCAGACAAGATGAGCCCATGCAAGCCCTGTGGCCCCCATGCTGTGAGGTCAATAAAAAGTCTGGGGCCTCTTATTAGTAAGTTTAAAAACTGCATATAGGGGGCTAGAAGAAGCCTGCAAAATCTCCAGTCTTTGGCTTAATATCTAAATGTCTTAGTATTGACAGATAGGGTGGAGGTCAAATGGCAGGGGTCTTTGGTGTGCTGTTTGTAGAAGAGTTTCAATTTAGAGAAAAAGGGTATTGTAATGATTTTTTGCTATTTCTATCTGATATCCTTTCCCTCTTTTGAAAGCTCCCATTTCATTCATGTGTTTGGCACAAAAATCAATCTAGTACGAGATGAAGCAAGGTTTCATAATCGGCTGTTAAAAATCAGGAAGATTGAACCTGATGTCAGAGAGAAAGAGGACTTTCAGCATCGTCTGCAATTTAAATGGGCACTCTAAGATGCTCCTCAACAATTACTTGACTAGTGGTGCCACTCTACTCTCACCCTTCCTATGTTACAGTCTAGCAGCCAATATGAACTCACATTATAGGAAAAATAGGGAATTAGTTAACTGCCTTGCTTCTTTCTACTTTTGTCATATTTGAAAGCCGTAGTCTGAGAAAAAAAATTACAATAAAAAGAAGGAGAATAGTACAAATCAATGAGTTTCTGCAGTTTAGATTGATATATATTAAAAAAACCCAAACAAACAAGAAAGCTCTCTTTGTTCCTCTACCTATAATGAGGTTTGTTCTGGACATAAGTGCTTGGTCTATACCCTAGTGAAGTCAACATCCAATTGCTTGAATAAATCTTATGTGAAACGGAAACTTAATCCAAGCTGACTTTTCTTTCTTCCCATCTTCTGGTTAAATCAATGCATAATTTTATGAAGACATAAGTGTTACCCTTGCTTGCTCACTTTTTCCCTGCATCACATTAATGTTAACCTGTACTTTAAATTTAAATACTTTGAATTTCATTAGCAGTAAGTTGGATTGGTCTGTAAACTAGTAAAAAATTTGAGATACTACAAGGTGAATTAAAAGTGTGTGTTTTGTGTGAAATGGTGGCTGTGTGAGTGCCACTGTTCATAGCACTGACAGCTTGACTACTAGAGGTGGAATTTCATAATAAATAATAAATAAAGAACTTCCAGGCAGCAATGAGTTCCAGCAGTAATTTTAGACTGAATTGGTTTTCTTTTTATTACTTCTTTATGTAAAGATATAAAATGAGAACTGATGATCATAAAAAAGTGTTGTGAATCTCTCAGTTACGAAGTATAGTTTTTTGTGTGTCTGAGATCAGTTTTTAAGTGAGGGAGGGAGTAATGCCCAAATATTCTCTTGTATAACTTCATAGCTGGGAAAACACATCGGCTCATCTAATTCACTAGTTGATGATCTAGAAATCTCTGCTGAAGCTTTTTCTTGAAGGACAGATCCTCAGATGATGGGTAATACTGCTAACTGGAAATCCTGATGTTGAAAGGCTGAAATCTTTTAAGTACTTAAGTTACTTTAGGATCTAAGTACAATTTGAGAACAATGACACACATCCAGTATTAAAGGCTGGTTACCAAGAAGATGGAGACTCCCTTTTTACAAGGAGTCACATGGAAAAGAGGAGGGGTAATGGGTGAAAGTTATTCCTGGTAAGGTCCCAACTAAACATCAGATGAAAATTTTTGAGTATGAGAGCAGTTGGATACTGGAATAATTTCTCCAAGGAAGCTGTGTATTCCCCAAACTGGACACTTGTAAGATTCAGGTGCTGGGCCACATCATCTAAATTGTGTTCCTATTTTAAAAAATTGGACCAGATGATCCTTGAAGTCCCTTCCAACATGGTATTCAATGGTTCTGTGATCTAATTTGAATATGTTACTGAGATAATAATGAGGCCAGTAGAAACAGGCCTGTGGACTAAATTGTGACAGTAATAAGATGTAAAATTATGGCTTCAGTAGTATATTTACTACTGAGCAGTCAACAAGGCAGGTAGGCAGATATTTGGAAAAAAAAACCAAACAACCAACAAGATAATGTCATAGTCATGAAGTATTTATCAAAGTTAATTGAATAAAAGGTATCTTCTGAAGATACTGATACTTTAAAGGTTTTTTCCTGGTGTTCAAGACTCCAGAAAATTCAAGATGGTGCAATTGCTGGAATAAATGAACAGTGAAAGGAAAACACAATTGCTGTAAACCTGTTCTTGAAATAGTTTATGTCAGAAGCACATTTGGAGGAGAGAGATGAGGCACAAATGACTAGTTTATCCTTTGTGGGTTTTTTTGCAACAAGAGAAAGTTTTTTCAAGCAATTAGGAAACTTAGACTTGCAAAATTTACATCATACTAAATATTTTCACTACTGCCTTCCCCATTTTCTTTTTGCATTTCCTTCCTTCCTTCCTTCCTTCCTTCCTTCCTTCCTTCCTTCCTTCCTTCCTTCCTTCCTTCCTTCCTTCCTTCCTTCCTTCCTTCCTTCCTTCCTTCCTTCCTTCCTTCCTTCCTTCCTTCCTTCCTTCCTTCCTTCCTTCCTTCCTTCCTTCCTTCCTTCCTTCCTTCCTTCCTTCCTTCCTTCCTTCCTTCCTTCCTTCCTTCCTTCCTTCCTTCCTTCCTTCCTTCCTTCCTTCCTTCCTTCCTTCCTTCCTTCCTTCCTTCCTTCCTTCCTTCCTTCCTTCCTTCCTTCCTTCCTTCCTTCCTTCCTTCCTTCCTTCCTTCCTTCCTTCCTTCCTTCCTTCCTTCCTTCCTTCCTTCCTTCCTTCCTTCCTTCCTTCCTTCCTTCCTTCCTTCCTTCCTTCCTTCCTTCCTTCCTTCCTTCCTTCCTTCCTTCCTTCCTTCCTTCCTTCCTTCCTTCCTTCCTTCCTTCCTTCCTTCCTTCCTTCCTTCCTTCCTTCCTTCCTTCCTTCCTCTCTTCCTCTCTTCCTCTCTTCCTCTCTCCCTCTCTTCCTCTCTCCCTCTCTCCCTCTCTCCCCTTCTCTCTCTTTCTCTTTCTCTTTCTCTTTCTCTTTCTCTTTCTCTTTCTCTTTCTCTTTCTCTTTCTCTTTCTCTTTCTCTTTCTCTTTCTCTTTCTCCCTTTCTCCCTTTCTCCCTTTCTCTCTTTCTCCCTTTCTCTTTTTCTCCCTTTCTCTCTTTCTCCCTTTCTCCTTTTCTCCCTTTCTCCCTTTCTCTCTTTCTTTCTCCCTTTCTCCCTTTCTCTCTTTCTCCCTTTCTCCCTTTCTCTCTTTCTCTCTTCATAATGAATCTAGTTCTTCTGCTTTGAGGTCCCTGTCTCAATCTCTTGCTTTCTGTCTTAAAGAAAACAGCTAAATAGCCTTTTCAGTGACCGTTTTGCCACTAATACATCATCTCTTCACCCCTTAGGAGAGCTGTTATCTTTAATTTTGGTGTATCCTGCTGTGGCCATGCTATTACTTCTCTACGACAAGAGTTTTAAAATTACAAACATGGGGTGCTAGGGTTTCTGCATTTTGCTTTAGCTTTTCAAAGTGGCTTGTTGATGCCAATATACAACCCCCCCGCTGTGCTTTTTTTTCTTATTCTGACCTTTTTTTTTTTTTTTTCTTTTTTTCCCCCACATTTTGCATGTGGAGCCTGAGTGATTAATATTTCATCATCTTTTCAGTGCAATACAAATATGTGTTGCATTTGGCTTTTCTGGAGGTCTATTGCCACTGCATTGTGACTAATAGCTCTACCTGGACCTCTAAGGGTTCCATGGGATCATCATCAAATAGAAAAAAACCCCTTGTTTGCCACATTATTAATCTATAGAAATTTAAATACATTCTTTCCTCTCTGTTTTCAATATATTTCCTCCTTTATAATAAATTAGAAATTAGTGAGTAGTACTCCACTCCTGTATGTCACTGACTTATCGTAATTCTATGTTTAATATAAAATTTAGTATACAAGAGCATAGTTTCATTAATAAAATGATTTGCTGCAAAAATTGAAGCATTGCAAAATTTTATGAAAAACAACTTTCATCTGTGTATTTTTAACTAGAGATGACAGAATGAGATGTATTTTAAAATTCTTAAATTTTAGTTTTAATACTCACAAATAGAAAAGTATCTATTTGTATGTGCACACACACATATGTGTACATAGCACATATCAGTAATACAGCCACTTCCTCTATAATATATATAATACTTTTTTTTATTTTCTAAAATTCATGCATGCTTTATGGATGCCTGTACTGATGTATGATTCTTACAATTGTTTTTTTCACATGCACATCAGATTGCATGCTTGGGTAAACCTTTTGAGCTAGGGACAGTGAGGATGGTGGGTGGCAATCCAGAGAGAGACTAAAATTCTAAGACTACATCAGAGAAAATAAGAGTTAAAAGTGGAGGGGAAAAAAAAGCATCTTAGCTAAATCTGCAAGAAACTCATGTTGGAGGGCTCTTTGATTATATTTCTATTAGATAACCTAGCTGAGCTACAATATAAATGGTTAATCCACATAAGTGCTCTTACCAGAAGCCTTTGGCTTGCTGTAGTGATCTCAGCAGGCTACAGTTCTTCTACCAAAAACTCAGTGATCACATTAGCAGTAATAAAAAAAACCCATCACAACAGTTAACATTGGCTTATTAAGTTAAATATACAAATATTTAATTTTCTGTGGTCAGTTTGCCACTGTTGTGGTTCCCGTTGTGAATAATTTTTCAGACCTTTCTGCTCATTATCTTAAAAACCTAAGGGAGTGTTGAACATCTGACTTGTACCAGGCTTAGCTGTGGAAGGCAGACCTTAAAGAATCAAAGCAAACTGACAACGTATGAAGTACTGAACACTAGTATTTGAAAATAATCTAATGTATCTTTTAGAAAAATAAAGAATGTTGGGAAATGAAGAGTAAAATATATACTGTCTCATCTCAGAACTGTAAAGAAACAATACTAATACAATGGACTACCTTAAAGGTTCACTTTATTTTATTTATGTTATATGACCAGTGAAAGCAGAATGAAACATAATTCTTTGACTTAGTCTACCTTGACCTTAGCAAGACTTTTGGCACAGTCTCCCATAACATTGTCACAAGCAAGCTCAGGAAATGTGGGATAGAAGAATCCACAGTGAGATGGATTAAGACCTGTCTGCACAAGAGAGCCCAATGAGTGGTGACCAATGGTGCAGAGCCCAGCTGGAGACCTGTGACTGGTGGAGTCCCCCAAGGACCAGTGCTGGGTCCAGTCTTATTCAACATCCTTATCAATGACCTTGATGATGGGACAGAGTGTCTTCTCAGCAAGTTTGCTGATGGCACAAAGCTGGGAGGAGTGGCTGACACCCCAGAAGGCTGTGCTGCCATTCAGAGGGACCTGGACAGGCTGGAGAGTTGGGCAGGGAGAAATTTAATTAAGTACAAGGGGAAGGGCAGAGTTTTACACTTGGGTAGGAACAACCTCAAGTGCCAGTATGTGTTAGGGACTGAGCTGTTGTATATCAGTGAAGGGGAAAGGGACCTGGGGGTGCTGGTGGATGGAAGGATGACCATGAGCCAACAATGTGCCCTTGTGGCCAAGAAGGCCAATGGCATCCTGGGGTTCATTAAAGGGGGGTGGCTGGTAGGTTGAGAGAGGTTCTCCTCCACCTCTACTCTGCCTTGGTGAGGCCACATCTGGAATATTGTGTCCAGTTTTGGGACTCTCAGTTCCAGAAGGACAGGGAACTGCTTGAAAGAGTCCAGCACAGAGCAACCAAGATGACTGAGAGAATGAAAAATCTCCCTTATGAGGAAAGGCTGAGGGAGCTGGGTGTCTTCAGCTTGGAGGAGAATGAGGGGTGACCTCGGTAGTGTTTATAAGTATGTAAAGGGAGAGAGCCAGGAGGATGGTGCTCTTCTCAGTTATGCCCAGTGACAGAACAAGAGGCAATGGATATAAGCTTGAGCATGGGAGGTTCCATATAAACACAAGGAGAAATTTTTTTACTGTGAGGGTGACAGAGCACTGGCACAGCTGCCCGGGGAGGCTGTGGAGTCTCCTTCCCTGGAGACATTCAAAGCCCACCTGGATGTCTTCTTGTGTGACCTCCTGTAGGTGACCCTGCTCTGGCAGGGGGCGTTGGACTTAGTGATCTTCCAAGGTCCTTTCCAACCCCTAACTTTCTATGATTCTGTGATTTCTGTGATTGTTATTCCACTGAAGTAATTTATAGTATAATAAAGTTTTCTTATAAAATTAACAAAGAAAATGTATTGTGGCAAATGAATAAGAAAAATTTCTCAGCTTATTGGATTTGAATGCAACCAGAGCCATGTACTTGATGATTTACAGCATGATCTCCTGTTGGTAAAATTGGTTCTACTGATTACTACCTCCCACATTTGACCATGTAGTATGCTACTGGAGGACAAACTTAACATTCAGTGTTGCCAGTCCACATTTGTGTCATTGTTTTCTCTACAGGCTCCACAACATTTTAGTGTTTCTGCTTTTTTATTATGTTTTAAGTCTGTCAAGAGAATCAAGGAATTGTTTCACAGCTTTAACTGACAAGCACAGAAAATCCTGAACCTTCAACTGCTTCATAGAATCACAGAATCAGCTGGGTTGGATAGGACCTCTCAGATCATCAAGTCCAACCTTTAATCTACTGCCACTGTGGTTACCAGACCATGGCACTGAGTGCCACATCCAGTCTCTTTTTAAAAACCTCCAGGGACAGAGAATCCACTACCCCCCTGGGCACCCCATTCCAATGCCTGATCACCCTCTCTGTAAAGAATTTTTCCTAATATTCAACCTATGTGGTCACAGTGAAGGTTTTGAAAAGATAACCTTAAAAGAAGACAGCAGAAAATGAGAAGATGTAACATGAGAACTGCCATCATGCTTAGTGAGAAGGGAACAAGCTGTTACTTTTGAACACTTAGAAGCTGTATTACTATGCACTGTAACCTAATGTCTTCATTTCCACATTGTCAGTGGTCCATCAGCTGCCAAAAGCACATGCTGAAGGAGAACAATACCTTAAGCCAGTATTCTGTAGCTCAGGGGTGTATTCCAGCTGTCAAGCTGTTGGGTGTTCAGCAATGTAGGTGTGTCAGTCTGACCCACGGGAATCATCTCACCCTGCAGCTGCAGTGACTTCAGCTTTCGTCTCTTATGCATTCCTGTCTTATGGGGCTACAGAGTAATGATCATGATAAATGTTTGATTATTAAAAAACAAATAAATGAATAAAAGAAAATAAATAAATTAAAAGAGAAAGTCTCCAAAATAAATCCTATAGGCTAGGAGATAAATCCATGAGGTACAAGATTAAAGTTAACTCCTGTCTCTCAGTCATGTACAGAGCAGAAATTATTTTGGAAAGTAGATAGTCTCTTATCTTCCTTTTCAGTTACCTTGGTTCAGTTCAGTGGAACAAAAGAATATATGAATTCTTAAAACATTTTGCAGGATGTGGGGGAAAACAAATAAACCAGGCATGAATAGCAAAGCAATCTCTTTCCTGACACTATTTCTCTTCTTGGAGAGGTAAAGCTTTATGAAGCTGAGGAAGCATAGCCAGCTCGTGTCCCCTTTGGTTGCTGAGGTTTGCTGCGAATAGACGGATAATGCATTTCCCTGTGGAACTCTTTACCTGATAACTCTGCACACTAGCATGGATTTGAGGATGCCAGAGGCCTGCCTCTAGCTCTTGACAATATCGTTTTGTGTAGAGGAATGCAGTGCTGATGAAACAGGCATCAGAGCTGTTACCCAAAAATACAGCAACCACAATTGCGAGCTTCCTTTTACTGTTTCAGCTGCATGTCTCACCCTTTATCTGGCACAGCCACAGTCATAAAATTCTTCCGCAGGCTCCATTTCTATTCAATATTTAGCCTGCTGAGAGCATCAATTAAAGTCAATTGCAGTGGAGTTTTTAGTTTGGGGAACTATATGCAATAAATGAATTAAAACAACTAATCCATTTTATTAGACCACGAAAAATCTAATCCTCTGTAATGTGCTCTGCGATCACTTCACTGGGCTATGACTGCAAGGTGAAATTTCAGATCCGTCTTGGTCCTGACCTGGGCTTAATCTGAACATTCAGTAGAAACGTGTGTGAAACTTCGTATCTCATTACTTGTCTCCTGGGTTTTCCCTAAACAAATACAGTGGATTAAAATGCAAGTTCATTAGGTTAAAGTGCTTAATTATCTTAAAACTCTTAGTGTTAGAGTCAGATGTCAGGATTTGATTAGCACTGCAGGGAGGCTCTGTCAGAAGCAAAATGGAAATAGCCATTGTCCTAGTACAGTTTAAATGTTATAAATATGTAAATAAGGACAGAAATACTGGTCTAGATACATATGCAATATTTCTTAACTCTCAAATGAAATAATTAGCATAAATTATTTTCATATTTCCCTATCTCTGATCCTTAATTATATCAATGCTACATTGTTTAATATTCCATGACAAGTTGTCCTAATCACATTTCAGTCTTGCTTATTGCCTTCTTTACTTATTAGAGTGCCTTTTATTTGTGTGAAATGTAGAGGAAAAAGTAATATAGTTTATTAATGACCTTTAATACACCAAGTTATAGAGTTCTGTGACTCTCCTGTAAGGTGTGATGTAGCAATCAATTTTGACTTTAAAAGATAATTCTAGAATTATTAATGAGCTATGACTCAGGAAAGAAATGGAAATATTGTGCTTCACCATAAGACAGCACAATTATGTCAAAGCAGTGAAGAGATCTGTGTTTTCATCTTCCTCATTACATTGGCTTTGTTAATTACTTGAGAAGAGTTGGTGTACAAGAAAGAGAGTAGAAGCTGAATTCCAAGTGAGGAAAACCTATGATCAGTGTACAAAAAAGGTTTCTTTACTGGGTGCATACAGGGAGAAATGAAGCTTGATGGGTTTTAGTGCACTGCTTGCAATTCAGTTTCTCAAATAAGAGGAAAGGGCCATGCAGACTACCAAAATCCACATTCAGGTTTATTATTCTTTTCACATTCTAGAAAAAGAACAAAAACACAGCTGTGTGTCAGCAAACGAGAAATGATATTGAGAACCATAATTAGATTAATAATGAGCTTGCATGGCCGTGAAGTTCTTTTACCTGGTTATTCTTAGCTCCACGGGGTATCTATGTCAAGCAGTAACTGTATTTCTTCTACATTAAGGCTCTTTTTTTCCTGCCTTTTTAAAATTTTTTTCTCCACCTAGTGATTTTATTCCCAAGAGGTGGTAAATTTTTAAGAGCTTGAAATATTACTTATTCTATCTCAAGATGAGCCCTGCTGCATGGTATTGAAGGGTTCCTAACAGGTGCACAGGTACAGATGTGTGTTTGTGCTTTACAAAGGCTGAGGCAAGGGGACCTAAGAATGCCTTGGTAGATGGGGCAGTGCCTGTTGCAGAGTTCAGATTGTGCCAGGCAGTGCTGCGTAAGAATTTGATGTGTTTTTGAGATAGATCATCACATCACATCACATCACATCACATCACATCACATCACATCACATCACATCACATCACATCACATATCTCATCTCATCTCATCTCATCTCATCTCATCTCATCTCATCTCATCTCTCCCCTTTGCATGCCCAGTGTGTTACATAATATTTATGATGGATCTGCTTTACAAGGCTGAGGTATTTATTCTGCAGCTTGCTGCAGGTTTTTGAGACCTGTTAACAGGGTGAGGATCAGGAAGCAAGCAGCATTCTAGCCTGTTTCAGTTCCAAGTGTGAGAGCTTTGCTGTAGAAATATTTTACTGTCATTACTGTCTCTTAAATGGCAGAGTACTCATATTTTTTATATGGCATCAAAATGGTTCTGTAAATAGGTAAGGCAAAATTTTGCCCCATGGAAGTGGCAATGATGTTGGAGGCAATGACCACTGAATGCAAGCATTTGGCTTGGTGATCTTCAGGCAGAATTCAGAAGGCAGACCTGAGCCTGATCATGCACTCTTGAACAAGTCACCTGCATCCACACATATGTTCCTCCAGAAAGAGAGGAGTCTTCATCTGAAAAATGGTTGTAATAGTGGCGATTTAATTCCTTGGATGGTAATGTATCTGTACAGAAATATATTGATGTTCAAAACTATGTCTGGCAGGAAAACCATTTTTTTCCTTATGTCTTGAAGAAGAAAAAAAAAGAATTATTTTCTCTCAAGATCTGTTTTTGTAAGAGAAATCTAAGTGGAGGCGACCATTTTGAGTTAAATTGTCATGAACATCTTGTAGTTATGGCTTCTTAAAAGTGTACTTGGAATATTTTAAAAGGTAACTTTGAACACACAGAACGATAACCCATGTTGCTGTTTTCTCATTTATTCTCAGAATTTTTGATTGCATCTAATTTTGTTCAGGCTTCAGTTTCTACTCTGAGACCCTGTATCCTCATCTTCTATCTTGTACTCATGAGAGCCTGAATTTTCTATCATGGAACCTGAAGTGTGTTCAAACAAACATAATGCTGCAAATACATTAACCTTTGTGTTTCTGTAGATTTTTATAATTTTACTCTTCTGCACTTACAGGAAGAAAGAAAAAGCAGAGAAGTACAAGCAGTGAGATGGTTAACTGGCTCCAAGACAGATGTTCATGTTGCTCTAATTTTAACAAAAGTACATTGGCTTCCTGTGAAGAAAAGGATTGATTTTTAAACATAGTATTTGCAGACCAAGCACTGTGTGGCTCAAGTCCAGCTCACTTGAAAGACTTATTAACAGCCCCTCACATTCTCTTTGTTCTTTTGAAAACCATCAACTGCTTCAGACACCTACTGTAGCTTCCTGCTGTTCGTATACTATTATTCTTTTAATGGTTGCTTCTCTTATCTTTTGAACATTTATGCTTTAGTTTTAGACAGGTTTTGAACACTTTTTTCATCTTCTTCATTAGTTAATTGAAAGAATTTGCAATTAAACAAGAATTTGCTTACAATTTCTTAGACTATGATTTTTTTTCTCTTCTAGTCCCAAAATATACTTTCAAGAAATATTGTCCAGATCAGGCATTTTAAATGGTTAAGAATATTATTAACACTATTTTTATTTGGTTATTTCTTGTCTCTCTTTTTCATTTATTAGTAGTATTTTGTGAATGGGTTTATATAATTATCAGGTGCTTCACTATTAATATTTACAATCTTGCTCTGATACATGCCATGGCTTTATGACTAGTAAGTAAATAAAAACATCAGAGAAAGAATTTTATGGGCCATGACAGGCTGTTGCAAAAGCCTTCCAGTACAGAGTGGCTGACCCTTTCTCTGGTCACAGAGGAAGTCAGACTGCAATCCTGATTCAGGCCTATTAAGAAGCTATAATAGAGATATTTAACCCAGCTTTGAAGATGACACCAAGTTTGAAAATGACAGAAAATTGGGTGGGATTGTTGATCTGCTCGAGGGTAGAAAGGCTCTGCAGAAGAACCTGGATGGGCTGGATCAATGGGCCCATGAGTAAATATGATCATCCCAAGTAAATAATGATAGGGCTGAAGGAAATGGCCTCAAGTTGTGCCAGGGGTGGTTTAGAACAGAACAGATAGTACGAAGAATTTCTTTACTGAAAGAGAAGTCAGGCTCTGGAATGGGCTGCCCAGGAAGGTGGTGGACTCGTCATTCCTGGAGGTATTAAAAAAACGTGTAGTTTTGGCACGTCATGAAGTGGTGTAGTGGACACAGTGTGTTTTTTTCAGTGTTAATGGTTGGACTCAGTGATGTTAGAGGTCTATTCCAACTGCAACAGTTCTGTGATTCTGTGATTTATTTTTTTTTAACAGGACACTGAATTCCACATGTGTATGTGTCTTTATCTACATACACTTTTATATATATTTGCGTATGTGCTGATATTTGTAGGACCTGAAAGTCTATCTGTTGTCACTAGGAATGCTGCTGTATGTTTGCCCTCAAAATCTCAATGTATTGTTTGTGATTAAGCTTTATGATAGTGATGATGTTACAGGAATATAATAATGGGCATAAGGTTTACAATTAAAAATTTCTCTATATTTGCATACTTGGGTTACAAATCTATTGCTTGTTTATTTATATTTAAAGGAAATTAACCTCTTCCCTTAATCTTGATGTGTGCAAAGTGTGTGCAGTGGCCATCAACTGCAACAGTGTAAACAGAGTAAGTCCATTTAGTGTTCTATTTCCTTTTCCAAAAAACACCTATAATTCCAGTAAATGTTTTATTTACTGCTTTCTAAAGTTAAAACCTTAATTGAGTAATCTTATATCTAAAGGGGTGTTTGATCTCAGATTACAATATTCTAAAACTAAGCTAATGTTCCAATTGCATTCACTTTTTATTCACTCCCATTTACGAGATTTCTCTTATTATCACTTCTAACATGTTTTAAGCAAACTGACTGTGGTTTACAGACACTGAGGATCAGCCCTGGGGAAGGGGTAATCTATATGAAAATGCAAGGAGAGTTATTCTCTTTTAAATCCAGTGTTACTAGCTAATGTCTCATTAAGATGTCCTCCAGAATACAGTTCTTGTTATCCTGAGAAAGAAGTGATGCAAAAATTTCTGGGCAATTTACCATGTTTTCCTAAATAATTTTCCTTAGACATATATAGCCATACAGTATTTTATCTCATTCTTTTTCTTCTTTGATTTTCATATGTAGTGTTGTAGAGCATGAAGTGTCTGAAACTGAAAACTGCCATGGATTACCCTTTGGCTAGAGCTGCTCGCCCTTATTCAATACTCCAATGATGGGTTCAGAAAGTAATTCTCAAAGCGATGTCTTTCTCTCTCTATTTTTCCCGCTGCATTTTTGTTTGAAAGTGTCTTTTCTTCCTTTAGAACCATTGAAATTGATCCCAATTTATGACAATTTAGATTTTTTAATTCCCTGCAGCATACTCAATTGCAGTGTGTTTCATTTGACATACTTAAGTCAGAGTTTAAATTAAAATTTTCAGCCCTGTTAAAGTAGGCAGAAAAATCTGCTGGCATTGACTGAAAATTACTGCCTGGATAAAAATATCACTCCTTTAAAACTCAGAAACATCAATGTGCAAAATACCACAGTGATGGACTGTAATAGAACAAAATGTTCCTAAAGTTCCTAGCTTTCTAATCAGTTTTATTGCTTTTCATCTCTTATTGAATTGTAAATTGCTGCATCTGAGTCAGATTATTTATTTGGAATGCTGTGAGAATGGTGTTTGAAAGCAAGTTGTATTATATTTAATTTAATTATTTTGTAGTAACTGTGTAAAGTCTTGAAAATAGACAATAGGAGGGGCATGAACAAATGATAGACATTTTACAAATCCAAACCATTCTATTTACACTTATGTTGAAATGGGAATAGAGAAGGGAAAGACCAGTTAGGAATCAGCCTATAAACGTTTTTTTTTGTTTTTTTTTTTTTTTGTGACTAATCATTATAAAAAATAGATAGGCACAATTTTCATACCAGTTTTGTTAGCTATCCTTCTTCTCTCAAGGAAAATTTCAAAGGAAATGTAAATCTCTTTAAAAGCATGATGAGATATATGGCAGTCACTTGTCTACCTTCTAATAGGCTCTCCAAAGATCATAATGTTGGGGAATATCACAGGAACGGATAATACACATTGAAGCATATATATATACAGTAAAGAAGACAAGACAGAGATTGATTCATATACTAAAAAGCCTGAGCTTTGGCTGGGGAAATATTTCTGCAGGCTATGCAATAGCTACAGCTCTGCCAAAAATTATCACCTGCAGAAAATCACACTTTGTGAAGTCTCAAAGAAGTAGAACATTTTTTGCCCTGCAGCTTTTTTTCTTTCATGGGGTAGATACATTTCATAAAGCATAGATTTTTTTTGTATGTGAATACTTGTTAAAGGTAAAGTATTCCCCAACCCTTACATCCCTGGACTAGGCAATTAAAGATTCAGGCAGCTGAGTGCTGCAACGTCTATGTTTTAAGAAGCCCAGAATAATTCATGGTGAGTGGATCTATGTGCATGTCTTGGGCTCCTCAGTCAGATAACACCTTCAGTAACATCTACCAATCACTGGTAGTCACAGGATCCTAGGGAAAGTAATTCCTTGGGTAGAGTTCAAGGTTAGAAGATGTTACTTTGCTCATGTGGCCATCCCCATAAACTGAGAGTGACCAAGGCTCATCCCAGCCCTCTACATGAGAGCCACAGTATCACATTTCCCTTAAAAATGAGACCACTGCTTAGAAAACATGGTAGTTTTCATTATGAACATAAGTATTTTATTCATGTAAAGTAGTCATTATATAATTTCATAATGGTTAGAGTATTTGCTCAAGAAGTGGAAAATTTTATTTATCCTAGGGTCCCCCTGGCCCATTCCTAATTCAAAGTTGTTCCAGCAAGCAGGGGACAAACAAGGCTGGAGGAATGGAGTCATTTCCCATTGCCTCCGGTGCCAGGAAGAGATCTGTCAACTTAAACATGATTTTCATCCAGTTCTGAGCCTACTTGAGAAGAAGGATTTTTGGAAGCCAGTGGCTAAAACCCACCTGCTTTGTACTGACAAATAAGCTTTCCTCCCTCCCACCTCTACTCAGGAAGCACCGTACTGTCTTGCAGAAGCTCAGTCACAAATACAAGTGTTGCATGTTGATTTCTTGGGGGAAAATATGATTCCTCCCAACAAAGATTTTCTAGTTAATTATTATAGTGGATTCTGAAGAGCTTTGTTAGGTCTAATTTTTACTTTTAATTTGATTTTCTGTAACTAACATGACAGAAATATAAATCTCACAGGCACTTAAAATATAGCCCTTTTTGATCTCTCAGGATATAAAAAAACCTTATAAAATAATTTCAGCTTGCTAAAAATAAACCTTCCTTAGTTGATAAAACTGTGAAGAAAAAGCTATTGCAATATAAACTGTGATCCAAACCCTACTTTCTGGAAACTGAAGTGTTAAGTTTTTGACATATTTATGCATATGTGTACTTATGTGTAGGTGTATGTATATAAATGGAAGAAAATACAGTTTGTTTTTCACATAACATTTTATATAACCACACATGAATTTCATGGTGTAATATGTTGAGGTCAGAGTTCTTGAGTGTCTAAATCCACAAGACCGGAGAACTGCTTGGAGAAAAACATTTCTAAGTGTAATTCTTTAAGACCAGAGTTCTTGTGGGTAAGATAATCTTCTTTCATGTAAAAAAACCGAAAGATTGCAATATGAACAGGTGTTTCAAAAAATACTCCAGACTAGAAGATAATAAAATGCACGCTAATGTCCCATCAAATTTGTTGGGTTTGCACTAAAGTAGGAAGACTTGGAGTGGCATCAGAGTACAGAAATAAATGGGAAATCAGGCAAATACAATATTTGGCTAACTTTTTTTGGAAACTAAGGATTGGTATTTTAATCTCTTGAGAGCAGGGTAGATAGGAAGTCACATATAATCCTAGGAATTATTGTGGTATGAGACATATAGAAAGAATGACGCACAGAATTAACATACAGACATTTTTCCAAGCTCTGGGAAAATGTACAAGCAGCAAAGTACAGGGTGAGAAGAAAAACACCCTGCAATTAAGAACATGAAATGAATGTTTTCAGAACACAGAAAATTAGCAGCAAGAAAAAAAAAAATAACAGCACAGGATTCAGGGGTTTGTCCCCCAAATCTTCTTAGGTCATTGGTATTGTTTTGCGATATATATTGGTATATTATTTTGAGATCTTCATTAGAGATCCCTATCTCTAAATTGAAGCCACTGGCAGCAAAGGGAGGTTGTTTTCCCTTATAGGATTGATGCTATGGAAGGTGTCCTGAGTGAACTATTTCCAGCACAAAGAGAGCATTCTTGCTTTTTCATACAGGAGACAGAAGAGAGATCACTTGCAGCACTGTGTGTAATTCATGTTGCCTGTGTTTGGGAAGATTGAGTGCAGGTGTAACACAATGAAGAAGTGTGAACCTAACTTACAGAGGCAATGAAAGATCCTGGCAAAATAAAAGCCATTTTTAAACATACAAAAGGCAAGCATAGAGTAGGGGCAGATTCTTCTCAGCTGAAAGATTATGCTTGTCCCAGCATATGTGATTTTATGCTGAAAATTAAAAGCAGCTTTCAAACCCTCAGAACAATGAGACAGAAAAAAATATGTGCTGGGAACTTAACTGGCTGCAATATTAATCTTGTCACAGGACTGCAGAAGGGACTATTTGATGTACTTGCCTAAAACTCAAGGTGTCTCAATTTGTTACCTGTTTTCTTGAGAGTCTGAATATAACAGAATATACTGCTATAATATAATATACCCATAGAATACTTGGAAATTAGTGTTCCACCTTTCAGCAAAAGTGTCTCTTTGCCACCCCAAAAGCTGAAATGTACACATGTATGTCTAACTATGTAGATTTTAACCACTTTCATGCAAAGATACCCGTGTACTAGATGTAGTTGCACGTAGTTTCATGTGTTGGACTAACAAACAGTTTTTATTTTCATGTATTACAAGCACGGAAGCAGATTTTTGAAACATCAATGGGTGTTTAAAAGTTTGAAGGCTCTTTTCATTAGAATTTACATTCCTTAAGAGAACCTGTATTCAAATGCAAACTTTGAATGAATCCTATTCTTATGGGTTGTTAGTAGTAAAACTTAAGATCGTTGACAGCTTTTCAAATATTCATGTTGCTTCTTTCCACTGACATGTTAATTGAATAACAAAGCTACTAACATAACTACTGTGTTCTCCAAATGATTAATTCTGCCCAGTATATTTCTGAGTTCATTGGGATGTTGTTACAAATTAATTTATGCATTGCAATGAATTGTATTCACAGAGAATTGCAATGAAAACTGTATTACTGATGCATTGTCTTTCTATAAGGTTTTTCAGTCAACCTGTAATAATTTGACTGCATTCTTTAAAAGAACAAAAGTATTTTCAGTTATAAACATTAATGTGATAGATATGGGAGAAAAGGAATATTGCTGTTGCATGTTTGGTTATACAAATAGAAGGGCAAACCTTCATTATCACTATATTCTCTTTGGGAGTTTGAGAGGGGCTATGTTACTAGTAAGATAATTAATGCTATAAAAAGATTTATTCATCTTAAATGTGATTTTTCTTATGAAAATTTTTTGCCATATCCAGCACTATGGAAAATGACTTGTGACTTCTGATTATGTTTTAATGAATATTTATTATATATATATTTTTTGTTTTATAATGAGGCTATAACAAGATAAAAATGGAATAATTGTCAATTCATACTTTTGAGCATTAAGACTGGACTATTATTTTCTCCCTATAACAACTGGGATTCCTCAGGCTTAGAGCCTTCTCTGGGCCGTTGCTTTCCTTGCAGAGCTTTATGCCTTTGTTCACTCTGCATTTTTAGCTTGTATTTACATGGTCTTTGTTGTTTAAGTGCTCAAGTTAACACCTGACAGCTGTACAGCAGGTATTGCAACCCTCTTCAGTGCCCAGGAACATATCATGTAGTGCACATCCATCAATCTGGCACCTGAAGAACCCTGAGAAGGATCCTGTGTCTTAATGAAATGTTGACAACAGTGGAAGTGCCTTTAGAGATTTGTCCTGGAGTGTAACATGGGAAAAGTTAACAGACTGGTTCCCTTTCTAATTTATCATTTGTCAGGCCTTCAGGTATATATATTTTAATCCTGAATTTTTCCCTGTGTGATATTCTGAACCTAATTTCCACATTGGGCTTTTTCAAAACAGAAATAATTAATTATAAAGAGTAGAAATATCTTTTTGTATGGAATATGAGAGTGGGCTTTTTTTTTAATTTTTGAAAAATGGCTATTTCATTTCATATGGCTTTTTAGTGTATGTAGGCTGGACTAAGTAGAATCACATCAATGGCTAATTTTGTTTTTGCTAACGTTTTTTAAAAACTTTTGTAAAATTGTGCAATTTATAATTTCAGATTATGTTAGCACTTTTAAAAAGTCTCCTTATGACACTGTATTTTATTATGACACACATTTAAAAGGTTGAAACATTCTGAAAAGGGCTGAAAAAATCTCCAGAAAGGGAAGGAAACCCAAGAGTCTCAAAGAACTAAAAGGTAAAATAACTGTAACTCTCTTTTCCCAAAAAGACCTATAGGTAACTAATAAAAGAAAAGCTAAAAAAGTTTTTCTCGTTGACACGTCAATTTCCAAAGTGTAATAGTAGATGACAATGTTTAAGATAAAAAGTATAAAGAGGTTAAAGTTTAATAACAACAAAAAGCTAAGATAGCATATTTATTTACTTGTGTAGAAGATGACCATGCTCTTTTATCCTCTATAAGAATGTTTCATGTAAGGGTTAGACCTAAATATAAGAAAAGAGGAAACAAAAAAAGCTAGAGAGCCTAGATTTTTTATTTAGACATATAAATAAAATAACAAAATTTTAAAAATTATGTTCTTGCTGTCAGTTCCTATTACAGATCTTCAAATGTCTGAAAATCTGGTAAGGTAACTAGTATCCGAATGTGGGTTTAAAGTTAAAATCTCAGGCCACTGTTTTGTCAATTTTTTTTTCCATTTTATTTTTTGTTGTTTGGTTTGGTTTTGGTTTTGTTATTATAAAAGATGGAACATCTAGGAGCAAATTTAATGGAATTGAGGAACGTGGGTAGTTATTAAATAAAACATGGATGGTAATTTTCAAGAAACAAAAAGTGTAGTTAAAATTTACAAACTCCACTAATTGTATTTTTGTGGTTTTAATACTAGTGATATGTGAAAAAAAAAAAAAGAAAAAAAAGAAAAGATAATGTTATAAAATATTGCTTTGTTATTATATATTTTTAAAAAACTAATATATCTGGATTTTATGTCTTTGAAATATGGCATCTGTAGCTTTTTCAGTAAATCAGACAGTGGTACAATTCTTCTTAAATTTTGGAATTTCCTTGTCTGTTTTTGTTCTCACTCCATAATTTTCTCCGAGGGATTTTCTCCTTGTTATTCCCATGTCTGCCATTCCTCCTTCTGTTCAGTTCCCTGCACTGTCTCACCTTTCACTTCATTCACAATTTCTGCAATTTCTCATTCTTTAAATTAGTCTCTTTTTTCTTCTTCTACTCTTTTCATCTGCTACATTTGCACCTACTGCATTTTCCTACCTTACCCGTATGCATTCTCTGTATGGAGTCTCAGTGAAGGTTTTCTTTTATTTCCCCTTTGTACACTGCTTTAGAGGCAGACATTATAAAAACTGTAGATAACATGAACAGCAATTCTAGAGGCAATCCCATCATCATTTTAGGAAGTAATCCCAACATGCTGGTTTCCCATGCATAGTTATGTGTGCCTTCATTCAAGCTAGGCACATGATTATATGTCTCTTTCTGTGGTGCTGTCTCATTTCTATGGTAACACTGCATATCTACCATTTGTGTGTGATGGAGATACTGGCAAGTGGGCCCTTTTGACAGATCCAAGTACCTATAATATATAGAACAGTCTGAAGAAACTTAGCAGCAGTAACTCCTCCATTTAGTCCATAAGCTAAATGCAATTCAATCAGGATTTTTATTGTCTTTTTTATTTTTTAATTTTTTTTTTTATTTTTTATTTTTTTATTTAAACAATCTTCTTCAATATGGTTAAAGGACAGAATAAAACTTGCTTAAATTCTTTGTTTCTATTTTAAAGTGTATTTTTTTCTTCAAGAAAGTTCTTGGGTGACAGAACTTCACAGAACTTCTATTCTGCAGTCTTAGTTCTCACACCTCACTGGCTTGTAATGCAAGACATCTCCATGGAAGACAGGTGGTGATGTTGAAAGTAATTGCAGAACTACAGTTACAGTCTGTTTTCTAGACTCAAAGCTAGAGTTTAAAATGTTTTAAAAGTTCACTCATAAATACTGACAAATATCTTAGAATACTGCATTAAAGAAAGGGAGAAAATTCTTGTCTTTCTCCTGTTGGAACAAACTCTTTCAGTAATACATAGCACAGAAAAAGTCTAGCTATTCTAAACTGTTGAGGCCAGATGCAACTTGCTGCAAAAAATCATCAAAAGAAAGCAATAAATGACTGGCTGGCTAAATAGGCAAAACTAATCTGTGCTAGAAAAACCTTGAGTCAGTAACAATGCTATATTTTTTTTTCCAAGATACACAGTAAAAATGAGGGCTTGTTGAAAACTAGTCTTTTTAAAAATTAGAATAGAAAACAAGCAGGATTTTGTGACAAGTTTTTATTGGTGTAGATATGATAATTACTATTATTTTACTAGGAAAATGCTTGAGTGTGTATCACACAGCTGTATGTGTGCTATTTTGCTCTGCAGGATCAAATTCTATTAGGCTAACAATGTTTATTTTGGCCTTTTACATTTTATAGGTGCTTTTTTTCTTAACATATGTTACAACAGCAAAATATCATCCAGAGGAATCTGAAGTTATATGTTAAGGTTTAGATATCCCATTTGGGATATAGGAGGAATGTAGTTGTATGATTCCCAGTGCAGTGCTGGAGAGGCTTACATGAGGGGAGAAGTTGTGATTTTCTTTCTGCCTCTCATTCTATTTTAATGATAGGCTATGGAGTATCAAAAGACACTCTGATGCTAAATGCAGAGGTCAGAGAAATAGGTCACAAAAAAGCTTAATGCCCGTCTTTGGCCCACTTAGCCTTTGCTTCATCTTAAGAATGAGCTATAATGTGAAAGGAGAAAATTCCTCCTTCTTGAATACCCTTTAAATTTGGGATTAAGTGGTTGTCTTTGGGAGCTAGTGAGTTCTCCCAGTCTGAGGAGTTCTTGCAGTCCTTGGTTCTTTTTATTTCCTAGGTAAAAAGAAAAAAAAAACGAAATCAAAACCAAGCCCTCTCCAGTCATTCCCTGAATTTCTGCCCCCAGTGGCTCAATTGTTAAGCTTGGTTATTATGATGCACTGATATATCCAGTGCAAAAGACGCACAGATCCTTACTTAGCATTTTTGGTGTGTGTTTGTCCAAGTGGAGGCCAGTGACAAGTGGAGTCCCTCAAGGAGCAGTATTGGGAGTGGTCTTGTTTAACATCTTTGTCAGCAACATGGACAGTGGCATTGAGTGCACCCTCAGCAAGTTCACTGATGACCCCAAGCTGTGTGGTGCAGCTGACACACTGGAGGGAAGGGATGCCGTCCAGAGGGACCTTGACAGGCTGGAGAGGTGGGCCTGTGCCAACCTCAGAAAGTTCAAAAAGACCAAGTGCAAGGTTCTGTATCTGGGTCGAGTCAATCCCAAGCACTGATACAGGCTGGGCAGGGACCGGATGGAGAGCAGCCCTGAGGAAAAGGATTTGGGACTGCTGGTGGGTGAGAAGTTCAACATGAGCCATCAGTGTACACTTGCAGCCCTGAAAGCCAACAGGATCCTTGGCTGCATCAAGAGAAGCGAGGCCAGCAGGTAGAGGGAGGTGATTCCCTTGCTCTCTACTCTACTCTCATGAGATCCCACCTGGAGTGCTGTGTACAGTTCTGGAGCCCCTGTTACAGGAGGGACATGGACATGATGGAGTGTGTCCAGAGAAGGGCCATGAATATGATCAGAGGGCTGGAGCACTATGAAGGCAGACTGACAGAATTTGAGGTTATTGGAGAGGAGAAGGCTCAGAGGAGACCTTATTGTAGCCTCCCAATATCTGAAGGGGGCTACAAGAAAGCTGGTGAGGGACTTCTTAGGATGTCAGGTAGTGATAGGACTGGGGGGAATGGATTCAAAGTAGAGGAGGGTAGATTTAGATAGAACATGAGGAAGAAGTTCTTCACCATGAGGGTGGTGAGACACTGGCACAGGTTGCCCAGAGAGGGAGTGGAAGCTACCGTCTGCTTCACGTTCACATTGCTAGTTCTGTTTCAGATGTGATTTTGGGACTCTCTGACTGGACAGGTCATAAACTTACATGAATAAGTATTCAAATCGGAAAAAAAAAAACCAAACAAGTTTGGGACTTAATTTATCAAAACCAATAGTGCTACTAAAAATTAAACATTTGTGTTAGTTTTGAAAATATGATAAATAGATGTCATAAAATTATAATATCTTTGGGGTTTTTTTCCCTTCACATTAATTTTCATTAAGATCATTAGAAATATCTAAACTGATCTTCTGGGTTTAATAGATCTTTTTCAAGTAATTCACCTCTCTAAGTCTCAATCATGAAGATGATCATCTTTCTCTGGGATAGGGAAGGGGCAAAGAAAACTGTTCTAAATTGTGCTCAAAAGCTACTAGTGTTTTAGCAGATTACCAGCTATTTTTCAGATGATAAGCGTCAAAGATGTTTTGAGAGATAGTTGAATTTCCACATAGGGTAGTAGAATGAGCCAAATTTCCTCATATTGTGGGTTTTTTTCAACCCTCTCTCCTCTCTCCCTCCCTTACTCTCTCTTTTTTTTTTTATATATATATATTCTGTTAAAAAATTCAATGTTATTTGAAACTTATTATTTTTATAGATGTTGATAACCTCCTTCTTATATTTCTTTTCTCCATTGTCCTAAATTTCTTTTGTCGTTAATCTTTTTAAGCTACTTTTGTTCTTTTTTGAGAGTTTTCTCTGTTAAGTTTTCTTTAAAAGTTTATTTTATCTCTTTCTACTATAATCTCCCCATCCATAACTTTAAGTCAATCTTCCTGATGAGACAGAAAAGCATTTCTTTATATTTTCACTGAGTGGAATATTTTTACATTATGATGGGTAAAGAATGAGATAGATCTGCCCATAATGTAATGTACATCTGCATGGCCAGTAATTGAACAGCTGTGTTATATCCTTCCAGATGTCCTATTCACAGTGCAGTTCTTCTAAAATTAACAGTCTCCTCTAACTCAAAGCTAAAAGACAGAATGCCTTTCACAGGTACACATGCTAACCTACAGGTAATAGATATTGAATTGTGTCAGACTGTAGTCTCTTAAGAAACATGGGTGTAAAGTCAAACAATTCCACAGAGTGTACCAGAATGCTCATGAGAGTCTATTCAATTTCCACAGAGATCCCAAATAAAGCAACAGTAATGAAAATGGAGCTATATATGGAACCCTTGATGACAGAATTAATGAATAACTGAGATTTACTGGCCTCTGTTGCATTACATGTAGGTCAGTACAGAGGAACTACTGAAACAGTATTGATTTGTGGAAAAGGTCTACCATTGCAATTAATGTGTTTGTGGCTGTATCCAAATTCCCTGTGTAGGAGTTTTATGGCCTTTTGCAGATGGCAGAATAATTGTGCAGTGCATGGAAGCGTATTTTAACTCAAAGAGCAGTGTGCTTTGGTGGCTGGAGTACAACTGCATTTCCAGTTAAGGTGAGGAGATGATTAGCTTTATTAGATTCTTCTCTGGTCCCTACACCAGCTCTGTGCTGTCTGGTCTGACTGATCAACTTCTCTGTATGAGCTATGTATCTATTCAGGCTGGCTGATTTGGGTTAAAATGGGAGTAAGGACAAGGTAAGCTTGGCTTAAAATCTGTGGTAAGTGGATCTCTTCCAAAGAGAAAGCATCTATCAAAACATAAAATGATAGTTCTTCACATATTTGCTAGTCAAAGGTAAGAATTTAATCTAATCAAAGCAAGCGTCTGTGAGACACACACAACACAACCAAAATTTGAAAAATTATAGATGCCTTATCCATCAGACCTTCTGGGAAGGCTTCCATAAATATTTTGCTGCTTGTCCAATGATGTGATAAATTGGCATTTTTCTAAGTATGATTTCCTTGCATACGTGTTTTGATATGCTGAAAAAAATCAGGCCTCACTTCTTGCTGGGGTAAAGTCATCAGAATCACTGGCATATCATCAGGTTACATTTCATATGATGTTTTGTTTAGTAAGTCTTATGGTGTTGTAACAGAACATTGAAGAGCTTGCCATTTTGAAGCTCGATGATAGCAGCCATATTCTAACACATTTTTATATAAGCATTAAGGGCACCTGCAACAATATTTCCAACATAGCAAAAAATGGTTTAATATTAATAAAATTTTGGTCCCCTATAAATCAAGTGAGACTTTGCCATGAAATCTGAGAGGGACAGAATTTCATAAAACATGAGAAAAAAGAATGGTAACTGTTTCTAAGTGTTAACCTTTGACATGAGCCTCAGAAAGTAAGGATTCTTTATTTTCCTGCTTTCTGTTGGAGAAGGAATTATATTGTTTTTTCTTCCAGGAATCCATTACAGCTTCCTCCCCCAGATCAAATACTAAGACAATCACTTCTGAAAGTAAAATTTGCAGAACAAATTTGTTCTACTATTACTGTCTGCCTGGTTTTCACACAGTTCTCCTGATGCAAAGCAGCACTCATACTGGAAAAGAGGTGTTTCTGGATGCATTAGAAAATATTTCTGTATAGTATTCTTTATTAATGAATGAAAAGAAATGTTCAATCAATGAATCATACAGTAAAAATAATAGATGGGAATATTCTGGGTTTTTATGTGATGAGCATTGTTGTACACAAAGAGCAAGATACTTCTTCCAGAAGGGATAAGGAATTATACAGGCTCATCTCAATTCAGCCTCAGGCTCCCACTCCCAACTGGAAGCTGAGTATTTAATTTCTTGGAGCATTTTTATTATTAATTTGTCTAAAAGAAACAATCACCAGGAAATTATTAGTTCTGCTCTCACAAAAAACATAGCATTATTAAAATCTATAAAGACAATCGTTTTGACCCTCACTTGTGCTAGGTGAGGATTTCATCCTGCAAGTAGAAAGAATAAAAGAAATAAGTTTATTTCAAGACATACATGTGATGACTGTCTCTGCTCGGAGGTATGCATTTGCATAGAAAAGATTATGTTTGTGTAACAAACCTTCCAATGAGCTTTGTATGAACATGCCACAGAAATGGCATATTCTTTTCCATGAGGCTAAAAACTTGTTGCTGAAATCAGCTATAAAATGAGAAGGGATTTTTTTAAATGATAAGAAAACACAGATTAAAATCTCTGGGGATATACAGCAGAATCTACAATAGCAGCTCCCCCCGCACCTTAAACCAGATAAGAAAGCCTATTAGGCAGATGGTATCATACATGAAAAAAGTGATCAAGCTGTGAGCAAGAGAACCAGATCTACTTAGCGTGATAATTAAAAAGAAAACAGCCCCAAAGGAAGTGCAAAATAGTGAAATATAAGATCACATCTGGAAAAAGTGTGGAGATTGTATTTTGGAGCCAGAAATAGGTTAGAAGAAAACAAAAAGAAGTAAAGTCCGTGAAATTAGGATGAAGAAATTGGTGAGAATGTGCCTGTCATATTATGAGATTGCAGTTCCTTATTTCATTGGAAGTAGTGTTGATATGATTCCTGTCTTGTACCAGTAGCAGTTCAGGAATTCCAACTATTAATTTATTTTATTTAGATTCTGAGCTCTGTCCAGTAGTTTAGGTTCTGTATTTGCTACTTCTGTGTGCATGTGTAAGCAAGATGAAGACAGCCATTTACTGCAGTGAGCTTTAACTCAAATAATATTCACAGTAGATACAAATTCACATATTTATGAATTTGTGAAATTTCAGTTTTAATACTCAACAGATAGCCACTAAGTTAGAATCATGTTATCTCATAGAATAATTTTTTTAGATTGTATTAAATCTTAAAACCAAAACCAAACAAAAACTCCAAACAAACAAAAATCCCACACCACCCCACGAGTCCCATCTTTTTAAGGTGCTTGGTAATAAATGGAAAAACATAAGAAATATGAGGGTTTTCTCACATCTTCTCGGTGTCTTCATTTCTCTTTTTAATTTTTATAAAAAAGGAATTTTCTCCTTGATGTGGTAAAACATCCTCTTTTTTTCCTGTGGCACAGGATTTAAAATTCATAAAAATTTAAAAAAAAACCACCAGTATTTAACAGGAACCAAAAGCAAGCGTTAGACTGCTGTGCACGAGACAACTTCAAGAAAAAGTACATGGAGATCAGACCTCTCAGAACATGGACTTGAGCAAAGCCCTTGACACCATCTCCTACAGCATTCTCATGAAAAAGCTGTCAGCTCAGGGCTCAGACAGGAGCACTCTGTGCTGGGTTAGGAACTGCTGGAGGTCCCCAGAGAGTGGTGCTGAACGGTGCTGATCCAATTGGTGGCCGCTCACCAGTGGTGTCCACCAGGGATCAGTGTTGGGCCCAGTTCTGTTTAATATCTTCATTGGTGATTTAGATGAGGGGATTGAGTCTACCATTAGCAAATTATCAGACAACACTAAGTTGGGGGGAGTGTGGATCAGCTGGAAGGCAGGAGGGCTCTGCAGAGGGACCTGGACAGACTGGAGAGTTGGGCTGATTCCAATGGGATGAGGTTCAACACGGCCAAGTGCCGGGTCCTGCACTTTGGCCACAACAACCCCATGGGGAGCTCCAGGCTGGGCACAGAGTGGCTGAGAGCAGCCAGGCAGAAAGGGACCTGGGAGTCTGGATTGACAGGAAGCTGAACATGAGACAGCAGTGTGCCCAGGTGGCCAAGAAGGCCAATGGCATCCTGGCCTGGATCAGGAACAGCGTGGCCAGCAGGTCCAGGGAAGGGATTCTGCCCCTGTACTCAGCCATGGTGAGGCCACACCTCGAGTACTGTGTCCAGTTCTGGGCCCCTCAGTTCAGGAAGGAGATTGAGGTCCTGGAGTGGGTCCAGAGAAGAGCAAGGAGGCTGTGAAGGGATCCAGCACAAGTCCTGTGAGGAAGGGCTGAGGGAGCTGGGGGTGTTCAGCCTGGAGAAGAGGAGGCTCAGGGGAGACCTCATCACTCTCTACAACTCCCTGAAAGGAGGGTGTAGCCAGGGGGGGGTTGGTCTCTTCTTCCAGGCAGCCATCAGTAAGACAAGAGGGCACGGTCTCAAGTTGTGCTGGGGGAGGTTTAGGTTGGATATTAGGAAGAAATTCTTTACAGAGAGGGTGATCAGGCATTGGAATGGGCTGCCCAGGGAGGTGGTGGATTCTCTGTCCCTGGAGGTTTTTAAGAAGAGACTGATGTGGCACTCAGTGCCATGGTCTGGTAACCACAGTGGCAATGGATTAAGGATTGGACTTGAGGTTCTTCCAACCTGGCTATTCTATGATTCTCTGATATGGATCAATAAAGGTATATTATTCCTGTGAACTTTTCTGTAGTATACTTACAATATCAATCACTCCATCTCCTCCACCTTTGGTTAAGAACTTAGGGTTTTATCATAATTCAAAATATTATTTTAAGCCTCTAGAAAGCTTAATTGACAAAAAAATGTTAGTTTTATAGGTTGGCCTCTAGGTTCACTAAAATTGACATCAATCTTATTTCAAAGTGGCACTTCCAGCCAGTCCTAACATCAGCCTTGAAAATAATTTAATAACCCTACTGATTCAACATCTCAGCTTACTGATTATGAAACTCATGTAGCTCAAGAGTGAACAATCAGGGTCATTAAGGAAATCCATATTTAAATTCATATTTAGCTTTAAAAAAACTCTGTGGTAATTTGATTGCCTGATTTGGGGAAGGAAGAACCAGATTTTAATTTTTTCCATGATGCTGCTTTTAGGGTGGAGACATTTTTGAGAGAATTCAGGCCAGTTCAGATCTGTGTTTTCATGGGTAAAGAGCAACATCAAGGGTTTCCAAAGCTGGTAGTGATTACTCATAATGGGCAATGATGATTCTTCCCCATGGAAATGATAATAATTTCTCTAATAGAGACAATTTCTAACAATTTTTGTCCCTCTGGTTTAATTTCATTTACTGTTATTTCTGTGGTTGATAGCAGAAGAGGAAAATTGTCTTTTTGTACTTGTACATTTTGGAACAGCATATTTGTGTAAGTATTTCTGGTATTATTTAACCCAGAAAGCACTGGGTTGCTAATATCTGCTGTATGGTCAGGGTCAGAGCTGGAATCCTGCCCCAAGGAATTTGTGCACCTTCTTTCTTCTGTGGACCACAATAAGACAGGGTAGAGTGTCACTTGGGCAGCTGAGGTTCATGTTCTTCTCAGGCTGAATGGGAAACAAAGATCTGAATGCATGGTTTCCCCAGCCCACAGAATAAATTGTGGAACACTGAGGCAAGTCTTTAAGTCCTCTTTGCAATGATTATTCAGATACTTATCGGACCAAAATGAAACTGAGTTCCTTGGTTGTCTAGTGATTAGAGCAATTACGTTGGGACCCTGAAACAGAGAAACTGGCTTTCACATTTTTGACTCATTATTGTTTATTTTATCCAACAACCATGAAAGAACTAGATCTCAGAGGAGCTGCTGGCTGGTGCTGCTTCTTCTACTTGCTTCAGAGCAGGTGAATCTTCTTTAGTCTTTCTGTTTATGCACACTTTATGAATAAACATATCATGATCTCATAGAAGGAAATAATTTCAAATACAATCATATAAAACCTTGGAGAAGAATCAAAGGCTACTAGACTATACTAAAGTTACATTAAATGATAGCATGTTCAGATAAATATTTTTTTCAGCTATCTGAGATTACAAAAGCACTTTAAAATTTATTGAATTTTTTTTTTGAAAAAAGTCACATGTAACAATGCTAGAAAAAACTCCTTAAAAACTACATAACCTATCCATTTAGGACAAACAGAAAAACTCCTTCTTGTATAATTACATCCCCCTAGAGAAATCTCAAAAAATGTCAATGTTTCTGTCTTTTTTTTTTTTTTTTTTAATATAAACATGTTTCAACATTTATTTATATTGGAACAACTACAGTTTCTCTTCATGCTCTTTGTGGATGGACAGGAACCCATACTCCTACTGAAATAAGACTCTAGGAATGTTTTCTCTGAAAGCTGTGACATCAGTAATATGTACTATTCTGTAGGAACAAGGGTTCTTTGCATTATGGAGGAGCTGTTTCTCAAGTAAACATCTTGACAATTACTTAGTAATAAATAGTAATAAAAACTTAACAATAGATTAATAATAACAGTAGAAGGAAAAGAAACCTCCATACCTCATTGTTTATTAGTAAAGTAGGTAAATAATTCACATCTAAAAGGCACTGTATTGTATTATACAATATATATTATATTGCATATATATATTATACAATTTATCATATTGATCATCCTTCATAATTTTAACGTATTATAAAAATAAGCAACTTAATTGTCATTACCTTAAACTGGACTTTTGTCAGATTTTTGAATGTTGAACAAAGAGAGTTTTAAATTCCATGAAAAAACCAAAAATCACCCATGTATATGTTTGTTCACATGACACTTGAAGAACAAAGGGGGAGAACAGAGTTGGGACTTCTTCATTTTTACTTGAGGGAGGTGATGCCCGTTTGGGTGCACCTGTTGCCAGGTTGTGCTGTAAGCATAGAAGATATTTATGTCAAATATTCCCTTCCTGTAATCTACAATAAAGAAATTAATTCTCCTTTAATGGGAAAAGTTTATTTAATTCATATGAAAGTGATAAAGCTACTCCAAATATCAGACATTTAGGCAGTGTCCCTAAAGTTTAGTCAAAGTATGCTTTATATGCATAGTGGAATTAACATGCACCTACTATTTCTCCCCTTTCTAATGTCTGCTAGAGTCATGATAGCTTTCTACTTTGTCATTCCCCACAGTTCACCCAGCTGACTGATCACTTATTCTGGAAGCTCTAGTCCTTGCAATTTATGATGCTTTTACATTGTTTAATTCATTTTTTTTGTCCACAATGTATTATTTTTCTCTAAGAGCCCTGTCTTTTAAGGACTTGTCAAAGTCGTCTAGCAAAGCTGAGATATTTCCATCAGGAGTCACCCACTGCTGACATTTCCAGCCTTGTGTTCATTGATGATGGACTCACACATACACAATCTTGCTCTCTCAGTTTGCTCATTTTTTCATACTGCACTGATGTGTGAAAAACTGTGATAAAGGCTCATCAAAGTCATTAGAACTCTTCATTTATCTGAATTAGATTGCTTTTGTCAGCTATTAGTCCTGAAGAGGCCTATTTTTCAAAGCATGCCACAAAACATTCTGTGAATGTCATAGGTGTGATGCTGCTCACAGTTCTTCAGGCTCCTTTCAGTATTTAAACTAACTTGTTCTGTGTATTTCTAAGTAAATCCAGAAACTAAGCTGTATTCATGATTAAAACTCTATTTATGTTTTTCCAATAGTTTATTGACCTTTATTCTATTGCCTACAGTATTTCAGTGAGCAGTTCCTCTGAGCCATTATTGCCTCAATAAGAAAACATTTCTAATAATCTTTTCAACAGGCTGAAGTAATCCATGGTCTGGATTGTTTGTTTTTAACTGCATATATTTTTTGCAAAGAAAAGGGTTTAGATTTTTGTTTGTTTGTTTGTTTGTTTGTGGCATTGTTTTTATTTTTTTTAGCAGCCTCCCCTGGTTTGCTGGAAACTTTCTTAATTTTAATACTCAAACTTAGAATCTGGCTCTTTCTACAAATATGAAACAAGTTGATCAGTTGCAGGATTGATGTCATTCTGCCAAATGCTTCTAATGTTTTTAAAACCTTCCACAGATTATATGCTTCTAAACATGCACCTAAACATGCCCAGAACCACAACAGAATCTGAACTTTACTTTTTGCTGGTGATTTTTTGTTACTTGTACCAATCAAACCCTATTCCAATTGTGTTTGTTAAGTCAGGGAATATTTACTTATAGTCTTCCTAGACATTTTCCCTCAGTAGTTTGCATTTGTCAGTGGTGTAAGCCTAAAAAGTTCAAAGCACTTGGGATTTGTTAAAAATATACACTATCTTAAAGTATTAATTTCCAGGTTAAGCCACAATAAATATATTATTTTTCTATCACCATTTTATGGTTAGAATTACTTCCCTTTCTTGATTAATTCTTTTTTTAATTAAGTTTTCCTTCATGTTACTTTTCTTTTTTTTCCATGAATCGTAGTAAATTTGAGTGTAGAGTAGTATCAAAATATCACTGAAACTGATTTGGCTATGTTAGATCATCCAAACTGGGCAGTACTAAAATCTATTGAGAACTCTCAAATATATCTTTTTTAATAAGTGTCTGTGTCTATCATTCCTACTACTATGATTATCCATATCAAATCAAAGAAACCACGTGCTTCAAGTTTTTGTGCCTACAGTGCATAAGCAATCACAAAAAAGGCTTTTAGAACTGGTAACCCAAGTGATAAGACCTGTGATTAATTCTTTGGATTTTTATCAACCTCTGATTACAGCAGGATAGAAGATTGGGTTCCTGTGAGTTAGAGAAGTATCAGTACAGCGAAAAAATACTGAGATCAGCATTTTTTTTCTTTCCCAAATCCTTTGTCTATACATCACAAAACTGGAAGAAATACAATTTCATTAACTCTAGAACAACTGGGAGCCAAAAAAAATTCTCAGCATCTAATGGGCTGCTCCCAGAAGAAGCAGGTGGCTTAGACACATGCTGGCATTAACTGCTCCTAAATTGCTCCTGTTTCTAAAAGTATTGCTGCATAGAGATGGAAAAGAGGTTAGAATTTGACTCCTGTGGGGGATTTACACTATGAATTATATGCTTCTGCACTTCTAGTGTTTCTGAGGGTTTGCTTCATCCTTAATCCACTCATGCATCTGTGGGGAACACCCAGTGACAACTTTCAGATGCAGCCCTTTGAAGCATCCAGATACAAGGGCAAAAGAGAAGTTATACTTTCACTTATATGCTTTCATCTACCTAAAATGGGTAAATTTTTTCATCTTAATCTTGCCTTCTCCTGTGTCTAATGGAAACATTTTTCATTCTGTGGTCTGATAAACTACAGTAGTTTAATTTTCTTTGGTGTGTGCTATAATGAAAAAACAAGAGGACTGTATCTGTGCCCCTATTCACAAGTACATATAGCCACTAACACCAGCACTCAGAGAGATTCCTGCTGTGTATTTGGCATAGTAAAGCAACCTCTCCTGTCTCCTGCTGTTTCTGACTTGGTGGTAGGATTGTGTATTGTTGCCTTCTGCAGTTTGGTTTGCTTCTGTGAATAAGACATTGAGGATGTTGAAAACATTTCTCTTCATGAAGTAGAAGAAGAGAAAAGTATTATGGTGCAGTAACGGAAGCTATTGCATCAAAAGAAGTTACATCCTACTACAAAGCACCAATAACTTCTTTGCAAGCCAGTTGTTAGTTGTTCATTTTAGTCCTCAAAAATAAACTGTCAAATGCCTTGTATTAACATTTTCCTGTTAAAACAGTGGAGTCACAGAGTTCTAAAATTTCAGTGAATATCAATGTCATCAGAGATAAAAAGGTGTAGATATTAATATACTCTCCATCCATTCCTTCTATCCATCATTTTGTAAAAAAATTACTAATTCAAGAAAGCAACAACACATAAAAGAGCAAAAATGATATTTACATCATGCACTTGAGCAGTGAATTAATTTCACACAATGTTCGTAGTATATAAAAAAATAAGAAGTAGAAAAAATAAACTCCTAATCCCGTCCTTTCACTCCCATACTAAATTTATCTTTCATCACTGAAAATGTTCTGCTTTGCTCACATTCCTCACAAGTAATGGCAAATACTCTAAGTTTATGATGGTGTAAATTTGGAGAGTTTTTCACTAGTTATAACTCCATGGAAATTTAGTAATGTAATCCTGGAGTGACAAACTCAGGAATTAAGCCCTTTATTTTAAATAAAGGTTCTATTATTACCAGAGTACTTTTCTCTATTGAAATTTCATTTGCAAATATAAAGCTGATCTTGAAAACCTATGCAAACATATCCACCTCTGGAACTAGATCTTAAAAAGTTTAGCTGGAACTTTACATTTTGACTTAGGCTTTGCCTTGTTTGCTGGTCAGGCAAGACCATGAAGACAATGTGCCCAGGTTTTCCCACTTGTGCAGTGGATGCTTTTTTGGGTGAGCAGCACCTCTGCAACCATTTGCCAGTTTCTGTACTTCTGGGCAGAATCAGACTTAATGGTTTGTCTTGTTGCTGCAGAGGAACATTTATATCTCATCTTCTGCTGTTCGGAGAGAAAGATGACATTTTAGCAACTCATTAATGAGAACTACCTCCTAACTCAGGTGGCTTCAAGGTCATATGATCAGGTCACTATTCAGGATTGGAAAACTGTTTCTTCTGGGTGTGAATCTTGGTATGCTTCAAGAGAAAAGATATTTTCTTTTTCTCCTCCTATGACTAATTGCCTGGCAGCAGAGTGGAAGCGGTGTCCTTGATGTGAATCATACCTCTCATAAGGAGGTAGACTACTACATTTAGTAAGAGAATCTAAAATATCAGAAGTGTAATACATACAGGCTACTTACGATTGTTATCAGTTATTTTAAACCATTGGTTTTATTTCATATGTGTGTTTTACATTTTTCTTCTCCTAATGTTAAAGAAGACAAATTTGGATTGATTTACTTGGAATCCATTAACTCAACCAAGGTGAAATGTATTAAGTACTCAGTATTGCGGATCTGCTTGGCCTCTTTCCATCTGTTTGTGCATTTTGCCCTTCAGGCTATTTTTATTAGTGCAGTTTGTATTTTTTCAGTGTGTCTTTCCCAATAAACATAAATTACTAATAAGTGAGAAGAAACCCTCCTAAAGTACAGCAGATCACAAGAGCAGAATGTTTGAAGAACCAAAATTATCAAATCAGGATGTTCATTTTACTATTTCTTGACATCTTTGTCTTCATGTCTTTAAGCTCCTGTATATTTTTTACAAGCAGACTCTGAGTAGTCTCTGTAATTACTTGATGCTATTCCTAGAAATGTAAGTGAATGTTGGCCTCATAATATTGAATTTTCATTCTTCTGTTCTTAGTCTAGTTTATTTTCTTGTCCCACTGAACATTTTATAATCTGTGATAGTTTGTAAAACAGAAGAGTCATTAACTGCTGCCTGTGCTGCAGGGAATAAAACTTGAAAGACATGAAAGACCTTTGTCATCCAGTACACTATGGGAAAAAATATCCTTTAAGTCAGCAGCAGTTATATGCAGCCTTTCTTACTTTTTGGCTGCATTTCGTAAGATTCAGACAAATAATTTCAAATTAATAGATCTGCAGATTTGTGTAATTCACAGGCATTCAGACATTCTCTTGTTCTCAGACATTACTTTCATATATTCATGTTTGTATAAATTAAATAATATATGATTGATTATGTTACATAGTGATAAATATATATTGAAGTCAGAAATGTGGTGGGTTTTTTACATATATTGTTTGAAACATGAACACAAAACTAGAGGCTGACCTCTATTTTCCTTGAGAATGTAAGAAAGAATGGGTGAAATAATGTCTAGTTTCACACTGATTCAAATCTTGTGCAAGATCTATCCAAGAAAAACAAATATGACATCTCACAAACCTATTTCCCACTGGTAAAATGGAGGAGATAAGACTGTTTAAAAACAAATATACTTCCAGGACTCTTAAAATTACTCAGTACATGAAAACAGATTACAATTGCCACCTGGCACTATTCAATAGATACTTCAGACAGTGTCCTACATGATCATGTAGATGCACTGTGTTGGGTCAGATGACCACACAGGTCATTTTAATCTTTGAGTATGGAAAAGGTTTGTGGACTGAGGGACTGACTCATAAATGTCACCTTCAGACAATAATTTTCAGACAATAAATTTCAGACAATATTTAAACAAGAAGGTGGCCAAAAAGGAACCTTTTTCAGGCAAAGGTAATTTCCACAGTCTTTAACTTTTTTTTTTCACAAACTGCTATGAAAATTCAAGATATCAGAAACAAGAAAATGTGTATTTTTAAAAATATCAATTTTTCTGCTGAAAATAAATTATTTTCTTTGACTTAACCATTTAACTTTTTTTCCTATCAGTTTGATGTGAAGCTGAATCAGAAACACAAGGTTTTGTTTTACAATGTGGCTGCAGATAATACCAAAAAAATTAAATTTCCAGCAAAGGACATTTTCCTTTGCAGTAGATGCTGACAATATATCTTGTAATGTAACAGCTATCTAGCTACTATGATCAAAACCTGATCCTGTCTGATCCTGCAATTATTTATGATGGCAAGTCATCTCACTGATACAGATAGTCTCACTGTTATGATTAAAGTTCCCCACATATAGCATTGTTTCTAGATGGATGGAGGAAAGAGAAATTTCTAAAAATATTGTGCACATGGCCACGTGAAGGGTCTAAAAAGCCATAATTCACACCAAACTCTTTTTCTTGGAAAAGTGAAAGGTCTTCCTTTACTTTCATGTTTTTCCAAACTCATCATGTTTTCTGCTCAGCGAAGGAAAAGGAATAAATAAAAATTACATGATCATATGAGACTCTGCAAGTTTGCTAGTCCAATATAATAGTTTCTGAGGATTAAATGAGTCTGGAAAGCTGCATCGCCTGTGAATTATTGTCACTGAACTTTTTGCAATGAGAATCAGCATGATTTTTAAATTAAAATATTGTATTAGGTTCTAGGAGACCATAAACATCTTTATTAGTATCTCACCAGAGATTGTGTTTATTTGAAATATCACAAAAGTAAAGAGAGATTGCTAAAGGGCAAGATTGGTAGTGGGAATATTGTTCTCACACATCCATCAATCATTGTCTTAGTTTAAGCTTGAGAACAAATAAAGATGAAAAACTGACATGTAACAGCATTCATGTTTGTTACAGAATTCTTTTTATTTATGGTTGTTTGAGTAAAAATAAGAAAATATCTTTTGTGTGAGCACTGCCCTTTTTGCAACACAGATTAGACTTTTTTTGGTATGTAACCTGTAGCGATTTACTAGAATTCTCATTTTGAGCACACAAACAAGAAATATGCAAGACAATTTAACTTTATTGCGTCCTTAACATAATTATCACAATTCACAGCCACTGTTGCCATAACTAGTGCTTGAAATATCACATTCAGAATTTCAAATTAAGAGGCACAGTTATTTTGCAGGTTGCATTCTGCTTCCTGCTTTTTACTGGAATGTTCTTCGACACAGAAATCAGTGGAGCTACTTTTTGAACAAAGTACTTAAATGACTAAATGTGTAATATTTTAAAGACTGTTATAAGGCTGGTCACCTGGAATGTATTTATGTGTATCTGTTGGGGTAACAACGACAGTAGCTAAATTATTTTGAACAATGAACAGAAATATCTTTGATCTTAAATTACGCTGCGGAGCCTCTTCAGAAAGAGAGCCAAATTACTTCTGCTTGTCATAACTAAAGAAGGGACTGAAAAGGGCTGGAAAAGTGAAGGGTGAATGACTAGGTGAGAATGGGAACCACGACATATACTGAGTTCTTACCTGGAATTAGAACCACAGTTCAGCTGAGAGGAATACTGTTTTCCACGGATGACTTTGAGTTTTGGGTTAACTAATACGGGTTCTATTTGGATCCAAGTTTTTCTTGTTGAGAACTAGTGGTAGAGATAGTGTTACAGTGTTACCAGATGGGGTAACATTCAGCTCATTTTGGTCTTCATAACTCAGCTAGGGAGGACTAAGAATAATGGCTGTAATACTGAGATCATAGTGTGCATATTTGCAGACTGTTAGTGCTATCAAGGATTAAATTTAAATGAAATTAAGTGAATTAAAATGAAGTGAATAAAAAGGAAGCTGAAGCTCTGATGGAAGGCACGTGACTTGAGGATGTAAATGGCAGTAAGCAAGGTGGTGTTATGACTGAGATTGATGCACATTTCTTGTAGTGATGGAAATAGAGAGAGATAACTGAAATACAGAGCACAGAGATATTTATTAACAAATATTCATTAACTTGGCATTTTGGGATATTATTTGTGAAATTGCCTGAACATACCAAAAAGAAAAATTGATATAGAAGAAAATGAAAGGATAACACCTGAAATTTTAAAGCACAACTAGAATAAAAATTAAAAGCAAAATTACACTCTAATGTCCAAGAAGGTAAGCCTGGGTCTTAAGCTTAGTGATTACTGCATCACTATTAGCTATGTGATAGACAACCTTTGTAGAAAATGCATAAATGAGGTGAGAGAGCATTGTACAGTAGAGTCAAATCCAGCAATAGGACAGCCTATTTGCATACTATTTGCAGTTTGAACTGCTGCATTGACATTAAGTTAGAAACAATCATCAGCTGAGAAGATGATGATTCCTTTCCTGAGGAGGCAACTGAAAATAATTCTGTTCATAAACTGCTCTGTAGTTCCTGTCGATGTGAAAGATGGAACATTGAAACACACATATGGATAGCTGTAGGATGGGGAGAGATTCACCTGCATCCCAAAATCAAACTACAGAGCTGTCCAGCCTTGAATCAGGCATGTGACACCCCTGATGCTTTCTTGGGAAGTGCTCATGAAGAATTGTTTCTGAATGTTGCAACTTTTTAGTATGGCTGGAGCCCCTAGCCCAAATAAGAAATGGCAAAGCAATTTGCACTTATGCAGGGTTTTAAAACATAAAATAAGCATACTTGTTTTTAAAGATATTCATATATATGTTTATGACAGTAAGACATATGACTTTAACCAATGTATGAAGGGAGTAATGTTTTCCTACTACTAGGGAATTATTATGACTAGAATTGAACACAGCCTCTTGGGTTACTTTCTGTGTATTGCACTTATATAATTTATTGAAGCCAATGAAGAATTAAGTTACCCTAGAAAAATGGTGAAGTAAAATTATAATAAGCCTTGTCCTTTACTTTTCCAATACATTTTTCAGTGCCTTTGGTCATGCCTGATTGACAGCTTTTAGGTCATTGAACATTTCTTCCCTCCTCTGCTCTGTCATGTTTGTGACTTTAAGCAGGCAGATTCCTTGATTTCTTACTAAAAAGCACCAGCCTCTCAATACTTATTGAACAGAGAGTTTGGGAAAGACAGAGTAAGTCTTGTAACTCTGAATTCTGATAAGAAAAAAGCTTCCATAGGATGCAGGAATACACAGGCACTTGCTTCATGCTCCTTGCATAGAAATACCTAGAGGGGCTTCTTGTAATCTACTCTTCCCACTGGTTGAGAAAATCATAAAGAACAACAGAGGAAGATGCTCCTATAGAGCTATATAGAAGACCACGATATAGTCCAACCATTAATAACACAAGCAAAACTAAGAATTTACGTGGCTCTAGCAGAGTCCTTTGAGAGAGAAATTTCAGAACTGAGTATGAGGACTGTCTGAAAGTTCATCAAATTCTTGGCTGAGTTTGCATCTGACTTCTGTGTGTGCTGGAAGAAAGGAAAGACAGACAAGTAGCAACATTGGGTCTCTTCACTTCTCTCCTTCCACCTTACTAATATCACTATTTACATGTTTGATCTTCCCCTTGTTTACGTCTGATCTTCCTCTTGAAATAACATAACTGGTTGCTGTATGATTATTTTCTGTTCATACTTCTTTATAAGGTACCTACAAATCCAAGCTAATCTTTTTTGCTTCCATATGTGCCAATGGAATAAAAAAAATTTCCTGTATAATATCAGCCATTCAGCCATTGTGTAGATGATTTGGCACCCTCAATTATATTAGTTTATTGTTGCCATTCATGCTTTTTTAAGTCACTAAATTCAGGTCTTGCATTTCAAAATAGTTAGCAATATGCAGTAACAACAAGCTGCAGAAATGTAACATAATTTAAATGGTAACTCTTAGAAAACCCTCCAAATTACATTCTCTGTATAACCTGGCAAGGTTAAGACTGATAGGTTTCAAAGTGTAGTAGCTCATTTGAGTAGGTCAAAGGTTGCTCATGTTTTCAGGGAGGGTAACAAACAATTTGGAAGGATTTAATTAATTAGCAGAAACAAAAAGTGAAAATCCAACCCATTAAATGTAGAATCCATTGAGAAGGCAGATGGATAAACAAAGCTGTTTTCTCTGGCTTTGGGTTCAGTTATTAAGGGTGGGCAAATCAGCATATTCCTTTCATTTCCTCCAAATTCTAGGTCAATATTCAATGCTGCATGTGGCCAGTGCAACAGTTTTGAAAATTTAGCTTTCACTTTGGATACTCACACCATCTGGATTCTTGATTATAGCTGCATACACAGCCAGTCAGGACAGCTGTTGGAATAGGCTGTGACTCTTGCCTCTTGTGCCTCTCTCTTTGCCATGTCTTTTTCCTACCCTTCAACACCCCTTACCCTCAGCACTTGAACAGAAGCAGAAAAAAAAATCCATTTTCTTTTTTGTCACTAGATGCTACATCACCAGGTTATGCCCAGAGGTAACCAGACAGTGATCATCAAGTTCAGCACTGGTTGCCTGAATGGGGAGAAGTAAGCATGGAATAACAGCATTGAAATAATGCTAAAGAAAAACTGCTTTGGGGATTTCCATGGTTCCCTGGTCTATATATACATATGGCATATATACATACGCCATTGTAGCAGCAAGTTATCTTATACTTCCACAGCCTCCTTGGAAGGCAGTTCTACCATGTAAATTGATCTCCATGGTCTCAGTTTTCCCTTTGTTCACCCAGTTTGTCTCAACAAGTGCTGTTTGGACACAGCTAGATCTTATGCTGGTTTTATGTTATTTCTTACATATTCAATCAGAAATGCCTCTCTATTGCTGTCAGTCACCTTGAACTCCATTTTCTTTGGAAATCCCTTTGTATCCCAAGCGTACAATAACATCCAGCAAGAGCTGACCAACATCTATTTTGTAAGTCTTTAAAAAATATCAGTGTTCAGTGTGTTGGTGGGAGAGCTGGAAAAGGACATTTCAGCCATGTACCTCAATAGAAGAACATAATCCTGACTTCCTATCCTTATGTGTAAAGCTTAAAGGATGGAAAAATTAATTGTTCCCTTCCTTCTGTGGCACTGTGAAAAAGCTCTTTACATTTACTAAATTAACTTAATCCCAGAGCAGGAGCTAAACACATTTTATGTTCAAAATATACAAAACATTCTCTGTCCTCATACACAGATTTCTAGATTGACTTATGTATACATGAAATACTCAGCTTTGATATTACTAGCTAGCTGAACATTTTATGCATACTCAATTTTTCCTTAAATTCTTCAAAAGTTATATGAATTATTAATATGTGGATTAGGAGAGTTTAGTTCGTTAACTATAAATTAAGAGTTCACATTCATTATTCAAGAGTTAAATTCTTGCTTCCAGTTGTTGTGGTCTTTGCTGTTCTAATTAATCTTTTTCTTGTGTAAGTAATTATTCAGTGGTACAACACCAGGTCAAAAAATATATCACCAGTATTTAAAAATAAGCTTAAGTATATTTAGAAGTCAGAAGGTGCTCCTAGTGTACAGTGCTCACTTAAAGGTAACAATGAATTTACTAAATTTTACATCTTGTCTAATTTTTCATTAGGGTGGATATTCTTGAGGACAATGGCAAGCATAATGTGTACCCATAGTATTAAGTGCAGATGAATGAAGTATGTAAAACAATCACCTCCTCTACTATGATCCAATCTTGCTATTCTTACTTACACTGTAAACCCATATATTTCCAGAGCAATTCTTTCAAACCTGTAGGATTTTCACAAATTGTGTTTAATGGATTGCATAAATTATTACATCCCCTGCAAAATCTAGAGAATCACAGATAATATATTGGCCTATCTAGTACAAAATAAGACTTTATTCTTTGAATGTATTGATAAAATGTAAGCTGATAGAAACACAAAAGGTGAGATTCATCATTCATGCTTCACTCTTTAGCATCTCCACTAGCATAGAGTTGTTGGTATTCACCCGAAGATGAAAAAGCACAAAAAAAAAAGCCAAAAAGCTGTCTTAAGAAAAGGGGGGGGGGGGGGGTGGAGAAATGGAGGCTGATGTCAGCTGTTCTTCCAGAAACAGATACAGGAGTTCAGAAGACAAGAGCAGACACTGCAGAATATTCTTGGGGAAGCATCACACCACCTCATATCACCTAAATGTCTCCTTTATTTGATACTAATGGCATTAGGTTATGGTCAGCTATATAATAAAAACCCCATCACTAACATCGGAACTGCTCGTGCATGACTGACTAATTCCTCCAGTGTCAACAGACAGAGTTTAAAATACCCTGTGGCACAAAAGGTTAGTCCTTCTGTCATTTCGTCAGTGGAAAGAAGTGCATCTTGTCTTTCTTGGGTCAGTTTGATCCTGCACCTTATTACTCCCATAAATCATAAACTGTGGATGTGTTACTATGTCAGTGATAAATAGTATAAAAATCTGTCCATTTTTAACCAGTTATTTGCCAATTCTGACTTTTTCACAAAGATGAGTAGAAATATTAAACACAGCCTTATATTGATTGAAGAAATATATTACCATATGATTAAAAAACATTACTTATTTAGTTGCTATTTCACAAACCTCAAATGCAACAAACTTCAGATTTCTACACAGAAGTACGGCATGGAGTCAGCTCTGTTGCATACAACAAAATGGTAGATATTTTGCTTTTTAATACTCAAACTGTCTCATTTAAAATAATTATAAATTATCAGCATTTTATGATTTGTTAGAGGGTGACAGCGATACATCTTTTAATTATACCTTTATGACCATAGCAAGTGGACTGTGTGATTCACATCTACAGCTATTAAGATGCTTTTTTTATAACCTTGGGCCTTAAATGTTTCCTGGACGGACTTCATGAAGTGATGGTTCCCACCTTTGGGATTTATTAAGCAGATACATTGTCCTTCATAGTTCTAACAAAGGTCAGCTTCAGAATGTCACTTGTAAGCAATTACCAAAAAATACTAGTATTGTAAATACTTGATATCTTCAACCTCAAAATAATGGTACTGGGATTTAAAAGCTCCAGAGTAGGTTAACTCAAAATTATGCACAGTTGACTCCGGAAGTGTGTTGAGTAGCTGCCATAATTTTTAACACAGCCAAAGTGTTCTATTTTTTAAAGTGGGTTTAATTTAATCAGCATAGTTGGAATTTTGGCTATTATAATGGAAAGGACTGCCATTACCTCATTTATTTAAGTTGCCCTGTTTTTACAATGTAAATGGAGTTGCTGAGCAGAAAAATCCTCAAAAAAAAGTGTCAAATCTTGTTACTGTTTGGGGTCCAGTAGGAAGTCTGATGCATGACACATAGTTTGGAATATAAAGAATAGAAAGAAATGCATTCCTGTGACACAGCAATAGCAACTTTAGATTAAAAGAGTTGCAACATATACACCACCTTGTGACCTTGGTATCTGTGAACAGTTACATAAAAATGTGAGAAAGTGAAGAATAACAACACTCCTTCTAGTAAAAGAGAGATGAAAACATTAACCTTTGTATTGATACCATGTTTGCATAGCTGTTAATAAATTCTTATTAATATTTTAGGTTTTGGGAACATTCAGAGATGTGAAAACCTGTGTTATTATATCACCATGCTTAAGAATTCATGCACAGGGAAAGAAAGGAATTCTCCTGTCTTTTGAACTACATTAAAACATATAAACAAAGAAACCCAAAGAACCCTCACTTATTTCTGCCTGGAATTAGTTGTCTTGCCCAAACCAAAGTATCAGTTGACAAACTCATGTATTTTTTTTAAGTTGAAGGGTAACTGAAGGATGTTTGAGCCTGTCTCTCATTCTTTCACAGCAAAGTGCTTTAGCCCAGTTTCCTCTGAATAAAATAGTTTTCACAAACTTGCTTTGAAAAGATTTAAGTTTTGGTCAGAAATGTGGAAAAAAAAAAAAAAGGCATGGGAATTTTATTCCTTATTCTACTATATTCTCCAATAGAACCTTGGAAAACACAGGGTACTCATAACAGCCATTGACCAAAGTATTAAGTTTAGGTCTTGACAACATTTCTTGCAAAGGCACAAATCTTGAGGCTGTACAACAAGCTTAGTTTGCTTCTGAAAAAAATTTGATGCATCACCACTGATTTAGCTACAGTGAGACTAATTAAAAAATTATGTGCAATTAGTAAGAAAATAGTAATAATAATTTGAAAATATCCATGCAATGCGTGCTGTATGGATAGTCATGAGCTTTCTGCAGAATGATCATATGTAATTATATGTTTCATGTAGAGTTTTCTGTGAGGATTTCTCATATATGAGTTCTCTTTCCAGTAATGAGAGTTGCAAACTGTAGTGCATCAGAAATCTGATGAGCATCATTGCTTCTAGGGTGTGGTGTCAAATCAATTAATTTCTTCTGTTCTGACATAAATTCAAAGGTTACAGTTGTAGGAAGCATACACTGGTATAATGGTAGAATATGCAGTATGTATTGGTGAGTATTCTACCAAGAATATAGAGATAATTATATACAACTGTACTTATAATGAAACAAAAATCCATGTCTTTACAGAGGCATAAAACAGGTTCAATGCTAATAGTTCTGCTAATTGGAGCTATCTTTATGCATATTTATGAATACAAAATAACCAGACTACCTCAAAATAAAAATAAGCACATCTCTTGGGGTATTTATTAGCTAAACCACTAGAAAGATGAATGTTAGCTTGTAAAGTAATTTTGGGAACCCCAGCAAGGCCAAGTGTCATGTCCTGCACATGTGTCAGAATAGAATGAAGTATGAAGGGATTGAGAGAACCCCTGAACAGAGGAGCTGGGACTCAACATGAGCTGGCAATGTTCTCTGTCGGCTCACAAAGCAAACCATATCCTGAGCTGAATCAAAAGAACCATGTCCAGCAGTTCAAGGGAGATGATTCTCACCCCCTACTCTTCTCTCCTGAGACCCTACCTGGTGTACTATGTGAAAAAGAGAAATGTCTTATCTTTAGTAGGGGAAAATGTACTTAGATCAATTAATGCAGACATTATAACATATAGCTACAAAGTGCCAATGTTTAAGAATAGTCTGAGTAGCCAAGATTTGATTACTTAGAAAGTATTCTCAACATTTTTACTTTTTGTCTCAACTGAGTTAAGTCTTGCTTGAATTATCTCTCTTCAATGAGTTAAATATCTATGTTTTTATGATAATTTACTAGTTTCTATGCATTTGCACTGTTGAATTGTGTATCCTTGGGATTGTTCTTGCTTCTGTTTTCTATATTTCGTCATACGTTTCCTGCACTGCAGAACATTATTTCTACTAATAGTATATTGGGGGAGGGGGAAGAGAAACAACAAAACAAAGAAACAAACAAAACCCAGAAACCAAATAGAAACCAAAGGTTTATACCTTTATTTACAGGTATATATATATAATATACCTTATATTACAGCTGAAAGGAAGGAAGAAAAAAAGTGGAATGGATATAAATTCTGATTAGAATTACCTGCAGTTCTGCCTGGGAGGAATATGTTAATGTATTCTCCTCCCTGAGAGCTCAACATCTCTGCATAATGATTGCTGCTGCCCATTGTAGCTGGGGCCTTAAGGAATCTGAGGACTAAAAGCTTTATTGTGTTATTTCCTTGATTCCTTTTTCTTTCTTCTTTCTTCCACTCTGGCTTCCAGTGCTTAGGATGAAGAAGTATGAGCACTTTGTGGGATTTGCCTTTGTTCTGTTTCAAAAGTACAGCAACCATATTTCAAGAGCTATTGGCTTTGTAGCTTGCTTCCCTGGCTTTGGGAATCCAGTGCTCTAAGGCATTTCCTTAATTACTTCCTTAATGCTCACTGTTGCAAGTAGCTTGCACCTGTAGAATATATGGTTGATGTTTATAGGCTTCTTTCTGATGGCACAGAACTAAAATTTATATTCCATCTAATTTGTTATTACCATGAATTGGACTACATGGTGCAAATCTTATAAGGTACTGACAATTTTCAATGCAATAATTCAACAGATTTCCAGCAGTAATGATTTATGTAGCTAATTTTACAAACTGCATTTTTATAGAAGTGTTGAATTAAGTCTTCGTCAGATAAATTGGTGGCGTTTCTTCTGCCCTTATAAATGAAAAATTTGAAACCAATACTTCAACTAAACAAAGTCGTCATGTTATTAAATATAGCCTATGATTCAATAATTCTGTTGAACTGCTGTTCTTATTTAGATATCAATTTTCTGCATGTCTTTTAAGAAGTATACAAAGTTTCAGACTCTGGAAATGAGGAAAAAGTCAGATTTATAAAGCTCCAACCATGACAGTGGTTTAACCTAGTAAAAGATGTATTCAAAGCTTGCAGAAGTAGCCTATTTTAGAAAATAGCCATGTAATGAAAGTTGGCCCATAATGCTACTATTCAAACAGCTGTGCTGCTGTGGTAGTTTGACCATGACCAGCTGCCAGATGCCCACCCAAGCTGCTCTCTCACTCTTCCTTAACAGACCAGGGGGAGAAAATAAGAAGAGCAAGCTCAGGTTGAGATAAAGACATGAAGATCCCTTATCCGTTATTGTCATGGGCAAAAGAGCCTTCACTCAGTGAAATTTAATTTTAGTTATTATCAATTACAATGGAACTGGATAGTGAGAAACAAAGAAACATTAAAACAACACCATCCCACACTCCCTTTCTTTTCCCATGGCCAACTTCCCTCCTTCATCTCCTATTCCTCATCCCTCAATCCAAGTGGTGCAGGAATAATGAAGGTTGGGGTTAGTCCATAACAGGTTCTCTGTGCTGTGTCTTCCTCCTCACACTCTTCTGCTCCAGTGTTGACTGGACTTCTCATGGGCTGCAATCCTTCCAGACAATCCTGCTCCTGTATGGGCCAGGTTCCTTTATGGCATATCCTACCAGGTAGGAAAATACAACACATTGTGTTAGAAAAAAGCATATTTTTGGAAACACAGATTAATTCTCTTTTTCATGTAACTAATATTCGAAGTAGCATTTGATCTTTAGGGACCAGGAAAACTTTCAGCTTCTTTACAGTAACCAGGTGCAGTCCTTTTATAACCATGTTTTTCTGCTCATACTGGTCTGGAATATGAGGTATCTGTTTGGAAATTTTTTTGGGGAAAAAATGTCTTTTCTTGATGTTAGGACTAATTTGTGTCAAGATGAGTCTTGACTTCTTTCTGTAACATTCCTCTGCTAATTATTTCCATAACAGTGGATATTTTGTAGCTTTTTTTTTCCTTGGAGATGAACAAGAAACTAAACTAAATGCAGAGGATTATCTCAGTTTACAATTTACAAATAAACTTGGGCCTCTGTAATGAATCTTATAATTTACTACCACGAGCCACCTATAGAAGAAAATTGTAGTTTACACATAACTGTAAAATCATGAGACAAAATTACTATCTTGGAAGATCAAGAATCTTTTCATTAAGACTGGAAAAATAAAATGAATACAAAAGAAATTCTACTACAGTTTTAGGATTATTGTTATTTGTATATTGTATATATATTGTATATTTGTATATTGTTATTGAATATTGTTATATTGTATATTGTTATTAATGTTAATTTCTCAAACAGTCTTTTTGAAATATAACAAGAACAAACACTGTCTCATTAAGGGGAGTCCCACCAATGCTTTATTAGGACTACCTGATGTAGCTAATGTTCCTAATCATGTAGTGTGAAACACCTGGGACCTGTTACCTTTCTCTGTTTACTTTTGGTCTGCTTCTAGCTCTAACCACAACTCCAGTGAAACAAAATGTACAAGTTAAAGGAAAATGAAAATACAATGCTTACAAAGAGGACTGCAGAATGGAAAGTAACTTAGCACTCATGCTCAGATCTTTGTTTTTAAGACTTGCCTTCTCCAGCTGAGCTGAAAGAATTTTTCTGTGCTAATTTTGTGGCACTTTACTTTTTCTCAGAGATTGTGGATTGGTTTTGTTTGTTTCTTTGGTTTTGTGTTGTTTGTTTTGTCGCTTTTTTTCCCCAAGGGAGGTTAAACCTATGTGTTCAAAAAACTGTATCTTGTGCTGTTTAAAAAAAAATAATTAAAAGGTAGAATATAGTTGATGTAGAGATGAAGAGGCAGAAAGAGACTTTAAACTAGAGAACAATGTTTTCATGTGAGGGGAAAAAACCCAAATCCAAACAAAACAAACCTAAGGAAGAAAAAGAACAAGAACTGATTGTGGTTGCAGACCTAAAAAAAAAGAAGAAAAAAAAACATTAAAAACCCATTATTTTTAGGGGAAAACAAAACCAGCCTAAGCCTGAAAACAAACCACCTTCCAACTAATATTCAGGAACTATTTTCCATTAATGTGATCAAACCTCTGGAGTAAAAATTAGATGGAAAAACTTTTACCTGAGGATATTTCATGAGTCTCCTCCTATTTCATGAGTCTCCTCCTCACTTCATGAGTCTCCTCCCCACTGGTAGTATAGTAAATGCATTATACAAATTACACATGTGCCAGGAGTTCAAGATTAGGTTTTACAAATCTTATTCCCTGAAGGTACAGAGACTGAAACTCTTCTCTCTTGCATAGAAAGCCCATGAAAGAGGAATGTACAGTTTTCTACTGATAATCCAGCATTCAAATTGCTTTTTCTTGGAAGGCAAATGAATATGTAGATGAAATCCAGTGCAGTAAACTTGGTCAGCTTCTTAGTATATCACTTACATTTTAAAGAAAAGCACAGAAAATCTTTGAGAATCCCATTTTTGGAAGAACTGCCGAGTTGGCAGAAGTAGCTCCATAGGAAAAACTTATTATTCTAGAAAATAAAAGTATGGGAGTTTTAAAGGGGAGTTTTGCTTCAATGAGAACTTCAAGGCTTCTTCTGTAGTTTATGATAACAGCATGCAATCCACATCAACAGACTAAATGAAGTCAACAGTCAATATTACTAACTAAAGTAGGTCTCACATAGAAGCACAATAAAGTGAGATTTTGTCTACTTAACTTACAGTTTCCTGTATGTATTATGCAGCTAATTCTTAAAATTGAGCTAAAATGAGATTAAGTCCTAATTTCAAAACCAAAAATCCATTGTCAATATTATTTTCTGTTTCGGAGGGATAGAGCTAACAACCACAGCACTTAGTTATTTACTAAGTTATTTACTTAAGTTCTCAATTTGTGTTTGAGAATCATTCTTGTTTTCCCATATCTGGTTCTGGAAGACGTAATATTTAATCTGGGACTTCCAGATAAAATCCAGCCACTACCCATCAAAATAATCCATATAATTTTTTGATCTTGGAAGATAATTTTCATTTTTGCAGTTAAAGTGCTTTGTAGCAATGATGCTTGGTATTAAACTGTTGCTGTATTCCATTCTAGAAGTGATTGCTTTCACACATAATTGAAGTAATTCCTGTACATGCCTCACTTATAATTATGTAAAATGCCTTGAGGGTAGATGAGACAATATTCAGCCAGTGATTGAATAAGCAGCCAGTGTCCTTTATTTTTTTACTCAATCTGAATATTAGAAGTTTGAGCTATTTCAGGATTTTAGGTTAACTTCAGTAGCAGGTCTCCAAAGAGAGACATCAGCCTCTCCAGCTGAAGTTTGGAGCTGGGGCCCTACTGTGTCAGCTGTTACTACAAACCCATCTCAGCTCATACAGATCCTGTACTTCATCAGCAACTCATCAAGATATGCAAGTCCACTGTCTCTTTCCCATCATCCCCCAAAGCCTGGAATATTTGCTTTAACACTGATATTTGCTTGCCAGTTTTCTGCTGGCACAGTTGCACTAGGCTTATATCTACTTGTGAGGAATTAATAGTTTAGATTTTTAAAATTTCCTTCTAAAATAAGCATTTAAAAGACAAACATTGAAAGATATTTTTGTGCAATGAAGTTGTTGAAACACTGGAACAGGCTGCCTAGAGAAATGGTAGATGCCCCATTCCTGGAATCATTCTAGGTCAGGTTGGTCAGGGTTCTGAGATGTCCCTGCTCACTGAAGAGGTGTTGGAGTAGATGACCTTTAATGGTCCCTTCCAACCATTTATGACTCTATGATTAGCTTTGTAAAACACTTAGAATGTCTTTAAACCTTGATTTTGGGCATCAACTTTAATTCAGCATTTCACATGCTGGTTTTTGTTATAGAAATTCAATAGAAGTAAAGACAATAATTTTGCAGTGCATTTTTAAAGTGCAATTTAGATGAATAGCAGCACCTAAGCTGTTTCTAAAATGGTTTTACTTATGTGACTTTGAATTTTGTGGATGCTTAGTACTGACATTTTTAGTACAAAAATTACTTGTCTTGGGAGAGTATGAAAATCATACTGTTTTACTAGAAGTACATAGAAAAATACCAGGGAAAAGAAGTGTATTATGACAGCCTGTTAGACTGTAGAGTAGAGGGTAAAATAGGGAACTGAAAACCGGAAAAAAAACCACCAAAGAAAAGCACAGACAGGTGGATGGAAAAAATGCTAGAGGGAACAGAAACTGCTGCAAGCAAGATTTACCATAATCATTCACAGAAGGCTTACAAAAGGATATAATAGCTACCTGGGAGACCAGAGCCCAGGGCCATTTTGGCACATAAACTGGAGAGAAACTAATGCAGTAATTCATTGTTTTGGGATACAGTCATAATAAAAGTGAGAGGCAGAAGGCAGCAAAAGTGGTCAAAACATGAAAGTCAGCTAACTTCTTAAAAGTAAATCATACTGATGCAATTAAACTGACAGAGGTTGTTTTTTTCTTCCATGGACAGTATGGGGACTGTGATATCCATCTAAAAGAGTAAATATTCTGCAGCCTGAGGATGATCATTCTTTATTTTAGTTTAATACTGGAGATTAGTGCTGGATGTAAAGAAGCAAATGCTGGTCTCAGAAACAAGTCCTGTCACAATAAGGAGGTCCTACTCTATGGACTATGCCAATAAAATTCTTTGTGTTCATAAATCTCCTGGATTTTAACACTTCTGCAGAACTGTAGGTTAGTAATGCAATATATATCTTCATTGGTTTGATAGTAGGGATAAAAGACTTAGGGATAAAAGATGGCAGGGATGAAAGAACCCACTTTTTTCCCCTATTCTGTTAATGGCAGCTTCACTGTGATGAATAATGGCTGTTGATGTGTAAAATTTTTGTGATAATTTTTGTGACTTTGCTCATGAGATTTTTTCATAGTTGCATCTCCTTTTCCTTTTTTTTTTTTTTTTTTTTTTTTTTTTTTAATTGAGGGGAACTGGAAGTATGCTTTAATTGTGCAGGTAGATATGAAAAGCAGTAGACCTGCCTGACTTCTCCTTTGCTTTGTAGGAGGCATTCCAGCCTTTCCTTTGTGTCTATATCACTTATGTAGTGAATTAGGTCACCTTGCCATCCTGACAATGTATTTGCTCTCTTTTGCTGTAGTTGTCTTACTAAATCAGTTCCTTGAACCACCTGGTTGCAAGGGATGAAGAAGAGAACATCTCCATCACAGCAAAGGTGAAGGTAGCAGCCTGGGCTAAGACCAGCTTACAGTGTCCTGAAGCCACAGCTGATGCATGACGCTGCATGACGCTGACTATAGCTTGTGAATGAGGAACATATTATGGATTTTCTCTAACAGTGAGAACTGGAATTATGAAGCTTCCTAAACCACTTGTTGAATTTGTGTCTGACAGCACTGGACTCCTGGTGCCCCAGCTCTCTTTGCTTGGTTTCCCCTTTTGTAAAACAAGAAGCAAACCCTTCCTTTTCCTGTCCTTTGTATGCCTTCTGTATTTCTGTAGCCAGGTTTTCAGGGTTCAGGCTGTCCTGCTGCCTGTCTGTGTAACACAACAGCACCGTGACCTCAGGGGATAGAAAGAAGTCAAGGATATCCCTCACTATTACAGTATACAAATAAAAATAGCATTGTGTTTACTGGGATTGAAATCCGTAACCCTGGACAACTGCAACTGTAATTCATTCTGATTTTTAGTGGCTAGCTATAAATTGAGTGTGCATCCTGGCTGCTGTGGTCAATAAACCTTTTTGTTTTATTGAGTGGTACTATCACTAATTATATAAAACCTATGTAAATCATCACAAATCTATTATAATTATCTTGACAATTATTCTGTATCTCTGTGGGTAAGGGGAAATGAAACCTATTCCTAGAGCATTTCTGGTTGCTAAGAAACAGTTACTTCAGTCGTAGAAATTGTGTCTCACACCAGATACATTATTCTGGCAAATTGGACTTTCAGATTGAGTACCAAGGGAAAGGGGAACAATCAGACATAGAAACAATTGCTATTACAGAGCTCCATGGGGTCTAGTATATATGTGTCAAAGATTCTGGGTTTATATCTGCCTTCATTTCTATTTTCATGAACTGATTTTTTTTTTTGTTTTTTCCTTTACGTTTTTTTTCTTTTATTCCCCCTCCTCCTCTCCAAATTTATGCTGCATTTGATAAGGCAGCATACAATAAAATCTGGATTTTTCTTGATGGGGGTTACCCTCTCATCTTTTAAAAAACTAAAACCCATGTTAGGGGATTTAAGTTTTCCACAAAAACGTGTGGGACAAGGAGCTGTGCTTTTTACAGTATGTGAAGCAGATGGGAAAGGTGATAAAATCTGTGGCTCTTTTTCTGTTAGGTGACCCAAAGGCTTTCTCCTGGCCAAGACATTACTGGGCATCAGCCTGGGCTGCTGGGCTTCGTGCTGAAAAAGTCCTCCTGGGGCTGATGTCCCCACGCTGGGCTTCATGCTGAAAAAGACCTCCCTTATGGGCTGCCCAGCCACATCTGGGACAGAGTCCCTGATCAGGACCAGCCATGGGACAGGGGCTACAACATCCCTGCGAGACAGGGACTGGAGTGTCAGCCAGTATGCAAGCACAAATTTTTGTAAACTTGTTAGGCTGTAAGAAATGATACCCGTGTTGTGAGAACAAAACCGTAGAAGTTTCTGAGGAGACAGTGCTGCAAGAAATCACTGAGTTCATTCATTAGACCTGGGAGTAGTTAGTGTGTGTGCGTTTACAGCTCATTTACTCTTTACATAAATTATAAATTGGTCTGGGTCCTCTTCAGACTGATCTATGTTTAATTTTCCTTTGTTACAGCTTCATATTTTGTTGACTTTGAGCTGCCCTTTTTTTTAATATTGTAATTGTATTATGTTACCATTGAATAAAATAAACATCAAAATCCCATCTCTCTTTCTGTCAACAGCAATGAAAACAAAGAATCAATCTTTGCTGAACCCCATGTTTTAAGTTAAAGCCGTTACAAATTCTGATCTAAGTTACTGTATTTTGTGTTTAAACATCCTGGTTAATTAAATTTCTGGCTGAGTTTCTTCCGTAGCTTGCTCAAGGATTTATAACACTAAAGATCAGAAGGTTGAATCAAGGATTTAATAAAATGTGTCGTACAAAGAAAGAAGTTGTGTAGCTGCACAGAATAGTAAATGCTCGTTTTAGCACTCCTGATGTGGTTGTAATGATAATTACTGCACTTCTATTGAAATTGAATTAAGTTTCAATCTTACTTAGAAGTTTAAACATGTTATCAGTTACGTTATCTAAGCAGATTTGAGGTATTGCTGAAAACCATGTAGGCAAAAAAAAAAAAAATGTGTAGCTTTTCCCATTACATTTCTGCAGTTTGTCCAAGTATTCATAGTAATGTGTTGCAGTCATTCATAGATCTTACTAGAAACCTGTGCAGTATTATTCTGCTCTGTGCTACTCAAATCCCTTAATAGTGAATAGATTTGTATTGTCTACATGTGAGATAACAAAACTTCAGGAAATGTTTTCCAGGGTTTCTCTTCTTTCCTTCTGAGTGATGGGATGACACTTGTAAGAGCAATCTGTCAGTTACTGTAAAATACAAATGAGGCAGCTAAGAAAAGAGGCAAGAGAAATATGTGTCCAAATTAATAATATCAAAGGGTTGTGTGCTTTGTTTAGGGTTTTTTTTTATGCTTTTATTTTTTGTTTGGATTATTTGATTGGGTGGGGTGGTTTTTTGTCTTTCTTTTTGTTTGTTTGTTTGCTCTTTCTTTTTTTTTTTTCTTTTTTTTTTTTTTTTTTTTTTTTTTTTTTTCTAATTATGCCTTTCTAAAGTGTCTTGTGTTCCTTTTGCATTGTTCAAAAATCAGAATTGTAAGATGACCTTTGAGGGAAGCTAGAGTTTGGCTGCTTTTTAAATCAAGGCCCAGAAGGTGTAAATTGGGTTGGATCCAAGTTTTAGTACTTAGAATGTAACAGATGCTTTGAAAAGTAAACCAAATAATAGGGGAATTAGCTTTCTGAAGTCAAATTTACTTTGCATCAGAGAATGACTGAAGTGTTGCCACATGATCTTTAAATATACTTTCTTGAGCAAACATCCCTCAAGAGAAGGATCAAGCCATGTTTTCATAAATCTGTGCTGAAGACTGGCATGTCATACCTTTGAAAAATTAATGATTATTGTTGAATACTTCTAAGAAGCTGTAACTGGATGGACTGGGATACACAGCTTCTGCCTTTGTATATTCTATCCAGTCCACTTACAGCTGTACCTGATTGGAATTTATTAGAAGGCTTGGAAGTATTTGCCAGAACATTCTTTTTATCTTTTGTGTCTTTCTTCATAAGGCAGTGACATTTTAGAGGGCCTGAGTCTGACAGCCATGGCTTCTTTTTGAAGACAATAGGATACTAAGAGAGCCTGTACAAATTCAAGCAATGCTGAATGCTGACACTAACCCGAAACTCTCTGATTTTTGTAATAAGAATGGCAGCAGCTTCGGATCTGAATTGTGATTTCAGTGCCACTTAGAAATGGTGGATTAGGATCAGAGCTATTCCATTTGAGCTTTGCTCACGAAAAAAACCCCAAAACAACAACCAAACCAAAAACCAAAGCCACTACCAGGCTTTCAACTGGCATGCCAAAGCCACGAAAAATTGCCATTTTGACCTGCATCACTCTTCATGTGGCTGCATTATCCTTTTATCCTTATTTATCCATCCTCCATTATCCTTATTGATATAGAGGCAATGTAGCTAAAAGCCCCCCACTTTGCAGCTCTGCTTCTTTGGGCTGTTGACAGCTATTAGGAGCTACCATGGGGCTTGGGAGATTGCTCCAAGGTGGGGAAACAGGGTGTTCCTCTCTCTCTTTGTGATGCATGAGATCCAGCTGTGTGGCGGATTGAACTATTGAGCAGAGTGATGCTTCACAAAGCTAATAATGTGTTCAGCAGCAAATGATGTTGGCTGGAATAATTTCTTCCTAGTTAGATTCTAATCCAAAAGATAGATAATCCAGCATAACTTTCCCTCTATAGCTTCAAGTATTGTGTGTTTTGATTAAAATCTCTTAAAAAAAAGAGAGGGAAATGAGCTGATGGCAGTTCAAAATCATATTTTTCAATAGAGTATGGCTTAAGGTTGTCCAGGGAAGAGAAGGAAAACCAGAATTGATATGAAGGAGAAAAGGGGATATGTTACCATCTGTTTGCTTGAATGATAAAGCAAAAAAGGAAATATATTATTGGAATTATACTAACGGTATATTTGAAACATTACAAATATACAGCTAAATACAGTACTACATTTGAAAATAAGGAAAACTGGAAAACTCAAAGATGCATTTTATAGAGAATAAATTTTTGTTTTCCAGGAGGACTATCTTTGTCCAATTCTTTTAGTCATGCATGCCTTTTACAGAGATTAAAATATTAAATGGTAAAAAGTCAGATACATAAGTAAAATATAAAACATTACAGCTAAAAACTATATTATTTTAAAATAACTACTTGAAATATGATGGTGTATTCCCATAGATGTAATGGTTTTCCTTTTTTTTCTTTTTGTGATATTTATATACTTTTTCACCAGGCTAAAATTCAGAAAATTAAATAAGAAACAATTTCACAAGTTCCTACATGGTGTGAAAAAGGCAGAGGTATGTCTTTCATTTGATTCTGTTCTGATACGAACAATTGTTTCAATAAAGTAATTATTTTACTGTGATAAATATGTAAGTAGTATCTTGGGAACATCTGTAAACGTATTAGCCTTCCTTAACATTTATAAAGTTTTATTAAGATGAATGCAGAATATATGCAGCAATACTGAACAAATCAGTTTATGCATGTTATTATAGTGGATCTTGAGTAATAAATCCCATTCCAAATTAATTATGCAAAGATAACTCCAACTGACCTGCTAAGATCTTGTCTTCTTTCCAACAGGATTATAGTAGGCAATTGAGAGATAAATAATAAATATCATACAAATCTGTAACACCCAATCATCATTCTGAAGATGGTGATGGGGGAAATCCAAGTCCTGCTTTCAAGAGTCCTGCTAAATAGGATAAAAAGCTACACAAGTCTCCTAGCAAATACTAGATCATCATGTGCAAAATTTAAAGCAGATACTAAAATCCTAACCTGAATCCAGGTTTTGCATGCAGTCTGTTGTAGCAGAAGCTAACTTAATCTTTTTCATTTGAATGTGTATGTGTCTTGCAATTTGGAAGCTGACTTTTGGAAGTATGTGATCCTAAAATCCAGAATCCTCCAAATTAAAAAACTAACAATCATGTACAAGCTAGGCTGAAATTGCCAACACTTTGTAAAAGGTTAAGGTTCAGATCTGAACTTACTTTAACATATTAAGGCCATGGATGTTATATTTGGCTTACACTTATATATTTCATTTGCTTTCATTTCTTCCATGTGGTGGAGTGGTACACCCTGGCTGTTACAAAATGATATTTTTAACACTATGGAGATAATGTTCACTCTTCTGATAAAGTAGGACTATAGACATTTGTATTTAATAGACTATTTTTTTTCCTTCTTTCTCAGCATTAAACTTTTAATTACAGAATTATTCTTGAAATCTTTTTCTGTAGATTTGTGGGCAAAAATAAACAATACAGCTCATCTAAAGGACAAGGAAGTATGGAAGATGGAGACAACACAGTGAAGCAACAGGAAAATCAAACCACAACAAACCAAAGCAACCAACACCTGTAAAGATTTTTGACATAGGAGTTTGTCCCCAAGAGAAGTCCTGGCAGCATACTCTTTGTAACAAAACCTAAAGTGTTTTATACAGAAGAAAATTTGATGTTGACATTAAATTGAGCTGAAAAATATCAATCCTCACAAATATTCTAGGTTGTTACTTCACAAGTATAAATTTCCTTTTTGACTGTGCTGTCACCCTTTTACATTTCCTTCCCAGAGAACCATAAACAACTGAGATTTAATTTAGTGTTTCAGACATATGTGGAGATGAAATTCTCAGTGAAGTTTCTTAAAGATATATTTCATATGAAAAAAGATGGGATGCAGGGGAGAAAGGAAAATAAGTGATCCATTTCTAGTGTGATAGTGAATATATCTTTGTGAAAAGTTTGGTTCAGAATGAATAACAATAAATATGTTATATATCACCTGTGTGGCATAGAAAGTTACGTCTCTCTTTCAAGAGAGACTTGAGTACTTAAACTCTATTGCTAGAAGTCAATGTCATTTAAGCTTCTAAGTACCACAGACACTGAAACTGTGGTACTACAAAAGACTGCACATAATTTCATCTGTTATGCTGTTTCATGTTTTTCAGTTTCTCTTTTACTTTTAATAATTTTTTATTAGGCTACGTTTTGGGGATAGCTGGGTTTTTTTTGTCTTTTTGTTTTTAGGTTTGTTGGTTGGTGGTTGGTTTTGTGTGGGTTGCATTGTGTGCTTGCCAAGAAAGAAGTTTGATTGTCATTATAGTACAGTGTTTTTAGGAAAAAAAGACAAGGCTCTCTATTTACATGTATACAGACCAGTTTTTCAACCATCTACTGTGCCCTCAGCAAGATCATTACAGTCTATCTGGAGTGCTATGGACAAGCCACTGAACAAATATTGGATTACATTATGTCTAGGAACCTCAGGCATTGTGCACTTTTCTAAATTATTCACACATAATCACTCCAGGGGATTACACTTTAGGATGATGGGAGGATGCCTAAAATCAGACAGCCATGAAGTTCTTTTATTCTTCAATGTGTTCTTGGAATATATTAATCTTGAGGCTTAAATGCACAGTGATGAGTTTACCTATTTGGAAAAGATGATGATGATTGCAGATCTGCCAGATAACAAGTTAATTGCTATATTTAACTTAGTTATTTGAAATGAAAGGCAGGCTTGCTTTTTTTTTTTTCTTTTTATTTTTTTAAAGGACACTTCAAATGACAATTCTTCTGTGTGGCATGGCTAGTCATTTTCAGTGGATAGGGTTGCTGCTCAAAAAATCTTGTTGTCAGAAATAACAAGTACGTTAAACTGGATTTCTTGAACAAGTAATAGAAAATTACTGTTATTAATAAAACTATTTGCTTTGTGCAAGGAATTCTTCAAGTATAAAACTAGAAAAGGTGATGGAGCAACTGCTTTTCCTACTAGACCTGGATTTTTCTTGTTGTGAATAGAATATAGAATACTATTGGACATAGAGACGGATTTTGGAAATCCATAGCATTTAATAAAGTCTCCTCAGATGACCATTCATGCCTTATATGGACATTTAAATAATTTAACAGATGTGAATGATGCATAGAACAGAATATGCTGATGTTCCTTATTTTTTTCTCCAACTGACCAGGGCATCTCAGCAGAAAGCATTCTGCACAGTGAATTCTAGAACACTCTTCATTTTTTAAAAATTAAATAGAATTTACTTTGAAAACATCTGACTTGAATATATGCGTTTGCTGTGGATGTCACTTAAAAATATCCTGCAGAATAATAGCCTCCTGCTGAACCAGGGTCAGCAAGAACAGATTGCTCTGAGCTGTATATACTTGGGTTTTGAATACCTCCACAGATGGAGACTGTACAACCTCTGGGTAACCTGTTGCAGTGTCCAGCTGCCCACCCAACAGTGCCTTCTTATGGTTAAACGAGGTTTTCTGTATATCAGTTTGTGCCCATTTTCTCTTGGCCTGTTACTGGACAGAGTCTGTTACTGAGAAGAGTCTGGCTCCATCTCTCTTACTCCCCCTGTCAAGTGTTTACACACACTGATGAGAGTTTTCCTGAGCCTTCTCTGATCCAGGCTGAACAGTCCCAGCTCCCAGCCTCTCCTTGTAGGACTGAAAATCTTCGTATCCTTGCTCCAACATGTGTGTGACTCTCATCTACTGGGAAGCCCAGCACCAGTCACAGCACTGCAGGTCTGTCTCACCAAAGCTGAGGAGAGGGGAAGCATCACCTCCCTTGAACTGCTGGCAAAACTTCTAGTGCAGCCCAGGAGGATGCTGGGTTTTATATCTTGTGAAGCAAAACCAATATTATCATTAATATCATTAATTATCATTAATATCATTTTACGGTTTCCTTGCTTTGTGTACTTGAAGGACTTTTCACACAGTGACATGGTCCAAAATACAAGAGAAGGAAATACATAGCAAATTAAAAAAGTAAAATATGGATGCCTTTAAGGTAAGTGCCTTCAGTACTTAAATGTAAAGAGATTTCAAAGGTATGATCATTCTTTCACCTTGAAATTGCTTTTTAAGCATATAAAATACTTTTTTCCTATAGGAAATGGATTTTTCTTAAGGAAGAAAAATAAGAAAACTTCTCAGTTATCCCTATGCAGAATTTTAAATGTAGTTAGAAAGATCTCTGGACTAAGCAACCTTAGTTTTATGGATCTGGTTTGTATCCATATAATGAAATGAAACTACCAGAAGTGGCTCTAAGTTTGAATAACAGAAAACCCCCCCAAACCCAAACAAATAAACAACCAAAAAAAAAAAAAACCCCAAACCAAAAAACCAACCCCCAAAAAAATAAGAACTGAACACTATAGAACAGGCCATCTGAAGAAGCCCCATGAGGAATGTGAAAGGGTTTTAAAATGCTGCCATTTTACAAGAAATATTGCTCCAAAAGTTTAGAAAACTATCCAAATTCAAACTTTCTAGCAAGTGAGGATTCATACATGTTTTTTTAAAGTAACAATACATAAAGGCCTAAGTGTGAATTAAAAAAAAAATATATATAAATAGATGTGCCACAAAACAGTGCAATTTGCTCTTGATACATTTATAGCTAATGCTAGTTTTGCATATATGAGAGCAAAAATTATGCCAGCAAAATGGAGCTCTGTGTATACTGACACCTCTGAAATGGTGCTGCACTTCATGAAAGACAGAAAAAGTTCCTCTGTGCTTTATAATTCATGATTCAAAGAAAGCTGAGAAGAAAATGTTGTTATAAAGAATCTGTTCTAAGGGGCTAAAAATAGCTCTTGATAAAATCTCCACAAGAAAGAAGATTTAGGATTAAAGGAAATTGTTAATTAGATTAAATCTTTTCATCCTGATGTGGTTTGTGAGTGTAATCAATCTTCTTCTAACCAAACATTTTATCTGGGTGAGCCATGCAAATTACCCAGAAAGTTACCAAGTGAGGTTATATTGATATTAGTATTCCTAAACTTGTACATGAGTATTAAATATGATTATGGTTTGATGACTTTCAAGAAAAGGGAAAAACAAATAGACCCTTGAGGTCTTTAACTCCAGATGCTCTATCCTTGAAAAAGTTTTGTTAGTGTTCCATGCAGCTGCCTTTTACAGAGAAAACAAAATGAAGACTTCCACCAGTTTTCTGGCAAATATTGTATATGCAAGAAAATTCTTCGAAGTCATAGTGTGAGGGGAATAAAATCAAATTGGAGAAGATATTTGGGGGACAGAACGCAAAAAGCAGTGCAACGTATAGCCTGTAGTATGTTTCTAATATTCTACTTCAAAGTGTGTTAAATAAAATTTTGCCACTGACCTTCCAGAAAGTGAGAATCATAGGGCAGATAAAATCAGCTTGTTATGTAAATAAGTATTGTATTACACAGTAAATTACTAAACTGTCTTCTCACAGTACTCAGTAATAATATAGAATTTTCATGAATAAGTTTTTATTTTTTTTATTAGTTTCTGCACCGGTCATTTTTCTCCTACCACCACTGCAGTCCAGTATTGTTTCTACTCTTTTTTCACTCCATGAGTATGACCACATCTACCAAGTTGTGTATCTTCATTAGGCCTTTTCATGTCACAATGAATTAGAGATAGTCAATTGCCTGTAGAGACACCACAGCTTACTGTGTGAGTAGGATTTAAAAATTAGAAAACAGAAAGATATATTAGTGCATGCATAGACATGTGCATGATGATCTTTTAAAATTCAGATTAAAAGGAATATGTCCTTAAGAAATTCAACTAATAATAAAAATAGACCTTTATAGTCACACACATAGTAAATCAAATCTACAGCTCATGTTTGTTTGTTTGTTGGTTGGTTGGTTTGTTTTGGTTTTTGTTTTTTTTTTTGTTGCTGTTAAATCTAACAGCCTCAGTTACTTTCTATCTCTGAGAAGGAGCTCAGGTTCCATATTGGAATATGGAACAAGTTCCAGGTTGTAAATATTCTTTCATTAAGTCCAGTGCCATCCTATATACCAAGCAATTAATTTAATATTAACTGAGATTATTTAATTATTTATTATTTATTAATTCAATATTAATGAGAAATGTTCCAGTCAGAGTAGCTTTGGTGATCATGTCCAACAACAAGATAAAAATCAATGAAATCAGATTTTATTTACTATAGCACTTGCAGAACAATTTTGAAAATTCAGCTTGGCTGTGAATTTTATGGAGTATCAAGCTGCCAGCCACTGTAATTCTGCAGGGATGGCTCAATATTAATAAAAGCATGACTTATTGTGAAGGTGGACATTAGTAGGTTGTTGATGCACTGTGTAATTTTAAGAAGATACTGTGAAATTATGGCTAGAGTAAAATGGAACTGCAGCAAATACCTGAGGGATTAGAGAGGAAAAAAGCAAAAATTTTATGTAGAAATGCGTGCAACCTCTGGATAAAATGTTTTGAGAGGATTTGAAATGAACGTAGTATGCATAGACAATAAAGTAAATAAGTAAATAAAAAGTCCTAAAATGAAGCAAGTATTACATCTATAATGTGGCTAGCTATGTTTTCATATGCTTGCTTTTTTGCTTTGGAAGATACAGTTTTCTAATTACATACTATATATAGGATTTTACATTAATTCTCACAAATAGTACAACTTTCTGTTCGCACTCTTATAACTGTCTTGCAAAACTCTTAAAGTATATATATTATTCCAGAAGGAATAAAAGGCTTCTGTTTTTATAAGTGAATACCAAAAAATGTGTTATTATCATGGCAATAATTAGGACTATATTTTCAGAACAATACCTGTTTTCACAGGAGATTTCTGTCTTATTTTTGTTATATACAAAATGCAACTTTTTTTCAAAACAGAAAGTCTCTCCTTCCTAGGTCATGACTTCTGCTGTAACACAGAGCACAAGTTAGTCTTATAGGAAACCATAATTTTCCAAGAATTTCAGATAGAATGTAACTTGAAAGCTGTTCTATACAGGGCCTTTTTTTTTTTTTTTTTAGATAATCATATTAAGCAACACTGCTATAAAAACGGTATCTAAATTGTTCCTCACATATAATTGAAGCTACTTAGATCATCAAAATAGAGTATTTTTCAAGTTCTAATGGCAGGATATACAGAAGTAATTTTAAAAATTATGTGATGCACTTGAATGAGTACTAGTAGCTGACCATCAGCAAATGTTATAAAATCTTACAATTTGGTATGAATTTGTTACAATGAAGCTTGCTGGTAGAGTCCTGAAGACATTATTTTACATTTAAAATTAACTTATGGAAAATACGCAGATTGTCAGACCCAATGACTCAGGGTCTTGTGCTGTCGCTGCCCCTACAGCACTGTGGTGTCTGTGGTTTTCACAGAATCATAAAATTGCTTTGGTTAGAAAAGACCTTTAAGATCATCAAGTGCAACTGTTGCCATAAAGCCCAACAATTAAAGCCATTTCATGGAGGTGTATCATCAGTCAGCTTTAAATGGCTTTTGCTGCAGCTTCCTCTTTTTTTCTCATCATTTTTCATAAATAATCCATGACTGAATTTCCTCAAAGAAAAATGGAGTTGTGTAAGTGGGCAAGAAAAGATGATAGGAAGCTGAACAAAATTTGGCTTATGAGGGGTTTATTCCTTTAAATTTTCTATACGTAGGCCTCTTCAGAGTGCACAGTGATTGGTCACATGAGATGGCTGTGTTTCAGGAGAGATGGATTATTCCAGATTATATCAAAGGTCCATCAAACCCAATGTTCTGGCTCTAATGGTGGACAATTCCTGAAGGATAAGAGTCAGGATTTAGAAACATTGATACACACTTTCTGACAAAAGGATACATTTAGTAGTTTCACTGTGTAGTTCACAACACAGTTTGTACTTACAAATAGTTAATTTTGCACAGGAATACAATACACAATTGTCTTACATTAAAGGCACTCAGCTGATTACTACAGTGTTAAACTCCATATTTTACTGTTTGTAATAAGCTCCTGTGCTGAGGTGAGAGGGTGATGGGAAAGTCACTTCAATGAGCCTGAAAGTAAACTTAGTAAAAAAAAGTGTCAGACCTAGCTGGTTTCTCGCCTGTGAGCCTTAATCCTAAAATCATATCTGACCAGGATAATCTCAGTCTGCCATGGGAGTTTTGAGGTCTGGAATTTAAATCATAAGCTATAGGTGAACTAAAGCCATAGCACCAGGTAACTGCAAAGTAGATGACATATTGCTCTAAGTCATTATTTTTTTGCTCAGGTCTTGTGGTTTTCATCATTATTATTAATCTGTACATGTGATACTTTTTTGCTGAGGTAATATCATAGTTTTATCTGATGGAAGAGTGGATCTCAACCATCATTTTGCTGAACAGCATAATCTAATTCAATGGGAACAGCATAAAAGGAATAAAAATTTTAAATGTCAGTTGCAGAATCCTCCAATGTTGATATTTTATAAATACACTAATGCAGCTGAACTAATTTAAGGCTGTGTTAACATTGCTCATGAAGCATATCGAGTGTTTAATTGCAATGCAAAAAGAACAAATAATGAGAATGAGTTACCCAAATTATTTCATTATAAAATAATTAATGTGATGGGCAATTAAAGTATGCATTTAAGTGTACTCATTACATTGTCATTCAAAATTATCTAAGCTAAGGTTAAAGGTGTTATTAAAAACATTAATTTAATTTGTTATCTAAAAGGCAGATAATTATCATAAAATATTGCAACTGATAATGAGAAACACTTTAATGAAGTCTTGGTTTAATTAGAGGGGGTATCATTATGATTTGCCTGTGGGTGAAATGGCAGACTGTTAATACATTTTCTTTTCGTTATGATTAGAGTCTTAGAGAGTTATTTAACAACTTATATGAAGAAATATAGGCTTACATTTATATCTTTGGCATGATAGCTCATTTTGCTTGGTAAAGATTTAGGGCATTATGAAGATTTGATAAATCCAGTTTCTGAAGATAGTGTTCCAGGTGTAGCTTATCCTGCTTAGCATGTCAGTGGCATGTGATATCTGCTGTTGAGAGCATCTTCCAAAAAGAAGTCTTACAGACTTTGAAAGAATCTGAGAACCTGTCCTTGGTGGCTTTTGGGCTTTTCATACTTTGAAAGAATCTGAGAACCTTTTGGGCTTTTCACACTGTCATTCAAAATAACCCATTTGAATACTACTTTAAAATTGTATGTATGTTATACTACTATTGTGTTGCAAGCCAAGAGTTACTCTATAACACTAGCTAACTGAAGATATCTTTCTTGGTATATTTTTCTGAGAGAAAACACCCCCTTTTTAACTCTTAGAATATAGTGAGTGAAAACATTCAAGAAAAAGGCATGTTCAACTCACTGAGATTTCCTTTTCACCGAGTTTTAAAAATTATTTTAATATTTCTTCATCTGCATAGCTTGCATGAGAAAAATACTGGAAATAAACATTCAAGTGGACATTGTTCTGACAGGAAGAAACAGATGTACTTGAGATTTTTTTTTTTTCAGATAGCAGTCTTTTTCTTTTCTTTCTGCTATTCCTCCATCAGCTGTTTCTTTAGAGATGGTAAATTCCGTCGGAATCTACCAGTTTGTTGTTTAGAGCAATCAGAAAAATGTGGAAAACCTCCTGTTGGCTGAGACAGTTCCAGCTTCTTTATCTATTCTGATTATATCAAAAGCAGTGAGATTTTTTTCCTTAACAGCAAATGGGATGTATTTCAGGGACAAAATCTCACTGTGATGAATTTGGCTTAACTGCGTATTTTATTCAAGTAATGTCCAGAAACAGGATGAGATTAAACACCTACTCTTGTTTACCATCTTGTATTTAGTTTCTTTGTTTTCTGCTTTTCTTCATTGTTTCTATCAAATTTGATTCCTAGTAAACAAAGAAGCAAGGCAATGCTTTCAGTCCTCCCTGTTCACTGATAATGCTTGCAGTCCAGTAAGCACATTTTGTTTAACAGAGACTTTTGTATGCCCATGAATTCAGGTTTGGATAAATAGTGGTAGAGGCTGAAGCCTCTTTTCTCTTTTTCTCAAAACAGAGTGAACTGTGAGGTGCAAGCTTTTGCACATACTCTGACAAGATCTATTATAGCACGGTTAGGTGAACAGAAAGACCATAAGATTTTTCAGGAAATCAGGTGCTTTACTTATAGAAATGAAACTAACATGGGGCCTTTTGGGATTTTTGGCAAGAGCTACACTTTATTGCCAAGAGCTGCCCAAAAGTAAATTTTATTTGCAATTTTGTATTCAAAATGCCTCTGAAATTAACTTCTTCTTAATAATGCAGGTTTTTTTGTTTCAATCAGATAGATCTATAATGAAGTATATACATCAATTGTATCTCAAACAGTAATTTTTGTTTCATTTCTCAAACCACTTTCATATATTTTACAAGGCTGGCTAGAGAAGAGGTCCTTTTAAGCAGCCTGATAACTCTGCCATGCTCTGCTTCACAAGAGGCAACCACTTTAAAAATTATTGAGCTGTTGCTTGAGATGCACCTATCCCAGCTGATAATGTGGTTATTTAAAACTAGCAAAAGTGATTTAAGTAACTCATTTTGTCTCACAGCTAGCCAGGTTATAGCCATGCCAAAACAAACATACACATCTGCCTGATGAGAAAGTGGGGCTTGAGGGTACACTTTCAAACTGACTTAAATTATATTAGATGCAACCTGATAGGTTATGCGATAGATGGATACTCACACAGGGACACCACCATGACTACTAAATTCATTGTAATTTTAATAATTAAAATTGGTATGTTTGGCAGATACTTTGCATATGCTGGAGATATTTTAAAAATGTGTTTTATTGAAATACTGTTTTCTAAAGGAACATTTCTGGTTCTTGATAAATAGATACATGCAAGTCATGAGAAATATTTCTTAGTGCTTTTTCATCATTAACTCAAGCATTGCATGAGTTCTTTGATATTCTACAATGCTGAAGCAAGGCAAGCAGCTCATTTAACTCTCAAAAATCAGTCTATTCAGATATAGAATCTGGTGGCTGTATAGAATACAGGTGGCTGAAGAAGGGCAAACAAAAGATTCATTAATCAATTCATTCATCATGAATTCTGCTAAACTGCTGAATATGATTAGGTTCCCCTATATTTTCCTGAAAATAGTTGTCTGCCTTAATTTGCTTTATGGGTCAATGAGAATGCATGTAATTTCTGGTGAACCTATCAAAGCTCTGTAATATTTTATCATTTTTTCCAATTGTCTTCACACATAAGGAAAAGATACATTTCTTTTACTGTGCTGAAATTAACTTTTTACAAAACCTTCTGCTAGAGCTTTATAATTTGGTTGTGTATTTGACTCCATTTTCTTCCCAAAGGACTTGACTGTATTTTTAATAGAATTTCTTAAGAAAAAAATATCTATTGAGGATTATTTTGCATTTGATAGTTCAGTTTTGTAAATTGTGTGAGGCAACTGGCTTATGAAGGAATGATGAAGTCACTGAGTATATAGACCAAAATACCTGCATTTTGTCCTCAGGATTTTAGAGTTTTATGATGTATATCTCGCAAATTGCTGTCCTCTTAAAGGAGGAGTCATGTGCCATTTAGGAGCATTTTGGGAAAGGAGACTAGAAATTGATAGTGTTATACGATGTTGACACCACATGGATACTTGAGCTGCATGTGTGCATGCACTAACAGCCAGAACTTTGACTTATAATGGAAGATCCCTCTTTCCCTCCCTTTAGTTCATCAGTATTTGAGTAGTATCTGAGGAAGCTGCTCATTAGCCTACATGCATCTCTCCCAGCAACATTTTTGTATGGATCCAAAATGCACTTTTGGAAGGTATCTCATGCTTACAACAAATATCTGTGCTTTGGTTTGAACTGATACTTTGATGAGTTTCTTTATGTTAAAACTACCCTAAAATATGTACTAGAATTGGTTGCCATCTTTGAACAGAACTGTCCTGGTTTGGGCCAGGATACAGGTAATTTTCTGTCTTGTACTTTTGCTTTCAGCTAAGTCTCTTGTAAGTAGCTGCACTTGCTGAAATTAACAGCAAGTTTCTCAGACGGTGTCTGCTTCTGGGACTGATAACAATCAATGTTTATAGTTACTGCTAGAGACTGGTGTGCAGAGCCAAGGACACTGCTCAGCTCTGAGGAACATTTTACCCACCAGAAGAAATAAAGAGGTCCCACCTGAAAACCTCCTTTGGGGAGACGAGATAGATGCCAGAACTGACCAAACAGTATTCCATCCCATACTCGTCATACTCAGTATACATTTGAGGGATCACAAGGGCCAAACCCCTTCCTGCCCTTCCTGCTTCCCCTTCTTCACCTGTCCCTGTTTTGCTTTGGCATCCTGGGAGGATTCCATCCCTTCCTCTGCCTGTGCTCCTGATCCGTGCCAGCCCATATCTGTGTGTTCCTGCCTCCAGCTCCCAACTGCTGCCAACTCCAGGAGTCCAGCCTGGACTTTCCCAGGGCTGGTGGTGATGTGAGAGTTACTGGGGGAAAGGGGGGAGGAACATGGTATCAATTTTCCTGTATATTTGCATATTTGTATGTACTTAGTAATTTTTTCTATTTGTCATTTAGCGTTTCATTTAAGTTGTGTAGTTTAGTTTCCAACTCATAAGTCTCTCTCCCTTGTTCTCTCTCCTTTCTCTATCAGGGAGGGGAGGGGGATTAATAGAGAGCATCTGCCATTTGGTTTAATTTCCAGGCCTGTGTTAAACCGTGACAAGAACTCAAGTAAAAAAGACGAGACTAAAATCAGTCCAAAGTAAGCCCTTTGGAGGATGGTTAATATAGGTATGAGGGCCTCAACATGGAACTTTCCACTCCAGGGGGGGTTGCCCATACTCCTAGCTCAACACTATTTGCTCACTTAAAGAGCAGCCTATGCTTTGATAGTACGTGTGATTCAGTTTTCGGATAGAAATCTCCACATCACATTCTGCCAAACAGCACAGATGTGCTCTATTCTTGCACACAGCTGGGTGCCTTCCAGCTGGAGTAATAGTCCAGCACAAACTCTGATGCCATATCCTTAAATAAGTAAACTAAACCACACTTAAATTGCCTGAAAGCTGATAAAAAGGTTAGGGGAACATGTCAGGCAGTTTGGGTTAGCTTTGTAGTTGTAGAAATTTTCACTGTCTGGTACAGAAAAAATATTTTACCTGACACTCATGGCACAGTCAACAAGAGAATCTGCTGCTAACATAATCCTCTTACAGCAGCAGGTTTTCAGGCTTTTTAGCTGTAGACACAAAAATTTTCTTAGACTGTTAAAAATTGTTTCATGTCAGTGACTGGAACTAGATAAAGTGCATGACCTGTTGCATGAGATATAATTAACTTAGGAGCAGCTTGGCCATATCTGAAGCAATAGAAAGCAATTTTCTTGAGAAAGGTTGAAAAAATCCATATTGATCAGTACTAAGTAGTAAAAATTTATTGCAATGTTGTCAGTTGCCTTATTCCAAATCAATACAAACCTCACCAAAAGCTTCTTAAATGCAATAAGAATCTGACAAGGCCTTTTTGTCACAGATTAGTGTTAAAGCGATGAAAAGGCCCCCAAGGAAAGCTGTCTCTGACCAGAATGCCAGTTGTATCCCACTTCAGCACTGCTCCTTTTGGTATTGGACATCTTTATTGGCATTTTGGAACCCTGAAAAAAAGCTTCATGTTTTGTCAGTTAACTCATGCAAATGTTAAGAAATGCCTAAAGACCTCGATTTTGACTGTTTTTTATCAAATTATAAAAGTCAATTTTCAGAAGAAAAAATCAGTCACTGAGTCAGAATGAAAGATTAGATATAGGAGGAAGGCTTCCTCTGTTTACAATTTTGAGATAAATATTCTATTAAAAATAATTCTAGTTGGAGGACTAAGATCCTAATACACACTGATATGAGAGCTCTGCTTTTCTTCTTAGAAAGGCTTTCTTGAACACAAAAATAGATGCCACATTCAGAACAATTTCAATTCAGCTATAACATAGATTTAGATATTGGTAAATTACCTTCCCAAAGCACCACAGTACCAATTTCAGATAGCAAAGAACTAAAACAGCATCCCCTGTACTTTGAGAAAAAAGGTTTTTCAGGCATTCTGTTTTCACTAGCACTTGATCCATTAATTGGCATTACCCTAGTAGCTTGCATGCAAAGAGCTAATTCAGTTATTAAGTTATGATGTCCTTCATTATTTCTGCAGTAAATGTGCACATACATTCATTAAAAATTAGCGGATCTAGAATTAGTGATAAGTACCTACTTAACATGTTGCAAATCATGTATTTTTCAAAGCCATTTTGCAATGATCTCTTCATTTCACTGGGGGCTGAGGACCTGGATTTCTGCAAATGTTTAGGCACAAATAATGGAAATCCTATTGAAAGGCAATGGCATTTTTGTTCCTAAATCACATAGAAGCTGCAAAAAATTCACACTATTTTTTTGTGCTTTGTGTAAGATAGTATCTGTGCAGTAATGTGATTTATCTCTTTATGCCTAAATCATTCAAAATACTACTGCCAGCATCCTGAGTGCCCACTGCATTGGTGTTTGTTTGCTTATGCTCAGTCAATCCATACTCTTAAGAACAAGACATTCATCTCTCTTAATAGACAACAAATAATAGGAGGAAATTGCTTCCTAAATCTTCTCTTGGGTGCCTCTAATTATACAAATGCTGCTTCTGTGCTGCTGTTATCCTCATGAAACTGAAGAGATTTTCTTAAGGGCTTTCTCTCAAAAAAGACAGCAAGACTAATTTCCTAGGCAGTCTGCAAAAGAGCATCCACTAATTAATAAAATACAACTAGCTATTTAGAAGACAAGAGCTACTTTCTGGTTTAACCAGTTTATATTATTTTGTCAAATACTTAGTGGTTTTCTTCTTATATGCCAGTTTTCCATAAATCACTGCTTAAAAATAAGAATAACAAAAAAGCAGGTGAAGCAAAAAATAGACAGAAATTAGCTTTTCTTTATCTTCATCCTGGTGTGTTGAGCCTTTTGTCTGCTAAGCTGCAGCTCAAAGACAGCCAATTTTTTTGAAAACTCCTGTATAACTATTAGAAATGTAACCACTGAGAGTTATTTTTTCCACATAAGAACTCACACCTCTGAATTTTTAATTTTGAGCTATAAGTGTCTTTCCCTGATGTGCAAATCTGGAATTTTTCTGGAATTTTTTGTTTGTTTGTTTGTTTGTTTGTTTGTTTTGATATAAGGAACCAAAGCTGAGAGTCCACACTTCAAATGTGGACTTAAAAGTGGGAAACAAAGGAAACTTTCCACTTATCCAGTTGCATCAGAGCTTATATTTTCATTGTTGAGGAAGACCAGGGTAGAGAGGAACAGTAATCCAAAGAACACATAGAAAGAAAACCAGCCCTGAAAATGACTCAAAAGGAGGAATCAACAAGATGAAAATGAAAGTGTATGGACGATATGGAAGCAAACCAGGCTGAAGCAGTGGCTGTCATTTGGCAAGAGATGATACATTTACAGGAAAAAAACATAACCTCCACAAGTTTGCAAGGAAAAAAAAAATCAAACAACCAAAAATTCGTTAAACCCAAAACCAAACCAAACCAAGGCCTCACAACAGAATTTATAAAGTATCTTAATTATTAGTCTTGTGTTAGATGTTAGGTTAACCATCTGATGCAAATGGCACTAGTGTCAGGTTGTGTGCAGACAGCACATTTGAAGTCTGGTGCTAAGTTAGATTAGTGATAGAGAGATGCAATGTCTCGGCCAGTTTTAGGTGAAAAGTAATGTAGCAAGAGATTAAGACACTGACAGCCAAGAATTTAATGTCTGAGATGCTGATAATTCATCAGTGGCTTATAGGCCTTTGAAAGTCTACATATTCACAGTAAAAGAGTCAGAACCAATTTTCATTCTAAATTATATGAAAAATTTATGAAGAGAAAAGAGTTTGAAAAAAATTGCTAGCATTCAGACTGATTGTCATGCATTTTTTCACCTTTTGTCATCCTTTGTCATACATTTTTGTGTGTAATGTGTGTATCTTTGTATTAAACAAAATCACTCCCAGATTCAGCCCTTAAAGTCAAGTGCTTAGGGAGTGTAATGCAAATGAAACAAAAGGTACTGAAGCTCTATTTCACAAATTCTTTTTTCAGCCTGTTGAAAACAAAATTTTTACACTGAAGTCAATGGTAAAACTCTGCAGAGCAACACACTGCTTAGATGTGTTGTAACATTTTGGTTTTCAGCTTGCATGATGAAGGTGATTTAGAGAGTGACTTCTTGATGTGGCTACTGTGAGATCTTGTTGGGACATGTGGACAATGCAGGAATGTCTTAGGGGATGCTGACAGGTGAGAACAGATCTGATCCCATACATGGTTTAGGATCTGGTTTCCTGTACATTTGTTTATGCACATTTCTGGGATGCTGCAGATGATTTGTAGTATTCTCAACTGGTTCCCTGTCACCGTAAAAACAATATTTAATTTTAGTAGGTAGGGAAGGGAGTTATAGAGTAGAAATTAGCCTGAAAAATTTAACATAAATACACCAGATTAAGGGAAGAAGTTACAGCTAAAATGAAGTTTAGGAGGTTGCTTCCTCTGACCTCTCAGGTGGTAGCTCCTAGTCCTGTGAAAAGGCCCAGAAAGTGGCTAAAAGTGTGTTTAGCATTTTTTTGGCCAATATTTTTCCTGGATTTTCTAATGAAAACCAGGAATTTTATTCACTCAATATATATTTTAGATTTCATTGCAAAATTGGCATAGGATGGAAGAATTGTATCAATCATAATGTCACTTTATCATTCTACTATTTACCGAGAATTTAGATTACAACAAACCAGAATAAACACAGTTCTTATGTAGGAGATGTAAAAAAGAATTCAAAATGTCAGTCCAACCAGTTTCATTGTAGACAACAGGAGATATGTAGAAATGAGCTTGAGAAAGTTGACTGCCAGTCTCATGGAACTATACACAGAAAAGAGGATTTTTGAAAGGCATTTGTAAGCCATGGCTGTCCCTTTAGATGTTTCAGTTGAGATAAAGGCTGGATTATGGAAGCATCCTTATGTTGTCTAATGAATTAAAACAGATTTGCTGCCTTGGACAATGGGAAGTCATGCAGTCCAATACTAAGTAACATCTGCTTTGTACTTTCACACCACTTGCAGACTTCAAAACAAGTAGTGGGGATCTACTGAAAAGGAGGCAAATTTCAAGGTCCAAAATATAAAAACAGGTAACAGATGTTTTAGTCAGATGGTTAAGCTAAAATATATATATTGTTACTGGTGTTAGGACAGCAAATAAGAGCAGAATTTATGACTTGACAATTTTCTTATACAGTTATTTGCTTAGAAACCTCCTCAGGATACAAAGAAACAATAGAAATAATTTTTATATTTCTGTCATAAACTAATTGTGGTTTAGATGTTTGTGAATTGTGAACTTGACTGACCCAAGGATTTCTGACAGATTTCCAGACTTTCTACACAACAAGTTAATTAAAACTGCTTTTATCCAGCAAATTAATTAAAATCAGGCACTTACAGATGGTTTGTATGATTTTAATATCCATGTTGTGTATTTATAAGCATCTTCTGCTAGGTCTAGTGTTTCAGTAGGGAAAAGGGAATATAGCCTGATTGAATACTTTCATATTGCTAGGATATTTTTATTTCCTCTTTGAAGTAAGCTATGACACTCCTTTTAGCAGTCTAGTAAGACTTCATTTGACAATTCTAATTTAAGCTTCTTGTCTTTAATTGATAAAGTAATTGTGGAAAGCCACAAATGTGTTCTGCAGGGTTCTTTGAACGTTCAGAAAAGCAGGAACCTGAATATTTCACAGCAATGCTGTTACAGAAAGCAGATGAGTTCAGTCAGGATTTTTTTAAGCTTCTGTCACTATTTGTGAAGGCCCTCAAATGGATGGTCTCAGTACTTTTGGCACGTATGCAGGAGCACAGAAGTCCTCTGTGCAGTCGATGAAATGGCTGCTAGCAAATGGGATTCATCCTGGATCCATGGAAAGCTTCAGGAGTGGTTGCTTCCCAGTGTGCAATTTGCCTTGTGTATGGACTGTCAATCTGATACTATAAAAGATGGAAGATGATGAAAGAACATGTGGATATTCACATAGCACCTTTGCTAGCTTACCTTGTTATGTTTATGAAACATAATTCAGTTGCTAAAATATTCAGTTCCACCTTTAAAACATGATTATCTTACCACGCGTTATCTGCATTGTGTTTGCCTATCACTGCCACTGTTTCACTCAAGTTCTCCACCCTTGACAGGGTGAATCTGATCTCCCTCCAGCACATTCCAGAATGCATCAACTATCTCACAGGGTCATATCTCCTTCCCTAACCTGGCAGCAGAGAACAAGACACATTTTTGGTTTTTTTAATTTTTTTAAAAATTTTATTTTAAGATTTGTTATTTGCTAATCTGAAATGAGTGAGAAAAAACCCACCTTTTATTTTATTTTTTTAAAATTCGAATTGGTTTGATTCATATATTTTCACATGTCAGATTCCTAAACTGGCAGGATACATAGAATTTTCAAAAATAAACATAAAGAATTGCTTATCAGAGCCCTGCAGGTTGATCTCTATCCTTCCCCATGGTAACACTTTTTCAGCACAGTAGCAACCAGCAGAGTAGATAATGGGGCACTTCTGAACCTGAAAATTAGATGCTGTCTGCCATGACTAAAAGGAAAAATCTCACAGTAGAGGGATATGAAGAATAGGGGCTTAAATTAATTTTTGTTTGTATTTGGAAGAAAGGCAGGTGGAAAAATACAGGAAGCGAGCTATTAGGAGAGACATGCATGTGCATTTAGGGAAATCAGCAAACAGAGCAAGCTATGCAATTCCCTGAAAGGAGTAACACAGACTTTTTCATTCATTTAATAGGTAGAAAGTTTGTTTAGATATGTTTATTAGAAATTAGTGACTGACTAAAAGAGACAGAGTCTCTCGTTTCCTTTCAAATAACTACCCTAGGCAGACTATCACAGAGTATAGACACAGACTGCCTGACAGAGTATAGATATATATTGATGAGAGTACTACAGAGTCTGTGTTGCCATTTCCTTTTTACAGTTGCACTATTTACAAATGAAATGTGAAATAAACAAGTGATTTTTTTCTAAGCATAAAAAAGGACAATTCAACTGTGCAGCAGAGAATTATTTAAAAAAATAATAAAGTAGTTGTCTCTAAATTTTCATTTATTTAAACTGTCCTGTGTGTGCCTATTAATGAATCAGCTGACACAGGGGAGAGGAGAAAGATTGAAGCCTATATTTTTAAATGCAAACACTCCTTTGACTTTTCTATAAATTCCGGAATGTATTGTGATTATAAAGTAAAAAAGATGAATTAATTTCCTTTAAAATTTCTCAGTAGTGGATGCAGATGCTGGGCAACAATACCCCTTTTCTGATTGACAGCTACAACACTCCAACGCTGTCTCGTATAATACAAACATCACACTGAATCTTTCACAAATAGATGTAGTCTCCTTCCCTTTATTAGCTTTCTCATCCCATAGAGTGCAGTCAGTATAGGCATCATTCCTGTCCTTTAGAAAGAAGTAGATTAGTCCATTTCCTCATGGGGGTTTGCAAAGTCCTTCAATAGACGTGACTGGAAGAGGAAGAGGCTGAAGATGTTGGCCTAAGGGAATAAACTGCTGACTTGATAAATCTTTGGGTCTTAGGAGGTCATCTCTTGATGTCTGAAAGAAAGATTGACTTACCAGCATATATGAGCACTAGTCTTTATGGTTTTGTGAGGGGTTTTTTAAGTAACATAGAAAATATTTGTATATGAGATACTTATAAATTTCCTACAACTACAGAAATGTGTTTTCCTATCTCGGGTCTTATGAAATTCATACTGATTTATTTATTCTTTTTTATACCGTGTTCACGTTGTCCATGAGATGTGCAAGGAATTTTAATGAGTTTTTCCACTAAAACAATGCAGCTATGAAATACAGCATACAAAAATCTGAAACACTGTGAACTTCTGTTACATGTAACACCTCATAGATTCTAAAGAGCGTACAAACATATCCTTGTAAAGTCTTACTCTGTCACAAGAGAACTGTAGATTTTTGGCAGGGAATTGTCCACTAATGCTTAACTTACCGCTCCTTGTTAACGGTATATTCTAAAAACTGGTATCAAGATCTGTATTTATGGAAATTGAGAACACGTATTAAGAATCAAAAATTTCAAAATACAAATTGTTCCTTTATTTTATTGTATTGAGATATATAGATAAGGGCTGCACAGTGTATTCTGCACATTTTCTGGACAGTGATTTAAGATGGCTTCACATCCAAGACAGCCAGACTATATTTTGAAACTGCCTTTTGAAGGTTAAGGTTCTGGGTTAGAACACAGAGCTTCAAAGGAAGTCCACTTTAGTGGATATCCAGTGCACATATTTGATTGATATTAAACCTATTGGTAGGTTATGATTTCTTGTTATGTTTTGTTTCTGTTCCTACAAATATGTAGTTGAGCGGGAAGTTATGTTTTGATGTGAATTCCATGCAATTTTTGGAACTGATCTTGATTTCAATTTGACACCTGGGATCAAATTCAGGTGATGCATATGTAGACCATAGTTTTCTGGAAGTATGACAAATCTATGAACAGAATCTGCAACCCACCTGCGTTGAAAGATTTCTTTTAATTCCCTATTGTTAGGGTCTTACACTGTGAAGTGGATTGGTATTTTTAAATAACAGCTGCCACAACAAGCAGTTGTATACAGTTCTCTTTTGTTTCTTTGAAACTTTTGTCTCCTGAGAGCTTTATAATCTAAGTCCAGATTGCTGCTGTCCTCCCTGACAAGCTGGCACAGAAGTATTGATCCATCATGGGAGGATGTGATGAAGTGACAACAGCAGGGACTTCTATTTGTTCGTCTCAAGAAAAAAAAAAAAAAAAGAAAGAAAAAAAAAAGGTACCAGAAGGCAGTGTTAGATAAGCTCCCATGCTTAGGGAGAAAGATGTGCAAAGAACAATAGGAAGAATACATTTGATTATGGCTTCCCTGCAACTTGGGCAAGGGTGTGTTGATGTTAAAGTTATCTTGCTGCGAGTAAATATACTAAAACTTTCTGCAGTCATCTGATCACATGAAACAGGATTGAGATTAGAACCTAGGGTCTATCAAAACCAATTACAAAAGAGATGTTTTGTCCAAAGGATCTACATAACATCTTGCTCACCACCTGACAGAGGCCACAAAACATTGCAAATATTTTGGGGAAGTGTAAGCTGTAAAAACCAAAAAAAACTAAAAAATCACAGCTATGAGAAGGAAGGTGTGGTTTTTCTTTTGTCATAGGAATAGGTACAGATTGAAATAAAAAGGAAGAGAGGGGAGTCTTCAGGGGCATTAGCAAATCCAATACAGAAATGGATATTTCTTCCAACTTTTTTCTGCAAAACCTTTGGAAGAATACAGATTCATGCAACTTTTGTTACACTACACACAGGTGTAATGATGTCCCAGAAAAATTTAACTAACTAACTGTTAAGTTAGCACAGCGGGGAGAGCTCACTGCCTGCTCCACCTAGGAGGGAACCACTCCTGACTTCAGTCCCTGTGCTTACAAGGAGTCAATTGTCTAACATTCCTCTTGCAAGTTTGTCCTTTGTAGTATTTCTCTGGTGTTTCTCTAGTTTTTCAGTTGTTAAATCTGTTTTTTTACTTGAGCCTTCTTTGACTTTTAAAATAGTTGAACTAAACTTGCTCGTGCAAGAGCATAGCAAAGAAAGGAAAAAGGAAAAGAGGCCATCCACCAGAAACATTTTGGGCTAGTAACCTCAGCTTTGTGCCTCTGGGACTTGCTCTCCATAACTATTTCTCAGCTGTGTTATATTTTTTTTTTTAGTAACAGAGAAGCTGTGCCATAAAAGTGCCTCAGAAAGATTGCATTAGGCTAGGCAAATTCTCAAAATGAAGAATATAATTTAAAAGTTATAATATAAATTAAACAAAATATGGTTAGTCATTGATTTGCCTTCTGACTTCTTAATGGCTGTGCTGCTACATCTCATTTCTTGTATCCTCTGACTTTGAGAAGAAAATGTTTTCCTTTTTAAAACATAATAATTTGGCAACAATGAAGCAAACAGTAGCATCTATATTAGACAATAGTCTTGAGTATTTCTGGTCACCAATTTCCTAACAGAGATTCACACTGAATAGTAAATGGTAAATCCTAACATATCCACCAAGGGTTTTTAGTTACTATGATTTATGACACTCTACAAGAAATAAAAAGCCATTAAGGAGTTGTTTTTAAAATACTAACCTTTGCTTAATTCTCTGGATCACAGGAAACTGTGACGTCTGCTTTACAAAGCCTCAAATAAGAAGTGATAAAGGGATGAAAAATAGAAGCAGCATTCGCCGTGCTCAGTTGAAGTTTGGATTTTGCATATGACTTCTTTGCATTCTCTACTTGAAAGGTAAGAGAATTCAATTCTGTTCCTTCTGTGGAAAGCATATGAAAAAATGTATTTTATGGGAGATATTTAGGAAGCTGTATTTCAATGCTGTTAAAACTTTAACTTTGAATGAAACAGCCTGGAATGTTGATCTTGAAATTCGAATTGGGAAAGTGCAACATTTTCTAAGAAAACTAGCCTCGAAGTAGGAAGAAATTGATTCTGTAATGATGCCCTTTTACTACTACTTTGTTTCCGTTATACTAAATGTTTGAGGTAGATATAATCATTCAATCTGATGTTGTTGCAGCAGAGCTAAAATTGATCAATATATCATTATTGACCAGTTTCTTTCTGACTGTCTTAGCAAATAAGTGTGTTATTTCTAGCCTCACACAGCCAATCTAGCCTATCCAGAGTTAATCTAAATAAATGTTTGCATCTACTAACACAAGGTTACAAAACAAGTTGATTATATACGAATTAGCTGAACAATAACATAATTGTATATATATGGATATGAAAGCATTCAACACGTGCTTAAAATTAGCATGAAATTAAAGCCACAGTTAAATGGAGACATGAAACATGTAGATATATGAAATACATGAAATGAAGGCATGAAACTTTACCTAGTCACAGTCGTGTTAGTTTAATAACCTCTCTGTTCCACTCAATTTACACAAAGCCTTTAAAAATTATTTTTGAGAAATTGTATGCTAGAGCCTTGAGTGTGTCAGTATTTTCCAATTGAAGTCATGTAGGTGCTTAATTATTAAAATAGACTGAAATATTTTACAGCATTACAAAAAGGCACATTGCAACCTGTGCATTTATCACAATCCAATGAAATAATATTAGACCTATGCTTTATCTACTTTTGGTATGTTCTTTACATTATGAATCCCTTTCAATAAATACTTATGATTCAGTGATAGTATTCCCAGTTACCTTGGGAGATTTATTTGGCTCCTGAACATGAAGCAGTCTGTTTTGGGTTTTTTCCACCTCAAATTTAGTAAAATGATTTTTAATATCAAGTTAATCAAGATGCTAACCAGCAAACCATGATAATTTCATCAGCTCAGAGTGCTTTTAACATCCAGTTCCAAATCTCTAGTGGATAACAGGCGGAAAATCTAGTTATTTTATCAATTGCATGTCTTTCTCAGCCTGATTTCTGAGTGGAATGACATCTGCTTAAGAAACTGTGTCAGAAAACTCCTTTTCTCTTTGGTTCCTTTTAGCATGTATCCAGTACCACAGCAATGCAAGGGACAAAGGGTCAAGTAACATCTACGTCGCCCAACCAGAGAGGTCAGATAATGCTTCCACTACTCAGGTATCATATGTTTGAGCTAACATAATTACAACATTATCCCATTATGTCAACAAAAAGAGGTGTCTGAAGCTTATTACCTTGCTGCTCCATTGTTACCCTCCTTCATCACATTATTTTTTCCTCTGTTAACTGTTTTAAAGATAAAGAGATTACCAATTTTTACATGCGTATATCTTAGGTTTTAGCTAGTGTATGTTGATTTGATAGTAATTATATGTAGAAGTTATTTTGGAGTAAGAGCAGAGAATTAAAGGCAGTACCATAAGGACAGATAATTTTGGCTTCAGTTTCAGCTATCTTGTTTTGTGTAAAGATTGCAGCAAAACCAGATTCTTTAGACCAATCTCAAAAAGCAATTTATAGCCACTTTCTGAGTGTTTTGTCTCTTGGACACAGACATCAGAACCTGCTGAGACACTCGAATTATTCTTTAAGAAAGGCCATTGAAAGCCAAGGTTATGCTTCAATATATGTGGCAGGAACTTCCCCACCCCAGGTTTCCTCAGTTAGATGGATAACTGCTTTTGCAAACCTTGACGGCCTGATCCACACACATTTTTCTAAGAGGGGAGATGAAACAATTGTATAAATCAGTGTTCAACAGTCAATATTTAATAACTGTACATGAGAAGCATCACTCTGAAGGAGCAGAGAAATTTACTATTTCCCCTGAGGACTTGTGCCTCTCCTAGTTACTTCTGTGACTCCAGATCATCCCAATAGCATTTCACTTCACTTTTCTGCTGATGAGCATTATCTCCTTTAGCCTATTCATTCAGTCATTTTATAGAACAGAAAGTGATCTGAGTTTCTTCTAAGTGATCTACCCACTGGGGCCAGATGTTGTCCCAGACTGAGGAACCTTGTAGACCTCACTGGTCTGTGAAAATGAAGCCAAATGTTACCTGAAGCTATTTCTATCTTTTCAGTATGTATGTTAATGAGATGAGAGAGCTTACTCAATATTAATTCTCCATCTAGTTCACTGCCACCTTTACAGAGGGAGGTAAAATATATTGTCCTAACCCCTGGTTAAGCTATGGATTTTCTGGACTCTGTCAAGTTAAACCATGTCTTGATCAGTCAAAGTGGGTTCAGTAAGGTCTGTAGCTTCATTTCTAGCAGAGTTGAGGGTTAGGATTTAACAGTTGGTCTGACCAAAATAGTGCTGGGAAGGGAAGAAAAAATTTCATAATACTTCTAAAATCCTGACTACAAGAAGGACATTGAGATACTGGAGTGTGTCCAAAGAAGGGCAACAAAGCTGATGAAAGGTCTAGATAACAACTCTTAAGAAAAGCAGTGGAAATTACTGGGGTAGTTCAATCTGGAGGACAGAAGGCTGAGGAGAGACCTTATTGCTCTCTACAATGACCTGGAAGGACACTGTAGCGAGGTATCTGTTGGCCTCTTCTCTCTAAAAAATACTAATAGGACCAGAGGAAATGGCCTCAAGATGTGCCAGGGGAAGTTTAGACTGACATTAGGAAAAATTTCTTCACTGAAAGGGTTGTCAGGTACTAGAACAGGCTACTGAGAGGAGTGTTGGAGTCACCATTTTTGGAGGTATTTAAAAGATGTGTAGATGAGGTGCTTAGGGGCATAACTTAGTGGACTTGGTACTGTGCTAGGCTGATGAGTGAACTTAATGATCTTAAAGGATTTTTTTCAACCAAAGTGGTTTTATGCAATCTATAATAAGAAGTGTACACCTACCTCCTTGTGAACAAAAATTATCTTTCCCTTCCTCTCTCTTTTAAATTCAGGTACCCGTGTGGACTGTGAGTGACAAGAGTAAAAGGGAGTAAAACTCACTGTTTATAACAACATAAAATATGGTAAGAGAAAAGCTAGCTAGGAGGAAAAGCAGGTGAATGTTTAGGGGACTTGTGTACCTTTAAGGAAATATTCCAGCTAGTTGAATTCAGGCAAATCTCAGAAAGTTAAGAAAAGCCTTTGAATACACCTGTGCTTTGTGAACTAACATAAATGGCAGTCTGTACCCAGCTATTGTCTGCTTATTATTGGGCCTGAGGGTAAAAAGAGGTTTAAATGTGCTTATGTTATTCTTCCAGTCTCAAGAATTTGGAAGTCAGGATTTGAGCAGTATAGCCTAATGAGACTGCTCTGACAGTTCAAATTATTCCTAAGATGTATTTTTAATTTTCTATATGACTCCTAAGCTTTTAGAGAGTACCAAAACATTTTGTACAAAACAAAAATCATGTAAAACAAAATCCAAGTCTTTTGCTACTTACAAACTAAAAAGTCATGGATCCTCACCAATAGTGTATAAAACCCCTCTGAAATTCACAATAAAACCAGAGAAGATTCTTCATTATCCTTTATGCACAGTTTTGAGGAAGACGATGTCAGCCATAATAAAAACAAAAAAAATGAGCAGGTGAATTTAGAGCTAAACAGCTTTTCACCAACCATGCAGAAATGAGAATTCCCCAAGGGGTCACTGAGAACATAACCAGCCACTAGTTGCCAGGCACCTAGTCACAACTGTTCCCCATGCAGGATTACTTTCTTTGTTCATTCAAAGTGAGTGCTGAAATAACTAAGAGACTGGAGCATGTACTGGGAGACTGGGATTGATATCTGCTATAATTGTCGTATATGATAACCTATTCATTTTTTTATATTGTAACACCTTTTTGAATAAATTCCTTCTTTGACATTCCCAGTTTTCCCCTGGAAGTTGCTTAATATTATCTATTTCTTCTTTCTTATCCCTTCTTCTCCAGGAGCTGTTTCTTACCACATGTAAAAGGTCAGATAAGACAGCAACAACAGGACTGTGAAGCATGCAGAGTTTTAAAGGGGCTATAGCTGGAGGTGGGTGGTCCCTGGCAATTGCTCCTCATATACAAGAGACTTCACTGATGCTGACCATCTTGCAAAACAATACAGTGCTCTGGGATGTTTAAATGACAATTTGCAGAAGCAATGATTAATAAGTAGATTAACCAGGTAGAAGCAGTGGAGATAAAGGAGCTGGGTTGAGTTTAGAGTGGGTGATTTTTCTTGCCATCAGGCACTGGTGTCTTGTCAGTGACAGCAACAATGCTGAAAGATAAAGCAGGCGCTTCCCTGGGCATGGGGGGAGGAAGCATTTACAGACTCCACATTATGGGGTAGGAAATACCAGAAACTAGGAATGATCAGGGTTGTAGCATAACATCTTTTTTTTGTAATTCTTACTTTAATAAAAATAAAGGCTCTTCCTTAGACAGAAAACATAGAACAGGGTTATTTCATGTAATAATGAGTAATGAATAATTTGGTATTGAATTCGAGACCAGTTCTTCAAATCGTAGAGCTGCAGCTACTCCAGTAAGTTGGAATTAACAGGTTTAAAAAGGTGACAACACAGGAAGAGTTATGTGGACAATAGGTTTTTAATGTGGTGACTGATGAGCAAATATTGAAAGAAAAAACTAAATTCAAGTTGAATGAAATAAAATAAATCTGTTTTCCTGCTTCTACTTTGGGTCAGGTGAAATCTTTGGAGTTTGACATCATTGGTACAAAATTTAGCTAAATTTTGTTTAAATAGATGAAATCAATTCCTTTCCTACATAACTAAAATATTTTGATTTTTTTTTTTTTTTTTGTAACACTGTTTGCTAGATTGTCCCTTACTTGTGCGAAATGTATTTAGTTAAGTTTCAAGTGAGAACTAAAAAAATCCATAAGTTTCAACTAAGATGTTAATTTTTAATTGAATAAACTCAAATTACTCTGAGTCTGAGAAGGCAGAGAAAATCAAAAGTTCATTCTGGAGACCCACTTAGACTCTTTCCCCAAGTGCCCAGACTGACCAGGATATTGTCACTGAAACAATGGAAATGGATGAATACTCAACCATCACAGCAAAGACTAGAAATACGTGCTGCAATCCCACTTACAATCTCCCTTTTTTTCCCTCTCACTTATTCCCTAATGAATTTTTAAATCAATGGTTAGCCAATAACCCATCATTACATCTACAAGCTTATAGTTTTAGCTTGTGAATGTTTTTTCATGATAAATAAGGCTATTTTTTTCCAATATTATAGCAACGATCTGTGCAATAGTACATTTACTCAGAAGCATTCTGCAGAAATAGGATCTTACATTTTCTGCAGCACATTTCTAATGTACTTTTTCTTGAAATCCCTACGACTCATTTTGAAAGCTGACTTACAGCAGAAACTCAGCCTCTTCAGGATTACTGTCAATAAATGTGAAGATGCAATTTGAGTGATAATGAAAGACCATTTAATTGAAATCTCCAAAGAGTCTGTCTCACAAGATATAATTGAAGAGGTGCTGAGAGTCTCCTGCACTAATTTTAAAACTAAGCATCTCAGCCATCAAGATGTGTATATTTTAAACCTGTCCAGGGAAAAAGAAAAAGAAATGGGATATAATCAATAACAATATAAGATTAGGACATAGATATGTTGAAGTGGAGACATGGAGGAGGCTGGAGAAGAACTCCAAAGCTGATGCAGTTTGTGCTGAAGTGTTGTTTATCAATATATTCTTAACTTTCCTTTTCATCAATATCTTTGAAACTGCTGTAACCAATACATATGTGTTGCAAATTCTGCAGCTCCACTGACTAGCTTGGTTCATGGTGACAGAAGACACTGAAATTTTTAATTCTTTTTTTTTTTCTTGTTGGCAAACTGTGGGCTCTGCTTTCTAACAAGTTTGTTTTGGGGCACCCTGAGAATCCCTAAAACTCCCCTCCATCTTTTCTGAGGATCTAAAGTCACAACTGGAAATCCACTGTTTCCATAGTTTTAAAAGAGTGCAAGAGCCAGTGAGGAACAGTTTCCTTCTGAGCTACAAAAATATGGTTTGTGTTAATGTATTTTTTTTCTCATGGCTTTCCTACTCTCCTCTATCTTGTTATTTTTTTCTTCTAAAAAAATAATTAACAATTACCTAAAAAAATATTTTGGTTTCAGATGTCTTCAGGCTCCTAGGCATAAAGTAAATATGTACTTTTAAGCAAAAACTTTCAGGTAAGCAAAAATAAATGTTCTAAACTATTGCACCTGAAACCAAGTGAAGAATGTGTATGTGGCTTCTTATAAAATAGGCTTAAAATCTCCTTTGTTTCAAAAACTGGAAAAAAAAAATTGTTTTAAAGACCTTAAACTTTTCTTTCTTTTCTACACTCTGCTTAGCTGTAGAAGGAGTTGAATGATTAAAACTGATATTCCTACATCATACTAGATCAACCTGAGCACTAAATACAAATGTAATGGTGCTTGCATTGTTTAATTTCTGTTCAGACATTGAGAAATAATTTATACCATAGGTGCTTGACATTTAACAGCTTGAGAACCACTCTTCTGCTGAGCAAAGCTGCACAAAATGCACACAGTCCTAATAGCCTCCCTTTTTGTTGCCATTTCTACATAATATGTAAAATCCCTCTTGTGAATTTCCATAACCCACTGAACCAACTGTTTTTCTTAGTTGCCTTTTTATAGTTATATAGTTATGGCTACTGTAGAAGAGTTATTTTTCTCTCCTTTGTGTCTTCCCAGCAATACCTTGCACACATGGGCTGGTGGTTGAGCTTTCAGGAGCCCCCACTGTAACCACAGCAGGTGGACCATTAGCCCATGTTCATCTGATCTATTACATGGTGTTATGTCAATCTGGAATGTCATTCACTATTCCAAATGCATAAAGTTATGCATTTAATCTAATGTGGTGGTGGAGGGTTTCTGGTAGGGTTTTTCCTTTTTCCTTTTTTTTTTTTTTTTTTTTTTTTTTCACCAGGATGTTTAATGACTATGGAATATTAAGACTAGCATAAAAAAAATATCTGAAAACAGTTTGCCAGCTGGGAAGCTGGACAGAGAATGTATGTTAGCTTGATGAAATGCTGAAAAGTTGACTGGACTATCTGATTTAATGGGAAAAGAATGATAGTGTGAAAATATGGACTGTAAAGGACATGACTGTAGCAAGAGATTAGCCACATACATCAGAGTGTGTATAGCTTCAGCAGGGCTGGCTTGCTTCAATTCAGCCTTAATCTTACTGGACCTTAACTGTTTTTTTAATGAGCCACAATTCAGACAAATCAACTGCAGATTATTTGGCGGTCACTGTAAATTGAGAGTCATTGGTTTAAATCCTTTTCCTATAAAATGGGAAACATTATATTAATGTGAAACATCAATGACAACTTTAGTGTATGGGAGAAAGGAAGGGAAGAAAAAAAATGGTAGCTACCTTATCATTTCACTTACATCTGTCATGCTAAACTGTATCTTGAAATACCTGACCACCCTTGCCATTTTGTTGTGACAGATATGCCAAAACTCAGAAATGTATAAGTGATGGTGGTATTTCTACAAACAGGTTATTTGTTACTAGGGCCAAGGTTCAGCAAAAGGCTTGATAATATGAAAGGGTTTTTTTGTTTGGTTGGGTTTTTTTGTTCAAAATATGAAGTCATTCAGGAACAAAATGATCAGTGATATGTTGTGCTCTGAAACCAGAAAAATGCTATCTGGGTTGCTATATGGAAAACAGACAGACGTGACCCTGACAAAGGTTTATACATGAGAAAATGTTGGAATTATAATGCTGTTCTTTAGAGGGGTACAATCCTCAGTTATGCAGTTATCCTACATTATACACAGGCATCTACACAGCCTGTGGGTCTTAAGATACTTGGATCTAAGAGCTGCTCACAGTTCCTTTCCTGTCTTGTGGGACAGAATGTGTGAGGGCATCCCAGATATCCACAACCCATATTTTATAAGCTAGGTACCACAAAGAGGCATGTATTTAAACCAATAAGTGTGTCACAGGACTGCTAGAACTGACCTTCCAGCAGACCTGAGTAAGCTTATAAGGTTATTTTATTATTAAGATATAAACCAGAAAACATGTATGCAAGAAAGCTGTGATGGAGGCAACCATATCAAGTCTTCCTATCTCTGCACATACATGTTTATTCACACACACATGGCTTATGCGTGAAGCTGTATGCCAAGTAATCATCATCACAGAGAAAAATTCATTATTATCTTAAATAACTTAGCTTTTTGGCAATTTTTTTTTCATAATATTTGTATTACATTAAAAATTCTTTGCTGTCTGCTTCTCTAGTATGCCTATCACTGTAACTATATGAGCACTTGCTGAAATGGGTGAGTGAATCCATTTTGAAATTTTGTAATTTCAGAGGGAATGCTAAAATTGTGAGAGTAGATACAAGAACTATCTGTCCAGTTTCCTTATGATTTCCATCATCAGTAAAGAGCATATGAAAAATAGTAAGTCAAAACCTTCTCTGAATTACCCTGCAGAAGAAGTGCTGGCTTTATGTTTTTCCTCCTGTCTTAAACAGTATTTTGTGGAGACTAGTTAATTAATACAGTGAGATGAAAACATAGCTAACAGTGGTGGAAAGATTACCCTTTTTTTCATCCCTTCCACAGAAGAATTCTTCCATGTGGATTCCTCCTACATTAAGATTATTTTTGTATCTTAAGTTTTAAATATAACCCCTCTACTGTTCTTTCATTGTTAATTTCTTCAAATATGTAAGTATTTGACTTCTCTTATGAATGTGAGTACTTATTACTATGGAGACACTTTATTTACCTGTTAACCCACTCCTTACTTGGCCACAAATCTGTTTTTAGCACAGTAGGACATTGTCAGGACATTGTGATAGATTATAGCACGGGGAGGGAAAATCCCCAGCTCCTAAGTAAGCATTTTAAGACAGGCAAAAGAAAAGACACAGAAAGAGCTTTAAACACAAATAAATTTTAAAAAGAAAAACATGAATGGAGTAGGAGGAGAAAGACAGGATGTGACTGCTAAAGCTTTTTATTTATGTGTAAATTTCAGTGATCAATGATACACTTCAAAAGATGTCATTGGAATTTTTCTGGTTTTCCCACAAGAAATGACTGATACATAAGCTGCAGGTATGTTCTCAGAATGAAGTGCCATTGTGACTCTCATTTTAATTATTACAAACTGATACCATTATGCAATAAAGTGTTTCCACATGGTATAATGAATATTTTCTCTCTTAAGAGTCTCTCTTTAGAGATGTGGCAAGTAAGGTCAGATACCTCTTAATGGAAATAGAAATGAAAAGCACTACCTCATTGATTTCTTCTCCACTTCCAAAAATGAGATTTTTTTGTGTTTTTTTCCCTTCCTGCCTCATCATGATGATTCCACATAAGCACTTCCATAATAACAGACTAGTATGGAGAGATATAATGGTTCACTTCAGTGGTATTCCATAGCAAGCTTATTATAGATTCAATTCTATACCATGAGATGTGGCTACAGTTGCTACGAGGCGCTCTCAATGAAAGAATTCATCTGTGCATGGAAGACAGTGAACCAAATTCATCCCTGCTTTAAATCATCTGGCTTTATTGGAACTGTCTCAGAAAAAAAATTTGTCCCACTCCATTTATCCATCACTCCACAGAAGGATGCCTTTCATAAAAGTTATTTTCCTCTTTGTTGCTCTGCTACTTACATATTTCCCTCCTCGAGTAGCAAAAGGGAATTATAAAGATGAAGATGAATATTTGGCACCCTACTTCTGTTACTAAGAAGTTCTTATGCAAAGAAATATTACTCTGAACATTTCACTCTAATTGACTTGGGAGACAAAGCATAAGGTTTCCTGTAGACAGTGTGAGCTTTGGGAATAAAAGCAAAACTTGACAAAAATATTAGTTCAGAAAAGTGCTTCCACCAATTTAATTGAACCTATGTTTCCACAGCAGTTCCGTCATTCATGTTGTCAAACTCTTTGTAAATTCCCCACAATCCCCACAAATCCTGTTCCCCACAACCTCGCTGTCAATGGGGGATAGTTATTGTTCCAGGACTAGTGATATAGGAACAGATTTGATCAACACTATAAATTGAAATAGACTTCTAATCATCTGTTGAAAGATTAGCTCTCATTTAAAATAAAGTGTACATCCCATGAAAAAGAAAAGTCTTTTTTTTGCCAATAAACCAGATGCATTTCTTCAGTTATGTTTCTGATAGTTTGCTGCTCATCTTGGAAAGGCCCAGACATAAGAAGATTTTTCACACCTTACAGAAATCGTGTTACTTGGAGTTAAACTTGTAGAGCAATACTTAGTGGTGAATAGGAGAAAGGTAATTGGTCCCTATTTACTTTGTTCTTAATAATAATGCTGGAAACTAGAAAGGACAGAGAGGCCAAGAGTGTACTGAAGTGTAAGATAAAGTGCTAAAAATCAAATCAATCCTTCAGAAGTCTTAATGTAAGTCTATGTCACATTTTAAAGTATTACAAAATTGTGTAGATCTCTCTAAATTGAGCCTACTTATATCTATTATAAATACTGATTTTGCATGTCTAAAAATTCAGATCCAGTGTAGTGTTGCCCTGTTACCAAAACTAATGGCAATTAGGAACATTTTATTCACTTTGAAATTCTGCTATTGCATACTATTCCTCTCTGATACACAATTTTATACTTACAGAAATCTGTCAGTCATGAAGCACTTTAAAAGTATCAGAATAACAGAAAAAGATAGCAAGTGGCACTTTAAATGTACTTATTGCTTTCATGCTACTGAAAAAGAAAGTTTAATTAATATCGTGTAGTTTGGATTAGTGATATATTGGCAGCATACTGATTACATACAGAGAAAGCTCTCAGTTTTGCTTCAGCACCCAGCCAGCCTGACTTCTTCTGTTGCATAGCATAAATCCACTCATTAGCAGCATTTCAGTCTGACATTTTCTGTTCTAATGGATTGAACCTACCCTATTGTTAAACAAATACATCACTGAAAATTAACTGCCTAAAGCAGCAATTAGATTTTCAACTGTAGATAATTATGTCTCTATATGCAGATAAGATTTCCCTCTTCTGCCTCTTCACTCTGGCATGCTGTGGTTTTTTTCCTGTAGGGGGTGCAGTATACAAGAGTTTAGTCATGAACCGAAGGAAAAAATGGACATTAGATGGGAGAAATCTGTTACAGACTTTTATATAATCAAAAGTGATTGATGTAGCAGTGACCTTTTTCATGTTCAGCTTTGGTACTGAACATATTTGCTCTTTCTGTGAATTAGTTCAGTTCAAGCTGCACAAGCTGCTAGAAAACATACTGGAAATCTGTTACACAGAAGATGAAAGCAAAGGAACTAAGACCATGTAATTAATATAAGCTCACTATAGGATGAATATCTCCTTCTATGTTAAATAGGACTTTTTTTCTATCTTATGGAAAACATATTCAAATGTTTTGATGAAACATAGCACATATCCCTTGCTTCTTGTGAAAGCAGGCTATACTGAAGAAAAAAACCCAGATCTGGCACTGGAATTTCAGAATATTATGTGATTCACAGGTGTGGTCTTTATTTTTTACTCCAAGTTAAAAAACAAAAAGAAAGAAGTAAGATGCCATGCAACTTCAAATAATCACATCAACATTTATCTCTATGACAAGTGAAGCCTGTCCTGCAGACTTAAGGAAATGAAGTTAGTTATTCCATCTTTAAAAGGTCTGAATCCTTTTATCTTTCAGCCAGAGAGCAAAAGAAGTATAGGAAGATTGTCTGAAGTGAACTGAGGGAAGCATGTATTTTGAATGATGATGCCATCTAAATGACAATATATGCTATGGCTGAAGAAATAGTTTCATCCAAAGACATCTCAGGACAGTAAGAAACCTAGTGGTAATTAAACCAATAGATCAGATCAGGTTTGTGATTTGTTTTTATATGTTGTATATGATTTAATTGTGAAAAGGTGAACAATCCTACTGCAAATAATTTAACTGGTAGTAGTTCATAAGTGAAAGAAATGATTAAAAAAATTTAACACCATTATATTTGCTGGAGTACTTATTAGTGTTTAAGCACTGCATCAGACTGAACAATATCGCATCAGCTCATCCGAGGTATCACTGGATGAGTGGGGTGGAATGTATGGAAATGTTGCTCATGTTGCACATTAGTGAGCTGTGTATTGACAAGAAGCTTCCATACTCAAGATGCTAATTTTGATTTCTTGTTAAGCTCTCTCAGTGATTTGTGACTAATCTATATCTAATTTAAAGCATTCAATAGAATCTCCCACATCTCTATTTTTAAGGCCTTCTACTTTGATAGAGTTTTTTTTACCTTTATTACCCCCTGCTTACAGTTAAACATGTTTTGCACAAGCACTGAGAGAGCTTGTCAAATGACTCATAATTAGTTTGATAAGAATTCCTATCCAGTTCAGATAGATGCAAATATTTTAAACAATCCACAAAAATTTTCTACCCCACATATCAGATTGATGATGTGTGACTTCTTCATGGAAATCACAATATGAGGTATTGCAAAACAAATTATTATTGCAATGATAAAATTGATAATAGTGTTATTTGCAACATCAGACTGCAACAATATTTGTTTAAGTATTGGTATTATGTGCTCAGCAGAAGCCTGACATTCAACTATTTGTTATGTTCAGTGTAGTGCTTGCCTCACCTTGGGAGTGTGGTACTGATTTTAGTGTTTCTGTTTTCCTCATTATTGAATAAGACCTTGATTAATGTGAATGGTACTGGCCAGGACACAGGAGCACTCAATTTTTCTTTGAAAATCTGAATAGTTAAGGATAAAATCTTATACAAAATTTTGTTTCCTAAAACCAAACCAAACCAACCAAACAAAATACAACAACAACCAACCAACCAAACAAAAAAAAACCCCAACCCACTATTTTGAGCTGACTTTTTCCACAGACAAGGCCAAAGTTTATATAAACCATCATTAAATGGAAAAAGTTAAACACCTTCAGTAGTCACAAAAGAAGGCTGAAAAATATAGTTCATAAGCTTTTTACCATCTTTTTGGCAAGATGAAGAAAATATGTGAAAGATGACAGGTAGCTTTTTTTTCCCCTTTTCCTTTGGAACAAAGATGTGCATGGCAGAAATAAGAGCAAAAAGTGGTGAATCTGTCCTTCAGGACTATACATGTTGCATAAATATGGATGAGAGCAAGGGCTGGAATCCCTTACTCTCTCACTTTCACCTGCTGAGAGCTACCAGCTCAGAGCCTCTGTTCCCTCAATGAACAGTAGTTATTGTGTACAAGGTGGAACAGGTTCACAGACAGAAACTGGCAGAGACCCAGCCACTGTCTGGCATCTGCTTCTGCAAGGGAGCCTCAAGTCCCTCTTCTAATAGAAAAGGGAAGAGATGGGTGCAATCCCTTGCAGCTCTAAACTTGAATGTCTTTTTCTTTTTTTGTTTTATTTTTACCATGTGGCCTGATAGGGAATTCTTTCAGAAGCAAAGCTTTAAGGCTTGCTGAGGCTTAGGCATAAAAATGGTACCATGACTCATCTAAGCAAATATTAAGTAACAAAAATGTTGGATGCTTAAGTGACTTAATGATGACTTCTCCAAGACAGAGCTGTAGGTGGATTGCAATCTGAGCATATACACTTTAAAGTTAGGCAGCTACAGGCAATGATCTCTGCAAATCATACACAGATTTGTGTATGAGCATCATTGAGAACATTATCTTAGGCTTGATCCTAATAATAGACTAATGAAGTGGAGGACAGAGAATGTGGTTTGCTTCTTACTTGCAAAGCCAAGACAGAAAATATATCTCAAAACATTATTGTCCACCATGATCCTGAGCAGTAAAACAATGAAAAAACACACCATGCATTGCCATCTATGCATAGGGGTATTTTCCATTTTAAAATACCTTTTCATAGAGAGTGGTAGTTTTAATGAGGTACTAGAATGCTGACTCTACTGCAAAGTAAAATTTTTGTTAAAATGGTAATTAAATCCTTTGAGAAAAGAAAAAAAAAAAACAAAAACCAACCTAACCAAGCAGTAAATATCTCCTAGGAGTTCAGTATTTGTGTGTATGAGCCAGGACAAGAGCATTGGTAGGAATTTACAAAGGAATCTTTGAAGCCCTGTTTCAGGTGAAGTTCCCACAGTTACTCTTCCAGTTCCTGCTAGAGAAATGAGTATATAACAGAATCAGTTCTATAATGTTCTTAATGACTCTCCTGAAGCAACTGTGTGAAATATTCTTCAGAATGCATTTTGAAAACTGTTGGCAAAAGTAAGCAGAGCTTTTTTCTGTTACAAAGTAAAGTTACATACTTTACTTACATAATTATTGTTACAGTTTCCCCTATTCTTTCATGAATAAAGATTTTTAAAACGAATACTCCTGATGCCTTAGAGAAGATAACACTAATTTCTGTGTAGAGAGGAAGCAGCAAGCTTCCAAATTCTGGAAAGAACATATTAAATGAAAGGAAATACAAGGAAGACAATTAGAATCATAGAATCATCAAGTTGGAAAGGACCTTCAAGGTCATCAAGTCCAGCCATCAGTCCTACACCACTGTAACTTTTAAATCACCTCCTGAAGCACCACATCTACCTTTTTTTTTTTAACACCCTCCTAGACAGCAACTCCACCATTTCCAAAATTACTCTCCAAAATCACCTCCTGAATTACTTCATCAGTTTCCTTTATCACTGTACTATCATCTGTCTTTTAGTGCTTACTTCTACTTACTGGTCTACTGGGTAAACACATGTCCATGGGGTTAAAAAAGAAAAGCAAAACCGAAAAAACAGATCAGGCTGTATTTAAAATGTAACATTGTATAGAATGTCTAGGAGAGGAATTGCATCAAAGAGTGTGACATGAGGCAGTGTATAGCACAGGTCTGCTATTTAATTCAATCTCATTCAAAGTATTAATCATCCTTTGCCACATACTGCTTTTTGCCCAGGCAAAAAACGAACAAAAAGGTAGCTTTTTTTCATGATTTCGAGGTGCCACGTGGCCCTGTTGCAACTGAGCTTCCCAATGCATGGAATTTCTGCTCTGCTGAGGTAGATAAATCCCAGGCAAAAAAAGTCCCTTATTTTCTCTTAAGAATTGTATTAGCAAAGAACTAGGTTGCTGGTAACTCCCTTGATATTATCCCAGCTTTGTAGCATGTTCATGGCATTGTGATGAGCATGTGTTTTGTGATTCATCTGGAGAACTGTAAGAGACAGAGTGCCTGAGATATCTGGGAGAGAGAAAATTTCAAACACTAGAAGGAACATATTATTCAGTAATTGCAGATATTTAACCATTTCACTTCTTTTCCACCGCCTTCCTCCTTTTTCTCTCTGCCTCTCTACAAACAGATGCTTATGAAAAATGGAAGTGTAGGTCTTGTAGCTCTGCACGGATTTGCTCAGATTTTACAAACAGACAGAGACCATTATGCTTTATTCTGTCTCATTGCCAGAAGAACAGTTATATCCAATGCCAAATTGCAGTACAAGGCTATTTTGAATGACAGACTAAAGTGTGTGTAAGGATATGAAAACAGGTGGTCTGGGATGTCTGGTATCAACAGAGCATCTGGTCACTGGAGTGTGACTATATTATACATTATACTCCTAATCTACAGTGGTATTAATAGTGAGTACAGAAGCTGGCATCTTTTCCAGACTTATAATTTTGAAACCTGTCCTGAGTACCCAAATATGGACAAATGTGTCATTTATGGATAAAAATACTTCAGTCAATATCTAATTTCTCTACATAATCTGTATTTCTTGCAGGACTGAAAGTCAGGTTATCTTCACAATACGCCAGAATATTTGCACAAGGTTTTGCTTTCTTTTGTGAAGACACACAGCTGTTACAAAACACTTCAATGTTTTTGACCTCTTTGTTCAGTTACAATTGACTAGATAAAGTAAACATACCTTTTTTTGTCTGTTTAATGTCACCAGCTGTTTAAATATTAGACATATTGAATCAATATGACTTAAAATAGCCTTTCAGGGTGACCATCTTTTCTCTCTTTTCAATAAAATTCTTGTTAATAATGATTTATCAGAATTTTTAAGTGGATAAAGTAGCAAAGGCCTGAAACACTTGCTGTTAGATGACAACAGAAAGTGCTTGAGACAGATCCTGGAAGAAATGTGCAGGTTTTTCATTCTTTGACACAAGTAGCATGACATTTTTCTTTCTCATGCAAATACAGTTTTAGAAACACAGCTGTAGCTGCATGTGTGACAGTATAAAATCACATTAAGCACATGAAATGTTCAATTTCATAGCATGTCATCTCTTCCATGGTAACTCCTTACATGCACAGACTTCCCTAGAGTAATTCAGGAGAGTTTTTCACATGCTGAAAGATGAAACAAAAGCCATGGTTTCAGATAGCAACATCTATCAGTTAGGTTTCTGGGTTTTTTTTTGTTGCTTTTTTGCTGGGCGTTTTTTTGTTGTTGTTTTTTTGGTTTTTTTAATTTTTCTTATGGAAGCATAGAATCATAGAGACCTTCAAGACCATCAGGCCCAACCATTAACTGAGCACTGACAAAGTGTTAGCACCACCATTTCCCTAGGCACATGTCTGCACATCTTTTACATACTTCCAGGGATGGTGACCTAGGCAGCCTGTTCCAGTACCTGACTACTATTTCAGTAAAGAAATTTTTCTCATATCCAATCTAAACTTCCCCTAGCCCATCTTGAGGCCATTTCCTCTAGTCCTATCATTATTTACTTCGGAGAGGAGGCAGAAACCTACATCACTAATCTCTTTTCAGGTGTAGAGAATGATACTCTCCCCTCAGCCTCTTCTTATCAAGACTAAATAGAAAAAGCTCTTTCAGCTTCTGCTCATAGGATTTTTCTAGACCCTTCACCAGCCTGATTAACCTTCTTTGGACACTCTCGGCAAGTTCACTGATGACCCCAAACTGTGTGGTGCAGCTAACACACTGGAGGGAAGGGATGCCATACAGAGGGACCTTGACAGGCTGAAGAGGTGGGCCCGTGCCAACCTCAGAAAGTTCAACAAGACCAAGTGCAAGGTCCTGCAACTGGGCTAGGTCAGTCCCAAGCACTGATACAGGCTGGGCAAGGACTGCATTGAGAGCAGCCCTGAGGAAAAGGATTTGGGGGTGCTGGTGGGTGAGAAGTTCAACATGAGCCATCAGTGTACACTTGCAGCCCTGAAAGCCAACAGGATCCTTGGCTGCATCAAGAGAAGTGTGGCCAGCAGGTAGAGGGAGGTGATTCCCTTGCTCTCTACTCTGCTCTCATGAGATCCCACCTGGAGTGCTGTGTCCAGTTCTGGAGCCCCTGTTACAGGAGGGACATGGACGTGCTGGAGTGTGTCCAGAGAAGGGCCATGAGGATGATCAGAGGGCTGGAGCACTATGAAGGCAGACTGACAGAATTTGGGGTTATTGGAGAGGAGAAGGCTCAGAGGAGACCTTATTGTAGCCTCCCAATATCTGAAGGGGGCTACAAGAAAGCTGGTGAGGGACTTCTTAGGATGTCAGGTAGTGATAGGACTGGGGGGAATGGATTCAAAGTAGAGGAGGGTAGATTTAGATAGAACATGAGGAAGAAGTTCTTCACCATGAGGGTGGTGAGACACTGGCACAGGTTGCCCAGAGAGGGAGTGGAAGCTACCGTCTGCTTCACGTTCACATTGCTAGTTCTGTTTCAGATGTGATTTTGGGACTCTGACTGGACAGGTCATAAACTTACATGAATAAGTATTCAAATCGGAAAAAAACAAGCAAACAAAACAAGTTTGGGACTTAATTTATCAAAACCAATAGTGCTACTAAAAATTAAACATTTGTGTTAGTTTTGAAAATATGATAAATAGATGTCATAAAATTATAATATCTTTGGGTTTTTTTTCCCTTCACATTAATTTTCATTAAGATCATTAGAAATATCTAAACTGCTCATCTGGGTTTAATAGATCTTTTTCAAGTAATTCACCTCTCTAAGTCTCAATCATGAAGATGATCATCTTTCTCTGGGATAGGGAAGGGGCAAAGAAAACTGTTCTAAATTGTGCTCAAAAGCTACTAGTGTTTTAGCAGATTACCAGCTATTTTTCAGATGATAATCGTCAAAGATGTTTTGAGAGATAGTTGAATTTCCACATAGGACTTATGGCACTAGCATTATTAATTTTCCTTTATGAATAATTGAATTATTTTAACAGCAGGGGGTTACTTTTTGAAGAGGTTTCTTGAAAAATAAATAGAAAAGAAAAATATAGGAAAAGTAAAGGAAAAAAAGGGAAGGGAGGGGTAGGGATGGCAAAGGAAATAGGAGAAGAAAAGAAATTCATAGACACCAGCATCAGGAGCAAAGTGAAAATGGAAGTTGCTCTGAAGAATACAGCCATTGGTGCTAACCATGATTGTAAAACTTCTGATTGCAGACACTGTAGTTCCCCTAAGAGACCCTGTACAGTAACTTGCCTAACCAGATAACCTGTACAATCAGCAGACTGAATTCTCTAGTCTAAGCATATATTATAATTCCCAAGGTACTGGTCCAATTTGTTTAATTAAAACCCCCAAACAAACCAACCAACCAACCAACCAAAAAAAAAAAACAAGAAAAAACCCAACCATTAAACATGATTTTAATATGTTTACAGTATTATTTTTATTTTCTAGGTGCTGTAAATGACCTAAACGGAATGAGAAATAAAATTCTAAGGCTCTCCTCAACAATGGACTGGATATAGGTGGTGATCCAATGCTGGTCAGATCACAGTATTATAAAGAAATAACCAATATTTATTTCCTGTTATGTTTTGAATTTCTCTGAACATTGAAGCAAAGCAAAGCATGAGGGACAGGGAGTTCACTGAGAGGCAGAAAATCCAAAATGTTCTTCAGCCAGATTTTAATTTACCATGTCTTATTTTGTGAATTTCCACAAAGGAATAGCTGTCAGCATTAAAAAGTTGGCCTTTTAAGATGGTACAGCACATACGTGTATGCTCTCACTCCATCAAATAGCTTTGAAATACCAAAGGTCATTACCTGCTCTAGTACCAGAGCTCTTGTAACATGCTGTGGTGTCTCAGGTACATCTGTGTTCATGTTAACTTTTTAATAGTGACAGCTTCATGGAGAAGTCACTGTTGGCTTAAGGTGCTTCAAGCATTGTTCTTTCTCTGAGAAAGAATTTCAAGCTCTGCATTTAGAAATATCAGTTATATTTAAAATTAATGTATTTTTTCTCATTAATGCAGTGCTATTAACATCACAAAGATAAAGTATGGAGGAGGTGCACCACTGAGAAAGTGTGCTAACCATGAAAACAAAGACAAATGTAAATAATTTTATAAAGCATACCTCCATCTCTGAAAATCCAATGAAAAGCAGTGACACGAAGTAGTTTTTAACTAAAATCCCATTTCTGCTCTGCTAGAACTCTAAAACAAAAAAGTCTTATTTTAACATAGGCTTGCTCTTTAGAACTGTTGAAACTACAGAAGAAAGCAATATTCATGGGCTAGCAAGGGAGAGCTCTTTGCAAGCCAGCTCTGCTTAGCTACATGTTACACCTGAGGGCACTGCCTTCTGTGTTGTGGGAAGCAGTAGGTGAGTAAAATGACTTTTGAATTCATTAAAACACTTGTAAAACCAGACACTTTTACAGGCTATCTCCTCCTCCACTGGCAGTCTAGAAGTCAAAAAGACAGAGGTGAGCCCACATCCAGGCAGGACCCTGGCACACATTATGAAATGCACTTATGGTTCTTGTGGGGAGAGTGGTCTTGGGTTGCCTCAGGCCACACAATATTATTGCTGCCCCCTGGTTTATGTTTTTTTTTCTCTCCTTATTTATGAAGAGTGATTTTTCAGAAAGCTGTAAAAAGTTTTTGTTTTGCTTTTTTGGATTTGTTTGTTTTGGGGTTTTTTGGTTTTTTTTTAGAAGGCTAGAGAAAAGGTCTCAAAGCCTACAGTAAAAAAGCAGTAAGTAGTCACCTGGTTTACATTTTGTTCACCTCCAGCTGTTTGTCCAAAATCACTTTTTTAGACGAACTGGTGAAGCTCACCACAGGGATCCAGTGAATCCACCAAGTCAGGACTGTGCACTCATGAGCTTTTAAAAATACATCTTTGGATGGCTCTGATCAAAGTGTTCTTCCTCAGCTCATGCATGAAAACAGATGTTTGAAAAAGGTGCCTCTTTTCCATCCCATCTTCACCCTCATATGTAAAACTAACTAATAAAAAAGGATGCTAGAAATAGATACAGGGTATTTTTAGGATGTTAATCATAATAAAAATAATTTTAAAATTAGAAGAGTTACTTATTAAGTTTTGTCTAAAATTAACTTTAAATTTCATTTTCTCTGTTTTAGTATTAAATGTTAGTTTACTTCCTAACACCTAATAAACCAGAAAAAACATTTAATAGAAAATGAGGGAACAAAATTATCAGCAGTTACTATGACAGTTCACTGAAACATTATGATGGTTTGAAGAGCTTGTAAGAACAAAACAAGACTGATAGGAGATGTATTTTATGAGAACTGCTCTGTATTCTTTATGTATAAATGTATTGCCTTACCTTTTTAATAAAGGTTACAGTTTCCACTTTACTTCAGTGAGGAAACCATGATCTTGGATTATTTTAAAATATTCTTGGTTAATTTTGCTGGAACTGTGTTATGAATTAAAACTTGCATAGAAATGTAATAGCCGGAGTAGTAAGACTGGAACAAGAATTCATTTTACTTTCTAAATTAGACTTTCATGATAAATGGTAAATTGAAATGCCATTACAGAAAGGTTGCCATCTTTTATTACATGAAGTTAAGAACTTAAATTTTACTAATGGTGCAATTTTCTCTGTAATTCATCTTTTAGTTAATAGCATATAATTGTTTAAATAACGTCTTAGTTCCTGCAAAAAGAAGGTATTGTTAGCAAGGAAAGTCTGACTATTAGATAGCTCAGGAAAACTGCAGAGTCCTCTTTTTAACATGTTCAGATATATTACTTAGTGTTTCACTAGGCCACAGGAGCATATGATTTTCTACACAGCCAAGTGATTTGTATTCTGGCTGATGACCTCAATCTTTTTCCCCCTTTTTTCCTAGAAAGACACTTGGGGGAATTGTTTAAAATTCATTTTTTAGTATGTGGTGTGGATTTGTTGGTTTTTTTTTTTACTAATTTTAATAAGGTGCTATAAATGCAATTTGCTGAAATAGATTTGTAAGTGAAAGGAAAATGTACTCAGAATAGCAATTAAACCAGTGCCTAAGAACATGCAATTTTAATCTTAAAACTTTCAAACCCTCAGGTCTAGTCTGCCCTTAAGGGATTCAGTCTCTTATAAGGCTGGATACTTTTGAAAATGCTGGTAGGAAGATTTCACGTAAATGCTAATGCACTTTAGCATCCACAAAATATATAAATTCCTTTCAGTGTGCACAGGGACTCAGTCGAGTTGCATACCTTGCAGTCTAATACAGTTTTGGGAATCATGCCCTGCACATTCCACTTCCAAGTCTCCTGAAGCATGGTCAGCAGGCTCCAGCACAACTGTAGTTTTCACAAACCCAGTCCTTTTCATTCAAATTTAATGATGATGATGACGGTGCCCACATCTTGGGCTGGAGTCAGGCACTGGGGAGCAGGGGTAGCAAGTCTTGCTCAGTCTGATTTCCTGGTGCACAGCAATGAGTGAGCTCACAGCTGCCAAGGAGCAGCAAGCAGGAGCTGTATCCTGGGCCAGCACCCACTGGGGTGGTAACTGCATCACCCTGCTCCCCCTGGAGCTGGCTGAGGAATCACTACATGGGAGGGACTGCAAGATTCACAGGGACAGGGAATAAAAAAAAGCAAGGCAGTCCTGCAGAGAGAAAAGCTGTGTTTCTCTGCTCTGCATCCTGTTAGGTATCTTATCCAAAGACTTAATGCAAATGTATAAGCTGTCCCTGGAGCCAGGAAAAAAAAATCTATAATATTTCTATTGCTGTAATATCTATGTGCCAAGTGCAGACATTTGTTTGACTTGGCCTCTGGCATATTTATCTGGCATGCTCTCCATTTCATTTCTCCCACTCCGTATCAATCTTAAAGCTCCTTTGGTTTGAAAAATAAATAAATAAATAAAGGGGGAAAAAAAAAAAGTAAAAACACAACAACACTCCCCTCCCCCCCATATTGTTTTTCAGCTGTAATGCAAATGAAAAACTCTCCTCTTCTGAAATGTGAGTACCAGTATGGTAGCAAGCCCACTGGAAAACTGGAGGAAAGGTTTTGCTTGTTGTAGTTGTCTGTGAAATGCCCCCCCCCCCCAAGCTTGCAGTCATTCATCTCTTAAGTAATGGATGTTCCACCTGACACATGCTTCACTGAGCAGAGTTGCTCAGTGGCATCCCAATCCTGTCTTAATCCTCTCTTGTCATGTAGATTAAATTGCTACGTTGGAATTTAAATTAACCCCAGAAATTACAGGTACACATTTGATAACTATATAGTTGGGTTTGGAGGTTGGTTTGTTTGTTTGGTTGGTTGGTTTTTTTGGGTTTTTTTGTTTGGTTTTGGGGTTTTTTGTTGTTTTTTTTTTCCTGTATATATATTTCTTCTCATCTAAGTGAAGGGTTTTGAACGAGACTGTGCTGGACAGAAGAGGTGGGACTAACTAGCATCTCATTTGCCACCACATCTGAAGAGGAAAACCAAAAGGTGGCTAAGTTTTCGGGTAATAATTAAATAGTGCTTATTATAAAAGTAGCATCTTAAATGAACGAAAAGGCTCTAGTTTGCAGCTAAGTTAAATAACCAATACATTTTTCTAGGCAATGTTCCAGTGAGAGTTTACTATGCGTAGCCATGAAGTGTTGCAAAAATGTCTTAACCAGTTGTGGGGAACAGAAAGGCTCTAAAGGTGTAATAAAAGGGAATTAAGTACCACAAAAGTTGTCACTGCATCAGCATGTCAGAAGATGTACTGTAGGGTTATAAAATAGCTTAAAGTACTGATACAAATTCTTTCAGTTCAAAGAAGCTTTTCCTCTTTTACTCACAGTATATTGGTTTGACCACATGGTAGACTTGGCATAGACAGTGGATTGTCCCCAGATTTCTGTCCATTAAAGCTGGAGAAACCCTGAAAATAACATTTACACTACAGTGAAAGAATTTGGATTAGTGGTATTGGTTTAATGATTTTCTCTTTCAGTATGTAAACTTCCCCCCAGGTTATGGAAATCTAAAAGAAAAAATTCAGTCTGATTTTTCTCTATGTATTTTTTCACATCATCAGCTTTATATTTTGTGGCTAGCATTTGAAAGTCATTAATTTCAAGTGGCTGAATAAGCATTGCTTACTTGACAGGCACTTATTTAAATCCATTTTTTTTTTGGCATAAGATCTAAAATTATGTTTGCAACATATTTTTGGCTCTTTTTTCACCTCATCTCATTGCAATCTGGCAGAATTTCCCCTCTCTATCTTCTGTTACCTGCCATAGCTTAGTAGTCAGGTTTAAAAGGATGAAAAGTAACCACACCTCAAAAATATAGTAATGTTTTGGTTAGAGCTCTTTGTTAAGCTATCATCTGATATTTAGCTGTGTAGCTTTGTCTCTGCAGTCTCCTCCAAATAGATTGTGCCATTAAATGAACATTTTTAACTCCCCATGTCAACAGCCTCAATAGTGAAGGATGTCAGTTTCAGCAATGGAGATCTGCAAAGTTTAATTTTCAACAACAGAATGTCAAATGAACAGTAGAAAACTGTTTTAATAAATTTGTAGTTCTTTTATGCAGCTGTTGATTGCTCCTTAGTTTAACTCCCTAATTATACTCCTTTGTACAAGTATTTCTGCAGCTCCACTGCTCTTTTTCCCTCCTATTGTCTGAGATCTAATTACAGCACTTGTCAATATAGTTAGATTGTTTTGAGGAACTGAAAAAAAATGTTCTTTGTGGGAAGACTGTATTCTGAAGAGAGGAAAGCTATTTATTGTCAGGCACTGTTTTCCAGTATTCTCTGGATCAGTTTGTTCTCTGTTCAAAAATTCATCAGACAGTGATCTAAAAAGGGAGCACCAGCAAGAAGATACCCCTCACACACAGTCCCTTGCAGTCACCAGATACATGTTAGCACTTGCTGACAGATGCACTTACAGACTGCCTGCTGTCTTCTGTCAGTACCTGCAAGCAGACAGTGCTTGCAGGCAGAGATTTGTGTACTTTTGACTTCAATAGAAATAAACGTTTTAAATATTTAAATGAAAAGTTAATGTCTGTGATAGTAAACATGGTCTTTCTTGATAGTCTTGCCTAGTTAAATTTAGACATCGAAATACTGTGGGGAAGACAGTATCTGGCTCTGGAGCAAATGTTTCTTTAAAAAAACGATTCATTCTGTGGTCATGAATTATCAACATTAGGCTGCTTTTAAATTATTAGAAAGTACAAGCTGACAAACAATGCTAGACACAAGACTGTTCAGGGATTACAAAACATTGGAAAGTGTATTGAAATGGATTTTGCTAATAGGTGCTGGGAACACTTCACAAGGCATTAATGTATGAGTGTGTATAGTTTTCCTATACCAGATATCACTTGTGGCTTCTATAGAGCAAGACATACAGGCATCCTATTTTAGAGACTTCCAATAGAACACAATCTGATTGAACTGCAGGAGTGTACACTGATAATGCTCCCATCTTAGGCACCTTGATTAAACACCTAAAGATCAGTAAGATAAATCTGGGTCATATTTCAACCAGCTGACAGATCTATCCAGAACAAAAAAACAGAATTTAATTTGTCAAGTTCTTGCCCTTACTTCAAGCCCTTCTATTTCTGTGGGAGGAACCAGTTATCCTGTTATTGCCCTGAACGTTATTTAGCCACTTGCATCAGTATTTAAAATACCAACTATCTTACTGTCTCTTAATTCTTGAAGGAACTTGGACCCAAATACGTCCATTAATAATTCCATTCATAATTCTAAAAGAGGACTTATGATATAAAATAACTTGGAAGCTAGATACTATATTTTGTTATTTTGATGGTTGCCCATTTGTAGGTATACACATGTGAATTGGACTTATCAAACAGAGTAATGAATCAGGTCTCCTAAAGTAGATTTATTTCATGAAGTTCATTTAAAATGTGTCATAGATTTCTTTCTTTTTTTCTTTTTTCTTTTTTTTGGGGGGGGTGGGAGAGGATGGGAAGTGGAGGAGACTGTATAGATTTCTTTTTTCATTTGGAAAGAAAACCTGTAATACAACTGTATTTAAAAAAAAAAAAAGGAATGAAGAAGGAAGAAAAAAGAAAAAACAGTAAATAAGCTGTGATGTCATGTAGAAGGTGAGACAGAGATTCATTGCTTTGTGTACAGAAAACATTCAGAAAGTCATAAAATTATGCACAGTATTTTGCAAAAGCTAATAAAAATTTTTAGGACTGTTGGAGCTGGTAAACTACATAAGACACAAATTTATAATAAATAAAAACCTATGAGTGAGATGGGTAGAGTGAGAGAAACAGGGAATTGTAGAGCAAGCAAGCCATATACAGACAAGAGATCTTCATCTTGACCAAAATTGAGTAAGGAAGAAAAGTCAGCTCAGGGCAAAGCTATGATAAGGTTAGATAAGCAGCTGCTGTGTTCCTGATGTCACAGGCAAACTGCTTGCTGTAGTAGCATTTACGATGGTTGTTTCACCATATTTTAAAAGACCTTATAGAAGTTAAAGAGAAATGTTTATTGAAAGGGTGCCAAAATGTAATAAAAATATTCAAGCGTGTTTTCAAGTAAAATGTATAATTTATCAGGCTAACTGTAATTCCACAATAAATTAAAAAAGCCCCACTTCAGAAGCTTTCAGAAAATAGCTTATTTCAATATTGTCCTGAGTTCTTGTTGTTTAGAAGAACTAAACTTAAAACTTCCTTTTGGGGTATGACATTCATGCTTAATGAATATTTACAAAAAAATCTGCATGTTTCGATACATCTGATATTTCTAACCAGGAAATTTTTGAGCATTAGTAGCATTTTCTCTCGCTGTATGCTAAAGAACAAAACATCAGCCCCACTTTCAACATTTCAAAGATATTCACTGATTGTGCACCTATCACCTAAGGAGAACTCAGAATGAGGCGTAAGTGACAGAAAGGAACAAACAAGCTCAGGAGAGTTGTCAGAAGCTGGGTCACTCACCAGCTCTTGGAACTGCACCTCCTATACCCTCTTTCATCCAAACAAGAGTCTGGAAAGAAGTTCCCCAGAAGAGAAGTAGATATTGTCTCTATGATTTTACCATGACAAAAAGATTTTGTTAAGACTGAATCTTACAGAGCAACTCTAAGGAGATCCATGAATGATTAGGTATCTGTCAGCATCCATGCTGTGTTCAAAATGTACTTTATTTATGCTGGCTGAACATGCATATAGACAAATTTTAGTTTGAAAAAGAGACCAGAAACAAAGAATGATTCCAGCAATGGGTGTTTTGGGACCAGGATTTCCTGTCACATTTGAAGTGGTAGAAACTGATCTGCTTTATGTGTACAGGCACAGACCTTCTAGTTTTATTGTATAAAAGCGCTTTCAATTTAGAAAAAAATCAATCAACAGAAACAGTAAATGGCACTGAGCCCCACATTTATCTTTGGGAGAAGCATTATAGCATTTAGTCTTGCTCAACAAGAAGTTTTATATCACTTTTGTTTATATATAGGATAATATGTGGATACAAAGCTTCCATTTAGAAAGGTTATTGACGCTCTTGGTGCTGTGTTGGCATTTATTCTTTGGATTTTATTGCTTCTGATCTGTGGTATTTATGTCTCTGAGGTGAGGAATTTTATCAGTGATACATGCCCATAATTTACAGGCTGTGTGGTGCCCTGGTGTTGTCTGCAGGAACAGGAAAGTAAACAATTAAACAGGAGGCAGGCTTGAAGAGTGAAGCAAACAATTTCTCTCAGTATATTTATTTCTCTCCATTATTGTATGCTGGTCAGAAAAGGTTGAAAACCATTGCGGTACTCAGTGAGTTTGGGGTAAGCAAGATAGATTCCAATAGGTGGACATGAGAAAATGGCAAAGAACTTTGGGAAGGGGAAGAAGCCTTCCCATGGAGGGACATGAAGGAGGAACATGAATTCAGCTGTTAATGGCAGTTTGAGCTTTTTTGTTTTTCCTGAGATCCACCTGAAGCTGTAAGGCACAGCTGAAGCCATTTTTGCTGGCCTTTGATGCCAATAAACCCTTCTTCCCATTCCAGCTCTCTGGGATGACCATTGCAAAACTCCCCAGTGATTACTTTAACTGTAATAGCAATGACAGATCACTTTATTAATTGCAAATGGCACTATCTGAAGATGGTGACAACAGATATTGGCAAAGGTACAGAATATCCTAATTTTTCATAGCATAATCAGCCTGTTTGGAGCCTCAGATAAAAATAAATTACCTCAGCCTTACAATACACTTGACACATATTTATTGCAGCATTCTCTATCAGCAATTGCCATACCTACATGAGCTCACCTCTCACACATTATCCTCAAACGTGAAGGGGAGTGTTAATAAGAAAGGGCACTCAAAAGAGGGTCCTTGGGAGATGGATCTGCATTCCAGTTGTCGCATGCCACTGGTGCTGGACGTTGCCTTGTGCAAGCCCTTTACACCTCCTGCTTCTGCAATTTGCCCACCTAGGTAGCAGGTACACTGGGAAGTTTGTGTTGCACATCTTGAGAGTAAATATCTGACACAAAAGGACTCTATAATCTTTCCACGGTAGAAAACAAGTTGATAGATAATTTTACTAAAGAACACACAATGCTGAAAAAGAAATTTATCTTGACTTGAAAGAGGCGAAGAACAGTTTCAGTAAGTTGAGAGGAAAAGCTGGCAACATCATCTCAGTTTTGAAAAACTAACGAATATGACAACAGACTTACTGCCTATCCACTGACAGAGTCAAAGTTCACAAGAGTTCATAATGAAAGCAGACAATTTTTCAGTTGGGGTTTGCTGCAGCTGTTTTCAGGATGTCCTGAGTTGTTTGATACAAAGTCTAAATTAGTCTCGAGAAACAGGATTAACTTTTCCAATCACATTTAAGGTGAAATTGCTTAACTACAGCACACAATGTCATGCTGCAGATAATCCATGTCCTTGATTAATGCTTTTATAATCAATTGCTGTCTGCAAGTGACTACTTCCCATCACACTCTTCACAAAAAGAGCAGATGGTATTTAAAAGGTTATGGCAAGAGGGCATTTCAGAGGTCAAATAGAACATCGATCAAGTGAGCAGAAAAATTGCTTTTTTCCATCTCCTTCTCCTTATCCTCACAATCCATGAGGGAATGTGGCCTATGAATTATAGTTTGATCTATAGTTCAAGCACTGAGATGTTTTCTTGTTTCAAATTTCTATGTTGTTTTGGGTAATGAACCTGGAAACTGGATTCCTTTTGTGCCAATAAAAAATTGTGCCCAAAACACATATCTCAGCAACATAATTTTTAGACCCATAGTGATTTTCTTGCTACTGCCTTGAACACTGTCAGAACGCTAGTACTTAGTAAAGGCAGTACTAATATGCACAATGTCCTTAGATCAAGTTATAGTGAATCCGTGAAAAAAGGTACCCTCCATTCACACATTTTTTTATAGCAGCTAATAAAAATATGAGGATTTTATGTGAATTATTCTCTTTCAATGTTTTCCCTGGAAATAGTTGGTTGCCACCCTGCGCTAGAATCCAAGGAGAGATATTCTTCCCTGGAGTGAAGGTGACAGAGAACCTATACCTAATAATTCAGTCTCCAAAATCAGAAATCAGGGCACTGCCATTGAGCAATACATAAAATACATCAGTAACCTTCCTCCTCCCCTTTCCATCTCTTGTCATGTTAACCACACAGCTTGTGAGTAATAGAAGCGTAGGAGTAAAATTGTTCATGTTTTCTAGTAATTTTGGATTTCTACTTATAAAAAGTTTGGTCATGAAGATTGCCATCTTTCCTGCCTAATAACAGTGTATTTTTGTCAATTGTCATACCTGACCGGACATTCATTTTTTATGATTTTTTTGTTACATGTTATTGTGATAAGTGAATTGCTCATCCTGAGTAGGTCTCTAAAGTGAAAATATTATAATCCTGGTTTTTGATCAAACCCCAGACAGATTGTGTAAGATACTTTTCAGCATTGTAGCTTACAATGAGGGGCCTGAGCACATCTAGTCATTCTTATCTGAATAGTTCTCACTGCATGTAAGTAGTCACACAGGAGCCTGAGGAGCTATTAATGAGTCAGGGGTTTATCTTTATTCAAGAACAATTAATACCATGTATTGCATAGCTCAAGCTGTCAAGCATGAACCTTCAAAATGTGGTGAAGGAACATGATGAAATCACACTAATAATCCTCTTAAAGTGATATCTGAGTGTCTTGCCATCCAGGAATGGTAGAAAAACAATCACTGGAACTTGTGGTATATTTTGAATGGTCCTAATATACACAGTCATTTATAACTTACTGATAAACTTTTCAATATCAGCTTTGTAGTTTAATTTCCTTTGATATTTTTTTTTTTTTTTTGAGTGGATGTGAATTTAAAAAAAGTCAAAGACTGAAACACTTCAACTAATTTATTTCTGTCAGCCCTGTATATGAAAAACACAAGTACAAATATTCATTGCGGGACTCTCCACAATTTACTGGGCAAGAGAGAAAAATCTTTGCCCTACGGGTGAGGTATTGCTGTTTTACTGCTTAACTACAGATTCTTAAGGTGTATGATAAAAAGATGTTAACATAAGGATTTGCATAGTTATGAATAAGGAGTTAGGAGATGCTGCTTCTAGTTTTAACTTTAAAAAATACAGGTTTCTCAGAAAGACTGACTCCTTGGGGATAGCTTCACTCAAGCCATTCTTCATGGGGACTCCTGAGCCAGGAGAAAAGATGGGCAGACAGTGTCAATTGTCTTGTTATGACTAGGACCCAAATGATCAGAACTGCCGATTAAATGCAAATTAATAAATTAAAGCCTTTACTACAAGTCTGAAAGCAAAAAAAAAAAAAAAGCTGTGAAAATAATGCTAGATATATTGATGGGATCCTAGCATTTTTCATAGCGCTTAATGCATGTATTACTAACCCTTTAGAGAATATTAATTTTTTTTTTATCTTCTATTGTGTGTCCATATTGATCTGCTGTTGAAGCATTGCTTGTAAATGAGTGACATTACTCATTATATTTGGAAGCTTTCTGATCAGAGAAGAAAACAATACAGCAGGGTCTCAAGAGAGAGAGAAAATCAAGTGGACTTGTATAGATGTCGAACAAACAGTTGAGATGTGCTTCTTCAATAGTTTTTTGTTTATTTTTCAGGGCTTTTTTTTTCCTTGAAGAGACTAGGGAACCTTCAGATAAACTGACAATCTCTTAAGTAACTAGTAAATATCCTCAGCCATCAGCTAGCTTTTGACAATAGAGGTGTCTATAGATGAGTGTAATTTCAACTCCTTTTCCCCCCATGCTTAATTTCACTTTTTTTTCTGATTTTGTGATGTTCTGAATCAAGTAACATTATCACATGTGTGACAGTGAGCTGTTTTTTAAAAAATCTATTATAGATGAATATTGACTAGCCCTTTGAATGCTAAGTGTGGAGCAAGTTCCTCACATATACCATCAATCATACAAAGAAAGAAGGAACTTATATAAACCATGAAAAGAATTTTTCATAACAGTCTTTCCCCTAACTAAACCTTCTATATGTACATGCACTTCCCATCACTCTCCCTGCTCCATTGCTCTCCAAGCCATAGCTCCCTCCTACCTTTCATAACCATTCACAATCAATCCTACTTTTTTTTTTTTTTCTTTGTAGTATGAGTATACACAATGCTTTTCTTTTTCAACACCTCTTATTCCTGAGCTTAGGCACAGTATCAATCATAGGCACCATCACATATATCTGCCAGGTGATCACTCTTCTGCACCCTCCGAGTATTTCCTTGGCCCAATTATATTCCTGCCCAGTTGTTTGTTTCTTTCTCAGAAATCTATAATACACTGTCCATTGGAGGGGAGGAGGGAGATGCCCCAGGCTTTCTAGTAGTTGTTGGGTTTGTATAGTTTACATTGCTACTCAGTCCATAAAATGTAACACTGAAATGAACGTATGGTATCTGCGTTTGGATGACTATTAAATAACAAAAGCTCTGCAGTATTCTTATGTAATCAATATCTTACTTGTAAATCCTAAAAAACAACTTTAAATTAAAAGGAAAAGAAAGATAATACAACATGAACAAAGTAATGCCTGTAACTGCTTTTATTTGTGCATTGCTGCCTTTTCATGGCAAAGTCCAACTTAGATCCTTTCTGCAGACACTTGCATGTGCTCAAGACTGACACTGAGAGAGAATGTGCTATGCACCCTCCACATTTTGTCAGATAAATTTGCTTATGCCGACCTGATATGTGCTGTGCTTTATTGCTCTGATAGGTTTCTCTTAATGTCTTCTGAGATTTAGGTGCTGAAGTTTTAAGCAAGTCTGCTCTGGTATACTCAGGGCTTCATCTGAAAGGGTGAGAGAGTAGATGCTTAATTACATGGGGAGGAAAGATAGAAAAACAGAAAAGAAAAAGTGATTAGCAAAACAGGACTCTTTTTGGACCTGGTGGTAAATTTATTCAAAACATAAACGTGGAACTATTTCCACAGAGGAACAAAGATAGTTATACTTGAAATTGTTCTATGTGTTCCAGGATATAATAACAGCAGTGTGCTAAGACAAAAATTTTTCAGCTAATTGTGTTCACAAATTCTACACCTATCTGGCTATTGGAAACTTCAGGCACTTGCGTTCTTCCATTAATCTTTTTTTCTGTTCATAGAATCTCAGTGAGTGGGAAAGTCACTCTGCAGTAAAATATGCAATACACAAGTGAGCTCTGCTGAAAGACATTACAGGTTCAAGATTTCTTTTGTAGACTGATTTCTCATACACAGTCAAACAGCTACATCTGTGTATCCTGTGACTGGAGTCACCTGGATGTCAGGCACCCAGGACAGGAGACCCAACCTTCCCACAGTTTGGACTGACCAATGTGGATGTGTGGGGCACAAAGAGCTGGCACTTTGAAAGGTGCTGAGTTGCAGCACATCTTTTGGGTCATTGCTCCTGCAGTGCAAACCTGTTACATCAAATATGTAACAAAACATACCAAGCAGCTGTGCATGCCTTAGACTTCGGGCACACAGGTTCATCTCTGCCCTAAGTTGCTGTTTTGTTGAACACTCAGCAATCTAATCATGGTCAGGTAATTTAATTGGCCTGTGAGGTATTCAGGTATCTGACATACAGGGTCTATTTCTTTTTGTTTTCATCTGGATCTAGTTTCATGAGAGCAAGATAGTATCTCTAGGATAATTAGGATATCTTTAGCTTTCATCCAGCAGTGTCATTGCCATATCACAATTTAAAAAAATGCAAAACAAACAGAGCTCCTTTGAGAGCTGGAATTAACTGCTCTGATAGCTGAGAAAAGAACCGGGTACTTTGCTTCACTTGCAAACTGGGCACATATTATGTGGAATTTTTACCAGGATAATACACATAGAATCCATTTGTCAGAAATTATTATATTATTTTAAAACAGTACTTGGCTTTAAGAGGTGACTGATCAGAAAATCTAAGCATTTCTGTGTAGATGGTATTTGTCTTCAAATACATTTGGCATTTCTGAGCCCCTGGGCTTTTTGCAAAGGAAAAAACTTCTGAATTATTGGAAATTTCTTGGCTTTTTGATTCAGGTTTCCTAAACCAGGGGCATGGAGATATGTTGAAATGGAGATTTCAGAAAGTGTCCCGACTGACAGTGAGATGAAGTTCTTATCCTGAATAGAAAGTGAAAAAACAAACCAAAACAAAACAAAACCCCAAACCCAAACCAAAACAAACAAAAAACCAACCAAACAAAAGGAAATGCTGACTTCTATTTAGTGAATGGAAGTCATAGTGGAGGTTTGCACAAGCCATACTGTGTCTGTTCATATGAAATTCCTTTCAGGCTGCCCTGCTCCATACAGGAAAAAAACAGGAGGAAATGGAGATCTATACATGTTACTTGAGTTTGACAAAAGGCAAGGTACTGTGTTTATTTACTGGAATAAAAATGTCTAACGATTCACTGAAACCAGTAGGGATTCACAGCTGGACAACTGTGAACATTTTACCTCCAAAGCCTGAAACATTTTTTTTGTTCAAACACACACAGCCATTAAATCCAAGGACATTTAATATTTTTCTTTTAATTTAATTTTTGTTCCAGTGCACTTCCTAGTTTGCTCAGAATAAGTGGATAACTCAGCAGGTCAGGTCTGATTTACAGGGATGATCAGGTTTCTTTTTGTCCCTCAGGAAAAATATTATTAAGCTATCCACTTGAGGAAGTGAAATATATTAAGACTTCCAACACGTATGGTGTTCTGGTAAAAAACCAAACCAAAACAAAACAAAAACCCAGTCCTGTGAGGTACTTAGTCACCGTGTTGCAGTTTAAAAAATATGTATTCATTTGATGATTACCTGATTGAGACAAACAAATCAAGATGTCTACCTAACTTCTCTTTAGTCTTAGTCTCACACATAAAGGACTGATATGGGCTGCTGGACTCTGAAAGTAAAATGGGCACAGAGATGCCTCTATTTTAAGGCAGTTAAAATATTGGCAGATGAAAAGTGAAACGTGCCTGACCCAAAAGGCATGCCGAAAATTACTGGTGGAAACAAAAGATTCATATGGAGTCAGATAAAAATAAAAGAAACAAAACCAGAAAGAGTATAAGCTAGAAAAAATAATGATAATTTTAAGATGGCTGCTGTGTGACAGGGGTGATAATATAAAAGATTTAGGTTGTGTTTTAAGAGGAAAATGCAACAATCATAAAGACACTATGAAAACATTTATCCCAGAATCATGCACCATCTAATTCAGCTCTGTATTTTTTTTTTTAATGTATAAGCTTTGGGGAGTATCTCACAGCAAGAAAGTCTATAAAAATAAGAAAGTAGTTTGCTTTATGAATAATTAAAATCTTAACATTCCATTTATTTTAACCGTGCTAATTGTGTTTTGTTATGTGTAAGTGTGCCTATGGGGAACTATTCTTAGATGACCAAAATATTTTCACATTCAAAAAGCAAGCAAGCAAACCTAGCTGAAGAAAAAGAAAATACTCATTGCAAACTAGGAATTAATGAGGGGTAGAGAGCACTATATATATAAAAAAGGAAAATGAGACACAAACTTGGGGAATTTGTGGCTGAGGAGATTTTAAAAAGAAAACTTGACTCCAGAGACAAAAAATAATATATTATTAAACTTTTACATTCTGGTACCATCTAGAGGCCAAATGGCACAGCATCCCATTTTGCAGGAGCTGTACAAACATGTAAAATAACAGATACTCCCTCTTCTACCCAAGGAAGGGATATGGCAAACTCACAGCTCCTGAAGGCTTGTGTTATTTCTTCTTTGTAGATTAATTGCTATCTGTCTCTTTTCTTTACAAAGTATCTGGATCATGTGTTGCAAACCCTGGATGCACAGTGCTCCCACTCTGCCAACACCTGCCTCATGGTCCCAAACCACAAGTCCAGGAGGCAGAAGGTGCCTGATGCCAGAGCTTGGACAATCACACCCACTAGAAAGTTACAGTAACAAGAAATACAGCTGGTGTCAGGAACAAACTGTTACTACTATCATGGTGCCTTGGGATTACAGTTTTCTTCCCAAGACTGCCAAAAACAGTCTTTAGCTAGAGATTTCAGTCAAATACAAAAGGCAAAAAAATACATAAAACAACAGCAAATCCTCCTGCTTTCCAGTTGCGGGTGTTTTTAAGTGATGTAATAAGTTTTCTGCTACTATTTGCTGCTACATTGTTGTGAATGAGCCAGTGAAAGAACTTTTTAGCTGCTCCACCTAGAAAGAAGCATTAAAATGCCAGGTTTTCATGCAATCCAACTGAGTTATCCTGTGAATAAGCCAGCCCAAAGGCTAGAAGTGGTCCAGGACAACTGTGGGCATCCACCCGGACATATTTCCACTGGGACACCATTCTCCCTTCCCAAAGGGAGAAATTCCCAAAGATTTACTCCTGTCTAAACATCAGGAGGTTTAGACACTTCTTCCTCCAATGCCACTGCCCTCACCTCGCCACTGCACGCTCCAGCGCTAATGTCACCCCAGTAGTCAGCAACTGTGAGAAGCCTACAAGGCTCATGGTAAATTTAAATGTCATCTACACCATTTTAGGCCTGTTAACCATTTTGACCTGTCATTTTAAAAGCACAATCAGTGCTTCATTGTTCTTTTTTTCTTATCTCTCCCTCTTTTTTTTCTTTCCTTTTTTTTTTTTCCTTTTTTTTCTTTCCTTTTTTTCTTTTCCTCCTGTGAAAAGATTCACACCCTTCAAAACATCTCAAAGATTTACCAGAAAGCTGTCAAAACTTAGACATATTTGTCCAGTGAGTTCTCAGTGCTTTCGACCTAACTTTACTGATATTAAATGTATTTTCTGCATCTGTTTAATATTCCTGATGCATCATCACACAGATGCACTATCATATTTTTTTTTGTACTCAGCTCAACATTATCACATTTTTTATGCTAGAGTTGACAAAATTAGATGCAATTTTTAACTGTCAGAGCTATACCATCAATTCATGTTTTTATTCTCACCTTCCTTTATAACTAAGTAAAAAAAATAGGAAATTCACTTACCTGTTGGCCTGTTTTCCAAGTAAACAAAGTCTGAGAAAGCAAACACTGTATTTAGATATATGAGTGTGCATCTGTGAACATGAATAGAGGTCTTCTTATTACACCACCTCTTATACCAGTGTAAAAGAAATTCAATGGAGTGGCAAATGCCAAAAAGATGACAAAAGTCATTTTTACAAGTCCCAGAAAATTAAATGGTTGGAAAAGTGTACAAGGCTTTATCTTCACCCTTAGCCAAGGAAAGGCTCAACTCCAGACTTACTTTCTTATGGGAAAGAAGCCACAGGAAACCATTCCTTACATATTTTGGTGCTCCTGGAATTATTTCCTTCCCAATAAAGTAGCGTAAACTAATAAAAGAGAATAATTTTCTCTGGAGCTGTATTGCTGCTGAATTTAATAATTCTTTTCTTTCCTAAGATTAAGTTCTACAGATTGAACAACTTTCTATTCTGGAATCTGTATACAACATCTGAAGAGGACTTACAAGCAATATAGAAAAAAAAAACCAAAGCCAAAACCAAAACAAAGCTCATATTTCTTGCTTGGAAATAATTTGAGAATATCCAATCACAGTTTGCCTGAACAAACCCTTTTTAGCTGCTCTTTTATAGTGATGGTGTCTGCAGCAGCATTCTTTAACTTAAAACAACTAGAAAAATAAATCATGACAAGGATGATTGATATAATTTGAGTTTTGCTATATGTATTTGGTGGGACAGAAAGAATGATGATGCTCATGTTGACTAGAATATTGGATTTTTCAACCTCTGTTTCATCAAAAGGAATTACTACCTTTTGCTTTTTTATTATGACTCTTTGCCTTTTGTCTTATCCACTTCCGTTCTGTTAAATTGGTAATAGATATTGTTATTATCACTGATATTTTTAATACAGATGTAATGTTTGCTTCTTTTGACTTTCAAATTTGTGTCTGCAAGAAATATAACCCTGATAAATTTCAGGTCTTTCACATTGTTGTTACAGATCTATGTGGAACTGCTGCCTGTTCATTTGGCATCAAAATTAAGTCTTTTAAACAACTATGGGGTTTGCACATTTTTTTTTATTTTTTTTATTTTTTTTTTTAATAAATAGTTCTGAAATTATGCTCTTGGAGATCAACAGCAACTGTTCAACCTATAAGAGTGGTCTTTAAGCTTGCTTCTAGTCCAGGGGTTGAATCAGTAGACCAGATACTCAGATTATTAAATCACCATAGTTTCATTTACTCAAATCCCTCTGTTTAGCATAATTTGAGCTGAATTATTTGATTCAACAGATTTAACAGAATAGAGTCAGTTTTGCATGAAGAGAAGTTCAGATTGACTTATTTGCTGTAGAGACAAAAGATTTCTGGGACTCATATTCAGCCAGATTTTTAACTCAGGGCAACTGCTGATGATCCCAACCACCCGAGCTATCACAGATGTTGTGTTAAGAAAGCTATTGACCAACAGTGGGTAGTAAAAATTTTGTGCTCTCACTTTATTACTGCCCCCATTAAACCATCCTCTCAGGTCCTATATTTGTGTAACTTGTTCTGTCCCTTACGCTCTGGAGTCATTAGCCCATTCCTCAACAGTGGACTATATAATGCTTTCTTAATTAACCCTGTGGCTCTTGCAGCCCCAAATAACATTTAAATGGGAGTTTGTAGATGTAATATCTTGATATAGATTTTCACTGGAAATGTTTGAATGGAATATATAATTTCAGGGAGAAATCCTAAAAACCCACAAGACACTTTTGAGATAATTACAACATTGATTGTCATTTCAAAACAGAAGGCCTGGACTTACTGTGAAGACAGCATTCCTCTTTTGAATGCCATCCTTATGCAGCTGCAAGTAATTTGAGTTTCTGTTATTCCAAATAAACTGAAAAGAGTAATGCAGAATTTGTCAAAATATTATTACATATATTACATACTCTAAAATAATACTTTGAAAAAACCTCACCAGAATGAATATTAGGTACTTAAATCACAATTCTACCACTACCAGCATCTTCAATTGGGCAGTACTTATTGCTTCTTGGATTAGAAATTAATTTACAGAACGTTTTGTTTCTGTGCATTTTGGACCACTTGTCTCCCACATCTTTTTCGGCACATTTCTTCAGATTCACTCCCAGCTATCTGATCATGTAAAAAGCTACTCTTCTGTGGAACAGGTCAAGCATGTTCAGCATTAGATATATCTATGTGTGAATTTATTTGTGTGTTCTTCTTTCATTTCAATAAAAACATCAATAATCTTAGTGTTGTGGGTTAATTTTTGTTGTTGTTGTTGCTGAGTTTGACATTTTTCTGTGTCCTGCATCTATCCTTGCTTTCATGAAGAGAAGTCTGAGACTTGATGGGGATCCATCCTTGAGAAACTTCTAAACTAACGTCTAGACTATATATCATAGAACCAACAATGAACCATTTTGTGTGGTTCACTATTGTGTGTCAGGTCACTATTTTGTGACCACTGTTTGTCAGGATTTTAATGACTAGAGATGGCACAGAAAATATCCTAACCATTTTATTTCTTTGCCATTTTATTTTATGTTACTTTATTTCATTTTATTCTTCACCTCCAAAGCAGTTTAGTTTCAATGACTCATTCAAGGTTTTGCATTTATTGAGAACTGCCAAGTGCAAAGTTTGCAGTCATGGAGGCAAATCATGAAAACTACCACACAGAAAGTGACACAGAAATACAAACTTTAAGCCTGTATATGCAAGATAATGAGGCACAGTAGAAAAAGGTTATGTCTGAACTACCAATGAATGGGGCTAATACAGACTATAAGAGCATCAATTGCAGAAATAATTGATCAGATATGCATATTTTGGGTCTCAGCCACACAGCTGGTAACTCTCTATATGACCTTATCTGTAGGGATAGTTAACTTCTATCTAAATGCCATTAACTTCTCTGCAATAATGGTTCCCTGAAAACACTTTTCCATATGCTTTGTCTGCTACATCATGATACTTCTACATCATGCAAAAGTGTCTGCAAAACCTAACAGTAAATAACAGTAACTTCAGAATTATCTGTTCTGCAGAGCTTCCCAGGAGTCAAGCCACACAAATGCTCAGCAGCCAAGTTGTCTTATTGGAGGAGCATATGGGCCACTGTCTTTATTTTTTTTATTTCAATTGTAAATGAGAGAAGATAGTTGAAACTCTACATAGAATAAAATCTGAATAGATTGCAAAATCAATAGATAAAGACTTTTTTTCTTAATATAAAAGGGATGTTTTGCTTAAAATAATGCTCCAGTAGTTAAAATGAAAAGTTAACATCCTTCCCATTTTGAAAAAAGTATTACTACATACTGTTTCATTAACATGCTCATTATAATTGTGTATGTTGACCAAATGAGAGCTTCAGATGAAAAATTATTAATTACTAGTATTCAGCTTTTTTTCCCTGACTGGACAAGCCATCTTATTTGTAAATAACTTTTTTTACTATAATTATAGAGAGATTTCCACTTGCTAACTAATTGTTCAATATGTCTCATCATTTTATTTGAGAAAATTTGCTAATGAGAAATATGAACCAAATGTTTGTTGTTATTGTCTCTTGAATAAATGAGATCCCGAACAAAATTTTTGGCTTGCACTTATTGGAATATATCTCTTCTTAAGGCAGCTGTTAAAGAATGGAAAGCTTTTCTTTCTCTTTGACAAACCCCATGTATCTTTTCAGGAATAAGGAAATTATTCCTTTTTTTTTAAGTAAGGAAAAATAAACAGAGAAAGTTAGATACCTGTGACAGAGTCACATTATAGAGCAAATGGCTGCAGTGATTTAGTTAAAGGACAGAAAAAAAAAAACGTTATGCAATCTTTCATTTATTTAAGAAGTGCTCCTTAAAACACACTGTGATTTTTAGCTAAACTGTTTTATGATTGCTTGTCTCAGTTAGTAAACGATGTGCCCCTTGTGTGTCCTTTTTATCACCTTTAGTCTCCAGCTTTTCTCAAAGATCCTGAAAGACTGAGCACCTTACTACTACACATTATCTGTCTTAACTATTATATAATAAAACACCAAGTTATTATAATTCATATTTTTCCCTATTAAAATGGCAAATAATGAGGATCAAGGCAACAGTGTGCAACTGTGTGTTCTGTCTACAATTTCTAAAACTTCAATGAATTTACACAATGATCACACATGCTGAGGAGGAGATTAATGCTCTGACTGGAAGTGATGGGGCTCTGTAAATACCAAGTTTCTTTTTTATTAGTTCAAGATGCTATCATGGAACCAAACACTTATTGTACCACATTTCTCACTGTCCTTGAGAAAATGGATGGATAACTTATAACCATAATTATGGCTACTTGCTGGTCTAATGAAGAGAATTAGAGAATGTGTAAACAATAGCTGAACAGGGCAGAATATGCATAATTGGTAACTATTAATCTAATAGGAAGAGATGGAGACGGGTGAGAATGATTAACACAGACCACACAGAATGATCAGTTGTGATAAGGATGACTGAGAAGACACTGACATTATTTAGCCTTCGCCACTGGCAAGGGGAGCATGAATAGAAATAAAATTAAATGCAGGATGGATCAGCAGCTGTAATGTAGCAGGCTTTCACCACCCACATTTGTCTTTGCAGAAAAATTGCACAAGTTTTCCTTTCCGTGCTATTGGTATCATTAAAAGTGCTGAATGGTGATGCAGAAGAGCAAAAGAGGCAGAGGGTTAGGTTCTCATTTGTATCTCCTGTCCTCTGAGTGATCTTTCCCTTGTTGTCAGCAGGGTGGTGACTGCAGGATGATGGTGAGTGATTATTAAAAAAAGGGAGGAGGCAGATAATTCATGGAAAGGAAGGGAAACAGTTGTTCACTGGAAGTGAAACAAAAGAGGCTGTAGGGTTTGTGAAAGGAATGTGAGAGGAGGATGATAAAAGAATGACTGGGAGAGTCATGAGCTGGCATTTATGGAGTGAGGAATTTAAAAAGTGTATTCAAGATTTTCCAGTTGTGAGGATGAATTTCCCCAATGGGGAGACACTGGATGGAGAAATAAGAAGCAGAAGGGCAGGAAAATCTGGCAACAGACTAGGGTGTGGATGTAGGGAACTGTAATGAGTGGAGCTAGACAAGGTGAAAGCAAGATAGCCTGGCTGCAATGTTGAGAGCAAATCTTGATGTAGAGTAAGAGACTATTGTCAGCTGTTTGAGAAAGAGTGCTGGAAATATTTGAGAAACAAGAAACTAAAGAGGAAGATTGGACAGACAAAAAAGTAGACCCTGAAATGAGTGTGGATACAAGAATAGACTAAATAAGTAGAGTATGTGTACACTCTAGGACACTTTCCTGCAGCACCTGGAATGGCTCATAAGTATATTCCTCTACTGTCAGGAAGGAATTAGACCATAGCTTAACCTTACACACCCTCCCTAATCATCAGCACAGGTTCACATGTGTAGAGGTGAGGAACCTCAGGGAAAAATATATGAGCTATTAATCTATTTAAATTAAAAAAATTAAAAATTGCCTCTTATAGCCAACACAAATGACTTAATGTCAGTTTGCACTGAGAAACTGAAATTTAGTATTTTCTCAATTCTGAATTTGATTTTCCTTTACTTAAACCTGTCAGGTGTTTCTATGCGTGTCTATACACAACTACGATTGAGAAAATATACAGACTGCTCAAATTAGGGAAAGAGACACCAAGAGAATAGAAACTGCAAATTGCTAGCCATCTCACCTTCTTGTGTAAAAGTCCTTTTTTCTCCTCAGTTTTGCTTCACAGAATGGAGCATCTTTATATTGAAACATATTGTCCAAAGACAGGGCTGTTACCATGGAATTTCTTTTTCTTTCTTTTTTTTTTTTCTAGAGGTTTAGTATAGCTAGGAGAAAACTTGGGAAGATAGCAGAAAAGGAGGCACTGGGAAAGGTCTATCCAAAATCTCACTTTCGATTTGTATTTCTTACAAAGACTGTCTCAAAATTTTACCCATGCACATAACAGAAATACCAGTAGGAATCATGAGATGGTCCTGCACTTCTCCAATCACATAAATTTATTCTGCCTCCAGAAAATACAAAGAAAGTCTTTTCATTGGATTCATGTTGGTAGAATTAAAATATTGCACTTCAAAACATCCTCTGAAAAAAATGCCAATTATTACTCTGTGAAACAAAAAACGGGCCAAAACCCTACCCAAAAGTAAAAATAGAAAAACATAATAAAGACACCACCTGAAATTCTCTGAAAGATAATACTCTTCTGATTCAAGTTGAATCAGAGACTTTCCACCTGTTCTCTGGGATCTGCAAATGCATTCTGCCTTGCCATATGCTTCTGATATAGAAAGCTTCCAAAATCTCTCAGCTTTTACTATAGAAATTGTCTTTGTTTTACTGAAGCATCATGTCTCATTTAAAGAACACATATTTACTTCACTAATGAAACACAGACTGCATCTATCTGCTGTAGACTCTGGAAAAAATAAGAACATAGACATAATTTTGTTTTCTCATAACTGTCTACCATCGGTTCAATATTTAAATACCCATTGGTTGAAAAGCATTAATAATTTATTTTTTTTTACACAGTGGAGGAAATTAAAGGGAAAATGGCTATGCTAGCACTTTTTCCCCTTTCAAAGTCATAATTTGTAGGCTCCTCACCACTGAATTTTTTTTCTTTTATTTGTTATCCTGTGCTGTATTATTTCAAAGATGATTGAGAATATCTGAAAAATAGGTTGAAAGCTGAAGCATTAGGCAAGGGCTGATCTTTTAAACAACAAGCAAGACACAATACTAAACTCCTGAAATACCATTTTAAAACACAAAAAGTTTAAGAAAATTCAAAGAAAATCCCAAACAACCAATATACAGTAAGTATCTGACCTCTAACTACTGACCAGCCTCTATCCTCCAGTTCCTATCACACAGATAAATGCTTTAGTGATTTCTTCCCTGTGTAGCATAAGCCAATATCCCCATTCTTGGTAGTGTCTACTTCAAATCATTCCAACATTCAAAATGATTCAAAACATTCCCAGTTTGGGAAGACTGTGAACTTCCAGCCACATGCATATGGTTTCAGCATTTATGATAGTGGAGACCTTTGCAGCTGCTAACCCACAGTTAACCTGCAGGCAAGTAGGTGCTGCTTAAGGGCCATCACACCCTTCCGTGCTACACTGGGGATCTGTCATGCCCTGTGCTAGCCTGAAGCAGGCCAGAGAACTTTTTCTTGGCTAAAGGGAGTAATGAAAAGAAAATTGTGCCTACAATACTTCCATCAATTCTACAAAAGTAAAATTGAAGTCTTCTCCCTCTGTGTCCAGTTCCCTGCGAAGAGTGGTATATATTATTTCAGCTGGGTGGGACCTACAATGATCATCTAGACCTTGATGATCATCAGATCGCCTGCCTGACCAATTCAAGTCTGACCAAAATTTAAAGCAATTATTAAGGGCATCCTGGTTCAACTGAAAGGATTTTTATTTCCCATAAATCCTGCCTCTGAAACTGCATCATACTCTTCAGAAACAGTCCCTTCCTGGCAAAGTTTATTAAATTTTACAAATAATACCTTGAATTTTCCTTGTAGTCTTACCATTTAATTTCTGTTCCCAAAGTTTATTGTTCTCAAATGGATCCAGGAGAAATCTTTGCCAAACAACTTTGTGTTGCTAAGATTTATGTGTCTAAAAAAGAGAAGTACATCTGGGCTGCTCAGTACAAATAAACAACCTCTGCGTCCAGATACTGGGATACTGTGAATACTGGGATATTTACATATTCCTAACATCTTTCCTGGAGAGCTGTTCCAAGATGTTTTGGTGTAGATGAGCACAAATTTTAACTCTGAGAGATAATGCCACAATGGTCTGTAAGGTCCACTTTTCTCCAACAAAACTCAGAAAAAAAGAGGGCTAATTTTGTGCTCCGAAGGTAACCTGGCATCCTGCAATTGCTCCACAGTCTGTACAGAAAGCTTCAAAACTTGGTGAGATGCCATTTCTTAGCTGAAAGTTATGCTACTAATATGTTTTACCTTGTTTCAACAGAATGATAGAATATGCTGAGTTGGAAGGCACCCATCAGGATCATCAAGCCCACCTCCTGTCCCTGTGTAGGGCATCCCCAGGTGTGCCTGAGGAACTCAGGCAGTCTTGGTGCTGTGCCCTGGGCAGATTTTTCCACTGCTCAACTGCCCTGTGGGTGAAAAACTTTTTCATGATACCTAACCTAAACCTCCTTTGATTCAGCTTCCTAGCATTTCCCCGAGTCCTTTCTTTGGTCACAGGAGTGAAGAAAATTGGTGCCACTTGTCACTGTACCAAATCATCTACTTGTTTGGAAATGTTTCAGATGGTACTGAAAGGAAATGTGACTCATGCTAATTAGAAAAGTGGAAAATTTTAAAAACCAGAGGAGACATTAGCCTCATTTTCTATTTAAAAGATAGAAGCTCTGTTTTATTTAGATGGTGCAAAACTTTGTTGTCTTCTTTAACTTCACTTGCTCTCTAAGTTACTACAATAAGCTTTTAAGAATAAAATATTTAAATTCCATCTTTGATAAAAAATATGGCAATTCCTCACAAATATGGATTGGTCAAGTGAGTAGTAATGCATATATTTTTCTGTTAAGTGGTGAATTTTAATTCACTATATCTGTGAATTTAGCATTAAGTAAATGCCTAGGAACATTACAGTTAAGAGTTGTCGGAGACAGTAAACTGAAAATTGTCTCTTTAATCAGCCAAATGCCAGCGTCTGCTCTGTCTGAAAAGATATCTCTTTAATATTTAATATGGTAACCATATTTAGTATGGTAACAGCTACCTGGAAGTAACAGGACTGATAAGATTAAATGCTAACCAAGAACATCTCCTGATTCAGAGTTGCTGGACAGGTAATGCAAATTGGTGTCAAATACAAGAACTAAGGAATTCCAAGAAAGCCTGAATACCAAGGGGAAGGGCTGCAGTTACCAATTTGCAACCTTTTTCAGTGATTGATGAGAAGGAAAAATTTTTTACCATAAAATTCAGAGGAAAAAGGAGAAAATTTAGCAGTGACAGGGAACAGTGCAGGGATAGCAGCAGCAGTGAAGTTCCTCTTCCACTTGACCTTCAAAGAGACAACGGTGGACGAGGCACCAATTCTCTGGAGGGTGAAAAAGTGACAATCTGTTCCCTTTCTTTTCCTTTTCTTTTCTCAAAAGCTTTCTCCCAGGGGTTATTAGCTTGTTTAAAAACCCCATTTTCCTGCATTTTCTCCCACTAGTAACACTTCCCTGAGACCCCTTACCAGCTTGGTGTTCTTTTCTCTTAAATAAACCATTATAATGCACTTAAATTCTAAAGTTGATTACTTATGCAATTTGTGGGGCAAATATGCAGTTTCTCGTAAACAAAATATAAAATAATAACATTTATGGACTGTGACAAGAATTTCTGAGCTCTTTCCCATGGCTTTTTCTGCCAAGAGCTCATCCAACACTTCGCAAGGTTTTATTCAAGTTCCTCCAATAACTTCCCAAGCCAGCTGAAGTCAAGGATTTTAATTTTCAAAGCAACTTTCAAATCTAGTTCTCTTAAAAATCAACTACAGTCTCTGAACTCTTATCATATTTCAGTGCTAATGGGGGAAAGCTTAATTAGAGCCTTTCATTTCAGATTTAACACATTTCTGAAAGAAAAAAGAAGCATCTAGAATCTTGCTTTCTTGATTCCTAGAAAATTTTATTTGTAAAAAGCTGTCCCCTAATAAGGAAACACACAGCTTGAACAGGGTCTTCCCTCAAAGAATCTCATCAGCAACATTAAAACCAAACGCAAGCAACTCAAAGAACCCAAAAAACCTCAAAAGAGAATAAATTAATGCTCTGTTAAAGAAAAATCAAAATATCCAGGATATAACAGATAATACACCAGAAAAGATGTGGCAAAGGAACTCCGCAGGTTTCCAAGGCAGTACAGATTTGTAGTTCAGTTTGTAGTTCACTTTTGGAAATGAGCAGTTTCTGTGACAGGAGGAAACTCATTGGCAGCCAGAGGCCTATAGGATTGGAAACAGGGTTTGGATTGCTCTGCAATTCTGCTCTTAATCGGCACTGGAATTGTGCCACATCCTACATTTCATTTTAATGTCAAGATGTTAAACTTTGGTTTTCTTTAGTTCAGCAGGGCCCCACAATGTTTTAAAGAAGAGGAAAAAAGTTTTTACTGAAGCCAATTTGACCAAGTGGGAAAAACTTACTTTTAATCTTTTTGAGCAGTCAATCAGTCAGACTCCCAGATCCCAGGAAAGTACACTTGGAAGAAGGAGGAAGCTGGGGGTGAGGGACTTGAGAATTGTAAAGGCAAGAAGCTGCAGCAGCCTGGGGAGAGTGTCCATTTGGGCAGGGGAAAAGCAGAGAGGAAGAGATCAAAGTGCTACAGTTCCTGCTGTGGGCTGTAGCACAAGGAGGGAGGTCCAGGCTTTCAGCCCCTCCCATCATTGTGAGATGTTTGGCACATTTCAGATTGGGTTTTGGGGGATTGAAACCGTGGTGAAGCTTTTGCTTACTTTCAATATAAAAAGAAAAAAAAACAAAAAACCAACCAAAAAACAACCACAAAGCCCAAACCACTGCCCTGTGAAAATAGGGTCATAGAGTTGTAATTTTAAAACAGATGTAAAGTTTCATAGTTTCACAGCCTGCCCAGTACAATGAGGGAAGAGGGGAGTACCTAAATTAACTCAGGTCATACATTACATTATTGACATTAAAAGAGTTAATAAAATTTATTTATCATTCTCATAAAAAACTAAATTTTGGCCTGTGTTAAGAGAAACAAAAAGGTCAAAGACACACTGGCACATTTTTACAGAAGAGGCCCTGCAGCCATTCCAACTCCTCTCATGTTTTATTGACATATTTTCTTCTTTTCCATCTTGATGAGACCAGAAATGTAAACAGAATTATAAAACATGTCTTTTATTTGTCTTTTTTTTTTTTTTTTCCCACAGGGAAAGATAGGGTTTCATTCAGGGCTTAGCAGGGTTTCTTCAGCAATATTATAGAAAAATGAAATCTCTCTTAAAATTGCTATTATATTGAAAAACAAAGTGTAGGAGAACAATGTGTGGCTGAAGCAGGGAATAGCATCACGCTGATAAACTAAAATTTGTGTCAAAGAATTAAATGCATGCAATATGTACATGATACCTTTAGGTATTTATTAGAACATGACTCATTTTCAACTCAGATGGCAGTAAAATAGATGATTTCCCTTAAACAATCTTAAACAGATCAGGGACAGAAACAGATTTCAAGGTGAAAATGAGCTTTCAATCCAGAATAAAACAAACACACAGAAAAAATCCACAATCCAGCTAAGAAAATTGGAATTTCCTGGCATGTAAAATATTTTCCAAAGAAAGGTATCAGCTCAGACCAAGTAAAAATTGCTGTCTAGTGTGTAACACATATCCTTTGAATACTACTGCTGTAAAGATTTCAGCCAGGACCTCACAAGTTTCTAATTTCTGGGAAGAGTTAGCTTTGCAAGTGATATAGGTTAGGCCCTCTGAACTAAAAGCTTATTTTTCCATTAAGCCTAAAGCCACCAGGGCTCTTCAGAGTAGTAACAGGCTTCCCCACACACCCAAGGAGTTCTCCCTCACCACTCAAAAAACCCCAAATGGAACTAGATCTTTAAATTAAAATACATAGGTCTTGTGTAGCAAGCTACAGGTAAGGCATCTCAGTTACTGCTCACCAAGGCAAAATAATTAACAGCTAATTATTACATCACAGTGTTAAAAATATCACTTTAAAGAGCCTGGAAAGAGGATTTTCTTGTTAAAAGCTATTGCACAGCCTGCAACAAACCCAGGGCTCTACCAGAGCCCAGTCTCAGTTCAGCCTAGGGGATTTTCCTGACTGCTTGCTGTACTTCTTGGCTGGCTGGGCTGCTTCCACTTCTACTCAAAATCAGGCCCTGAAATACAAACAAAATGTGCCATCACTGCTTAGGTTTTTCAAATTTAATTATTATTTGATTACAATCACATTCTGTTGCAGATGTCATGAACTGTGCTTTTTTTTTGTTATATTACACAAATAAATAAAGTTATTCTTGAGCATGCTCTGCTTTGCTTTCTTCCCTCATCTGTCATGGAACCAACACACAATGTGAATTTAGTAAACACTCAAGTTTGTCTTTTTCATTGAAATCTGGCCATTTCCTGAAAAAGTTCTCACAGATTGGCACCATGTAATGTGATTTAAAGATGACAATAGCTTCACTATGCTAACATATAATTTGCATATTTTAATATACAGTATTCCTACTTGATTGGCATTGTTATTAACATGACATTATAAAAGACGGCCTGTGAAACATGTAAGCAGTATTTAAATGTAGCTTCTGTTAATTCCTCTGCTTTACAGGAAGGAGCACTTAAGGGATTCTTTCTGTAAGGGTACACTGGAGATGAATATTGAAAGTTGGGCTGTTCATATTGAAATTCCTGTTTTTTTCTTCTTCTTTTTTTTTTTTTTTTTTTATTCTGTGTCATTTGGCTCAAGTATTGATCTAATGCGAAAAATGGTGGCATAGAGAGAATATGAACACTTAAAACTACACAGGCTACCATCAAATGCAAAAATTTTGTTGCAAAAGGCCATTTTCCCCAACCATTATAATAGCCTGATGTATTTTCTTCACATTCAATAGGAGTTTACCACTGAGCTCACTGTGAGCAGTTCTGCATATTCCGTTGAAGACCGGTGGTGGTCGTGGACAATTTGTTTTCCTTTTCAAGCTCTGAGCTCCCAGAAAATACAAGCAATTATACGATGGGATATATTCTGGTTTAAAAGAACGGAAGGGCTGTGGAGGCTTGGTCACTCTCCTGTCTTCTCTTTGCTCCCTGTGAATCAGTTCTGTTTTCTTATCTGTATCAAACCTATCTGCACAGTCTACGTATTAATTTTCACCTATTATTTCTGCCTATTCTGCATCATCCCACTTTGTTCCCACTGTATACCCTTTCTGACAGTTTTGTAGCTTTATCTGCTTTGTCTTTGTTCTTCCTGGAAAATGCAGTTTTGTTCTTTCAGATTGAGGACTACCTGCCTTTGTGTCCTTGCAATTTAATCAGCGTATCCCTCACCTTGCACCTTCCCTCCATGTGACACTGCAGGCCAGAGTAAGAAGTGGGAGCAGAGCAGCTGGAAAATGGCTTGGATTTTGGCAGTGAAAGGGATGAAGTCAAGCTGTATTGTTCTTACTCTTTCTTTCTGGAAAAGATGTTAAGTATTTGATGTGATAGAGAGAGCAGTCCCTGCTTATTAGGTGGCTGCCCTTAGGTGGCTTTCCCACAAAAGCAGGAAAGGAGAGACAGACAGTTGTAGTTTTTTTTTCCCAGGCTATTCCATCTAGGCAAACATTTCTGGAAAATTGTTGTTTCCCACTGAAGCATCCTGGCCCTCTATGATATCGAGTAATACTGGCATAATACATTTTTATACAGTACTTTCTTATCAAAGAAGTGTTGAATAAGGTCTATGGAAAAAATATCTTCATTTTGGCCAAACCAATAAAAAATCTTTAAAGCCCAAAATTATTTTTTTTTTGCACAAAGTGAAAATCTTTAACACATCCATTTTGATTTTAGAAGAAGCAAAATCAAAATTACATCTTTCTGATTGTTGGAACTTAGAGGCAGGTTATGCAACAGCCAGACAAGAAGCAGAAATTGAATGTCCATGCATGGGAAACCTACAGGCTAATAAATGAGAAGCAAATCTCTGAAAAAGCCCATTCAAGGGGAGACAAATGATAACTTATTCAGATAAGGGATTTGACCCAAGATTTCTTGCAGTCAGATAACTATCATAAGAAACAAACTTCAGAGTGTTTAGAATCAGGACAGCTGCAATATCTCCTTCTGGAGATGGGTCATAAAATGCAACATGTCTATGTGTTAATTGAACCCATGTGCAAATGTGTTCTCATTACTTCAACCTTGTAACTGAGATCCTCACCTGGGAGTTTATTTATGTTGAATTACAGTACAAGCAGAAAAGTTTGAGAGCAGCTGACCTAGAATTTGATGTGATTGGGGTTAAGAAAATGTTTTTGTTAAGTCTGAGAATGATACTCTAGGTTTCATATCCTAAAAATGAAAATCCTTTCAGAAGAGCAAACAACCTGATTGTCCTACACTGAGTAGCTTTTCCATATTTTTGTGATGGTAGTGCCTTGTTTTAGGAACCTTTTTAAAAATTGCCTGGGGATGAAAAGTTTCATTTTTAGTCCAAGGAGATAGATTTGGTACAGGTTTGGGTTTTTGTTTCATTTTTTTGGGGTTGTTTTTTGTTTGGGGTACATTTTTTTTTCTTTTTTTTGACAGAGAAAGAGATGGGGGGGGAAAAGCAAATGGGGAAAATGCATCAGTCCAGTTACAGATTTTTTTTATTGAAATAAAACATACTATAATGTACTTAGAAATATTTTCACAGTTCTTTTGGGAAGGTAAAATCTGCTTTCCAGCTTCGGGCATCACTCAAGCATTTTGTAGTGACTTTAGGTAGGTTTCTACGGAGCTGTAAGGGATTTCATTGGGATTAAGTAGACAATCAGATATTTTGATGCTTTTACAAGGGAAAATTGCAATTTCTCTTAAGATAGGCATATTTTATTTTTATGAAGATATAAAACAACACCAAAACAATCTTGACAACTTCTGAAGGAGGGTAAATTATGGTAGCTGACAATTACTCTCTATGTGTAAAAACTTGCATATGGGTAACTCATTGCAGATAGAAAGCCAATATATAAAAGACCTGTAATTTTAGTTTATAAAGCTAGACATGTGTTGTGTAAGAAAGTCCGCCCAAGTTCCCTGGGGGAATCTACACATACAATTAGAGGCAAACACACAAAAAAAAACATCCCCAAGGAAAAACCTAATAATAAAAAAATATTTTTTTATAATAAAGAACTATATTAAAAAAAAAAAAAAAAAAGTTGAGCGTTGTATAATAAAAGCACAGAACCCAAGGCAAAAAGATGCAGTCAATCTTCCAAATGATCTTTATGAGAGTTAAGGGAGAGCTGTTGATTTCATGAGAGATCTTGCAGAATGGGGTACATATAATCTCATTACACAGTGCTGTCTGGGAAATAATGTCAGGGATAGGGAGAGAATAGATACAAAGACTATCATTTGGCTTGTCATACATAACTAATAAAGCAGAACTGGAGACCAGTTACCACTGCTTGTTCATGTGAGGCCAATTTCTGGCAACTCCCAACTATGGCCACCTGCCAATAACTGCAGGCAGGGCAGTGAGGGAAGGCATCTTCTCCTGGCTCTCTAAGCTGTAGTGGCTGTGCTGTTAACCCACTGCTACATGCCTAGAAGGAACATCCCCAGGTGTTGCTGAGACCTGCCAAGTTTTGCTCCCCTTCTCCCTCCTATGTGTGTGTATTTCTCAGCAAACAGCAACCTTAATCCACTTTTCAGCTTGGCACTTGAAGATGTTCTCTGCCCCCTCTGTATAAAATGATCTGAGTGAATCAAGGTGAGCACACATCCAAGGGAGATTTCAGAAGCAAAAAGCTTAATAGAGAACAGAATTCTCCCCACGTTAATTTTAATAATTAGAAGAGCCACTGATATCACCAGATGAGTCTGAGCAGAATTCAAACAGTAAATTTTCTTACACTAGTCAATCAAAAGAAAAAAGGCACCTGTAAAAATGTCTTCACAATTCAAAGTTCTTGGTTTATAGTTGTGTGTGACATTGTAGTTCTTATAAGCAAAACACCCTCCCAGATTGATGGGTATGCCTGCCCTAGGAGTGTAGAAACAAAACCATTGAATTTCATATTTAGGAGGTTTCAAGTCTGACACATTTCATAATTGCAGGGGAAATAGATCCATCAAATAACTCTCTAAATTATATAACCAACAAACCATAATTTCAGGACTCCAGGATTTTTCATCATAATAAAAAGTACACGGAGTATCCATGTATATTATTAATGTACAGATAGAACTAGATGGAATATACAACATTCAGTTGTAATCAGTTTATGGAGACAGTCAGGCAATTATATCAGACAAGGGAACTCATTTTACAGAGTAAGATTTAGTGATTGGCCATAGTGCCCTCATTTTATCTTTAAGCCTATAAAATGCTGAAGTGTGAAATCTATCTAGCACATTGAGCACACTATTAAGGTACCTGTGGAGTTATTTGGAACCCAGTTCCTGCAGCCATGAGCTACAGAAGTCTTGTGTGATTGAATAACCTCATATAGAACCAGTCCCTGAAGTAAGCTGAGGAAAACTATTAATATTTTTAGTTCACACTTTCCTCTCTGAAGAAAATTTCTGAAAGTTATTCAGGCTATGTCTTGCCTAACTGTTTATTTATTCCACCCCATACAGATATTTTTCAGAAATATTGTTATATCCCATGCCCATAAAACATATGGTACACAGCATATATATACTGTAATTAAAAAGAGACACTCATGTTGATAAAAAGACAGTTGTTCCCACATAAGTGTAAAGACTGTCTTCTCTACCAATTAAGGATCAGCATAATATGGGCTTTAATAGTCCTCTTGGGGAGCTTGTCTTTTGTATCTATGATAAATACATGATTATAAGGAAAAATTATATGAGCAGCAATAATTTCCTAGTAATGTGATCATTAAAAGCCTTCACAACTGCAATACATCAATATTAATTGGGGACAGATGATCATTTTACTGACATGTTCAAGTCATTATCCATATTTCAGTACTTCATGAATACCTGAATAGTCTTAATTACGTGATTTTTTTAAGATTCTTTCTTCAGTGGTCTTAACATGATTGTTTATATAAAATTATGAAAAAAAGGAGAAGAGAGAATGAATTACAAGTAGTTGTGCACTAAAGGTAGGTAACATTCAGGAAATTTTTTGTTTCTTTGCAGATATGAGGGCAATTTATCACAACTATTGTGGAGAAACAGCAGAATAAACCCTTCCTACTGGGTCTGGGTTATGTTAGCTTTGTGGTAAATGTTTGCTGACATGGAGGACACCATCACTCACAGGTATTGAGGGTAAGTAGTCTACTACAGTAACCTGCTGAATTGCATTCCTTAATAATATTCATCGCATCTGTCTCTCTGTGTCAAAGACCATTTCTCATGGCCTTTGAAGACCATAATAATAAGCACTCTGTTTCCATAGGTCTGTCATCGTTTTTCCATCCCCTGTGACAGTGTACTGGTAAATAATTTTGCTATCTACCATGGATAGGCTGTCAAAAAAAAAGCCACTCTAGCTTGCAGATAACATGCTTGCAAGAAGAATGATATACTCTATGTAATACTCTCCTGAAAGATGAAATGAAATTATGGAATATAACTGCAGAATACGCTTTTTGTCTCCAGGGTATTATAACCCTGCAACTCCTGATCATGTAGATGTGATTGTTGGGTGTTAGTCAGTAAAGTATTTAGATTCATAGAGTCACAGAACGGCTACGGTTGGAAGGGACCTTGAAGATCATACAGTTCCAATCCCCCTGCATGGATGGGAGATGTCCACTAGACCAGGTTGCTCAGAGCCCCATCCAACCTGGCCTTGGACAGTTCCAGGGTGGGGGCAGCCACAAGTTCCTTGGGCAACCTGTGCCAGTGTCTTACCACACTCATAGAATTTCTTCCTAATGTCTAACCTAAATCTCCCCTCTTCAAGTTTTAAACCATTTCCCCTTTTCCTCTCCCTACACACCCATGTAGAAAGCCCCACCCCAGATCTCTTATAGGCCCCCTTCAGATATTGGAAGGTTCCTATAAGGTCACCTTGGAGCCTCCTTTTCTCCAGGCTGAACAACCCCAACTTCTTCATCCTTTTTTCACAGGAGAGATGCTCCAGCGCTCTGACCATTTTAGTGGCTCTCCTCTGGACACAGTTTTAGGAGCTCTGTGTCCTTCTTATAGCGGGGGCTCCACAACTGGACACAGTACTCCAGGTAGAGTCTGACAAGAGCAGAGTAAAGGGGGAGAATCAGGTATCTGTGATTCTTTTGATTCAGCTCAGGACCCAGCTAGCTTTCTGAGCTGCAAGCACACATTGAAGGCTCATGTTGAGCTTCTGGTCCACCAGCACCCCCAGATCCTTCTCCTCAGGGCTGATCACAATCCTTTCTCTTCCCAACCTCTATTCATACATGGGATTGCCTTGACCCAGCTGCAGAACATTGCACTTGGCCTTGTTGAATTACATCCAGCTTAGATGAATCCACCTCTCAAGCCTGTCAAGGTCCCTCTGGATCACATCCCTTCCTTTCAGTGTGTAGACTTCACCACACAGTTTGGTGTCATCAGCAAACTTGCTGAGGATGTGTTTAATTCCACTGTTCATGTCACTGACAAACAGCACTGGTCTGAGTACCAACCCTTGAGGAGCACCACTCATCATGCATCTCCATGTGGACACTGAGCCATTGATCACAACTCGTTGGGTGTGACCATCCAGACAGTTCCTTATCCAAGGAGTGGTCCATCCATTGAATCCGTATCATTCCACTTTAGAGATCAGAATGTTGTGCAGGACAGTGTCAAATGCTTTGCACAGGTCCAGGTAGGTGACATCTGTTTCTCTGCCTTTGTCCTTCAAGGCTGTGACCCCACCATAAAAGACCACCAAACTAGTCAGGCAGGACTTGCCCTTAGTGAAGCTGTGTTGGCTGTCACCCATCACCCCTGTGTTATCTGCATGCCTGAGCAGAGCCTTCAGGAGGATCTGCTCTTGCCGGGCACAGAGGTGAGATTGACCAACCTGGGTCCTCTTTTTTTCCTTTTTTGAAAATGGGTTTATGTTTTCCCTTTTCCAGTCAGTGGGAACTTCACCAGGCTGCCATGGCTTTTCAAATATGAGGGACAGTGGCTTTGCAACTTCATCTGCCATTTCTTTCAGTTCTTTCATGAGTGAGTCCCATCAGGTCCCATGGACTTGTTCACCTTCAGGTTCTTTAGGTGGTCTCAAACCTGTTCTTCACCAACAGTGGGGGGATCTTCCTTTTCCCAGTCCCTGCCTTATGGCTTTTGTAACATGGAGGGTGTGACCAGAGTCTTTCCTGACGAAGCCAGAGGCAAAGTAGTCATTGAGTATCTCATAATTCTCTGTATCTTGGGTGTGACCAGCTCTCCTGTTTCTTCCTGGAATGGGCCCACATTTTCCCTACTCCTTTTCCTCTTATCATTGATGTACTGTAGGAAGAAAATCCGCGGAGGCTTAAAGGACGACACGCAGTCACCAATATGGTTAAAGTGAAGTCGTTTATTAACAGTGGACACTCGCTTTATATAGAGCCTTTGTTTATATAACGATATCTTGCAGGTGGCTATATCTTGGACACAAATTCTGTTCTCACAGAACTTCTGCTGGCTACCTCATTATCCTGTTATTCTTCTTTTCTACTGCCAGCTCCCTTATCTTTTTCCCATAGCTCATCTTTCAGTAACCTTGCAACTGGGTCTTAAGGCCTAAAGCTAAAGAGTCAGGATTGCTCACGTCTGTTTTCTTCCAGACAGTTTCCCAACATATCCCCCTTTTTGTTTTTGAGCAAGCCTGACTTACTTCATCACGTGAAATAACATGCTAATAATACATTGCCATAAACAACATACTAATAATACGAAAGCATCAAAACCAATAATAACAAATATAATTGATAAACCTTTTCTAATTAAATCTCTAAGCTATCCCTATATCCTTAAGTGATTTAACCATTCATTTAACCCAATATATGCAACAGTTAATTTTTCATGTTATCTTAATCAATCGTTTTTGGTTGTGAATTGACTCTGAATGATCAGATAAATTCATGCAAATACACTCCATCAAAGTCTTCACAAACATAACCTAAAAGCTAATAATAAAAAGTCAATGGCAGCATGATATTATAAAACTGCATGTCTGACACTATCAACATCTTTTAGCATCTGTGTTAAAATACCAGAAGTTCATCTACTTAGCAGTGCAACAGAATAGCACAATCAACAATCAACACATAGACAAGGGATCCCATAATCAACATATAAACGATCACATGAATTACAACATTAACAAGAACCTATTATCAATACAATATGAAAAGCACATTTAACACTGCAATGGAAGGACTTAAATACCTTTTTATTATGAGGAAGGTCTGGTGTCCACTGGTGCATAGAACCAAGAGGGTAGAGGAGGCTTATCCGACAAAAATTGGTCGGGGGGCCCCAAAAGCGTCCCCAGACCCCTCCCGGGTCACGGCACAGTGGAGTCCTGGTTTCCTTCATGGTTGCCAAATTGAGGCTCAAAAAGGCCTAATAAAATTGTTTAGAGACAGAATTCTAAGCCTTTAAACAGCAAAGGCACGCACTTTCCCCCCCCAACTTTTTTTTTTTTTTTTTTTTTTTTTTTTTTTTTTTTGCTGTGGTGTCTGCATCAGGGCTCATTTTTTGAGCAGCAGCAGTGTCAGTGGGGGTAGAGACAGCAGCTGCAGCTGTAGCAGATACACTGGCAATGCTCACCGGCCACATCTGAGTTGTGCCCTTGTGTGCGGGGGGGCGAGAAGCGGCTGCGGAGGCAGGAGTGGGGGTGCTCTCTGTACGAGGAGCAGCTCCCACTCCCCGCAGCAACTCTCGGCCTCCAAAAAGGCATACTCATTCTCATAAAATCTAATGAAGTTAGCCTAAAATTAAAAGAAGTGATACAATTTCCCAAACCAAAACTCAAGTGTAATTACCAAGATTTTTTTTTGTTGTTGTTGTTGTTGTTTTGGGTTTTTTTGTTTGTTTGTTTGTTTTTTGTCTCTGTATGAAACACCAGTGGACCATGCACCACAATATAAATCAATATTGAGAACCATATTGCAATGATGGTCCTTAAGCAGCTTTATCTGCTTCTAGCATTTGCTCAGAAGCTTCTAACAATTGGGCTGCTGTAGCACCTTTTGGGAGTAGTCCTAATGCACGTTTAGTTTTTTTCATTAGCATTGTCATATGCTGACATATAAAAAATTTTGTTTTCATCTCTTCTGTCAAATCGGGATGTGATATTACCACTGAATATAAGTGATCCACAAATTTTGGATATGGCTCCACTCCCTTGTTTAATATTTGTAAAAGAGGGAGTTGCTTGTGCAGGATCATGCACAGTTTACAAAGCTTTATACACCAATTCTTGTGAAAGTTGTAACACTTCAGTTTGAAACCATGCCTGCAAATCTGCACATACAAAAGGACAAGCACCAAGTAACATTTGTGCTTGCACTCTGTATAATGCATCGGTGTTCTGTCTAGGAATCACAGCTTCATTTTCACACAGCATTTGCCATTTATGATGAAATTGCAATTGTTGATTCCACCTTTCCCCCCCCCCCCACTATCCCCTCTACCACCCTCCCCTCCCCATGTTGGATCTAGAAGAGGTGGAGCAGTGGGTGTTAAAGGGTTAAGGGAAGTAGGAGCAGGGATAGGGAACTGATCAGGGGATAAAAATGGATTAGTGCCCCTGGGTTGTTCAGGGTATTCCCCGGAGCAAAAAACTAGGGTTTTTTCAGGGCTATACTCATCCTTGGTCTCCTGTTCTTTCAGTTTCTTCAGCAGTTCCCTGAGTTGCTTGTCTCTGAGTCTCAGTTCTTTCCTTGGTTGTTGCTCTATAGCAGGCACTGATGGTGTTGACAGGTGAAGCAGAGGATTAATTGATGGCAACTGTGGTCAAGAAGATAAATCAGGCATCGGAGGTGGAGAGGAAGGCAGCGGTGGCAGAGTGTTCGGGAGCCGTGGCAGGCGGGCAGGAGGGGGGGATCTGCATTCCAAGGTTCCTCGCCTGTGTTCTCCAGCTTCTCTCCCTCTGGGTCCTCCGACGATTCTGGTGGTGTTTTCGGTCGCTTTTCGTTTTGCTTCTCAGTCCCATTTTTGCTTTTCATCTGACCCTCCAGGGTCAAATGGCACAGTTGGCTGAGCTTGAATCAGTATAGTCCCTTCAGGTGCTGGTGGGGGCACCTTAGGTGTCTCAAATAACTGCCTAGAGGTCAAGTCCATATTTTGAGCATTCATCGGTATTGGTAGATCAGGTGTTAAGGCAGCAAACGCTGAGGCTGCTACTCTTTCACTTTTTGTTTCTTTTAAGGTTTCTCTAATCAATTTCCAGAGTGTGGCTAAGCGTCGTGCCTCCTTATCTCCATCGTTAATTTTATCCCATAGAGCAGTACCTATGGCTTCCCAAGTAGGTAACTCAAAAACGGTACCCATCGAGGGGATCAAGTCTCTATCCTGTGCCCATTTCAGTAATTCACGTAAGGTCCTGCCTTCGTGTGATAAACCTCTCTTAGAGAGAATACATTGGAGGAGCTTAACTACTGCCTCTTCTTCTTTAGAGAGTGTAGACCCCATCTCCTCCCCAGCCGCTCACCTTTTTCTTGGCAAGATTCTTCAGTTTCGAGGTACCTCTTTCGTTCCGTAGCCGGGCACCAGCTACATAGACCGCCGGGGCAGCAGTCTCCTTTCGACTGGCTTCTCCGCTCCTGCCGCACCGTTCCTTCGGTCGGCTTTCTCGCTACCCTCTCATTCCAGCTGTCTTCATCGCTCCTGGAAGCAACAGCGAGAGGATCCCTGTTCGGGCGCCAAATGTAGGAAGAAAATCCGCGGAGGCTTAAAGGACGACACGCAGTCACCAATATGGTTAAAGTGAAGTCGTTTATTAACAGTGGACACTCGCTTTATATAGAGCCTTTGTTTATATAACGATATCTTGCAGGTGGCTATATCTTGGACACAAATTCTGTTCTCACAGAACTTCTGCTGGCTACCTCATTATCCTGTTATTCTTCTTTTCTACTGCCAGCTCCCTTATCTTTTTCCCATAGCTCATCTTTCAGTAACCTTGCAACTGGGTCTTAAGGCCTAAAGCTAAAGAGTCAGGATTGCTCACGTCTGTTTTCTTCCAGACAGTTTCCCAACAATGTACCTATAGAAATTTTTCCTGTTGTCTTTAACGTCCCTTGCCAGATGCAATTCTCTCTGTGCTTTTGCTTTTCTAACCTTATCTCTTGTTTCTCTGACTAATTCTCTGTACTTTTCCCAGGTTATCTGTCCATGCTAATATCACAGAATCACAGACTCACAGAATGTCAGGGTTTAGAAGGGACCGCTGAAGATCAATGAGTCCAATCCCCCTGCCAGAGCAGTACCAAAACTAGGGCAGTTTTGGGTTGTAAGGGACCTCTAAACGTCATTGTGAGATTCCACTTGTGAGATTCCAGTCAGAAGAATTTTCTTTGCCTCAAAAGACAATTTTAAAGTGAATAAAGGTGACTGGAGTGGAGCTAGGAGTGGACCCTAGAAGGAGATAAGAACTGATAAGTGAGTGGAGACCCCTCTCCCCCTTCCTGAGGATGTGGCAACCAACCACCTGGGAGGTGACATTCCTGAGGGCCAGACTTCGATGACTTGGTCATGTAGCACCTCAGATGATGAGCCGGAGATGAGCCCAAGGGAAATCCCCTCCAGGTCATCCTGCATTCAGTGGCCCTGACTAGGGGGGGGGGGGGGAACACCCTGACTGTATGCCAATGCTGAACTGAATGGGACTCCTGGCTCTTACTGCAACTGATTGACAGCTCTCCTTTGGGAACAAAGAAGCTGCTCTGGAATGGTGGGAATTTAGAGGAATATAAGGAGGCCCCCATTCCATCATTGTCATCCTGAACTGACCACCACCATCCTGCATCGGGCCCCACCCAGGATCGTGACACCATCTTGAACAAGAAACTCACCCGACAGCTGCTGGACCCCTGGTGGTGACTTTCCCTCACTCTCTCTCTCATTCTTTCCTTTCTTTCCCACTTTCTTACTCTTTTCTCTCCCATTTCTTTCTCTCCCTTTTCTTGTATCTTCTTCTTTTCCCCTCCCCCTCTTTTGTCTGGCAACATATTTGCCATACCTTCATGGGGTTCTATCATTTTGCTTGCGTCAATTGTCGAATAAAAGTTTAAGGGTCCACCAAAGATTTCCCCGATTCTGTGCAGTTCTTTATAACTGTAGAAGAAAACTATAAATGCAATAGTTAAGGCTTATGAATAAACATACAAATAATGTTTTGTATAGGGGTAACTGGACACATTAATCACATTTATACACTAAATAAGATGGCTCAGAGTTAAGTTTCCTCGCAGCTGTTGAATGAGGTACCAGGTATCATCATGAGGGCTAGTATCAAGAGTGTTTGTTTTGCCAAAACAGAAGCTAGTAGATATAAAATAGTAATTTTGAAAACTAGACTGTGCTGTGATTATATTGTCTTAGTCCTCTCCTTCCAGTAGCTGTGACTGTCAAGGTAAGTTATCCTGACAGAAATATAACTAACAGTAAAATTTACAAAAAAATCTACAAGTTGATACACATAATTATATATATATACTAACTTGTAATATAGTAAAAAACCTCCTACATTGATGTGCTGATATATGCATTCAACTGCAGAACAGGTGTAGTGTGGGTGTTTGTTTAACTCCAAATTGCAAAATAGTGTGTATTCAGAATAGGATGTTGTACACCTGAAGCAAGTATATTTTAGCATTAAGATTTTACAGTTAAATTTTAATTAACTTTATTTATAGTTAAATATAAGTCTAGAATCCTTACAGCAAAGCTAAAATCTTTTTCCTACTGTGCTGTATTCATTCTTCATGGAGGACGTCACAGGGTGACACTCAAGGATAAGACTTAAATCTGCAGGGCTAGCAAGAGTGGATATGAGCAGCAGGAAAGCTGACCAAATAGTAAAAAAAGAGTATCAGTTGAGATTACTATTAAGTTCAAATGGTGGGTTTTTTTTTTCTAAAAATTAAACGCAAAAATTATTTTTTGTTTTGCTGCTAAGTCTTTTGGTGTTGTTTTCAGCTTAGACATAAAATGCGGGCACAGGGCTTTCTGAAGTCTGTTTAATTTGATCATCTTGAATCTGGAATACTGTGGTTCAGTTTCTCATCCTACTTGAGGAATCTTGAACCCACAGCTCTCATAAAAGACTTTTAATGGTTAGGCTTTTAGGCATCATAATATCTGATCCTATAACTTTCCTTTGGATGCTGTTCCATTTGTTATAAAACGTTTTAGTGAAAAAAAAAAATACTCCTTTCTTTAGTGACTGGGGCATTTTCTTATGATTTAAGTGGGCCAGATGCAGAAGGAAAGCTCTAGGAGAGCCAGAGAGAGATACATGTCTGCAGACTCTATGGTAAAGGCATTCATGTGGGAAAAAGGAGCTTTTGGTCCAACAGCAACAACCTCACAATTTATTTAATCTGTCTCTTTTAATTGATTCTCTCACAGCTCTGGTAGGACTTTGAACACGATAATTATCTGGTTTTGAAAATTATGCTCTCTTTGCATGTGGGAAACAGAATAAATGCTTTTTGTTATCTTTTATATACACTGCACTAAGTGGCTAATCAGTTGTGGTCAAAATGTACAAATGGTATATTGGAGGTCTAAATGGGTGTTGTTTAGAGTAATGGAACTATTATATTAAAAAAGAATATGTTATTTCTACTCTATTAGGAATATTAGTGTATTGGGTATTTACTATGGAAGAATATCTCTACTTTTTTGTTGAATTAATTGAGATGCCAAGTGCCACAAAAATATGAACATAGCCTGGAATTATTTATTCAGAATGAGATATTAAACCATTCAATTAGTAGCACTTATGATCTGAAGAAGAAACAAAAATGTCAGACAGAAAACACTGGATCTAAGAGCTAAATATATGCATAATGTGACTTGGTGTAAACCTAGAACTTCAGAATTAGTTCTCATTGTACACTCAGCAGGATGGCAAACCTTCCTGATTACTAACTTGTTCAGCTGTTATCAAGTGGTATTAGCAAGAGGTGAGACTTACATGTAATAAAGCACAATATTGGCATGTATTATTCACATATTCTCATGTAATAAGGCACAATGATTCTATAATTTTATTATTTGATATCTGCTCTTTTATTTGTGAAAACAGAGAATATGAATTGTGTGCTTGGTTTTTTTTATCCATGGGAAATACAAGTAAGAAGATGGAGAAAATAATTTTGTAAGCAATGAAAACCTTGTTTGATTTAATCTTCAGACTGGAAAATGCAACTCTGGCATCAATTTTTTTTTTTCTTTGTTCTCCAGCTTCCACAACATAAACGTAGTTTACTTCTGAGGAAATCAATAATAGACTAGCCCATTTTCTGGGCTAAATTGGATACCTCTAAAACATCCTATCCTCCTCTCTCATATGTGTCTGCTTGGTGGCAGGAGATGTGCACTTCTCATCAAAGAGACTCAATACTGGGAGCTCACAAGTTGTGGCCTGTGAATGGACAATTGGCCAAGCCTATTCACTGCTAAACTAAGTAACCTTGTAGGCAGTAGATTGTTATTATTTTACCAAAAATAAAACTCAGGGGAAAAAAGCATAATTAGACAACATAGTTCAAATAGTTATGATGACACAGTATAATTTCTGGAGTTTGTCATAACTCGGCATTGTTCAAATTCTGAGTTTCTCTTCCTCCCATTATACCCTTGCTGAAGTGAAATTTGGAGTGAGGATTCTTTGATTTCTTGTCATACTGTGATCCAAGACATTAAAAATAAGCCCTACTAAAACATTTAGGTTTTATTAATTTCTTATTGCAAGAGTGAAACAAAGAGTTTTGCAGTACTTTGGATATATTTTCCTGATTAAATCTTCCATCAATGCTATAAATGTATTTTGTACCACTTACCTATTTTTCCTAGCCTCTAAATCTGTATAAATGCAAATAACCTATAAATAATAAACCTTCAGGGATCCAAAAGAATGTTGCTTCTGTAGGAATTCTCAGGACCACACGTACTGCATGTTGCTAAACTTATTCGAAAACTGCATGTGTCCTCCACTCAATCTGAAAGTATGAAACAAAGCCAAAGAAAAGAGCTCTTCTGCAATGGGTGTCTCTATGGGATACAGCCAGAGATAACTAGTTTCTGGTAAGAGGAATAGCCACCTCCTGTGTCAGTGCAAATATAATTATATTTGATACTACTGAATTTTTTTCTCCCAGAATAGTGCCATGATGGGCTGGTATAGCATACACATCACTTGTTACCACGTTCATGTGGAGTGAGGTGTCAACAGTTTGATCTTGAATGTCTGGACTAGGAGCTTAAAGTGATGAGAATCAGTTAATGTTGGAGAGTCCTGGATGTTTGCTTCACTCTGCAATTCCTGTGCTTCCCAGAGTGACCCCATCTCCAGACCCACTCAGCTGTAGTGAGATCTCTGGAAGGAAGCTGCTGTTAATTCAGGGCAGCCATATCTGCTTCCATTAGCACTGTGATGTTTAGGTGCTGTCCCAGCTTGTCTGTATGGCTTCATTGCTTTTTTATCCTGTTCATTTATTTCTAGTCCTGTCTACCTAGGAGTCTTCCAGTTTTCTAGTCTGAAATGTCAGGCTCTTGTAGAGGATTTTAAGGAATTCCAGGCAGCTATATAAACTCAGAACAAAAAAAAAAAAAAAAAAAAAAAAAGGACTATGGTGAAATACATTTACAATGGAATACAGTTACAGTGTATTATACCATGGCATGTACTTTCAAGGCTCTTTCCATTCAAGATCTCTGAACTGGGATGACACCCTGACACATCAGGTTGCAGCATCACTGTGGGAATTTCCCTAGTGATCCCTGGAGAGAGCTGTACAGCAGTGAGTCAGAGAGAACAGGAGAGTTTTAGAGAGAGAGAGACAAACCAGCAGCTGTCTTCCATAAAGCATCAAGATATGACATCACTTACTCTCAATTTCAATTTCTTTATTAGTAAAATGAGAATAATGTACAATATCCACAGAAAGACTAAAGGCAGTGAGAACACCCTTCTTAAAGTTTCTACACTTTATGCTGCAATAATGATCTTTTTTTCCCCTTGATTGGTGGTCTTACCCTCATTAGTCACATTATATTTTTTTGTGATTCTACTAAAGCCCTGTGAAAATATAACTCAAAATGAACACTTGGTGATTTAAATTTTTTCTGTGAATATGAAAAGTGATGAATCTGTTATCCTCAGAATCATAGCTGCAAATCACTTGTAAAGAAATTGGCAAATGTACAGACAGGATGCCTGCAGACTTTCTAAATGATAGCTTATCAATGAACTCACTGACTCTTATTTTTTAGGACATGATGAATACTTAGTAAAAAAATATATTAGAAAAGTTTAATGACACCATCTCAGACTGTCACATTACCTTTCATTTAAATATTGCTAAAAATTCAGTTACACAGTATAGCTATGTTTTCATGGCCATTGTATCCCCCTGTTCTCCTAAATATTTTGACTTTTCTTTTTACATAGGGTATGCCTCCACTGCTATGAAACATTATGTACACATAGAGTAAAAACTCAAAAGGAACAGATCTGCTTGAGGGTGTATTTGTCTGTCTGTAACCAGTTCAGTAGACTTTTTTATCAGCTTTTTCAAGAAATTTATACATATATATATATATGTATATGTATCTGCAGTTATATATACACACATGTATAAATACATATGTAACTTTTTAACAATCTAATACCTGATTAAGACAGTTGGCCTATCTGAAAAAAAAATGCCACCCACAGGACATATATTTTGTCCCATCAAGTAAATAGAAGATACTGATTTTCTGGATTTTTAAAAAAAATTATTTTCCACACTACACAATTTCTGAATGACTGTGCCAAAGAAGACTATTTTCTTTCAACATTGCTATCTTCTGTCTTTAAGGTAGCCAGAAATTTCTGCACATCGCTAGTCATTTCAACAAAGAGAAACTTACTCTTTGTCAACTCTAGTCATAGAGGTTTTTAGTTTTCACCTATGGAATGTTTGACCTCTACAGAGGACCAATGGAATATTTTAATTGACATTTGTGTTATTCTGGTCAGTAGCTCTTCTGCCTCATTTCTATGCTTTTTCTTGAGTTCTCTAGAGAGGCTTTGATCATTGGCAAAGTTGCTTTTTCATTACCTCATTTAATATGCAGAATAAGCTTCACTACCAGGTGCCGTGGTTTTCCTTCACTGAGATTTCCCTAAAGATATCCTGGCCTTTGTGTAGATCTGCTGGTGACTCCTTTGTTCTTCAAAACGTAGGTAGTGCTGAAATTACTGATTCTGCATTTGGAAATGTTCTTTCTGTGATTCTTTCTTTCTTTCTTTCTTTTTGCAGTGAGACCTAGTGAGACCCTTTCCTCTATTTGCACATATTTGAAATGATGTTTCACTGGCTGTCTTCCACAGCCATATTTTGAACCCTGGGGCATCCCAGAACAATTTCACTTTTTATTCTGTGTCTTTTAATTACCTACATCTAAATGAAAAGTGGTTCTTGCACTGTATTGCCTGCTGTCTCTTTATCTCAAACCTACTGTATATTGTATTATTGTATTATAGCTATATATAGATATATATTATACTTTATTCTGTGTGGTTGAATGTTTCCAAAGTAAATTTCAATCTCTTCAAAGTCATAATTAATCTTTTGAACATGGCACAACCTTTCCCAGAGACTCCTACAGGCTTTAAGACAGTGAGTCCACTGATAGCTGTCAGATGGCTGATCAAGCTTTGGTCCATGGAAGGGTTCTGCCTCTCAGCTCTACAAAGAGCTCACAGCATGAAGAGCTTGGTTCTCAGTGATCCTCAGTATTTTTAGATGATCCAGAATTTTCCTAAGGGTAGAAAGAAAACAGCAAGTACTGCAGCAGCCCATAAGGTTAGCAGAGAGACCTGGGACTATGGGACTCTGGGAGTAGCTGGGACAGGGGCTGTGGGTATCCAGATTTAAGATCCTTCAGGTCTGCAGTTTGAACCAAAATTGCTTCATGGGCTCTTCTGCAACCTCCATACTCTGGGCTGCCTGATCCCAGGGGAGCCATGTAATACCAGTGGGTTACGTGTTTGCACCTTTTGAAGGTTACTCCTAGGGAGTCTCTGGCAAAAGCAGAATACTAACACCTTTCAATATACATCCTTCAGGTTCAGCACATGTCAGGGAAAGAAGTGCCTTGTACTTGTGAATCCATCTGCCTGCAGCTGCAAGAGATCAACAGGAGCAGCAAGTGAAGGAAAAAACTGGTTCCAACCTAGTGCAGCTTCACTAGAAAGGCATAACACTGAGGTGGGAAAACAGGAGCTGTCTGATTCTCTGTCACAGCAGTGAGAAGGAAAAGAGCAAAAAAAGCACAGTAAAAACCAAAACAACCAAACCAAACTGAAAAAGAAAGAAAAAAAACAAATTCCAAAAATCAACCAACCAACTGAAAAAAGCTGGTTGCTAGGAATAATAATATGCAATTAATGGTTCACAATCTTTCAACACATAGGAAGTGTTGATCTAACTTTCTGACTTTCAGGGATTTAAAGATAGAGTCCATTTCTACAAAACACATGGGGTATTTTGTTTGGGTTTTTTGTTGTTGTTGTTTTTTGGTTTTGTTTTTGTTTTTTGTTTTGCCAGGAGCTGCTCTCATTACTATCTTATTCTTTAAAGCAGTCCCTGAGATTGTGGAAAGCCAATCACACCCAAGGAAGTGGCAGGTGAATATACATAAATATTGTTTTCATTAATAAATAAAAAATCATAGAAGATTCTGGGTCTTCAGTAGTTCCACATCCTTGTCTTCTCACTACATCTTTGTCCCCTAAATATTAATCTGCATTAATGCATAAGGGTAGGGAATCAGGGAGATCTTCTGCATAGATTGTCCTGAACTATCCAGTGAACAGATTTACTGTAAATCTTAAATGGTTGTGGATATCTTCATGTGTGGAAGAAAAGGATAGTGAGGGATGCATGATCAGTGAGCAGCCAAGATATTTGTAAAGGTAAAAGAATTCATACATATTTTTATATATATATTTGTATATATATACATATTTATATATATATACACAAACATATATATACATATCTACATATATATCTACATATATAAATATATATATATATAATTTTGAGGGGTGATGTGGTTTTTTTTATTTTGTTTTTAGTTTTTTGGGGGACTCCTATTTATGGGGGAGTGGAGGTGCTGTTTTGTTTTTGTTTTGGTTTTTTTGTTTCTAATTCTTCTTTTGAGTTTTCAGACAAAGGATAAATTCAAACCTAGGAACAAAAAAATGTCATTTTACTTTTCCTTTTTCTGGCTAGTGAAAGAAACTGACTCTAAGATAGTCTGAAACGATAATCAGGTAAAACGTGAAAGGAAGTCATCATGTCAGCAAGCCAAAATTAAGCTGTCACAATCAAAGTTTAAACGTATGTGATGTCTCTGTAAGATGAATGATTAATTTTTTCAGCCTGGAGTGGCAAATCAAGCTAGCAGAACAATAGTATGCGCCAGGTGTCAGCTGAATTAATAGTGCCACAGAGCTTTTTTTTTTTTTTCTTCCCAAAAAGGTGCTGGCTAAAAGCATTCTTGTTTTCCATCTCTCCATCAGCTCTTTTTTAACTGTGTAGTATTTTCACATTTTGGCTATACCAAAGAATCTGACTGGGATGATACAGACTCCGCTCCCACAGTTTTTAATGTTTACCTCACCTCTGTAACCATGAGGAAAGATTTGAGCAGAAGATGGTCAGAGAGTTCCTGCAACTTGAAGTACTCTGTGGTTCTATATAATCCCAGAAAATTTCTACAGTATATTTGATTCTTCTTCCCAGATTCATACAGTCACACTGGATTGAATGCAGCTAAAATAATTTTCCTTTGCAGCCATGAAAAACTAGTGAGGCCAGAGGGGGCAAGCTATGAAAAACCAGGTGATTTAAACAGCATGGCTATTTCGAGTTTAGTTCTAAACTAACAGTACACCTAAAACATAGCTTAGCCTGTATTTTCTTCAAGTATTTTGCTTTTGTGTTGTTTTTTTTGTTTTGTTTTGTTTTGTTTTGTTTTGTTTTTTAATTTCTCTTTATCTAGCCTTTTAAACTCCAGTAATGATGCAGTGGTGCTATCGATACCAAAAATGATGTGAGGTGTATCATGAAATTTTCATTTCTGCAAAAGCCTTTGTGACAGTTTTTTGTCATCATATGAGTGAAAAGCCGACTTCACAAATGCTCACAATATAGCTGAGATGTTATACAAACAGGTATGGAAAAACTGGCAACAAATTTTTTTAATAATGCTGTAGAAATACCAGATAATACTTTATAGATTTGAAAATTTTATTGTAGTTGACTACCTTTGGTTTTTCCATATAATAAGCATATGAATATAATTCAGTTAATCTAAGTCCTGTTTCTGTTTTTTTCAGTTTTAATTTAGGTAGCTTTACAGTTTTTTTCCCATATTAACTCTCACGTACATCACAGTGCTGCTGTTATTAATATATTTTTATGAAGTCACTGACAGGAAAGGTATCTTGTCTCAGAAATGCATTTATATATTTCTTGTCCACTAGCAGTAGGCAATGACAACAGAAAAATGACAGTAATTATTAAAAGACAAATCAGGCCCCCTCAAATTTGTGTCAGCACGTTTACTTGGAAACAAGTATATTTTTTGCTGTTGCATTCATTTTAACATGGGATTTTCTGGTCTTGTTCAAGGGACATGGTTTCAAGAACCAGTATTGACAGCAGCACTGTGTGAGGCTACCAGAAAGCAGTTGATAATGAGCTCTGACACAGTGAAGATGGAATTTTTGCTTTCAGGTGTGCCATTAAGGTGTGTGAAATTACAAGTGCTGAGATAATGTGTGACATACAATGAAGGAGAAATGTTTTTAGCTTTGAGCCATATGCTGGTCTTTGTAAAATTCATGCTTAAATGATAGTGATGTTATGAAAAATGGAAATTGTGGTTAAAAAATTAGAGAACTAGGAAAATATAATTTATTCTTCAACACTAAAGATGTGATTAGTTTAGGGGGTGTTCTCCTATTTCATGTGTGTAGGACACATGATGCACTTAAACTTGAGCAACTGAGGTTATTATTAATAACACTGCAAGCATTTGTCACATTTTATCTACATGGCATGGAAAAAAAGATATATATGTAGTACAAATAAGATAGATAAATGAGATAACCCCATTTCTCATGTGAAAAAACCACCACAACATGTGTTACAGTCTTTTGCAGTTACATACAGATGTAACTGAGTGTATAATAGCTATGCTAAAAGGGGAAGACACTTAAAGAAATTATTTCAATATCTGCCTCTTTCACAATTAACACTCCAAAGAAGTTAGTAATCTGCCAGTGCCTACTAGATTATGTGTGTGTACACAGTGATTAAAAATACTGACAAGACACTACTCTGTGGGATCGAGAAGACAAAAATGTAATTCAAAACAAATATAAAACCACATAGAAAATATTTTTTTAAAGATCTATTAGTTGCAAGAGAATTTGAAGAGACTACACTAGTATGCACAGTAATTTCATGAAAGATGGACTGTGAGAATACATGATTTTAAGGAAAAAGGAACTGAGAGACAGACAATTTGCAAGCAAGAAGTCTGTGTTTCTTTCATGAAAGGCATGAAAGCATGGGGTTGGAATTAAATACTAGAAATTGTTGGGACGCAGGGGAGGGAACACAGAGACAAAGCTTTCAGGAAAACACTTTTCAGAGTGTTTTGAATGCAAGAATGAACCTAATTAAATCCTTAGAGTTAATGGCTGGGAATTTGATTTTGAAGTGCTAAAAGACTAGAAAAAATAAATTAATACCTTAGAGCCACGATCTTCAGACTACAAATCCCTTTTTGGGCAAACAAGCTGCCAAAGGTGGCAACTTCATTGTACACTGTGTAGCCCTCTCTTCATGGAAAGCTGGAGCATGGAGCACCCTAACAGTCCAAAGAGCTTCATCTTTCCTCACTCCAAGAACTTGAACAACATGGTACACATATGCTCTCAACTCCAGTGATGGGATCATGACTTGGAAAGCATGTCTGACTCTCAGCTTTTAGAACCTTTTAGATGAGCACCATAAAGGGTCACTTTGCAGTATGACTTAGAAAGCAGAGAAAAAAACAAGCAGGGGAAAAAAAATAAAAACTCTCCTGGGAGATCACAGGTCAAGGATAAAGCTACAGCAAATATTTGTCTTAATTCTGATATGTAACAATGTCACTAGCCCCACAGGGGTATTTCTGCCCCACAAAGTAGCTGAAATTCAGATTTTTGGAGCAAGATGTACTAAATGTGAAAGTGAATTCACACAGTTCTTGCAATGAGTTTTATAGAATTATTGGCACCATGTCTGAAGTAAAATAAAAGGATGTGAGGGAGCTCCAAATGGCCTGGGATTGATTCTGATATTGATTCACTGTGAAGGAATTCAGATGAGTGATGAGAACTGTTTAGAAATATTTGGCTCTTGATATACCAGCTATAAAGTTGTGCTATAAATGAAGTAGATGTTAAAAGAAATAAGGTACAAAGAGAAAAGAAGACAGGACACCACTCAGTATAATACATATGCATGCATTTGTTAGGTACAGAGAAAGGGAAGAGCAGAATACTTTGGAGGCAGGAGATGACTGGTACATATATATTGGAACTAGAGTGTTATTACACACCCCTGTTGAGTCTTGGGATGCATTTGTCTTGGAATTATATGGTAAAGATACAGAGTAGGACCATGCTAATTTAATTTCTATTTAGTTTCTTTTTCTAAGAACTAGTCGTGATAGATTTTTAAGCAGCAATGCTGCATAACATCATATCACAGGTGTAAAATTAATATTCTCTAGGTGGAGTAATGAGTGTGATGATAGAAAGACCATGTGAGAGGTTTTCAGTGGATTTGAATTATCTCTGCCAAGGGGTATGTGAATAATACATAAGTAGTTCAACTGAGACCAGATTGTAGGTGCATGTCCTATCCACCAAAGAAGATGTGGTCCCATGTTGCTGGGGGAAACTGTTCCAGTTTGTACAAATGACAACACATCTTGTGAAAGAAGCAAAAGGAGGCATGTGAGACTGGACCTAGATCATTCCTTTGAGATCCTTAACACACTTAATTTTTAGTCCATTTCTAGTAAACATTTAAATATTTAATGGAAAAGCATCTTGAATTTGTTAGGGCACATTAATCAAGGTTCACCCTCATAATAGAAGCATTGACAGAGTCTCAAGTCAGGAACTGATTTTCCTGAGAACATTTGAAAAGCCACACATCTGACACATTAATCTGACATTGTTAATCCTTTTTTGTTTGTTTGTTTTGTTTTGCTTGGTTTTTTTTTGGTTTTTTTTTTTTGTTTGGTTTTTTTTTTTGTTTTTTTTTTTTCGGGGTGGGGGAGGTGGTGGGATACATTTGACAAAATTATCAAAATCTGTTCTCATCAGAAGATGGTGATATGTTAAATAGAGATTTCTTTTTATCAATCTACATATTGGCAGTCTTTGTGCTAGTTGGTGCACACCTACTCAGGACTCTTTTGGGCAGTGCTCCCATTGGGATATGAAAGACACCCACAGTAGAGGAGAAAAAACATTGTATATAAAACAGACCTAAAAAGGCAATACAGAACTGGACTGTGAAATCATCTGTAATCATCACTGGCTATGTAAGCAGCATAACTTGGGGACAACAATTTTGCTATGGATTCTCATGTAGTGTTAAAGGAAAAAAAAACACCAAGAAGATCCTACCTTTTATTAATTTGGCATTGTTGGTTTTACAAGAAGTTGGCTTTGGTTTGCTTCGTTTTGTTTTTTCCTTTTCTTTCCACGACTTCTACTTTTAAAAAGATCTTGCGTGTGTCAAGCAAAAGATGAGTTGGTATTTTCTTAGTTTAAAAAAGTTCACTATTGTGCCTTTTTTTCTAGACTTGAGGCTTCAATTTACAGCCTGTGTACTCTAATGATATCTGTCCTTTCACTACCCACAGGTGTTGACTCCAGCACCAGATGTCACCCTCAGAGAAGTGGTACATCATCAGGCTTTGCTTTTAGGAAATATGTTATAAGAAACCCCACAGTCTGTACAACAATAATATTTCTTCCTCTGCCTTAAAGTGAAATGGTAGTATGGAATACACAAGAAAATATACACTGTCTATCCAGCTAAAATACCATGAAATTTCATCAGCTTCCTTTCATAATGTGTGTGTTAAAGCAATGACTCATATTTTGCAACTAAACCTGACTGTAGTTGACTTTAATATTATTAAATGAGCTTTGTTTGGTGGACACTGAACAAACATACAAATATAATGACATCTCAGAGGTGCTTGTAACACCAAATTTCCTGGCTTACTTAGAGATGATAATAAAAAAGTGTTATTTACTTGGGCTTGGTCTTCAGAGTTTTGGAACCACTCAATCTCTTTTCAAGAGACTGGAATTATTCAAATAGGTGCTCTAGAAACTTGAAGTAGCACCACTTTTTTTCAAATATAGCTATGAATTCATGAGGTTTTTAATGGAGTGAGTACAATGTGAGTGAGTGTGTGGGAATCTGTCTTTAAATTGCTAAACTATGATTTTTGCTCCCATTGCATTCTTGATCTGTCAAGACTCATGCTCTGATTCAGGAACTTGCTCTGTCTGCCCTGGCTGCTCAGTCTCTTACTGTGCCCTGTGTTTCTCACACACTTGACAAGGACTCTGGGCTATTTTATAAAGACACATGGGGCAGCCTGTGATGCCTTGTGCCATGTAGCACCTTCAGAGACACCCAGCCATCAGGCAGCTTATGCATTGGCATTCAGATGGGTCAGGCAGGTTTCATCTAACATCCTGCGTGCCTCATTTCTCCTGAAATGATCCTAATTTTATGTAAAACTAAATGCCTCACTGCTGCTTGGAGAGGTCCCTAAGTTGGTTACATGGTCAAAATTTGCATAGCTCTTCCTCTCAAATGCACCAGATGTCAAAGGGGCATGAACATAGCCAGCAACACAAGATGAGCTGGATAACTGTTTTTTTATAACAGGATGGTAAGTGATAAATTAGTCTGCAGTGCTTCAGTGTAAATGGCAATAGGAATAATTGGGCTTCACAAATGACATCCTATTTAAATGAATGGGAAAAATTAGTGTTTTTCTTACTGGTATTGCTGAAATATGTGTGACTTCTAAGGAACATGGCACATCATTTATATGAATGAAGAAATAACTACCATAAAACAGCTAATGAAAATATAGGGTTTTTTTTAATTACAAAGGATTAATTTTTACTTTATTAAACATACTTCTAGGCTTCATGGCTAATAATGACATAACATTCCCTACACTTCAAAGAAGTCAAAGATTTTACAAGATAAGGTGACAGTGTTCTTGATTTCTTTATTTTGTCTCTCTTATACGTTTATTTTCCCCAGTCTGTTTTCCTTTTATCAACAGAAGCCTTAGACAGATAGGCAGCCCATTCTACAGGTCTGCATTTATGCAGATACTCTTTGCTTTATGGTAGCTGTTCACTCCCAAGCAGCAGTGTAACTGAAATCAAATTCTGTCACTGTCATACATGGCTTACCATTGGCAATAATGAGAAAATAAAACTTGCTTTAATTAAACAACCATAAATTAGAAATTATGATTTACTGGAGATAATTATTAAAAATGGAGCATGATACATGTTGTTCTTTTCATGCATCATTAGCTTCTTTCTAAGTAGTCTGCTTTACACTTGCATGGTTAGCTTTTGGGTAGTGTTTGCTGTAAGGCTGAAAACAACTGGTGATTAAAAACAGTGTCCGCTACCTTTTTGAAGGATCTAATGGCCCCCTTTGGAGTTGCTAATTGGCAAGTTCTGCAACTCCAGGCTTTTGAGGTATGGTTGCCATGGAAAAACTGCTTTGAAGTTGGCAGTTGTGAATCTCTGACCACAATTTTTCCTAGTTTGGAGACTGGATGAAAAGCACTGTCATCTGTCCCACAGGGCAAAAGATATCTGGAGAAACTGCAAAATGATTACCCATCAGAGTGGGCAGAACAGTGGCAGATGATGGCAAATAAGGTTTTCCCAATGGATTGCGTTTCCCTGTCTATTGTGTGTTTGTTGGGAGCTTTTTTCCCTTCTCTTTTTTTGGGTTTGGGTGGGTTTTTTGATCAGTCTTTGATCTGATTAGAAGATTTGTGGATAAATAGAGTAATAACTTCTGTTTAATCTGAGCAGTTTTGAGGAAATTGCAGAGTCCATCAGCAGGAGCTAAGCTGATGTTCCCGCAGTACATTATACAAATACATAAAACCCAATCTTCTGAAAAGCCATTTTGAGAATTCCTATCTTCTGTATTGGGAAATATGCAGGACAGTTTGTTCAGTAGCACTAAAACGACAGGGGTATTTTTGTAAATTTTTTATGTTATAACACACAATCAAGGAAAATGTTACACATCTTACCCCTTCACACAATATTGTGTCACAATTTGTGATGTTACCAAATGATGCATGAGTTTTCCTGTTGTATGCTTGTCAGATTTGAAAGTAATTTTTTTTTAAAATCAGTCAGTTTGTCAGTTTGCACAAAATTTAAACTGACATTTTTTGCCCTTAACCAGTATAGACACAGAATGTTATAAAAGCAGAGATATATCAATATGAGCAAACCAAACTTATTTTATGTTTTGATTTAAGGTTAATTTGGAGAAGCTATTTCACAACACATGAGTAGTTTGTTATCTGAAGAGACATTTATCTATACATAATAAGATCTTTTCAAGTAACACTGTCAGAATGTTTACAATTCTTGTAGATATAGAAGATTAACTTGGAGGAAATATTTACCTTATAATAGTACCTAAAATACTAACAATGAAAGAAGAACAAAAAAAAAAAACCAAAAAACCAAACCATGATTGGAGGACATAAATATAATATGATAATACAGAGGAAGAATAGGATTTATTTTGAGTTATGCAGTCTGACATGAGGTATGTCAGACTTTCCTAACACCTCTTGGAAAATGAGTTTTTGAGGCTAGGAGGACTATGATGAAAATTTGGATTTAGAAGTAATAAAACTGTTTATAAGCAGTGAAATTTTTATGTAAAAAGCTATCCATTATTTTCTTGTTTGACATACACAAAGTTCACTTCTGGGATGAAAACCAAAGTCTTTTTGATACCAAAAGAAAGTATCCACATGACTAGAAGAAAGCATGGATTTTAAGCATTCACTGGGGAATCTGATAGCTAAAGAAATTAGCTTTTTTCTGATAGGTTTGGTAGTCTTCATAGGTCACAGTGAACTACTGTTTAAGATATCTCAATCCACTTTATTTTTAATGTATAACTCTCCCCAGAAGTGCTGATTTGTATACTAGATAGAATTGGCTTGTTTTTTTAAAATTTTCTTTTAGGACACAGCACTAAACCTTAGTTGGCTACTAAGGTTGGCTATTGAATACTGGTGATGAAAAACAGTCCTTCACTGGTCTCAACTTCTGTCCTACTAGCTGAGTGGTTACATTTATTTTTCTGGTTCAGAAAAGTTAGCATGTTTATATCCTGTTACAGGGCTGACTTATCTAGAGTACTTAAAATTCAAATAACTCTATAAAGAAGAACAAATTAAGTGTTGGGTGTGGTTTTAAGCTACCATTGTAAAATAATCAGAAAATTAATGTGATATATTCAGGAACGCTGCAGACCGGTGTATCACATCAGAGCAAAGAAAGAGAACAGTGCGGGCACATGTGCTTTGGATGGTAGTATGGAATAGATAAAAATTAACACTGAGGTGATATAGTTTATATATAACATAAGAAAGAATGAGAAAACTTATGCAGGAAGTGATCCTAAAGCTTTGGTAAAAAAAAAAAACAAAACGGCAGCAAAAGTGATGTGAAAGGGGAAGATCCCACTCCTTGTAGTTACAAGCCCAAAACTCTCTTGGGCATGGCTCACATTATACTCTAGCATAGGAAATGCCAAAGCACTCTGCTTTTTTCAGATGAAGTGTAAAATGCCACTCATTTCTGTGTTTAAGTGAGGGGATAAGATTGCCAGCGTTGATGGTAAAAGTAGGATGATCCAGAGAAAAAATATGTTGCTCCACAGGAAGCAGACTCAGAGGGAAAACTCGTTCTATATTTTAGTCTGACAGTAAATGTGCTTGATTTAAGCTATAAATAAAATGCTGACATTCCCCTTTACAGCTTCTTCATTTGTGAAGCCTGCTCAATAGCTCTTTTAGCTGCCATAGAGGGCCATTTCCTCAAATTTCTCACTTATGCCAATGTGAATAAATATATTTGTAAGTACTTGTTTTAAAGGCCTCTCTTTTGGCTTCTCCCCCAACCTTTTTTTTTTTTTTTTCCTCAAAGCACCGACCAGGTTTAGAGCACAGAATATCTCTTCCAGCAGTTTGACTGATAAAGTGATAAAGTACAATGGCACTGTAGGGCTCTCAGGCTCTCAAGGTTCTTTCCCTGTGTACATCACCTGGTCCTGAGTGCTGCAATAAAAGACCAATATGCATGAGAAAACCAGGCTCTCTTTTTCTTGTCTCCTCTGAGGACATGCATATATTCTGACAGGGCTTTTTATTAAAAGAGGGCCTAATACAAATGCTTTAATTTAAAACCCAACAGAGGCAGACTGGCCTCTGCACTACTATATGAGAACAGAGCACTTATCTTGCATTTATGCCCAGTATACTTTACCCTTCCCTCATTCATATTGGTAAAACTTGATCTAAGCACTAATCATTTTTGTGAAGGATAACTCCTATCCCAATAAGCATAAAAAATAAATACGTAAAGCTAATCAAGATTCATTAAGTGATCACAGAGCCATAGCATGCCAGATTAGAAGGGACCTCAATGACCATCTGGTCCAACCCTTCTAGGTAGGAATTAGTTTATATGAAGTGGCCCAGCACCTTGTAAAGCTGAGTCTTAAAACTGTACATTATTGTGAAATCCTCCACTTCTCCAATGGGAGTTTGAATGTTTGACTGTGAAAAGTTTTCCTCTTCCTCCAACTTGCACTCATTATCCCTTGTCTTTTCCTTGTAATTCCTGTATAAAGGGACCCTACAACTTCTTGGTAGTCACCCTTTAAGTACTGAAATATGGCAATAAGGTCTCCCCTAAGCCTTCTTTTGTCAAGGCTGAACAAATATAGTTTTCTTATCCTTTTCTCAGATAGAAAGCTTTCCAGTCCTTTGATTATCTTTGTGACCCTTCTCTGGACCTTCTCCATCTTGTCCACATCTTTCTTCTATAGCAAGGACCAGAACTGAATACAGTATTCCAGGTGCAGCCTGGCAAACTCTGAGTAGAGTGGGATGATGATGCAACCCAGCATCTTGTTGGCTTTCTTTGCCCCTCCAGCAATCTATTGATTCGTATTGAGATTGTTGTCCACCAGGACTCCCAGATCCCTTTTTACAGAGATACTTTCCAGCCAGGCAGGTCCTGACCGTGTTGCACACCTCAATTTTATTTTCCCAGGTAAAAGACCTTAAACTTGCCCCTTTTGAACCTCATAAGGCTCTTGGTAACCCACCTTTCCATCCTTTTCAGGTCTTCCTGGAAGGTGGTTCTCCCTTCTGGAATTTTTTTCCCTTTAAAAGGTCCATTTTTTCCCCTTTAAAAAAAAAAAATTACGATGTTTTTAGCCCATATAAAAATGCAACGTATGTGCATGACAAAAAAGTAAATACTCTGAAAAGTGAATAGCAGGTAAATCCTACTATCCTGAATCTTCAGCTTTTTAATTCCTATCATGAGGAATATGGTTCAAATTATATTCTAGATCCCTTTCCAAGACAAAATTAGTTTTCACATGCCTAGGAACCATCAGATAACACCTGGGGACTAGATGCTTCTGGGGACTTAGGTGTTTCTGTATCCAGTGGTTATGTCCTTTCTTAGTGTAGCTCACTCATGTAATATTTTCTTGAGTTTTTCACCACACCTTTTAATATCTACGTCTTCTTTCCTGCAATAACTCACAAGTTAATCTTGTAGGGTTTGTTTTTTTTTTTTGTCTTCTTTTAAAATGGCAGTATATGTGGAGAAAAATGCAGATTATTATCTCCACAGCCACTGAAATTTTAAAGTTATTTCAAAAATCTCTGTTTTTATGGGCTCATTTTATACATAGTGAACTTTTATATAACAGATATGCTTGACTCTGTGCCTACAATGCATTTTGCATTGCTCTTCTTGCTCTCTCTCTCTAAATATAGAAACAACACAGTTCCACAAAATTCATTAAGGAACAATAGACAATATTGGTCAACTGTAATGTCACATGAGTACTTTTAAGATGCAATGTTTACTTTCTTTTTCCAACAGTAACTCAAGGCAAGCTAATAATGGGCTGAAAACAATTTAGTGTCCAGGAGAGGGGAGGCCTGCAAGACATCACAAATGTTATTGATTTTTCTTAAGTGCTAAAGCTTTTAAAGGGATTCCTACAAAGACTACACGGAACAGGACTCTGTGCTCTGTCAATTTAGCTGGACAGTGAAAGGAAGATACAGACTGGAAAAGCCAAACAAATGGAGAGACCTCTGGGGTTAATACGAGTGAGTCTAGGTTCCTTCCAAATTGCTTTGTAGGCAATTGGAAAGGCATAGAAACCATTCAGCTTCACTTTAGTGGAGCATCTTATGTGGGAGATGCTATCTATCCCAGCCTTAAAAGGTTGCAGAGAGAGGCCAAGGTAACTCCAGGTTAAGTTATGCTTGAAAACTCTTCAGCTGCTAAGGATACGGGCAGTCACATTCGCAACCTCAGCTCAATGTTGGTCGTGTGCATGACAAAAATCTCTCATAGGAGCAAATACACAAATAATGTCACAATGCTAAATGATCTGTTTCAGCCTTCCATTACATTTGCTGTTAACTTTCTGACAGATTACTGCATGTGTCAGCTTACCATAAAGAGTACACTTTCATAAGGCCAATTGATGGGCAAGAGATCCATCAAGGCCCCTGAAATGCATTTTCAAAGAGGTTAAAGTAATCTGGTGATGGGCTGAATGTCAAGTGTTTTTCTTCTTAAAAAAACAAAGTCCAGAACACAAGAATTTAAAATGAAGTTAGAAAGTTATTTACAATATATTTATTCTTCCTATACAGGTAAAGACATGTTTTGAGGCTTCCTGTGAATGTTTTGAGAATTTGAAATGATGTATCAATAAATTAAGCTGAACCAGACAAAAAATGTGACCTTTTAACTTCTCAATGGGACAAAAGTGATCAGATATCAAAACTGAAAATCTGAGTTCTTTGTTCTAAACAATTTTCAGGGAGGTTAAAGAGATGCAGCAACATCTGAGAAAGATGGTGCTTACGTAGCCTAAAAAATTTTCAGCAGCTGAAAACAAGCCCATATTGCACAGAATTGCATCACTACAGAAAGGGATATTGGCTGTCTATAATCCCACATTTCCTAACATTGGAGGGTTTAGGAAGGAACTGAATGTAAACTGAAACTGCATATTTTTGATGAATTACTATATTTATCAGGATCTCTCACATTACTTGCTTTAATTATATTTTTGTTTAATAAGAGCAGCATGGAAAATTTTTCAGTAAAGTTTTCCAGTTAAATCTAAGTATGGGAGGCAGTATATGGAATAAAAAGACAGTTTGTTACTTGGACTGTTTTTCTTAGCAGCTATGGCATATTGTGGGAGCCATTCCTGAGCTCCTCAAGCTGTAAGAAGTCAATATAAACTCTAATGGAGAAAGGGATAACTCTTCCAGGCTGGTGAAGAGCTATTTATCTAACTTGCACATAACTGTGAAGAGCAAGAGGCCTGAAAATGTCAAGGTATTGTGGAACAAGTAACATATAAATTCAGGATTCTTCTACTTTTCAGACAAATTTATAAATAAGTAACTCGAATGACTATGTAAATGTTTTTTATTCTCATATAGATAGCAGGAAACAGTCTGTACCAGAGGGAAAAAAAGTAAAAGCAAAAAACAAATTTGAAGAAAAGCCTCTCTAAGATTCTGCAAATCAAAATAAACTTGAAATTAGCATTCTATAATGAGAAACGAGGTTTAATATCCTAGCTTCTTCTTTTTTTTTTCCCTAAAACATTTGCCAATGCAATGAAACCCCCATTGCTATCATCTTCTGAATTACTTTGGAGTGTTTATGCATATACTTGCATACTTCCCATCTTGGATCTTTCCAATTATCTCAGCTGTACTTTGGCTTTTGACATACCTACCTTATTCTTCATGGGGAAAAAATGAAGAAATTATATTTCCAATGGAAAGGAGTGCCAATCAAAACATAACATATTGAAAAGGTCAAACATTTGTAGTTAATATATTCAGTCAGAGCTCTCTTTGTTCTTCTATTTCTCCAATGCTACAATTAATTCAATTAAACCAACTTTAAAGCTAAGAAGTGTTGTCATAGATCATAACCCTTAGAAGTGCCTATATATTCTCTTACATGTTTACCTTAGTTAGCATATTTTAATGACATTTCATGGAAGAACTGTGTTAAGTGTTCCTGGCTTCTTCTATTAAAAAAAAAAAAAAAAAAAAAAAGTAAAAGAAATAAATAAGGCAGCAGACAAAAACATAGAGAAAGATTTAAAGGTATTGTGTTTAAAGATCAATACCCCTCTGTATAGTGATAATAGATTAATAGAAAAAAATTGCAGTGAAATTCTTAAATATCTCTCAAATCACCCCTGCACTCTTTCTGTCTCTCAGGAAATGATGATGATGACCATATAATGGGTTGAAAAAGATAACAATGAAAACTAAGCACATACTTGAGGCTCTGGGTGACTGCTGTACCTGACAAGCTGACCAGCTAACTCCCATACAGTAGCCTGGCTGATACTGTGCCAAAGCATCTGAGGTAAATGAATATGGTTCCATCATTTTGAATGCTGGCACGGAAAGTTTGCATTACAACTGGAACTCAAAAGATAGCAGAATACACTATTATGCAGACAACATGCCTGTTCCAGGATTTTCAAGGTTTCTCAAAAAGTCCTAAAGTCACTTCCATCAACTCTGTGCAAGTCCATTTTGAGCTATCTTTGATTGTTAAGACTAGCTTCATATTATTTTCCTTTTCTCGTCTTGTAGAAGGCAATTGCTTCAAGTTTAAGTCTCTTAAGCATAGTCTTGTACTTCTTAAATGCCTATACTGGTCACTGGACACATTTCTCTGAATATTCCACTGACATTAAAACAAATGTTTTGAATTCAAATGTTTGGATCCCACACAAAAACCAAACCAGTCACTAACAATCAACACTTGAAAAGAATTTTGTCCAATACTTCCGTACATGCTGCATTTGAAGAGTCTCCCTTTTCATTTGCAAGTAACATTTTTGTAACTCACACAATTTCTCCAGCAACCCTATGTCTTCAAAACTAGAAATATGTAGCACATTGCATAGAAACAGAGGAAAAAATAACTTTAACAAAAAATGCCATGTTACTGCAACTCTTGCTCAGCCTAGCTACCTAGATATTTTTGCTCAGGACCAAATTGTATTACAGAGGTATAAACTATTTTTCTTTTCCAGTGACTAATACTGTTCCAATGGGTCTAGAAGATGACATGATGAAGAAGTTTGGGCTGTAAACTGTACTTATATATAGGGTTTTGTTTTTCAGTGGATGAAGAAGGGGCTAAGTTTGGGACTAAAAGTGAAAAAAAAAATTAAAAAAAAAAATCAAATCCATTTTACGATGCAAGTCCTGCATGACTGAAGGAAAATATAATGGGATTTAGTTCTGCAGTTTCTGTTGATGAATCACAAGGCAGAGTCAATGACACTTCAGAGAGTCAGGAGAAAGGAAACAGTGTAGCAATGCAGAACCTGATGGCCAAGTCCCTTTCCTTAATCCATACCTGGACATTAACATTTTCAAATAATTGCAACATAGTACTGAGTAACCTATGAGTATGGGCCTTTGCTAGATCAGGTTTCAAAAAACATCCCACAGCTCATATTTAGAGAATTGCAAATGCAGAAGAGACAAATTGACAACCTGAATTTAAACCTTTGCTTCATCCCATATTCTTCTTTAAAAATATCTCTATCAATGAAGTTGTCTATTTTAATTCCTGGTCAGGACAAAGTCTTTGGGCATTGAAGCTTGTGAAAATAATAAAATACTGCTCGGTGTTTTTATCCTGGATGTCCAAGCGATCATGAGTTATCCCACTCACTTGATGACTTAGTGACCTCCAAATCTGGCAAAAGAAAAAAGAAATGCAAACCCTCTCTTTCCCTTGCCACAAAGAGGCTGAGCTAGTGGTAGCTACTGAAGGTGGTTACCAGTTCCCCAGCTGGTGCAAGTATTTTCAGCCAGCAATTGCAGTTGCTGCTTTTCTTGGCTTCCTTGAAGGAACTGAAGAACTGGCAACTGATGTGAGTTTTTCCAGCACTGTATAATCTTTTGATCCCTCAGAGGGGATGATAACTTTCATACTGAAAAACACTGCTCGGATTATTTCCAAGACAAACTTGAGAATGACAGTCTAATATTTTATAAATTAGAGCTCTCCTGACTCTTCTTTGACCACACATATTACTGGCGTGTGCTAAACACAAAGGGATAGATTAAAAATGCCCTCTTTTCATCTCTCTACCCACTGCTGAAGTGTTGCCTGAAAGTTTTCATTCATTTAGGAAGTGCAGGTTTAAAACAATGAGGATTTTTATATTTCCTGTACCAGTCTGGGCCAGCCTTCTCTGTTTTTTTGAAATGTATATTAAAAAACAACCTTCTCAAGATGCAGCAATTCCTTTAAAGAAAATAGTGTTTAATTTTTTAGGCAATAATTATACCCATATGTTTTAGGCAAGAGTTATATAAATAAAAACTTAGAATACGTTTTTTGCTTTTCTACTGTCAAAGTCCATAAAACCCATGAACACCAATTCATAACCAAATCTGGATTATTTGTGTTGATGCTCTGTATTGTTTAGAAACAAAAGTTTTCTTGAGCATGTTTTTTTTTTGGGGGGGAGGGTGCAATTACCAATAAAATTCCTAGTTTGCACAAATATACCTCTGTTTGAAGAAACATGGCATCTCTGGAAGGCATTAGTTCAAAGATACTGTATTGATTTAAATTGAAATGAATTATCTTTCAGGGAAAATGCATTAACAACAGTGGAGAGATGTAGCAGTGAATATAAATGAAAAAAATAACATTATTTCTCTAGACTATTTTGGCCTTAGTTCGTATGAATTGGTTTTTTATTATTTTTTTGTAAAATAAATTGAATCAAAACCAACTCTAGCTTAAGACATTTTGTATGTATGAATTTCAACAAGGTTGAAAAAAAATTGAGAAACTGAGGAGGTATGAAATATGAATCTGATGGCCTTAAGGTCCCTGCTTTCCCCAATGATTTTATGTACTTACCTTTATTTATTGTCTGATTTAATAGACTTCAGGAATTTTATTTTATTATTTTAGGGAAAGGAAGAGTAAATCAATTTAAGCACTTCATGAAATTTCAGGTTTAAATAGTCTTGTGAGCAGATTGATTAATGCTTTTTATTTTGTATATCTTCCAAAGCAATGGAGCCATATGACTTTTGTCCCACATTGCTTCTCATATATAACATTTCTATGATGGTACCCACAAAGGCATATACAGTTAATGTCAGAATTTTTCTTTATTTACAAAAATTTGATTTGAATCTTAAACTTGCAATTAAGTGTTGGTTTATCAGAGCTAATAATTTGCATTCTAGGAATCACACAGCAACAAGAACAACACCAATACACACACACACACACATATGATTCACTCACAAAGGTGAATTCATTGGAATATATAGAAATAATGCAGACTAGCCTAGTAAGGTTTTCTATGCTTTCATCAAACTGAAGAAAGGAGCTGACATTTTTTTCTACAACTTCATCCCCTCTTAAGGCAAGGGAAGCAGGCAGAGCAATTCAACCTCATGGCTTAAATGTGAACTTGTGGTTGTGCTCAGAACCAAAAAGGGACTCAAAAGTGGAACATTACTGTCTGAAAATTACCAGGCCACTACTACAGCATGTGGAGAAGCAGTTAAGAAAGCCAAAGCTCAGGTTGAGCTGAATTTGGACAGAGATGTCAAAAACCTCAAGAACGTGTTCTTCAGATTAGCAACAAGCAGAAACAGAGGAATAATGTCAGTTTGCTGTTAAATAGGAGAGGTGAATTAGTCATAAACAATGCTAAAAAGGCAGAGGTTCTCAACACCTTCTTCACCTCTGTCCTTACCAGTGCTATTAGGTCCCAGGCCATAGGAACAGAAGTCCAGGTTGATGCAGACACCAACCAGCTCTCAGTGAAGGAAGAGTTGGTTTATTGACTATTGCAGGAGCTTGACCCATACAAATCAATGTGTCCAGATGCCATCCAGCCATCAACTGTGTTGAGAGTTGGCATACCTACATAATCATGAACAAGCCATGGTCTGGAAAGCGTTAAGAAGTGTAGATTTTGGCAGCTAAGTATTTTAAAGAAAACAATCAACTGTAGAACAAATTGAACTTCACTCATTATCTTTATGAGGCTGTGTTTTCATTAAACGAGAACATGCATATAAAATAGTAGATATTTTTTAACTTAATCACAAAATCCTATCTGAAGATAATTACCAATCTCTCCATTTTCCTAATGAATGCACAGCAGCTGACCGAGTAACCTAGATATGTTTTGGCAAAAGGTAAAAGAGAATATCTCAGATGGCTTGGTATTGAGCACTGTTTTTCATCGCAGTGCAAGTCTCTTGCATTGTAACTCTATCTCAAGAAGGAAATATGATGGTTTAGTTTTCATTAATGGCATTTAATGAAACACCCCCATGATACATCTAAAATTTATATATTAATCCATCATATGGAACTGGAAGTTCAGTAATATAACAAGGACTTAACATATTCTTAATATTACCTGCTGGTAGGGCCCTATATTGGCTTCTACTCCAATATCTAGAGTTTATCTTGATATTATTATATTTGCAAGGATAATTTAGTTATCCACTTGATGCCACCATAACTCCTAAGAAATATTTGTTTTCATGCACTAATGGGGTGCCAATAAGTGGCTGATTAAAAAAGAAAAGAAAAAAAGTACTTGGAATTAATGTTTCTGTCACCAGTCACATGAGCTAAATACATGATTTACATTATTACATTTATTCTCTTCTGCAGAAAGGCAAATGGTATCTATAGCAAATCTTCTTTTCAAATTTGCACTAAAGATTAATGTTGATTAATGAAAAACACTGGTGAGAAAAGAATACTGAAAAAAGCAATAACACTGCAAGAAACATACAAAAAGCTAAGTTTCTTTAAAGAAAACGTCTTGTTCAGCAATGAAAGAGGTGGCAGCTTCACAAGGACAATCTGTGAACCCTTTCCAAAGTTGAAACCTCATCTGGTAGCCTGAGCACTTTTCCAGAAACAGGTGTTTTGAATATTTTCATACAGGGAATGAAAATGCACTTAGCAACTCACACAGCCTAAGAAATTGAACCACTATGTCACTGTTTAAATAATTAGCAGAGAGTGAGGGACCTCCCTCTCTTCCCAACTATGTAAATTAACATTGTGGATTTGGGAACCTCACATTTGTCATATAGATTCAGAAAATCTGTAGGATTGAGCAAGCCAAAGGGGGGCTTAGATATTAAGCTACTTGGAGAATTTGATGTTTAGGAAGTCATACACGCACCCAGAAGCAGAACACGGGCCTACCAAACAGTTTCCAGGCACACACCCAGGGTCAAACACAAGGTCCTTTAAGGTTTTGCATGCAATAGTCTAGTTACACACTACTTAAACATGAAAACAATTGTCTGATATGATATGTACATCTGATAATGTGTGGTGTAATGTTGCATATCTCATAACCATCAGGAAAAAAAATTTATTTATACTTGTATGTATTTTTAGGACTGATTCTTTATCTGGTCTGAGTACTGCTCAATATCTTCAGTGTAGTTCACAGTGATTTGTGAAGTGTGAAATAGTTATTTGTGGAATACCCAGTTTTGGGGGCTTTATATGCATCTGTCACTACCAAGTGACACGCTGCCATGGGTAGTGTGGGAGGTAGTACAAGATCTGAAATACCCTCAGAGTAAATTAAAGTGACTGGAGAGCAAACGACATGTCATGCTTTTTATTGAGCATATGTATTATTTTAGAAAACCTTTAGCTACTATTGCAAGTTAATTAACCAAAGGAAAAGAGGGAAGAAATTGCCCACCATGATTTTAACCCAATTACTTGGCCAAACTATACAAAACATACAACACCACACAACAATTCAAGCCCTATTACTATATCCAAACTATATAACATACGAGTGTTTATAGCAAGAGAAGAAATATGAAGAAGAATGAAAGAAGGCCAGAAAAGAGAGAAATCACCACCCTGGGATCCAGCAACATTTTGCAGGTGTGTTTGGAGTCAGTTGGTGGTGGGTGCATGCCAAATTGGTCATCTCCCCCTTTTATACCCTCAGGGGTCTGGCTTCCTTCCCACTGGAGAAGCACCATTGGACACAAGCAGTTGTGTCTTCTCGAAGGTTCTGCAAAATTCTAGAAATGAGTTTGGGGTACTTGCAGTTACAAGGTGCTGAACCTGTTGCTCCACTTGTCACAACCGAGCTGTGAGCACCGGGTGTTGCAGGAGTGGATCTCCCATTGCCATGAGGGAGACAATTCTGCCCCTTGGCCCATATGGGGCTCTTCCTGACCGAGGATGCTCTTCACCCAACATAGATCAGCACCTTAGGACAAGGTCAGGAAGGAAACCAGAGCTTATGAGAGCAAGACATAGTATTTGAGTAAAAGTATTAGTCCATGACAACATCTCTGCATACCTAAGCAATCTGCTTAGCTTGGAAAAGCAAAGCTGGTTTGTTACTCAGCTGCCAAAGGACTAGGATAGCTCAGACCTAAATGACTGACTGTGTTGTCTACACACATTACCATTCTCTAGCTAGTGAATCAGGCTGCCAAGCTGATAAAATTTTAGCAGAGACATGCTAATCTAGATGAAAATATATTACTGTAACCTTTCACTTGGCATTCTGGCTTCCAGTAGGATCTAATTTCAGTTCCTTCTTTTTATGAAACTAAGAGCTTATATTCAAGGTAATGAAAGGATGACAGGACAAAACCTGGCCAAACACAGCTGACTTAAAATAGCAAAATCTAAAAAGAGCAAAAAGGCAATTGATAAAATTGCTTTCCTGCTTCTACCTTTGATCCTGGCTACAAAGCTCTAAGCACTATGCCAGAAGTTTTGATATAGGAAAAATGGGCACTGGCACCTCTGAAATTATATTGATGTCTTCCTCTCCCTCAGTCCTGTCTATTGTTACATGAGGTGTATGCTAATGACTTGGTGTTCTATACAGAAAAGGCATTGATGCACTTTCTCATTATTTTCTTTATCATTGCAAAAGCAACTCAGAAGAAAGGAGAAATTATTAGACAATTAGTTTTAAACTGTAAAAAGAATGAGTCCCTTGAAAACAGAACCATAAGAGAAAATCTAATGAGGGATCTATCTAACTAATATCTATAATTAGTCTCTCTTGAATTTTATTTTTTTAACTGTAGTACTGTTCTTCACCTTAAATGTGCCACACTGAACACCAAATGCAGTTCACACTATAATAAAGGCAAAGGTTTAGTTCTGACTGTCTTATTCCAAAATATGATAGTGATGCCACAACCTAAAAGGAAAGAAAATAACACCATGCTAAAAATAATTTTAAAAACCCAAATAATATGCTCTAGATAGGTACTATACTTAATGTTTTGCCTGTATTTTCATTAAAAATGCTGATATTGAGGGATTAATAACCCAATTCAATCTGTTCCTAGTTGAAACTGTAGATCTACTTTCAGTTTGAAGTGCCCAAACTTGGCTTGTTTTTTCCTGTCCAGTATTTGTATTATATAGCAATGAAAAATTCTACACACAATATATTTAAGAAATAAAAGCAGAAGAACAGGTTTTTTTCTGAGAATTAACAGCCTTCTGGGAGCCAATGACCCACAACCCTGGCACGGGTCATCAACCCCAAAGAAATGTCCAGTACTGAAGTTGTTATTGATATGAGCTGAAAGTATTTATCTGTGGAAAAAAGGGGGGAAGGCAGAACGTTTGGAACTTAGATTTCTACATGTGACAATAACTTTAGCAAACCAAGTGAATGACATTGCTAGAATAAGAAAAATATCCTTTGGAACTGTTCATCATATACCAGAAATTTCAGTCGGTGGTATAATGTGTTGAAATGTATTTGGTTATATAGTGCTGGAAAGACTAGTAACATGACACTCAGAGGGAAAAGACTGATAAATAGTTGTGAGGGAAGAAGATAGACAAGCAAAGCTAAATAGAAGATGAAATACCTAATAAACCAAGATAAAGGCAGAAATAGAAACAGTCCCAGGGGGGAGAATAGGATTAGAGATAGTAAAGAAGATGGAAAGCAAAAAAAAAAAATTAAAACATGGCTCCAACTATTTTTACATTTTGATTGTTTTCTCTATGGACCTGTGTGCAAAAAAAGAAGTACTCTATGTACAGGATACAGAAGTGCCTAATGGACATATTTCAGATGAAGGTTCTTTTTGGATGACTGATTCCATTTCAACATTGAACACGTGCATAATTTTTTTTCTTTTATCTATCTAATCTATCTACTTTTTCCCCCAAGATCAGCGCTTTATCATGGGCAAGTAGAAAGCCAGCAATTTCTACAAGACATTGGAAACTGCATTAGACTTCACAGACCATTGAGTTGAAGAGGCTAAACAGAGTAACAACATGCTTTGTAACAGGCAGAACACTTAAGAGGTAGGGTTTTCCTTTGTTCTCTGATTTATACCTACCCTCCTATCATTTAAGGAGGTGTTTAGGCATTCAGCAGCTACTTTCTCTCTACATTGGATGGCTTGTTTTTTGAATTCCAAAAGTACCAAAACTGGTTCTTTAAAAAAAAAAATGATTTAAAAAAAATATTTAGTTTGCATTGTTGTGGTTAAATTTCTTGACAGATTTCATGAGAGGATATTCTTATGCACAACAACAGGAAACTAACATGGTTTTTATTCATTAAATCTCCCTTGGTAACTATGGGATATTGCTCCACCTAACCCAACGAGATTTAACTTCTTTGACTCTGCTATTTGCCTTAGGCCTTTCTTTATAGTATTATAGAACTTCAAAGCCTAGGAGATTGGGTCTTCTCGGGTGTTGAAGTAGATCAGATATTGCATGCAAAGGCAAGCTATCCAGTCTGAAAGAAAAGCCTGACCCTAGATTTTTCATTCAGCCTTGGGCTATCTGAAAGTGAAAAAGCTCTAAGACTAGATAGAGCTGCAACAAATACTATCTTAAAAACTGGTAAAATACTATGTTTGATATTCTGAAGGCCAAGTTCTTACCATATAGCTTGTAAAAGATGCAGTAAGAAAAAACATTATACAGATGGAAAATGTATTCCTCTCTATATTAGAAATATTGTGGGCATTGAAGGTGACTTTTTTATGCATTTTATGCACTAGTGGAACAAACCATATGATATCAGGTGTAACATATTTTACAGTCAAATCATTTTCATTCAGCTTCACACAGGGTTATGACCAGCAGTACATGTATACATGGCTATAAAAATGTCCTGTAAATAAATTGTAGTTTTAATTTCTATTCATGGTAAGAATAGCATATATTTTACCTAATATATAAAATACTAAACCTTGGAGACAACATAAAGGACGTTAGAAAAATATAAGCTCTTCAAAAACCTTGTGTTTTTTATGGTTAATCATAAACCATGAATAAGTTCATTCACGTATATTTCACATTGCTTACTGCTGCCTCACTACTACTGTCAGTTAAAATTTCATATCAGTAGAACTGTAAACATAATTCAAAAAGAATTGGCATGAATTTATTGCTGCTACTAAAAATAAATAACTAAATAAAAAAAAGCAAAACAGAAAATGCAATTTCCTATGGTGTCTCACAGGGCTTTTAATTAATTTTAGATATAAATTGAAATTAAATTACACATTATAGTTAGTAGAGGGGTTTTTTGGGAACCCGTAAATAGGTCATTTTTATGAAGGGTATATTTACAATTGCATGTTGATGAAATACATGCATTATAATGCAAATGCAAGGAAGAGAATCTGGAAAATCATGAAAGAGCCATTTATTCTCACAGTAAAAGTATTCTGAATTTTCTGTATATCCTTAATCTTTCAGGCATCTCCTTCCTGAAAACATAATTTGAGGTGCACTAAAGCTCTTGGGAAGATTATAATTACCTTCAATGGTTTTCAAGAAGGCCCTGAGATAACAGAGAATTCTATTAGCAGGTGTGAAAGACTGTTCCCATAGCATTTACTCTCATTTTACAGAATAGTTAATAGTTAATTTTCCCTTATTTTACACTTGAATCTAATTCTACAGACTTGAGTGGAAGAGTTCCGCTCTGTGCTGCTTTGAAGGAAATTATAGTTTCCAACATTTTTGACAAGGTTTTTGTTTATGTCTCTACTGCTAGTCTTCTTCTAGTTATTCTTACATTTTTTTTTCATTTTAAAGTTTTGCTATAATTATTTAGTAAGCAATTTAATTATTGAGAACATTAAATACGTACTTATACCTTGTTTTTAGAAGAAAAATATGCTAAAAAGAATGTTTGAATTTTCTTTCTTAATAGAAGTGCTTTCTAAATATGATTCCTTAAGAATCAGGGCAGTTAAAAGTTTTTAAAAATGTTCAGAACTAAATTTTTCTGGATTACTTAGGGTCCAAGCATTGCAAGTCACTGGCACGGTATCAGTCTCCGTTGGTCTCTGTACTCGAGTTTCTGGAGAAGCTTTGTACAGCAAAACCATCCTGGAAAGTCTCACTTGGCAACATCCCCACTGACTTTAGGGAAGGGAACTGTGTGTGCATCATCCAGCTGCATAATTGGTTTTTTTTCAAGAAATGGCATATCTACCTGGGTACTTGTGTATGCCCATAATTATTTGCAGGAGCAAATATCCTGAGTCCCATACCTTGCTTTGCTAATAGAGGCTTGCCTGCTTTTACTCACAGGAAGAATAATGCTTGCTAGAAGTGAAGTGGTTTTGTCTTTTGTTTACATATTTTTTTGTTTTCATTAACCAGTTTAATCTCTCAATTTGGAAGAAGTTTGGCCAAATTCACAGTTCTCTAAGCTTCTCAGAATCTAAAGTTACAGAACTGATGGTTACTGCACATCAAGCAGCTTTAGTGGGGAAATTTAAATTTCCTGGGGAAATTTAAATTTCCTGTTTAGCCCCTATAATTTCTTTGGATTCATTATTATTCATTTTCTCATGCCCTGTAGCTGATATAAATTTTTACAGTTTGTTTTCATTTTCTCCTCACAGGAATAACATCTTTGATTTTGTTTTGGTTTTGTTTGTTAGGTTGGTTGGGGTATTACATTTGACTTCTTTTTTTCCTCTCTCTTTTTTTTTTTTTGGGGGGGGGGGGGCTGCTTTGTAGTATTTTCATTACTAAGTTAGCCTCCTAGTTTGGAGATTTTGCTCATGATTAGATTTTGCAAGCAGGCACTTTTCTAAATTGTTGTTTATGTTCTGATAGCATGAATCTCTTAGAATGGAATAGTCTAACAAGCATGCACATTTACTCCTTAATATTATGTTATCCCAGTAGAAAAATTCTACATGACAATTTTCTTAGGCTGTGCTTATTTCTGTAGTTTCAATATCTCTAATTCAATTCACACCATATGTGCATCAGACAGCATCTATTTTTGGTTTTTTCCTTTTTTTTCTTTTTTACATGCCCTTCATTACTACAGGTGGTAAAAAGAGGAACAGTTGAAGCTAGTACATTTTAAGATGTTCAAGAATGGGAAAGTACTTATTAGGTATAATGCGTAACACATTTGCAACATAGACATCTTTTAGGACTCCTGTGGTAGCAAATGCCACTTCCTGACAAATATCAGAAATAGGACTAATAGCATACAGAATATTACCAATTCATACATACCATATTTCCATGTAGATGAGACCACAGATCATCTTTTTTCTTCCTTCTAACTGACATTTGCATAAAGGAAGAAAGGAAGACTAACCATTCAAATCTCTTTTTTCCTTGATTACTGATCAGCTTTTTGTTGTTGTAGGTTTTTTTGTTTTTTTTGTTTTTTGTTTTTTTGGCTATTCTCTTGGAATTGCCTCAAAGGTCCAATTTATTGAAATGTAGTCCCAGAATTGGGATGCTTGTGGGAAAAAAGTCATGCCACACGTTTTACTGATAAACTCACATTTTACATCCCAATAGCATGTCAGTCTTTCTGAGAACATGACATTGTAACACCGAGTTTTCAGTACATTCCTTTCTTATAGGTCTTTTCCACGCAAAGAGTAACTTTGTGGTGGTGCTAATTCACAAAGTAAGAATTCATGACATGCTTATTAAAGGGGAGACTTAAAAATGAGCCATTGGTTACTTTTTTGACTGATTTCTCCAGTCTGTCAATATCACTTTATATTTGAGTCCATCTCCAGAGGTTTACCACCTCTTTTAGGTGGCAAATGGGTGGCATTTGTTAAGTGGATATGCTTATTCTCTTTTATTGATCAGCTCATTAAAAAAAAGCTTGGCAAGTGCAAAGCTCAAATAAACTTTCTAAGAATTATTGATAGATCTTTCCAGTTTGATAAGGCACAATATTAAGTGCCTCTTAAGCATGCTTTTATAGGTTTTTTTAGTACTTTCTGTTTGGTTCTATTTTCTTATCTTGCTAATGAATATAAACTGCAACATCATGAGAAGTCATACTGGCCTCAAGATATATAGCATGCACTCCTCCACTTCTATAAGATACTAAAGAAAGAAACCAGACAAATTTAGCATAATTTGTTCTGGATAAATTTGTGTTGGTGTATATTCATGTCCTAGATACCATCTATGTGATTGGCTTACTCAAGTATTTTTTTCCAATGTATTACTGGTAAACAAAGATTCACAGACTATAATTCTGATGTGCTTAACTTTCTTCCTCTAAAATAGAAAAACATATTGTTGCAATTTCCCAGTCATTCAGCATTCCTAAAAGTCTTGAGTATTCCTGGTTTAGATATTTTTACCATTTCTCTTAGGTACTGTTTGAAATACCCTATATATCTGAGTAATCTACCTATCCTTTTTTCCTACTTATTTCCACATCTCATTCTTTTCCCCCTCTCTTCTTGGTGTTGAATGTGTGAACTACTCAATCAGAGCTGACCTCTGGATGAAGGATGATTTATGTTTGAATGATAGTCTAATTTTTTATTCATATTTCTTGTCAAAACTAATACTTTCATCCTTGATTAGAACTTTTATCCATGAATTGTGCTAATGAAATAGAATCATTGTGCATATGGCACTATTTAATGTCAATTTTTTTCTACTTAGAATATCAGAATATTCTCCCAATTCAAGCTTACTGAATGGGGAAAATCATAACCTTTGGACAAATGCAATTATGTACTTTGGTGTAGACTGCTTTTGAAACTAGCTTTTGGATAAATTTTTGGACACTTAGCAGTCTGAAAAAAACTTCTAATCATCTTCTTGAGCTCCAGGAGACATAGGCATTACCCACTTATCTGCATTTAAAACAGCCTTTATGCATTTCATTGAATCACCAGACAGAGGAACCTCACTGGTCCTCTTGTCTCCTTAAAATATTCTGTACCTACTTTGGCTGGTACTGACAACTAAAATTCAGTGGAAAAACTTTCATCATCTTTATTCAAGTAGCACATGAAATTAATAAATAATAAAAACTGATTTAAACCTGAACTTTTTCACCAGTTCCACAATTCTGCCAGAAATTTCTTTATTAATCAATTTTCCCTTTATCTTTGTCCCTTGAATCAGCTTTCTGTTATCCTCTCATTTCTTCTGTGTAAGTGGACTGCACTGTTGATGATAACATTTCTTAAACATACTGGTAAGTTTTAGTGAACTCACTGGTCCCACACATATTTAAGAAGCAGTCCTTTAGAAGAAAATAAGCTCTGGTTTTGGTAAAAATAATCACCTGTCTAATAAAGGCTGTTTGATGTCTTTTTCTGATTTTTCACTGTAATTTCCAGCATGTCTTTTGAAAATCTAAGTGTAGTAAATTGCATTATCTTTCTTCCTTCAACAGCCAGATTTTCTCTGCTAGCTATTCTAAGCTAGCTATGATAACTCATCATGATTTCTTCTGTAACTATACTGACTATTCATTCAGTTCACTGAATGGAAAGAGACTGCACATCCTACAAAGCTGCTACAGAGCAGGAATGGTTCTCTGAGAAGTAACAGCCATGTAAATACAACTGTTCATTTTTGGTCTGGATTTCTGAAAGCAACTCTTCAGAGAGCAGAGATTATAAAATATTTTCCTATAAATTGCAAAGGGAAAGTAACCTTTGATCCCACAAAGTCCTGAGTAAACTCATCACTGATCCACCACAGAACAAATTGTGAGAACTCTACTGATTCCTCTCTTGGGTGCAGCCCAAACTTAAACTTGATACAACTACTGATGGTAGTGATATTAAAACAGAAATTTGTTCCTGTACTTCCAGTATCCTTGGAAGAGTGAAACATTTCTTGAATGATTTATCTATTTAGATTCAATTAGGTGAATGTAAATCCATTTCAGAATCTTCAGCCTGCAATACAGGGAACGAAACTCTTGTCTTCTAGGAGCTGTTGTTATCAATATAATTTAGATCAGCCTAGGTGACTATTGTTAAGATGCATAAATGAAGCACATCTAGCCTCAGAATTAAGGAATCAGAGTGCTCCTTTTATTACTTTGCCTCTTTTTCCTTCCCTATTCTCTTGTAATATCTAATTTTAAAGCCCTAAATCCAGCGGCTTTTACAATTTCTTATTTAAGTCTATTCCACAACTTCCCACTCTAAATTTTATGTATTTTCATGAATTCTTCTTTCCTCTATTTATGCTTCCAAGTCACACACAAGACAGCCTCTCTTCCAGTCCCCCCTAACACTGAATTTAAAGGTTTCTTCCTAACCCTAGCCCCATTTTTTTTCACTTGGAAGGCTGTATGTACTTAGAGGAGGTTCTGACAAGCAGATTGCTGTATGCATTATGATTTAGTGCAACTCATTTATATTGCATTTCAGAGTATTTTAACAGATTCAGTTACAGAAGGTTCACAGGCTGCTCACAGAAGCAGGTGATCTGTGGGCAGAAGGTCTGTCCTACTGATTCTGCCACCAGCATGGTAAGCTCCAGCAGAGCAGACTGCTATGTATTCACTCTGAGCTGCTGGAGCAAGATGCCCTGTAATGAATCCATCAAAGTCCATTTCTAGATGGCAAGTGCAGGATTAACACTTCAGGCTTTTGTCTACAGTGAGTGGGAGGATAGCTTCTGCAGTGATCTGGAGAGCTGCTTGACAAGTAAACAATTCAGTGTCACCAAAGCACTAGGTAAAATATTTTTCAAATGAAGTGGGAATGGTTCTGAGTCAGGAAACTTCCTGGAATTAGGCAAAGTTTTTCATGTAGCTGAGCAGTGGATTTAAACTGTCATAATTAATACCTGTGGTGTTTGAGAAATTACTTTTTTCTGATCATCATATTTAAAAGTGCTCACACAGCACAAGATTAAAAGGGGAAAATTTGCTTGAAGATTTAGATCTAGCTCTTGAGCTCTGACTGACTGGAACTGTTCCATTATTACCTGTGGAGTTAGGTGGATTTATACCTGACAAAATTAGGATTGACAGTGTCTGACATATCATTTTCCATCACAAAATTTTGAACTGTCTTACCCCATACTATTTTTCATATCTGTATTTATGATTTAAAGATGATAATTACTTTAACTATGTTTTTTTTTTTCTAAATTATTGTGTTCTTGCTTTTTAAACACTTTCAAGAAAAAACTGTCATACACAATTGCTAGAAAGCCAAATCAGCAGAGAGACTTGTATGAGTAGATGGTTGCAAATAATTTATACACCTACAAAACTCGCATTTTAAAACATTAATATTTGAAATACAGTCTATATCCATATATATTATATTTAGAATTGGTTTAGGACAAATATTTGTGTGTATGTTTGCAATTACATATAGGTACCACTTCCATGTAACTGACGGGCAGGAATTCCATTGACTCATTGACTTTAGCTCCATTGAACAAAATTTACTAACTGGATAGTTACTATTCACTCATCCTATCTGTTGCATGTAAATGTTACTTATGGTTGCTAAAAAAGAATTGCAAATAAATTAAAATACATTTTGATAATTAATCATTATAATCTCACATTTTTTGCTATACTATAGATCCTGTTCGTTAAGTGAAAAAAGTCCATAATGTCATTTACTTTAGCTCACATTTGAAATCATGCAGTAGAAATCTTCCCTATTCATTCTCTGATGTACCTATGCATAGAAGAATCCAAAGAATGGATTAATACACACTTCAGGGAAAAAAAAATATGATGACGAGATAAATCTTCCTTTAAAAACACTGTTTTTTTCTTTTTAAGTTAAATAAGAAATGGGGTTTATGTGATTTTTAACTAACATTAATCCAAAAAAAGGAAACTTTAAATTCCTTGTCTGCTGTTACATGCAAGAAATATCATAAAACATTACTGCCATAACATTTTATACTATCAAAGCTAGTTCAGGTTTTTTAGTGAAAATCACTGTAACCATATGGTTCATAATTTTTAGCTGGTCTGATTCCTGTCATTTAAGAGAATTTTACAATGATAAAAAAACCCCAGATCTTGTATAAACCTTTAAACATATGAAATAATAGCTTTTTGCTTAGCTAGATACATAAGTAGTTTATATAACTATTAAAACATAATTTAATTTATATTTTAAGTGTCTTAAGTATTCTGCAGAGGGAAACTTCAACAGTGGAAATATTATACATTAAATAGTTTCTTCAAATACTGAAAAAGAAAGAATGTCTTACTAATTTGAACTTTACATTAAAAAAAACCCCAAGACAAATAAATAAAAGACAGACCATTTTGTGAGGACTGGAATGATACTGCCGTATCATTTACAAAGGTTTGAAAACACAAAATAGTGTTTGCCTGAGAAAGAATGGCAAAGAAACAAACACAAAGAAATAAACACCTATGCTATTTAATTAAAATAACTATATCATGAAAAAAAAAGTGCCTATACTATCAGTTCATACTTCAGGAATAAAACAGGCTGTTTTTTCTTTCACACAATTATTAAGCAGACTTTATTATGTTAAGAGCACTGATGAAATCTTTTTAATGATGTCGTGTCTGAGAATACCGAAATATATGGATAAAAGATGCTTCTCTAGCCCTTGAAAACAGACATGAACTACCCTCAGAATTATAGTCATGTCTGTTTATAACAGCCTGCAGTAGATAGAAAATTGATTAAATACATTTCAGGGCTTAAAAATCATTTCAGTGATTCTTAATCCCTCTCAGCAGAGTATTAAATGTGACTGTCTATAGAGAACAGTCTTTTAAGTGGCTATTGTTTTGTTTTGCTTTCTTTTGTTTCACTTTTAATAGGCCAATTATCTGAGAGATAATTACATAATTTATAATCTGAGTATGGTCTGTTTTTTCCTATTGAAAAATCTGCTTCATTTAATTCTATTGTTCAAAGAGCAATTTAATACTTATTCCACCGTTTCATAATCAAACATACTTATTGTCATATTCAAGTGCAAAGAAATGTTAGACATTCATCCTTCTTGTCTCCAGTTTACCAGTAATCATTTTTAGTTTTACAGCTATTTCTGTTAAGGGTATTTATTACTTTAAATGACTTGGTATGCTTTTCTGCAAGAAAACTCCTTATCGCTGGCAAGTCTCCGAATTTCTTATTTTTTGAATACATGTCAAATTGGATTTCTGACCTTGGGAGAAGTCCTCTCCAGAATAGATGATCCATTATCTACTATGAAAAAGAACGATGTGACCCTGGTCTTCTCCTCACTTACAGGGTAAAATTCTAACAAGCACTTCCAGCAAGTCCCTGGGACCACCTTAGCACATAATTGCCAGCTGGGCCAGCTGGCTGGAGGGAGAGAAGCTGCATCCACTTGGCTGCCAGCAAGATCTCAGGAGAAAAGTGCAGGCCAATTTTTCCACATGAAAATTCAGGCAAGCTTTGTGGGTCATCTCTGGATATCAAACCAGCAAGAGAAGACTGTGCAGCACTGCTAGCAAGACAGTGAGTTATGCCAGATTTTAGTTGGCATAAAAGCGGCTTCCTAGATTGAGAACCTGAAGCAAGCCTCAAAGAGGGGCAATTTGACGTTGACCAATTGCTGAGGTTTCACTTACCTCAGAGTGACAGTTTATACCTGATTCCATGTAAATTTAAGAGTTAAAAAATAATCTGTTCCTTGACTAATTTCCTTCACCAATAAATAGATAACATGGCACACAGATGTAACCCACCGCTTCCCGCATACAGCATGAATTATCACAGAATCTGGTGGAACAGAATTTGTCCTTTAGGTTTAGTATTACAATTTCTGATCCCACTCTCAGATACCTTGCAGTATTTAGGCAAACATCAATCTCTGAGTGATCAAGGTGAAAAACTGCAATGTGTAATTTGAAGAAACTGATGGTAGACCTCCTGAGGTTGTAAGCATTCTACTGAAATTTCTGTAATGTACCATTGTTCAGTTTACTTCAGATATCTAGTTGGATTTGATATCAGAAACAAAGACACTTTGTATTAAATTCTGATTTTTTTAAATCCTTTAAATAATACCAAATTCCTCACAAATCAGCAGAACTTTCAAAAGATAAGTAGAATAATAATTAGGTCTGCAACTGATCTACTAAATTACAGAAGATGCTGCTGCAAAAGGTGCTTGAAATCCCATTCTCCATATTCCTGACTGTAAAATCAATCATCCAAAAGAACAGATTTGGAAAAAATAAATAAACAACCTTTATACTGTCAGTTTAAAAAATAATTGAGTTTTAAAATGATGTAAAAGTTTAATAAATGCAATACCTAGGCTTTTAAAATAATTTTTAGCTCTAATGAGAAATTTGAATCAAGTTGTTGACTCATTATTCACTAGTGTGATAGTTCATAGAATTAACAGTTCATAGAGGTCACAAAATTTGGGCTGAGGCTTCTATTACCCCTGAGAACAAGCTATCACATTTCTACCTGCCTTTTTTTTAACCAAACCCTTCAATTAATGGATCGTCTGTGGCATGGATCTGGAAATGCCAAACCACCTTCTGAGCCTGGATTACTGTCAGGATTTTCTTTCTTATCCTTTTATTCCAACTACTTTCACTATTGTGTAAACTTCTATGTTTCTCAAGATGTAGACTGAAAACACCATAGAATCAAAGGGCCCGTCACAGACCTGAGATGTTGGGACCCACGAGTACCAAGTGTTACACACAAGTCATACAAAAGAAGATACAAAACCACTGGGTACTTCTTAAAAGTATTTAGGTAGAAATGCAACACAATATTAACAGAAATTAGAATCTCTCTGTACTCTTGGAGGATATTAAGTGAAAAATAGAGAAGGAGACAAAATATTTGGACGTATCCATAGCCTTGAAAAATCTCTGCTACCCTCATTCTATTCATTTACAAGAAAAAAACATTTTTACCTCACACTTCAGCAATCATTTATGAACAGAGTATTTTGAGCCTGCGTAGAGGAACAGTTTTATAGACTGAGGCAAAGACTAAGGATCCTGTAGTTTTTAACAGCTAACATCTTCCCCCCTAGCCCTCCAGTTCACATTTGCCAGATGCTGAGGAACCCTGTCAGACTTCTCAAAGCCCTTATGTCCTGAACAGATGGCAGAGTTTAAATGCCTGGTGAGTGCACAGAAATGTGCCAGAGTGCTCCCCTCCTGCCATGCATGCCTTGGGCAGCAGGGAGCTATCTCTGTATATAATGTACTAGAGCCTGTTCAGCTTCACAGAAGGTTGTTTATAGAGTCAACCTATGATCAGGATGTGTCAGATTCACTGTGTATGTGCTGGCTATTTGCCCTGTACAGGTGCAGCTGTTCTGGTCTGTCTCTATCTGTCATTATGTGAGGGATTTCCCAGATGTGCAGGGTGAAAGCTGACAGCACATTGCCTCCCACCACATCAAGTGGCACTGGGGTTTTGTGCCACTGTTCACAGCAGGGGTTGGCTGTGTTTTAGAATTGTCACTTTTATCTCTTCTGTCTCTGAAGATAAAGTGTTGAGGACTTCATCTGTCTGTAAACAAGCAGATATTTTATTCCCACTATTTCTTCACAGAGCTGTGTTAATTGTGAGAACATGCTGGGCTTAGCAATCATGAAAGAAAATAAAAAAGCAATCTAATAACTTCAAATTACTGGGGAAGTGAAGGTTACAGTGTTTATTTAACTTTTATGGACAGTTAATGATAAACTGTTGTGAGCAGAGGTCTGAGTAGAAAGCCAAAATCAGGGCAAGAAAAAGAGTCCAACCAGTTTAAAGAGCAATGCTGTAACCAGAACTGAGATCTGAGGACCACTTTGAGTAGTTTTATAACTGAATTCACTGATAATGGCTTAGGAGCCTATTGATGCATGGAAAGATAAATATTGGCTTAGGTCAGTTGTATTTTGACTGTTCCTGCTAAAATGCTTTCAATGGAAATACTAGTGTTCATGTCTTGAATAAATGCATGTATCACACACAGTTCAGAATTACTAGTTGTTTCCCTATCTTGGAAAACTTTACATTTTCTAGAGGTTTAACCTGATGAAAAAAAGGTAATTTTTGTGGCTATACTGGAGCACATAGCCATGATGGTGGGTAAATTGTCCACACATGCATACAGGAAGGGCTACAGTGTTCCTGTTCTTTGAATAGCGGTGTTTCTGAAAAGAACACCACAATGAACATGGATGCAACTCAAAACAAAAAGAGGCCTATAGTGCTGACTCTGGAAGGTGAAGAAAGACAAGACCTGGCAGTTCAGCCACAGATTTGATTGTCTACAGGAGGGCTCCTCTCTGGGCTGTGGTCTCTAAATCTACAGAAACAATCTTTGTGTGCTTATTTTGTCTATGTAAATTAAGAAATTATTTTTTTCACATAATCTACCAGGATCTGTAAGAGAATGCTGAAGAAAAAGGCCAAAGCATGTAGTATTATGTGTATATTTACTATACAAGCAGAAAATCTTGGCTACTCTTTTCTTATTGTATAACTGCTAAATTTGTTTCCGTAGAATATTTCTCAATATAGAAATTCTAATGTTACCTTGATGATTGTTTTAAGTAAGACCATTTCCTTTAGAAAGAAATCCTATATGAACCTGAGTTTCTTTTTAAAGTTAATTTCAAGCTAAAGTTCAAAAGACTATTCAGAAGACTATTGCCTATGATACTAAAAATTTTTATTAATTATATCTATATCAATTATAAGTTTTCAGTTATCTGGTATAGCAGACTGCTCTCTTCTATGTATCTCACTTCCAATCATGACACTGATTCCTTCATGCTACTGTTTGTTCTGCATATAAATTATACTCTGCACCCATATAAATTATACTTGCTTTTCTGCACCCAACTAGCTGTTGTAGGATCACCACATTACTAACATATTTTCCTGCTACATACCATCATTTTTCTAGGCTGTTTTCCCTGCAGTGAAACTGCTCCTGATTTATACTATATGAGAGGAGGCAAAACAAGCACATCAGATGCAACTTACCATTTTAATAAATAATTCATAATAACATGGAAATACTTTTTGTGCATTCTATATTACCCAGCAAGCAAATGTTCCTTTTAACAATACCATAAGAAACAAACAAAAAATATTTGCAGTATTTTTAACTTAATAGAACATGGGTTGTTCATATAGTAGCAAGACTGTGCTGAGCCTGCAGACAGACTTTTCAAGTAATTTAAGAGTAAGATGAAAGACAAGATACTTGAATTTTCCCCCTTTTTTTTTCAGAAGTAGTTCAAGCAATAACTAAAACAAGATTTGCTTTAGTGAAATCCTGTTATGTCTCTAGTGTCTACCTGAAAATTATTATTTATCTGTACATGTCCTGTTGGGTTCTGTTGTCAATGAAGCATAGTGTTACAAAGGAAGAAATATATGCAAGCTGTTGGAAGGAAAACAAGATGACAAAGTGATTTTGAAAGAACAGATTCAATATATGTAAACAGACAGAAAATATTCCTCTGAAAGCCTCCTGCAACTGGAGGTCAATCAATTCCTGGACCTGAAGTCTTGCAATACTGTCATATCACAGTAAACAAACAAATGAAAAACCCAAACCTGGTGCCCAGAGCAGAATATAGCTTAGAAACAAGTTGGGTGAATATGTAGAATACACAGGACCCCGTATCATTTTGATGTGGGATTTAGAGGAAAGAGAGTTGCATTTTGGAAGTCTAAGAAAATTCCACATGGTGTGTATAGAGAAATCATTACTATGACCAGTTCCAAATATGCCAGCATGATTTATCAACCTTCATCTCAAATACAGCCTCCTTTCCTCAAAAAAAGATGTGTAATTTTTAGTTTTTTTAGAAAAAATTTTATATTTTTTTTTTAGTCATCTGAATTTTGTATTGTACTGGTTTGGGCCAGGATAGAGCTAATTTTCTATCTTGTAATTTTGCTTTCAGCTAAGTCTCTCATAAATAGATGCACTTGCTGAAATTAACAGCGAGTTTCACGGTCATTGTCTGGTTTTAGGACTGATAACTCTCGATGTTATAGCTGGAGACTGGTATGAAAAACCAAGGCCACTGCTCAGTTCTGAGGAACATCTTACGCTCCAGAAAGAGAAAGGGAATAAAGGGATCACACCTGCAACCCTCATTTAGGGAGAAGCAGACAAGAGAGGTGACCAAAATTGACCAAACAGAACATTCAATCCTATACATGTCATACGTGGTATAAATTTGAGGGATCACGAAGCTAAAGTCCCTTCCCTTTGCCTCTGCCCTTCTTCACCTATTCCTGTCAAAAGTCTAACATTGTAACTCAAAAATGCCAAACTGCCAAGGTCCTAATGAAAGAAAAATCTCATTTGCCTAGAGGTAAATTGCAATGAATTTTTTTGAGCTGTGAGTACTCCACAAGGAAGGTTGTCCTTTGTCACTAACAAAAGAACAGTCCTCTAATATTGGCTTAATTAGAAAAAGCCATTGGATCACTGTATGTGCATCAAATGGCATACTGTTCTGATCACCAAATTACCATTAAATAGCTGTAATATAGCATAATAGCACACAACCACAGACTGGTGCTCTGTGTGGGAGCTTGCATTACAGCTACTCAATTTATACTTGGCTCCAGCCAATGCTATTTTAAGTCACTTGCTGCTGAAATCACAAAAGCTGACTTTCATCTCAGTAGTCCAGGGTTGGAAGAATAAATTTTTCCCCTATGGAGATTCAAAATCTTAAGTATAAATGATGATCTTCAAGTGCCAAGAGAAAGCCTGAAATTTATTTGTGCTTGCATTACTTTTACACATCACTTGTCTTTTTTATTATTGTTCTATTTCATATTAACCCTATATGATTACTATGTATTACATCTATTTTTAGTACATTATATTCAAATATAAGTTTAGAGACACGGGTAAGTATTCTTAAGATGAAATAGGAAGCAATCCTTTAGTTACTAAAAAGGGAATATTACCTTAACAAACCCTTTGTTTAATTAAAAAAAATTATTTCACAGATACATTTCAAGGCCACAGTGTTCGATAAGCTTTCAGGCTTTAACCTGCTGTACCTGAGATTTGTTTCTGTATGCTCCTGAGACTTGGTATTGTGGGGCATATTGTGCAAATAATTACAAACATCACTAAAGAGCCATCCACTGAGGGCTATAAACCACAAAAATACCACTGTCCCTGGAAGCTTCACTTTACTGAAGACTGCAAAGACTATTCATGGAAGGTTCCATAACATCTGGTCCTCTTACACCGTTGTCTCCATTGCCTGTTTCTTGAGACAGGGCATTCTTTGGCAAACCTGGCTCAGCTAACTCACTACGGTCACTCTTAGGTTTTCCTGGCCTTATGACGATGTTAGTTGGTGGTGACGGATGTGCCAGGTGTTATTACAAATGGGGGATGAGATGCTGTGCCCAAAGAAATCAAACAAGAGAGCTATGAATGAACAGCTCGTTTTGTTCCCTGATGTTGTCAACAGATGCTGGGTTTCCTTCCACTTCTGCTTTGTGTTTCACAGGTTTGTTGAAAGAAGAAAAGAGAAGGTAACATAGATTGTTCATAAATATTAGAGCAAGAAATATTTCCCTGAGCTTTCCCACAAAAGCTGCCTTATTTAGTGAAATCAGTATTATGAATACATTTTCTTTACCTCAAGCATCTCATTCCTGTCTCCGCATCCCAAATTTCCAGCCATTTAACTATGCCAAGAATACCATGTGGCCAAGTTAATAAATCTGACCAGACTAAAAGTCAGAGGTTAGAATCTGCACAGTGAACCTGTCTGCTCTGTGATGTTTAAAACAATGATGTTAACCACTGGGGGGTAGAAAAAACAACAGGAGCCTGCAATTTTGCGAGTCAGGATTGTTGCTAGTCAGCAGGTCATGAAACTGTCACCTAAGAAAGATCATTTAATAGACCAAGACATTCTCTCTGCAAAAATACTCAAAGGGTTTCAATAGTTTGTCTTCAAGAATCACTTCATGTTTGGAATTTTGCTGAGATTTTATTGCTTTATTATAATTATTATTTTGTTTTTTAATCTGAAGTACTCCTTATATTCTCAAAGTCTGTAATGAATTCTATTTTCCCAAGGCCTTCTGATGGTCCAGGTCAGTACTTCAAACATCAGACCTGGTTAGCTACCTTAGCAAGGCCTAATGAAAGAGTTATGTTAAGGACATTGAGGCATTTATTCCATTATTATTAGAAAAACATGGAATATTTATGCATGTTCCTGAATCAGGGGCTATTATCATGACTGAAGTGGTAATGAGATAATCCGGTGCTACGCTGAACTGAGCCTTTGCCAAGATGAATGATGAAAGTAGAAATGAAAAGCAGAACAAAGGTAATAGAATGAAAATAGTGGATAATAAAACTTATATTGGGAATGTATCATTAAGGAACCTGGTGTTACAACAATCACGCAATAGAATATTTCTTACTAGATTTAATTAGATGTTGGTTTGTAATCCCTCATATCTCTCAAAATGTAAATATTTTATAAGGTCTTTTCCTACTGAAATGCCACAGCCCACAGTACACAATCATGTAAATGAGGAATATATACATCTCTAAAGAGAAGGCAGCTTACCGACTTTCATTCTGTGATTCTCTGGTGAAAAACCTCCAAATAATGCTGTTGTACAGCTGGGAAAAGAGCAAAGCAAAGAAACAACAATGCAACCAATACTGGATACTAAATAAATCTTGTTAAAACAGGCTACATTTATCAGTTGGTGGAAAAAACAAGACTTAAGCCTTCTCCCAGATCCAAGATCTGCTTTCTGGAAACAGCTAACAGTATGTATCAAATGAGGATGCTTCAAATTCAGATCCTTATTTCCAAGCTACAAGTTATTTTACTACAAATTTCACTAAGATCTTAGTGCACAAGCAAGAGCTGGAGTCCCTTCATATAAATGATAATGCGCTTAATACCACTTGCCACCTCCTCCCCATTTGTGTGACCCCCTCCAACCCCCAAGACTGCCACTGCCTCCCTAACATCCTTCTAGGGCTGAAGAGCAAAACTGAAGTCTCCCTGACACGAACAAGACCTGATGCTGCCAGATTTCTAACTGCTGTCCAAATAACCATGCAGTACAGGGCAGAAGTATATAGCTTCTACCAAGGACAAACCTAGATAACCACAAAGATCAGAGTTTTCCCATGTACTGAGGGCTTCATAATGCTTTTAGTACTACTTAGCTTACATCTTAGCTTTACAAAAACACTGATTTGTATGCACAGTTTATTAAGTCTGTTTCTTTTACTGATAAGCTACTTCTGCACTTGATGATCTAACTGAAAAGCAAAACTGTGAGTAAGAGTCTGGTGGTGTCATACTGCAGCCTGGAATAATATAGAAGACTTCTTACCTGTCACCCATGGATAACAATGTTTGTGTCACAGACAGAACCACTATGGGTATTATTGTATGCACATGGCATCAACCCTGACTCAGTAAATTACTAAATTACTTCAGTACATGCAGAATTAAACCATATTAATAAACCCTCTATGAGACTATCATACATGTACTTAAATAGCTATTTTTGTCAATCCTTTGAGAATTTTTTTTTAAAAAAAATCCTTTTTGTCATGATTGTTTTCATATTTAATTATTCTGCTTAAAGAACAGGATATGATCCTTTCTGAGTGCTAACATTTCAAAGAATCTCTCTCATTGCTTCATGATTGTACTGTACAGATGCCAACATATTTAGTAAATCAAGATTAAAATCAAAACTTCAGGTGTTTGAAGAACTACTATTTGTATTTACCAGGATTTATGTGCATTTGCTGATGTTATCAAGTAAGCTAATGGACAAGTATAAAGAATTGATTTAGTCTGAGCTGCAGCACTGTGTTATTTACAGAAAAGTTTTAGGCCAGCTTTCTTGGCAAGTCCTCCTCATTCTGCTCATAATCCCTATGGAAAATGAATTTGCTTACACTGAAAAAACTATATATGTTACTCCTGGGTTTGTAATTATTTTCTGGTTTTGTTACAGGAATCCCAAACTTGATATCAGCTTTTCAAAAGCCAGATGTTCCTGGCAAAGAAGCATGTTCTCTGAGCCCACAGAGAGTGTGCTGCAGCTGACTGAAGGCATGTTGGGATGCTGTAATTTTGTTCTGGCTTGCTTTTCTAGCCAAAAGAACCCTAGGGTCACTAATTGCCCTGATAAATATCTCTTCTGAACCATTTACTAAGAAAACAAACGATAAATAAAAAATACCTACCATTCTAAAGCATAAAACAACATGTAATGTTGCTACTGCTCATTAAAAAATTAGTTTTGCTCATCTCTAGTGATCAATCATTAAATACAATTATATGACTATATATAGAAGGTATATGACTGCATATAAGGAAGGTATGGAAAAGGTAGAGAAAAAAGAACACCTTTGTTTTTCACTAAAAATAAGTACTTAAATCCAAAATGCAAGACAATAATTTCCCACATAATCCAGTAAATACGAACTTTTTTACCATGCCTCTTTTCTGAAGGCTTGTATCTACAAAATATTTTTAATAGATACATTTACACTCTAAAACAGGAATATCAAAGAATCATTATCTGTTTTCAAAAAGAAATGTATTTTTTACTCAAAAGTAGAAGCACATCTACTATCTAATCAGGAATATATATCAGGTCTGTTTATGTTATGTGCACCTATTTCATTTCTCATTATAATCCATGGGTCTGCTTTATATTCATTTTATATTGCTGCAGCTAAAGGTTCAGTCAGGCTAAATATAAGTAAATAGAATTTATGCATGTCCAATGTGGGTGATAACAAAGTTTTCAGTGGTGTGAATATCAAGCAGGTAAGCATACCCACTTCTTTTGTTTATCAGTGTATCAGTGGATATGACCCTACTAATTTAAATAGTAAAAAAGAGAAAAAAAATAAAATATGTTTAGTTAATATCACTTTTAATAGTCTAATAGATATGCAAAACTACTACTGTTCCTAGACCACACATAGGTGCTCTAAAGACATGTAGATGTCTTAACGCGAGAAGGCCTGCAGTGAAGCTTGAGACAGTCATTGCATATCAAGTCAGTTGTGTCATGTCCTTGGCACTTCACAAATCTTAAGGTAGAACTGCTGTACTACAAATGCCAATGCAATAAAGGTAATACTGACCTTCATAAAACACAGCAGCAGAAGTGTGTTGGTGTCGTGAATGTACCCTGGTGGTGCTCTCCAGTGGTGATTAATACTAAGTCAAGAGCTATAACTCCAAAACGAAACCAACAAAAGCCATTAGGGGCATTGCCAAAGAGAAACGGAGGGAAGTTTAATCAAGTTGCTAATATTCTTTAACCAGGACTCCCAGGTACCCTCAAGAGAAAAAATAGTTTGAAAAGGACTGCCACATTTCAGCTCGTGGCTCTTCCGGGGCCAGTTACTCTTACAGCCCTACTGAAAACAGGTCAGTACCTGAGCAAGAATACATCACTTTTGTAAGGAAAAATAACACTTTGCATTCACCTGAGTGTTCAGTTTGTGTTATATGTAAGCTGTGGTTGTGATTTGCTGCAGGAGAGAAGACAGAAGGGCTGTATTCATGAAGACTAATTTAGTTTAGCAAGGTTAATTTTTCCTTCATACAGTCAGTAGTCCATGGAGGATTCTGCACAGGGAATGTTCAACCTACAGCCTCTTCCCATTGTTAAAGCCTTTTGCAACTGAACCAAAAACACTAATAGGGATTCTGCAGACAATGCATTTTCTCTAATATCAAAAGCATTGCAATCCTGAAATGTGACAGCACTGCAAATCCAGAGCCCTGGCACTCATCCAGATTACCAACAGCTTCTGGATGAAAGTCATAACTGTACTCATTTATACTTATTAAATAATTGTGCTTGGATCTTAATGCCCAGAGATGAAATATTCACATATTACTCCACACTGGCCACTGCAAAACAGCACAGTGGCAAAGAAGAATCAGCCAGGAACATGGAACTATGTTAAAACAAATATATGTTGTAATTCCAGTTCTTAACATCTCTTAACTGATTTAGTGAGAAAATATATTCAGACATAGGCAAAAGTGGACACTGGTCATTCACTTGTACTGAAAACATACCAAAAAACAGGCAGAGTTAGAGGCACTTTCCAGAGCAGTCTATACCTTTGTTAGAAGATATAATTGATCCCTTTCAGACTCTAAATCAGAAAGAGATTTTAAAAGTTCTACTGCTGTTTTGGGGACATTTTTCTAATTAAAGTGGTACATATTAATCAAATTATTTCATGTTCTTCTCCATTGAACACACTGATGTCCATATAGAGTAAAAATAACTCTTTTTATTAAATGCAACATTATCTCAAAAATAATTTTGCATATCAAACTACAAAAATGTACTGAAGCTTGCAGGTTTTAAATTCATTAGAAAAATTTCCATCAAGGATCTGTAGTAAGTGGTCTATACACAGGAAGCCATGATGTGACTTCTACATATTCCAATAATAACATAAAAAGAACTATTCTCCATTGGTTTAAAAAAACAAGAAGATTGAGTTTGTATAGGCTTTTGCACAGAAAATCTAATCTCTCAAATACGTAAATCAATCCATATATTTCTACTTTCAGTGAATCAAGAGACTCCTTATATTGCTGAAATTTTGCATGTTGACCGTGTACCAGTATGTCTGACCGGCTTTTAATAGATATTCTGTGCATGGAAGGTGTAATTTTTACTATAAAATATACCTTATTTGAAGATATTTGATGTTACACCATGACAATCACCATACCAGTGTGGTCCACATACCAGTTGCTATAACTGTGATGCTGACAAAGTATATTAAGTTGAAGTCAGCTCAAATTCAATGCTCTCCTCTACATTGCTTTGTTAGTTGCCCAGCTTTCATACTCTATATTGGTCTGAGCCATGCATACACTGCCTCTGTGCTGGCCTGACTGATGCAGGGAGACCTCCACACTATTCTAATGAACCTAGGGAGAAACATTTCCAGCCACACTCTGGTCCACTCAGCTGACAGAATAAAGGACACCCCCCCCTCCCCTCTCCTTTATGTTGAGACAATCTTTCCAGGGGCACATAGTAATCACCCAACTCCTCTGAGCCTTCTTCCATGACAGAGTTTATCAGTCAGTCACATCGTAATTTGGGATGCTCAGCCTTGGGCAGAGACAGGGACAGCATTGGAACCAGGGCAGCTTCCAGCAGCTTCTTACCGGAGCTGCCCCAATCGTCACCTCACTGTCAAAACACCACTGCACTAACTCAAGACATTCCACCCCTCACCTCTATGAATCACATGGTCAAGAATTATTATTAAAACCCACATTCGTGCCTGGATATCCCCCCCCAGTGGGGTTATGTGTCACACGAACTTTACTTGCATCAACAGAAAATAGAAAAAACCCATACTAGAGTCAAAATAACATCACAATACCAAACAGAATTGGAACATTCATACACAATCCACCCCTCAGCCCCTTCACCACAATTACAATACCAAAATTCTCACAATCAATTGATACACTAGCATTATTCAGTCTATGTCTTGCCTGTTACCACCCTATCTCCTTCCTGGCTTGCCAAAAATATGATTTAGGCCCAGCTGGTACCAAGCCCCCAGTCACTCATCTCTCATGGCAATGTTGCGGACCAATAACTATGTCACAGTTTTAGAGAGTAACTAGGTGAAAGGTGCTCTCTGTTATTCCCAATTACCCTCCCAGGGGAAGATGAAGAAGTGAAATAGTGAGAGAAATTTTAGGGTTAAAAAAACCAACCAACCAAACAACAAAAAAAAAAAAGCCCTGGGTAGGTTTTATGAGATAGTAATAGGAAATTACAAATTATATATATAAATATGTAAAGGTGGAGCTTGCCCTCCTCATTTGGTAATTACCTCCCAGCCAGAAAAGTCCTACACTGGACTGGGCAGCAGATGGGGGTGCCCAAATCCAGGGTCTCAGTAATGGTTTGCAACAGTCTGAGCAACCAAACTGGTCCTACTTGAGAAGGCAGAAGGCAATCTGTCTTGGTCAGTGATGCTCTTCTCTGGTGAAGAAACAAGAACCAGACAAGCCTTAACCTTGCAAACACACAAGGCAGAAAAGCCATTGGAAGGGTCTCTTGGAAGCTGTTTTATACAGAGCACCATGGGAAGGAGTACTGAGATTAGCCCGTTTGGATCAGCTGACCCATCCACTCCTCCCCCTTGGCTCAGCTTCTCCACATTGTAACTCCCACACCAAGAGTCTGGCTGTTGGTGGTGGTGTCCTAGGCGGGTTTTTTTTATCCTGGTCCTCTCAAAATAGTGCAAGAGAAGAGAAAAAAAATACATAGGTTTGGTCTCCAGTGTCAAAACAGCTCCTGTGTTTTATATTCACCACTGCTGAATTAAACACAGCAGATGGTTAAGAGTTTAGGTATCAGAGTTTACATCTCAAGTGCCATTCTCTGGACAGGATAATGATCTGGGAAACATTTGCTACAGCAGCAACAGCACTTTTCTCTGAGCTGCAATTGTGGCATTGTACAACTTTCAATATGCAAGTAATGGTGAAGAAACAAACATTTGTAGTATTTTCCTAAAGACTCTTCAATAGTCAGTGCAAAATTTTGGTCTTTCCTGAGAAAAGATTTTCAGCCCACACATTTACAGTTGAAGGCAGATGACGCTTAGCATGATATGAAGAAATAATATGGGATGGTGATGTATGGTCTATTGAAGCACTGGAAGATTGTTAACCAGGTAAGTGTATACAAATTCTGCAAGCACTATACCAGTATTCAGCTTCTCTAACACAGGTCGTCTCACTCTGTAAAACAGGTGTTCTCTGAATTAAATCTAGACAGATATATAAATACTTCAGTGATTACACTCTGACAGGCAGTCTAATTTTTAAGAATGTTCTATATACTAGTGAGACAGAGATCTGTGTTGGCTCGAATACATGCTGACTTTTCAATTTCAAATAGTTTTTAATGGGTTTTTTTATGTTGAGCAATATGACACATAAAATCTAAGTATCTCTGAGTGATTTCTTTTCATTTTTTTTTAAGTGGGAAAAAGAGAGAAAGTATAGATCAGGTTGGTAGGACCATCAGTTTCTGTTCTGCAAAAAATGAAAGTACATATAAATAATTGTGGAAACGAATTTTGGATTAAGTTCAGTGACTCCATAAACCATTAAAATGGCATGCAGCATCAGCAAGAATAATTTCTGCTGAGTAGGCTGCTAAGAAAATGGTAGAGACTATAGAAACATTTCTTTTAAAAATACACCATGAGTGACATGAAATCTGTTTCCTCCTCCCTGTATGAAACCCTACAGTCTGTGCAGAAGCAAGAGTGCTTCTGGTTTCAACTACGTTGAATGAATAGGACCATGAAAATATTTTAGTTATGAGTGCTTATTTTCATACTGCCCACATGTTTATTAATTCATAGTATTTCAGTAGTGATTTTGCTCCTTTATAGATAACAGATGAGCAGATTGTGCTTAAAGAGTGTAATTTCTGCAGGAAAAGTTAGACTGTGGCCAAAACGAATGGTACACGCATCATCTCTTAAGCAAACCTACCCAGGGGTGTACAAATCACTTGCAGATGAGATTTCTATTATCAACAATGCATTCTGGGAATATTATTACATGTAATGGCATATTTCATATCTCTGCATGGAATTTAAGTACCCAGAATTCCTTGGACACTTACAGATTTTTTTCCTGCATCTGATTCTATCACCATTAGGAGCAAAGGCCCTCAACAATAATAATTGTTACTGAAAGCTGCCTTCAATTAAACAGTCTGGTTCCAATTCAAAAGTTTATCCATTGAAAATAAATGCCCACTTCTGCAGTGTATCATAGGGATTAATGTGTATCTGGAATTATTTTGTTGTATTAAAAGTGTTTGAAAAATCATTCAGAGGTCAAAAAAAAAAAAAAAAAAAATTGAAGGAAAAAAGCCTCATAAATACGTTAAGTCATGAAGCATTTTAAGCAGGATAGCCCACTGAGTTATTAAATGCAATATTTCACCCATTTCTTATTTTTTGCAGACATGGATTAGTTTTCTGGCATGGTAGCCTACCATGAGTCTATAGACTTAAAAAGACTAGGATACTAGTGATGATCTTAGCATTTTCTAGAGCACTGACCTACAATTTGCTTCCACGATTTTTACCTGGAAAAAATCCATGAAATTGATATTCTCTCCTGATTACTATGGCATTCTTTGTGTTCTGTTTAGTAGGCAGAATGTGAAGAAACACCTCAGCAGTTTTATCAGTCCTTTTAGACATGACTTGTGTGAGAAATCTCCTGAAAAACAAACAGAAGATTTTAATTTTTTCATCTGGCTGTGGTTAAAGATTAACTCAAAAAAAAAAAAACCTCAAAGCCTTAATTTTGATAAGAAATAGGTAGTCCTAATAGGCCACACTGAAATAACAAAGAGATGGAGCAGTTCAGTCTAAGATCTATTTTTGGAAGAGGATCCTCAGACCAGTCTATGACTTGTAGATGTTTGTGAAATTGCTGTAGATTCCAGTTCTAGGGTTGCAAGTCAACTTTGCCAGCCCTTACCTTCCCAGGGACTATCTCAGGAAGATATCTGGAAGGAAAAAATTGCCCACAATAGAAAGGTCAGTACTGAGGGAGCAGTTCAGCCTTACGTAAGATAAAGTATCCCTGGGCACATCCGGAATCATACTTTTAATTTCATTACTTGGCTAACAAAAATTATGGCTTGGGAAGTCCAGGTGCCTACAGGGATGTAATATCCAGAAGTAGAATGTATTTGCTTTATAAATGCAAGCATGTTATATGAGCCTTTCTATGCACATCAGGGTGAACCCATGTAACCACTGTAACGTGTACCACTGAGATTTTCTAAGCATTGGATTTCTGCTACTGTTTCCCAACAATGAATTCTCTTATAGTAGCCAAAAGAAGGATGAAGACAGACTGCTGTGAATGTTTACAGGTCCCTCTTTGACACTTCATGCCTTTACATTCCTATTCCATCATATTTTCCACTTATGAGAAGTACCAGTATATATCTGAGACGTTCTTAATTTATATTAATACTACCACCCTGCTTTAAAAAAAAACAACAAACCCAATCTTTGACACCAGTATTTGTCCCATAAATCTTCGTTTCACATGCAAACTTGCCAGCTGGTATGTAGGCAACTGAGAAAAAGACTAAATGTATAACTTATATTAACTTTTCTGGTGTAGAAGGGTTTTTTTGTTTGGTGTTGGGTTTTTTTGGGTTTGGTTTTTGTTTGTCTGGGTTGTTTTTTTTTTTTCCACTTTCAATTTCTTAATATTTTTCAGATGTTGCCTCACTTTCTGTTTCTGAATTCTTCAGTTTGTGTCTCTAAAGCCAGAGCAGAATCAGTAGTTTAGTTTTCATGATGAAAAGCCACAATTAAAGGGCATAAAAAGCTATATTTAGCAGACCAAGGGAAAAAAGCCAAACAAACAAAAAAACAAAAAAAAAAACAAAACAAACCCACCCCAACAGATGAATCAGTTCAAAGAACAATTCATTCATGAAAAATTAGAGTAACTCACTCTTTCTACCTGCAGGGAAAGACGAGGTGTTAAGATGCAAGTCCAGAGCTTTCTGTGTGAGGAAGGAGAGCATGGATGGGATGAGCAGAGCCCAGGGGTTGCAGGTGGCAGAGGAACAAGCAGGGCTGGAGGTGCCTGAGCAGGGTTTCCCTCAGCACTTGTGAGGTGTGGGTGTCTGGGAAGGGTAGAGAGAACCTGGGGGGGTCCTGAGTAGCTCTCAGGGACCACAGTGGTTCAAAGCATCATCTCTGCCAGACATCCAGACAACACTTCAGTTTCCTCACAACTTCAAAATAGGCTCTCTGAGACAAAAGAAACTTGCACAAACATTGCTAAAGCCAATCTCAGCTGGACTGGGATTTTATCAGGGTAGTGTACCTGTAGTCATGTCAGATAAAAAGTCAAATGTTTGTTCAATTTTAAAGCTACTATCTGCAAAAAATACTTTCACCTTATGTGCAGCAAACTGTGCAGCCAGAAAAAAAAAAAAAAAGCTATTCACTAACTGTGAAAACTAACCACAGAAAACTGTCAGCAAAAACAGGGAGCAGCAACTGAGATTAGACTAATGCTATTTGATATGATCAGTTCTGGTTATTTCACCTGACAGACTTTAATTATGATATTTCATTACAATTATCTAGCTATTATAGCTACAGATTGTCCAGTGAATGCAGCCCTTACTTGATAACCAGATCAAAAACCATTTCTATGCCTGTAGCCTTTTCTCTGCACAAGCACCTTTAGAAAGTTCTCACCATAGCTAAACACATTTAAGGCAACTAAGGCTCCCTCTTGTCAGGAGAAAGACTCTCCAGGCCCTTGTCTGAGCAGGATGCCCCCTATGTGTACCTAAGACAGACCATAAAGAGCTTTCTTTGCATTGACTACTGAGATAGCCTAAGGATTTTCTCCTTCAGAAACAATAGTTTCTACTGTTTCTTAAGATTAGGGCTTTCTTACTTCCCTGCTTCTCAAGACATTATAACAAACCTTTTAATAATTTTAACATACTGACATATTAATGTAAAGAGAATGTAAGTGTAACTGTGAAAAATGAATATACATCAATATTCACATTTATATGTATCCATACTTGTATGTGTATGGGTAATTATATAAACAGAACTATGTAAATGAAGCTAGATTGAAAATACTTATTTTCTCAGGCTACTGGAATTTGTAGTAATTAATTATCTATAAAGCTCTCATGTTTTATAAAACATGAGAAATTATGAGCCAGAATGATCTAAACATCTAAGCCAAAAAAGAGGCACAGAGAAATGCCATTGGCAGCAACCGCTTTTTAATATACTTGATACCATGAATGAAATCTCTGTTCTAAAAAAAAAAGAAACTAATTTTTCACACAATCTATTTAAATTAAAACATGGCTTGGTCAACTGTCAGTAACTAAATGAGAAATTGAGTGTGGGAGATGTGAGGACAAGGCATTTTCAAGTGATGAGATACAGCTACTTCATCACTTCTCTGGGGTGATAAGTCACTCCACACTTCAAGCTCTCTCAAGTATTATAGAAATTTTCTTTTCCGTGAAGCTTTTGAGCAGGGCTGCTGTCATGTGCTGTCTCACTTATCCTCCAGACCTGAAACAAAAAATAATTAAGTAAGGATCAAAACGAATTTCAGTCATAAGTGCAAGTTTCTGTAGAATTCTAAGCTCTATTAGATCCTCATTGACCTCGTGCACAAGTCACAAGGGAGTCAAGTAGTACAGTGCCTGATAATAGTATAAGCAATATGAAGCACACTGAGATAGCTGTGGTTTGAATTTTTACTTTCCTAAACCCACCACTCAAACATAAAAATATGGGCTTTTTCAGGAAGCATCACTTGAATATCTGAAAAGTCTAAATACAGATATATATAATTCATAATGTATTTATATTTGAAAGATGTGTATCAAATTAGCAATATTGGTGTTTAACATCCACATGTATGCCTACTCATTTTGTAACTCATCTGTTTTTCTGAAAGTCGTGTATTTACTCATATTAATACTTGACAGTTTTGGGTCTTTCTTATTTTTTTCTTTTTTTCTGTGTGAAGCTGTTATGGATTGAATACAGATGCTACCTTTGCTTTCAAAGAAAGAAAGATTTTTGTTCTTCTGAAACTTTGATCATAGTATTGCTCAGACTGTAGACACATAGCTTTCCATATGTTTAAAGGCATGTGAATGACACCTAATGGAATGTTGTAACTCCATTAGGTTAGCATCAGGATGATAACAAGGAGTTAATAGAAAAATATGGGAATGTGACATAAAACCTTTTTTCAGGAAGAGTTTTTCTCAGCAATACTAAAGCATACATCATTTTAGTGTGTACAGTTTGTACAGTTTGGTGTGTATACCTATCCAGTCTTGATACTCTAGGTTCCTTACTGCAATTACTGCAAAATCTATTCTTAGAATGATTGCTAATTATTTTGTAATTATCAGCTACTCAAATCTATTTTTAGGTAACTGTGTACAGTATAAATAAAAAGGTAAGCTACATAAATGTGAAAATTTACATAGAAAAGAGGAATAAAATTAGTCCATAATTAAGGTGGACTTCTGAAGGAAGGAATGTCAAAATTTGTATTTTACTTTACTCTGAAGTCTTAATATGTGCTCTGAGGCTGCATTTGAGGTCAGTAAATATATTCTATGTCCTGGTACCTGAATATGCAGTAGTTTGCATTGGTGCACTGTGGCTGTTTTCTTTTCAAGAAAAATGGGGTGCCTTTGCATCACCATGTTGGAAATGGCCTAAAAACTGTCAAGAGACCAGACTGACAGTGTTCAATCAATAGAAAAAAATGTATTATCCCTACAGAAAATAATTATATTTTCCCCCGACTCCTTTGACTGCATTTCCTCTTTTTAGTTACCTTATGTATCTATTCAAGTAATAGTACTTGCAATCTGTATTTGTTCAGTGAGTGCTTAACACCATGAAATATTGCCCTTGGTTCTTCTGTCAGAAAAAAATACCCACGATAATGAATAGAAGTAATAAGATTATTATCTGGTCTATTGACTTGCAACATAACATGGCAAGTAGTCCTTCACAGAGGACTTCTGGAAAAAGTTTGAAGTTTGGAAATAAAAGGATTTCAGTTCTTCATCTGAGTCTCTTCAAATGCTCTGCCTGAATAGTAGAAGCAAAACAGAAAACACCTGCAGGGATCTTTCCCTGAGGAAGATCCTGCCCTTTTCCCTTCCCCATATTCTATCTAGGTATGAGCTGGATAAAAATCATATTAACAAAGGAATTGCAAATGCCACTTTCATTTTGATACAGGTGACTGAAGGAAGTTATGCTAACCAGCAGAGCTGTGACAATGCAGTGTGCATGGAGTATCTTCACAGAAGAAGTAAAAAATTGCGTTTACTGCTGAGATAACACACATATATGAAAACACACATCCATGGCTGAACTTTGCTTTTAGGTTTGGTTGTTCCAGAAAGTGATGTGTGAAAATAATATGAAAATGAAGAATGTGAAGGAATGGGAAAAAGCATGAAACTATGTCTGCCTACCCTCCCCCATAAAAAAAAAATGTTTTTATGTAAATGGTATGATGGCATTTGCAGAAATGCCATCATAAGCTCAACCTATCTGCTGTCATGAACTAGAAATGCTTGCTGTCACTTCTCACTCATATGGAGAAGGGATTATGGATACTGTTTTGTGGGGGTTTTTTTTGTTCAGATTGGTCCTTTCAGGTCCATCTGCCTTTCCTTCTAATCAATCCAAAGCAGACAAGATTTTGCCATGGCTAGCAATTTATTTAGTATAAAGCATTTATTACGGTAGCGAGGGACTTCTATATTGCCTATCATTAGACACCACTAATTTATATTAGCCAGACTTACTTACTTGTTCCTGGAGCCATAAGCTATTATCAGCTTTGTCACTTTATTTTTTTCAGCTAATTGAGGCTTCTCTGCAGCACAATTCAAAGCTAACCTTCAGATGTTTCTCATTTACTCCAAAATTTCCACTTTTTCTTTCTATTGGCAGCATCAGTCTGTCCAAGTACTACTGCGTCTCACTTTTGCTCCTCAGACCAGCTGGGCATCCAATTACAGGGCAGCATTTTACCTTTTTGTCCTATCCAGGTATATCTGAAAAAATAGACAGTATCAGGCTTGAGTATAATTTTTTCCAGTATACTGCCTTCATCAGTGTTTGTTTACCATACTGTAGAGGAAATATATGTGGAACACACAAAACACTTGAATGTTCCCCCACTTTCCAGCCACTAAAGAACTTCATCAGCAGCATTAACTACTAGTTAGACTATCTTCAATATTAACTTCAAATTGTATGCCTAAACTTGCATTATGATGGAAAAATTACTGTTACTTTACAGCCTTTAGAGTTAACATGCAAGACAAGCCTAGTCTCAGTCTAACAAGAAGACATTGACCACACTGGTCATAGTTTCAGACAAATTTCAAAATTATTGCAGTGTATCTGTATAGTCTTTGCAGGCAGTTCCTTTGGTGGCCCCTCTCTGAATGTATTCTGAAGAAGTGCAGGTGTTTCTAATTTCTAGGTCAGCCAAAAGATCTGGTCATATAAAAATGAGCCTGAGATAGTATCTTATGCTGGCATGTCTTGTGATTTTGGATTAACAATGCTGTTCCATTTCCTAGAGCAGAGAAGGCTCAGATCTTGACAAGCTTGAAGTCTGAACAGGCTAAAACTATATTCACCATACAAATGAAGATCTCGCAGTTTCATGATGTGGAATTTAGTTCTGGTTGCTAAAAGGAAGAAGAACAGGCTACAAAATTGCAGGGCAGTCAAAGAAACATGTCACTGGTCTACTTTTCCAGCAGGACATTACACAGCTACTCCTCACCTATATAATGCACAGCCCAGGAGGTATCTCCAGTGACCATAGTGATTGTTGGATGTTATGAGTGAAAAGCATCATTACAAAATTACAATCTGACTTCTTATAATAGCACCTGCTGTCAAATATTCTGCAGTGACTCTCACACTATGCTTGCACTAGAATAACTTTTGGGAAAAAATAATTTTTATGTGAAAACTGAGGGAGATGTTCTTTCCCTGTTGCAGCCCCTGAAAATCAGCCAATAGCTTCAATGAAGCCAGAAATTACATTGTTTTTTGCATTTTTCTTATGCCCCTCATAAAATTACAACGCCTTGTAGAATTTTTCTATAGAAAATTCTACATTGTATGTTCCTTATTAAGAATGTGTTTGCATGGCAGCAAGAAAAACAACTGCTGTATTTTTCCACTCCAGGATGCTACAATTTCAAGAGCAGGTTTCAAATCGGTGGCTGTGCAGTGGTGAGCAAAACTGAGAGGAGCCAAAAAACATTGAACAGTAACATACCTTTTTTTACAGTGGTATCATTGGCATGTATGCATTGACTTCCAGGAAGAAAAAAGTTCTTGTTTTACACAATCTCACCATTATACTTATAAAACTGTAATTTTACTTAAAAAGTCATGTGATGTCTCCGCTTTTTTTTTTCCTTTTCTTATGTTTGAATGGTTGTATAAGAACTACTCCAGGGAAAATGCTGACTCCGGTTAGAAAGCAATGTTCACCCCAAAAAACACCTCTACAAATCTCTTTTTATTCACATAAAATTAATTTGATCTTGCATTTCAAACTGAGGGCTGGATGACTTAATATACTACTGGGATACTGACACTATGCAATGCCAGAATTACAGATCTCTATCCTGATTGTTCCATGATTTCACGCCTATCCAACTGATGAAAGAATCACTTTCATGAACACAGCAGCTGATCTACAGCAACTGTCCACTATGAATTCCTTTAGCCCATGGCAAATGCAAAATAAATTGAGTTTGCTTAGCCATCTTTCATGCTAACTTAGATTAAGTTGCATTTGCCACAGGCTAAGACCACTCAAATAGATATTTATTGTGGATCTATTGCACACAGTAACTTCTTATCCCACAGTAATGTGTTTGTTTGATGTCTCAGGCAGAGAAATATTAGTGTTACAAGTTCTCATATTAAGAAATAAAATAAATAAACTCTTTACAATTTAGTGTCAGATCTCATTCAGCAAAGTGGGGAAGGGGAAACAGGGTATATCTGAATGTGAAATTCCAATGTCCTTCTGTGGAAAGGAGGTAGAGAAACAAAGCTGGCAACCTGAAATCAAATACAAGTCCATTCAACTAATGAATAAAGGGAAAGAAGAGGGAAAGTAGATCTTGATTTATAGATATTTTTAAAAATGGACTTTCCTTACTTGAATGTTCAAAGTAAATTTTGGATTATTATCCAAAAGTCATAGTGACATACTTTATAAAAATCTGGTTGTACTTTCTTTACAGACAGTACAAATTCAGTGACAGTTTTCTGATTTCACAGGAATAATTTGACACCTGACAGCACATCTTCACATATTACCCTCCTAGTAATATAATGGAAATCTGTACAAGCAATTTAGTAATATCAAAAATGCCTTTTGGGAATGATTTGCAATCAGGAGATTTCACGTAGGCTTGTCAAAATCTACCATACTTTTAACATGGGATAGGACAGGACAGAATGGCTCAGTTGGGAGAGACCTACAATGATCATAGAACTGCCTGACAATTCAGAGCTGAACAATACTTAAGGCAGTTATTAAGGGCATTTTTGAAATGTCTCTTAGACACTGACAGGCTTGGGGCGTGGAATACATCTCTAGGAAGCCTGTTCCAGTGTTTGACCATCCTCTCAGTAAAGAAATGCTGCCTAATGTTCAGTCTGAACTCTCTCTATCAAGGCTTTGAACCATTCCCACACGTCCTATGACTGAGACTGCATCTCAAGGAGAAGGGTTCAGCACCTCCCATGCCACCTCCCCTCCTCAAGAAGCAGTGAGGTCACCCCTCAGCCTCCTTTCCTCCAAATTAGACAAGTCCAGAGTCCTCAGCCACTCCTTATAAACATTCCTTTTAGCCCTTTTACCAGCTTTGTTGCCCTCATCTAGATGGATACCAGGACCTTCAACTCCTTCTCAAATTGTGGGGCCCAGAACAGCACACAATTCTACTCAAGGTGAGGCTGGTTTTATATATATATATACACATATATATTTATATATGTGCATATTAGACTGGAATACACTCCAAAATTGTTATTGCTTCCTGAGCAACTCTGAGCTCTGATTTGCACTGGTAATTCAGCCCACTAGTAATTGGGCACACTTGCTCAGTACATAGAAGAACCAGGAAGATGGTGAAAGACAAGCTCTCTTCACACTCATGAAAAGAGCACAAAGAACAATAGATTTTTTTGTTTGTTTCTTATTACCAGGCAACCTTCATATGACACCGAAGTCCCCAAATCTTTGGCTTTTCAGTAGCAGCTGGCTACATGCTGTGAAATAATGGATTTCCATTCTAAGTTCTAAAGCCAAAAGCCCAAGACAATAGCTGAGTTATACTCACCAAGAGAAACCATAAAGAGAAGAATGCACAATTAAAAATACTTCTGCTTTAAAAGCATTGCAGCTTTTGTGCAGCAGCATTTTCCACAGCAAAATTTTACATTCTAGATGTTCCAGTCTAAGAATAGATAAATACTAGAACTGATCACAAAACGCATCAAATCCTCAGGAACTTAAGTTCCCACTCTGGCATGGTCTGTACAGCCATGGTTTCTATTAATACCCCTGACCAATTGTTCAGACATTTTCTCTCCTTATTTGATGCCTCTAGTACTTGTGCTGCAGTTATTTAGTATCTTAGAGCCGCCAATAGAAAGCACTTCCTGCTGTTACAACCTTTCTCTGAAACAGCTGAGGCAGTATTTCCCAATGCCTCTTCCATATTCCTTCAGTTTTCTCATGAAATGATTTTCTTAGTGTTTTTCTGATGGCTTTGTGCCCGTAAAACCCATCATACTATGGGAAATTTTCATGAGGAGAAATAAGCGCTGTGGGGGTGGGGTGGGTAGACTACTGGGATAGAACCTCCCCTTCAGTACCTTACTTTGTACAGATTAGTTTTTGTTGGCAGAAACCAACCACATTGTAGTTATGAGCATTTAATTTATGATTATGTATTTTATCATTATTTATCATCAATTAGAATGATTTATTTATTGTTTAACCATTATCTAACTCATTAATTAAAGAAATTATATTTCCATGAATTATAATTTAATTAAATCCCTTGAGTTTATTATAAACATCATTTAATAAACATTTTTCATTAGTATATGCTATTGGAGTTTAACAACCAATGTACGGTATTTGCACGTGATCATCCTAGTCCAGTCAGCACAAATAGCATCATGAACAGCGAAAAGGGAGATTAAATGAATACTTCAAAAAAAGAGAAGGTGCACAAAGGATACAACAGAGCCACATCCTCCCACCAGACCTCTTTCAAGGGAAGGTCCTGGGCTCCGTGAGGCCTGAGCCCTGCAGGAGGTCACCAGGGCTTCACAGTCTCAGGAATCCTGCACAGACAGAGGCAGAACTTTAAGGACCCTTCACATCTCCTGCTGCCCCAGCAGCCCCACCAAGCACTGCCATGGCTCTCCTCTCCCCCAGTCATTTCCACAGGATACACTGACCCTAAGTGGCTGCAGGAGGCCCTTAAATAGGTGTGGTCAGCTCCATCCATATTCCAGAAACCTCCAGAAACAGGGCAGCAGCCAGTCCCCTGCCAGCCAGTCCAGAGGCTGCTGAAAGAGGTCCTGAAACCTTCTGGAACTGGCTGTCCAGAGGAGCTGTTGGGTGGAAAAACATGGAAGATGGAAGAAATGGAAAATAAAGCCCACAACAGGGAAACAAAACAGCCCCAGCAGACAGATGTTGGTGTGTCCTGGGCTCACAGTGGCTCCCTGCAGCCAGCCCTGAGCTAAAGAGCCTCAGTGATGCTTTATTCTGGCCAGCAGCAAAGCATGGGATGTCAGCAGGCAGCCCTGACAGCATTTGAGAGCAGCCTTCTGCATAACCAGACATGGCTCTTGCTGTGCAGGTTTTTGGGACAGGCTCCTTCTCCATGCTTGGGAGCAGCAACATGAAGCCATTTCTTGGTGAATTAACTTGAGTTTGTGAAGGATTTCTTTACACTGGGAGTCAAAATATAGCTAATCGTAAAAAAAAAAACCAAAAAACAAAACAAAACAACAACAAAAAAACAACAAAAAAACCTTTATTTTAAAAACAGTAGTGGCACACTTGGAAAGTGAAGGAATTTCAGACATTAAAATATAAAGTGACTTACTCTGCTGTTGAGAGATTTGGTATGCTTAGACCTGCTGCACCTTTAAGCTTTTTGTTCAATTAAAAATCACCTTTGCAGATATGCAAAGCTCAAGCAGTTAAAAGCTCTGCAAGCTGAAGAAGTAGTCAGGTAATTTTCAATATTTACTTATTTTTCCCTTGCAAGCAGGAAGAAGGCCTCAGCTCACAACCCATTTTGGAAACACCCTTTTCATCATGTCTCATTTCCAACTTTTGGTACTAATTCTCAAATTTACCTAACCTTCCTCACCAGACCTCAATTTTTCAACCAACAGCAAGGTTGGGTGTCTCAAGAAACGTCATTCATTATAATTGGATCATGATGTTTCTCATTTGTGGTGAGCTGACCTTAGTTGGCTGTCTGACTGCCTCCTCAGCAAGAGAGGGACAGAAAGTATGATGGAGATGCTCATGGGTTGTAATAAAGACAGGGAGATCTCTTACCAGTTACCACCACAGGCAAAACAAATTCCACTTGGGAACATTAATTTGTTGCCAACTAATGAGTACAACAGTAAGAAATAAAACCAAAACTAAAACTATTTTCCCCCAACTCCTCCTTCTCAGGCTCAACTTCACTCATAACTCCTCTACCTCCTCCTAGGGAGCAGCATAGGCTAATGGAGCCTGAGGTCAGTACCTAATGCTTTCTCTCTGCTGCTCCTTCCTCCTCACACTCTTCAGCTGCTTCAGTGTGGGGTCCCTCCCATGAGAGACAGTCCTCTGTGAAGTGCTCCAGCATGGGTCCTTTCCACAGGGCACAGTCCTTCAGGAATGGAATGCTACAATGTGAGTCCCCCATGTGCTACAAGTCTTTCTCCGGTGTGGACTCCTCTTCCTGGGATTTAACTTCATCCAGGAGCATAGTTCTGCCTGGGGCCCTCCACAGGCCTCTTCTTCAGTGCATGTCCCCCTGCTCTGGTACAGACTCCTCCACGGGCTGCTGTGTGGATATCTGCTCTATCATGGCCCTTCATGGGCTGCAGGGAAATGCCTGGCCTGCCATGGTCTGTCCAGCAGATAAATCCCTGCTCTGACACCTGAAGCACCTCCTGCCCTCCTCCCCCTCTCCCTTGGTTTCCCTCAGGGCTCTTTCTCATACTTTTCCCCTCACCCTTCAATGACAGGCAGCTATTTTTCCTTTCCTTACACAGCTTTTTTCCAGAGGCATGGCCATGGTGACTGCAGTACTCAACTGGACCCTGTGGGGGGATCATTTGGAGACATCTGGAACCAGCTGTGTCCAGCACAGGGCAGCCCCAGCTTCTCCCAACAGGGGCTTCTGAAGCCCCAGACAGCCCCTGAGTACCCTTACCACATACACTGAAATAGAAAGATGCCTTCCCTTTTTCATTAAAAGAGAGCATCTTATCTAAAATCATGAGAATATTTGTGGAATAGGATTACGTCTACATTTCCAAATATATTTATATTGGGTATAATATGAAAATTGATTCCTCCCTTTATAGTAACCGGAAAGAGCACTTTGCTGCAAGAGAAACACCACTTAAGCCAATGTCACTATGTATCAAGATGAATAAAAACACTGAAACTTGGCCTTATAATAATTTATTAATTCACTTGGGTAGGTATATAGAAATATTCTGGGTACAAATCTAGAAAAAATCTTGACATTTTTCACCCTCCCTAGCCACAATGAAGAAACCTGCTGTCTACTTTTGGTTACTCTCAAGTATTTATTGCAGTTGATAGTACTTCTCTAAAACTTGTATGATCATCTCTTTGGGACATGTGCCAGATTAGCAATATCACAAAATTTAGCACATAAGCCTTATGAAGTCCTGTTGGCACTGGTGGCTAAGGCACTTAATTTAATGAGATGGGCTTGCCACTGCTGAAACTGCTGATTACAGTATTTTCAGTGGAGCCAAGGAAAAATCTAATTCATTAGACTTCTGAAACTGCATTCAACTATGGTTCTTGTGCTGCAACATTTTGAATAAAAATACCAGAGGCCCACAGAAAGCAGTATTTCACTCTTTGAACTTGCACATATTGCTGAAGAACAGTTTGTTCTCCTGGTGATGTGCTGTACTGTCTTCCTGTCTGCCGTGGCATAGCATATCATGACATGCCTGGTGGCTATAAACCAATGGCAAAACACAAAAATATTATGGTATGTAACTACTGTCCTCTGTAATGACAGAGGACAACACACTTCAGCAGTATGATGACTTGTCACTGCTAATATGGAGACTAACACATTTCTGAGAAGAAGAAAAGCAAAAATACAGTGCCATCATTAATAACTGAGTCTGAAATAGGAATAAAATTAGATTATAGCCTTTACAAAAAAATTATCAATCCTGTGGCACAGGCTTTGACTTAATTTATTTTGTAAAAGATGAAGCAATGAAAAAATAAAATCTGAAAAATTCTGCTGTTGAATATTGGCCTAATACATTTCTGGCTTAAGATACAACGTTTCTCCACGGAGCTGTGTAGTATTCTCAGATAATCTGAAATAAAAATATGCAGCTAGACTGAATTTAAGTAAAAACTGAAATTTCTTGAACATAATGCTATATCTAGCTCATAAATGCCTCAGTTATGATGCTACCAAAAGCAGCTTCACAGTAGTGTAACTCTACCAGAGAAGAGGAAGAATCATGTGAACTGTACCTGCAGCTTTTCCAGTTTATCTCACATTCCAGTTGGTTGCTGCATCTAGATTCTATCTTTAGAAAACTGAAGTTCTACAACTTGTGTAAGAGCAGGCAAGAAGTATGTACCTAGACTGCAGTAAAGTCCAACCTGTAGGCCAGTCTCCCCCTTCTTTAACATTAAAAAAACTCCCATTCATCCCCCCCAGTTTCTCTGATCTTGAATTTCTGCCTCCCTTGTGCAAATGTTCCCAACCCTGCCAGACACTGACAGCTCTCTGGAAAGTGGTTTACCAGGAGTGAGTTACCTGTCAGAAGGTGCCACAAAACTTCAGATTTCTGAGCAGCACCAAAATCTTTTCATTATTGAAGGAAATTTCATTATTAATTGTGGGATAGAATTTGTTGCTTCTTTTCTAAAATCATCATAAATCACTCGTGTTTCCAAAATCGCATCTGTGCTAATAGTACAAGATTTGTATCTATAAAATAGATTGTCACTTCTGGCTTAGACTATAAACAGGCTGTGGTCTCTGTATATATAAAGGATACTCTATTTCTTCTCCACATAAAAATTTTAGAACAAGAATACAGAAAAATCAAAATAAATAATCAGTTTCCAAGTTTCTGAGAGCTTGTTAATGACACCCGACTTGATTAATCCAGGCTTGGGGATTTTTTTTAGACCAGAAAGTTTAACTTAACACAGGGTATATGATTGACTGGCTGCAATAACTGTGATCCTGTCATGTTTTTATGTGCTAGGATGAATGGCTTTTCTAAAGTCCTGCCAGTAGCAGTCTCATGGTTTTACCAGTGCACTATTTGCAAGAGGTCCTAAAGCTGATCACCAAAAGCTGTAGGGATCTCTTAGAGTTCCTGCCACGTAAGGGATTTCACTTATTGCTTCACTGCTTTGAAGCAGGATCTTGCCTCAAAAGAACATTTTTTTCGCATTGTCTCTGGAATCAGAAGCCTCCCACAGATGCCACAAAGAGCTGCAAATTCTCTTATGACATCACTAGAGAATAACTCTGCAGAAACCATTTCATGGCAAGTTAAATGCTTTTGCTCCTCTTTTTAACAATTGCATTATGTTGTCTCTTATGTTACCTTGAAAACTTAAAAACTTCCTCATAGTTTTACTTTTCAAAGCCCTCAGGCCAAAACCATGCATGTGTATATGTACCTGCATATCCAAAAATTTTAACCTTAGTATAATACACACAAAGACATTCAAATTTGGTTAAATGATGAAACCCCTTATACTCCAGTAATATTGAAATGCTAACCTTCCCAATGCCATACCATGATGTTTTTTTTATCTATTATCTTCTTTGAAATGAACCTTTGCAATTCATACTGTCTCTGAATTCCTGACTTAAAATATTGTTGAGTTTCACTGTAATTTTTGAGCTACACTAAAATATTCTGCAGTAATTATGAGAGGCCAGAGTTGACAAAGCCTACAGAAATTTAATGAGTTTTCAGTGGTAATTATTTTTAATTGCCTTCCATCTCATTATAGTACCAGGTGGCAGCTATGTAACCTCACCATGGATGCTGATTGTCTATATGGCCACATATTTCTGTGCAGAAACTAATGAACTGGCATTCAGTGTGAGCCTCTGTAGTTGTCTACTAACAGCAACTTGTTAGTTCCTTTTTGACTCTGACCTTACTCACATTAAAATTAACTGCAAAGATATTGCTGCCTGATGCTGCTTCCAGAGTACCTTTTAAAATGACAGCAGAGAAGAACATGTAATGTGAACATATTATGTTGCTTTCTACTATAAACTGTGTAAAGGCTTTTACTTACCATTTTAGAAACAATAAGAATTGTATCGGTTCCTTGTTCACACAATATAGCAAAACCAGATATCTTCCTCTACACTTCCTTCCCTTACACACACACACGAAAAAATCTTAAAACAGTTAATTTTCTCATATGATTGGAGGACAGAATTTCTAATGAACAAAATAAAAAGCAATAGAGGTTTGCACTATATATCTGTTAACTGCTAAGTGAATTCATATGCTGTTCTTTACTGAGAAAAAGAAGAAAAAATCCCAACCAAACAACCTAACTGTGGTTTAAGAAAAAAAAAAAAAATAACAAGGAGAATTTAATTCCATAGTTATGTCAAAATGGAGAGCTCTGTAGAATCAGTACATTTTAATATATGCATATTAGAGACTTACTAATAAAAACAAACGCTACAGAAAAAAATGATCTAATCCATAAATCCCCCTTCTTTTTACTACTAGAATAATACCGCTGTTACACCCTGTTATTAGGACTGCTTAAGAGCTCTGGACTTCAGGTGCTTGAAATAAAAATTCCATTTAAATTATATGGCAACAATAACTAAATTCTAGATTTCTCTAAGCATAGCATTGCAATATACAACAACCTGTGATGCACTACATGAAAAATTGACATATTTTCTCTACTAATTTAAATAGAATAAAGCTCTAGGACATAAACCCTGTAATGCAGTATCATTACGTTCACTTCTCTCTGTCCAGATAGGTGTTAGCTTCTTTATACTTTTTTTTTTTTTAATTAAATACATTATACAGAGCAATTGACCAATTTATTTCATATTTCCTATTTTTCTTTTCTGCATCTTATACTTTCTTCAGAGATATTTATTTCAGACTCCTCAAATGGAGAGCTAAAAAGGTATGCTCTTTTCTGTTTTATATTAATAATATATATACTTGATGTTGTTTATCTACTCACAACTGAGCCACTACTTCTTATAAGTAAAATTCTTGTTTTCCTTGGCACAAGGCAGTAAACAGCCCAAAGCAACAATGGCTAAGAAAACTGATAGTCCCCAGCTTAGATATAGCTTAGAAAAAAAATTGCATTATGACCTGGAGAGTTTTCTTAGGCACTAAACTGCTAATCTAAAACTGGATTCTTTAGCCAAAAATGACTCCTGCCTCTGAATTCCTGCACCATGACATGACAAAATAACCAATGGTCTTTAAAAAAAACTGTAAACTAAAACTAAGTGTTGCAAGCTGAGCCTGTTCCCAGTTTTTGAAAAAAGGGTCCTAGAAATTTTTTTACCATTGAAACTATACACTTCACTTTGATATTTAAAGTAATTTTTGATTTCTATATTTTTTTCTCAACAGAACCACTAGAAAACTAATTATAAAAAAAATCTTGTCACTCAACAATGGCATATGGGATAAGAGTAGTTACAAATATTTCTTTTCATCAAAAAGAATAAATTAAGTACTGCAGATTAGATTATCTTTCACAGAAACAGTTTTTCCACTAATTTCAGTGGATATAGTGTAATTAAGAAAAATAAGAATATGTGTGCAAACTGTTTGAACCAAAAATGAATTAAAGCAAGAAACACTCAAAATGGATGTCACCTTAAAAATACAAAAAATTAAACAAAATGTTGTCTGTCCCTGTTGTAACATGACTGTGGATGATATTTAGTAGGTGTCTTCATGGTCTAGGAGGACAGACCACCTACTCTGGTTTTATGACCTACATGATCATATAAAAATAATCCATCAAAATTCTTAATTCGCCAACACAGATCTGGTGTAACTCTAAACTTAAAGAAATATTGCAACATTGTTGAAATCAATGAAAAGAAGTAAATTTACCAAAATAATTTAAAATCTTATATGCATAAGGAGACTTAAAGCCTGCCCTGGAATACTCTATGAAGGAACTGTGGAATATGAAATAAATCTTACACGTAAAAGGCTATAAGTGAGTTTGCATTAATCATAGAAGGTTTCATAGCTCAAGCAGTATTCTCTCCTTTGCAAACACATACTTTTTCTGTTATTACCCTCCAATTGTGTCAGGACTTTCTGTATCAGCACAGCTTGAACCCATCAGTAGCTAAGCTTGTTATGGATAATCTTATTTATTCTACCACCTCACTGCAAGATAATCACATTACAGTTTTCTCAAGGGCTTATCACCTTGAATCCACCCAGGACCTGATACATGCACCAGAAGAGGAAGAGATGTACAGATGTATGAAAAACTTAGATAAAGTTCTTGTTTCTTTATGCTTAGAATGATTACATCAAGACTCAAAATTATTACTGTATGTATTAAATATTTCAGAATAATAGAATTAATTGGCATAAAATTAAATGTAAATGTTATGAATGACACTTCTGATAAGGAATGTGCATTTACGTGTTCTATTAAAAGTACAAAATGGAGAGTATATTATATTAAAAAAGTGTTCTTATCTGTAATGAGTTAACGATAACCCCAAAGAATACAAATATGATTTCTGTAGGAAGACCAAGATAATATTTGCCTTTCAATAAGGCACTTTATAAAAGGAATGTTTTCCTCCAACCTTTTAATAAATGTATGAGAAAATGTAATTAATTTGTTGAATTACTAAAAAGTAGACATTGAAAGGACTTTAACCATGCCCCAGTAGACATTTTTGGAAAATCCTTCGAAATTTGAAGAGGCAGTATTGCCCGTTATTTCATCACTTGGACTTCAAATCTAGATTGGATCAAAGTAGTACATGTGAAATTATCTTCCACAGGCAAAGAAATGTAATAATATGTTTCTATTTATAGAATCTGATAGTATGCACAAAAGTACATTGATAACTATCATGAATTTATCAGATTTTTTTTCCAAGTGCATACCATATAAAGTTATCACAACCTGACCCTTACATGTCAAGGCAACGCCTACTTCACAATCTAGACCTAATTAATTTTCATCTAGGGGATTGAGAGTATCCATTAGGGCTTCCATTTAAAGTCCAACTTTGACCCTTTCATCCATTTGATCCAATATGATTACAATTAGTAAAATTAGGCAACAGTCCTATATTGTCATTGTGCTTACAGACTAATTTTCCTCTCACTTGTGTCTATTAAGACTATCTTAAAAACATCAGTCTAAGCTGTCAGCGTCTCCATGTATTTGTACATTGCCAGTCAGTAGAAGATACGTGAAATAGGAGGCCAACTTCTGTCTTCAGAAACACTCAAGCGTTAGTAGAAATTTGGTGTCCATTCAGGCAGAACATGATGCTTAAATGTTAGGAGCTTTTTATTTGGCTGTAGCATTGTGTGACTCATCTGGGTATTAATCTGTACTGGTATCAAACACTTCTTTGTTCCCATGTGTATACCTGCTCCTCAGACAGGCACAAATGTTAGCACACCCTTCGCAGTATGGAGGGCTATTAAGTATCAAGTGACATTTTGAATTTCAAGTGGATCCTTCTGCATGAAGTGAAACATGCTCTGCAAACCAAAAAGATCTGAGTCTTTGGTTTAGTCTTCATTTCTTTTATTCACAGAGAAAAGTTTTCACTGTTGGGAAAAGAAGGTAATCGCATGTCTTAAATTAGAAACAAAATCAAGTTACCTAATTTTTTCAAAAGATTTTTGTTTTGCTTTGGAGTTAATTCTTTTAAATATTTTCATAATATTCTCTTGAGACATAACTCAGCTGTGAAATATAGCAGAAAAAATGCACAATAATGAAATTAGATTGTTAGGATTTACTTTTTTTTCCTAGATATAGGAAAAAATATCAAAATATTATCTAAAATAAATTTTAAAATAATTTTAAAATAATTTAAAAATAAATTTTAAATAAAATATCTGAAAATTAACCAAAATAAAATAATTTTTAAAGACAGATGTGGAATGATTATTCAATTAAGCTAACATGAGTGGGGCCAGCAAAACTGCACGCTAAGAGTTCAGCAGTCAAAAACATGAGTTACCAGTATAGCTTTAATTCCTCATACACATGCATTATTAGGCCCTAATTTCACATTTAGGTTTGTATGCTGCATTTTCTGCAGAACCTACCATTCATTTGCAGTTTCTTGGGAAGAGGTGTTACCAGTGAGTGGCTAAAGGGGTAGTCTAGGGACCAGATTGTCTTGATGAGGAAATTTATTCTGTCTCCTTGGAACACAACATTTTTTCCTTTAAATAACCTTTCTGAATCAGAAGGCAAGATGCAACAGATAATGAGTGACTGCACAAACAAGGACCAAGCAAATTAGTTTTGCGTGTTTCCTTTGTGTAGCCCCATTTTAAACACCTGGGTGGTTGATGCTAAAGAGAAAATTGTAGATACTGAGAAGAATTTGGAAATTGGAAGCCAGGGGAAATGAGATAGCTTGGTAATACCAAGACAATTTGGAAAATCAAGAAGTAGGAGAGGTACACAGTAGGGAAAACTACCTGGTGTGGTGAAGTGAATACTGCCAGACTGAGAGCTGGGGGCTATGAGGAAATTGGTAAAGAAAATTTTGATTTCTTCTCTTGTATTTTAGCTATAACTTGCAGATGCTTTAGCTGGATTGTTCACTAACTATTCCACGGCCTTGGAATGCTCAGAACTCAGTGTCTGTCCATGGAGGAACATTTCTTAACACTGAAGGTTGCTAATTGATGTCCCTGCCTATGCAGGGGTGTTGCAGCTAGATGATCTTTAAGATCTCTTCCAACCAAAACCATTCTATGATTCTATTAATTCTTTATTGTTCCTGATTATCTCACTTTACCTTTCTCAAGGATTTTTAGATTTATTTAGTAGACCTCTGCCCCTTGTTATTCCAAGCAGGGAATAGCTGGCAAACCTTCAAATCATTACATTTATAATCAGATGCTGAATGGCTTATTGGATAAATATGTCACTGACCACTATGCCCCTCCTGTGTGTACAGAAATCCCATATCCAGGTTACAGAGCTTTTAAAATTAGGCTGAAGAGTTTCATATGGTACAGTCTATAAGAAGAGGAAAAGTTAGCACCTGTGAGAAGATAGACCTTGGCTTTTCATTACAAAAGATTACAAAAGAGAGATTTTCTTTCTAGACTTCACTACTAAGAAATAAGTGTGGTGGTAAAAAAAAAAATAACATACTTCTTGAACTTCTCTCTCAGTAACAGTAACACATCAGTTTTCCTTTATGAACTAGATATTCTCAAGGGACTTCAAGAATTTTTAAAGAATTTCCCACATTCTTTTCAGTTTAGTTACCTCCTCTGCTGAAAGCCCTTTTTAAATCTCTAATATCACCACTTACTAATACTTTGCTTATATGCTGATACATGATTCTTAAGAGAACACAGAAGGTTTAATATAATTAAAAATAATCTATTGTCACAACACTTGTGTTAAAAAGAAACATAAAATAAGAAGAACACAGAATTTAATGTATGGCATTCTATAATTTCAGATTTTTTACTTGAATATACACTTTTGTGTGACAAAGGCCAGAACTTCTGACAGAACTTTGTGAATAATGTTAATTCCCATACTGTGGATTTATTTGAACTAAAAGTCTACACTTAAGAATTAAGATGATTCATTAGTTAAATTCAAAAGTCTTGTTTTCTTGTTTCCAGAAATATATGTAGATTTTTTTTTTTAATGTGGGTATGCATGTTGCCTCTGCAACATCCTGTCAGTGTTCACTGGAAATCTTTTCAGGGAAGAACGATTAAAGAAACATCACTTTTTAAACTCAAATTTTTGGCATCCACTACTGAAAGTATCAACAGAAAGTATCCATGACGTAGCTCGCTGGCAATCACAGGAAACAACTGCAGCTACTGTGTGAGAGTACACTGAAATAGAATCAGAAGCTTCAAATAGTTCTGTCCTCTTCTGCAGAAAGGAAAGCCTTCTGGATCCTTCGTGTAAATATTATCACAAAAAAAAAAAAAAAAACCAACAAAAAACCCAAGCAATATGGGTCACATCTTAGCCTAGAAGCTGTGAATGTCTAATGGATCCTAATAGAGAGAAAATTCTCCCTTGCTTCTCTCCTCCTACCAGACACCTTTGCATTATCAGCTCTCATGCATGTTTCATCCAACCTTGTAAAGTTACATATCCAGGTTTCCACATGATAAATCATCCCATCTACTTGCAAAATCTGTGTCACCAGAATACCCACTGGATAAATAAGCCAAACAAAATTTCCAGAATGCTGTTAAGGCAAACATTTCTCTGAGACTGCCCACATGCACTGGTGGGGTCTGTGTGACTCTGGGCTCAATAAGGAAGGAGTTGGGTCTTTCCTTTGCATCTTTACAGACTGTCAAGGCTTAACACTGGGCTGGACCCCTTCAGTCCAGGTTTTCATGCACATAACTACATGTATGTGTCAAAGCACACTAGAATGTAATATTAAGTATGAATTGTCCCTCAAGAGCAGTATGGCCTAACAGTTCAGGGACAGATACAGAATAAACATGGATAATTCTCTGTGATCCTTGCTGCTCTGGGATAACGTTTCACAATCTCTTTTCTCAGCACCTACTTTAGTTACAAATTATTAGTTTAAGGACTGTTTGGCATCGGACAGAATGGCTCTATAAGATTCACAGGGGCCTGATGGAAATAGTGCACAAATAAATGTTTAAACCTAATTGAAAAATCTTATCTATACTGCTTTAAAAATAACACAGAAAATTAAATACCAGAATCTGCCAGAATCTGAGCTCAAAACTTGTCAAATTAGTGAAGTGTTTAGAATGCATTAATAGGTTTACCATCAAGGTTTAAACTTCACAATCAAGCGCTCTGAACTACCTGGTGATTTATACAGTGAATTTTTAGGCTTAATTTTGAAAAAGGATGATGCAATATACATAGGACATAATCCACGTTGTTATTAAAGGCTAGCTGTTGAAAGCTAAGAGTTTATTTCACAAGTCTACAGCTAATTCCACATGTTGTCAGAGACAAAAAACTTGAAGTCTGAAGAGGTTCTGCCAACAAACAAATAACAAACTGCAACTCAGGATAAGCCAGTAAAATTTGCAACGTTTGAGTAATTTTTGCAACAAACCCTAGCAAGTCACAGCCACACAGTCAAGTAATTCAAAATCTGTCACTAGTGTATAAAAATATCCCAAACAAAATTTTCTCTCTGTATATTACTGTGGAGTACAGACTGAAGTGTTATCAATGAAAACTACAACTACATTTGCACAGTCCCCTAGGATATTCCCTAAACCAGTACAACCCCACATAGTGCTGCTCACCAAAATGGGCATGGGCTGGTTTACTACTGCTAGAGATAAGGTTACTGAGTCTAAAAGATTAAGGATTTTCTCTCTATTTCTGTGTTTTTTGGTACTGTTTACAAGAAAGCCTAGCCCTTGTGAAGAACTGGGTAGTTTGTTCTGTAACTTACAGTTTGTCATTACTTCTGACAGGATGTAAATTTTATGTAAGTCAGAGCCCTAATAGCAAAAATCCATGTATCACTCAGCATGTCTCCTCCACAGAGGTAGTACATTTACTATATTAAGATAAGCTTTTAAGGAATGACCCAATTAAAAAAATTGAATTAGGGAAAAAACAAATCTCTGGCACTTTAATTATAACAAAAAATACTATGTTAACTGCTGATCCTCAGAGAAATCCAAAACCAGCAAGAGGGAAATAATACCACTCAATAAAAGTCTTGGCAACTTCCCACTGAGACCTGAAACACAATATATACACATCAAACAATCACTAACTTATTGGATCATTAGGCCAGAGCCATTATGAAGAAAGTGCTGCTCTCATAAAAGCTGAAGTATATCCAGGTGCAATAAATAAAGCAGACACAAATAATTTAACATAATAGGAATTATTAGGAATGACAAATACTAGGAAGGAATATTCTAAACTGTCTTACTTTGAAAAATGTACTGTGAAGTTAGCTTTTCTTTTTGATAACGCTCAAGAAATTTTACTAGTCCAAAACACAGAAACCAGAATGGTAAGGACATGAAATTCAAATATTTCTCAGTGGAGCTGGAAGAATGCAGATGAAAAGTAACATGGCATCTGAAATTGTTCTTGCAAATAACTCCTATTGCATAAATGTACAAAGAACATTTTTTCCCCTCTCTCTTCTTTGTATATTTTTTTTAATTTCTTCTCCTTAAACTACTGCTGCTACTTATCTATCTATCTATTTATCTATCTATCTATCTATCCATCCATCCATTCATCCATCTTCCAGGAAGACTGATTATTTTACTCTTCTTCTGCAATCTCTTGTCCTTGCAATCTCCTTTGTAACATCTTAGGAAATTGAATGAAAATTCTGGTTTTGTCTCCTTATATGGCTCCTCTCTCCCTGCTATTTGCCATCAAATCTTTTCTTTTTCTTTATTACTTCTTCACCTCAGTTTCATGACCCTCCTCTCATATCACTTCATGCAAATCTTCTTTCCCCTCCTTTCTACCTCCATTCTTTTGCTGCTCATGACAGGGAAGTGAAGATGATCTCCACACTGACCTAAAGAAGATAATCCCTGAAGATCCACTCCAAACAGACTGGCATAATCCAACAAGCCAAATAGTATGTCCATGGAGACAGAAGTGGCCTTTTCCATTACACTTAAAATACTTTTACTTGAAGTTATTTTAATGTTCCTGATGGATATTTGCATTTTAAAAAACAATGCTATAAAAACTATAGGAAGTAGATGAATCAGGGATTAGTAAATGAGAGTAACTGAGAAGGTGTAAAATTTTTCTTTCTTTTACAATGCACTGTCTAGGTCAGATGCTATAAACAGCTGTAGATCTATTGACAGCCAAGGACCTGTGATAATTTATGACAACTAAAGAACTACTCTAGTATTTGCAGGAAAAGTTGTGAGCTCCCCAAATCCTGTTTGAAGCCAAAATCAAACAAGTGACTTTTTATCAACAGCATTTGTTCATGCAAAGGCAGGAATATAGATTAACAACAACAACAAAACAAAAAATTTGAAAAGTATTAAATGAGATGTTAAGAACAATTGGAGAGCAGAAAATTTCTGATTTTAAGAAAAAATACCATTTAAAATAAAATTGCTTTCTCCCCCCAAAAATCATTCCACTCAGTGTTCCCTACATAAAGTCTAAGGGCTTTAGCTTGAAATGCCATTGTCAGAGAATGCTGTAACATAATCATCAGCATCACAGTTTTACTCACTGTTGCTAACAGCATTTTTGTTGCTGTTGTTATTTGACAAAATCAAAAGTCTTCTACATTTCAAGGGGTGGAAATGTCAGAGCTTGAAGGTACCTTTTCCTAATAGATAAAATGTAGTTTTCTGTCCTGCATGTGCTTGATTTTTACCACCCTCTTGGGATGCATTGTCTTTGTAACACATTCAAGTACAATTTATGGGTGTTCTCTAGGTGTTTCAGCCTAAAGCCTAGTAGATTTTGTTTAAAATGTGATAAAGATCTCAGCCTTTCAGTGCCTTCTGTAGATATTCAGAGCTGGTGAAGATGCTCAGCTGCCTACAAAAAAATTTATCTGGCATGCTGTGGTTCTGGGTCTCCAGCAAGAAGATCAATAGAGATGAACATTGCAGCCTATTTGCCTTAGGGAAAGGGAAAAAAAAAATCACATAAGCAGAATCAATGGCAATGTAATATGAATGACATTTTATGTGACCAAGGACAGGAAGAAGAGAGGTTACATTTATGAAAGCACACAGGCAACTGGATTTTGTTTATGCCTCACACAATACAACATCATTCACATTTTGACTGTGCAAAAGTATGGTTTTGATATTTTTTTTCCCCTAACAATCCAAAGAAAATTTATCATCCTTATCAAACACTGGCATGTCAAAATCTGTATAAATTTAAGGGATGTAAAGCCTAGATGTAAATTTGTAGTTTAGAAATGTCTCACATTCCCAGTGCTCCTGTTAGTTCCCCATCTGCAATATAAAGTCAGACTGATCTCTTTAAATCAAAATTGCATTTTTCTGACACTTCATTTCTTTGTCATGTTGTCTCCTCACAATATCTGTGCTACAAAACCCTGTTTCTTTATCCATTTATAGCATCATAGGAAACACACATCAATTTTATAGGTAACAAGACTAATAGATGTGGAAAAAAATCTTATAAATCCCATTTGTAGAGAGAAAAAGTATGTTAAACACCACAGTCATTTAAAGAAAACCAATTTGTTTTGCAATTTTTTTCAGCTGACGTATAACATTTGGAAACCAGGCTATGTCAGACATATTTATTGAGATGCATATGATGTACAGGGCATGTCAACAAGGAGCTGTGATAGCACATCTTTTTCCCTTAAAAGGGAAACAGCTTGGCTATGTTCAAGTGCTTAAGTACCTGTAGCTACTCTATGTTCTTTCTCTCATCACAAACTTCCTTACATGTTTTGCACCTCATTTGTTCCTTCCTTGTCAACAGCAAAAGGTAAGAATGCAGTTATTCTGACAATTAATTTACCCTTCCAGTTACCTTCTAGAAATTTGGATCCTGACATCCTTCTTTACTGGGTGTAACATAAGAGTAAAACAGTCTCTCCATACACACACAGATGTCTTCCTCCTTTCTGCTATACAGAGATGAGACAAAGGGTATCAGTGTTAATTAACTCTAGTTATCTCTAATTAGCAAATGTTAGTAGTCAGAAAGACACAATATTACCAAAAAATTCTTTTGAGATCTGCTCATATGGAAAACTTTCCACCTCTCAAAGATATCTGCTTTTACCTTTTACTATAAAGAAATATATAAACCGGACCAAAATGTGCATTGTGCTTCCATTATTTGCATGCTAATGACTTAACTGAGTCTGCAGACATGACAGCAAATTGAAGTTAGCACATCAGACAAGCCATCCTTATTTTGAGAATACATCAAATGCCTAAACCTTTTCATTTACCCTACTAGCAGTTCCTTCGGGATAATTATTCCACAGAAATAAGCATATATATTTAGAGAAGTCCCTGGACTAATAAGAATGGGAAAAACATAACGCACCTTTGACTTTCATCAGCCAATCCCAGATGAGAAAACACAGTTCTGTCCCCTTACATTTCAACAAAACCTGATAGACTTGCATCTTGAAACATTTCATTATTCTTTACAGAAGAAGCTGTATCTTTGATTCCATATTCAGTTTGACACCCAGACTTTCATCCACTATTCCCTAAAGGCTTGCCTGCTGAACCTCCTCAGAAAGACTGAGAATACCTTCCCATCCTAGAAATGGCTAGCATGCTATTAGACATAATTTTCTGCAACTATAAAAGGAATATCCATCTGAGTTTTGGGTTCTAGTAAATTCATGTATTTTATTTCGTTGTTTAGATGACCTGAGGTACCTGCTGTTTCTATTCCTATTTCTTTAACAGAATTGCTGTATATGGACATATATAAGCTTTGTTGATTCCTCTAATATAACACCTCTGGAAATCCTAGGCCGACATAAGTCAGTAAAATTTGCATTTAAATTCAGTTACTAAGTCATTTCAGAAGATGAGGATCCAACTTTCTGAAGTCAGGCTACTGCTGGTGCAAATGCTTAATGGTGCACCAACACGCAAAAAGTATGACAGAACATTAATTTTTTAAAAAAGATGGAAAATTGTAAAGGTTATTAAAAATGGAAATTTTATTCATACTTGAAGTCAGTTTGTTCTCTGAGTTAACAATGAAATCCTGAATCTGAAGAGCCTTCTGATGTTATAATTACCCTTTAAACCTTTTTGTATAGCTGTTATATCCCGTGGAGGGGGAATCTGTTTATTTTAATGCAGATGCACAGCAAAATAACACATTTAAATAACACACAGTGCTACAGGGTCATAGGGCCTTCTTAGTGATTCTCTACCCTTTTCATACCAGTCTAACTCTATTGACATGCAGGTCATTAAAGTGAAATTCACACTGGTGTTCTTGGCCTGCAAAGGGCTTGTGCATCACTTAAATCCTCCTTAAACTGTCTGAATAGGGTTTTAAAAGGATTTATGAGATTTGCAGCCCCTATCAGCCTTCTAGGCTGGGAGGTGAATGTCACTGTTAATTTGCTTCATCTCTAGAAATCCTTAAAGGAAAGTTACTGTAAGTTCAGTTGTTCCCTGAAACAGGTTGAGCAAAGCTCTTGTGCTCCTATCTGCAGAGTTGTGCTTGACCTTACTCATGTAGCCTGGCATGAAACAGCAGTTCAAGCTCTATAAAAATTGCCAAAAGTTAACATCTAAAAGAGCTATGAGTAATTTTTAGTTCAGTTAAATTTTAATTTAGTTAAATAGATTATGAAAAAGAAGGAATTTATGGGCACTGATTGTACTACCACATCCTTCAGCTACAAGAAGAAAGAGATCATTTTGCAGGTTTTTCTCTGAAAATAAAGTCTTTATCAAGACAAAGATTAAAAAAGTTATTTTAATTTCTTCTTTTTAAATCACTGCTACTGGAGCTCTGGACCGTATCAAGAGGGGTTCTGACAGATTGGTGTTAGTGGGAAAAGGAAGGAGAAAAGGCTATCAGCAATGAATGATTGTATTTAAGGCTGACAATGATGAAATAGCAGAGGCCATGCTACAATTTCTGGTCTTTCATTTGTCTTTGTTGATAAAACAAGCACTGTCAGAGGCTCGACCTCACAGCAAATTTAACGTGACTCTGTTTATGCCTGCAATGAACAACATCTGCACGTGACGAGATGATAAACACACAAAGTTCTGGGATATGCTTTCCTTCTGCTTAAGAGAAACCTCATTTTTTCCTATTTTTTTTCTTCTTGAAGGAATGAAGATGGAAAATAAACAGATTTTTTTTCAATAAAATATTTTAATTTTTTGTCTTGCTAAAATAGCAAGACTTATCCAAAAGTAATACAAATATACAACATAAGCAGTCTTTGAACACAATTTTCCCAAAATAGTCTTCTGGGACTATTTTCCTTGTAAAAAAAAATGTTCAACATTCATTCTATTACATGAGGTCAGCTCTCACCGAAGGTCTCTTTTCAAACTACAGGCTGAAAGAAATTTGCTGAGAAAGCAGAATATAATAATTTGAGATGGAGGACACCCTGTTGAAACCACATTTATGATGAAACTCAGGAGTCTGATGATGAGTTTCCTCATTATTCGATTAGATTTCGTTTTGTGCAAAACTGATTTGCCAAATACTATACTACACAAAAATATGTCATGGCTAAAAGTTAGATATAGAATGGGTTGAAACATCAACCTATATTCTATAAAACACACACATAAGAGTACACAGGGAAAGCTATCAAATTTAATTTAAAAAATACAGCACTTATCAGATTTCTACAAATTCTGTAAACCTTCCCTTTCACTGCTTTATGCTGTTCAAACCATAACACAAAGTCCACATGACCTAGTATTCAACAGTCCAAAAGTCAGATTTCATACATGCAATTGAATTTTTTCAGAGCATTTTTCACTGTCATAATATGGTAAGAATGCCACAAATGTTCAGCATAACATTGCATCTGTCTCTATCCTGGTTTGGGCCAGGATAAAGGTGATTTTCTGTCTTGTACTTTTGCTTTTAGCTAAGTCTCTTGTAAGTAGTTGCACTTGCTGAAATTAACAGCAAGTTTCTCAGACAGTGTGTGTTTCTAGGACTGATAACACTTAATGTTTATAGTTACTGCTAGAGACTGGTGTGCAGAGCCAAGGACACTGCTCAGCTCTGAGGAAAACATAAAGAGGTCCCACCTGCATCCCTCCTTTGGGGAGGAACGGACAAGATAGATGCCAGAATTGACCAAACAGAGTATTCCATCCCATATACGTCATCCTCAGTATAAATTTGAGGGATCACGAGGGCCAAGCCAGATTTCCTGCTTCCGGCTGCCTGGCCTTCCTGCCTTTCCTGCCTCCTTTCCTTCACCCCGGTATCCTGGAAGGATCCCGTCCGTTCGTCTGCCTGTGGTCCTGATCCATGCCAGCCCATATCTGTGTGTTCCTGCCTCCAGCTCCCAACTGCTGCCGACTCCAGGAGTCCAGCCTGGACTTTCCCAGAGCTGCCCTGCAGCCTCGGTGGTGACGTGAGAGCTACTGGGGGAAAGGGGGGAGGAATACGGTATCCATTTTCTTGTATATTTGTATATATTTAGTAATTTTTCCTATTTATCATTACTGTTTCATTAAAGTTGTGTAGTTTAGTTTCCAACCCATAAGTCTCTCTCCCTTATTCTCTCTTCTTTCTTATCAGGGAGGAGAGAGAGATTAATAGAGAGCGTCTGTTACTCAGTTTAATTGCCGGGCCAGTGTTAAACCGTGACAGTCTCACAGGCAATTTTTTTATATTATTTTAGTCAGCAACTGGGTTTTCATGTAGTATCTGCTGAAAAGCTTATTTCAGTCCTCTGAACTCAATGCTCAATACTTCTCTTCTGCCTCTTGAGTGCGATGTGATGACATGGGTTTTAAACGGGGAAAGCTCTTTGATAAAAATTACTTAATACAGACCACTTTTATATGATTGGAATTCCATTTTATCATTTATTTACCTCTACACTTTCATTCTGGGTGGGACTTCTGTGAGAAGATCTAACTGATTATGTATAAAAATACAGGTAAGAAAAGAAGAATGAGAAAATGTGAGATACTTTCTTTCCTTTTTTCACATTAAATTGATTTTAGGGGATGGAGATGATAAGAAATACACTCTATTTTTCCAGAAACTTTACTGTTTCTCATGCACAACAAATTTAATAGTAACATTTAAAAAGAAAGGTGACAAAATCTTTGTTACACATCATCTATCCTTTATAGGAATCTTTATTTTTAAACAAGGAACAATGCTCATTCTAGGCCTACATTGAAAACATGACATATTTCTAGTTTTTATGTCTGATTATTTGTTTCCTATAAGGACTTCTAAATACTGGTTGAAGGATTAAACACAAGCATAAGCAGAAACAGGTAGTCCCTTTTGACTAGTAGCTCCTGAGCTGTTTTTCCTAGCCTTATAACAACACTCTTATATACAACACTTCAGGATAAATTTACCTGTCATTACCTTCATCTTTAGTGGATATGTGGGCCAATCTGTTTTGTTTCGTTTTGGTTTTTTCCCCATTTGCATTCCTTGCTATAGCATCCACCTAATTCATTTTAGTGCACCAGTGTGCAATTAATCTAGTTTTGGATGGTCACCGGTGGTGTCCCTTAGATCAGTTTTGGGGACAGTCATGTTTAATATCTTTATCAATAGGGGATTGGGTAGATCCTCAGTAAGTTTGCAGATGACACCACATTGGGTGGGACTGTTGATCTGCTTCTGAGTGTAGCAAGGCTCTAGAGAGGGAGCTGGACAGGCTGGATATATGGGCCAAGGCCACGTGCCGTGTCCTCCATTTTGGTCACAACAACCCCAGGCAATGCTACAGGCTCGGGGAAGAGTGGCTGCAAAGCTGCCCAGCAGAAAAGGTCCTGGGGGTGTTGGTGGAGCTGGCTCAACATGAGGCAGCAGTATGTGCCCAGGTGGCCAAGAAGACCAAAATCTGGGGATGGGATCGTGCCTCTGTATTCAGCACTGGGGAGGCTGCACCTTGAATGCTGTGTTCAGTTCTGGGCCCCTCATTGCAAGAAGGACATTGAGGAGCTGTGTCCATAGGAGAGCTACCAAGCTGGTGAGGGGCCTAGAGAACAAGTCCTGTGAGGAGCAGCTGAGGGAAATGGGAAAGTTTAGTTTGGAGTAGACAAGGCTGAGAGGAGTCATCACTGTCCTCTACAACTACTTGAATGGAGGTTGTAGGGAGGTGGGTGTTGGCCTCTTCTCCCAAGTGAATAATAACAGGACAAGAGGAAATGCTCTGAATATGTGGCAGGGGAGGTTTAGATTAGATATTGGTAAGAATTTCTCAACTTAGAGAGTGGTCAGGCACTGGAACAGCCTGCCCAGAGAGGTGGTTGGGTCACCATCCCTGAAGGTATTTAAGAAATGTGTAGATGTGGCACTTGAAGGCATGCTCTAGTGGCCGAGATTGTAGGAGTAGGATTTTTTGTGGGTGGTATTGGGTGGAATGTGTATGTTATTTGTGTTTGTTTGGGGTTTTTTCTGTGTGTATGGTTGGACACTGTGATCTCGAAAGACCTTTCCAGCCATGACTATTCTGTAGATCTGTGAAATTAGATAATGAATGTGACTGATGTGTATCCCTTAAAAAAACAAACAAAGAGAAACAAACAAAAAAGACGACACAAAAACCCACCAAACAAACAAAAAACCCCAAATGACCCAGAAGTGTTAAAAAGAAGAAGTTAAAAAGTAATCAAGCCAAATCAGATAAGTAGTGTTTTCATGCTGAGAGAAATATTTCTTAATCCTTTAACAGGAGAGGTGAAAAAAAACAAACCACAAGAAACCACTGAACACACAACCTAAACCAAAATGCTTACTCTTATTACTTCCAGTACGCTGTTAGTAATCATATCCTTCCTAATGTATCAAATACAATTCTTGTACTGCTTAGTAAGACTATCAGGAGATGAAAAACTGAACAGAATGAAAAGGCATACCTAACTGATTTGCTCCAATCACATTTTATCTATGACTATTGGCAGTGCAAATCTTCCTCTAGGTTCCACCTCAGCTGACCAGGATCTTCCTTGTGGGTGAGGTCTAAGCTAAGCCAGGTTTATGCCACATTTTCTCGCCACTAAGCTGAAATTTTTTGATTATTAAGTTTACCTATATTCTCTGAGGCCCAGAGACTATTTATTGTTTCCTTCTCTATTTACTTTTTTGTAAAAAAAAAAGCCACAAACCACAAAACCAAACAATTTGTTAATGATTGTTTTCTGTTTTGGGTTTTTAAAATGTAATTACATACAGTAATCAGAAAATTATAGAATGTTAGGGGCCAGAAGAGACTTCTGGAAATTAGCCAGTCCAAGCCTGAAACCAGAGCAGGTTCATCTAAAGCAGGTTGCACAGGATGGTGTCCAGCTAGATTTTTAATATCTCTAGAGATGGAGACTCCACCACCTCGCTGGGCAACCTGTTCCAGTGCTCTTCTAACCTCAAAGTAAAAGAAGTTCCTCCTCATGGAACTTCCTATGTTCAATTTTGTGCCAATTACCTCTCCTTCTGTCACTGTGCACCACTGGGCACCACTGGACCCATCCTCCTGACACCCACCATTAAAGTATTTATAAGCACTAGTCACATTCCCTCTCAGTCTTTTCTTCTCCAGACTAAAAAGACCCAAGTCCCTCAGCCCCTCCTCATGAGAGACGCCCTGGTCCCCTAATTATCTTTGTTGCCCTTTGCTGTACCCCTTCTAGCTGTTCTCTGTCCTTCTTGAACTGGGAAACCCAGAAATGGATGCAGATGCAGCCTCACCAGGCTAGAGTAGAGAAGGAAGAAAACCTCACTCAACTCACTGAACCACACTTTTCTTGATGCACCCCAGAATGCCACTGCCCTTTTGGACACAAGGGTACATTGCTGACTCATGGTCATCCTGTTGTTCACAAGTACTCCTAGGTCTTTTTCCACAGAACTGCTTTCCAGCAGGTCAGTCCCTAACCTGTACTGATACATGGGGTCATTCCACCCTTGGAGCAGTGTCCTATACTTGCCCTGGCTGAATTTCATAAGGTTCCTCTCCAGGTCAATTCACACTGTCAAGGACTGTCCAGGTCACACTGGATGGAAGCACAGCCTTCTGGTGTGTCAGCTACCCCTCCCAGTTTTGTGTTACAAAGCTTGCTGAAGATATGCTCCATCCCTTCATTCAGGTCACTAATATATTGAACAGGACTGGGCCCAGTACTGACTCCTGGGGAACAAAATTATAATAATCTTTTAATTTATACAGGCATACCAGCAGATGGAAAAGAATCAAAGGCTGTATATAAATTTAACTGTCTCTGTAAGAGAAAGTGATAACTCAGGCTGACAGTTTGAAGTTTACTTCGTAAAGATGATACATTGAGGGTCTTCAACGCCGCTCAATAATAAAACTTAAAAACCCCCCAAACCAACAAGTAAAAAACCACCCCACAACAGCAAACCATGAAATTAAAGGCTGCAGTTCATGCACATCAGTATTTCAGCCAGGTAAATATTACACCCAAAGAGGTGCAACCATGTCAGTCCCCATGCCAGTCCCCACAACACTCCCACTGTCACTTCCCATGTCACTCCCCACATCACTCCCCATATCGCTCTCCATGTCACTCCCCATATCACTCCACACGTCACTCTCCATGTCACCCCTCATATCACTCCACACGTCACTCTCCACGTCACTCCCCATATCACTCCACATGTCACTCTCCACGTCACTCCCCATATCACTCCACACATCACTCTCCACGTCACCCCCCATATCACTCCACACGTCACTCTCAAGTCACTCACACGTCACACCCATGTCACTCAGCCCCCGCCTTCCCACCCCTTCCCAAATGGCGCCACAGCCGCGGCAGCCTCGAGGGAAGAGTGCCCCCTACCGGGCCGCGCCTGCCTGTGCAGCGGGGGGACTGCACCGCCGTCACCCGCCGTTCCCATCCCACCTCCCCTTCCTTAGGGAAGTTTTTCTCGGGGTAGTTCATCTATTTACAGCGCTGTTCTTGGGATTCAGTGGTATTTTCACATCTAGTGATGCTGTCATTTGTTAACTGTCATTTTGTGACAATGTCACCAACCTGTAACTGGTGATAGGTGTCTCTGCCAGCAGAGCCAACAAAGGGAGTCGATTTACTTCTTGAAGTTTCCTCCACTTAACACCGAAAACACATTATCCCTCTCTTTTATTCTCATAGAAGAGTTTACAGAAGTCCCTGATAGCTAGTCAAAAGAACTGAAAGCTTGCATGAATCGTATTGGGCCCCTAAAAGCTCTCAGCACTGTAAACTGACGGTGATGTTTTAAAAACTGTCCCGCAGCACAGCACATCACTGCACACCACCACACTGCACAACACAGCACTGCACACCACTATACTGCACAGCACAGCACTGCACCGCACAGCACAGCATCGCACAGCACACCACTGCACAGCACCGCACTGCCCAGCACAGCACAGCACTGCACATTGCACTTGGCACAGGTGTGACCCTGGTAACACAGGGGCATGACAGAGCAGGGGCTGTACCAGGCAGACCAAAGGAGAGTCTCAGTGCCATGGATGCCCTGATTGTGGGCAGCTCACAGAAGAAAGGTGCCTGGTTCCTCCTGGTCTGATTGCCTTCCTGCGGGCTGGTAAAGGGCTTGTCTGGCAGCTCAGCTCCTGGGCCAGAGGGGCAGGTGTTGCCCCTTCAGTTCCTGCCAGATTGCTTCCTGCTGTACCTGGAATTAGGTGCAGCAGCAGTGCTCACAGACACACAGACACACAAACAGACATGCAGACACTCAGACACAGACACACAAACAGACACAGACACAGACAGACACACAAACAGAAAGAGACACAGAGACACACGAAGACACACAGACACAAAGACACAGACACAGAGACACAGAGACAGAGACACAGACACAGGCACACAGGCACACAGGCACACAGGCACACAGGCACACAGGCACACAGGCACACAGGCACACAGGCACAGACACTCCACAGACAGACAGACACAAAGACACTAAGACATACAGGCAGACACACAGACACACAAGCAGACATAGACACACAGACAGACACACAGACACACAGCTCTCATGTGTGCAGAGCTCTGACAGATATCTCCCTCAGGCCCTGCTGGGTGGGAAGCTGCACTCAGCTGTTCCCCAGCTGCATTTCGTACTACAGGCACAGCCTGAACACCCCCAGTGTAAAGAACGGGTAAGCACTCCTTTAATGTTTGCATCTACACATATATAGAATACAGTGATAGAATCTATGCTTTTGAGTAAACAGTACTTGAAAATTATAATGGAAATACCACGTTCCGTTTGCCAGGTATCGCCTTACCTATATGTCAAAACTGCTTAAAGGGGGCATAAGCAAGTATTCAGCATAATTAGAGCTCACCTGTCAAGTCTAAAATCTACAAGATACTGCATTTCATTTCATCATAACCAAAGGAATTTATTTTTTTATTTCCAGGATGAATTGTCTGCATTTTTGGTACCGTAGACAACTTTTGACTACGTGAGTAGCATGGTCGTTGAATTTAAAAAGCAAACATGAGACACAACCTGTGTTAAGGTTCACAATCTTCTAAAAGCAAATACAAACCAACCAGAACAAACAGCTTCAGGCAAATAAGCAGGGTAAACAACAGAAAGCAAAGAGAACAAGACAAGACCAGAGAGAGGCTGTGCTGCACTTTCTTTAGAGCTAGAGTTCTTAAAGGGTCTCCGTGACTCTCAGCCCCATCTGTCTATAGGAAATCATTTTGTGCCACTGGCATGAGATTTAAAATTCTGCTGTGGGACTTGGAGACATGACATTCCTGGTGCTTTGGAACTCCTTAATTAATTTATCTCCTGCCAGAGAACACAGCATCAAAATATTTTAGTGCAATAGCTAGTCTCAGACAATTTCTTCATCACTCTTTAGGATTTGATGCTGCAATTTAATCCCCTGATGCCAGCTCCTGCTCTAATGAGTTCACTAGAGCTCCATGGGTGTAAGAATCATCTCTGTGCAAAGATCACGTTGCACAGCCAGGGCTTTCTTCTGTCTAGACTTCACCAGTGGAGTCTTAATATTCTGCCAAGTAATTTAACTCCTCCCACTGATACATCAATATTTTGTCTTCTGTTCCTGTGTGCTTTTCTATTATATTATTTGCTAGGTAGATTTTGTCTTCATGCCACCAATCAGTACTTCATTATTTTTATATAAATATTTTTTACAAATAAAATCTCAGATGAGTTACAATATATTTTGAAATAATTTTCAAATAAATTTCAAAATATTTTTCAAACATACTCTTAAGAAATAATACAATGGTGAGTCAAACTGGTTAGTTCACACTTTTTTGTTTGACTCTGAGCACACAGTAAGATACAGTACCTCAGTTCCCATTAAATTTTGATATAGAACCAAGAGCTTTAAAGAAATAACAACAACAAAAAACCTCCTGCTGGAATCACAATTGCCTATAAAAATATTTTAACAGTGGAAACCCTAATATAACATGTAAATTTGTGTTTATCTGGGTAGCACTACAGATGAGGAAGCCATATTCTGTTTCAAAAGACATTCAGTATCTTTTAGAAACACAAGCATACCTGTAACAAAAGGTTCTATTATTTTCTACTTTATGTACTTTCCTTTCAGGTCTAATGATTTTCAGAAGTTGTTAGGGTTACCAGGGTCAATAGACAGTATAAGAGTCCATTAGGTGTACAAGAAAGAAGAGCTATGAAAAGCAATTAATAAAAAACAATTATCCAACAAGCACTGGAAATACAATTAAGTGCTGATGTTGTTTTATAAAGCAAGGCATCTGATGCAAGGAGAAACATTCTCAAGGCTCCACAACAGCCAGCTGGGATGTTGTTTGTCCATTTTAGAGCTGTGGATGAAAACCCAGTGTAGGAATACTAAAGACATTTATTTTCAATCAAAATTCAAAAACTGGAAGAACATCGGGTTATACCTTCTACTTCATCTTATTGTTTTTCCCTGGACTTTGCAGCCTTGCTTTAGAGCTCACTTATGTGATCGTGGGGCATAGTAATTTTTCCTTATACATAGGCACTATTCTTTAAAATGAGACTTACAAATTGAATCCTCAGTTGTGGTAGGCTGACCTCAGCCAGTTGCTAGCACAGGACACAGTGGGGTGAAATACAACTGATGAGCTCATGGGTCAAGATAAAGACTGGGAGATCACTTACAGATTATTGTCACAGGCAAAGCAGACTTGTCTTGAGAAAAATTAATTTAATTTACTGCCAGTTAAAATAGAGTTGTATTGTCTGAAACAAAGACAAAAAATAAAACTTTATCATTCTACCCTACCCCTATCTCCCAGGGTTAGCTTCCCTTCTCCATCATGGACTCTTCTGCCTCTCCCCATGCTGAGTGGAACAGGAGGATGGGAAACTGGGGCTGCAGTCAGTCCATAAAAGTCCTCTCTGACAATTCCTGCTCACACTTTACCTCTGCTCCAGTGTGGGGTCCTCTGTGGGTGCAGTGTGGATACCTGCTCCACCACGGTCTCTCCAGGGACTGCACCGGATCCCTGCTCAGGGACCTGGAACACCTCCTCACCTCCTCCTTCTCTGGCCTCAATGCTCACAGGGCTGTTTCTCACACTTTCCCTTCACCACCAGGCAGTGTTTTTCCCTTCCTTACCCGGGCTTTCCCCAACGTGCTGCCATGGTGGCTGTGGGGCTCAGCCATGATAAAGACTGGGAGATCACTTACAGATTACTGTCACAGGCAAAGCAGACTTGTCTTTAGAAAAATGAATTTAATTTACTGCCAGTTAAAATAGAGTTGGAGTGTCTGAAACAAAGGCAAAAAATAAAACTTCATCATTCACCAAGCAGGGGTTGGTTTGATGCAGCTGAACGCAGATGTGTCCAGCACTGGGCAGCCCTGGCCACCCACAACAGCGGGCCTTGGAGACCTGGGCACCCCACACTAAAGTTCTAAAATTTTTTCTGTTATTTCTCAACTAAAAGTGTTCCTGATCACTTCAGAGATGGTAAATTAAAATTTAAAAAAGCCGTCTGCTCCAGCAGGTTTTTCAACCTGATCAGCTGCATCAGTAGGTGACCAGGTTTTGAGATTTCTAAGGCCAGACACTGTCTGTTTTCCACACACCACCCTGTTACACCCCTGGTGTCTGCTACAGCCTCCTCCAAGCTGTATTGAGGAGTTGGATTGCTGACACGTGTGCAGGACAAGTGCCTCCCTCCTTCCTCTGAAGGAGAAGCAGCAGATATGGCTCAGGAGGTGTCTGGGGTTTGACTGGCATCACAGACACACCAGCATTCAGGGAATAAAGCCACACAGTAAGGGACTGCAAGGTGTGCCAGGCAGGGGTGGGGAGGGAGAGAAGTGTGAGGGGTAGAGTAGAAGGAAACAAATTTAGTTTTTGTCTTTGTTTCTGACTATCCAACTCTATTTTTTACTAATCAGACTGACCTTTAAAGATTTCTACTCACACTTATGTCAACATTGGTCATCCTAGAAATGCTGCCTGTGCCTTCAGAGAAGCTGAACCCGAGATACATTCTATTCTCCCGCTTGAGGACCTGCCAGCATCAGTATTTTCACACACATAATATGCTCCTGTGTGTAGCATATAAAGACAACAAAGAAACAAGATTTTTCAGATTAACAGCTATCCAATCAGTGTAAAGAATTAATTAGAAAAATAAAAAGAATAGCCAAATACCAAATCTCTCTGTTTTTTCTTTGACCATTTGTTATAATTCAAGTGAGATCTTTGTTTTTGTGAACTGATTGCTGCTTTGCCATACAATCCTCCCATGCCAAAATGACAATCAAAGATGAATGAATCCAAAGCAGACATATTTTTCACATGCTTTGATTTCGGCAAAGGCAGATTTCTCAACATTACAGTCTAAAAATGAAGAGAGAAAAACCCATTGTCGGTTTTGAAAAATCAAAATGTAAGTCTACAGAAACTAAGTAAGATTCATTCTTAATCAAAACTGAGAAAACCATTATACTTTATTTCACTCATGGTAGCTTTGCAGTTGTCTGCAGCTTAAAGTTCCTGATAACTCTGGAGCTGGAGCACTGAAATACCACTCAGCAAAGGATTTTCCTCTTTCAGGCCAGCTGGATGAATGATGCACCTGAACAAATTCCTATAAAGTAATGTACATCCCAGATTTACACAGACTGGATAAGCTTCGGGTAAACTTCTGAACCATATTATAAATCTTTGCAGGATTGCCTGTAACCTATTATTAATTATTCCAATGACACTATTATTAAAATTTCATTATATAGTTATATTTACCCATGCTTTTATAGTTGAAAACTAAGCAACTTAGTGCAATTTTGAGGAATGTTGTGATTAACACAGGAGCATACACAGAAGATGATGCAGCATGGGTTGTTATTTAAAGCCTGCCTTAATAATTAATAGCTGCCAAGCAGTGGTATTTCAGACCACGGAATTAGATTTTTCCCAAATCTGGAAAATTTAAAATCTCAATACTTACATTAAATTCTCCCACAAATTTAAGTAGATTTCCATTTTATTCCACTTTACCACATTTCTGTAAACCATTCCAGGCATTCCAGGTAATGTCTCTCCTGTGAAAGGTAACATGACTTTATGTGTGAACATCTTTGAGCTGAAACTGATTTGAACAAGAGATGTCTTCAATAGTTAGTATAAGGGTACTTTAAATATTCTGTATACCAATACAGCATGTCCCAGCGTGTGGAATAAAGGTATATGTAGGACAGTGCAGTCATTCTCTATTAAGCCCTGTATATTCACACTGTCATTTTTGTAACTTGACCAAGAACAGTTCTTTTGTCAAAAAATCTCTTCAGTTATTCTGTTTTGTGATCTACAAAGGAAGGAGCACTTTCTGACTTAGGGGAGTATGCCCCTGTGTGTCAAACAGGCTCTATACCATGTTGATATGTCCAGAGCAATGAGACAAACAGGAAAAAAAATAATCAGCAATAACCTCATTTTTAGGGGAATCCTTGATGAGAGATTAGAGTAACTTCAATCATAGGTTTTAATATCAGAAGCACAACAGGGAAAATTATGTAAGCCACCAGAACACCTGGATATTGATCCTCTCAAACACTTGAAAAACACTCTCTTAGAATTAAATTTAGCAAAGGATGTGAAAGAGAACAACAAGGGCTTCTTCAAATACATCAGTGGTAGAAAGAACAGGGAAAATATGGGTTCACTGATGAATGAGGTGGGAGGTAATGGAGGATGGGAGGTAAGGGAGGATGAAGAAAAGGCAGAATTACTGAATGTCTTCTTTACTTCAGTCTGTGCTACTGAGATCAGCCCTCAGGAATCCCAGAACCTGAAGGGAGAGAGAAAGCCTGGAGGAAGGAAGACTCTCCACTGGTCAATGAGGAATGGGTTAGAGCTCTTTTGGGTAAACTGTATATAGACAAGTCCATGGACCTTAATGAGATGCACCCACAAGTGCTGAGAGAGCTGGCTGATGTTGCTCTAAAACTCCCTCATTTTTGAAAGATCGTAGAAAACAGGCAAGATAACCTAAGGACTGGAGGAAAGACAACGACACTCTCATCTTCACAAAGGGCAAGAAAGAAGACCCAAGAAACTACAGAGCAGTCAGCCTCACCTCCATCCCTGGAAAAATGATGGAGAAGCTCATTCTGGAGGTAATCTCCAAGCACATTGAAGAAAAGAAGAAGGTTATCAGGAGTAGCCATCATGGGTTCACCAAGGGGAAATCATGTCTGATTAACCTGATAGCCTTCTACTATGGTGTCACTGAATAGGTAGATGCAGGGAGAGCAGTGCGTGTTGCTTACCTTGACTCTAGCAAAACTTCTGAAGTTTTCCTCTATAACATCCTTGTGGGTAAGCTCAGAAAGCATGAGCTAGAAATGTGGATCGTGAGATGAATTGAGAACTGGTTAAAGAATAAATCTCAGAGGACTGTGATCAACAATTCAGAGCCCAGTTGGAGACCCGTGACTGGTGGTGCTCCCCAGGGGTCAATACTGGGTTCAGTCTTATTGAATATCACCATCAATGACCTGGATGGGAGGACAGAATGTAAACTCAGCAAGTTTGCTGGTGATATGAAACCATTCCATGATTCTATATTTGAACAATTCTTACCCATATTGCCAGTTAATTAGGTCAATATTTTACTGTATTTTCATGCTAAGCAACTTTATAAGGTAGCTTTGGCTGTGGGTTATCTTAGTTTCTGTTGCTATTCTTGAAAAGATTGGAATCTGAAAGCTGAATGCTTATCATGCAGGTGAGTACAGGATGCAACATAGCCCAGTCAGCTTTGCTCCCAAAGTAGCAGTTAATGTCATCCTCCCACAGCAGCAAATATTTTCAACAACTTTCACACTAATCTCCATGGAATACCCCCTTGGAAAGCTATTTTTCTTGTAATAGTAGGCACACTGAAGTAGTGCAAGGTTTTGTTTTGTTTTGTTTTTTTCTCCTTAGAGATGAGAGACAAAATACACACACAAAAAAATTTATCCAGTTCTATTAAGCATGTTTTTAGTATTTTACACCTCCATAAAGAATTAAAGGAAGGTGCTATTGTACTGTAAAAGAACTAGAGGGTAGTATTGTATAGTCTAGTGGAATCAGTCCTAACTAGAATGCTTCACATCTAGTTATATAGCTGCTGAACTTCAAAGAAATCCATTACAAGTCTGTGATTTCCAAGATTTCCATGGCAACCTAATGAAAACAAACATGAGATACAACAGAAAATTATGCTTGGATGCATCGAAATAACAGCAGTAATTACAGCAACAACACATAGAAGGAAATGTTAAACTGTATAAAGAATCAGCATCCGTCTGGCATGTCTTATAAAATGCTACATTATAAGGGGGAAATTCAACACTCAGACCTGCAGATGTGTATCTCTGACAAGTGATTTAAGTAAAGCTCATTGTGGTCTCTGAAATATTAAATGGATTCTCTTTGGGAATCTCTTAGCCTCCCAGATATACTTACCACAAGATGCAATATTCATCTGGTGTCTCCTGGGCAGAGTGAGATTTGAGGAAAAAGGATTGATCTTAGCACAATTCTTTTTATTTTTACCATCTGATCTCTTCCTCCTTTCATCTCTCTGAGGCTAGCTGGTTTTACAGGAATAGGAGAAGGAATTGCAATAAATCAGGCTACATTCTGCTGCAGCCGTCCTATTTGCTTAGTTTTTAAGCAATTATACTTGGATATGTTTTAGGAGAACTAGAGGGTTTACAGGCTTCCGTGTGGATAACATGGACTAGAAACTTTTGAGGTCTATGAATATAACAATAAAACCTGTTCCTCTCCACTATGATGCGTTTGGGTAGCATTTGGGAAACAAGATGAAGTTCAGAATATCAAATCCCTATTCATAACATTCTCCTTTTCATAAATGAATAATTAAACAGATTTAAAAATTAAGGCATTTGGCTCATAATTCATACAGACTCAGATTGTCTCAGTTTCTGTGCCAAACCAGAAATACTATTTATTAACGTAGCTAACAAGTAACACACATTTATGATAAATTTTTGGGAAAACATTTTGTCTATAATTTTTGTGCTTTCTATATGCTCAGTCCCAGTTTAAACATGTAAACTTCTCATTGCTATTCCAAGTTCTTCTGTAAAGAATATACAGGAAATCAGACCTGTGATTCAAGAAGCAAGACACATGTTAATTCTTGTCCAATGGAGTAATCAATATCAATACTGCCTTGCTTCTGAAGCTGTACTCCAGTGATAACAAAATATTGACTTACTATCTTCAGCCTGGAGCAAAAAACTAGGAGAACATTAGAACTTTGATTAATACACATATAATATAGTCACAATTTACATTCACTGACTCCCTAAGAATGCCGTACATTGCCAGAGTATGACCATATGCTATACATTGACCTTCAGTCCAATTTTGTGGGGATATTAAAACATCTCATTGGTCTTTTTCAGTGACAGGAAAAATGCTCTGGGCCGTGTTCATGACCAGAAAATTTACACGCATAAGACCATGGACACAAATGCTAGGACAGTAGTTCTGCAAGTTCTGTTTGTTTCTGAAGATACTTGTGTTGGTATCACTTGTTTCTTAATTATGTGGCACTTTATAATCCCATACATTGAGACCTCATCACTCTCTACAACTCCCTGAAAGGAGGGTGTAGCCAGGGGGCAGCTGGTCTCTTTTCCCAGGCAACTCTCAGCAAGACAAGAGGGCACAAGAGGTCTCAAGTTGTGCCAGGGGAGGTTTAGGTTGGACATTAGAAAGAATTTCTTTACCGAGAGGGTGATCAGGCATTGGAATGGGCTGCCCTGGGAAGTGGTGGCTTCTCCGTCCCTGGAGATATTTAAAAAGAGACTGGATGTGGCACTCAGTGCCATGGTCTGGGAACTGCAGCAGTAGTGGATCAAGGGTTGGACTTGATGATCTCTGAGGTCCCTTCCAACCCAGCCAATTCTATTATTCTATGATTTTATGATTCTATGATTGATTCTATGATTCTATGATTCTATGATTCTATGATTCTATGATATTCTATAAAGGCATTCATCAAAATTCTCTTATTTTTAAATTATTTTTTGTTACCTGTCCTAAGTCACACCTGGTTAAAGAAAATTACAAATATCGGCCTAAGCAATCAGTTACAAACACCTATCATTATAGCAGATTTCTGTGTGTTACATTAGCAATTACGATCTAAGAAATAAAAACAGCAAACCAATTTACTGCTAAGAATAAGGCAACTTAGATGAATAGCAAACTTTTTCAAATAAAGCTTTGACTGCAGTTACATTAATACTAGAGAGAAAGAAGGATAAAAATCCTTTTAGTGTATTATTGTCTACATATTCTTTTCTCAGTGTCACTTAATCATCCACCCTCTGTAGGTGCCCAAAGCAACACTTCAAACCTTTGAGTCATTTTTGGTTTCATTTAGAAGCTGTCATACAGTTGCAGTGTATTAGTTCCAAAGAGCAACAATTTCAGAAATGCACAGAACAGAACTGATAAATTTAATTACTCTCTACTGGAAGAAACAAATACCATAAAACGTATGCAATATGTGAATTGTGAATGATTTAACATGCCAGAAATAAAATAAAATCAGATTGAATTATTTTAAATATTCCTACTGTTCTAACTCTCCAGTTCTTTTCTGTTTCCCTGCGTTTAGGCTTGCTAGGCATTAATGACAATTCTTACAATGCAATAAAATTTCAATTCACCAAAGAAAGAAGAGTTTTTCTCTTTGATTGCAAAGGTCCTGCCCATAATACTTTCAATTTTTTCTGCAAATGCCATATCAATCCTCTTCTACAAGATGTAGCATTTCATCAGTTTCTTCTCCCCTCTATTATCTTCTCAACCTAGTACTTAGTTTTTGTGGTACACTCATTGAATGAAACTGCTGATCTGATTCAAGTCAATTAAGAAAGGGATATAGTCAGGGATAACTAATTGGTCTCTTAGAAACCAAGCTACTTGGTACAAATTTGCTCAAGCAACAAGGTCAGCAGATTTCATGTTTTGCCTGTTTTATTCTGGGCTTTCTTTCCTCTGGAATTTATCTTTGGAAAGTCTTACCTGATTTCCAGCCTTTTTCCTTTTCTGTGGAGTACTGTACAGGCTGTAACCCTGATTGAATTAATTCTAGAAATCTCACCTAAAGGCTCAACAGGCATGTAGAGATCATATGCATGTGTAAATGCAAATCTGTTCCTTAGGCTTCAGCTCTTATGCAGTGGCTCTAATACAGCTGGGAAGCTATGAACAAATTGCATGTTATCACACAGATGACTTGCACAGCAGCCATAGCCCTGGTATCTTTGGAATGAATCAACTAATACATTAGCACATTGAAATTCAGTAGAGAAATACAGAAAATGTCAAGTCTAGTCCTTCTTTTCCCTCTTTTATATTAAACCCGTATATTCAGTTTCCAGGAAGATACCTTTGCCCTGCATTCCTATATTGGAAAGGAGAGATGAGAGCAATCTAGCTATTTTGGTAGCTGTTTTGAAATTGTCCTTTTCTAATGTATCATATACAGGATGTAGAAATGCAGAGAGATGAGACTTGCCTAAAATGAATATCCTTCACCAAAAGAGAGTGGAAAGATGCTGTTGATCTAAGGGGATGAAAACTCTACCTAAGATAAAAAGTTTTGCCTTTAACCAGAAAGATGAAACTGGCACTCAGCACACTCCTCAGCTGGAACTGTTTCATGCTGTAAAATTGACCCTAGCATCTCTTACTCCACTGAGTGGGATTTTCAATTTGAGAAGTAAGTTACAAATTAGGAGGATTCTAGTATGTTCCCTGTGAGCTTTCATTCTACAGAACAAACTCAGAGGAATTTATGTTGGCTGGATGAAAGTAGTTGGATTATCAGCAGCCACTGGAGCATTTCCAGACACAGCGGAGGAAGAGGAAGGTTTAAAAACCCTTGGGCAGAGAGTGAAAGTAAGTTTAACTTCCAGCGTTGCATGCCAGAGGGCAAAAGTAATGTGCAAAGGCCACAGGCCTTTTAGTCTTTTTACAGGGCTCCAGATTTTAAGAGGAAAGAAACAGGAAAATAATCTGTTTTGCTGTTGGATTTTGTTGTTGCTTTATTTTGTTTTCCAGAAAGCCTAAAATTTCTCTTTTTCTATGCAGAAGAAAAAAAATGTCATGCTTTAATTTCAGGAAAGAGGGTAGTAGAAGGATAGGTAAATTCTATTTTTACTAAGCTATGGTGGAGATATTTTTCCAATATCCAAGTTGAGCTTCCAACCAGTAGTTATTTCCATAGTTCCGGGGTTTACTGACTTAGGGCTGAGTAAACTTAATTGAAGAAGATACACAACATTTAGTTCAGCAACATGGAATATTGTGGCTTCAACTTCTTTTATGACCTGGCCCCAGCAGTTTCACAACAGCTACTGGTGAACAAAACATACAACTAACTAAATAACAAAAAAGGTGTAAAATACGACAAGCTGCAAGCTGTAGTTATCATTAGGACAAATATGGCTATAAAATAGTGGAAGACCAGATGCAATAAGCTAAAAAACTGTTCTGATTGGTGCTGAATGTGGCATGCACAAGGTCCCTGGGGAAGTTATTTATGATTCTAAAAATCTCAAACTAGTGACTAATGTAAGTATTGGAAATCACCTTCTGTGAACTACCCTCTGCAGCTGTGGAAAAGGGAATTAAAATTATTTATATTATTCTTGAAAGTGTCCAGCATAACTGGCAAAATCAAGATAGAGACTAGGTAACTCAGCCCAGTCCCATTGCCTAAAACCAGGAATCTGATAACACTGATTCACTGTCCTTACTTATGCCAGCTCAAACTTCATAAGTAAATCAGTAAGTATAGAAATTTCCTTCATGACAAATGTTACACATATAAACTCACTATGTGATGCGTTGAAAAAAAAAAGGAAAAAAGTACTAGTGAAATCTGTTTACATGGTAATAAGAAAGTGCTCACTTCAGAGGTGAATTTCTTTCCACTTCAGAAAAGGAGAAAGTGAACTGTGATTAGCAAGCCACTTATTGGCCAAACCAAGCCCCTTTTGAAGCTTGACCATCTGCAGCAAGTGTGGAGATCTGGAGTTAAGCACATTTTAGAACATGGAAAAAAGCCCATAGAGCATCAATTAGACATCCTGGCCCATTACATATTTACTTTAAATTAATTCCCAGAAAGTACCATGTGTGATTTTGACAGTAGAATTTTGCCCATATGGTTTAACATTTGTGTGCCTCTAAATCAGCTTGGAAAGTTTAAACTATTTGCTAATACTTCAACAACTTTATCTCTCCTTCTTACTGGACCTTTATTTTTGAAAAACAAGATTTTGATTGATCTCCATGTCATCAGTTTGAGAAGATGCAAGACACTTTATTTCCAGATATGGAAATGTATCTGAAAAAACTATGACCACTGGTATCAATGTGATTTCAAATAATTTCAGTTGTTTTTTTAACAAAGTAAACTCACCCTTCTGACCCTAGTATCTCTTAATTTTGGCTCTTTTAAATTTTTTGATGGTTCAGATGAGAAATACCTCCACTGGATGTGCTGCAATAAATTTTCTAAAACTGTAAGTTGAAACTGAGCCTGCTACAATCGTATCTTTTCTATAATGTTGTGCCTACAGGGACACCAGAACCCAACTTTTCCTGCAACATTATTTTTCTGGCAAACTCTATGACTGTATTTTTAAATGGAGGATTTTTGCTTTATGAATCAAGTTAAAGTAGGATTCTACTACTGTAAACTAAAAGCCTCCTCAAAACATATTTCTGGTGGCTCTGATTTTGCTGCAAACATAAATACATGTTTCTTTCATCCCAATGTTAGCACTGAATTAAATATTGGCAATATACATGAATTAAATGGGTGTCATCAACCCTTTTTACAGCAGTTGAGATAGAATTTTGTATTTTTTTGTTTACAAACAACAATAAATATACTCACATGTACTGATCGTTATTATCATTATAATTTATCAAGCAACACTCATGGTCCTGGACTTGCACAACAGGAAGCAAACAAACAAACAAAAAAACCACAAAGCACAAAAACCAACCCCAAATAACCCATGACTCCTCTACATGTAGTTTCTACAATACCAGCAATATATTTGAGATTTTAGAATGCAAGACATATATCCAGCCATATATTCTTACCTGGGCATGAGTATGTCGAAGAACAAATTCAGAATTAAGGTACCGCATTATTTGCTTGTGCCAAAGCTCCTGAAAGTTGCTGTCTACCTGGCTACACATATACAGCTTCCAAGTTAGACACCAAACTACTGTGTAATGGTCTACCCTTAGGCAGAAGGATGAAACAGGTTTTTTTGTTAGATAGAAATAACTGAGAATTTTAAGGCCTCAATTCTAAGATGTGCTTGGACTATAGGTCTCTTTTCTGAAAAAAACTGGGACAGAGCTTCAGTGAATGCACCTCAGAAGGGAAATGTTCATTGGATGGTACAACACACAATGCTGACATGTTAGGGCTGCATCAAGTCAGCAAGACATCACACAAGCTGGACCAGCAGCAAAAGTTGTAAAAAAAATAGTCTGCACAAGTAAGCATTCCTCATCAGAGAAGATAGAAGCAAGGCAGATTAAGGATCATTGTAGTACTTTTGAGAAACAAAATATTTATTTTCTAGCAAAGGATTACAAGAAGAACCAAGAAGCATCCCAAGTCAGAATGTAAGCACACAGCCCATAATCATAGTTTATTCCCCGTCCCCCTCATCCCCTCATCTCCCATGGGATTTCCTGACACCAACCTAGAAGTCTGGAAGCATTACACTGAAGATCTATCTCGATGTAAAAAATTCTAAAGCTTTCACTCATCACCTGTCATCTGGATGAAGTTACATCTCAAAAACAAGACGTGGTTTTCCATAAGGTAAAGCTTTGGCTAAATTTGGTTAAATTGGTTAAATTTCCCAGATGTAATGTATACCTGCTAATTTTAATGGAGCATGACAGTCAAGTAAGTGGAGGCAGAGTCTGATCATTAATTTGGAATTAGAACCACTTAATTCCTTCTTTAAAGTATTTTATGCAGTGTTTCCTGTCCAAAACATTATACTAGCCCAAATTAAGTTGGTTCAAGATTAATATAGTTAAAATGGTGCAAAACTCCAGTGTAGACACTCTCAGATAGCTTAAAACCCCAAAGATCTATCTAGGTTAAATTGCTTCCTCACAAGATTAAGCAAAATCAATATATCATCTATTTTTAACCCGTTTAGGACTATCCACTAAGTAAACTAGTTTAAAAACATAAAATTTAATAACATGGACTGAGGCTAGCATTTATCATGATCATCACTAGTGTCTTATTTCCTGCTAGCTGTCTGTCTGTTGCCCAGAGTCTTTGTGCCACATTTCTTGGACAGACCCCCACCTCCTTTTAAATGGGTAATAAAGATTTTGTACACAATCTGGCATAATGTGGGTGCTGTCCTTGAGAGAGGCTTCTAGTTATAATCACAGTTATCACAGCTTTAAAACTTCATGTCTGCATGCAGGTCTGGACTTACTTTAAAGCTACAGTCCTGAATGATGGATTTCCTGCATTTCAGATTTTCTGCACAGAAATGTTAAACTTTCTTAACCCATAAAAAAATTTGCAGTCCTTTTGTCAGGGTTTTTAAATTGTAAACTACAAGTCCATATACTATTAAATTTCAAAGGAAAAAACAAGTGTGACAAGAATTAATATGTAGGCTTCAGCTTCTAATGGAAGCTGAATTACAAATTACAAAAATTGGTGAAGCAAAAGTATCATCATTAAAGTGCCCTATGTCCAGAGATAATGAAATCACAAGTAACTAGATGATTTGCAACTTCAAACAGAACAACATTTTCCCAATTAGGTGCAAGAAAGCATACTGTTTCTTTTAGTCAATTCTCAAGGTCTCATTCCTTGGCAAGAGCAAAGCCACATCAGACAGCATCAACTGTGAAAAGGGATCATGTAAGTTTGACAGCTCCACTAAAGACAGACAAAACTGCCTTCTGGTTGCCATGCTGTTGTTAATATAAGGCGCAACCTTGAGAGGGGGTAAAAGTAATTAAATTCTTATGATAAAATCTAAATTTGATTTTACTGTAGAATAAGTTGTGATTCAATTGCTCTGATCTCTAAAATGCTATTTTAAATAATGTGTTATATCTTATTTGCTTCATATCTTTGCAATCAAGAAGCCTTTTGAAGATATGCACCAGTGATTTTCATTATTGAATTAAGCTCTTGACTTCAATAGCCACATAATATGCAAAGGATAGTGAATCCTTTAGCAAGACTTATTATAGTAAAACATATCAGTCACCAAGAAATTCATGCCATCAAATAGTTCTTTCCTGTTAAGATTTAGAAATAACTGGCACCTTAAGGAAAAATGTCAGAACACAATAATATTAAACTAATATTTGGAATAGAAAGGTAGCAGGAAATATTTTAGTGACTTAGTTAATGGTGAGAAGAGGAGGAAAGTAGCATTTCCCCATTAGGCAAATCTGTACTTCTTGTAAACAGTATGCAGACATTGCATTAAGATGTCTCCTGTCATAGCACAGTATGATTGATAAAAATGGTTCAAGGTCCAGACAGGGATAGTACAGAGCACAAAACACGGGGGGCGGTGGATGGGCAGAGGGCAGAAACCCTTTTAGATTGACCTTTAACTGATAAATTGATGATGTCCTCATTAGCAGCAACCCTGCTGCTTGCCCTCAATAAAAGATAATGTCCTGCTGTTAACACTATTCCTGTTCCTGTGATTTAACACTACTATTACAGTGCAGATTCTTTTTAAATGGATTAAGGCTTAAATTAAGATAAAATATTGTTGAGTCTGCAGTGTTTGTCTCTGAACCAAGGACTGTGCTTTCATTGCCTGTGACTGGAAACCGGCAAGCTACCAGGACATTTATCAGATGACATTAGTGCCAAGGTTTTCACAAGGTAGTACCTGTACAATACCCAGTCTGTTTAGTGTGCTTCTCAGTAATATTTCACAGGCAGTTATTCTGTTTATGATAAACTTTTTAATGCATAGTTACCCTCGGTATCATCCTCCCTGAGGAAAAAAACCCTTTTCTATTCCAGTATTAACTTAGGATGAGAAGTTTGTCAGGTTCAAAATGTGGCAAGATAATGAAATGGACTATTGCATACAATGGATGTACTACCCTATTTCACATTTTGCATGGTTTTCAGTGCCATCTAAAATGCTAAAAGTACAGAAAGAGAAAGAAATTACTGATCTGTGACTTGATTTAGAAATTCTTTCCTTGGTTTCTGAAGAACCATTTAAAACAAAGAGGCCTGAGCCTTTCGGTTTGATCCTCAGATATGCTTACCTTTTAACACTGTATCCTGGCAGTTAATTTATAGTTTCAAGAAAAAATAACTGAAGTTCTATAGAACAAAGATTTTTAGTGATCTTTCTTAATAAACACAATTATACAGTTATTTTAATTATTTAAATACACACTGACCCAGCTACTAGGCTCCTTAATTAACAGTATGTCTTACCATACAAACATTCTCTACATTAGGTCTCCTAATACTGAAATGATGTTGGATCTATCACTACAAAACAGAAGGAAGTATTTTCACAGGAAATATCAGCATAGTTTTAAAAGTCTGATCTTCTATTATTTCAATGGTTTTTGCTATCTTCACTGGTATATATGATTCACCAAACAACCTACCAGTCAGCTTTGATCAAATACCCACCAGTTTGGTGGATATGATCTCTTTCCACAAGACCTATGGTAAATATGGTTTAGAAGCTGAAGCCAATGCAAGGGCATCCTTCCATCACAGTGGGGTTCTTGCACATAAAAATCTATTTCAAATCCAAGAAAATACATATAAATATATTTTTGTTTCCACTCAGTGAAGAGCAACTGGACATTGTTCAGATCTCATGAGACTCAGTAGTGTGGTTCCTATGAGCACTAACAACCAGTGTGATCCTTTGCAAGATACTGGGCCCTATGGCCACCTTTGGGACTGCACTGAGGGAAGGCAGTAGGCAGGTTTCCCCTTACCCTGCCCCACTCAGTGTGGGGCAGGAGAGGACTGGAGCCAGGAGCCAGGGGAAGGGGCAGGAGCAGCATAGCTCCACCATCTTCCCTCCTCAGGGCACAGATGGACACAGGCAGCAGCACACCCCAGCCCACAGCCATACAGTGCTGGAGGAAACCAGAACAATTTTGGGGCTGGGTTGTGCATGGACTCCTCAGATGCTGAGTCTGTCCAAATGGAGGATTCCCATTCCCTTCAGCTTTCTGCAGGTATCAGGGTAAAGACACATCCACTCTCTCTCCAGGCTTGTTTTATGAGCCCACAGTCCCTGTGGTAATCAGCTCTCACATGTGCCCTTTCTCTTTCAGTGAGCTAAAGGGGGCTTTAATCAAAAGGTTTGCTGTTTCATCCAGGATTCTTTTCGGGGGAAAAAAAATTAACTTACACATGCAATTAAAAGAAGCAGCTGTCACTCTAGAGAAAGGTAGGAAAGCAACGTAAGGAGTGACTTGAATAACAATATCCAAAAGACTTGAATATTATGAAATTGTTCAAAACAAACCTACAAATGGAACTCACTTAATTTGAGAGGTTCATTCAAAGGGTTTGCATATTACTGTAAATTATTTTAAATAATATCTATGCTTACTTCTACTGATTTATATCTGACAGGAGAAAAAAAATCCCTCTCTATTTTCCTGGCAGAAGTGGATCCTGGATTTGCTAGAATCACTTTGACAAGTTTTTACAGAATCCATTATCCATACTCAAAGTTTCCGAAACTTTGTCCTGTTCCACTTTTGTTACTTTCTTGGGAGCATCATAACCACATTAAGTGGTCTGGTATTACTACTTGATGTGAAATAAACTTGTTGGATGAAAATGCCAATAATCCATCCTTTGGTGCCGAAAACCTGAAATTCAGAATCTGCCAAATTTTAATTCTTCAAAGCTATTACTGAATACTCCTGGTTATATTTTGCAGTTGTCCATTCTCCCCCCAGGTATTTGTTGCTGGCTTTGGTTTTGGTTTTTTTGTTTTCTTCTTCTTTTTTTTTTCTTTTTTTCTTTCTTTCTTTTAAAAGAAGTTTTGGGTATGGAAGTTAGAGTTGTATTCTTTTGACCTCTGTATGCCAGTAAGTGCTTTGAATCCTTCATGGATTTTTTCAATAACGTTGGTCTACCAATTCAGCTGCTGCACTTAAATTTCTACTGCGATGAATCCTGAAAAAAAATCCAAAACAACAAAATACAACAAAACATAAACGATTTTATATGAATGCATATATGTATGTATGTACTTTGTATACAGCATGTGAAAACCTAGAAGTGTAATTCTCTTGAAAACCAGTGATCAGAAGTTTATTCTTTGAACACAGTATTGTATCTTCCATTAAAAAGAAACAAATACAAACTAAAAAATACCAAAGATTTCATCTTTGGGTTTTGGTGTTTTTTTGTTGGTTTTTTTGCTTTTTTTGTTGTTTAAGCAACCAAAAAGTTGCTTGAGCAGGATCATAACAGAGATGGGGTCTTTTGAGATGTAGTGTTGCACAAGTGCAAGCAGAAGCTGAAGAAAGATCAAGTCATTTTGAAGACAAAAAGGTGTTCAATTCCTTCTCTGAAGTTACTCTTGGAGGTTTAATTTTGATACTGCATGAAGACTTTCACAGGTCATAGAATTGAGAGCAAAAGCAACAATTCATATGAAGCTTTTTCCTAATACTTGAAGCAAAAACATCACCTAGGGTTCATACAGGTTTGTGAATGTATGTGGAAAACCCCATGCCTGGTATGTGAATGCTTCCTGAGGGAAAATTAGTCATTTCATGCAGCAGGAATGATAGCTTGCCAGTGTTAAATTAATGGCATCCTTGGGGAAAAACGTAATAACATTTTTTCTGATTACCCTAACTGGCTGCAGGACTCTGCTGTAGTTCTGCTCAAATTCATCAGCAAAATCATTAATTTTTTTACAGTGCCTTGACTCAGAAATTTAGACTCTCCGAGCTGAGAGGGTAAATAGCAATTTCTGGTGTTCTCCTGGTTTCTGTAATCACCTGTGATCCCAAACTACATTTATTCTCATGAAATTTAGATAAGATGTAAAATCCAATGTTATTCTATAAATCCTCAAAATAACTTTTTCTATGAACAAATCATTCCGTTGGTCTTTTTAAGTCAATCATTCACTTGCACTGTGAAAGACACTGTAGGAACCAAAGCTGAATTAGGATACAAACATAAAGCAGTATGCACAGTTCAGTACAATGCAGCTCTCAAGATAAAAACTTTATCTGCTTATCCTTTTAATACACACTGCCTTCCTGGATACAGAGAGTAACTCTAATTTTCCTCAGAATATTTTGAGAGTCCTTTATAAAGGAACTGAATTAAATAGAATATCTATTTATGATTTTTTTTCTTTTTGAAAACTTTATTATACAGTACTATGCTGCACACTCCCAGGAAAGAGTAGGAAAAAAAATTCCTAAAGAAGTCTGTGCAATATAATGGAACAGTTCAATGGAAACAAAAAGATTATATAGTAATAAGCTTTCAGCATCAAGTGCTGTATCTACAATACTCTGAAATTGTTGCAACATATAAATATGAATGTTATCAACAAACAGCAATACTACCCACCAGAAAAGGCAAGATGAACCAAGAGTTAAATCCATTTAGAAATATAATTCTTTTATTAAGCTAATTTTCTACTAAAGCACCTTGTTTTTTCTTAATAAGTCAATATAAGTTACTTCACATTCTATTACCCATGAGAATTCAGAAAACTCAATTTAAAATTCATGTGAGACTACTACCTGATGATCCATTTTATCATTAATTTGTCTCCCTTGTTTCTAGGACACAAAATACTCAGACTATGATAGCTTATCCCAATTGTTCAGAAGAACATTTTTAATTGCCTTGTTTTTGGCAAATATGGAAAACTAGATTATTCCATGCAATTCATGACAGTAGTGTCAGAGGAATCATTAAGCATATTCAAAGAGATTCCTCATGTGCTGAGGATACAGGATTGCTCCTGCTGCCACCCACAGGAAAGATACTTCTATTTTAAATTAGCGGTAAACTTTATAAATATTTAATAAGAAAAATAGCAAGAAAGATTTGACAGCTAATACTATGAGAAAATGTGAACAGATAACTATTTAGAGCATGACAGAAAAGGGGTTAGAATCAAAAAACAAAATGAAACTTTTATGTACTTCTCAAAGCAGAGGTTATAGTTCATGTGGAAACCCTTAATTAGTGATACTGTATTCTTCAGTATTCAGCTCTGGAGCTGATAAGGGCTAAGCAATAAAAGAAAAAAATATCTCTGGCCTCAGTTAAAAAACATTTAGTGAATCACTGAGCACAGCTCATCTGTTAAGTCTGTAAGTCAAACAACATCTATTTTTCCATCGATACTCCGTTCTCTCTAAGTAAACAAAAACTCAACTTGTTCAAGTGTAGTGAATAAGAACCTAGAGCTGTTTGCTTTTTTGCAGTCTGAGGTTACCACAGGTATGTGAAAACTCACAGGATTTTACTTTATTAGATTGCAAAAACTGGTCAGAAGATTCTGCTGCTTTTTGTTGTGAATGCTAAGAAGGGCAGAGGGAGAATCAAACTAGAGAAAATAAGGTATGAAGAGCAGAGAAAATGTAAAAGCTTGAATACAATTTTTGTTTACCATTTACAGTAAGCTTGCACATAATGGTGCTACCCATGAGGAGACTTTAAAAATTCTAAGGAGGAGACAGATAGAAAAAAGCAAAAATCCTTAACACACTGGAATTAAATATTGGAATTTTGTGTGTGTGTATGTATGTTTATGTGTTGTAAAGAACCCCTTGCCTGTAAAATGAAAAAAACAAACAAAAAACCCATAGAATAACACAAACCTTTACTCTTTTTTACTCTTTCCAGTTATGTTACCACACTTGTAGAAAAGATAAACTAAAAGAAAACAAATTATTAGAAGAGGTATCCAAATTCTAGTAATGTCCTAATTAGGACTTTCTTTGCCAAGCCTAGAAAAAAAGGTCATCATTTTCAAATTGTGGAGCTGATAGGGAAAAATTCAACAGGAATTTTTGTTTGTTAGTAATTCACAAGATCAGGGGACTGCCAACCCATCTGGGTTTGGAATAAAATCTGCCTTCATTATCAGATTTTTCTTTTCTTAAATTATGGGTTATTTTTATAACATGTTGCACAGTAGAATGTAAAGGAAGAGAGAATTATAGAAATATTTTAAATGGAACAGAAAGTATTTTATTGTTGTGCTTCAAGAAAACAATGTTATACACATTAATTTAGTGGAGCAAACCCACTTAAATTATTATAAATAATTAGAAAAACAAAAGCCATTTAAAGCTAAAAATCTTAAAGTTGTTCTTGAAAGATCAATGATAATAAATTATGTCTGTCAATAAAATGTGATCTCCATCATAAGATTAAATCTGTATAAAAGATCTGAAAACATATTTCAGCTGCCAGCAAATGACAAATCCATCAAAAAAATATAAATGAGTGACCAAGTCATAAGAAAAAAGCCTAACAGAATGTGGATGTCGCTGCCTAACATAGATTTTCCTTTTTCTCCTTTTTAATTTAATTTCTTAAACAGAAGAGCTGACCATTTGTTTCATCTACTTTTGCTGTAATTGCAGAGGTCTGACTACTAGAATCCTTATCAAATAACAACCTTGAGATGAGACAAAGAGGTTTAATACTCTCTTAATATATTTGCTTAAGAGAAAGAGCATAATGGGATCTGGAATAAACAGTATAAAATAATAAATGGATGATCTTAAGTAAATACAAACCTAATTGTTCAATAATGTATTTTAAAAAGCTAAAAGGCCATGTCCACATTAAAGTCTCATAATGTGAAGGTGGATTATAAAATGTGAGGAAGAATTGTTTTTCTTTTTGTAGTTGTATAACACAGGCCAGTCAGATTATTCTCAGACTTTGTGTGTTACCACAAAGTTAATAAATCCTAGTTTAGGTTTGGTGCTAGAGAATACACAAATTGCTACAGATGAATGAGAGAGGAGGGAAGAAAATTTCTGCTCAATACGATTTGAATCACAGAATCATAGAATGGTTTGGGTTGGAAGGGACCTTAAAGATAGACTCTTTCTAGAAGACACTTCCCATTAGACCAGTTTCCTGTCCAACCTGGCCTTAAACATTTCCAAGGATGAGGCATCCACAGCTTCTCTGGGAAACCTGTACCAGCGTTTTACCAGCTGCTCACTAAAGAAATTCTTCCTAATGCCTAACCTAAATCCATCAAATCTGCTTTAATACAATTAATATCTTCATTTTTTAACTTTATTTTTTGGATAAAGTTTCTTGGTTTTGATAGTAGTACTACTGGTGGCATCAGTCAAGACCTTGCCTTGCTCTATTATGATTTGTGCAAAAAGAAGAGGAATATTCATGAAAACATGCTAGGGCATAGTCTTGATTAAGCATTTGATTATAAGTTCATGTTCCTGCAAAAGTGAGTAGATTTTTAGATCAACAGAAAACTTGAAGATAGTGCATACAATTGCTGAAGTGGAGGAGGAGAGAAACCAGGAAGAGTTGCCCATCTGAAGACCTTGCTGACTTAAAGGCAGATTCCTGGGCAAAACTAGTCAAAATGAGAAAAGTAAACTGCGTGAATTTTCTGTGATTTTATTGCATTTAAAATGTAAGAAGTGAAACAAAAGTAGTGGGGTTTCTTTATCTTTTAAGAAGACTTCATTGTCAAAAGCATTAGTGTAAAACCAGTAATTTTTTAAAATTCTGTTTTGTGGGTCACTTGATTAAGTAAAGCCTCAAATAACGTGAGACGTATTAGATTTTTAGACTACATTTTGTAGTCTGATTGCCAATTTCTTGCAGACGAAACATTTAAAATTTGATCCCCAGAGTTTCAGGTCAAGACAAAATTTTACTATTAATACACCATATCCTAAAATTGTCAGTGTTGACTGAAGTGTCACTGTGTTGGAACCTGCCACTATATTCTTGAAACTATTACCCTCATGGTGACTTTCACAAGTGTTTGAGAACATTTTTTTGTATGTGAGGTCAATAAAAGCTATATACTCTTGATGGTTCTGAAAAATCACAGCTAGTGCACCTGATGTTGGACACCCTAATTGGGGCCAAGCAAAATCTGTTATAAGTTAAAAAAAAAAATTGTTTCTTAACATGTGTTTCACTTAACTCCTCTGTGAAAGGCATACACTACCTAGCTTGAAGACATTATGAAACTTCATGTTATATATATACAAATATATACTACTATATATTTACATATATATAATCTAGGTATATATACTATAAATGCATATTTTACACATAGGTGTGCTTTCTGTGTATATGTGTCTTCACATGAACACTTTACCCAAACTTCTCAAATTAATACAAAGTGCCACTGAGTGCCACTGGAAAAGCAAATATTCCCTAACCATAAATTGTTGGTAGTTTTTTCCTTTGTTTTGGTTTTCTTAGGTTGCCTTTTGTTGTTGTTGTTGTTGGTTGGTTGGTTGGTTTTTTGTTTGTTTCTGTTTTGGTTTTTCGGTTTTGGTTTTTTGGTTTTTTACTTTTATTTTTTTCATCAATTTTATCAATAAGATAGAGCAAGATCTCTCTCCAGTATAATGTATCTTGGGGAAATATAGCCATATGAAGCTATTTTTTTGCTTGGAGTAAAATGCCAGCTACAGTTATAAAATCAAGGTTTTAAACCTCCTGTCAGTTTCTATCACTAGGTGGCCCAACTGAAATGAACCAGTCTTATCTGAAAGAATGCTACCAAACAAAAGGCAGGGCTCACGTGGTCTCAAAATACCTTTTAAAAGAATGAAATAAGCTTTATATTTTCATGCATGAGTAAATAATCAACGATAGAACATGCTGTTTTGCAATAGCATAATGATAACCTCAACCACTGAAAATGAATGTAAAGGATATAATAAAATCCTATTATAGGAAAGACAGAAGATTATAATTGTATAGTAAAATTAAATACATAAACTCTGCTATAAGCATCTGAAAAGCTGCTAAGCTGATAGGGAACAACCTTCTCAACAGTCTCCAAGGATGCAGATTGAAAAAGAGCTGTCTTTTTTTTTTTAAGGAATGGAAAATCCCCCGACTTTCCCTAATGCTGCAAATTATCTGATTGGTAGATGTCTTCTAAAACATTGGCGGGGAGGGGGAATACACACACACCCCCCCAGATTGCTTTGTTTGTTCAATAGCCATGGAGAGACCAGCAAAAAATCCAATATGTAGTTTTGTTACAAAGAAATTTAATGATTACCAGCGTTTACTACTGATGATACTCACTGCTTGCTTGCACAATGAAGGTTGCAATAATGTGACTGATTAGTTTTCTAATAGTGTTTTTTCTGTCTCTTTCTCTTCCTCGACTTTTTTCTCCTGAGTCAAAGAGCAGAAAATATCATGTAATGTGATATAGCACAAATTATGTCAGCTAAAAAAATACAGATTATGAGAAGATTTTATTGCTCCTCAGACAACAGAGATTAACTGCAAGGTTCACAGGTCACACAGAATGCCTTTCATCTATGTTATCTATCTCTAATCCTCTCCCACAGCATCCCAGGGAGGAGAGGAAGAGATGTGCAATTACATAGCAAGGGACTAGCTTGTTGCTCAGTTTGTTCTTGAAACTGTTATTGAATTAATTGTGTCACAGACTATGTCAGCCAAAATTAGCAGTATTTTCATAGACCTCAGTCCTGAATGAAAAGAAATGGATGTTGGAGCTTCCACCTTGTGGAGGCACAAAGGGAGTATGCTCTGGTTATATTTCAGTGACACGTTATACACACTGCAGACACGTTATACTTTTTTTGTTTTAGGGAAAACAAGATGATGGTTTACCAGGCAAGAAGATGTTAACTACCATATAACAAGACAATTAAACTTTTGTTTTTATCCTTTATATTTAATTATCTTCACTTAAAATCTAACATGTAAAAGCCATTTAATATTTTGTTATATTTAAAAATTATTTTAAAAAAAGAAAAACTGGATCATGCTACTTATATAGTCTACAGAAACAAGATAGATTAAATCTACACAGATGACAAACAACAAATCTAAATTAGACTGTTAGGTCTGGAAGAAGTTCCATAGAAATAGAAAAGAAATTGGTGGCCTTGCAAACTACTTCAGTGCAGTAGGAAACTAATTTTTTTTTTTCATTGGATTTTTGTATAAAAAAATATCAGAATGTTCAGGCCTACCAGAAATGTTACATGGGAAATAGATGAAGCTTTTTTTTATTAGATTTTTTAAATAGTTGTCTAGTATTAATATTAGTGCCTTTCAAGAACATACAAAGTTTCAGTCCGTACAGTTGCATGTACCTGAACTCAAGAATATTATTTGGATATAACAGAATCTGGAGTCCTGCTGCCTTTTTACCTCCTAAAATCTTCTGGTAAAAAATCTTACTTCTCAGGATGTGTTTACTCATCACTTTTCAATTGCTTTGTAACAATGATGTTTCTTTACAATTTGCTTCCAGTTCTAGGAACATAGAAAACATTGAGATGATCACAAATTTTGAATTAAGTATTGATCAGTGTTGACATGAGGAAAGAAAGGCTTATTTTCTTTTAGAGTAGTAAAAATTATCAAGGAAATAAGCAAATAAAAACATTATTTCTCAAAAGACAGAAAGCATTTAAGTTGCTATTCATCTTATTGTCAAAGATTAATGAACAACAATCATTTAAGAAAAAATTATGATTTTAGCAAAAATCAGATTATTCTATGGACTTTCTTTCATCCTTTGTTGCTAATGGATGTTGTGGGTGCTGAAGGTCATTCTAACCTTATATAAAAATGTTGAATTAATTTTAGTCTAGGGTTATGGTATATTTTCTCCAGTCCTTTCTGTAACTGCATTATATCTTCTTTTTTATATAGATTTGAATACAAGGATAGGACCATACATTAGAGAACAGGTTTGACATAGTCATAATCTGATGATAGGAGGAACTGCAATATATTAGAAAAAAAAAATGATGACTAAAACACACAAAGACCGTTTAGATCTTTCCTCACGGGAACATTTTATATACCAAATACTTATAAAGTATGCTGGTGAAAGGACAGAATTGTTTTGCACTTGAAGCTCTGTTGGATTTACTCCATTACTTCCACTTAAAAATAACAATAGAAATGCCTTCTGTAAAGACAAAGTTTCTTCAGTAACATGTTGCTGCTCCTCTTCCTTTATGCATTAATGGTCACCTGTGCCTGCTTTTTTTGTTAATAACTTTAAATGGAAACTAGTACCCTACTTGCTCATGACTTATTGTCTACCTAAGAATAAAGGTCGTAGTGACTTCAGCTTTAAATACAGTATTTTTTCTTCAGTGAAATTTCCATTACTCATTAGAAATAATTGTTGAGAAATACCTGAACTAATTTCTTATCTCTTCCTACCTTCTCAAGGCTACCCTTGAGTGCAGCAGGGACCCTTACAAGAATGCTGCTTATGACAGTGCTAAATTGCACAGTTAAATCACTGCACTAACTGCTACACTTTCTTATGACATTTCCTTTTATCCTTTCCCACTGCATCTCATAAGTTACTTCAAAGTAACGTAGAAGCTGTTTTCCATCTTCAAAATGAGATGATACTGAATGGTATCTTGATTTGCTTCCATAGTGGAATGGGTTATTATCATGCCTTTTTTTCCACTAAACTTCTACTCAGAAATTGAAACATCTTTTAGCTTCTTCTCAAAACAGCTTGTAGAAGACACAAAGGCTGCATATACTTTAACAGCACCAGCAAAGATTGAATATACATTATGAGAGAGAAAATCAGGCAAAGAAGTTCTTTGTACTCCTGGAATTAAGTGAAACAAACCAAAACAAAACAAACAAAAAACCAAAACAAACAAACCAAACAAAAAAATATCTTTTTTTTTATTTCTTTTTTTTGCATGCAAAGTTTTTTGAATTCTACACCAGAACTGCAAAAATAATTTCCTATTATAGTGTACCCTGTTTCACAAATTCTTTATTCCAGTTGGGTCTTCCGGTATGCTCTACAAAAAGGTAAAAAGGATATGGCTTAATTTTCATTTTCCCCTCTGTAAATATGCATGCAAAATTCAACTAAAAATAATAGGAAATAAAGACAATGTAATGAAATTTCTGCTTCATTATACTTGTAAGAAAACATTATAGTATGAAACTGAAGAAAAGTAAATTGTATTTTAAAAAATCGGGAAAATGAAGACATCAGCTATTTTAATCAATTTTTCAGCTCCTCATGTCACTTCTACACAATTCAAAATGTCAAGAATATGCCAATAAAGAAAATCTAAAATGGCAAGTTACCTTTTAAGATGGAATCTTATTACTAAGAAATAATGATCACAAAATATTACCATATGTGATATTAAAAATTAATTAAGAAATTATTCATTTGTTGCACAAGTAATGTATGTTCAAAATCAACAATCAAATATAGCTTTAATTTATTACAGTGCAAATTAAATATGTATAATATGTGATGGAATAAATAATGCTGGTGGATTCTTAACTGCATGCGATTATATGTGCAATTCAGTCTTGAAGGTGCTATAAGGAACCAAAATCTTAAATATTAATCCAGTTAAAACTTTTTATAAAATTACTACCTGACCACAGGTTCTCACTTGAATTTGTCTATCATTTGAAAGAAATTATACATATAGTTTGAACTTGTGTATGAGTGTATAGGCACAGATACTCAGACCTGTTTTCTTTTGCTTGTGTGGATATCTCCTCGGTGAAGGGATGCTAGTGTCAAAATAAGCCAATTGTGATTATTCTCTAGTGCATTTCACATGGTGACATTTTACAGTTTAAAGAATCATTTTCTCTCAAAGTGTCTTCTGTGTTACACACACCCATGAGAAGCAGAAACTCCAGTAATGCTCAGTATCACATCTCCATTTACTAACTACACTTTTTAAAAACCTGACCAGCAGAGTTCATTTGATGCAGGTCTCTGTTTATTAATTCCCAGCACAACTAGAGGGTTAACTTCTATTTCCTGATTTGTATGGATATATAACAGAACACTGTGGCATACATGTTGAATTTATGTCTTCAGCTTTTACAGCTCAAATATGAACTGTAGCTTTATTGTAAAACCTGGGGCCGGTCTTCTTCAATGTCTTTGTCAATAAACTAGATAAGGAGATTGAGTGTTTCCTCAGCAGTTTTGCAGACAACACCAAGTTGGGTGGGAGTGTTGATCTGCTTGAGAGTAGGAAGGCTCTGCAGAGGGATCTGGACAGGCTGGATTGATGGCCTGAGGCTAACGGGAGAAGGGAAGTGATGGTGCCCCTGTAACCAGCACTGGTGAGACTGCACCTCAAGTACTGTGTTCAGTTCTGGGCCCCTCACTATAAAAAAGACATTGAGGTGCTGGAGCACATCCAGAGAAGAGAAAACAAGCTCTTGTTGAAGGGTCTAGAGAACAAATTCTGTGAGGAGAGATTGAGGAAAATAGGATTACTTAGTCTGGAGAGATTAAGGGGTGACATTGCTGCTCTCTACAACTACTTGAAAGGAGGTTTTAGTGAGGTGGATGTTGGTATCTTCTCTCAAGAAAATAACAAGAGAACCAGAGGAAATGGCCTGAAGTTGCACCAGGAGGAGGTTTCGACTAGATATTAGGAAGAATTTCTTTACTGAGAGAGTAGCCAGGTGCTGGAATGGGCTACCCAGGGAAGTGCTGGATTCATCGTCCCTGAAGGTATTGAAAAACCTGTGTAGATGTGTCACATGGGGACGTGTGAGGACATGCTCTCGTGAGTGTGGTGATCTTAGAGGTCTCTTCCAACTCTGACAATTCGCTGACTCTGTCATTAAAAACCACAAACAAACAAAGGAGAAAACCAATGAAGAATTACTGACACTGAAGTGCGTAAAATTATATTTTTTAAGCAAATACCTCAGGAATTATTTATAGTGTTCAATCAGTTGTTGAAATGCTGTGGCCTTGAAATTTTCTAGACTCTCAACAAAGTAAATATCCTTCCTATTCCACACACCAGGGAAAAGGAAACTAATCGTAAACACTTATAACTATACAAGCTAGTTTGGAAATTAATGACATTTTAAATAATGAATTCATAAAATAAGGAATAAGGAGTTCAGCAGCTCTGCAATTGACTCAACAACTTAATTCAGTGACATAGAAGAATTTTAAAAACACACGGCTAAATTTAGATATTAAAACAACCAAATTGGGGTAAACCAAATTATTTAGGATTGAAAGAAAGAACACAGTTGTGAGGGGTACTTTTTCTTACTAACAGCACTCTATTAATGCTAATTTCCTTTACATTATACAAGAGGACTGGAAGCAGGAGAAGCTGTCTCTGAAACCTCTCAGCTGCTTCCACTTGCTCTTATGACCTTTCTGTCCCTCCCTTCTCATTTCAACAGAAGTGTCTGGGTGGCCCTGTGTTAAACTGAAGTGCCTGAGAGTTAACACTAACCTGGGAATAGGTAAACAAAAATAAAAATGGAGAGTTGCTCTTTTCATTAGTGACTTGTACTAGCTGAAGGTGAGTGAAAGCGTCCTGCATTCTTTACAGATTCTTTTAAAATTACTTTTACTTGTTTGTTTTGGTTTGTTCTTCTCATTGTTCTGTGCTTTAATCCTGATTTTAGCAGATAAGTAGATGATAATTTATAAAATCACTTTGTAAAACCTACACTGAAATTAAATATTAGTAGAAGCAAACTTAACAAGAAAGTTTCACTCATGCTTTTGATGTCTGCACAAGATGACAAGGAAATTTTTTTATTAAGTGAACAGGAATAGATCAGAATACAAATGAGGACCTGCAAAATGGCAGCTGAGCAATACTGAAAAGCTAACTAAGCAATGCAATCTACACAAACCACCTTTTTCTGTTTCTCAACACTTTCTTACCTAGGGTCAAAGAACAGTTGAAGATGTGTCTTTCAATATAAAAATACCAAATATAAATAATCAACTAGATACAGAGTGGGACTTGCCTGTAAATCAAAAATGTATTTCTGATTACTTAATTTAAAGCACTGGTAGTTTCCAGACATGCAAGTGAACAGATGTGAGGGCTACACAGGTATAAATATATGTATCTAGAATTCCTAAAAATACAGAAATCAGTAATCATAAATGTAATAGCCATAGTGCCAATTTTAATTACATAATATGAAGAAGAAAAATGATGTGTGCAAAAGGATAATTTTCTTTTTGTACATTAAGATAAGATGTCTACAGTGATCTTTTAAGCTAATTGATGGACTAATTCTATGTCCCTTGGGAAATAAGGTTTCATTTTTTAGTCATTCAGTTCATCATCCTCTCAATCTGTCTAGTATAAAGTTACCTAAAACTTGAACTAATTGAAAATACAGCAGTGTGAGAATGTTGGAGGTGAGAACTCTTACTTCTTTTAAAACCTGTACATCCAGGTAGAAGTTTATGGATAAACATGGATGTAGAAATGTTCAGATTATTCTAACCCTACAGCTGTGAATTTTTTTAAAACCCAATGGCACAAAGTAGAATAGAGAGATGCACCTGCCATTGCTTGAAGAATATGGTTTTGGGGTTTTTTTCTGTGCAGAATGTCCAACTATTTAACTCCTCTCCATTAATAAGACCCCATAGACATCAATTTGTATAGGGATTCTTTGCATATAACAGCAGCTTGGTTAAAGTATCTCTTACTCATTTTGTAAAGAGGGTAGTGTTTTTATAAGCTCTTGCTAAAACTGTGGGCTCACAGGATGGAAAGTGAAGATTTTGCGACAGAAAAAATTATGTTTTATGTTTATTTATGTGAGAAAATTATTTTTTTATATTTAGACTACAAACTCTTTGACTTTTTGAACACAAAGCACATGAAATAAAGCTATAACATGTACTATTTCAAAACCAATGAGTAGTGAATGTGTTTAATATTTTCTGAATTATTTTTAATTATCTCAGAAACTTAGAATCATAGAATCGGCTGGGTTGGAAGGGACCTCTGAGATCATCAAGTCCAACCCTTGAGAATATTCTAACCCCTTAGAATATTCTAACACTTCCACAATCACTAGCTGCTGAAAATTCAATCAACATCTGGTTGTCTTCAAACAGACAAATGTTTTGTACCCAAAATTAATATTTCTACTCAGTTTATTTAGTTGTCTTCAGCAACTAAATAAACCACAAATTTTTATCTTTGGTTAAACATTATATTTCCTAGCTCCTAGAAATTTAAGTCACAAGTTAATACAGTATATAACTTAGAAGCTATGTCCTAAAATAAATTCATTCATATTCAACTTTTTGGTTGTATTTAACTAAGTTTGTAACTCTAGTGTCTAATGGTGGAGACACTCCATGGAATAACCATAAAATGAAAGTCTGTTGATCCCATGCAATATTGCATTTACCTTATTTTGATCTTTGCAACTAAAGTTTCCTCAAGTGGGAATTGTGTGAGCCTGGTGAAAGTAGTTTATATGCAGTTTTCCTCCTGTAAAGCAGAATTATACAGAACTTCAATTGTAGCACAATAATGGGGGAAGTAGAGATTTTTACTTCTCAAAGATTATCTTCTTGACCTTTCTATACATGTAGAAATCTATATCTTATTGTAGAAAAAAAAGAAAATAGATGGATCTGAGAAACATACCTCTGATCTGGATATAGTGGATCAGAAATTGCATCCAAGTAGGAGGGGACAGTTTGAAATGGGAGTCCTCTGTGCATAGGTGTCCTGGAGAAAAGAGGAAATAACATGATGTGAGGCTGTCTGAATGAGGGTTCTGAAAAGAAATTTATAGTCTCTCAGTTCAAAATCAGCCCCCATGAAACCTTTTACCTTATATGACTTGATTCTGTAGCCTTGGTGGAACTCTTTCAGGCCCCTGCACTGCAGAGGACAAATGGGGTCTCTGTCATCATCCCTGCAGGAAATAGACTACAGAGGACATGACTCTTCATTTAATTTCCTTTTGGAATTATTTTCAGGTACTAGTGAGTTAAATGATAAGGAATATATTTTGATATTGTAGAAGGGGAAATGTAAATATTTGAGGAATCTATTTAAAATCTGTGTTCTGACCAGCACCCATGTCATAGGCATTTTTGAAAGCAACATTGTGAAATGAAGTTTATCTGATTTTAATGTCAGTGCTGTTAGGTTTAGGGTTTACATGTGTGTGTCTGTGTAAGACAGAAAGGGTCTCTGCCAATTACAGGCTGTGAAGAAATATGTCTTTTGGTGCTTACCTGCCAATATAGGTTACAGTTAGTTTTTTAAGGTCATAGTAGTCTGCAAAGACAAGAGTGAAATTTCAGACTCAGAAATAAAATTTCACACATTCATAGGTGTGTAAATAATCACACACACAAAATAATGTTTTATCTACTTGCTAGTGTACTCTCTTTGACTTCATTTCATTTACAGTTGAAAACTGAAAATACGAGGTGAGAAAAAAACATAACTGCAATTTTAGTATGTTTCAACCATGCTTAGCACAAAGCTCATAGGCACACATTTTGCTCAAATGAAGATAATACCATGGACATTTAAAATGCAAATGTGTTTAATATTATTTAGGATCTAAAGTAGTGTATAAATATTGTCTGTCTATTGGATATACATATGAATAATCAAATTACTTTATAACTTGATTTTTTAAAAGGAATGGGATAAAAAGGAATATAAGAAAATGTAAAATGACATTAATACAAAAGAAGTGAAAGAAGAAAGTGGGAAAACTCATAGAATATATTCGGAGAAACTTAGAGTGTGATCTGCTTCCAATAAGGAAATCCTGCTTTGTACTTTTGTGATGCATTGATTTGCAAACCTCATTGCCAACAGAAAATTATTCTGAATATTCTCTGTTCTAGTCTTTGCATAAGATGTTAAATTCTTAATTACTCATTCTTAAATGAAATAGAAAACATGGAATTGTGATACTGGCCATGAATATATTCTTCAAAGGATTAATTAAATGTCCGTTTGCGAAGTTTACATTTCAAGCATTTCAATAGTGCTTTTATCTTGTCTACCTCCATTCCCCCCCCCCAAAAAAAAACCCAAACAAAAATCCCAACCAAACAACAACAACAAAAAAAAAATCAAAGGGGAAACCAAAAAATAAAGAATTTTATCATCTTCCTTTTCCTTTCCCTTCATAAATACGCTTTTCACAGTTCTTTTGTTGTTTTTTTTCTCCTCATTAATCAATTGTTCTAAAGATAAGTTTTTTTTCACTTTTTCCTCTAAACAGTAAAATAAGCATGGTCATGTTACTGCAGGACACCATCATTGCTGAAGTGTTTCTGGAAGCACAGCCTGCACTGAATTAAACCCACAGCAGAATTCCACCACAAATAGGATGCTCTCTAGATTAGTAAAAGCTCAGCACCTACTTTGTGGTCTACTACAGCCTCATTCAAAAGCAGGGTTTTGAATTACTATTCACTGTTTTGAAGTCTGAATCCAAATCCATCTGAGTTAAAAGGAATGTTTCCTTTTAATCACTGGACTTTAGCTCAAAATCAAAAAGTTCCTTTTCAATACTGAATTTCAGTCTCTCTTAATACATTTTCCCAATATCAACAACTTTTATTCTTTCAAAAGAGATACAGCAATTTTTTCAACGAATGGTGCTCCAGCAGAATTTCCTTTGACATATTAAGTTACATATTATAAACAGAAGAACTGGTAAACAAAGACATAGTAAACCTGCTTCATGGCATAAAATTTTCATTGCACTGTACATTTTATACCAAGAGACTTTACTATAGGGGTTGCAGCTCTCCAACTAATTCAATTTTTGAGCATAATATTGAATGTTAACATGAAACTAAAGCATTGTTCTGCTGCATACTATACCTTTACAGTTCAAAAAGCTTCAAAATATTCAAGTGAAACCAAACTGTCATGCTAGAATGTATAGCTGAATAACTATAATGAAATGAACTATATTAAATAAAAAGCACCCTTATTTCTCTATTGTCAACTTAGAAATTAACCTGAGGAAAGCGAGCAATAGTATTTATATGCAGCTGGAGTAGTGATTTTACTTTACATTTACATATTAAAACTTGCATTCCAGCAAAGTAAATGACTTTGATAAATTACCTCACACATAATTATTGAATATTCTTATGCATCATAAAATAATTCAGACAACTCTTAACATAAATTTGAAATTTCACACAATTATAAGTTTTGTACCATTTAATATTTTTAAAGCATTTCTCATTTCTCAGACAGAAATGCTAATGACTCTTGTCATAAGCTTTTAAATTAAAAAGCTTATGAAATTAAAATTTGGTTATTGCTCTTTTGCATTACTGACTATTCACCTTTGAAAACTGTGTAATTTTATACATTTTCAAGAATAGTGATTCCTCAAAAGATCAAGAATAGCAGTATTTTTAAATCTTAGATTTGTAGCACTTGCGTTGTTCACTGAAATCTTATATTCTATACTATTTTTCAGACTAGCCATTAACAGGGCTGTGTAGTGACACTTTCTAGTATCACCACATAGACTTTATTCTGTATTATTAGCTATTTCTGAAAATCTGAACTGAAAACTCACATCTATATTCTTGACTTCTCCTGCTATGTGAGATAAAAAAAAGCAGCCATGGCCATTCATAAGTTCAAACCAAGATATACTCGGTGCCACAGCCTGTTTCCCCATACTGGCAGTGGAGGCTCTTTTGAAGATAAACTCCTCCAGACTGCATCTTTTTGCTGCAGAGTGCTTAGCTCTGGCCATTTTTGTTACATTTCCTTTGATGGTCCTGAACTCTTGCCCTGGGACTGACAGTGAGTGATTTTCTTCCATTCACCTTTGTCATTCCTCTCATGATTTTAAAAACCAAGATGACATATCTCTGCTATGACACAATTTATATGGCCTTTTTATTACATTTTCTGTCATTTTCTTTTTTCCAGTCAACAAGTTCCTAGCCAAAGTAGTCATCTTTTCCTAGAGAAGCTGCTCCCTATTTTTAGTACTCTCTTTTGCCCTGGTGTAGCATCTCTGAATGGAGAAAACAGAACTACTCAGATTGTTGGGCACTACAGATTCATAAAGTATGCTAAAGATTATTATTATTATATTCTCATAGAATCATTTTACTTGGAAAAGACAGTTAAGATCATCAACTGTTAGCCTAGTACAGCCAAGTCCACCACAAACCATGTGCCTCATCTATGTGTCTTTTTAAACACCTCCAGGGGTGGCGACTCCACCACTTCCCTGGGCAGATTGTTCCAGTGCCTGACAGCACTTTAAAAGAAGAATTTTTTCCTAACATCCGATCTAAACCTTCCCCAGCACAACTCAAGGCCCTTTCCTGTTGTCCTATTGCTTGTAATTAGAGGGAAGAGACCAACACCTCCTTTCAGGTAGCTGTAGAACATGCTACCTGAGTCTCCACTCAGACTCCTTGTTTTCCAGTCTAAACAACCCCAGTTCCTTCAGCTGTTCCTCCTAGTTTTGTGCTCTAGACCCTTCACCAGCTCTTTTACTCTTCTTTGAGCACTCTGCAGCACCTCGGTGTCCTACTTATAGCCTAGGACTTTGGGATATGGCCTTTCAAATAATGCCAGGCACAGGAGGGTGTCCGCATTCATCTGTTATTGCTTTAAGTCCTAGAAATTCCTGGCATTTGATGCACATTTTATGTGGGTATGCAATCACTGGGTGGCTTACCTGAGTGTCACTAAAGCTGCTACATAGCTTCTTCATTATGACCTTTCACTGTCCCAGTTCTATCTAGAAAGTGGGCAGCAGCAGAACAGATAGTAACTAGGTATGGTACACAAAACCTAAATGTAGCTCTGATGTTTCTGAATAATTATTTGCCTTTACGGGTAGAAATTGATACCAAAATTCTCAATTCTTTATATAAACACAGTGTTCGAAAAAACTGCCTCTCCTGTACCTAAACAAGTCATACTTCATGTACCTCCATGAAGCTCAGCCAAAAACTCCTCAGCAGAAGCCATTTGCTTTTTCATGTATCCTCTCTACATGATGGAAATCCATGAGAGTTTCTGCAACTATTGACAGCCCTGTACCTGTCTTATTTTGATACTCTTCCCAGTAGAGTATCTCAAAGCTGAGTCAATATCTCAAATCTGGCATTTTTCTCAATTGTTAAAAGGGAACATTTATTTGGTTAGGAGTTTAAGTAACTGGCCTATGCCAGACTTGAGGACATCCTACTGTCCTACGTGTCTGAAACAGGGAAGAGAAAAAAATAATCTAAGCAAATTTGTCCTCCGCATGTTCTGAAATGGGGACTGTTTTGCAATTTGCAGTTTACGGTTCCTGCTTTATATCATTGTAGAATCTGTTGGGTTCCTTTCCCTTTTCCCTTTTTCTTTTTCTTTTTCTTTTTCTTTTTCTTTTTCTTTTTCTTTTTCTTTTTCTTTTTCTTTTTCTTTTTCTTTTTCTTTTTCTTTTTCTTTTTCTTTTTCTTTTTCTTTTTCTTTTTCTTCTTCTTTTTCTTTTTCTTTTTCCTCTCCCTTTTTCCTTTCCTTTTTTCCTTTTCCTTTTTCCTTTCTGTTTTTCCTTTTTCCTTTCCCTTTTCCTTTTTCCTTTCCCTTTTTCCTTTTTTCTTTCCCTTTTCCTTTTTCCTTTCCCTTTTTCCTTTCCCCTTTAGTTTTTCCTTTCTCTTTCTTTTTTTTTTTTTTTTGATCTGTCACTTCTGTGTCTCAGCTGATACTTTTTTTCTGTGGCCTAAGGTTGTCGATAACTAATATCTTTCACTTTCAGCATGACTACAGATCCTGTGTCTCATGGACACAAAGCATAAATTTATTCTATTGACAGGGTCTAAATACACTCAGACTATCTAGACAGGAAAATAAATTAATAAATAGTCATTTTGTGGGGTCTTTTTGAATAACAATGTTATGAAATAACTGTCTCATACAACAGACTTATTTTGCTCTAAACACAAACTGATCTTCAGAGGTGAGGGGGTTTGGCTTTTTTTCATTGTTTATTTGTTTTACTAACTTGCTAACTTGATTTTTATTTAGGCTTTGATTCCTTTTTGGTTTTGACTACGTAGTCAAAACTGCTGCTAGTACCAATTGTACAGCCTTCCTTAGAGATACTCAAAGCTCTCTTTTCTGAATGTTAAAAGATTTTTGACAGTATGGAAACTGATTTGAATTTGAGACTTCTATACAAAACAGTTGCAAAAATGCAAACTTTTTATGATGTCAGAAACATGAACTTTTGGAATTTTTTGTCCACAGGAAGATACAACTTCTAGCCATTTTAGTGTGGTTTCATTTTCCATTGGCAGTCACATGTAAATTAATGTTCTAAAGTCTTGACCATTGAAAAGGATTTTTTTTATTCAGGTTCTTTCACAAACTGCATTTAGCCCAAGAGAACAAATGTATCTGTATCCAATACTCTAATGTACATTCTCACAGAAACATGTGTTGAGATCATGGTTCATCTTGCAGCCAAAAAGCATGAGGTAAGTTTTTATCTAATAAAAAATATTAATTGTAAGGCATATTTTTTCATTAACAGGTACACTCTGTAGAAGCTTTTGTGCTCACAGAATAATTTTTAAAGATAATAAACATTAACTAAGAGGGTTTTTTACTGATTTATTTCTTCTATTCTTTTTAGATACTGTTTTTCATATTTCTTGCAAACTCTCCCATGAATGGAAATGAGCTATCCTGCATTGCTCATCAGGTTTACTAATTTCCCCAAAAGATAACTGTAAAAGTCCTCTCCCTTTTTAGAAGATCCATCTACTCTCTGACAAAGCCAGTGAATGTACCAACCCTTCTCTACTCTACCATCAGAATATAGGAATGGTCATTCTGATTGAGAACATCCTGCCTAGGACAAAATTTTTTTCAATTATGGCAATAAATGTATGCTTAGAATAAACAAAATTAGAGTATTATCTAATTGTTACTATTAGTATTAGGTATTATCTTGTCTCCAACTACTTTCAGGTCATGAAACTTACTGAACCTTGTGATGTTTCTCTGCTTAGTTACTTGGGTAATGCCAATTATTCTTTTCCTTTAATTCTAGTAGATATCTCCCATCTGTGTAATATCATTAAACACATTAATACAACATTTGCATAAACTAGAAAGTTGCAGAACATAAGGTGCATTGTGGAAACATTTTTTTTTACTTCATAGCAAATAATTGTGTTTCCCTTAATTCCAGTATCATGAAAATTATAATTCAAGATTTACTGGTCCAGCTAGACAATGTATGCCTTATAACACCTGCCAAATGATGGTGTTTCAATAATGTGAGAAATGTTATGGTTTCTGTATACCAAAATCAGCCCCTAAATTCTGATGTAAGAATTCTCAGTGTTTCTAAATGTAACTTCTTTAGAAATGAACAGTTTTTACTTTCTGGCTACGGGTCACAAAAATGGGAATTGTATGTAGAACATGAACAACTTTGATTGGAAAACATGTTCAAATTAAACACTCCCAGTATTAAAGTTCATTATAATCTCAATTAGGAACTGAATGATTTCGTTTTTATTTTGTATCATCTAGAACTCATTCTAAGACTTTTAGCATTTTTAAAAAGCTGTCGAAAACTATGCATTTCAAACCTGATACTCAACAAAATAGCAGAAAAGAAAAATAAACCTCATTAAACCTCCCACTGCTACTGTTTTTCATAAAAATAGATTCTTATTGCCATGTTCAAATAAATTATAAAATACTGGCAAATTTATATCACTGAAGCTGAATACCTGCTTATTTGGATAAAAGATATTCACTGTCTGGTTTTCTCCACAATGACCTGTGTGTTTTGGATGAACACTGGATGTCTCTGGAGGGAAAATTCATACCTCACATTAGTTCATTTCTTGTCCTCTCTACAAAATGCTCCACGAATAGTGCTCATAGGATGTGATTATAGAATAATGGAATCATAGAGTCATTTAGGTTGGAAAACACCCTTGAGAGGCTAACTGTAAAACTAAAGCTGCAAAGTCCACTACCTGTTGTCAGGACATGTATTCTGAATAGCCACTCAGTGGGAAATGTATCGTCTTCTACTAATGCAGGTAATTTTCCTGTGAAAAGAATTAAATTACTTGTTTGTTGTAAATGCCCTAAAAATAACAGGCTTTGAAATAAATGTTAATGAATCAAAAGAAATCAATGAAAAGAAAACTAAGTGTCTTTATAAAAAAATGACAGAAATCACCACCCTGAAACTCTTCCTCTCAACCAAGAACTGCTCATGTGAAGCAGCTTTATTAAAGTCTTCTCATATTATCTATGTCGCCAAAGGACAAGGTTTACAGAGGCTGGTAATTCCATAGAAAGACTTTCCTTGAACAGGATGAAAACATATTTGGAATCAACACCCAGAAAATGATGCAGGAATTTGAGAGGTTTGCAGTCATTGCTTTCACCGTTTCCTGTAGAGCTGGTAACAAGCCCCCAGATTTCTGGGACAGGCACCAAACCCAGGGGAAGGAGAGCACAAAGCTGAAGCAGAGGGTTGGTCCCTCTCCACTGCTGAGGGAATGCAGTTACCTCAGAACTGGAAAGACTGAATAGAGCACCAGTGCTACCTCCAAAAAGGGGGCAAATTTCACATAATGTAATGATACTTCTCTCTCAGGGTCTTGGGTGCCACTTCTCATGCTTATCTTCCTAGATAGCATTAATCTGCAAACTCTATTTAGAGTTTTCCAGCAAAAATTTCATCAAACTTCCCCTTCCAGAGATATAATACATGTGTCTATTAATTTCTTTCTCTGAATATGTATAATTCTTGCTTGCCTCCTTCATGGTGATTCCTTCATAGTCTATGCTATTTATGCAATGTGTATGCTTATGCAAATGAGAAAAAAAGTGGACTTAATGAAATGTAAATTAAAAGCACAAAAACAAAGCATAGTTCAGGAATTTCTACAGAAATAGGGAGGATAGAGGTACAATGATGTCAGGGCTTATTGCTGGGTTTTTTTCTCTGTGATTGTTGTACCATGGGGGTGTGCTAGGGTACTAGTCAGAATTCAATGTCTGCATTTAGAGTGCCATATTAAAATGAGAAAAAAAAATGAAGCATGATTAGAATGAAGATGCAAGGTGTTTTTCCAGCTCTGCTTTTGACTAAGAAGGATGATAGCAATGTCACCAGAAAAAGGTGGGGGGTGGGGAGAGGTGGCATGGTTGGGAAGCGTGTATCAGAAATCTTATATTTTCAGATTATATGCTACAACCATATAAGTAAAACTTTTTAATTTTTTTTTTCCTCTGGGAAGGTCCCTTTAAATCCATTAATAGTCTGACCCATTTATGCCACAAGAATTATCTGCAGACCATACTTGGGAAAAAAAAAAAAAAAGAGTACATGGCAAAAAAGGAAAAAAAATAGCACAATGTAACTAGAAGAAAAAAAATTACATACAGCAGCTAGACTACAGGTGAAGTTCCTATCTTGCTTGCCTTCCACAAATGAAAGATCTTATTGGAAAGTTGTGGGGTTTTTTTCCACTTGATATTGATCAAACATGTGTATGTGCATTCTGGAGGAAACTGATATTTCTACTTTTCCATTTAAAATGAGTAAGAAAAATAGGGATTTTTGTGTTTTGCTTTTGGTTTGTGGGTTTTTTTTTTTGTTGTTGTTGGTTTTTTTTGTGTTTTTTTTTTAATCAATCCATTGATCTATGGTTTACTGTGCTGAAGTACAAGCATATCCCAGCTCCCAAGATTAACCACAGAACAGATTTTTTTTTTAAATTATGATTTTGTGACAATCACAGTTCCATTCAAAAGTCAATCTGATAAAATCAGCTTTTGATGAGCTCTAAACACCATTTTTTTCATCCTAGAGTTGCTTTGTTCCTCCTACTGTCCTGTGAAACCATGTCTGAAAGCTGTAAGTGTAATGCACTTACCAGTCATACAATTTTAAACACAGTTGTGTTATCTAATAGCTTTGTGAATTTGGAGTCTGTCCATCACTCCTGAGACTAGCAGTGCAAGAGACCTACTGTACCCTTCTCTTCCTATGGCTATTATTTCTTATTAAGGTGTATTTTAAAAGAAAACCAATCTGACGTTATTTCTGATACCTGTTTCTGATTATTTCTGATATTGATAACTCTTATCAATATCCTGTACCCACCTGGAATGAAAAATTTTACTCTGTGGTATCTGAACAAAAAATTATCTTCTTAAAAAAGGCTTTTAACTTTTTTTCTTTTTTTTCTTTAACTAAAAACTGTAACTAACCAAACTCATCAATCAGAGCACATTTTACCTGTCACAGAGGGCAAATTTAATTGCTTTAATTAAAACTGGAAATCAAATAGAGATCTGACCATATAAAGGGAAAAAAATCCCTTTGCTGTTAAAACTGACAAAGTGTGAAGGTCACAGCTTACGTACTAATATATTCTTCCATGTGACCTTCTGTTGTAAACAAAGAATATTAAGTGCTGTTCTTCATCTTCTGTTAATGAACATATATTACTCTGGAGTCTAGTGAATAGATAAAACGTCTCCATCAAATATTTATAAAAGTAATATTTTCTCTGCTTACCAATTAAAAGGGTATTTTATTACAAATTTAGAGTGTGCCAGCTTCAAAATCCTTGGAGACAAGGTGCCTGGGAGTGCCAGGAAATGAAGACTGGTCTTCAGCTCATTATCTTACCATGGCTATTTTCAATAAACAAATATAAAAATGTGATAATAAAATAATTTAGACCAAGGGACCAACCTGTGGGTTCACTCATTCCTTTTTCAGTCACTGGTCTTTCAATAACTGATGATTTCAGTGTTCTCTGAAGATGTGTAAATAGTAGCCCACATCAATGCTATATATAAATAATTTACTCCTGCTGTCAGCCTGTTGGAGCCATCATCCAAATAAACATAACACAATACCATGATTTTGTTTGATAAGTATGTACAGATACACATGTATCTGTTAGTAGTATTTAATATGATAAAAACATACACTCAAATGTCTACTTCGTATGTTTTAAAATATTCATATGCACACAGAGCTTGTATAGCCTGTCCTGCTCACCTTTTGTACCTGACAAAAGTTAATGTCTCAGAAGCACAAGGGTTCACATCTCCATAGCACGCTGAAATATTGATGGTAGGCACTGTGTGTTTGCATATGCATATTAATACCAAATAAATGCAATGCAGAATCTGTGTGGATCTTCTTAGTTTTTGCCACAATGTCAGCTGCAGTTTTTAGAGATTCCAGTAACTTACATATAGATTTGAGCAACCAAATATTTTCTCTACTGTTTTTGTTTGGGTTTATGAAAATAACTGTCATATAAATAAAAATTTACTAACGCTTTAAAATTTTTAGATTACTAATACATAGAGCATAGAATATTTTATATGTGGAATAAATACTATTCTTGGGGTGAGAAAGGCTAAAAAACAGGCAATAAGCTTATAGAATTAGATTATCTATAGCAAATATCCAAGCAATACATTTTGATAAACAACTATTTAGACATTTTCCTTGTTTCTTTCTGGCACAAGATGGTGAAAAACGCATTACCATAACAAGCACATAACTGAAACACCCAAACCATTCAAATTTAGGAATCCGTTAAAACTGACATATTGCTTTGGCTTCCTTGCATTAAGATGGTTAAGAGCAAATGCGGATTTATTGTGCAATTTACATGAAAGAAAAAAAGGGTCAGTTTTTCTCCAATGCAGGACACTGGTGCCCTCTGCTGTCATTTTGCTATCACGGGCTTTCTTTTCTCTCCAGTACCAGTCAAACCACTTTCAAACTTTAGTTTATTTTCCTTCTCACCTTGAACTGCCTCCTTGAAGAAATAAATTTTCCAGGCAAAGAACTTTGTAATATATCTTCTCTCTGTACATGATTATTTAGCATTACAACCAAACATAATGCATAGCAAGCAGCTAAAACACACAGTGTGGATTTTTTCTGTGTGTCCTGAGGTTTGTCTACAGCCTTAAGGTAGCAGTTGGCGGTGCCTGGGTTTGAAGCCTCTGTAAGGCCCTGTCCAAAATTTTCTCAGTCTGCGATCCTATGAGGTCAAAAAAACCCATTTCTAATAACTTTAACAAACTCTGGCCCTGCCTCAAAAGCCACTGATATCCATGTGCTAAAAAATGTGGGTTGTCTGTTTGCCCATCTGCTTACCCAGCTAAGGTTAAATAAAAACTCTTCAAATTTCAGGGCAGATCTGCTCCTTGCTAACTCCTTGGGACATGTGGTGTAAAGCAAAAGGAAAGATGTGGGTAGGAGTGAATGAACTGCTTCATCCACAACTCTTTAACTTAAGAGGAAATTAAACTACCACAGATGCATTAAAATGGAGGGGGTGCCTACAGGCCACAGCTGCTGATTCTGTAGCAGTTTCTGTCTGATAACAAGGCTGATTAAACGTGATACTCTGACATGATGATGCTGATTAATGTAGTGGAGACTCTGTATTCGGGTCCTGTTTTCAGTAAAGTATGATGAGTTAAGAAATAAACACAAAGTTTTTGGTATTGGTTGTCAAAGTGTCATGTTACATCTGCTAAGTGCTTGTCTGTGGTACTGAGTTTTTAAATGACCTGAAAGTGTAGCTTATTTCATTCTTGAATTAAATTATGCATGAGTGTGAGAATCAACAGGACAACCTAAGCCCCAGAGTGCAGGTTTGCAGTCTAGACCAGGTGCATAATGGATGAGGAGTTTTGAAAAACTGAGATCAGTATAGGAGATTGCTCCCCTATGAAATGCAAAACCATGTAACTCAAAGAAGAATTTATTAGTTCTTGTCTACTGTGTGGAATTGTCTTGCTCTTTGTTTGACTACACATAAAGACAGGTCCAGAAACTGAGAACAGCATGTCAGGGACACTGAGGGTTTTGGCTGTCAGAAGACATTACCAACCTACAGACACAAAAAGTGCAAACAGGAATAATTTTCTTCAGTGATGAGTATGTGTACATCTTCCTATTACTCGGCTGATTTTTTATGTCTCAAAGAACAACAATCTGGATGTTTGCCTAAGTAGGGAAAAATTGAAATATTAAAAAATATTAAAACGTTCTTCAATTTTTGGAGATTTTTTTACACAATTTCTTTTGGAAGTACCATTCAAAGGAACTTCTGGTTTCATATTTATTCTGAAACACATTTGCACAATTTGGGGCTAAATTCTGAGTCCTTCATACTATTTCATTTATAATTTAATATATTTAAGGTTAAAAAGATTAAGTCAAACCATGAACAGCTATCATTTATCAGCTCACCTTATCCATCCCCACTTCTCAGAGTGGAAACATTTGCAGCATGTCTCTCCAGACAAAGAGAAAAAGAACTTGAATTCAAAATGCATGATATTATACGCAAACCAAATAAAACCACCCTTGTTTATCTCAGCAAAACTAATTTAAATTTTCTAACATGAGGAAGCCTCTGTGAATTTACTGCCTGGAGGTACACTGGCATGCTTAACACATTGCCAAACAGATGCCCTTATTCAGATCCTCAGGAGTCAAGAGTTGTTTTTGTGCAACACGCTGCTACCACTGTGTCTTAGAAAATTGTTATTCAGATCACTCTGCATAATAGCCAAAGTTGCCTAAGAATTCGCACTAAAAAGAGCTAGAAAATTTTAGATATGCTATCCTGGAATACAGATGCTTGCTTTTCTTAGAATTCACTCTTTTTGTGAGTTCTTAAATCACCCCAGAAGTTGATTCCTGTATCAAGATCTGCCATTCCTGAGACTTCAGTCTGATTTCCTTCCTTCCAGTATCAGAACCACTTGAAATGGCTGTAATAATTGCTGAATAGACTGAAGAAAACATTTCATTGGAGTGGTACATCCTGCTCTGTGTAGGTGTTTCAGATGGGCCAGCTCAAGGCATCTTTATGATAGAGGGGTGCTGGAGGAAGTCTTCCAAAGCAGCTTCCCTGGTGTCATTTTAAGAAGACCTCTGTGATCTCTCTTCTAAGAAAAGTTGGTTCTCACAACATGAGAGAGTGACCTTTTTTTATTTCCAGGTCAATAGGGAAGGTAAGGTCCACTATTGCCTCTAAACAGAAAGATCCAGAGGAAACATTGTTCAATACAGGGGGCTTCCTCTGTAAAATCTGTAGGAGCATTTCACGTCCTACAGTAGTGAATTTATGAACAGTGTTACCAAATAAGCCTGCAAGACACATTTATTACTCCCTCATTGGTGTACTGGTATTCTCTATCATATATATACCCTATCATGTACACTATTGCTAAGACATTTTTCTCATAATAAATCACTGTCCACTTTTGTGTGCAACATTTTTACACTTTTTTTACAAAACAATCCTTTCCTTAAATACACCTTCCAGGCCTGTTTGTCCACTTCACATTTATAATTCAGAATCCTTCTTAACTATTATTAAGTGTTGGCTCATGTGGACTGAAACATTTTGCTTTTATAGACAGAAATATGTTGCTTTGCACTATTTCTATTCTCCAGAGCTACAGTTACTGGACGTGGAGTTTTGTAGTTTGGATGAATTATTGACTCCTTTACTACCTATGGATAAAATCTGCAACTACAGTTTGCCTAATGCTCTCGTGTCTCTCTTTCACTGCCCAAACTTCTAGACTACATCAGGCAATCCATCATGACAGAAAAAGGTATGTGAATGACCAGAATGACAACTCTCATTAGGTCTCATATAGCTCAGGGACACAGCACAAAAGTCAAAATACAAAATGTTTCTGCACTTCTGAATATAACTAAAGTGCTTCAAAAATATTTATATTTTTGTTTGTTTGGTTTTTTTCCCCCTTCGGGTCAAGATAGTATAAGACAATTTCTGTCTGTTCAATCATTAGTAAGCAAGGAAGTCAGACAATTTAGGATCATTACAGAGAAGTGTCATGCGATTTTCTTATACAAGCCCAGATTACACTCTTGTCCCCTAGCTCATTAAACTGATGGAAAATTAACAAAACAACAACCAAAAAAAAAAAAAAGGGAAATTTTCTGCTGTATGAGCTCACATAGAGATAGAGCATAGATACTACATAGAGTACATATATATAAATACTACATATAGTGGATACTATATATATATATATATTTAGTACTACATATAACATAGAGCCCAGGTACTAACCAGAATCAGACTAAGATTGCATCTGACACCAGGGTGTGAAATGGTGTTGGGTAGTGTCAGCAAGCAGTCAGACTATATCATCTGAACTGTGAAATCTCACCTGGAAAAAAAACAAATCAAAGCAAAAAAACCCCAATAATAAAAAAAACAAAAAAAACCAACCTGAACCCTCCCTCCTCCCCCCCCAAAAACCCCACAAAACCCCTAAAACTTGAAAAAAAAATATTCTGCAAAGAAACAATGGATAAAAGAGAAAGTTTAAAATTGTTCATGTCATTTTACTACACCCAGAAGTTTCAGATCTTCTATATTTTAATAAAATTTCATGTAGAGATCAAAAGTCTTTTGGTAAATCTTGCTGTGCTCACCAAAGTTAGCCTGATCAGCAAGATATCCATTGCAGCCTTCAATTTATTCAAAATGCTTTCCTTAGTCATGAAATTTCAATAATCACTTTTAGTGCCAAAGATCCGAAGGAAATGGACACTGGAATTTTGTGGAGGTTTACTCAGTCAGCAGTAAGTAACTTGTATAGATAATTTATCCAACCAAGTACAGCTGTGCTGGGGAGGAACCAATTATCCATGTTTACAACTGGTCTATAAAGGGGAGGAGAACAAAAAGTCATTTCAGAAACTTAATTTCAAAAAATTTCCACAGTCTGAGTCACTGTAATACTTATTCCTCCTAAGCAGTCGTCCCTTATTTTTTGTTGTGCACATATTTTTTAACTGTAGTTCACACTAAAAGTTTTCTCGCACCTGAATCTGAGAGTACTGTATAGCTCTTCCTTTTCTAACAGATGCTTGCATTTGTGGAATAGCTTCTAGAATGTGGAGGAATTTTCATTATCTTCTTCAGCATCTTCAAAGTGAAATATATATATTATTTTAAATTTAAAATAGTAAAAATCCCTCAACGTAAGCCCCTGTGTAAATACTATAAATATTGCAAAGCTAGAGATTGATGCTAGGTCGTGACTAGAAGTTTTTGAAATTACATATTTAGCTTCACAGGTGAGGTCACCATGGTATTCACTGACACAAAGGCACACCTCACTTTTTGAGAGACTGATTTACTTTCAGCAATGTTTGGTACAACCAGATACATGTTGTAATATGCCAATTTTTTTTCCTTGGGCAGAATGTCTCTTGCTGATGAGAAGTCCTTTTCTTTAATCATATCAATTTCTCACTGCTTCAGATTTTATAGTAAACTAAATATCATACAGTACAAAAAATAAAGTGGAAGTAGAAGATATATGAAGTAGCAGCATTTAATCTAGTTAACTTCTGAAATTTTAAATTAAATTCAGAACTTTAAAATTGTGTCTTAAGAGAAATTATTTTAAATTTTCACTATTATTTTTCTGTCATGAGTTTAATATAAACAGTAATTTCATATTTGTAGAAATCGTAAACTAAACAGTAACTAATGATAACTGAAGATAGTAGCAAATGAAAAAGTTAACTCAGTAATACAAACACTGGAGGGGAATAAAAAAGCTTGGAGGATATTTCTACAATTTACTAAACAGGCTTGGAGCATAAAAATGACAAAAGTAACAACTGTTACAGCTGTGAGAATGGGAAGTCTGAAGTGGAAAGAATATAAAAATATGCTAGACAGCAAGTTCAGAGACTTTATTTTTAAGTCAGGGCTTGTATATTCAGCATGAAATCCTTGGATACAAATTAGTTCAAGCAAATTTGATTTGGCACTCTACAGATGGGATGATGGTGTAAGCGGGGAACAGACATCATATTGCAGTGATAATAAGAAAGGAAAGCTAACCCTTCTTTTCAAAGGAGCACATAGGTAATTGTACTCTGTGTGGTATAAATATCTAAGAATCTTTATTTTGGAAGATATTAGCTTTTTCTCTGATTTGCTGAAATCAAGTAAAAATGACCTCTGGCTAGTGTTCCTCTTCTTCCTCAAAACTTTATGAAAATTAAATTTTAGGTGCATGATTTAGTGAGTAGGAAGACAAGTATACTTTCTAATATGATTGTTTTTAATGTTTGTTGCAACTACTTCTGACATTAGATGAAAGAAAATTGCTTGCATGCATCATAGCCTACCCTAGTTCATCTTATAATCACCTTCAAGCAAGCGACTGAACATTTAATCCTAATAAAACGCTGTAGAGTGTGGTGGTAAAATCTTCTGGCTTCGGTGCTCACAAGTGTTCTTCTGGCAGTAAAGCTATTTCCAGGTACCCTGCTGTGAAATGTACTGCTATTAAATCTCTCACATGAAAATCAGAAAAACAAAAAGAAAGGAAATTATTTTTCTTCAATACTGTTAAAGTTTTGAGTTATGACTTTTTCTTCTTCCCAGTTATCACTTACTGCAGGTATAAAAACTTCTTAATTTACAAAAATTCTTATTTACAAAACAAACTAGATACTTTATATACACTTGGATACTTGTTCTATTACCATCCTCCTGAATTACCACCAACCACTGAAACAGTATGCCCTTGTATCTACTCCAGTAAAATGGTAATGAAAATACTTCTTTCTCTCATAGAGCTGCTCCTTTACATTTACACAGTTTAAAAAAACCCAAGCATAGACACCTGTCTTTTCTCCTCTTTGCTGGTGGTCCACATCTCCTTTGTACTGAGTAAAATCCAGTCCATGTACTCCAATCTAGCAAGAAATATGACCATATGGGGCAATAGTTCCAGAAGGTGTAAAACTCAGGTCACTTCAAGCTTTGTAGCTTGAAGAAATTCATGGCCAAGAGGTACTGCAGAATGAGGAACAGTGATTTTTGGTGTAAGGTGCACCAAGAGAGTTGTGTTTTGTCTACCAGCTTTCAAACTGATTGCAACAAACTGATTTTTCATTATTTTAGTCCAAAGGTGTGATGGTCCGTAACTATTAATAGGGATTATAATAAGGTTCTGCATTCCTACAAGGACACGGATAGTAAAAGATCAGATTATCAGATCTCTGATACTGTCATCATTAATAGAATTTGATTCAAAATTACTCTGGAACTGTCTACAGCTGACAGTTTCATATGATGATCATTATGACACAAGTATTTATAATGCCCCTCTAAGAATTACAGAAACTTGCAGTATCCAAAGTGACCTCTGGAGATAAATACACTGATCCCCGGCTTTAGGGATCAGAAGGTTACTCAGGGCTGTGTCCAATAGCATTTTTAATATCTCCATAGATAGAGAACCTGAGCCTGTAACATCCCTAGGCAACCTGTTCTAGTGTTGACCTCACCTGGCGTAACAATAGATAATTTAGAAAATCAATTTCTTACAACTTTTTCAATTTAGTGTATCACCAGTTGTGTTTTGTTCGTACCTCTGCATCTTCCTCTCTGGCTCTTTCATCTCTGCACCGTCCCAACATTAGTTAGGTGGATAGAGAAACATGACCTCACTCAAATCTTTGCTTCTAATCCCTGCTGACTTGTGACTTGTTTGGACATTGTGCCTCTGAGCTTGACAGTCTAGCGAGTTTTCTGTCCAGCTTGTCCTTCTCTCTTCCAACCCAACCTCCATCACTTTGGTGGGAGATGAAAGATGAAAGAAAGAAGCCTCACTGATACCAGTGAAGCCACTCTTCTGATAGAACCTGCAAAGTGGGTGTGGGTTATCAAACCCTGTTGTTTTAAACAAGCATTCAGAGGTTCAGAAAGTAATCTGAACTTCAGTCTAGGACCAAAACAGAAAAGCATAATGCAAGAAAATATCTTATTTTCTGGTTCACTGGGGAAGGAAATACAGAAAATCTTCTCATTTGTTTTTCAGTTATTTCTGCGTTTGCAATATGATGCGGTCTCAAAAATCTGTGCAAAGATGTGTGCTGATCCTGACGTCTCACTAATCATGAAAGCAGAATCTCATCAATAAGTTAACAAAAAAACAGCACACTTTTAGAAAGAAAAATTTTGGGGTTTATTTTGATGTTCCAGATTATGCCACTCCAGACATCACTGAGAAAAGCTGCTTGGATTTAAGTATTTTATGACATGTTTACTTTAATCTAAGTGTTGAAAAACAATTGAAACTGAAGAAAGAAAATAATGAAACATGTACAATCATATGCAAAACCATTATCGATCTACCCCCTAATAATCCTCACACAACCAGGCTGCAGGGCAGTCCTGAGGAAGTCCTGGGTAGACAGGAACTGGATTTAGGAATGCATGGATTGAAATCAAAGGCAGAAGAACTAATGGAGTCTTTCCAGGATAGTGGCGATGGACAAACAGAGCTTGAATGTTGTGTTTCCTCAGCTTTATACTGAGTATGATGCACATGGAATGGAATACTTTGGTCAATTTGGGTATCTCCCCAGTCTGCTCCTCCCTACAGGAAGGTCTCATGTGTGACCCTTTCTCCTAATTTTCATTTTTCATGCATAAACTTAGCAGAACGAAGCAATTACCCTGGTTCTGTGTACCCTTCTCCAGAAGTAATTATAAACATCAAATGATATTTTCAGTCCAAGAAGAAGACACTGACAGAAATAAATGCTGTTAATTTCAGTTAAGTGCAGTTACTTAAAAGACACTTACCCGAAAAGAAAAATTACTAGAAATAACATTAGTTCTGTCCTGCCTCAAGCTGTCTGTTTTGGCTGACACACTGAAGGGAAGGGAGGACATTCAGAAGAGTGTTGACAAGCTTGGGAGGTTGACAGGCTCCCACCTCTGCAAGGTGGAAGCAGAACAAGGCAACCGTATCCACAGAGCCACTATTTACAAGGGTATATATTATCAGAGACCTGACCCCATTTTGGAAAGTATTTTCAAATTAATTTTGACAGTGATCCATTAGTTTATCAAACTGTGATATTTTTGGAGGATGCTTAGCAAGAAATTAACTGAAAATTAATAGTATGCGATATAAAACAAATGACTGTTTTACAGGCATACAAGCAGACTCAATCTATTTGAGCTTACAGTCCTAGTAGATGGAGTAAAAAATAATTCATCCTGTTTCACAGTATCCCTGCATTGTAGGACACAATTTTGTTATTTCAATGCTATGTTAGCTTTATGTATTTTCTTCAGTACAGTTATACTGTTAGGGAATGGGTGCAGCAGGACACAGAGCCACTCTCTCAGGGTGCAGTTAGGCACTACAGCTGAGACGATTTTCTGTCTATTCACTTTACCTTTTCATCTCTTCTATCCTATTCTCTATCCCTGTCCCTCACCTAATGTTCTCAGCATTTCCCTTGCATCAGCTCTGGTGTGTGTCTAACACCACAATAAGGTGGCTAAGCTAAAAGAAATCAGCTAATAGTTTACTTCCAGGCAAATGAATCGAATCAAATCAAATCAGCCTTGATGAAAATCAGCTTCCTGACAGAGATGCCCCAAAGAGCAGGAGGGTCACTCAGGGCACAGAGTTGAAATGAGACCACACCTTTGAGCAATTGCAGCTGAAATTGGACCTCTGGATCTGTAATACCCAGTGTGTTTATCCGACTTCCAGAAGCTGAGCAGAAGGTGGATTGTACTAATAGCTTGCTGTAAAGGCCAGCTCCATAAAAGCTTGCTATGGAAATAATTTCACCCATATATTTGTTCCATTGAGAGGGCTTTAAATAATGTTTTTTGCATGACCCGTGACCCTTGATATTTGATATGTACTTAAAAGATATTGTTAAAAATCCACTATCATGTTAAGTAAATATTAACCTTACAGATTTGTCAGGTTTTTAAGTAGAAGGAAAGTTAAATAGAGCTGCTTCAGAAAAGTTTTTTGTTAGTCATGACATATACTTTAGCCTTATTTTCCTTCAGTCCTTTCCAGGAAGCAGAGTGAGAAACATGTAAGCAGAACTAAACAGGTAGTACCTGGAAAGCCAGATCTGTTACATTTATGCTTAAAGTAGAAAAAGGAGCAACAGAAAAAAGAATCAGTAGAAAATGAAGAGGAAAATTTGCTGAAGTTAGCATCACAGACAATCTGGAAAAATGTACTTAGTTCTTTTCTACCCCCTTCCTTTCTTTCAAGGAAAGAACCACGATATAAAGTAAAGCTTATTAGTGTCCTATTTGATTCACATTTAACACTTCATCCATAGACATAACTAAGGTCTACAAAAGTGTTCAGGTACCCTTTTTAAGCCTTTGATGATTATTAGGGCCTGCTGATAATTGCATCTCAGTCTCACCTAAAACTTTCACATAATCATTTTTTTATGCACTTATAACTCTAAAAGCATACCAGGTGATAGAGATGATGAAACATTCACACTGAATAATACCACCTGTGAATGTAGGCACAGGTAGGGAAATGATCTTGAATATTAGGCTCAATTAAACTACTCTCTTGTCTCTAGAAGAGGCCTACACACATCAAGTCCAGCAATGACTCTCAGAATAGCAAGCAGATACTGGCAACAGTTTCATTAAATTTATTCAAAACTCACTGGACAAATAACAAACACATTCACAGAAATTCAAAGGCCAGGTTATAGATAATTTGTGAACAGACACAGGTAGCATACTTGCCTGACAAAATATGTATAGCAACTTATATTCACTCAGCTTTATGATTTTTTTTCAATATAACCCCATGGAGGGAAAAAAATTGAAACCTGTACACTTTTCATTACAAAATATCTCAGCTGAATTTAACTCTGTATGTCCCAGCCTCCATGAGTTAGATATTTCGTTCAATAACACTGCTTTTGTTCACTAGAGCACCCACAATCCTCCCAACCTACATAAGTCCACATGTATGTAGGGAGAGACACAGGTTTTTACTGGAGAATAGGAAGAACATAATCTGTCCAACAAATGGTGTGCCTTATGTCTCAAATGGAAAAGGTGTCAAATGGATACAGCTGTCAAAAAGACAAACTAAATGAAGCTAGGTGAGATTTTATTTTCCTCATTAGAACAGGTCATACTTATAAAAGCAGAACTTCCAGCAAGTTCCTTCAGAGGGAACTCTGTGCAATACTGTTGTTAAGTATTCACTGTTTGGAAAAAAATAGATTTCAATCCTAATATGTGAATTTATTTTAATTCAGCTGGCAGCTATGTGGGATTCTCTCATTTGATCTTATTCATCTTTGTGTTGCATACAAAATGTATTTGGTGACTCTTTGTTTCCCCCAAATATTTTTTAATAAAAATGAGAAGAATATGAGATTTGGGTTTATGTTCCTTAGTCTTAGTAAAAGTCTTCCATGTGTAGAAATAAGAAAATATTAAGAAATATATTAAAATAAGTTCTTGATTACTGAATATACTGAATATAGCTATTGAAATATGTCAACACTGGAAAAAAATTGCTTTGAAGTTTTGGGAAAGGAAGTTATTTTGGGGAACTTGCACAGTAAGGGATTTTGGGCAATAATATTTCTGAGAAATAAGTAGTAGGCAATGACCACAGAGGGAAAAAAATACACTTGTACACAATGAAAAATTGAAGGGGTAAGGTTGTTGAAGGGTCACAATATTAAAGTTGTGCACTTTGTACCAAATTGAATTTCAGACTGTAGTCCTGAAAACTTCAGTCATCCTGGCCACAGAGATGTCTAAGACTTAGAAGTGATTCACAGATGGATTAAATTAATTTTATATTCCATGAAACATTAGAATTTGAATATTCATGGCAACAGGATATGGAATAAAGGATTCTTCCCTTCTTGGTTGAATCCTTACCTAAGTTAGTTTGAGTTCTTTTCCAAAGGATGATGGAAACTAATCACCACCCAGTGGTGATGTAGGTTCCTTGAAGATGCAACCTTTGCCTCTTCCAGTGGGAAAAGCATTTGAGTCTCTTTTGTCTGTTATATAGAAAAAAGATACCACTCCAGAGAGGATTCTCTTGCGGGAGGGTGCTGTTACCCTGAGCAGGCAGAACCAGCAACTTGCCCTTCTGAGTAAGGCCACCAGTCCCTAGGAAAAGGCATTGTTCATAACACAGCCTATTCTCAACTTTTTATATTTACTACCTCTAGAGGGCTAAACAGTAAGGAAATTCCCAAACAAGTTAATAGAGTAATAATGGTGTCAGCACAGTGGTGCAATAAACAGACAGCTGAAAGGCCTGAACTCCAGCCAGCTTGCAGTATGTACAGTTTGCAGCTATAATTAACCAGCAGCTGCACCCCAGCCATGGTCTATGCTGTAGTTTTCCTTCCAATGTACTAGGACTCTTTGTTCAGTTTTGCATTGCTAATCTCCTATTATGAACCTCATTATCTCTATCAGTACCTAGCAGGGGAAAGATCCCCAACATCATGACGGAGCCAGGTTTTTAAGCCTTTGTTTGGGTCACCCTCAGGCATGAGAGCATGGCTCATGTCAGACCAAACCAACACCCACCCAGTCTGGCAAGTGGTTTCCAGTAAGCATCAGGTGGATGCTTAATGAAACATTGAAGAACAGGAGCATTTCACAGTGATATGATTCCAAATAAAATTATCTGGGGCTCAAGAACTTTCCTAAAGAACACAATTCAGGAGTGCCAGAGATCATTCTTATTTAACACCTCACTGAAGAACAGATTTTCCCTGAACCTCCACCATTCAGAGTTATGCAGATATATAAAAAGCTTTTGCAAGTTAAGGAAACGAGAGCAAGATAAGTTACCATACCAGCTGATTAAAACAACTTTACAGAAGTCAGGCTTAACTATTAATATCTGCAGCAGCTTGTTTGAGACTAGTTCAAGTATGTCTGTTGAGGTGCAAATGCATACATATTTGGATTATTAAAGAGGGATTGTTTAAAAGCTGATATTAAAATAAAAAAAAAAATTAAATTTTTCCAGACCAACTAAATTTTCAGAGCTTTCAGACATGTGAGAGTTTAGCAGGTAGTAACTGTGACAGATGGGTGTTCAACATGTTAGAAGATTAGGTTACCATAGTTTAAGTCAAAATCAGAAAATCTGGATGACACAGTCTTAAGGTCCAAGGTAACATTAAAATTTATTTTTGTTTTGGATCTGCGAAACAAAGTCCAACCGTAGAAAAGTGGTGAGAAAGTGGGAAGAAAGAATGAGAGAGAGAGAGAAAGAGAGAGTCACTACCAGGGGCCCAGCTGTCCAGCGAGTTCTTTCAAGGTATTGCTGATCCTGGACAGGGTCCGATGTAAGATGGAGGTGGGTTAAGAGATGACAAAACAGCCACAGCATGGACAGCCATATATACCCCTGAGTTCCTTTCCAGAGGGGCAGCTGTCAGTCAGCTGCCACAGAAGCCAGGGGCATTGGCACCAGAGCCATTGCAGACAGGATGCCTGGAGGGGGGGAGCTTCCACAGAAGGGTGCAGCCCCCCCCACTCATCAGTTCTTATCTCCTTACAGGCATCACTCCCCACTCTGTTCTAGCCCCCTCAGCCAGGTACATCAGCATAAGTTCAATCAAGGTGGCTTCCTCTACCCTGGCCAGGGTAATCGTGCCTCCAAGGGGGTCCCAGCACTGAGGGCCCTCAGAAAAGGGGAGCAGTCTCCACCCAGTAGTTCTTATCTCTTCCCCAGGTGTCACCCCCTGCTCAGTTCTGGACAGTCAGGTCCTCCACCCTATCCAGGGCTATTCACTTTAAAATTGCACCTTTGAGACAATTGAAAATCAGTGAGGTTAGACTCTCACACACAGTAGAGTCAAGATTCTCTCCTTACAATTTTCTTGCTTTTGCATACAGAAAATTGATTGATTAAATTTAAGACCATTCATTTGCCCTACAGCACTGCCAGAGCAGATGCAAACCAGCAGTGACATTTTAGACACTCCCTATTTTAGCTGAAGAAAAAAGCTCTTGCTTCACCTCAGAGTATGTGTTTATCTGATTTGGGCTAAAGAGAGGTCATTTGAGAGTAACTCATAGCAGAAATATTTTCATCCTTCCTAACACTCTTCTTTAAATTTGCATATACCTTAGAACAAATCATACATACAGAAGGGAAACACAAACAATAACAGCTGAACTTATCAATATTACAGAATACAACTTGAGGGCATGGTGAAAAATACTTTAGGTTTCTATTTGGTATCACATGCACACATGTACTGAAATGCAATTCTGGATGCTGACACACTCATCAGTTTGGGCTCAGTTTCTAAAAAGTTAAGTCATCAGTCATGAAAAAGCAGCTCTGTTACCTTCCGTTTAGCTTCTAACTCTTAACAACAAAATGAAATTAGTTACACTGACAAAGAAATATCAGTATATCTGTATTATGCAATGTTTATTCACTATAAAACAAAACTGTGGGCAGTCACGTTTTAGAAATCACTTTTCTTCTGTTGCATCTATGTAATAAGTAAGGAATATACCATAACTACCACCTCACATATTTGAAACTACTTCTGTAGGGAGGATTCTGGTTTCCATTTTATTTGCGTGCCAGTCCCTTGAAGGTACACCTGTCTACCCTGTCTCTCAGAGTGAAGAACATGTTCTTTAGTGGTGTTTAAATAATAACTTAGAGTAGTGAAGCACTTAAATAATACACATGTATATGCACACATGCATACATACACACACAAACACATGAGAAAACAAGAAATATTCATAATCAAGGATCTTTGGTACTTTTTGAGGAAAGGTCAGAAAGATAACCGCAAAACAGAAGGTGCCACATTTCTTGGCAAGTGTATTGCCTGGTATTTGGGTGTATTATTGATTCTCTGTTTTCCTTACAGCCTGTATCTTTGTCAGTGGCACTGCTAAGAAATTTGTCTTTCTCCCTCAATACTAACAAAACCACAAGCTGGAAAAGTTACCAAGACATTGGGGAACATCTTGGATTTTTCCAAGAAGATTCCGAGGGGAAAGAAAAGACACAGAGTTAAAATTTTATGACTGGCATTTTACTGATGGGATTTAAAGTCCTTAAGATGTGCACATCCTTTCAGTTGTGTTTTAAGAGAGAAGACATTAGATCTATATTACTATGGGTACAGCTTAAAGAGAATAGCTCTGAAGCTATGAGTCATACCACGCATGATGTAAAAGTTTTCTCTGCTGACTCTCCTGTGGGCACAAACATTCATAAACTGTGCATATGAGTATGCCTGGTTATTTTAATAAAAATATTGCATGCACTCCATGTCCCTTTTTAATTTTTTTTCATTTTCAGGTTCTTCATATGATTAATAGAAACCACAATATAATATCTAATTATCCAGACAGTCTTAAATAAGAGCTACTTGTGCTTCATTAAAAAATAATAAGTTACAAGTTTAATAATATTATATTTTAATATAATTATTAAAATAATAATAATAATAAACTGTAATTCCAAGAACTGCTTTTGTGTACGATACACATGAACTTCTGAAAAGGAAAATTTCCTGTTCAGATATCTTCATTCTACACAGATATAAATGTTACATTACTTAATTAAAGAAAGCAGTATCCTAAAATACCAGAATAATTGCAGTGTTCGAAAATCTGATGGGCAAAAAGACAACCACTGAAGGGAAAAATAAGAATTTCTTGTAGATCCCATGCAAATGATGACTCAAACCCAAGCTAACTCTAGCATAATTAGGAAAGGAGTGGATTTCATGCTAAATTGATGCCCTTCACTTTTGGGAAACAGGTGAACACCTCCTACATGTGAGATCCTCAAAACTATTATTTTCTCTCCTACTTCACCAGGGACTGAGTGAAGGACCCTTTAAAGGATTTCTGAGGTGCTAAGTCATTGCTTCCAAGCAACAGAGTCCTGTAGTAATATCTGTGTGTGGGCCAGGTGAGGGAGATGTTTCTGTGTGGGAGATCAAGGTGAAATGAGGTGGCTGAGGGATGAGAAGAACAGATCTCTGTGCAAGGTACTGAGTGATCTTGGTAATGCCACTGCTCCTATTTTAAGAAATGTTTCAGTTCTGTGGAAAGCAGGAAATGTTCCTGTTGCTAGGACTATCTGGGATAATATATTTAAACACACCAATATTCTCTAATGAACAAATTTTTAAGGACCCTACCCACATGTATTTGGTAGAATTGGCCTTTTTAAACAGAAGTTGTTGGAAATACTGAATTACTTCTTCATGTTTAAACAAATGAAAATGAGGTTCATCTCCAGCTAACAGCACCATCCTGAAGAAACTCACTGGACAGCTGCACCCTGGGTGGTGACTCTCCCTCTTTCTCTCATTCTTTCTTCCCACTTTCTTACCCTTTTTCTCCAATTTTCTTTCTCATTCTTTCTTCCCACCTTCTTACCTCCTTTCTCTCTCTCTTATATCTTCTTTTACCCTACTCCCTCTTGCCTGGCTCTATATTTTTTCCTGTGTCAACTGTCAAATAAAATCTGCTTGCACCCGACCCTTCTATGCTTGGACTTTGATTCAGGGATCCAAAACAAACAAAAAAAATTTTAATGTTACTTCAGACTCCAAGAATTTCATACAGATAAAACTATTCATAAACTAAGTGAACCAACCCATGCCATCTAGTTTCCAAGCAGTAAGGGGTCCTTGACCCTCTTTCCAAGAAAATTATATTAAAAAAAATAAAAATCAAAGTCTTTCTCCCTTATTCCCATTTTTATCTTCCCCTGGGGGGTGGTGGGAGGCTAACAGGGAGCATCTGTCACCCCATTGTTGGCTAAAACAAGATCATATCAGGAAATGGAACCTGCACAGTGTGGCACACCTGGGCTGTTTTGAAAGCCCTAGCTAAGGATCACAGAATCAGCCCATGTAAAGATCTAAAAATACTTGTGCAGACAGTTCACCAAACAACCAAGACAAACAGAAGTCCAAAAGCTATGACCTCTCTGTGGCTTGCTTGAAAATGTTAGAGATTTAACTCACATAAATTAGAGTTCAGTCAGATAAAATAATGTGATTATCAGGCCAGGCCCTCTGAAAAAAACAGAAAAAACCAACAAACAAACAAACAAAAAGACACCAAGCATGCTGGAAGCCCTTATTGTGCCAATTATAACCCAATGGAAGTTGATGCACATGAATATGCTTTAGTCACTTCATTTTATTCTGTTATTTTTCAGTAGGACTAGCTTAATGATTAAAGTGATAAGAATAGCATTACGAGACTGATGCTTCAGTAAGCAAGCTTTAGAAAAACTGCAGACCCATGCAATAGACTAACAACAGGCCACCTGTCTGACTCCTGTGGGCTAACTGTCTGCTCCAGTGATTTTCCAAGGTGGATATGATGTTAACTACATGTCAGGGAGCATGCTGGGGCCATCACACAACGAGGAGAGCAGTGATCCATGCCTTTGTTGTAGCAGAAAGAAAACAAAATAAGAAAAATGAAGTTTCAGGCCCATGTAGGTGCCCATTCTCAACCCTGACATGCTACTTGGTACATTATTCTGTATACTACCCTGGAGCTAATGGAGTTCTCTGAATCCTATTAGCAAATCAGCTCTAAGAAAGAAAAATTGTGGCAGCCTGGGTATAGTCAGATGAGGGGGACAAATCCATACAGCATTCAGACAGCATTTTAATTCTTGAATTTCATGCTTTTGAAGCCATTGGACACCTGCTGCTGCATCAGCATTTTAAAATATAAAGAGAGGGAAAATAACATTATTTTTTCTTCTGGAAAGCAACTGCAAATACTGCTTACCTTAGTAGCAATTTCTTAATTTGCTTCAGTAGCTAATTATTAGAGGAAACTTCTCCCTCATAATTATGATCTTTTAAGGCCAAAGCAAGGCATTTAACTTTCATAGATAAGACAGAGAAATTAATTTTTAGTAGAAACAAGCCATTCAAGGCAGTTTTTGTTGGAAACTTGAAACTTTGAAAAACAAGTGTACTATAATTCAGTGGAGTTGTTTGTATGAGACAGAAGTACTCTGTTTGGATGTTACCACTACCTATGATAGTGGGAACATCCCAGGGCTGAAGAGCTACATGAAAACTGGTCCCAATGACAGCTACTGAGAGTGCTCAGCAGGAATGTCTGTCCTTTTGCAGGGCTTTAGAGACCCTTCTTTAACCTACTGTCCTGTACTGCAAAAGTTGACAGACACACAAGCACACTACTCCTTTTGGACTGTATTATATGTGCAGAACCAGCTATTTTCAGGGGATGTGACTAGGAGTCTCTGGAACTCCTTCATGATAGAGCTTCTCCACACCCCCACTTTTATATGTAAGAAACTGTTTTCTCCTCACAGGTCATAAAGAATAGACCAATAGATGTTGAGGGGGGAAAAAAAAGGAAATAAATGCTCAACTTTACAGGGAACAGAAACATAAGGAGAGTGATTTACTTAATATTCATTATGAAATCTCAACAGGAAGTAGTCAAAAACTTCTGAGTTTAAATACAGTGTTTTTACCACGATGCAATAAATTTCTGCTTACGTAGATTATAGAGAGGTTATATAGGCACTTGTATTACATGTAAGTTTATCAATTTATAAAATGAGGTACACATTACACATACATAAATATACACACAGAGGTAATTTTCTGACATGAAAATAATCAGTAATATGCCTTCCTGTTAAAATGTTTATGAGGTAGCAGCCCCTTATGTTAAAATTTCAAACTTTAAATATTTCAAATTCCAGGCTTCTTCTTTCAAGCAAAGGTTTGAATTCCAAAGGCTTACAGTACTTCAGTACCAAAATTTTAAAATTGCAAGCTTTTATAACAATTAGCCTGATATTCAACTGTGCTTAAAATACATCAATGTAATTCAAGACACTCATCAATATGAAACTGAAAGATAAAGTATAAGTGATGTTCCTCAGCATAATTTATTGAAAGGTAACCTTACCTGTCAGACCCTCTCTACAGAACAGATCTCTCTGCTACAGCTACAGATTCATAAAGGCTTTTGACACAACAACTTTGAAACAAAGGTAAGACATATAAAACTTGGCCACAAAAGTGTTGTAACCACTTCTCAAGTCTAAACTTTAGAAGAAAAAAAGAAGAAAAGAAAAAAAGAGAAAAAAGAAGATGAGGCATATGCTGAAGGGAGCTCAAAGAATCCTACAGGATCCAGTCTGTTCATCAAATTGAAAGGAAAATTCGGAAATGATTCGGAGCTTAGCTACAAGTGTATATTGCAGTGAGATGGTAAAGTCAAGGAAAGAGTGTGCTGGGAGATCTGGTAACATCTTTAAGAAAAGAATTTTTTCCTAAGAGACTGAAATTCAACAGTTATGGTTATGGTCTGTGAATCCATAATTTTTAACTCACACTGCCTATTTGATTGACAGTATTTCACAGCATGTGCTGTGATATGAGATAATGTTTAAAATCTCATGTGTCAGGTTTTCAGTTAGTTTATTACACTATTTCGCTTGTGGATGATCAGAAACAGCTTCAGTTAAACCAAAAGATACTTACCAAAACACTTGGTACTAGAACAGGAGATTTTTTATGCCAGATGGATATGCAACACCCGTAATAGCAAGTCAGTGCATTTAGTCCTCATTGATCAAGAGATGTGGGCCCAGCAGGAATCTTACCTTGTAATGGAACAAATTTGAAAGGTGAAATAGAATGAGTGAAATAAAAGAGAATTAAAAGAAAGTACCTCTGTTACCAGAGGCATAGAGAATGGTCTGACTGCTGGGTCAGTCACAACAATATCTCCTTTCTGCTGCCCAATGTGACATCTAGTGCTATTTCAGCCTCAAAAAATGAAAGGCATTAAACTGAAGAGTCACACTGCTTTCATTAGCATAATTTAAAGGGCTGTGGTATATTTGATAGCAGAGTCAGTGGTCAAAAAGTCCTTTAATCTTACATACAGTTTGGGTATTATAATAAATGTAATTGAAAGAAGTCAAAGTTCAGTATATATTTAAACATTTCCCATTTGATGGAACTGAAAGGGTGGGACGAATGTCATCATTAGTCAACATATTGTAAAATTATACAAGGGCTGACTAATATACTTAGTGATACATGATTGAACTTCTGAGTATGGCAGGGGAAGAAAAAAACAACCCTCCTTTTCTCCAAATATCTGCACAGCATAGAACCACAGAATGGCTAGAGTTGGAAAGTATCATCTAGCTCCAACCCCACTGCATGGGCAGGGACACCTCCCACTAGACCAGGTTGCTCAAGTCCCCATCCAACCTTGCCCTTGAACACTTCCAGGAAGGGGGCAACCAAAACCTCCCTAGGCAACCTGTTCCAGCATCTCACCACCCTCACAGGAAAGATTTTTTTCCTAATGTCTTACCTAAATCTCCCCTCGTCAAACCTGAAACCATTTCCCCTTGTCTTCTCACTACACACCCATGCAAAAAGCCCTACCCCAGCTTTCTTATAAGTCCCGCTTATTTGCAATGGAGCTAGTAATGAGTTTTCTGTCACTATTAAACTGAAATAGATCCAAACATCTGAAAGGTTCCATATTCCAAGTCTTCCAGCCTCTTCCAAAAAGCAATCTGCCATGCACTAAATTACTGTCTGATTTGCTGAGATATCAAAACTTCATAATTGTGACAGCTGTGATGAGCTGTTTGTTGCAGTGATGCATTGCTGTAGAGGAGAGTGAGGTACAGGGAAAACAAGACAAAAACAAGGCCACAAAGCCAGGAGCTAAAGGAATACTTAGAATAAGAAAGACTTGCTTTTACACTTCAGCTTACTGACAACAACTATGACAGCAAACATTTAACAAGTTATACCCATGACGCAATTGGTGAGTGAGCTTCATACCCAAGCTGTGTATGCATAGGCACTTGTTGCCCTAAGCTATTACATATGATTTCATCTGAAAATTATGATCTCCTTACCATTTGCTGAAGGAGACAAATATATATCAAATGTTGAATCTAAAAAAAAACATTCAAAATCTCTTCTCTTTTTTCATAATTGGAGATGGAAATTTTAGAAAGTGAACACGTAAATAAATATAAAACTGATGCACCCACTTGCACTTCTAAGACATACAATTGAAGTATGGTAACACCAGACAGAATGCACAATGCTAGACTGGGTGGATCCTCAGTAGCAGAAAGCAATCATTATGGGGCATGGAAGCCATATATGCAAAACCAAATTAGTGTTCATTTATTTCTCAACCACTTAAACGCATCCTACCACCAATTGTCTTCTTCCTTTCCTCTTTGAAAAACCATTCCATTTATCTTCAAAAGCTCACTAGACTATACATCTAGTTGTTGATGACTGTTCATTCTAGTCCTTTCTTTGCACTTTTTCACACGTGGTGTTTTTGCTATGAGGACAGGACAGGACTTGCATTTTTCTGTTGAGCAAGCCAACTTTTCCCTTCCTCAAAGTAGGCTGTAGCTATTTATGCACCCATTTCACAGATCAAATAGGTCTTCAGTGGATGTCCTTTAATGATCTCTTGCCAGGCTGTGACTATTTAAAAATGAAGTACTGAAGAGACAGAAAAATTATGCAATTGGCACAAGGTGACACACAATATGTCTGTGTTACAGAGAGATCTCAGGTCTTACCCTCACATATATTTCACCCTCACATAATGTATTTGCATGCACACCTTCTAGCTCCTGAATAATTAAGCACATCCCACACTGAGTCTGAACTTTCTGCAAACTAAAACAGGAATTTCCAGGATCTTCCTCTAGTTAATCCCTACTGCGGACACAGGAAAACAATCCTTGACAATGATTATGAGGCCAGCTGATCACACTGGATGAAACAGTTTGATGCTTCAGTCAAAAGATATTTGGCAGTGTGCAGTTTGATTTGGGGTTTTTTGGTGTTGCTTTTTTCCCATTTATCTTGCATAAATAAAGTAAGAGGATTACTTTTATTATTCTAGATAACGTTATCAGAGAAATAGGGCAAAAAGAAACCATGCAAACAATCAGAAAAGGCTATTTAAGATGCAAGAGGAAATTTCTTCAAAATCTGGGAGGCTTTATTAGCTAATGAACAAGTGTACAGAGTAAATTGGGTTCTCTGTAAAGGGTAAAAGTAGTTAGAGTATGGACATTTAATGAAATGTGTAAAAAGTAAGGAATAAGCTTCAGTAAAGTGGAGGAAACATTTTGTACAAGTGCTTTAAAATCCCCCTGGATGTCATCAGGATTAATTATACATCTTCAGGCTGTACATTGGAATATATCCCTTATTTTCTTTGTCTTCTTAATTCCTTTTCCCACTTCTTCAGATTCCTAAGGAGACTGGATTTCTACCTGGGTTTCTTTTTCATTAGAATTGACAACCCTAAAAAAAGTAATACATTTTGGTTATATTCAGTAGAGAGACACACGTCTGGAAAAGTGAGACTAAGAATCACTGCAGTATTTATTGGAAGGGACTTGCATTAAAAGAAAAACTTTGTCTCCATTATGACCTACTAATGATATAAGGCTAAACTACCGATTTCCAACCCACAAATTTCAGCACTGTTCTTGACATACCAAGCCAACTGTGCTGTTCCAGCAAGATGGTATGACAGTAACTGTGACCACTGGGATTCCCCTGCTCAGGCTGAGGGAGAGCTGCTTAACATTTTCCACAATCCAATCCACTTCCCCTTGTGGATCCTGGACTCCCAAGCCTTCACTATTTTCTCACTCATGATCAGTGGATCCATGATCCTTGCTGACTTTTCTGTGTTTGCATTTGCAGTATGAAGGAGAGAGCAAAAGTATTCCTGTCTGCATAAAAAGTACTATGCTCTATACTGATTTTGTATAGAATTTTGTAAATGAGTACCTCTTCTCCATAGGTAACAAAATGAGATGCTTTATTGCATTCTTATACTTACAATTTACTTGCAATTTGTCTTATCCCAGCCTTTCATTTTTCTTTTCTAATTATTAGTGTCCTTCCAAAAAGAAGTAAACGTGCTCAAAAAGTCCTCAGCATTTTAATGAACTATTATGTTAGGTAAATAATTATCTCTTACGCTGTAAACTAGACATAGTTTTCCTGTTTTCATTCAGCTTCATAAAAGCTAAAAATGGGCACACATTCTTATAAAAGTGCCTCTGGAGGGAGACACAGGCCAAAAAGTAGCTTGTGCCTGACATAAGAATAGAATTTGTGTGTTTCTAGAATATCTGCTTTAAAACATGCATCAAAATATACACAGCAGTCTAGTCTAGAGAGATCTGTCTGGGTCTGAATCCTGCAGAATTCCTTTAACCCTTAGTTTATTTTAAACTTCATAGAACAGTTTTTCTGCATTTAGTTAAATGCTGCATGTAAAAGTAATAATAATAAAAACATAATGATAACTAATATGATTAAGTAGAGTTAATGAAAATCACAAATTCTTTGTCTTCTTGAGATTTCTAAGATTTTTTTTAAGCTCATGTGAATACTAAATCTGGCAGGGTTAACGATTTGCATTTTGGTATTAATACACCACCCCTAAGCTACAAGAGCTTGAAACATTCTATTATGAAATTTCATCTTATATAAAGACATAGAGACTAAAAAAATACCAAGAGCTCATCTAAGGCATCAAACAGAATTTCACTACTGATGAAGAATTAAAATAAACCATAGCTAGGAAAAAAACGAGGAGGAAAAATCTTGAAATTGTGGATTTACAGTATGAAATTTTGCTGCCAAATGCAAGGTCTGACTCTTCTCCCACTAAAATAAATATAAAATCTACATTAAAATGCCTATATATCTATAGATAGAGGATAGTGGTTCTTATTTGCAAACAACCCAACATCTCCCCTCCTCTCCCTATGTGCTCCTAAAGAAAAAAAAATAGAGTATTTATCTATTATACAGTTGGTGCAATAATTCCATACCTCATAGTCCCTCTTGACTCTTTTAGTCTTTGTTTGTTTGTTTAAGATAGAATGTGCATTTTGGTAAAGTTAAATCTGGATAAAGTGAGGTATATTATGGAATTCTGTTAGAGAACATATTGGTTTTCTATGATCAGTGCTTTGTTCTGCAGTATGCCAGTAGCCATTCCTAATTACCTGACTAACCAAATATTCAATCTATCTTTTTGTCTTAGAAGCTCCATATTATAAACTATAGTGCTAGATTAATGACTTCTGTAACCTATTGTCTTACACTTTAAAGAAGCCAAATGTAACCCATACACAAACCCATCCTGTGTATTCATGGTCATATTTTGAGACTGTGCCTTCAGCAGAAGTATTAGTTAACTTCTGCCTTCCAACACTTTTTACTATGTTGCAAATATCAGCAAAATGCACTTTCACTGCTACTTTTTTTGTCAGACACTAGGCACTTAACAAAAAGCTTTTTTTTTTTTTTTTTTTTTTTTTTTTAATATTTTCTTGGAAGCAGCTACGTTTTTTCCCCGCTCTTTTAAAAATGGGAAGTTTCCCTGTCTCACACTCACACTTAACACCAGTCAATAGATACACTGGCACAACTGAGGCTATGCTGTAGCTAATAAAAGTTCTGCACTATCCTGCCCCGAAACAACTTTGTGGCTCTTCATTCATGTACCTGTGCTATATGCAAAACACATTGCTTGAGGAATATGCAAGCTTGGAGATTGATTTTATACTCCCATGAATAAAATACTAAAATTCCAATAATAACAATACAAACTGGCCACAAAGAGACACCTAGGCAATAAAAAGAACAGGCAAGCATAAGCAGTAGTCTTTCCCCAGCTTACACATTCTCAGCCTCTGATCACATCTACCCTTCCACTGAGATTATTGCAGATTGACTAAAACATTTTTCTTCCAGGCATCTGTCCTATCTGTCCTCTGATGCCTCTTAAATTAATGACTTTCTTTTGTCAAGATCACAAATCTATTGCTCATTCCATTGGGAACCTTCTCTTCTTTTTCCTTTTGAATCTGCTTGCCACTAATTGCTGTGTTGGGAGAAAACGTGAGCAACAATTGCCACTAACTTTCTCTATGCCAGTAATTACACTGTAGGCAAGCATCATATTCCTTTCCTGGGCCAAAGAGTCCATCCAAGTTTTTCTTATATGGAATTGCTTATCCTTTCCATCCTTTACTGAATCTTCTAGAGTTACAGAATAATTTGGGCTGAAAGGGGCCTAATTAGTCAGTCAACCCTTCTTTCTCAAACCTGGTCCAACTTGATCTGACTGGCCAGAAAGTTTGCTGAATTTCTATCCTCGAAGAAAGTCAGGACAAGACTGGGCAAGTCTGTGAACAACCTCAGGTCCCTCAGACCCATTTTGAAGCAGAAGATAGGACCAGAGACCAGTTCCTTTCCAACCAAAATGACTCTATGCATCTACTATGTGTTTTTTGAGATGGTAAGACTAGACCCACACAAAGTATTCAATACGTAAGCAAAGCATCAACTCATATGGAAAGGTAATTTTATTTTCTACCATGCCTCTAGTTATTTTCTAAGAATTTCTTCAATTAAATCTGTGGTTTTGGATCATGAGATCTAGGCTGATATTTTTGTGGAATTTTCTATCTTGGCCACAAAAGTTTTCTCCAGAGAGGCAAAATTCAGCTCAGAGCTCATAATTTTATATGTAAATTTAGGATCATTTTTCACCATGTGCACCACTTTACAGCTATCTGCACTGGATATGCCAGTTTAATCTTGTGACTAAACTGAAGCTAACAGAATTATGCACAGACTAAGTGTAACAGCTACAGCTATACTGATCGTATAATGAACAATCTGTTTTTCAGAAAAAAATTCAGCAATTAATTTTTTATGTGCCTTGATAATATATTGCATTCTCCTCACTTTGTAAGTTTCCCTTGGCTTGAAGCTCTGCTAGCTTTAAGAAAGTAGTCACAATATATATATATAAACCACCACCAAAAGATAAAACATCTGTCTGAAACCTGAGTCACTAGGTCACTTCCCTGCTACTTCCTTGGTCTTTTGTACTATTGCCTTAATGGGTTTGGGCCATGTAAGAGGTCACTGGTTTTGCTTGATTACCATCATTTCTTTGTAATGTTTTGCTACCATTAAATCATACTCTTTTTGATGAGCCACTCTGTATGGGACCAGCCTCTTACTGATAAAAAGTAACAGAAGATCAGGCTCTTTTGCTATAATTGTTAGCATATATGCTTTTAAACAGGATCACAAGTCAGTACAGATTTTCATAGCCACATGCAGAGTAGTGAATATTCTCATAAGCTTTATGTAGTGCAGCAGGAAATCACTATGGGTTTTTTTCAGGGCTTTTGAGATAACTCTTTAGAGTTTTTGTAGTATAATTAGACCATCTTTGTCCTATACAATGAATGTATACAATGAAAATTTCATATTTTCCCTATTTTGTTAGGTATGTTATGTCCTGGTTTTCTCCCTCTGTAGAATGTTCATCTTAGCTGAAATAGAACCAGAGCAAGAGAAACTAGGAAACATTTCCTCAGCAAAAAAAAAAAAAAACATGAGAATGAGCAATTTATGGAGTAACTCATTGCCTGTGGAAGAAGAACTTATGTATTAACATTTCCATGTATGTATTGAGTTGTCTGATCTTGCATTGAGAACAAACTCCCCTTTTCCCTACCCAAAAAATCAATTCTGTGTACACAAATAATTCCTGTGTAAATCGACCAGTTTGATACCATTAACTGCATTGAGGCACAGTGATAGAATAGCAAATTGCATTATCAGGCAACTCAGATGCATAAAGATGTTTCCAAGACATCTCTCTTGTGGTGAGTTCACCTTGCCCACCTTTGGATGCCAACGCAGCTGCTCTCTTACTCCCCCTCCTCCAAAAAAATTAAAATGAAAAAAACTTGCGGATTGAGATAAACTAGACTTTGGGGTTGTGATCAAACAGTAATAGTTCTCTCTGCAGCTCTTTCCTCCTCACACTTTCTTCCTGCCCCAGTGTGTGCCCTTCCCGTGGGCTGCAGTCCTTCAGGATAAACTTTCTCCTGCATGAGCTCTCCACGGGCTGCAACTTCTTTCAGGACACATCTATGTGCTCCACCATGAAGGTCCTCTACGGGCTACAGTGCTGACATCGGTTCCACCATGGCCATCTCTACGGGCAGTGTGGAACTACCTGCTCCATCACAGAACCGCAGGGCAGCTCTGCTCTGGAACCCGAATCACCTCCTCCCCCTCTCTTGACAGTGCTAGTAGAGCTGTTTCCCACACTGTCCCCTCACTCTCAGGCCGTGTTTTGCCCTCCCTGCCCCAGGCTTTCCCCCAGGCCCCGCCATGGTGTCTGAGGAACTGAGCCGTGCCCTGCAGGGCGGCGGTTGGAGCCGGATGGAACCGGATGGGTTGGGCAATGGGCAGCCACGGGTGCTGCCAACACCAGGGCACCTACAGTCTATATGTCACATTTCCAGCTTTTGCACAGCCCTTAAATCAACCCAGATAAATTATTATTACTTTTTTAAAAATAGGGTTTTTTTTTTCAAAATAAAGTGGTGGAAAAGCCAGTAGCTTCCTGATCTAGAAGAATAAAATATTACCTTATAAACAATAAAGACAAAGCATTCCTGAGAACTCAGCTCATTGCCCAGAAAGAAAAGATTCCTGTGTGCATGCACCATGAGAAAAATCTCCTACAAGATACCAGTTCAGAGAGGCCATGATAACAATAGAATGTTGATGGAAGAAATAATTAGTTAGTTTCATTACATACCCAGTACCGGGCTTCTTTTAAGAGGGATTCATATCATGAATTCCTCTTCCAAAATTATGGAATTATGTGGAACTAGTCAGTCCTTAAAAACAGAAATTTGGTGGGCATTTTTAGGCAACCATAAAATAAGCACTGTATAACTCTACCTGTGACAAGGCAAAGAGCTACTGATTCTTTACTGCCATGCTTCATAACGCAGAAAAAAAAAAGATAAGTTTTTATGTAATACTTCATTAGGCCTTTTTAAAAAAAATAAAATGGGTTCATAATATGCAAAGTTCATCTAAAAAAACCCAGTAATATCTAAGATCAAAGGGACTTATTGCTCACTGATCACTATTTGTGTATAGGTATTTAATCAGATGACAGTAGAAGGGAGGAAGAAAATATTAATTACAAACCCCAGAACTAATGCCTCCCCAGTAGGCTACACAAACTCAGAGTAAGAAAATTACAATTCAAAGAGCATCAGATAGTCAGATCCATTCAAGAAAAAAGAAAAACAAAACAATAAAACTTCCAAACAAAACAATAAAACAAAACAAAAAGTCACCCCCTTATCAAAAAGCCCAAGGAAACGTGGAAATTGAATTCTGACCTTGTTTAAAGTTATATACCAGGCAATTTAGTCCAAATGGCCTGGTAAAGTGCTTAGAAAGTAAACATTTCCTCCAAAGGCTCTATTTTTCTCATTTACAGTTCGCTTACATCTGCCCCCAGTGCCAGAATTTTGGTATATGGAGTATTTAGAAGGAGGTTCAGATATAAAACGGATACAAAGAATGAGGTCTTTTTTCACATTCCAAAAGGGTTTTCCAAGCAAGGAAAGGATAACAAACAGTGATTTTCAAGAAATTCACATGCATGAGAGGAAGGAGTAGGTAAACACAAGCTACCACTAACCCTTAAATATCCTACGGAAATTTTCCTTTTACCATCACATATCAGAACACCTGCAGCAGAGCAGCATCCTCAAATCTGTAAGGTGGGGTACACACCACACCAAGCAGTTCTTGTTCAAAACCAGGCTCCTGGCTAAGATCCTGTCTTATTGACAAAAATCTGTCCACAAGTTTGCAGAAAATTAGGCTCTCAGAGCCTAATTTCATATGAACTTCCACTAATATGGATAAATGAGAGACAATTAACTGCACAATGGAGCTAGAAGATTAAAACCAGCCAAGAAAGAAGGTTAGCACAGTGATACTTGTACTAATCAGCATGGCTTGAGTTTGTTAAGTGATAGGATGTCTTTCTGCACATTTGCTCCAGATCAATAATTAGGTGTTTTGGAGGAGGCCCAGTGTACATTCGTCAGTTGCTGAATACCCATGTGAGGCTATGCAAATATACGAGATGCTGTTACAGAAGCACTTGCAGCAAAGAGCTAGTGTATTTTGATTTGTGATACACACACACACCCCATTGCAACCTTCATGACATAACATTTGCAGGAGTCTTTGTGAAGTGGAATTACTAAGAAAGAATTTTGGAGGTCTTATTCAGGCAATTATTTTAACATGCTGGAGATCACATGTAAGTACATATCGTACTAAACTCATATCCCTGTCACAGCATGGTCAAAATACTTGGGGAGAAAGGTAAAAAGAACAGAGAACAGCTGGGAAAGCAACATACAAGAATCACAGTATGCAATAGCAACTTTCCTAATCTACAGCTCTGCTTTTTATGATAGAATTTCACCAACAAGACTGCAGCTCTGAGAAATTTAGAAATTCAAATTTTTAAAAGTGCTGGGGTTTTTTTATTATTCTTTTAATCACCTTTTGGAATACTTGCTGTTGCAAGAGCCACATTGAACCTTTTATCTCCAATACAATGCAATATTTACTGTGTCAATACACATTACGAAATGTGCCTGCAATAACTCAGATGATTTTATTCCTAAGCCTTTATTTACATTTCATATTCAGTATATGAAATCCACTTCCTCTCTTCCTACTCTGACCTTATCCTATCCCCAAATACATCAGCTGATAGATGAAATCCTCATACACATTAACCTGTGCAGAAACAGCAGCCTGGCAGTTATTGTGAGAGGAAATCGGTATCGACAAAGAATGAAGATTTCACAAGGATAAATAAGAATTTGTACCTCAAATTGCATTTTCTATTAAAAACTGAATTCCCTAAAAATAGAATGATCCTGAATATAAGACAACCTCTGATTTTTGCACGCATGTATTTTACTGCATGGAGATTACTTCTTACCTCCTCTCCCAACCCCTTTTCCCATTCCTCACTCATGTACCTCCTACACATTGCATCCTTCAACCATGCTTTCCATTTCACATTTCTCGACCTTTCCTCCCTCCTATTGCACATCTTCACTCATTCAACTTTTAGATAAAATGTGTTCTGTCTTATACCTATCCTATATCTTAAACTGTAGAGTGTAACCCCTTTACTCCTGCTAATTTTCTGAATCTGTTGTGGAGAAGGTAATGGAATCATTGCTTATCACTTGTTAAATCCTTGTCAGCTGGCATAACTGAGCATGAATTATCTTCTCAGATGATCTTTACCTGACTCTGTGATCAAAGTGTGTTTTTTTTTAACTGTGTTTAAAATACATGAGGCAGGAAAGTGGAAAACAAGCTAGACCCAAGAAAAATTACTTTATACTTAAATTAAACTGGAAAAAGGACTGAAATCCACAGCTTTGTATGTTCTTTGGCCATTTGGTAGAAGAATCTGCTCCATTGTTCTGCTTTTCTCATTAATCATTTCATAATAGAACTTCTGTAAGAGGAGTAAGGGAGTTCCATCTGAGTCTGTTACCCTATGTAATAAGATTTTTGAACTCACAGATAGGAGACCAGAACGCTAGGAAGCATACTTGCTACTTAGTGCAGTCAGTGCCTTGAGTTATCAGTATATCAGTATATCTGTATATCAGTATATATATATTGTCAGCATATTCTGAACCCAACAGATTTAGAACAATGCTAAAGACCAAAGTTACTTAACATCTAAAGAGGAATGGACACAGCCTTTAGTCAGTCCCTTGACAGGGATCATCCTAACTGTGTTTTACCTTTTGACCAAATGTGCATGGTTAGTTATCATCAAGAGCTTGGCTATGCCTACATGACATGAGTCTACTACATGTAGATTATGATGTCTTGTAGTAGCAGTGTTCACAATAAGAAAAAGCATGCTCTGATAAATCAGCTTGGTAAGGGTTGATAAGTCAGTCTGATAAAGGTTGATGGTTCATAGGATATACAGGTTGCCAAGCTTTTGATGGGTTTTAAGGACAATGTCCTACTCAGAAGTAGCACCAGATGGTTGCCCACTGTGTCTGAAGTTGAGCTCATTGTGCTACATTGGTGTCATTTAAAAACTTTTGGATGCAGACAGCAACCGAGATGCTTTGGATTCCAAATTTTAGGCTTAGCAGCAAAGAACAGCATTTGTTTAAGGAACTACAGTCTTTAAGAACCTAGGTGTTGCTGGAAGAGTTGCAGTCACTTTGAAAACAGCTTTCTAATAATTTTTCCTCCCTTTGTTTTTCTATTACAGAGTTTTATTGGAGTGTAGAGAGAAGTTATCCCTTTTAAATAACAGATGTAGGCCTTAACTTTCAGTTGACTGGGCAAAAGACTTTGGCTTGACTAGAGGGCTGTGGACCTACAATAGCTCAAGCTGTCACTGGGAGCTCTAACACTTACAGCTTATCTTTAAGGTTTTGTAGAAATTCCATTTGTCTCTTTGCAGATCTGTGTCTATTAAGATTGATAATAATGAAAATGCCTAGGGTTATTACAGTCTCTAAATAATATATCAGCTCTGTCTAACAAATAGATTCACTGCAGTCTAATAGCTTTTTTTTAACATAAATATAATAAATTAGGAGGTAGCTTATTAATGCATTAAAAAAGAGCAGTTAGGATGAGAAAGATGAATGGAATTTATGATTTACCTATTTTGTTGAGGAATAAACATATACATCATCACAATTAATGTGTCTGCTACTAATTAAAAACAGTGTTTGCAATGATCTTTTCTGATGTGATTTTACATTTGGGTGGCTCATATTAGACTAGGGAGGCTTTCAAATCTGTAAGCTAATTTTTGTTTTCCTTGCTTCCCTCTCCTCCTTCTTTGTGTTTATGATTTCTGTCATCATCATTACCATTAGCTATTTTCCATTTTGCACTACTTTGCACAGCGTGAGGACTTATTATTAAAAAACACTCTCTAATGCAATACTCTATCCCATATTGTGTAGTAATTTTTTTCAACAATATCAAAAGCTACACAACACTGAGGAAAATATTTTGGGGGGAAATTGTCCTGAGAAGCCTACTAATGATGGGTTATTGCTTCAGGTTGATGAGGATGGGTAGTAACTGTGTTACCTTATCTGGAATTCAGGTTGAGCTGGAGGAAATAACTCCCACCTGTTTTCCTGAAGAGGAATTATGACTACCTGTCACAGGACACTGTTTCATAATGGATGGTTTCTTTCAGTGAGAAGCCAGTCTGTGCTAAAACCAACTAAGGAACCTTACTTTCCCTTCAGAAAAAGGCTCATTATCTTTATCAGCTCTTCTGTATTTATATTTTCCACAATAGAAAATTAAATTGCAAGCCTTACAGCTTACGGATATTTTTTGCAGGAAGTGTAAAGGTAAGGTAACAGCACTCCAGTAGGATAAATAACTTTCTTTAACTTCTATTTTTTTTTGTTTGCAAATAAATAAATAAATAAATAGCTAAATAAATAAATAGCTAAATAAATAAATAAATAAATAAATTGAGGACACCAAGTCTCTCTGGAGCAATGGCGAGTTTGAGACCCAAAAGAATAACAGCCCTGGGACTGCAGACTGTCAGAAAAAATCTTGAAGATGTCATCTCCTGAGAAATACAGTAACTTTGTCCTGCCAAGGTTCTGTCTACTTTTAAGGCCCTTAGAGGCCCTTGATCCTTTATTTTTATATTAATTTAAAATTCCCATGCTTTCCTTTCAAACATTTATTTTAATAAAAGTTCCCAGTTCTCAGAATTTTCCAAGTGCTCTCAATTTTGACTTCTACTGTAATGGAAGTAAACCCCAGAAAATTAACTCCAACAGTCTGAAGGGTGACTAGGATAAATATGGAACTTAATGGTGGATAACTGACTTTGGTGCAGTTTCATCACTCAGACAGAGATAAACTGCTTTCTCCTCTTGCAGTAACCCTTTTTAAGAGAAATGTATTGATTTTTTTTTCATCAGATAGACATATTAACTAGCAAGGCACACAATGCATTCTTCTGTCTGCACAAGCATTTTAAGCAGCAATTGATTTTTTTGACTCTAAGGCAGAGCAGTCACTATTGAGCACTAAAATAATTTAATAATTAAATAAGTTCTTCCTCTTGCACTGCTGCCAAGTCACAAAATTAGTATTCATAAAACTTAGTTTGTGAAAGGTAATAAAAATAATACTTTCAACCCCCACCACTCCCATCCCCCACTTGTGGTAAAACTTTTGATTTGTGACCACAGGAAGTTGTTGCAGGAAATGAGATAGAAAATATAGCAAATTAAAATGATAGTATATTTGATTGCAGTAGTCTTCTACTAATGAGTCTATATAGTCTTTACAATAAATGAACAATACAGACAACTCAACTTGCTTTGTGACTGATCATTAAAGATCTCATGTCACTCTTCAGAAAAGTAGAGTTATTCTCTCTGTCCTTGCCAAACGCAATCACAAGTAATAATTTTTTTCTGCCTATCTCCTTTCCCTGCAGTTTTATCTGGAAAAGACTTTGCTTTTCATTTCCTGTACAAAAACATAGTAAAATGTTTCTGTGTGCTGTTGAACTGAGGTTTTCCACCCTGAAGATTACAATAGAGGAAGTGATTTTTATATTATGGATATATTATATTATAATATTTCTTTGAAAATCTCCGGTTCTTAACTGTGTTTAGAGTAGGTCTATTTCATGGACTGGCTTCTCAGCTGAAAAATTGGACTATGGTAGAACAACTGCTTTTTCCTGTTTTGGTTTCTCCAATTTAGAAACCTGGCAGCAGAATTTGAACTTCAGAGTCATCACCGAGAAAATCCTTAAGCACAGAGTGAAAAAATAAAAATAAATAAATAAATTACTGCACTGCAATTACAGTACTGCCAGATGATCTGAGCGCCATGGATATGTGTTTTATTTTTTTTTAATGCATCCGTGCACATTCAAAAAGACACCTCTGTTCTGTGGAGAACTACCAGAATGACAATTATATCTTTAGAAGAAAAGTTAGCCATGTTGGATAATAAAGTTTGAGTCAATGAAGTGGTATTTTCTAATGCATCTCTTGTGGTTTTCATGAAGGAGAGACTGGAAACTGGACTCCAGTCCTGACTTAGAATACATCCTTGTTGCTGAGAAGTTCTCAACTCCAAAATGGCCTCATAAACCATAAAGTCTAAGACACAGTAGGCTCTGATAACTGTTCTGGTAACAAAGTAACTAACTAAATTACTAAATTTTTTCTTTTTTTTCTTTTTTTTCTTTTTTTTTTTTTTTTTAAGCTGCCTACCTACCCACAGAGAGGAAGGCAGAAGTTTTAAGTTTTTAAGTTCTGTTTTTTTTTTTTTTTTTTAAACAGATAACCTTAGGTAATTCTTGGAGTTGTATAAAACACACTATGGTGTGGTTGGTAACACGCTCCATTTCTTTCCCTTTGCAGAGCAATTATCTTTTGATGAGAGCATGTCTATATTATGAAAAAGTAATCATTAGAAAATCTTTTTTTTTTCTATGTTTTCAAGTATTTTGTTTTCTTCATGGATAGTATTCCCATAACTTCTATCATTTCATTTCTTCTTCGAGGAATTTTCACTGTGTACCCTCTTAATTAAATTATTTCTAAAAATTTACAGTTTTTGTCTTAAACAGTCAAAATGGTGATACAGCAACTGTGTTTTAGATTAACATACAAAAACCTCATCCCAGTCATGAAATGCTACTGCATGAATAGTTATACAAGACAGCTGTGAAGGCAGCACAGAGACCAAGAGCACAAATGGCTTGTATTAGCATTTCCATCAAAGACTGGCTGCCAAGATGTGTGACAACTTGAGGGCCAGATTCTCAACAGCAGCCCTTGAACAGGCAGATTTGAGATGCTGAAAAAGAAAGGGAGCACAAAAAAGCGCAGTTGCTATTGTGGTTTCTCACGACTTATGGACTACTGAGAAGGGAGGAGGCAGGTCTATAAGCCAGGCTTATAAGATGAGGCAACCCCAAGGATTGTATTACAAGCTCCTCAGAATTATGAAAACTTGCTTTGCACTTTGTTTATTCCCCCAATCTACTTCCCACCCTAACTCATCAGCTGCTTTCATACGAACAACACAGGTTGCAATAAAAAGCCTTTCCCAGATGCACTTGAATCAAGTGGCAGGATGGAGAAGCAGAAAGAAGGGGAACCTTCTCAGGGCCCCTTCAAACTCCTAGGAAGATGTAGAGGGCCATATTTCCCTTTTTTATTAAATACCGTTGCATTATAAGTCAAGTACTTGTAGCAGAGACTCTTTCTGACCTAAATGGAGATTTAGTAATAATTTAAGAGGTGAATACTGAAATGCGCATTTCAGAGAAACCAAAAAATAGGTTAGTGCCTTAGCACTGCAGACATCAATTTGAGATGCTGTGAGATTCCACTGATAATCTCACTGACTGGAATTTTCTTCGCCTCAAAAGACAATTTTAAAGTGAATAGCCCTGGTTAGGGTGGGGGGAGACACCTTGATTGTACTTGGCTCTTGAATGAGGGTAGCTGGAGCGGAGCGGGTAGTGATGCCTGGAAGGATAATTGGGAGGAGACTCCCCTTTTCTGAGGGCCAGCCTCAGGGGCCAGCAGGATGGAAGTCCCCTCCAGGCACGATGACCCTGGCTAGGGTGCGGGGAGAGACCTTGATTGTACTGATGCCAATGAACCTGGCTACTGTGGCAGCTGACTGACAGCTTCCCTTGGGACAAAAGGAATTTAGGGGTATACATGGCTGTCCATTCCGTGGTTGCATGGTCCTCCTGACACACCATCAGCTTCATCGGGCCCCATCCAGGATTGGAATACCTTATTGAAGAAAACTCACCAGACAGGTGGACCCCTGGTGGTGACTCTGACTCTTTCTCTCTCACTTTTTCTTTCCCATTTTCCTACTCTTTTCTCTCCCGTTTCTCTCTCTCTCTTCTCTTGTATCTTCTCCTTTTCCTCTCTCCCTTTTTTTTTTTTTTTTGTGGCATCATATTCCCCATACTTCCACGGGGTTCTATCATTTTGCTTGTGCCAATTGTGAAATAGAAGTTTATGCTTGCACCCAACCCTTGATGGTTGGACTTTGTCCTTCTGGATCAAAATAGAAAAATAATTTAATGTTACTCCAGACTGTAACAGATGCATCTTTGGAACTTCCATACCACACATGAATAGGTTCTAAATAAGAAAAAAAATAAGAAAGGATCATTTTCTCCCAATTTTTTTGCTTCCTTTTACAGGCAGGATAACATAAAGGAAGAAAATCTTTCATAAGAACAAAATTAAGAATCCTGATTTGAAGAAAGATCCTAAGTTTCAGTATGTTCATAGATCGGTGGATTATTGAATTCCAATTGGGATATCATTTAAGTTATTAGCAAGACAAATGTTCTTACTAACATGGAAAAAAACCTGTGTTTATGTAATGAAGTTTCAGTATTAAAGGTTCTTAGAAATTAAATACCTAAATTTCCATTTGGGAAAATGTCTTTTATTGTACTGGAGTCTGACCACAGCTTTTTAATTTCTTGAAGATCATACAAGTTTAATTAATTCCCAGCTATATTAGAAAGCATTGAGTTAATGACATTTCAAATCTTAAACTAAAACTGTATATTTGTTTGTAAATTACACAAAGAACTATCAGTCTCAAATTTTAATCTCCAAACACTGATCTAAATCAAATGATGCCTAATTCTTTCAGTATTCAGCCCATAACAAACTGCTGAAAAATTATTAGAGTGAAATATAAGCTTTGGGAGATTTATTCATATTAAAATATATTAAAAAAATATTAACGTTAGCCATGTATTTGGGCTTTGAAACAGTAAACAGTCAAAGGTCGTTTTCTGTTGAATAATCTGCTCAGGGGACAGTGTAGGGTTTTTTTATAGTCATATGTCTCCCCCTGCACCCCCAAGATTATAATTTCTGTACTTCAACATTTTTAACTCTAATTGAAAATAGTTTTGCTTGAATGAAGCTCTAATACTTGCTAACAGTTTATACTATCTGTTTTTAAGTTATATCTCATCTAAATCATAGAATCCCAGAATACATCAAGTTGGAAGGGACCCATCAGGATCATTGCGTCCAGCTCCTGTCCCTTTGTAGAGCACCCCCAGGATCCCACCAGGTGCCTGGGAGGGTCATCCAACTGCTTCTTGAACTCAGGCAGGCTTGGTGCTGTGACCACTGCCAGGGGGAGCTTGTTCCACTGCTCAACTGCCCTCTGGGTAAAAAATCTTTTGTCTCAGCACAGAGTGCAGTGACAATCTCAAAATTCTGCAAGTTGAAACTGACAGAAACAGTATACACCATGCTTCAGGTGAGTTTTACAGAATAATTTTTTGTTGGTCACTAACAAAATTACATTCATGAAGCAAGTTCTTAAAAAAAAAATTTACCAGAAATATTCCCCTCTTTGCTGCCTCTTCTTCTTACCCCCAATACTACTAAAAAAAAAAAAAGTGTAAGATAAGAACTTCTGTCCCATCCCTTTCTCTATTTGGTTCCAAAGGGGAGTCTCCAGAGTGCCTGTCCCACACAGGGAAGACTCTACGTCATTATGACAGAATTACTGCTTGATTTTCTGATCAAAGTGAAATCTGTATTTGATCAAAATAATGTTATGCTTATTTTTAATGAAATTAAATAATGCAAATTTAAAAAACAAAACAAAAAAGCCACAAAAAAAAGCCCAAAATCAACCAACCAAACAAAAAAACAAACAGAAGAGAAATCTTAGTCATTTTGAAAAGCTGTATATGCTGTCTAATACATGTTCTTTGCTATAGATTTTCACTCTATTTCTTAATCTAGAAAGTTCATTAAGCAAAACTTTCTCTGTATAAATAAAAGGCCTAGGTTCCAGGCATGGATGTTTTAGAAAGAAGCTGTAATTTTGCAGTAAGTTTCCAGAAGAAAAACTGGTTCAGCTGTTGTTCCTCTTCAGCAGAGTTATGCAGCTGCCCATATGCATTGTCATTTTTCTAATACTGAAATAAGTGTTTTCTTGAGCTGCCTTGCTACCTCTTATGAACTATTGTCTAGAATAATTTCTCAGTTTCATAGTTTTTTTTAAATAGGGGTGATGAAGATCAGCTGAGATTCACATTGTATATTCTACTTAGTAGGTTTAAAGTACATTCTCCTCTGTGGATTGACTGGAAGAATGAAAGGCAATCAGGTGTTTCACTCAAAAATCATGTATCTGGGGAAAAGCGAAGCTTGGATACATACTGTGAGATCTAGTGGCTCAACATTGCTGGGGTTTTGTTGTAGGTTGGTCTGTGCATAAGATTATACAACTTCTTCACTTGCTCTGTGTCTTTGGCCTCTGCAGTAATTTGATAAGCATTTGTGTGTGAAGGTAAATGAGACGAATTTATGCACACAGCCCTTCTTATTTGTTCTACAGTGCTCTGATGTATAGCACGGATCAACAAAAAAGGCATCCTAAGGTTCACTGTGTTTTTATTTGGAATCATCATCACCATTTCCATTGGATCAACAATAGCAAGGAAAGCCTGCCAGCAGAGCTCATTCTATTAGCTACTGAATCAGCAGTATTGGTTCAGGCAGCATTTTGAATTTAAGCAAAGTCAAATTAGTGATGGTGAGAGTGAAGTTGTCCAGCTCCTCGCAAATGAGACCCAGTTATGTCTGTCACTTGCTGCCTTTAAAACAGGCTTTTGTGCCTAGGGGACTGGCTTTATTTGAATTCCCTTAGGCAGAAGTGGTTAACTCTCCAATGCACTTTTGAAGACAGATATAAAGTGGGCTTTTAATGCTACTCCCTGCTGTCATGTACACATTACGAGAAGATTAATGCTTAGAACTCACCTGCTGACCTACAGAGTCAGTGCCTGAAACAGCACCTGCAGTGCTCTGTGTGGTTGGCCACTCTCGTTGATATTTTGACATTTTAGTAGAATATTTTCCACTTCTAATGTATAAACTATAATAAGTTCTTTCTGACATTAATAAAGAAGAAGTAGGAAAGCGGAAACAATGGAATAATCCCCTGTAACACAAAACTACTTTCAAAAATCACTGAGATTTTGTTATATACTTCATTAGGAAAACAAATACTCTGAAATACTTCCAAACTATGGTGTGGAATTCTGACATGCTAACAACATCTAGGATAGCACCCTCTGGTTAGCTTTTTTTTTTTTTTTTTTTTTTTTTGTCCTTGAGAAGAGAGAAAAAAAAGTGAGACATAAAAATTTTATATTTTTATGTTACTCTGTAGGAGAATACAAGTATTGGATTGTTGATTTTTTTTATGTTGCTGAAGTTGCTTTAACCAGAACCAGAGAAGACTTTCTGTCGTTTTACTGTTGCCTTTTGGGTCTATACAGATTTCTTTGGCAAAACCACAGTGGAAAAAAACAAAGTTTTGTCACAGAAGATGTTTTAGGGGTAAATCTTAAGTCTCGTTCAAGGCACATTGTGTTCAGAGGAGACCCACAGGGACATTAATGGATCTTTCCAGGCCCATCTTTTTCTAGACCCACCCTGCAAAGAGTGATTTTGGGGTTTTTTTGTACTTTAGCGATATTTTATAAATTTAATGTAATTTTATTTGGAAAGACTTGCCTCTCTTGCACACCCAGATGAATTCTGTTTTCTGTTCAAATTCATTTAACATTTATACAAATCCAGAAAGCCTCCTAAACCTCAATCTACTCCTGATCCTCACATGTTCTTACAATATAAATCCCTAAACATGAACTAGATTAAAAGCTTAATGGTAAAACCAGATTTACACCACCTCCCTTATATTCATCCCTTCCAGTTTGTTTTATTTAACAAATTGTCACTGTTTTTGCTGGAGGGCTGACACAGCAACAGCTACTTCAATAAGGTGCCCATTCCTAAAGAAAAGCTGAATTTTTCTAAAAAATTTGAAGACATTTTATTTTTACTGTATTTAGTTCATAAGCTACTAGAAAGAATTATGGGGAAAATAGCTGTCAGGTGAGAGACATATGGACATAATAACTTCAAGTCTTCACACAGATAGATGTTCAACATATCATCATATAATATAGACATAAAATTTTAATTCTTCCTATCATAGAATGAAAAAATGTTCTCCACCATTTTTAGAAAATTCTTGACAAAAATTTGCTTTTTTTTCTAATGTTGGCTTTTTATTTTTTTGATGTTTTTCAGTGAAGAAAACCTCTCTTCTGTGTCCCACTATAAAGCTGATATAAGGCTAACTAAGGCTTCAGTCATTCTAAATAATGTCTTAAGGGTTTTTAACATCATACCTTTTGCATTTGGCATTACTATTGCACAGATAAAACAATTTTTTAAAAGTAAGTATAGTTTATGTATTAATAGACTACACAGAGAATACATCTACACAATGTTATGTACTTGTTAAATCCTAAAACAAAAACTAAAGTAATACCATTTTGGTCAAATATTAATAATTAATTGAAGTACATACATAAAAACAACCATTAAAAGATTATTGAAATATCATAAAGTATGTGCTAGTGGTCAGAAAGCATTTAAAAAAATTAATTTGTTAAAACAAATATTGCTTGGGCTTATTACAGAAAAAACATACTGATCAGTAAGCCAGTGATTCAAACATCTGACTCTGCAAAATTTTTATGAGGGTGTGGATTCTTTTTGGGAAATTGATGACATGTTCAGCTAGCCTTCCCTCCCCCTGAGAGTCCAGGAGCTCTGTATCACAGTGGTTGTTTCCCTCCAGTAACATCTTCTCATTGCCAAAGTCAAGAGTTCCCACTGCAGTGAGTTGGTGCCATGCATACCCTGGTGCTGCAATCACTAAGCATTTCCTGGTAATCAGTAGACACTGTTTTGTGGTTCCACTTAAATAAGATCAGTTTCAGAAACCACCTACAGAAGAGGAGGTTGACCTAAAATTAACATTTAGCCACAAATAGAAACCATTAAACTAGGTTTAAGAACATTATATGAAATTGTCTCTTTGTAGTGAAATGAAAGTCAGCAAGAGGTCAGATTGACGTTACCTTTTGGCTGGCTTACCCTTCTCAGTTAATCACAAGAAAGTAAATGAAGTCCCACTGAAAAAGATTCAATTTAAATGATATTATGCTTGCAAAACTGTAAAATTGAAAAGTAGGTATTTGGCTAGAAGGGAAACAATGTTGAAAAAATTACACCTGGGACTTTTTCTACTCAGGTACACCACGCTTGGAAGCTAGATATTTCATACTACAAAATCAGCATTTCTACTCTGGTGCAAGTCTGAGGGAAAGTTGTATGTAGAACCAATCAGGAATATTAATTCTCTTTTTCAAGAAAAGTAACTTGAGACTGTTTCAAAAGAGGAAGCATCATAGAATTGGTTTGCTTTCCTACTAACAAACTAGAAAATTTCTGTTCATGTGTATGAAAGTCATCAGTGCCTCTCTAAGGTTCAAATAAATTTCTGAGGGCAAAGAGAATTTTCTTGGAACATCAAATTCTTTCTATTACTCTAATCAGTTCCAGTTGTAACATACTTTAAACAATACCACTTTCTGAAGAATCCAGGCATGAAAATTAGACATCTGGCGCTGAGTATTTAAGTAACAGAAACCACTCTACAGAAAGGTCTGAAGAAAACCAGCTGAACAAAGGAAAAGTTGTTAGAAATCCTTATGTGTAAGGTTGTGTAATTGTTCAGTGTGGTAGGAACTTATCCATATTTTAAAAATGTAAGTCCTTATAACTCTAGAAGGGCTTGACAGTGGAGCCTGATTTACAACTAAACAGTTTAGGAGTTGAATAAAATGTCAAAAAAGTAGTTTATAGTAAATAGAAATCACTTATATAAGTTTATGTTGAATTAAGTAAATAACTAGAAAAAATGAAAAAATAAACTTTTTTTTTTATCCTATTAAAAAGATAATTCAAATATATGAAAAAATTATACCAGTTTGACATAAAGGAACAAAACAATGCTAGCGAAGACATTTTCAAAATAAATGGCTTACATTATTTAGGTGGAAAAATAAATACAAGACTTTTCCCACACTATCCATTTTTTTTTGTTTGTACATTTTTCTGGCTAACAAACAAAAATATCAGCTCTTTGTACACCTTTTATTCCCGTGCAGCTTTTATACCAGTAGGCACTTTCCCATATTAAGCAGTCCCATAAGCAGGAATACTAATAAATCGGGGGGTCCCTGGCCCTAACGTGAGGATCCATTCAGTAGAATTGTCTTTGCCTCAAACAACAACTGGCAAGTGGAATTTTGGACTGAATGCTGGGACATTGACTCCTGATAAGCCCAGAGCCTGGAATGTCAGGTGAGGGGTCTCATCCAGCACAATAAATCCAGCAGTCATCAGTCTGAGGAAGAGACTGGGGGATGCTGGGCCAGATGACAGCAACCCCTAAACCAAAAGCATCTGTATGCTTACAGTCAGAGGGAGAAATGCTGAAGAAGGAACATTCCTGAAGTTTAAAAAAAATGAGGAAAAGATGAGAGGAATATACAAAAGGCATGGGGGGAAACTGGGACAATACAGGGAACACTGATGTGTACATCCACCACTGCCTAGGACTTGACCACCACCCCAGGAACAAAGATTGTCCAGATGATGCAGGATCCTTGGGTGATGGTACTCTTATCTCTCTCTTTCTTTCTCTCTCTCCAAACAGACTTGCCAAATCTTCACTGGGTTACTCCACATTCCTTGTGCTATTTGTTGTCCACCAAAAAAAGCTTTCTATTTGCACCTGACCCTCAGTTCAAGGACAGGGTACCTGATATAGTCCAGCACAGAGCTGGACAGCAAAGATGATTCAGGAGTGGAAGAGAGGAGAGGCTGATGGACCTGGGTGTCTTTAGCTTGGAGAAGAGGAGGCTGAAGGGCAACCTCATTAACATTTATAAATATGTAAAGGGCGGGGGTCAGGAGGATGGAGTCAGGCTCTTGTCACTGATGTTCAATAATAGGATTAGGGATAATGGGTGCAACTGGACCATAAGGAGTTCTACATAAATATAAGAAAAAGCTTTTTCACTAAGAGAGTGACAAAACAGTGGAACAGGCTTCCCAGTGAGGTTGTGGAGTCTCCTCTGGAGACATTCAAAGTCTCCCTGGACATGTTTCTATGTGACCTACTTTAGGTGATCCTGCCCTGGCAGACGGGTTGGACTTGATGATCTCTTGAGCTCCCTTCCAACCACTAACATTTTGTGATTCTGTGACCCCTTGTGTTGGACTTTGTTCTGGAGAGATTCAAATAAGGTACATCACAGGGCAGATCATAACACCTCGTGTTACATTTTTGTGTACAACTCTGAACACCCAGCTGTCCTTTACTTAATGTTGGAAACTTCCACCCAATAAGCATCTTTGGTTGTAGCCTTTATTTCCTAACATACTTTCTCCTTCACCATAATGACATCTTTACCCTTCCGTGCTCCCTGCTTACCAGATGAGAAAGTCATAGTACAGGTCTATGGCCAACTCAAGACTCGCAGACTGCAATCTCCCAACAGGTCAGTGGGTACACACAAGTGGATTAGGGAATTTCTGGGCCCAGATTAAAGATTTCAGTTTATAGAAGGCCCTTACTCTAAACCTCAGTTCTCCTCCATGCCAGTTCTCCCTCTCACACACAAACCTCTGTCCCGCTATTCCGTTTGTCAAATTGCTTCAGAAAAGGAGATGGATATGAGAGCATTACACCAAGTTAATTACATCTTGTATAATAGGCTCACATCTGTGTGACAAATTATTAGAGAACTTCAGTTTACAAAACATCACGTAATAAAATTCACGGATGATAAATAGTATTAGAAAGAAATTAAACCAGAGTAGCATACTGCTTTGCAACACACCTACCAGAACTGACTGAATGAAGGAACAAAAATTCATTACATAAGTTTCTCAACATGTATTGCTGCTCAGTGTCAGACCTGGCAATATATTTTTCAGTTAATACTTGCAATATATTATTCAGCCATACAGCTACTGAACACTGAAAAAAAATTAAAACCAAACTAAACAAAAAAATAAAACAAAAAAAAACCCCAAAACCACCAAAACCCTCCAATGGTTTTTAAGTGTATTTTTAAAATTAAATTAAAAAATGCATTTTCATAACACATTCAGCTAATGCTTTCTAACCAGCTTTTGTATATGAGGAGATATTTATTTATTTATACACCACATAGCTATGCTTTTTATTTCTTAATTAGAATTCTCAGAAAGCAGCTTTCCATTTAATTAGTCAGGTTACTTAATATCAAAATAAGGTTAATTTTTGCATTCCATTTTGAAGCAAATAACCACCAAACAAACACAACAGGAAAAAAAAAAGAAACAAACCAACCACACCAAAAAAACCCAACAAAACAGCAAAAACACCAAACACAAGTTTTATAACCCAAACCACCGAAATGAAGGAATACTTTTTGACCTCTTACAAGACAGCCAAATCTAAACAGAGAAACCCTTAATGCTATCAGTAAGCACTGTTAATGATAGCCAAACCACCTGTGTGTTATCAGCACTGTTTTAGCCACAAATGCAGAAGAACACAACACCACAAGGGGCTGCTATGAACAGAGCTGGTCTGCATTTGCCACAGAGTACTTTGCTTAAATATTTGGATCCAGCTATCTCCCGATAAAGATTAAGGCTAGTGCAACCCTCCTGCTAACATGTTAAAACAAATACCACAACAATAAAAATCAAATAACAAGGTTAGAATGCTAATGGTCTGTTGACCTTATGACTCTGACTTTTAACTGGCCACCTGAGGGTTTTGTAAAGCTCAGTAATGTAAAGGAAGCATTTAGAAAAATCAAATAAAATCTAAACCTGTGAAAAACTCAAAAACCTCTAGACATACAGCTTGCTTTCTGCAGGACAGCTCCAGCCCTACTTAGTCCTTATTTTGTCATTTTAGCAGCAGGGACAAGAATTAAAACTCACTTAAGCAGTTTAAACCCCCAGATGATATCAGGACTTTGGTTACGGCTGCAAAAATGCCTTTGAGCTTCACCTCCACCACAAGGGTGCTGAGCACTCCTTTGAGTAGATGATTTGTACCATATTCTGACTTGAATTCAGTACATGGGAGTTTTAGCACTGATTTCAGCAGAGCCAGGATGTCATACAGTGAGTTAGTATTATTTAGATTAGCCTTATAACTTGCTCAGAAGATGATTCAAAACACAGTGAAGTCAGAGATGTATTGAAACCATTTTTATTCAATTAATTATTTAATACTATGTAATTAATTTTAATGAGAGATAATCAGATCTTAAGGTTTTCCTAGGAGACAAAAACTCTCTAAATGCTGTATTATGCCAAATTTGATGATAGTATGAGATATCTTTTAGCTCTGTTTAAGTTCAGCAGATTAGTACTTCTGTTGTGCGTGGAGAATCCAGTTTTCATTTGTGGTCTTCAGAATGGATATTACATTTTTCTAAATTCCCTATTTTATTCCTGTACATAGCAAATACTTTTTTTTCCTTTTCTTTTTGGGTACACTGTATATTAAAATGTTTAGCTAATCATATCAAGCAAATATTTTCTTAAAATATATTTCCTATAATTGAGCTGTTATACAAATCATGCTATAAACTAAGCATCACCTAACTTAACATCACCTAACTTAGCATCACCTGATACTAAAATACTTTCAGCTAGAAAGAAAACAATTTGAAGCTGTGTTCCATAGACAAGCCTGGTTTTGGACAATGTGAATTAGCTCTTTTGAGCAGCTTAGAAAGAGGATTTAAGAGACAATAACTAATATCACCAGGATATAGGAAGAACAGGACACTCTCTCAGATCAGAAACACCCTTCCATTGATTTCTATTCCTCTTCCTGTGCAAGCCCAGAATCTGACATTGCCATCAGGACTTAGGCAATCAAGTAGAAGTATTGTCTTAAGACAGTATATCCTCTCTTAGCATCTGCTTCCCTTCATTAGTATTCATACATTAAGCACAAGAGATAGCAATAATTTCTGGGGTTTTTGTGGCTCTGCTGTAATGTAAGTGTCAAGTAGTAGTAAGAATGATAGTATCAGCTATCTACATGTTATTCATCCACCATACAATAAATTTAGAAAGTAAATAAAAACCATATAAATAAGAATGAGCTTTTGTGATTACTGAAATTTAAAAAGATGGTAATCTTCTTATTGTGGTGAGAGGCAGAATGTAAGTTTCACAGAGAATGAAATCAGAGATTTCTTTTCAGTCCGAAAGTAAACAAATGGGTTTGATCATCTAGATGGTGGCTCATCTAAACTGAACTGGGCCAAAATTAACACCTGAGTCAGAAAACTTTCAAATTGCTTATGGAAATCTTAAATTTCCTTATGTTATCTTTCAGGTCCTGGAAATGCTTTGGCTCATCAGTATTTTTGCTTCTCTTCAGCATTTAAGATGTTTTTTAGTGTTTCAGGAAGTTTATTCATCCCTCCACACAGGCCTTCTCTGATCTTTGTCACTACAGGATTTTACTTCATATTGGGAGATCTGTTGGCCTAAGAAGTTGGTTTTAAAATGAACAAATAAGTCTCACATAGTTTACTTTGTGTCAGAAGAAGGGGAAGAGACTGAGGATCTCTAGGCATTGTTTACTTCAATTCACAAAAAATTATTATTGATTAGCAGGAGGAAAAGTATTTATTTCATCTGCTACTACAATATATCCAACAAGCCACTGAGCTTCTTGTACAAAAGCACTGAAAAATCATACAGCTTCCAGACACAAAATGTTCCAGTATAGCTTAGTTGAGAAAAATCAGCCAAGATGGATGATTACTTTTTACAAAGCTTTATTTTGCCACACATGGAAAACTGCAAAAAAGCAGGCCAAATATATCACTATTAAATAACATGTTATTGATTAACTTTGGCTATTTTACTAGCTTAGACATAGTATGTTATGGGAATGTCTACTGAGTTTAAAGAATATTATAGTTTTATTAGCTTTTCTATTAACATATTTAAGAAATACATTTTTTTATAATTTTTTTAACTAGGTTCAAAACACAGTCCACTCTATAGAAAAACAGTTGTTAGCGTAAAGCTAAAAATTCCATGTTTTTTAACGTTTCTGCATTCACATATTCACATTCACTAGAAGCATCATCTCTGCTTTTCTGAAATATAACAGGAAGAAGCAGTAAGGGATAACATTTCCTTAAGCAGACTTGATTTTGAAGGTCAAATAATGTACCCAAGTTAATTTCTTTCATCCACAAAAAATGAAGTTACATTATTATAACTTTTTTTTAATATGTAGAAAAAGTTGAAATTCACGAATGAATTGAGTATATGCAAACTTTTGTCATATACAGTAACGATTATATAATCACAGTCTTCATATGTTAAAATAGATTTAATAAGAACATGATGACTTAGCTTCTGGGCTTCTGGGTCTCCTCAGAACCAAAAGGACAAATTTATCAGAGGCTGAAATTGGAACATTACTGTCTGAAAATTACCAGGCCACTTCCACAGCATGCAGAGAAGCGGTTAAGAAAGCCAAAACTCAGCTTGAGCTGAATTTGGACAGAGATTTCAAAAAATTCAAGAAAGGATTCTTCAGATATATTAACAACAAGCAGAAACAGAGGAATAACGTTGGTTTGCTGTTAAATAGGAGAGATTAATTTGTCACAAACAATGCTAAAAAGGCAGAGGTTCTCAACACCTTCTTCACCTCTGTCCTTACCAGTGCTGTTAGGTCTCAGGCCGTAGGAACAAAAGTCCAGGTTGATGCAGACACCAACCAGCTCCCAGTGAAGGAAGAGTTGGTTTATTGACTATTGCAGGAGCTTGACCCGTACAAATCAATGTGTCCAGATGCCATCCAGCCATCAACTGTGTTGAGAGAGCTGGCTGATGTTGTTGCTAATCTGCTCTCCATAATCTTTGAGAAGTTCTGGGGTCTGGGAGACATCTCTGAAGACTGCAGGAAGGTTAATGCCACCCCCACCTTTAAGAAGGGCTCTGTGTCCTGGGGATTCTGTTTTCAAGGAGTCACATGAATAGGACAAGGGGTAATGGACACAAGTTGCTTCTGGGGAGATTTCAACTGAACACAAGAGGGAAATTTTTCACTACGACAGACAGTGGAATGGTCTCCCAGGGGAAATGGTGAATTCCTCCACTTTGGAAAGTTTTAAATCTCAGCTCAACAGGGTACCAAAACATCTCACATGAGCCATAATATTAGAAGGGTTGGACCAAATGATCCTTGCAGTCCCTTCCAACCTGGCATCCTATGGTTTTATGGATATCAAATATGACTAAAATTATGGCAAGTTAACCGCAAGCATGTGTCCAAGTACTTTCCTGAGTTTATCACTAGTGTAAGACATTTTAAGATGTTTTCCTTGTGCCTACTTACTATCTTTTATTAATTTTTTAATAGTCTTTCCTTAATGTAACTGAAAGATGGATAGGAACATTCCCATCAATTAAATGGAAAGTACAATAATTCAGATGATTTTGAAGTTTTAAATTTTATTATCTATATCTTAAGAATTTATTTTAAAATGTTTTCTTAACGTACAGATGTTAAATGGATTCTGCCATGATAGTTCAGTAATGAAGCAGACATTAAAAATAATATTGTTATTATCCAAGAGAGTATGCAGTATTGCTCCAAAGATTTACTAATTTGAGGCCTGCCATAGACTGCACATGTGATCTTTTTACTGTAATTAGATCCAAATCTCAGAAATTACTCAGGCAGCTAGCTGTCAGTAAAATCAATATGAGAGCGCTGCCTAAAAAAGGAGCTGAAAGTTTAAATACCATCATATCTCTGACCTTTAATCTCTATGAGAAAGGTCATCTAAAAATTACATGTTCAGTTTTATCTAGTTACCAAGGCTCCCTTTATAAGCAGAATAAAAAGATAACAGAAATGTCCCCCATAACAGAATTTCTACCCACCGATCTCAAGAAAAAAAAAAAAATCTAATCATTCCATTATATTTGAATGTTTTTCATAGAATCTTAGAGTGGTTTGAGTTGGAAAGGACCTTAAAGTTCCATGGGCAGGGACATATCCCATTAGACCAGGTCACTCAAACCCATATCAAACTTGGTTTTAAGCACTTCCAGGGATGGAGCATACACAACTTCCCTGGTCAACCTGTTTGCGTGTCTAACCACCCTCACAGTGAAAAATTTCTTCCTAAAGTCTCACCTAAATCTACCCTTTTTCAGCTCGAAACCTTTTACTCCCATCCTATTGCTACATGCCCTTGTAAGAAGTTCCTCCCTGCCTTTCTTGTAAGGCTGCTTCAGGTACTGGAAAGCCACTATACAGGCTCCCTGGGGTTTTTTGGTTAAAGGTGAATCTCACCCGAAGTGCTTTATTTTTCTGTCTTTAATCTCTGAAAGTAAGACAGGATTTCTGTGCCAGATGGTCAAGTGAGGAGGAATCCTTGCCTGAGCAGAAGAGGGGTCAGTCTGCTTGCACTGCAGATCTTGGACAAGGGCAAAGTGACACTTTCCTGCCTCACAGTAGCATTCTTCACTACAGATAGAGATGTGTTCAGAAAAAGCATGAGGTCCATCTATATTCTCCCATCCTAAAAGCAGAAAATATTTTATCCAGCAACAGATCCCAAACCACTGCCTTAAAAAAATTTCCATCTGTGCAGGACATAGATGTAAAAATTGGGCTCCAGAATATGAAACGGGGAAAATCCAATTTCTTTCCTCAGGTATTCTCTCTGGTCCTGAGCTTGTGCTCAAGAAGGAGTCAAAGTAAAGGGAGCACAACTCATATAAAAGCTGTGATACCTTATACTGCTGTCATTTGGGGAACTGTGTGCTGTAATTGTTCCTAGTGGATCCTGTGCCAATAACGCAGGTTCTGACTAGATATTCTGGCTCTCCATTTTATCAAAAATTTGTTCTTTCATGAGGCTTTTCCTTAAAAATGTTTTTCTTCTAAATTCTGGTTAGCGTCCAGTTCCTTGGATTTATAAACCTACTCGTGCAACAATGTGAATTCTGGTTACATATAGGGAAAAAATAATTTCACACCGAGGAACATCAAACACTACAGCAGGTTGCCCAGGATGGTTGTAGAACTTACATCCTGCAAAAATTCAGTGCTTAGCTGGGTATTACTCTGAGCAACCTGATACAACTTAAGACTTGCTTCTAAATTCAAAGCTAGCTCTCCCTTGAGTGGGAGCTTGAGCCAGGTTGCCCCCAGAAACCTCTCTAGCTTATGTTGGTTTAGGATTCTATATTTCTGTCTTTTTCATTTATTGGTCTGTTACGGAATTCAGCTCACATTTAAATTTATTGATGAAAAAATAATAAGACCTGTTCACCTTTGGAATCAGCCCAGAATCAAATAACATTAAGAACATCACTGCTTGACTCTAGTACACATAAACCTTAAATAATACATAGCTATGAATGTTTCTGGAAGGAGACTGCAAATTCCAGTATATTCATGCATTCAAATGATCTCTGGTGACTCACAGTAGCATAGAATTGGATTACTGCCAGGCATTCAAGTGAGATATTTCAGCATCTCTCTCTCTCTCTCATATGCAGAATCTCTCGTAATTTCTTTATTCAGAACATATAAAAAAAGTTGTGAGTTTTTTCCCTTTACAAACCAGAGAATTACCAGCTCTTTAAATTCTTGTATAATAAAGTGCATCATTTGATCTCAGAATGTTTTGTTGGAGTGTTATCTTAATTTATTCTTTTTTAAAGATACTTTGAGAATAAGGATTTTTTTTTCCCTCTGGTCCTTGATAACAGAACATTTAAAGTGAATGCAAGCTAAAATAGGCTTTAGTTTTTACAAAGATAGAGCAATAGCCTTTCAGGGACTGACAATTAATGCCAGTTTAAATCTGCTTAAGTGCCTCCAATCCTTTAGGTACTTGGGGATTCTGAGGTTTTAAGAAGTTAATTATTAGAAATACTAATAGGTTTTAAAGAAGATTTTTGTTTTGTGTGAAATTGTTGTTAAAATGAATCAATGTGCAAGTCTCAAATACTTTCCATTTTGCAAATGAGTGCATAGCACTCATTTGAATAAACATAGTTTATTCAAAGAAATTGGAAATCTATTTTACTTTAAACACTGATTAACCTTCAATTTAAAATACCAAGTATTTTATTCCTGGTCTTTAAGTAACAACAAAGAAATATTAACATTTCCCAGAATCACAGAATTGTCACAGTTGGAAAAGACCTCTAAGATCACCTATTCTAATCATTTGGTTGAGCTTGAGATGCTTACCCTCCCTGTCTAGAATTAAAAGCTGACCATAACCAAACAAAGTCAATCTTTTTTCTTTTCCTCCATCATATACATTTGGCCATTCCTATAGCTTCATGGGTTTAAGCAAAACACGATTGAATCAATCGTTGCTGAAGAGCTCCTTTTACTTTCTGTTGTCATTATAGGTCACATTTCATTTCCTTCTTTCTGCAGTTTGAAGGTCATCAATGCAAGGTGATGATTCCAGGGAGAAAATTGTTTGAAAGGAAGTTCTGATATGGATTTGTCCAGAGAAATAGGAGCTGTCCATCTCTCTCATCTTCCCAGGTGAGGCTGACAGGTCAGTAGTTCCCAGGGTCCACCCTTTTTAAAAATGGGTGTAGTGAGTCATTCCTCCAGTCACCAGGGACTTCACCTGACTGCCATTACTTTTCAAATGTCATAGAGAGTGGATTAGAAACTACATCAACCAATTTTCTCAGGACTCTGGGATGCATCTCATCAGGTCCCATAGACTTACGTATGTTCAGGTTCCTCAGGTGGTCATGAACCCAGTCTTCACATAAAGTGGGAGGAACTCCACTACCCTGGTACCCACCTTGTGGTTTTTAACTTGGACAGTGCTGGGAAGGAGGCTGTCAGTGAAGACTGAGGAAAAAAGTTGTTGAGAACCTCATCCTTCTCGTCTGTTATTACTATCTCACCAGACTTGCTTTTCACAGGGAATATGTTTTCTTTAACCTTCCTTTTTTTCATTGATGTACCTATAGAATCTCTTCCTGTTAATCTTCACATCCCTTGCCAAATTCAGCTCCAATTGTGCTCAGGCCTTCCTGACCTCATCCTTGCACAACTGGGCAGCATCTCTATATTCTTCCCAGGGATCTGTCCCTGCTGCCACTGTCTGTGAAGCTTCTTCTTGCCTTTTAGTTTAACCAGCAGGTCACAGATCAGCCACACTGATCACAGTCTTTCCTTCCTTGCTAGATTCCTTTCTCCTGGGGATCAAGATCTCTTGCATTCCATTGACAGCGTCCTTAGAGATATGACAGCTCTGTTCTGCTCCCTTGTCCCTGAGGACCATTTCCCAGGGTGTCAAGAAAATGTTGATGTTAAATGGTCTAAGCATACAGGAGCAAGAGAAAAGCAGTTCAAGTAATCATAGGTTCTTTTCTGTCCTTAACCACTGTGAAGCTGAACACCTTTACACATTTAGAACAATTTTGCAGTTAATATAGACTTCCTTAGAAATGCCTGCCTTAGAAAGAAAAAAAACCATGTAGTATGAGTCTCATGATGGTAGAACTAAAAAGTATTTTTATGGGGAGAGAAAAAAAAAATCAGTGAAAAATATGTGATATTAAATGTGTAAACTCTTCAGTAGTGAGAGGTATGATCCACAGAGAGGGCAATTTCCTCCTCAGAGCGACTGGGAGCCACAGGATTTTGGAGATACATGGGATCCATACCATCTCTCTCTTGCCTTAGGGAAGAAAGATCCCAAGGCTTTGTGGTTGTGGTTCTCCCATGTAATTTTCCTCTCACTGGCACTCACACAACTTACAAGGAAAAGATGTCTCCAAGAATTTAATGGTACATTCATCAGTTTTTTTAACTAGCAAACATTTTTATTTCATAGATACTGGAAGTCAAGTTGAAACGATCTGCAGGCACCAAACTCATCCATCTTGGACCATAAAACTCCCTTTGAGCTATTGTATAGGGAAAACTCGCTTATTTTCCCTATACTTGCTTTCCTTGCTTCTCCACTAGAAAGCTCAAAACAGCATTAAAAGCTGAGATGCAGCCTGTTTACCTAATACAGAGGCCTGACACAATGTCTTCCTGAGCCAAGCTATGCTGCTGACTGGTGAACAATGTTGATTTAAAAAAAACACCTACTCTTTTTTGTTTATGCTGCAGTTCCAGAAGCATTACTTTATACATGCAAAATGGGTGGGCACTATGCAGAAGGGGAAGGAAGAGCAGCCTGTCATGGAGCAGACACCTGAAGAGGGCTTCCTAGACTGGTCTTCCTGCTGAATTCACCTACTAAGGAGTGGGGAAAAAAAGAATAAATTAACTGATACTGTCTTGTTTTAGGGCAGTGGTGTTTTGGAAGCACGAGGGCCACAGAGGCGGCTCCTGTAAAAAGATGCTGGAAGCTCCCTTGGTTCCATTTCTGATCCCACCTCTGGCCAAGCAGCTATGGGAAGCTGGATGCACCTTTGCAAGTAACATATTTAAGAAAGGGAAAGCTATACTGCATATATATATATACATATATATATATATAAAATACCTGCAGAGCGGAGAAGAGGGGAAGGTGGGAGCAATGGGACAGCAAAGACACCAAGGTGTGTGAAGACGAAGGCGTACAAGGTGCCTTAGCAGAGATTTGCCCACAGCCCGTGGTGAGATGGCATCTGTGCCCCTGCAGCCTGTGGAGGAGCACTGTGGAGCAGTCCCTGAACGAGCACGGTGGAGCAGTGCCCAAATAAATAAGGTCTGGTAAATGTGGATTTGTAGTCCCTGAAGTGCCACAGGTGGGCAGATGTGGATTTGAAGCCATGGAGGAGGGAGGGGAGTCACAGGGGACAGACCGTGACTGTGTGCAGCCCAGGCGGGAGCAGTCTGTGCCTGAGGGACCGCACCTGTGGGAGGGACTCGTGTCCCAGGGGTTCCTGAAGGACTCTCCCGGGAGAGGGACCCCGCGTTGGAGCAGGGGAAGAACGTGAGGAGTCCTCCCCCTGAGGAGGAAGGAGCGGCAGAAACACCGTGTGGGGAACTGGCCCTAAACCCAACCTGTCCCTGCCCTGTGCCCTGAGGGGGAGGCAACAGGGAAGGGATCCGGGACTGGGGAGATGGGAGGGGTGGGGGTATATTAAGATCTGGGTATGTTTTATCTTACCTTTTATAGATTAACTTAGGTTTAATTCCTTCCCAAGTTGAATCTGTCTGGTTTTTGCCTGTAGTTGGGGAGTGCAAACCTCCCTGTCCTTCTCTCAATAAAGGAGCCTTTGGGTGGATTTTCTCCTCCCTGTCCCACAGTGTGGCTGGGGGGTGAGTGAGCAGAGACCCAGTTGGTACCGGCTGGGCCTAAACCATGACAGATACCTGCTGTAAAGTTTATTTAAAAAGTCTTGACCCCCTGATTTTATTATTTGTTCAACAAAAAACACTGGAAGCAATGCAGCTGATATGTTCATTGTAAAAACATGAAGGAGTTCCATTCCTCAAGATACAGAACAATTCATGAAAAGACATTTAGTAATACCTAAAGGTAATGATTGAGGCATAAACACAAATCATGTATAAAAAGGTAAACATGTTTATTTGAGTTCTTACAATTTTTCTTTGTCCTTTCTGATAATATCTTTTTCAGAAATGATTTAGAGTTTATGCCTTTGTATCCATATTCCATCTTTCCCTGAATTACTTTTAGTGCTATACTTCACATCTAGCATTAAGTTTCTATCATCTTTTTTCTTACTCTACATCTATTTCCTTCTGTTTCGTTTTATCCTTTTTCTACTTTTAATATCAATTCACCTTGGCACTTACTGGACTGATCTTAATGTTTTCAGAGACATTAAGAGGTGCCCACATAATTAGAGCTTAAAGCAAGGGTTTTGGTCCTGATGCAATAGGACATAAAACTTACCTTAAAATTAATTTTCTCCTGAAGTCATGGATATGGAGACAAAAAATATAGCCAAGTCAGATTCCTTAAAATTAGCATGACATTTACATTGTATGTTCTTTTGATATTGATTAATAAATGGAATAAATAAAAACCCTTTGTTGTCTTTTGATAACAGGAGATTAATAACTAAAATAGCCTTCAGTATGTCAGTCCATGATTACAAATTTTGAAAAGTAAACATGAATTCAACACTGTTTTAATTAATTCTGGTAGAATTTTTTCAAATTTCTGGTTGTTACTGGAGTGTTTATGAATGTGGATATCTGTGTGTATGAGAAGAAAAATTTCAGATACAGTCACTTAATATGACCCATGAGAACTGAAATAATATTTCCTTCTGAGACTTGGTGCTTTATGCCTATAGCAAACTTCTAAGGGTTCAATATGCCAAGATGACACTAACTGACTGAAGAATAAGTTGTATCAGCCATCCATTTTTCAATTGTTACTTCCTACCTGCAACAAGTTTTGTTTCAGATGACCAGGCTAAATAATGAAAGGCAATTATTAAGATTGACAGATAGAAACAACAAATTGTGGAAGTAATAAAATTGTCACAAGGGAAAGAAGAAAGATTTAATGAGAAAGAATGGAGAAATAATTAAATTATTTATTTGCAGTCTCCATTCAGACATGACATGCTTCACCATCTTTTGTTACACTCGAACCCATACAGAGGCCTGACCTGCTGCACTGGATGTCCTCACTGTGTTGTTTCCCTCCTTAAATGTATGACATTTAATGCAGGCTAATCACAAGTAGTTGTTTTACTGATAATTTATTGTCTTCAGATTGCTGGCCAATACTGATACACTCAGCCTATGCCCAACAGATGAAACCTGGTGAAAAACATCTCTGTAAAGAGTGATAAAGGACTTTCTTCCTTCACAGAAATCAGAAGCCTCCAAAGAGCATGGGTAAGCTGATAAGCCTACAGTCGGAAAGACGAACCAGATTTCCAATATTTTGACCCAAATTATTTACTCTATCATAAAAATCTATCCATCTGGATTTTATAGGCCAAATACATGCCAACAGCTCCAAGAGCATAGGCAAGCATATAAATATTTTATACATGAGTTTATGAGAAGCCACAGAGGATACATGTTATTGCCTTCTTGGATAGCAAGGTGGATGGAGATTAGACACTGTAGATGTAATGAAAGCAGTGGTCTTAACTGTCTGTTGCCACTTAATGTGGTTCAGACACTTGGCAGGCAGCCTTTCCTTAGCAAAAGGTTGGAGTGATCAGCTAGGCTTCAGCAAATTCTTTTGACTGAAGAACTAACTCATTTGCCATTTTAGATATTTGAGCATTAGCATGCTTTTTTCCTCTAACCTACTGGTGAAAGAAAAAAAATCAAACATGGCAAATGCTACAGGCAGGAAATAATTTCAATGCATTATAACTTATTGCATTCAGAATATTCTAGTTATCTAGATTGAGGGGACAAGCCAAAAAGAAATTTGCCATTTCATTGTGCTTCATTCAATGATTGCCTGACTCTTCTTTCTAGTGCTGGGAGCTGCATCTGTGAGATGTTTTGGCAGTGGTTTGAAGGATGGTTGGGAGTGTGAAGTCTACTGAGCAATCTGATTTCCCTTTTTCAGTATTTCATGGAAAACTAGTGACCATTTTATTTCTGCAGTGTTTCTTGTCACAATGAGTTTGCCTAGAACACCTTTATGAATTGAAGTAATTCTAAGCAATTTCTTTAGCCCAGAAGCATGGTGAACTGTCAACACAGAAGACATTGCAAATTTAACATAGCGTGTTCCTGGTCTTTAGTGAACCAACTCTCAAATCAATTACTTCTACTGGAAAGGAAGCCTTAGTGCTCTAAATAATTTAAAGTGCAAACTGTGTGTCATACAATTCCTTTCATCAGCAGCAAGATTGATTTTTCTTTGTAGTATCTCTGCCCTACAGACATGGCCTTTTTTAGTACAGTTTTCAAAGTTATCACAATAAAGCAGTAAAGTCTGCAGCAAGTAACACAAGTTACATCTGTTCTTCTCAGATCAGATAGGCAGTCATTAGTCCAAGTAAAAAATTACTGGAAAGGCAACATTAAACACGTCTACTTTGCTTATTAGACTTTCAAGAGGAGTTTGTAGAAGATACTTTATTTTAAATATCGATAAAATTTAGGATGAAATTTATTTAGGATGAAATTCAGAGGAAGCAGCAGGTTATTTTATAGTACATGTAGAGCTTAGTGACAATAATTTAATTCCATTTCATTTTGTAATATGTTTGCCTAAATATCCTAGCAAAGCTGCTAATCCAAACAGATCTGTATGGGTCATCTATACAGATCTGCCCTTTTTGAATGTAAGGGAGGACTGTGACATCTTTATCTGGACCCAGTGGCTACTAAGCTCAGGATGGTTTTTTAATGGCTGTGACAACATCATCCATTCTCCTTTCCCCTCCCAGATCTGTATCATAGAATCATAGAATCCTAGGGGTTGGAAGGGACCTCGAAAGATCATCTAGTCCAACCCCCCCTGCCAGAGCAGGGCCCCCTAGAGTACATCGCCTAGGAACGTGTCCAGGCGGGTTTTGAATGTCTCCAATGAAGGAGACTCCACAACCCCCCTGTTCCAGGGCTCCGTCACCCTTACAGTAAAAAAATTTTTTCTGATATTCAACTTGAACCTCCTATGCTCCAATTTACACCCATTACCCCTTGTCCTATCACTGGTCACCACTGAGAAAAGCCTAACTCCATCTCCCTGACACTCACCCCCTACATATTTGAAAACATTGATGAGGTCACCTCTCAGTCTCCTTTTCTCCAAACTAAAGAGACCCAGCTCCCTCAGCCTTTCCTCATAAGGGAGATGTTCCACTCCCTTAATCATCTCAGTAGCTCTGCGCTGGACTCTTTCAAGCACTTCCCTGTCCTTCTTGAACTGAGGGGCCCAGAACTGGACACAATACTCCAGGTGCGGCCTCACCAATGCAGAATAGAGGGGGAGGAGAACCTCTCTTGACCTACTAACCACACCCTTTCTGATGCACCCCAGGATGCCATTGGCCTTCTTGGCCACAAGGGCACATTGCTGGCTCGTGGTCATCTTCTTGTCTACCAGGATCCCCAGGTCTCTTTCACCTACACTGCTCTCCAGCAGGTCAGCCCCCAACCTATACTGGGACATCGTGTTGTTCTTCCCCAAATGCAAAACTCTACACTTCCCCTTGTTGAATTTCATCATGTTTCTCCCTGCCCAACTCTCCAGCCTGTCTAAGTCTCTCTGAATGGCAGCACAGCCTTCTGGTGTGTCAGCCACTCCTCCCAGCTTAGTGTCATCAGCAAACTTGCTGAGGGTACATTCTATACCCTCATCCAAGTCGTTGATGAATATATTGAACAACACTGGTCCCAGTACCGACCCCTGAGGGACTCCACTAGTCACACACCTCCAACCAGATTCTGCCCCATTGACTACAACTCTCTGACTCCTTCCTTTCAACCAGTTCCTGATCCACCTCACTACCTGATCACCAAACCCATACTTGATCAACTTATCTACAAGGATGCTGTGAGAGTCTGAAAACACCTGAAACTAAGAATGCCTTTGCCACATTTGCCAGTGTGGTGTTCCTGTTGCTGTAATTGGTGTTCCTGTTTGAGGAAAGAAAAGTTCCAGAGCTGATATAGGTTTATACAGCATATCCTTTAGACCAAAGTCAGCTTTATGTGGCTACTTTCACAACATACTGCCCCCGTAGGGAATCTGCTTCCTACAAATAATGTAAGCAGATTTCTGGAAAAAATCATTCTTATTTAATACATAATGAAAAAATGCTGCTATTTATGAAACTGAGAAAATCTGAACTAGTTTTTCAGTTGCACAATATGCAACTTATTTCAGCAAAAAAAGGACAAAATTTATGTATATGCATATATATTATATAAAAACATAGTTTACCCACTTTGCTTTAGGACTACAGTCAAGAGACCTCTAATAAAGTACACATTTCTCTGCTTATGGAATAGTCTTTGAAAGCTGAATAGTGAATATGTTTTACAAACCCATCTGGGAGTCCAGAAAGAAATAGTTTTCATTAAAATTGAATGTATATGACTACTTAGTCCATTACTAGATCAGAAGGGCTGATTTTGTGTAGGCATAGATTTTTTGAAATTAGGGTTTTTTTTGCAGACTTGGCAGATTTAAAAGGAAGTCCTTTGACAAAGTCAAGACAGGAATTTTGATCACCAGAGAGACTCTCATTTGCACTATGTACAGTGGTCTTTATTTTTAGACCAGTTTGCCTGCAGAGTACCAGAATCATAATAAAATCTGAGGTATCCCACTGGGGATGACAATCTTTCAATTTACTTCAATCTTTGAATCAGGACCTTCTTTAGTAATTCAACAGTAGTTCAAAAAAATAAAAACCTGAATGTTTTTTAAACCCAAACCAGCAGGTGTTATTCAATCATTTTTGCCAGGCCTTCTATTTTCATACTTGCCTTATCTTTTATCTCTCATTTTCAGATACTACACTGCACAATCCACAGTACATTTTTAGGTTTCAAAACCCTAAAAAATTAAATAAAAAAAAGCAGATCAGTTTATATGCATATATATATACACACACATACAAAATTACAATAATGAAATATATAGGAATTACACAAAACTGAACATGCAGGTACAGGCCCCTGATTCTCTGTAGCCATGTTTACAAAATAATGCTGCATTTCTTCCATTTCTACACACTAGGTGTGTTGAAACAAGTTGTCTGAAGACCTGTGACCTCTATTTATTCAGCATCATTGCACAGACTTTGTCTTTACTGTTCTTTTTAACGGGCCAAAAGAGAGCATTTGGCATTTGACTCAAAAGTAGAGTCACATAAAATTATTGCTGAAGATTTTTGGGGGTTTTTTAGTTGTTTGGGTTTTTTATGTGGTTTCTTTTTTTTGTTGTTGGTTTTTTTTTGTTGTTGGTTGGTTGGGGTCTATTTGTTTGGTTGGTTTGTATGTTTGTTTTTTGGTTTTTTCTGAGAGAAAGAACCATAAAATGAGCCCTTTGGTCTTCCTGTCCAGGATCTTTTTCAATGGGAAAGGGGGATTTGCAGTCTGCAAGGTGACTGTATGTTTCCAATGCACTCATCATCTATGTCTGAGAATCTTATTAATTTCAGTAGTTTTTCGTTGAAATAAGGATCATTTCAACCCTGTCCCAGATGGGCTGATAGATCCAGAGATGATTCCAGAAATCAGTTTTCAAATGTTTGTTAGTGCAAAAATTGTGATCTTGGAAAATGTTGCATTGAATTAGTCCCAGTTTTAGAAAGGATAAAAACCTTTAAAAGGAATGTGTTTGATTTTTTTTTCCTAACTCCATAAACACATTTAAAAAAATTATTTCCTTGCTCTTATTATTGTCTTAATGCTTTTATTTATTTTTGTCATTCAATAAAAATTTTCTGCTTAGGAAGCATAGCCAGAAATTAGTACAACAGTGAGAGATGCATCTGGAAAGCATAACTCTACTTATATTAGCCAAGAATTTATCTGAAATGAACCAATATAATTTGTAGTTCATGAAAATAGCTCTTTCCCTCTAGTTCATCTCTGAATGCTCTGCAAGAATTATCTCTAGTAGAGAAAAAGATGCAAATACACTTGTAGGTTACAGATTTTTGCATCCCTGGACTACTTGATGTTTACTTTGATTGCATAAGCCTAGTGCTTTGAATATTATCACAAAGGCTGAAGTGCCATAACTGGTTTAATTTTCTCTATTTTTTCATGAGATTTCAATTACTAATCAGAATTTGAGTTAAATAGGAAAAATGCCCTACAGGAGCTGGATTAGATGCTCATGAGACAGCAGTTTTCTCAGGATGATGCACAAGCATTTATTTGTTCATGCAGTATTTTTCAGATCAGGTATAAAAGGGTGTGAAAACCTCTGGATACCAAACGTTTTCCAAATGAGAGTTGGTCTGACATCAGTCACAAAGGAAGCTACCATTCTGGATAGGTAAAAGAGGAAGAAAAGCAACCATTCTGCTACTGGAGAAGACAGAAGATGGTACCTTCTCATGTGCAAAAATTACTTATTTGGACTTGTTTGTAGCTTTCTTTTTTGTTTTGTTTGATAGCTTACTGACAGATTCAAGATGTTAAGAAACTTTTGATTGCATTTTGAGTCTGTATTGAGTGTGTATTTAAATACATACATTCTGAGACAAGGACTGTTTAAATTAAAATGCTTTTTCAAATTAATGCCTTATTTTAAGTATTCAATTGTATAATGCAAAAGATAATATTTTTAGCTAGTTTTATAGAAATGTGGTATTTCTAAGAGACTCAATTTGATAATTTATGTGCAAATTTTGATCTACATACAGAATTTTGTCGTGAGAAACTCAGATTTAACTAAATAGGATTTTTTAAAAGGTACTTAAATCCTTTGGGTGATAAGAGCAGCTTATGTTTGATTAATTTCTTTTAGAAAAAAAAAAAGTGCTGATGATTCTTTGGTGAACAACAATTGGACTAGAAGGGGAAAACTTCTTTGTTTTGATTTATTCACTCTCTTCTTAGAGAGAGTTAATGTTCTTTCCTGTCAGTCATCTCTAGCACAAACGTTTCCTACATACATGCAAAAGCTCTCTTGTGAATCTCACTAAGCTTCTGTAATTAACTTTCTTGCACAGCAGCAAATTTGACAGACTAATTAAATGTTTTGCAAAACTTATCTTTTTTCTAATTTGAATTGTGTTGTGTTTCAGTTTCATCGACTATTATTGGCAGTGTATAAAGCAACATTTGATTTATTTTCTTTATCTCATCCTCTAAATTTATGTCCATACAAAGCCTGACTTACCCACCAGTTGCATTCATTAGTGGGAACTGTTTTTTCAAAATCCTATAGATTAAACTTTCTCAAAATGCTCAGTGGATACAGAAAATCTTACTGGAAAATCTTTTGTTTTGTTTCATCCTCATGAGCTGCTTTCAGGAGGTTTTAGTTCCTGAGACACCCCCACAATCCATAGGAATAAGATGTGCATTATGTCATCAATTTTTACAAACTGAGTTTCTAAAAATGACAGTTTTCAGTCAAATTCTTCTGTTTGATTGCTTTCATCTCAAACAATATTGTGGGGTTTTTTTTAATACTCCTCAACCTATGGCATGCATGACCAGAAAAGTAAATACTGTTCTCGTTAATCTACTTTTCTGCTAATAAACAAAACCATCTATGTTTCTTTTAAAAGCCACTACTTAACTACATGGTTTATACAGTACTCAGAGTTCTTCTCATGCTTAAAAATGCAAGAACTTTGTCAGGTGCAGCAGTCAACAGGTGAAAAAATGCTTATCTGGAGAGGTAAACCCAAAACAAAATAAGTTCTTGTGCAATTTATTAATAATCTTCTTCAGAGCTTTGCTGGTTTTATACATATAGTCTATGGATTCCTCACCTCAGGATTCACTTAAGGTTGTCAGAAGAACAAATGCAAACTGACCAAATACATGTGATCTGACCTCAGGTGTGTTAGTAAAATTAGATTTCATGGGGATATGTTCCCCTTTAAATGGGAACTGTCTATATCTCTTAAGTCAATAAACTCCCCCAGGCTAACACTGCCTCTGCTCCTCAACCTTCAGTTCTTCACTTGAACTTCAGAGAAAATGGATGGGAATTACTGAGCAGATGAATTACACTTATTCGCCACAACCTTCTTTCCCCCCAAAACCATATTGTCTCACTGGATGGGACATAAATATTAATAGAAGCCATCATTGTAGGAATCAGTGTCAAGATCAGAGAAGTGAGAAGTATCCACAGCCTCTGTAGCGGAGCTTGCCTAAGGGGAAATGATTCTACCTTGGCCATGATGAATCTGTGTATCTGTGATAAAGGCAGAAACTAAATCTCAGTATTCAAAAAGGGAGTAAATTACAAAGGTTATTGATATTGCCTGGTGTAGTTTGCATTTGTGAGGCAGTCTTCTATCTTACCACATCCTCCATTTTAGAATTAAAATGGATTTTTAAGCAAAGAGAAAAACGAACAGCCCTTTTGTTCAGCTGGTTGGAGGGGAAGGATGATTACACTCGAAAGACCATGCCTTGTACAACTTGGTTTAGAACAGCAAGGCACACCTTGAACCTTGCACAGATTGCATCAGGAGCAAAAGTGCGTGGCTGTCCATTGTCCTTTGTCTCCTCCCATCATATTTTTGCTTCTCCTTCTCTAGGCTCTGGATCTTGGGGGAAAATTAGAAGTCTTGTCAAGCTGAAATACAAGACATTTCCTCAACTCACCACTGCAGCACATATCTCTTGCTTCCTGTCCACAACATGCTCACTATTACAAGTAAGGATCACAGACTCTTACAGGTTTCCCCACCAGAGAATAAAATACTCCAGAAGGAGCTGTTTCTGACTACCTAACAAACTGATTGACAAGATATTCTTCAGGGAAGTGGAAGACCTGAGATTAAATCTTGTCTTCTCTGATCCAGGTGTTTCATCCCAAACTTTTAAATCTGATTGTGGGACTGAATCTTCCTTTCCATACACCTGGAGTTGTGTGATGTAGCTTACAATTGATACAACTCTGAATAATTTTGGAAAAATTGAAATGCTGGTTATCAAAAGATTTACATAAAAAACCCATTTCCACCTGTAATCACAGACTTAGGAACATGCCATGTATGCCTGCTATTGCCTAACACCCTTAGCTCTCCAAACTAATAATTTATTGTAAAAAAAAATATTTTCCAAGGCTCATTCTTTGCTAAATCTGGATAAATAAATGGAAAATTTTGTCTTTATGACGTTACTAAGTACAGAAGAAAGCTGGACTTTTCTGTGCCCTCCACTCTGATAGCACTGCTGATCTGCATATATATTTGAATAATAAATAAGCAAAATTAAAAAGGATACGTAAGACTGAGTAAAATTCCAGACAGCTGGAAGATGAGCCATAATTAGCAGCATGATATCAGGCAAGGTGAAGAGTAGGAGACACCATTATTTTTACGCCAGTAGCTGTTTAATAGTCATAAAAGCCAGTAAGATCCTGTAGAAGCAGGTCTGTATTTCAAGGACACCTACATCTTCCTGGTAATCTCAGACTCTTTTTGGTAGTTTGAATTAATTTCATGTCCATTACTAAGTGGAGTTTAAGCTCTGATGTGCTGATCACTCAGCTGTGTAATTGTAAGAAATACCTGATATCAGTCAGTGTGCTTCAGTGTAATTTCCCAGTAATAACCCTGTGTCAGCTGAGTGAAGGTGTGGGAAAACATGGGGTGATTTCAGCTTTGTTGCTGATGATCCTTTTCCATGGAATAATCCTACTGTATTAAACCTTATTCTGAAAACCTCCAAATTTTTTAAGCTTCATCTATAGACAGGACAACATTTTATCAATTGGAATAGCACTTTACTATCAGGAGTTTAGGGATGAAGAAGGGGCAGAGACTGCTTTCCCTTAAGTGAGTTTGGCAGGGGTAGGGAATAGATCATGGGGTATTTTAAAATGAAGAGAAAAAAAATAGAGAGCAGAACATGGGAGACCTTCAAAACCTGTAAAGCAGGAATGAGAGGTTTGATAAAACTAGCATGTCATTTCCTTCAGGAACTTCATAACATTTTGCAGCATGAAGGGTTCATGACTACACAGTAAAATTAATCTCAAAAGGCCTGTCAAGATGAAATTACATAATGATATGGGTATATAGGATTAAAATACTATTGAAGTCATGATTTATAGAGATTTCATTTTTGCATAGAGAAAATGCTCTACATACGCTGGCTTCCACTTATAATCTGGACAGCATGCCACAAAAATATTTCATTTAGATAGAGTTCAAATAACCACTCACCCTCCCTCTTCATTTGTTACTCCACCATGAAAACTGTTGATTTATAGAAGCCACAATACAGTAGAAGAAGGACAAATGAGCACACACACACAAATAAAAAAGAAAAAATCATGCATAAACATAATTTAAGCAACTTAAAAAACATAGGTAATGTAATTGTAGTGTGCAGTAAGCACATAAAAGTAATTTGCATACAACAGCAATAGTACAAATGCCTGGATTTTTTCCAAAATTATATTCAATTCAACACAAGAAAGTTATACAAATATTTTCTTGTTTCTGAAGTCCTAATCCCAGCTCTTGGGACCAAGACTTCTGGTTCTTCATTATTCCAGATGTTGTAGGCACTCTTGCAAATGACCCACTGATACAAGTATCTCTGTGCTTGTGTCCTAACTTGTTAATAATTTAGGGAAAACATGAAAGCAGATGTTCAAAATTTACTTTTAACATTATTTTTTAGTCTGTATACAAGAAGTAAAACTGAAGGTTGGGACCAAAAAAAAAAAAATTAAAAATATTTGAATTTCCCAGGGGACAAAAATTCTAAATTACATTGAGAAATGAAGTTACTGATAATAGTAAACAAGGCTGTCATCCAACATGTTGCAGTTTACCCTTTAAGAGAGGAAGGTTGGACTAGATGACTCCCAGAGAACTCTTCCAACCTTTTTTCAAGAAATTATTATCCCATGTCACAAATAGAGGAAGATGTTAACAGAGAGCCATAGTAAAATCTATTACTAAGTAAGTAATTTTTTTGTGAAATGCTTTTCTCCATTTACTGCTAAAATTTTCCATAGACAGAATCAAAAATTTTAGATTTTGACCAAATAGTTTATTTATAAAAACTCTTCCCATTTGCCAATTGGAGGGCAAAGTAGCAAAAACAAGTGTTGGAAGAAAAAGAGAAGAATGAGAGTTAAGACCTGGTATCTAGAGGGTAGATTTGAACAGATGAATCCAATAGAGAATATATTAAAGCTAAGGTGAGACACATTTCAAAAGCAAAGATAAATTTTAGAAAGTGAAAATGTGATCAAGTAGAAATTTGCATTTAAAAATATTGCTTTTTGGAGGCATTTTGGATGTGTGTAAAGGAACTGAGATTGAAGCAAAGCAGTTTGAAGGCATGAGACAACAAGGTAATTTCTTTTAGGTGATTTAGCATTATCTGTACCTTTCTTCTTACAGTTGTCTTTTTTATTTGTTGTGAAATGTTGAATATTTTGTAGATTACTAACCTTTTTCAGTAGTTAAAATTTAGTAATACCTTATTAAGCTTATAATAGGCAAAGTTATATCTTTTCTTCTCATTATTATATTTCGTATGAAACTAATAAATTTAGTATACTAGATGCACTTGCATTTTCATAATAGTTTGAAGATGCTGATGTCAGGTGTACTATAAACCAAAACATAGATTCAATGTGTGGGGTTGGATCTGCTGTCTACTCTTTATGTACTTATACATACAGTTGCAGTAAACATAAAAAGAGATTGATCCAGATCTTTTAGATCTGCATTGAATTTTCAATAAATTCACACAGCCCCACTCACTGACCTGTATTGGTTTATTTTTTGCTAATCTATGGTTATTATTTCTTAGTCCATTTACTGCTAAAAATGAGGAAACATTATTGTGTTTTCTTGCAGTTCTCGTCTCCTAGCAACGGATTTTCTTCTTAAATTGACCCTTGTCATCTCCTGTGGATTGTATAAAGCTCACATAGCCTTTTTACAGAATTTCTAAATATCTTAGCAGTAACTCAATTCGTATGTTTGATTTTTTATCAAAAGATGGATTTAGTTCTTGAATTGGCCAACTGCAACAGTAGGTGTAATAAACACATAGCCCTTTGTGATATTAGCATTTCAATAATATAAATAAAGAAGTAAAAAAAAAAAAAAAAAAGTATTCTCTTGAAAATTTTGTAAAAAGTAATTTTGGCAGTATTTTTTTATGCATGCTTCTGAATACCTATTTTCAGGATGGCAGAAATATTTGCTCCTTTGCAGTTTTACCTAAGGTCTGGTCACCTTGACTTAAGACCCAAATTCTTTGTCTAGTATAATATCTTGCTAATATATGAACATATATACCTCTGATGCTTACAAATCCTGAAAGAAAGATGCTGTTCCCAGAAGAATCTTGGGACTGCCTCTTGGCAGTCACAGTGGATCAGGAATCTCTTTCTGGAACAATCCCAAAGGCGTACTGTGGAGGCTCCCTTGCTGCATAAAATCTTATGTTTAGATTGAAATAAAATTACAGAAATTTAAGATAGTGAGCCTCTGACAATAAAACATGAATCTGATGCACAGAAATTTGTAACCTATGGTATGATACAGTAAATTCCAAGAGGTACTGACCAATAGTCAGAGGTTAAAGAATTAGACACAAGGTATTAGTGAGTTCAAGCTAAAAGTTGTACTGGACCCTGCCCCTCTTCCACCCAGCATGAGAGCTACTAATTTTCTATTTTAGCTAATAATGGTGTTAGGAAAAAAAGAAAGAAAAAAGAAAAAAAAAAGGGTGCATGCTGAAGCACTAACCTTTGGAAACACACTATATTCATCCAATAACTTACTAAAACTAAGCTGAATAATAATTATAATGTTTAGCTTTGCACTATTATATCAAAATAAGTTTCACACAGCCTCAGCCTATAAAATGGGTAGAAATTTCTTCAGGATGGGCCTGGGCTGGTGAACAAATATATCAGTACTCCTCTATGTGCCATCTTTCCCTTGTCACGTTCTCCCCACACTAGATAAGAAGGACTGCCAAGAAAAGGGTATCTTTCATTCTTGTGATCACTTGGCACAAGGCTGCCCTCCTTAAGAAGTCAGTACAAATCACCTGGAGTGTCTGTGTGTCACTTTGTTAAAGCTGAGAATGTGCAAACCCAAGTATCCTAAATTTAACATACTCAAAGTAAGAAGAGGCATTGCACACTTGCTGATTGTTGCTTGTTGGTGTTGTATTAATCTTGCTACACCATGATGTGACAGTGTCAGCTGTTGTAGAAGTGCATTCTGCTGAAGTTATATGACCCTTTAAACAGTAATGGAACTAATTAATTGAACCAATACATTTCAGATATAGAGAGAGAATTTTCCAGCTAACATGCAGGTTTATGGACAGAGCTGTTAGCAATCATTTGGGAAAAATGGGATTCCCGTGGAGTAAAGATTAAATCAAATGGGTTCCAGTGACTTTTCCTCTAAAGGTATTGTCATTCTTCCAGAGGCTCTTGTCTGCTTTACCTTCTGTATAAAGTGCAGAGGGTTTTATTTTATCTGCTTGCTAGGCCCCTCAGTTGACACAGCTGTACCAATAAAATTGCTTTTTGTGATGTTTGTTATTTTTTGGTTAAGGGTAAAAAAATTAGAGGGGGAAAAAAAAAAAACAACAAAAGGAAGAGAAAGAATTAGGGCTGGAATAAAGATGAGTTACAAGAACATCTGTCTTTCACATTAAATCTTTCACAAGACTCCGCCTTATCTTCCACACAACTCTGAAGGTAAATTCACAACCATGACGAGCAATAGGGATCCTCTTGGCTAGATAACTCCTGATATCTGGGAAGTTTTAAATAACAAGCTGCTAAATGCTTTGTCCTCTGCCTCCCACCTGTAGGAGCAGACTGAAGAGGGTAAGATTCCATCTTTGATATACACCTGTGTTTACAAATTGGTTCAGAAATGTAGAAAGAGAAGATCCAAGAGATGGTTCTGGGCTCTTGTTGCTTATGAAACCAGTTCTTTCATCTTCATATTCAGGGTAACAGTCTTGTTCTGTGTGAGTCTCCTTGAAAGGAAACATTCAGGATTTTGATTGAAAAAATCTAAAGAGTGGGATAAAAGAAAACAGAGTTAATTTCCTGAAATATCATTTAGGTGTTGATCAACAGCCTTTGTTCTTTGTTCTCATTTTTTTTCTACCTTCAGTATTAATATACACATGGAGATGCAATAAGATATAGATATTTATTGATGTTATAGCTTGGTGGTTTCACATCAGTGTGATCCTCCAGCCCATGGTAAAAACAATTTAAAAACATTAATTCAAATATATTTCAATACACAGGATTTATTGCCATCACACACAAGTATAAAAATGTCTACACAAGCTGTCAATCTAGACTATATTATGAAGACTGCACTTCATTAAATATATGTGCATTATATGGCACATGTCATAGCTTGTTTGATTTTGTCCATTTTCCTTGCTAATTGGCAGTACAGATAGATTATCCCACAGGCAATGGCTTAACCTATGGACTCACAAGGGAAGGAAAATAAAGGTGCACAGGTGCTTTCTTTAGCCCTGACAATGTATATAAGTGGTAATTGAACTAATATGGAAAAGTAAGTGTTTTAAAACTTTAATTTGACAACATGACCACCATTATAATTTATCCTATATTCACTTAGAAATATCTCCAGCATATTCAGGGTTGGGTCAATACTTAATTCTTTTGCTTCGTAGTAGTCTTTACTCTCAATTTACTCTCAAACTAGTGACTAGAGGCCATTTCCTTAGGCTACATTTTTCTAGTACATGTAAATGGTTGTATTCTTTGTGAGCAGAAGCAGTGAGCAAATACAGGACTGCTCATTAATAATCTTGTAATTAAAAAGCTGAACAAACAACACTGTTTCCTTCAAATGTATTCACAGCCCATTTGCATTCACTAAGCTTTCTGCACCATATGCTTTTCTGAACTAATGTGCTCAGAATACACTGATGATTCAGTTCAATAGATTTCTGGAGTTTGAAAACTCCTAGATAAATGGTATTATTGCTGAACTCATTTTGAATGCAAAATAGACCAGAGATAGGTAAGACTCTTCTGGGAGTAAATGCAAAGGGTGGCCTACTTAAATCTTCCATAAAAGTGAACAACCTTCGATCTTTTCTGAAAAACTCCTCTCTTCCAGATCATTACAGAGGAGACAGGGCTGGGGTTATTTTGTTTGTTCTGGGTTTGGGTTTTTTGGTTTGTTGTTTTGTTTTTTTTCTTTTGTTTTTGTAGGTGGTTTTGTTCTTTTTAAAAATTTAACATAATTGCTCTCTCATATAAATATTTCCCATAAACATATCTGTTTCTGGAAAGGCTGTATATTGTCTGTGTAGCAGCAACCTGACCAGGTTGCCCATCAATACCTGACTGTGCTCTATGGGGGTTTAGGGTTTTTTTTTCCCTTTCTTTTCCTAAGGAGACTAACCAAAGCCCTCAAAAAGCTCATTGCTTTGGAATCTGACTGGAATTTAGAAATCCAGTCCTATCAGACCTTTATCAAGAATGATATTTGCACCTTGATGGCAATGTAATTGAACCCTATCTCTGCTGTGAGAGCACAGCTGCTAATGCTTTTAGTGTAGGCAAAACCTGAATGCCTACTGAATGACAAAATATCATAGAGTTTAGTAAGCACTTGTTTCAATTTGCAGTGAGGTTTATGGTAGACTTTATAAAACAGGGGTAGCATCGTAGTACTATTTGGGAGTATTTCTGACACACATGGCTTAATAAATGCTCATGAGTTCCAGAACTGGATCTCAGCTTGCACTCCTTACAAGTTACTGACTGTCTCTTTGCCAATCAAATTCTTCATTTATAAAGAAAAGTGATAAATTTAAATGTGACAGAAGGAGGAAGGAAAGTGAGTAAATAAAAGTTTACACTTTAAAATATAAAAATAATGGGTTTAATAATGGGTTTATATTTATACTATTATAAATTATACTTATATATTACTATAATATTTATAACATATATGACATATAACATATATTAGGATATAACTACTATGATATTTAACACTGATTAATTAATTAAGATAACTGTTTGCAACACTTGCAGTTGCAGCAAAGGTAATGTTGGAAGGATAGGAAATGCACTTGCAAAAGCTATTGCCAATGTACAATTTACAGGAGCATTTCATATTATCCTTTTTAGTTGTTCCTCAAAATAAGAGTGCTATTGCTTTTTCCCAGGGCAGATTTCCTGGATTTTTCTTGTTGTTGTCTTTATAAGAAAAGAAAATATAAAAGATAACAGGGATTATGATCAAAAAGAGGGCTGTGCAGGTTTTCTTTCCTCACCAATAATAATCACCTACTTTGGCAAAGCAAATGACTGCTTCATAAGGCTTTCACCTGTTGAAAACTTGGAGTATGGCATGAAGACTTTTTCTAAGCCTCATTTTTGCTTGTTCATTTAATCATAGGATACCTCATGCAAAACACCTGTTGCACATTTATTAAAAAAAAGGACCAGCCCCATTCCCTGAATTGAAAGCAAAAGAATTGTGGAAATTCAGAAGACATGATGATTGCTTTTGCTCTCTACTATTTGCCATCTTGGTTAATTGCTTGAGACACAGGTGGGGGAGGGATTGGAGGACATCTTTTCTCTGTAAGGCCAAATAGTACTGTGTCACCAAAGGACTCTATATAACCTGAATTAGATTCCAGGGCTATGGTCCCTTAAGTTAGGTGACACCACCATTTTGTGTTGAAAGTTGCATTTGTAGCACAGATTGATGTCATTCTGAGAAATTACAAGCATGTAAAAAGGCATACTGAAATAATTTTCAAGTATCTATTATATACTATTGATGTGTATTAAAGAGGATGCCATGTTTGCCCACCTCTTCTCTTCCTCTGTATGTACTAATTGGGCTAAGAGACTACAACTGAGCTTAGAGGGTCAGTGATATAAGAGGTACAGTGGTATGATGGGCTAGATCCTCCCAAAAAAGCTTCTAGTCCTTCATTAATGTCATAATTTTTTTTAAAAAATCTTCTTTAGCAGATTCTCCACACTAAAATGATTGTGTGGTTTTAAGAATCTGTGTTTTCTAAAAAAATCCTTGCACTATTTAATAATTTACGTAGAACAGGTTTTTTTGTTTGTTTGTTTTGTTTTTTTTTTTCCTTCATTATTTTGCCTTAGTTTCTACTTTAAGGTTTAGCCAGTTTACTTAAAGGTTATCAGTATCCATGATTTTCTCCATTTCCTCATTTCTCTTCCCACCTCTCTATGGATTTTCAAATTTAGCTACACATGATATATTCTGACTTCATCTGTTATAGCTCTTGAAGAGGAGCTTTAGCTAGCCTTAATTTCAATGTAGAATGTTAATTCAGAGGCAGACGTGGGGGAATATGTGTCAGTAAATGTGAACATTTTAGACAGTCTGGTAAGCAATCTAGTCCTTAATCTGTTTGCTAATTCCCTTAATTATCATCACAGATTCCTTGATTTTACAGATGTCTTATAGCACTGTAATCTCGTGTACCATAGATACAGAAATACTGTTTTGTTATTGCTCAGATATGAATTTAATAGTTCTTTCATATTTTGCCTTCCCCACTAGATCTAAGAGGCTGATAATTCTTAAAAAGTTTAAATCTATTTCAGAGAATTTATTTCAGTAGGCTTTATTTCTCTTTTTTTATTAGTCCATGGCAGTTTAATTTAAGATTTAGAAGCTGAAAGAGCACTTTCTGTAAAAATGGAAGATAGATATCTACAGTACATCACAACATAGTCATTAATAAAACAAGTATGTGTATTCGCTTGTGCAAACTTTCCCTCTAGATTTTATTTATTTTTATATACACAAACGCAACTGAGTGGTTCTACTGCTATATAAGACTGTCACAAAAATTTAAAGTATGGATCAATGTGGTATGTTAAATTAGACCATTGCCATGTACTAAAATTAGTCTTGCATGGTTTAAATCAAATCATCCAGCTTCTCTAGTTTAGTTGCCTTTGAAAATTATAGAAATGTTCCCAAAAAATTCAATTCTAAGGAAAGATTTGAAAAACTCGAAGTACATAAGTAAATCATGAAAGATAGTTCTGTTTCCTATAACATCTTAACTTTTCATGAAAGTGGGATGAGAACTTGCAGCAGCACTTATGTGGTTGGAGGAAAGCTTCTTCCAGGGCTATAGGTCAGTTTCATATATATCTAGCTGCAACATCTGGAAATGTGGGATTTATATACTAGCACAATTATGACACTGCACACAATCTTTAAGCAAATTATAATGATGAGTTTTGTCCACTTCAAGTTCATCATTATTTCTCTGGCCTGTACAAATATCATTCAGTTTTACCTCCCTGAACTACAGTTTCTCGCTTCACACACCATGAATTTTCAGATGTAAGCATTTCCATTGTAACATGGTTTGAAAACTGTCCATATTATCATTACTATTTTTATCCAGTCTCCCTTTTTTACAATTTTTAAAACTAAAGGTGAAATAATTAGGCAATATCTCTGAAGAGAAAGATACAGAAAAAAGCCATGCTTGCATGTATCACTTTGAAACTTGTTACTTAAGCCTGTATCTCATTACAGATGTATTCCCTAAACATAGGCTTAAAAGACTGGTCACTCTTCTCTACATCAGAAATATTTACTCAAAATGGGAGTAGGTATTTATTTGCTCTGTTTAGATAAAGTGTATGGAAATTATAGTTAATCAGAACACACTTACCTAGTTTGTGTACTAGTACACTGTTTAACTTGAAGCTTGTATCCAGATAGCAGCTATCAGCTGAAATACCAGACTATTCTAAAAATAGCTATCACTGCAGGAATCAGTCCTGGTTTTTGTAAATCAAATAAACTGGAATGTGTTGGTACATAAGAGGGAAATGTCCATAATGACAGAGAGAATATGCACTGAGTCCATAGGCATCCCTGTTCTATCACCAAGTTTTGGTTCTAGACAGGTTTGGGAGACAGTGTGAGTACATCATCTTTTGAAAGAGCTGTAACAATACTTAGGATTATACAGTCTTTTAAATTCTTATCAGATAATATCATAGATTTCAATTTTCAAATGTTTCTCTTTCTTTTAAAGGCACTGCATAACTTCTTCATGCCTGTATTTCTTTTCAGAAGGTCTGAAGTCTGCCAGCTCACCTACAAACATGATTTGGGTTATCATCAGAGCAAAGACACTGATAAAAATTTTAATGTGTAATTATTAATTCTGAATGTCTTAACTTTCCTACTCAAATTCACAGCCAAGATTCAAACTGGATGTAGTATTGTACATCAGTTCTTGTTCTTATACTTAAATTAGTAACTGCTGCATAACACTGGTTCAAAATGAACTAGTATTTCATGTCTCTGCTTTGCAAACTTTGTCTGCAGTTTAAAATTTGCAGTTGATTTGAACTTGTCAGTTCAAAAGTAATGCAGGAGAGCAAATACCAACTGGTAGAAGTAGAATTTTTGCTGTGGCTGAGGAAGAAGTTCATTATTTAACAGGAAAATATCCATTTAACTGTAGCCTGAACAAAGACAACAGAACAAAAGTGAATTTTTTCATTTATTTTCATTATATATTTCATTTCATTTAATTAATTCATTTATTTTCACCTGCGAATAGGGTGAGAAAGGAAAGAATCAGTGCCTTGAATAAATGTAATTTATGAGAAATTTGGATTTTATTATTTTTAAGTTATATTAACCCAAGCATTTCTCTCACTCATGAGCTTACCTTCCATCTAATTTAAATATATTGTACCACTTCTGGTCACTACTTACTATAATTAGGAAAATTAAGAAAAGAATATCTAGAGAGTTATGTTCTTCACATTGATTATCCTTTTCTCCCCTATAAAGACACAAGAATTTTAGTTAAGTGGTTTTTTTCTGTTGGGATGTTTTCTTTTGCAGATACAACTTATATATCACCAAAATTTATCCAACTGAAATAAGATTCCTGCACTGTTTGCTACATTCTTTGGTTAAACTCTATTTTGACTGAGTAAATTTTAAAAATATAATGATATGCGCTTGTTTCTTCTTTACAGAAATACTTGTATACATATATCAGGTCTTGTAAATGTATTTCTATACATCCCCAAATATGTTTTTTAAAAGGAAAAAAACAACAACAGTATTTTTGAGCTAAACCATTGCACAAAAAACAAATAAATGGCATATTTCAACAAACTAATATTAAGAAATTATCGGCCTTGCAGCCTTATGTTTCCGATAGTATTTTGGTAGAAGAAACCAACAGAGAGGTATGAAAGTCTTACTCTGGTCTCCTTTCTTTTACACACCACATGTACTTTTCTTAGCATTTTGTGTATCCTACCAAACTATGGTTACTGGGTTTGCTTGCTCTTGCTCCCTTGCTCCCAGTTTTTGAAAGCACATCTTTCCTCAATAGACAAAAATTAAAAAAACATTCTAGTTCTGGGCTTCCGTGCCCCACTGGATCAAATAAAGTGAAATAAAGATAACAGTGTTCACCACTTTCTGAAATTCTGGCAGTCTTTCAGGGACCTGGCGTTGCAAGATTATTTCAGTATCTGTCTTCCAAAATATTTTTTTTTCTTTTGTCTATTTTAAAGCATGACTGGTGCAATTCTTGATATGTATATTCTCCCATGTTTTAACCTACTGCACTTCATGATAATGTTATCAAGAATTACAGAAAATCAATGTAATTTATGAGAAAGGGGAAAAAAGAATTTAACTGAGCATTTTTATTATGTCATGATGAGTTAAAAGAAATTTGTTTTATGATAGTCATAAAATTAGCATGAAACAATTTTGCATACATTTGGAATGTTCTGAATGTTTTGGGACAGTATAAGTAAGACTTGAGGCACAACTGCACGGTTATATTTATTACCTGTATTATTCTCTAGCCTAGGCTACCAAATTTTTGCTCTCTTGACAGCAAAGAACTTGATCTAAAATCCATCAACAGTTTCTAAATTCAAACAAATATGTTACTTTAGTAAATTAAAGCAATAATATAGTTTTTGTTGTTTTTTTTTTTAATTTTTTTTTTTTTACTTTTGGGTAATTTCTCAAGAAATTATCATTATTTTCAAGTGAATACCTAAGGAAAAATATTTCATACCAATCAATCAGGATGAATTAATTGTTATTTACAAAACCTTTGGATATATGGTTTTAATCAAAGAATCAAATAACAATAACATGCTTCATGCTATCTGTCACTGAGGAAATACTAGTTCTGCACTATAAGACAGATGTAAATGAAAAGCACATCCCATAGGATAGTAGAGGTTTAGTTGAAAAAGCCTTAGAAGACCTCTTTCAGGGGCCTTTCAAACAAAAGTTCCTCTAGTTTCAATTTCATCTGATTACTTGAGGGTTGTGTATCAGAGTATTGCTCAAACACCAGTGTCAAGCTAAATAAAGTGTGTTCTTTCTCACTGTCTGTCTTCTGCTGGTGTCCATAGGCACTATATTCACTGTTACAAATAAAACCAGGCATCAGTTACTAAAAGATCATTAGAAAAAAGGGAGCTCCTGCAAGTCCATCTCAAAGAAATAGTTTTTTAGGGAGTTTGACTTTGATGAGCAGCCAAGAGTGAATGCAGGGCTAATTGGTTGTAATGATAATTGCTAGCATGGAAAATCTATACATGTAACTCCTCTTTATGCTTAAACTTATGATTGATCTTCAGTTTTAATGATATCTGTGAAACAGCAGAGAGGCACAGAGTAACAAGAATGTGGAAAAATACCTCTGCAATATTCATTCACTATCTGTGAGACGGTATATGTGCAGGGTTTCATCTTACCATAACTTTCATGCAAAGATAATTTTAATTCCAATAGCAAAGTAAATACATGAAAGGGAAAAAGTAGCTGCTTGCAAAACTTTTCCCTCGCAGTTCTTTATAATGATCTGAAATTTCATCTCTTACATCTCTTGGTTAATGGTAAGATGAAATGGTCATTTGCCAAGCATGACCCTCGTGGGTTTTTTATGTTGCTGTGGCTGAGAAAGATACAAACCGTAGGTGTAAAGTGAAATAATTATCTTTCATAGCTCTGAACAGAGATGAAACCATAAAAGTCATTTATGAAATAGGAGGAAGGAAGAGAAATCATCTGGGTAGACTGTCTATGATTAATGTGAAATGAAGGAGGAAACTTCTTGGCATTATTCTAAGAAATGAAACAAAAGCAAATCCAATTGCTAAATGTTAGAATTTAAAACTTACATTCCCTAATAAATAAATAAATAAATAAATTCAGCAGATTTCTTCCTCCAGTTTTACATTTTTTTAGTTCCTCAGAGCAACCAACCTGAGGGACAATCTTATTAATACACGAGACCATATTTTCAGATGACTTCCTTGCACATAAGTTGACTGAACATGTCCTCAAATTTTCCATCAGCTGCGAAGGAGTGCAAAGTGATGTCACCATGGTTTATGAAGTCCCTGTGCAAACTCAGTTTCTTTTGATAGTCTGGACAGTATTCCTTAAGCAGGAAGATTGACTCTATTGACTCTATTGTATTCAAGCTGAATCCTCGGCTTATTGTATTTTACAAGGGTTTTAACATTTTTTTTTTTTTAGAGAACAATTAAGAAATCAGATAATCCATTTTCTAAACATTTTTTACATGTGACAGAGATGTGTGGGAGAAATGTGGGCTCAATTCAGATGTTCCTTTCAGGTAAAATATAATTTGAATAATAATTGATGCTTAAGGGGGAATATTAATGATATCCAGACCATTATGATAATGTATGAACATTAATATTGTCCAGACCATTAGGACTTGTACCATTAAGAAAAAAACCATGAAAACCTACTCAAACAGAAGCTTGGTGACCATTTATTTCTCTTACCTTAAACTATAGCCAGTCAGGAGACCAAAAATATTTAAAGAGAACCCATGGAGGAAAAGATTCAGTTATGGGAAAACCACATCATCAAAATCTAAACAACATTCAAAGTCATTTGAAATATTCTCTCTATCTAATTTCCTCTGTTTCCACATATCAAAAGTAGATTATAATTTTAAGATGCATGCTACAACTACTCACAGATCTTATCTGTAAGTGAAATTCAAGAACATGATGTGAACATTATGTGCTACCAGAAGAAACCAAGATGCAGCTTATCTGCCTCATATCACACTTTATGTCACTGTTCCCATTCATAAGAGGGGCTCCGCTTACTTGAAGATATGTTGTGAGCAAAGTCATGTTTTCACTGCCATCCTTGACAAGATCTGCCTCTCCTCAGTGTACATTTACATTCATGTCTTCTGTGTCAGAAGTAAAATAAACCAAAATAAATTCTCACTGGAAAATATTTTTCTTTGCATCAGCTATCTTTTATCAGAAAGGCATTTGCATGTAAATGCACACACACAAAAAGGCTTCTTCAGGTTCTCAATTGTTTGCTATTCTTAGAAGTGCATAATGAAATTATTAGGCAAACAACACCAGATTTATTCCTCTTGCTTAAATACAAACACTACCAAAAGTATTATTTAAAAGGTTTTCCAGATGCAATTTCAGAAAAAAACTGAAGATAGAACCACAGATTGTGAAAGCATGCCTCCATTTGTACACTAAGTAGGAGAAAAAAAAATGACAGAGACCTGAGCTTTAGAATGTTTAAGGAAATTAAGTACTTTGAATTTCCTGGAGGATTTGCATTGTTGCACAACAGAAAAATGAAACTAGGACAATTTCTTTGCAGCTTCTATCTATGGTACTGAGTCACTGATAAGGCTTTGATAGTGCAGTACACAGAGTACAGTTAGAAATGTGTATGTTTTGATATTTATATACATACCATGTATGTACACATATATATATTTATATATGTATATAAATATATACATGTATACATATATGTTTATTGATATTGATGGTTTTCATTTTTTTGCTTTTTACTACCTTCTGAATGCTCAACAGAATTTTCTTTATGTGTTGTCATCCAAATGAAGCCCTTCTGGAACAAAATGGAGGGAAAAAATTGTTCAGACACAACCCTTTCCAACAACACTATCAGAAACTTGTCAGAAGACAACAAAAATCCAAGTTTCACTGATGCAATGTAGTCTCAGTAAACCAGGTGGTATATTTGACTTCTATTTCTAGTAGATTTCTGGTGTTCAATTATTTAACAGGAGCAAAACAGCAGAAATAGCAGATTATACAGAGAATGCTGACTTTTAAAACTTCTGTGATATACATACATGTAATAAATGCCAAATAAATTAAATCAAGGTAAGTATTTGCATTATAACTTGACTGAATAAAGGGGTTTTTTGTTTGTTTTTCTTTTTTAGAGAACTGTAACTATTTTTTATAATGAATATTCCACAATCAGTATTGCAGCTAAGGACCTCTGAATCTCAATTACTGTCACATATTACTAAGGTCAGAAAAATGTTTTTCTTGGTATCTGGGAAGTAAAGAAAGTGTGTGCCCAACAACAGCACTCATTGCTTGATAAGTAATAACTGTTGTCAAGCATTGTAAAAGTTCTGGAAAGTTTGAAGTTGGTTTACTTACTATTTAATTTGCACCAGGATTTAGAAAATGGAATTATTAGAAAATGCATTGTAACAGTGTGTAGATACATGAATATTCAAATTTTTCTGTATCAAACTTTGAACATAAAAAAAAATAAGCGACACTTTTTCACAACTTTTTGAGCATCCATTGCAAGTTTTAATGAAGAAAGTACTGCATTTGAAATTTATTGAAATGTTTCTACAGTGATCTGTAAGAATTAAATTTTCATGGGGTGTATGCTGACACCCACAGTGATTGTCAATATGATGTTTTGCAATAGACACCTACACTCTGTTATTTGCTCTTTTACAATTACTATTATTATAAACAATAAAGGATATACATCATGTTAGCTTGATGAACAATCACAGGATATCTTAAAATATTTTAATAAAAATGTTTTAGAATATTTCTTTGCTTCCCAGCTGTGACATGACAAACCATCTCAGAAACAGCTCCCAAACCAGATCTCCATCAACAGTGAAATAATTGCTGATTGAAATACATGCTGAGATTTTTTTTTTCTATTTTTTTTTCAGCCAGTTTTGTTACTTTCTTTCTTAGTTATATATCTTTGGTCAGGATGCATATGAGTTTTTGTTGAGAGATGCTCTTACCACTTTGTCCATCACAGAAAGCAGCAATTGTCTGATTTATATGTGTTTACACCTATTTCATAAATGGAGATACATAAAGTTTCAGATGTCCTCCCCTGTCCTCAAATGCTAATGATTTTTTCACAGGAAGAAAGTGATGGGAGAAGAAGTAGCACTTCCACATTCATTGGTAAAAATAAGCCAGTTTATTCTTTTCTTCCTCCTTCCTTCACTTCCCCTGAGGATGGGGAGTGTAATTGGCTTCAGAATCATAGTGAGGCTGTGGAAATGCCAAATTAATTAATTTGAATTTTCAGGTTTTGGAAAAAAAAAAAAAAAAAAAAAAAAAGAAAAGAAAAAGTATTCTCATGCCAAAAAAATAAGAAAAGTCAAGAGAGCTTCTCAAATGTGCTAAAAACATCATCTAACTCAATAGACTCTAGTTTATTAAAAAGCGTTTCTTTATATGTCTTCTTTTATGATAGCCACTTCTAAATATTCAAATAAATCAGTTTGCTTTTCAGGAATGGCAGCATGAATTTTTTTTTCTGTTTGCTTCCTTCTCTTCATTCTGGTTTTGACTGATATATATATCCTATATATTTGGTGTATTACAAGTAGGCTGTTACAAAATGTTTTACCTAAGAATAAAAATTGCAATTCCTCCCTTCAACTAACAATCACAGCACTTCCTGAGGCAGGAACTTGGATACCTTTTTTTTTTTTTTTTTTTGGTGACAGTGCAAGATTAGTCAGATGAAATAAAGATTCAGTGAATCATGTTGCCTATTTAAACTCTTCTGGCCATTAACCAAAAGTGAATTCTACCCTGCCTTCTGCAAAACACCTACTGACTTCAAGTTCATCCTTTTTGTTCCTGGATTTTGAAACAGAGCATAAAAAGGGAATTAATCTCTTCAGGATTGTGAACTCCTCTGTCAGATCAGAATATTTAGAGTAATCTTATTCTAATAGTGCAAATTTCTTGTTTCAACAGTTAATATCGGTTTTCATACACTGAATCACTTCAGCTGCTTTTAATGGTATTTTATCCCTTGGGCATGCCAGGCTGAACAGAACCAACACAGGAGTCCAAAACCAATGCAAAGCAACAGCCTCTCTATGGAGCAGTGTCCTGATTTGGCACATAGGAGAAATGCATCTTTCCTTTCATCTTTAGGTTTTCTGGTCATGTGGGACACGGCAAGTACAGAATGCATTAAAATACATTTTTCACAGTCTTCCACAGCACGAATCAGTCTTGAGCAATTTCCACCTTCTCTGGAATATGTTAACAATCATCATAGGAGGAGCTCTGAATTCAATTGTCTCTTCTAAGAAGACCTTATGTCTTGTTTTTTGTGTAAGGATTACAGTCTCAAACTGCTTGCCATAACGGTCATTTCTATAGAGCTAACAGTGTTTTAATTGCCAGGTTACTGAGGAACTCTGGTTTAGTATAAATGAGTATAATTTATCTTCACTAGTCTCTCAGCTATTCCTCTAAATTGCCTCTAATTTCCGTAGAGTTAATTGTGCGGAAGTATAATGTAAATTCAGTTGTTCTTGTCATAGCTTGCCATTGCTGGAAAAACTCCAGTGGTTGACAAGTGGTTTTAATGAAGCACCTGACCTTTCACTAAGTCATCTCCAAGCTTGTTACCTCTCATGCTAATGACAGAGTTTGAATAGATGTTGTGTCGCATGTTCAGGGACACGTGCACCCACAGTGCTACATTGAAAAACACATCACTGAGCTTATCAAATGAATTATTCCTTAGCTGGGAAGTTGCAGAATTATGGTTTCAAAGCAACCTTACTTAATGTATAGATACAAAAAGAGGAGAAAAAAATATTTCAGCACTGTATTATCATCTATTTTTTCCTACAGGAAAAAAAGGCATAATTCATAAGAGTAAGTATTTGTTGTACCCCATGATTACTGTGTGGTATTCAATACACTTTTCATATTTGCTGTGTGTAATCTTGCTTGAAAGCTAAATATCACAAATTGCTTACACCCCTCACAGTGAGATGGGTAAAGGGAATCAGAAGGTAGAAGTGATAAAATTCGTGGGTTGAGATAAAGACAGTTTAGCAGGTAAAACCTGCACGTGCTGGTGAAGCAAAACAAAAAATTCACTCACAGCTTCCCACTAGCAGGAACAGGTCCAGCCATCCCCAGGGCAGCAGGGCTCCATGACAAATAATGGTTACTTGGGAAGTCAAACTCCATCACTCCAAATACCTCCCCCCCTTTCCTTCTCCTTCAGCTTTTATTGCTGGGCATGACATCAATCCGTATGGAATATCCCTTTGGTCAGCTGAGGTCAGCTGTCCCCGCTGTGTCCCCTCCCATCCTCTTGTGCTCTCCCAGCTCACCCACTGGTGGGTCAGTGTGAGAAGTAGAAAAGGTCTTGACTCTGTGAGAGCTGCTCAGCAATAACAAAAATATCCCTGTATTATCAACACTGTTTCTAGCACAAATATGAAATACAGCTCCTTACCAGTTACTATGAAGAAAATAAACTCTATCACTGTTAAACCTTATACAATAGTCTAACTTGAAAACAGAACAATTGATTTCCTTACAGAATTTTTCTGTCTTCAGTACTATAAAGACCATTTGTAGAAAGACTAAGATGAATTAATTATAAGCATATAAAATACCTCAGTTTTAATGCCCATGTGTGGCACACCTAATCTGCCTTGGTTCCTAAATCTGGCTCTCTAGAAGGTCAAGGTATTACCTCTGTAATTGTGCCACACTCTTAGAAACAGCCAAGATCTTTTGGCTAAAGTTTTCCTGGAAATAGTCAGCCTGAGGCAAAGATCAGAGTAAGGAAATTTAAGGAATGAACAAAAGGCTCTTATTCTACAGTGCTGTAGTGAGGTAGCACTATGAGCCACACATAATTAGAAGTCAACACTTTCAACTCTTTTTCTGGGGGAGGTCTTTCTGTTTGATTGCTTCTCTTTTCTGTTCCATTCAACAGACTGGGGATAGTATCTTTAAAACTACCAAGACTACCTGAAAGGTGTACGAGGGGTTTTTTTGTAAAAACAAAAACTTTTGTTGTTTTTCTGTTGATTTTTAAATTTTTGTTTCCATTCTCTTTTTTTTAACCTTGACAGTGTACTTATAAAGTTAACTTAGTAACAGGTGGTAAAGAATGATAAAAGTCAATTGACCCAGGTAGTTAAAAATCTTCTCTATTAAAAGGCTTTCAACTACCATATTTCCCTAATTTCATAACACAACTACCATATTGATTGTTCTCCCTGAAAACTCAAGCAAAATAGACAAAATGCTAGCCTTACTGAATTTAGTTCTGTGTTATAATTTCTAGTGTAAAAATGCACTACACAGAAATTTTAAAACTATTTCAAGTGTACACCATACTGAGGAAAAAACCATCTACAGGTAAAATCGGACTACTTCCTTGATTTGGAGTACAATATTTATTGAGACAACAAAAAAATCCTGATTAAATAAGACCACAGTTTGTTTGGTTCAGACATTACCAAAATCAGAAGAACCAAATACTTATATGTTACCATTTTTATATGTTATGTTTATATGTTTTTGTTTATATGTTATGTTTTATATGTTACCAAATTCCTGGAAACCCAAACTCTGTTTAACTGAATGGAGGAAAAACAAATCTTCAAAGGAACAAATACTAAGAAACCTAGTAACTAAAAAGCCTGAAATAGAATGAAATTTTAAGAAACTATCACCTTGGTCAATATTAGTTTCCAAATATTCCTAAAAAAATCTCATTGTTAATTAAACTAAACCCTGGTTTTGGTATTTTTTATGTATCCATTTACATTTGGCTTTAGATGCCATGCTCATAATGTATTTATCAAAATTAAGAAATTATTTAATGAAGCATGGAGGGTTTAATTTTCACTTCACAATTTCACTTTAGGGTGGGTCAGGTTAAAGAAAAGTTGAAGAAACGTATCAGTTGATGCTCATATTTTGTGGCTCCATCTGGATCTGCCTTTGAAATAGGCAAAATGAATGGTGTGATCCTGATGAATGAGAAAACCCTGCACCAATATTTCACAACTTGTCGTGGCATTATTCTCATTGATGAATGAAGGATTTAGTGTAATGTTCTTCTAAAGTAAACTCTGTGTAACAGATGTTTTTCCTCCCGATATGACAAAGTATTAAAATGTCTAGTGTGTGTCATGGTATTATTCAGTCTTCATAAGTCAAATTTGTCATAACTTGGACAGAAGGTACTTAAATAGTGCCGCAGGCAGCCGGCATGCCCAGAGGATCACAGATCTGAAGCAGGATCCAGATGTCAGGATTACATTTGGTTATGACACCAGCCTGCTCTGGGACTTTGGACAAGCCATCCTAATCTCGATTTTTCACTCTCTACTTATATTGCAAAGGTTCTTTGGCCAACATTGTCTCTCACAACACTTCTACACTACCAAAATCAGTAGAAAATCAACGTCACTGAAATGCCTATGATACCTCAGAAGATGTATAACTCTTATTTATATACTTGGTGAACCACAAAATCTGAAAATTTATTACAAGTCCACTAATTTTCTTTTCCCAGTGGTATGCCATCATCCTCCAAGAATTCATATGATGCCTACCTATAGTGGCAGTCTTAAATGCATTTTTATATCAGTAGCTCTTAATGGTCTTTAAAAATTGATTTATTACATAAGCATGTAATGGGCCATTTACAGAAGTAATATATTTCCTCATAAGTTTGGATAAACTCCTTTTGAGTATAATAGAAACTGAAGGAACGTGGCACCTTCTAATTATGAAGCACTTTGCTAGCCTGAAAGCTAGAATAATTTTAGCAAATCTTTGGGATTACATGTGTTCCACTGAGAGGGCACTAACATTGTGAAACAGAAGGTTTTGAAGTCTGCTTGTTTTTTCTGATGTTATTTGAGCCAGGCATATAAAGTATAAGCATATAAAATGATAATTTTTAGAACCAACAAAATATATTTTTCATACATATATAAATAATATATATAAAAACTCCAAGGTGGAAAATATGATTTACATATACCTATCTATACCTTCTTATACATTCACTGCTATACCCACACAAATACACATATAAATATAAAATCCAGGTAGTAAGCAGACTATTAACTTACATCTTTCTCTCTAACAGTAGGGTTGCTCATCTCACAAATCATATTTCTGTGGGAAACGAAAGGTGCACTGCTGCCAGCATTTTGTAAGAAATAATGTAACACTTTACTACCTGTAAGTGCTGACTGAGTGTTTGTGCTTTTCCTTCCCAAGGTGACTGTAACACAGATTGATGAAAGATTTGGCAGGAGTAAAAAGGTTAAAGATGCAGACCCAGAGATAGAAGGCAACCCTGACACTGATGGAATACAGTACAATGAGAGTGCCCACATTATTGTCCTGTCCTCTGATAACCAGTGTAATATGAAAACTGACTACAGGAGAAGGGAACAAATTAAATCCATTAATCAAGCATATCTGTGCTAAACAGTTGCTCTAAAGAGATGAACAAATGAAAAATTTACTGTTTGTTTCCATGCTTGCTAGCACTGGAGAAGAAAATTAATTATAAGGCTGTGGCTAAACTATTAGTTAAGTTTTTTCTTGAGAAAACTATTTATTGCTTTGTCAAAGAACAAATGAACCTCATTAGTGAGATTAGTTTCAGCTGATCATTTTGCATTAAGAGAGTTTAATAATATTCCCTTTTAAGATACATAGAAATAAATTTGAAGACCCAGAGTCCATTTTGTACCTCTTACTGTATGAGACTTAAATCAGAAAATTATGATTTGTTACCCAGCTAAATATCAGCTCCATTTTCCTCTTATTACTCCAGTAAAGTGGCTGTTGTCTGTAGACAGCTGTTTGTCAGGGATTTACAAAGGGGTCTTTCCTGTTAAGGCGTCTAAAAATTCTCTCACAGAATTCCACTCCTGGAGTACATTAGCTGAAGCATAGCTAGTTCTTAAAAACAAAACAAAACAAAAGAAAAAAAAACAAGACAAAAAACCAAACAACAAACAGTGATATTTTAGTTTGGGTTTTTTTTTTTTTAAATAAAGTGGAGTGGCAGTTTGATTGCAACTCAATGAAATTCTTCCAAAATCCTCTATTGATAAAGGGATTGAGATATATGGAATTTTTTAACCTACAGAGCAAAGAGTATGGGCTGTTTTCCAATATTGCTCTGTCATCCCGACTGAAACTATTATTAAAGTAGTCACTCCCTTTTGGAAAGAAGAAGAAGCAGCTCTATGAACTGCGAGCCTTCACAGCAAATTATTACCTGCAGAAGGTCAGAGAAGTTCTGTCTCTACCAACAGAAGTGGATTAGGGTTTGCAGTGCAGCATTTATGTTGGAGTTTCAAATCTCTTTTTCCAAAAGGGAAGTTCTTAACAGTGAAAGACTTTCTTGCACTGGGCTCTGCTGCAGTGCTGGGTTTCTCCTGATGCAAATGCCTCCCATGGGGAACTGAACTGAAATAATGAAGATAAAACAGCCAGACATCAAGCAGTAATTAGCTTGTCACTACTCAATTGACCTGATTCCCTCTGGAAGTCTAGAGGCAAAGAAGTGGCTGTCAAACATCACAGCTAATGAAGTCGGCTTCCATTGTTTTTATGCGTCATAAGTACCCGTCTTGGTTGGTAAACCTGTGACAAGAGCTTACAAAGTTTTTTGTATGTTTAAAAAATGCTTTCTCCCATAGTTTTCTTACGTCTCATACTGCAGCAGAAATCTGCTATTTTTCTTCACATTTATAGCATTGATTTTGTGTGGTTTTCTGTCTACAATTTATTCTCATAAACTTTAAATAAAACTATATTTTGCCTGTGTCCTCTGCTGGCACTGGCCAACAGATTAAAATGTTACTGAAGGAGGAGAAGGCACATGGAAACACATAGATATGCCCATCACCATAGGCCCTATTTTCTTAGAAACTTAACTAAGATTTGCTACTTACCATTATTACTGTTCTACTGATCTCCTAATCCACCCAGCAACATGGTTTGGATTCTTGAGTACTGAAAAAAACCAAGGTGTAAAGATGAAATTTTGTGTAACAAAAATTGGTTTCCTTTATGTTTCAATCTCTCCCTCCCCAAAGTAAAAAACCATCCTATCCCCATCCACCACTAAAACCAAAAAGAGCTGTTATCAGATTAAAGCATTTAACTTTTAATACAGTTTGTTTAATTATAAGTAAAAGTTAGATCAGGACTGAAGATCTTAACCAGTGCCTCCATTGTCTTCTGTTGAAGTGACTTAGATAATTTTCTAGAGTAAACTGTAAAAAACAATAGAAGTTAATCCAATCAAAGCAGGTGAAGAGAGATCCCTAACAGCCATTCTTGAAACTTCAATTATAAAGATGTGCAACAGGGACTTGTAATTCCTGGGTGTAATGTTCAAAATTACCTTGAGGATTGAACTGTTCATATGTCCAGGCATCCTACAATTTAAACAAGACAACCTCTCTTTACACTATTTTAATTCCATTTAACTCAAATTTGGTAACAAACCCATCCAGCCTTAGCTTTTTCAACAGAAAAGAATATATTCAACACAAGTCTCACATGGTGTGTCAGTGTTTGCTTTTAATAATCCAGCTATGTGGTAGGTGTTCAGATGTTATCTTTAACCATATTTCTCTTTTTGGTGTATGACAGGATAAAATCTTTGACATTATGTCCTCAGCAGGAGATGACTGCATTAGCCTGTAATCCCCATAGTAACATTTGGCAGGTTGAAGTGCAAATGGTGATATCTGGAAGGTAACATGGCATGGACATAAAGACCTATGATTCTTGTTTTTTCACTGCTGGAGCACTTAGCCTTAGTAAGAATTCAAGTCATTCTGTGTGGATATAGCATTTTAAAGATTATCCAGCAGAGCCTTCTCTTTTATTGCAGTATATCTTCTGTGAATAATGGGCAACAGGCTACCACAAAAAAGCAGTATTCTCTGCACTTTGTACAGTCTCTGATGACACTGATCTCTAGGTGTACTCATGATTTTGAATTATAAAAGCAGTTTCTACTTTTTGCATGAAGGAAGTGTTGTATGCTGTACAGTTGATGCAGACTTTAAACAGAGATGGGGTGTAATAAAACTATCTGAAATATGTATTACTGTGAGAGAAGTTTACATGTCAAGGTAGGTAGATAGAAAAACATAATAATGTCAACACTAAGTATTTGTGAAGCAATCAAAATAATAATTTGGACTCCTTATTCTTAGCCAGAAAAAATAAAACGCATGCTTGGATTTCCTTCTAGAAGGGGGCAGGGAGGAAAGGATAAAAAATGGATAAAAATGGATAAGTGGATTAAAAAATGGATATTTACAGTATTTCATAGAACTGAATAACAGCAAATGATGGATTCACAGAATATCACAGAGCTGAATAGAACTGAATGATTTATTCATAGAATATATATATTAATAAAATGGAAATAATGTGCTCTTTACTCAGACTTCCTATCAAAAGTGAGAGATCAATGAAAAATGGGAAACCTGCAAGCATAGGATGGTTGAATTCTGAAGAATCACAACAGACTACTAAAATAATTTCTGGTTGTTTTATGATGAGCTTGAAAAAGACAAATGCTAAATTAACATTCCACTGACAGTGCTGTTGTCTGTGATGTGAAAAGTTTGACTTGGTGGTCTGAAACAGACAAATCTCAAAACTCAGTGTCTTGTTTCAGAAGGTAATTGTTTTGCTGTTAGCGTGGGAGGAAATATTTGAAGTATTTTGTTATTTTGTATTTGGATGAAATGCTTCAAGAAACCTCCTTTTCTTCGTTTTTTTTGGGGTTTTTTGGGTTTTTTGGGGTTTTTTTGGTTTTTTTTGGTTTGTTTTTTTTTTTCAGAGGAGAATAAGAAAAAGAAATTATAATTTCTTCAATGCCCTTAAAAGTTATTGCTTGAAAGATAATATATAGGCTGGATTTATGGATGAGTTACAGTATATTAGATTACACTGTGCCCTCCCTAGAATATTTTAAATTTTGTGCCTTCCTTTAGCAAACTAATCTATTGTAGTGACATTCTAGAACATTATGTTATCACATTCTTTTCTGATTATATGTTTTCTGATTATATTTTTTTAGATATAATTTGTTCCAGTAGAATGACCTCTCTTGAGGCTTCTTCATAGCTTCAAGATAATTGTGTGTTTCTTAAAGTGTTTCACTGATCTCTAGTCTATTTGGCTGCCTGCTAGATATGGAGTCTTCAATTTATCATGTATTGCTTTATTCTTGAGACTATCATCTGATAAATGTGCTTGTATCAGTATTTCATCCTAAAGCTCAAGTGATACCTAGAAGAAAAAGAAGTCTGAATCCAGAGATTCAACATGTGGTAACTCATTTCCCTCCCTCCCCAAATATCCAAACCTGATCATCTTGAAATACTTCAGTTTGCACTAAGAAGTTAGAAGAGAAAAAGTTAAAACACTTCAGTAAGGCCTCTGGAGACAATCTCCCATGAAAAAAGGGAAGATTTTATTGCAAGGGACAGAGAGGTGTGTCTGGGCACATCCTCCCTGGCATTGTTATATGCATCTATACAGGCACAGGCTTCTCCTCTTTATCCTCCCAGAGCTATCAAGAAACTCTGTGAGTCCCAGGCTCTGATCATGTGAACTGAATTAAGCTGCAAATCCACTGTCACTCCTTCCAAAATCTCATTCCTGCCAAGATGAATCTCAAGTTTCTTCTGCAGTCGAAAAGTTTCATCACTAAACTCCTTTTTGTGTGTTATGATCGAATGAACTTTTCTGAATTCATGACTCACTAATGTCCTCCAGAAACACCTGACTCCAAACCTACTTTATTCATGTATCTTAGTGAGTGCAAAGAGTTGAAGTCCTTTCAAGAATCAGCCATTTACTCATAATCTTCTCTGTTACATAAGTTGTTTGCTTTCTGAACATATTTAAATCTGGCCTCAACCAGTGTTGGTATTTCTCCTTTCAGTCTTAGACCTACAGGAGAGAAATAGAAGAAAACATGAAAACTAGAAGCTAGTTTCTTGGGTCACATGAATGATTCTATTCTAGTTCTTCAACAATTTGAGACAATTTTCATCTAGGTTGTTTCTTGCTATGACTGAAGCTCAAAATCCTCCACCTATTAAGGCAAAACTAACACTGAGGTATGTCAAAATTTTTTTGGTTAAATAGATTAATTAAATGTAAAGTAGATAACACAGAGCTAAACTTCTGCTCCTAACTTCAAGTTAGTGCAATTCCATAACTGATGAGTAAGAAATAGAATTCAGAAATAAAAGTCAAGTAAAATGTCTTCATTTATTACTATATTTGTTACACTTTAAAGAGTTTCTCTTATGAAAAGAAGTTTTGGTCTCCAGTAAAACTAAACTATCAGGGACAAGATTTTTAATGTTGTTACTCCCAGCTCTACTGACTCAATAGATTTCAATGGCATAGAACACCAATAGAATACCAATAGGAAAGACTAGAGTATTATAGTTTTAATCAACATAGGCCATTAGGATCTACACTGAAGAAACTTAAATCAGGATGTAGCCACTGATGATCTATTCTACCAAACAAAAAAACCCAAACAAAAGGGAAGTCTTTTAACAAGAAAAGAATGTTACTTTCGTGTAATTTCTATTCTCTTAAAGAACCTCCAAAATAAAGCTGATTCTACCTGGTCATAAGGCCCACTTTTGCTATTTCTAACTCTCTGTTAACTCTAGAGCAAGCAATTCAATAAACTGTCTTTTAACAATAGTATTAAAAGCGAAGTGTAAACAAAGGACAGATGGTTGGGGGTTAAATTCCAGATCAGCAGACAGGCTTCCAACATACCTGTTTCTCCCATCCATCATCTATCACATTCATTTCTCCAAGCTGTATTTTTCTGTACTGAAATTGAGTGAATTTCAAATGAAGGAAAAATAATTTTACGCATGTCTCTGAGACAAATTTAAGCTAGCAGGAGCTCAGCATTTTGAAAACTTGGGCAGGTGCCTAACTACAAGTATGGGCTTTTTTCTGAAAATCTTAATCATAGGATTCATTTCTCTGCTGTAACATGTAACAGAATAGACAAGATTATGAAAGCCATAAACTACTTCATTTTCACTTAGACGGATTTCTAGACAGGTAAAATAAAGACAAATGTTCTCCAAGTCAGGCTTCTCATATTGACATTCTTATTACATATAATACAAATAGTATTAGAAGCTCTCCCTCTGGACTGAGGAAAAGGAATTACATATTTATGATCAGCCTTGTTGTGTGTGTATTCAAAATGATGATTTTTTTTTTTTTTTTTTTTTACCAGAGATAAAGATCCTCTATTTTCCTGTAGGAGTGCTAATTCCTTTTCTAAGTCCACCAACCAGAATATCCTATCAAGTGGATGTTACTCCACATATGACCCATGGCCCCATATTGATACCAAATACGTTAGTAGTTATCTCTAATTTTGACAGCTTTTCCACATTTATTTTAATTATCTGGCTTCTTTCACACACTACATCTCATCATCTTTTAGAGCATAGTATAGTTGTTTCAGCTACTGCACAGGCAGTGATATCACTCAGGAAAAAGTTAAGAGTTATATCTGCTTTCTGCTGTATTATAGATCTTAATATATCTAATACTTCAAAACCCCATAGTATATAAAGTCCTTCAGATTAAACAGGATGGTCCCTGAGAGTGTCTTGCATCTTGTGAGGCTTCTTATTAATTTCTGAATTACCTGTCTGCTCACTACATCATTCTCCCTTCAATAGTTGGTCTGTGTTCAACGTTGATAAAACAAGATCTTGGCAGTATCTTGTCTAAAGGGTCTCAGTGCACATTATGCTTATGTGGCCATATCTTTATTCAATAGAGTCAATATCTTCATTAAGAGAACTGCATTCATAAGCACAGTAGAAGCCACTGAAAAATGATTACTCTTGCAAAAAAGGGATCTACAGGGAAATGAAAGAAGTAAAATTCTGGTATGTTGTTACTTTCAGAAATGAATGTTGCAAAACTGCAGGAACTCCTTAGAAAAGTGAAGTGTAGAATAGCAACAGATCCTAAAAATGATGTTTTGCCATGAGTCCCAGGGATGGGCTTTTGGTTGGTTTTTGTTTGGGTTTTTTTTTATCATGGTAGGAGACCTTTGAAAATAAATCTGCATGTAAAAAGAAACCCAAGCTTTGGATAAATTGTGTGAAATAGAAACTCTACATTTAAGATACTCGGTAAGATGTTCTTTAAAAGAATACAGTATTCTAATACCACACAGTAAGCAGACAAAAAGATTAATAGAGCTTGTCATCCCTTCATTTAAGGCATTATTAATGATTTAGGTTGACAAAATTGTAAAATAATGCAATTGAAAGTTCAGGTATGACAGAAAAAATAATTTGGAATTGCACTGCACTGTTATTAGAATAACAGGCATGGAAATAACTAACCTCCTTTTGGAAGTAGTCATTTATCATTTTCACAGCACATTTAGTTTTGTCCTTTGTATTGACCCTGAAGAAATTTCCCTTGGAGAAACCAAACCAAACAACCCCCAATTCTTTCCCTGTGTTGAACTGTAAAGCATTTACCCTATGCTTTGCTGAGTGATTTGAAAAACAGAGATTTCATATATGTGTATTTATTCAAGCCTTGGGAACAGTTTAGAAAACTGTTAGATTGTTGCATAAATGCTTAGGCTGACCAGAGGGAAGTTCTGTAGTGTGCAGAGAAATTGTGGGATCCGTGTCTGACACCAAAAAGTCTGAGTGGGATCCAATAATGAACCTGTCATCCAGTGAAGGGGTGAGATTGTATGCAATCTGAAAACAATAAACAAAATGAAACAAATTAATTTTACAACTGCTTCTAATGGTCTCACAATTAGACACGAGTGAATGAGAAGAATTATGTACATAAATACCTTATTGTTCTAAGAAACCATTCAAGGTAAATCAAACAATCACTGACTCCAGAATTTATGCAAAAGCAGACTGACACACAGATATCTTGAGAGTATGGGCTATGGACAACAAACTATGGCTGTAAGTATGGGTGGACACAAACAAGACTTAGAAGCACAAAAAAAAAAAAAAAAAAAAAGGAAAGGCTTTATGTATGGCTTAATTTTTTTTGAAGAATACTGGGCACCACAGAAAGCTGATGAGAAAAATCTCTTGTCAGTAGAAACTTGAATCTTGAGAGATAATAATAACAGCTGTAACTTCTGTTGAAATTATCCGTTCTGTGAAATAGCAAAGAATTGCATATCAACCCATAAAATTTGTGCATATTTAATAGCACAGACTGGGTGGTCTTTAGACGGAACCCACAGAGAAAACTGATGGTTGGGTTGGCACCCTACTTCAGCATATGGTATGCAGATCTGACCATTCTGATATAGCATACTACTACACAGAATGTACTATTTTGGTTCCCAATAAAGGAGATTTCTGTTTTTACTGCTTATGTTTTGTCTGCTATCCTGCCCTTGAAGCTTGGTATTCATTGTAGATGCAACAGTGAGTCACCTGCAGCCAGCAATATAGATGATATTGCTTCTGGCTGATACCAATGGAATTTGGGAACCTTTATCTCCAGCTTTTGATTCATAGATAGAGACAAAAGATACTGTGAATTTAATAAGGCAGATAATAGAAACAGAACAGTACTACATCAGTGCTGACTTTCACAGTGCCTCTTATATTTCTAACTTTTCAAGCAAATTAAATCAGTTTCTCATTTTGAATGCCAGTTGGATTTTAACAGTTAAAAGATTACATGATGTCCATATATTCTGAATAGCTCTGAGATCCTCTTCCTCCAACTGTTATTTCTATAACTGCAATTGCTTGAGGTACTTAACTTCCATTATAAATAAATAAGTTTGTATAACAGCATCATGAATTAATGCTCCTTAACGCTGGAGGGTAACTGTGTCTACCTCATCCTGATTCACACTGAGCCACATCACCTTCTCATGGTTTCGAAGCTAAAACCTTCCAGCCTAGATGTATTTAATAGATGTATTTAATTTCCAAACAAGCTTCAGAACAGCCTGTCTCTCTTCTGTCCTTATAAAATTGATCTCAGTGACATCAGGCTTTTAGTCAATATTAACAGTATCTTCTGAGTCAACCTCTAAAAAGTATAATGAAGGGAAAATAAAATATACCTACCAAGGCAGCTGGCATGAACATGAACTACAGGGAACAGCACGCTGCTTTGTTAGTGTTGCCTATTTTGGATTAGACAAAATAGAAGAAGGGAAGCATTTTTTCCTGCAGAATATTGTGTAGAACCATGCAAAGCCTTTAAGACCACTGGAAGAATTCTTCTTTACTATGTGCTTTACTCTTTTAAAAAGGTATAGATACGTGAAAATATTTGAAAGACATTGCATTCTCCCATTGTTAATCACTCCAGAAATATCCAATAGTTTTATTTCCTTTTCTTTTGTAAAGTTAATTGGCCTTTCCATACTAACGAATTAAGAAAACTGTGAAAGGTAAATGGTTCTGAAGTGAAGGAAAAAATTATTGTACACAATACCAGGCCTAAAACTGAAGTCCCTTCATTCCTGGGTCACACATAAATGAGTGAGGATGTCCTCCAGGTCCCATGCCAGAGGCTCTTCAGCTTCTGCATCCAGTTGCAGAAAGGCAGAGAGCACACAAAGAGACAGCAGATAAAACCACTTCCCAAGCATAACTATTAGCATGCACTGGAGCAAGATTAGGCTTGGTATAAGTAATACTCCCCTTTTATATTATGGAAAGATGGAGATTTATCAAGAAATTCCAATAAAATACTTATGTTAGGCTGAGATTTTCAAAATCATAATTTACGAACCCAAACTGTTAATCTGTTTTTATTTCACAAATCTTTCCAAGCAGCATAAGAAGAAAATAAAATATTTTTGCATAGGTATTTTATAAATTTGAGATTAAATACTAGAAGAACTGCGCAGTCCTTTCAGGAGAGATGAAGCAAAACTTAGAAATTTGGGAATTTCAAAACCTCTTTTTCATTTATCAGAAGTTAGATAGCCATACATTTCCTATTCCCCAAGGAAAGGTGGGTTTTTTCTCATCCTTTGTTCCAGAAAAAATGTTGGAGCTAATCAGCAAGGACACTCTATGTATAACTTTCCTACCATACTTTTCTTAAGCTTTGTACTTTCACACATACACATACCTAGATTTAAATAAAATCTTGGAGCTCTGCAATGCTGAGATACAAATCATGTGGGTAGAAGGGAATATATAAAAGCTCATCTATAAAAGCCAACTTGCTAACCTTAATGTTTAGAAATGCATGGGAAGAAGACACCTGCTGTCAATGTAGCATAGAAGTTATATTTTTAAATAAAACTCATTTGGAACTCAGATATATATAGGTTGTCATTTGACATGTCAGTGTGTAACTATTTACTATAATCTATTTTTCTACATATAAGTACTAAAATTTCAATACTTGTAGACATAACACTGCGTAAAGAGGAGGTAGGTATGCAGTATTACCTGGAGTTCAGTGTGCATTAGGCTGCATTTTGCCCAAACCCCAAAAAACATTCTTTTTTTGAAAAATAAGCTAAAATTCTGTCATCTTACAATCTTATGGAACATCAGTAATAATCCAACAAGGAAAGACTGCTGTCAGCATCTGTAGAATCCTTTACACAGAAAAAAAAGTACATGGAAGTGTAATTACAAAATTTCTTAGCAAATTGTGTGTAATTGTTCCAGAATACTGCAAACCCTATTTGAAGTATAACCTTTAAATAAAAACTACTAGATAATAAGACTGTTTTACCCAAGACTTTCTCACTCAGCTTTGTCCTATTCCTTCTTTTAGACTTAGATAAAAGCATTTAGCCCCTGGCTATATTTAAGCTCTAAAAACTTGGACAGAGACAGGACTTTTTGTCACTGTTATAAGGTACAAAGAAATGTTCTGATGGGCTGAACAATATTCTAGTGATGGGCACAGACAGCCTCTCAAACTGAGAGTGACATATAGCACTTTGTTTCAGATGTTTGTCTTCGTTCTCTTGCATGAAACAACACAACTTCCCAGAAGCAGAGGAAGAACATATTTGGGTTAAGGAGGCTCTCTTTTAAGAAGCAAGATAAAAAGAAGCATTGTCTGGCTGATTAATAGCTTTAGAAGATGCACGTGAAAAGTGGAGATGGAAAGTGAGCTTTGATAGCAAAGATTAACACCACTGTCCTGAAACATTATGTGCTGTTCACCATAAAAGCTAGAGTCAGTCATACTTAAAGTGTTCAGCACAAATGCTCATGTTTTGTTTTGTACCATATGTTGAGCACAATAGTCATACTCTTGAAAGGAGTCAGTGGTGAGGAAGGGGCCAAGAGGGGAAAGAGTGTGGTGTCAGTGTGGTCAGTGCTAAAAAGCTCCACAATGCCAAGGGAAAACAGAACAACTTCATAAAAGTGGAAGACCACAATGAATAATTAAATATGCACTTACATACAGACATCCCTGGGTCAGACAGTCCCTGAGCAGCAAATCGGTGGAAAATGGGAGAGAGTTCTGGGGCATATCACGGTGTGCCTGTTCTTTTTCCTGCCCTGGTCCCTAAGCAACCTCTTTTGGTTATTATCCAAAATCAGATATTGGACTAACTCTAGTAATCCAATGGATATCAATATAACAGCCAAAACCTATTCTTTTCTATGGCCAGTTATATTTCTTATATACAGTCAGGTTTTTACAGAATGTTATTCCATTTCGTTTTGGACCATTAATAAGGTACACCATGTTCTTCATCTTTTCTGTAACTTCATCTTTCCTCAAAACCTTCTTCAGAAAGGAACAGGGTATAATGAGCTGGGCAAACCCCAAGAAATAGCAAGTTCAAAGTAACTTGAAGAATGAAGCTTAAGAGTTCTAATGAAGTTCTCAGAACTCAAACAAAAAATACAATCAATGTCACAAAATGCTTGAGTTTTCACCCTTAATCTAGCGAGCAGAACAGCTGATATCACTCTAACGGGTACTTTTCTTAACTATAGGGAAAATTTGAGTAATATTTTATGCAACTAAGATTTGAGTAATAATCTACATAAAGGGTCTTCAAATACACATGGAGTATCACTGGAATGATAGTTGCAGTAACTAAATAAGCGTTCGTTTTATAGGTCACATGGATGAAAATTAAGTTGTCATTTCTTACAGAGTAACATTGATATAATAATTGCTACAGTACCTTATTCCATATTTAATTTCAAACATTTAGGTGTAAAAATCCACATTTCTCCCTCTAATAACTCATTTAATTGGTCATAGGTATCCTTGATAACTAATCGCAAAGTGCATTCCAAAACTCTACCCAGGCCAGTGCTCCATGTCTGAAGGATGGATCCTCTGTCTCCAGCAGAGGATGCCTGGAGAAGCATTCAAGGACAGAGCACTCAAATTACACTTGATTCTCTCAGATTCCAGTTTTCTACAGCTTCTGACCTTTATGAGAGAGATTAAACATTAAGTATTGGTACTTCATCTTTATTAATATTCTTGTTTTTAAAACAGTTATCTTTAATAGCCCTTTATTGCTTTTTCTTTCATCAATGTTAGCTATCATTTTAGACTGTCACATCCAATGTCAATGTGATCCACTCTTTATCTGTTACGTGAATAAGCATCTACTTTGATCCATTTAACAATCAATCCTTCATTCTTTTATGAGAAACATCATTCATTTTATTCATTGCAGTCCTGATTTTACAGTCTTCTGTCATTTCCCACTTTCAGTGCTCTCAGTATGAAAAGTCTTTGTCTATAAAATTATTCTTCATACAGAAACCATTCCATAAGTCTGTTGATTTTCCTTCTAACATTTCTAGTTCTACTATTCCATTTTAAGATAAATGATCTTGACAGCTAAAGATGATCTTATGGATAAGGTATTAGACTATGGTCCTGGAAAAAGAGATTACATTCCTGTTTCATTGTATCACAAATCTTATGCATTATTCAGTCTTCATGTCTGCTTAATTCTTAGTAAGCATTTATTGTTAAGTGAAAATAGTCTTCAGACACAGAGAACATTTCTGCCTCCAGCATGTAGAATATAAACAGTACAGGATAATATGATTTGAAATTAACAGTATGACATGTGGTTAACCTGTGTATATTTAAAATTAATTGTAACCCTCACATCTTTGGATCAGACACCCGAAGAGTCTCAGAGGTATTTCTAAATACCACATTTCTGCAGTGTTCAACTCAGAAAAAAGCTTTAGAAAATGGACCCTTTTACAATGTGTTTGTACTTCGCCCAGAAAATCAAGTTTACAAAAAAAAAATCACGGACACATTTATGGTGCTTAACATGACTTCTTTTTTTAACCTGCAGCTGAGGCCACTCAGCTCCAGCTTTTGTTTTTTTAAGAGAATCTTTTCAGAAACTGATTTTCTTAACTAACTCTAAACTTGTGCAAAAAATTCAACTTTCTGGATGATTATGTATTTTAAAACAAACTCATCTTCCATTTAGGTTAAATATACCTGGTTTTTATAAAGGTGTAAAAACTGGGCAAGCAAACAATTCTCAGTTTCCATGTTGGAAGTGAATTGTTTTTATAAATAATAATAATTCATTGATTCTTCTAATACAGAAGCCCTGTTTAATAGTTTACTTGATGCCCCAAAATGGGTAATGCTGAGAAATCTAGAGACAATGTGGGATTTTCTTTTTATTTTCTTTTTGTAAATGCATCATAATTTTCCACTGATTTCTGATGTTCTATCATCCAAATGGCCTCTATTGCATCACCCTTCATTGCAGACCTGTCATTTACAAACAATACAAGACTTCTATTTTTTCTGTCATAGATCTATTTCTACTGAGATAAACACAATTATTTCAAGCATATATTGAAATCAATGGGATTTGTTTGTTCCTGAAAACTACAAGGTAAAGGAGCTTATAATTATCATTTTCAAACTTAATTTCATTTTCCATAGCTTTGTAAAGAACTCAAAGTCTTTTGGAAGGTATTCAGTATTTAAATTCCAAGGATTGCTGAAATCCAGTAGCTGAGGCTGAAACTTAAGTTAAAAAAAAAGAGAAATATTTTCTGAGAGAGAAAAACAGCTTATGCTTCAGCCCTAAATGATCCTGATATCTGATACAATGGAAAAGCTGAGGAAGAGATTACCCACTTGAAAAATGATCATTTCAGAGCTATTCATTGATTTCCTAAAGGTCTATTAACTAAAAATACATTTAAAGCATAAATGGCAAAATCCTACTGGTAAAAAAGGAGAAAAAAAAAAGGCAGAGGGCCAATTTTTCCTGTACAGGGTAAGACAGTAAAGATGTATATGCATAAACCCAAGATTTATTCTAAATAGTAAGAGACATTAAAAATTGGACTAAAAGCAATAATTGGATTAGCCAAAGTTAGGGTAGAAAATTATTATTCACCTTAACAACAGATTAACTGCATAGCAGAATAACAGGATAACTGTTACACAAAGGCTAATTGTTTGAGTACTAGCAACTTATTTAATAATATGCTTTTTACTAGATCTAGAAGGTGTTAAGATAACACCTTAGGCAATGTGGTAAAACAATGACTGCATCTTCCCCCTTATGTTTAAATGGATCCTGAAGTCTTAAAGTTCCAAAGCTTAAAAGTTAGAGTTCTAAGATTTAAAGCTAGCTAATAAAGATATGAATAAGAAATTATATGGGCATTTAATATTTCTTACCCTTTCTCTGGGTGCAGCAGGGTGTCCCTTTCTCTCAGGCTCTTGAGGAGAAGCCACTAGATCAGGTGTACACCCTGGAGGGAAGGTCCCACACACCTTCTAGAGGGAGTGTACAAGAGTCTCTGATCAAGGATGGGCATTTACAGAATAAAGTGACTGACTGCTGACATTTATCTACTTAGCCATATCTCCAAAATCCCCTACTAAAGAACAAAAGAGAAACATAGGAAAAAAAGACCAAAACCAAGAAAATCTTTTTTTCTCACCAAACGAGCTCATTCTTATTTTGTCTCCATCTGGCCTAGCTGTGGGTAAGCTGAGCTCCCACAACAGAAAGCTGAACACGACTCCTTGGGAGAGTTCTGAGATAAATAACTGAAGTATATGACACCTGGAAGATTGCAAGAAAACAAGTTACATCTCTCAAGAGCTAATAATGTCCAATTTTCCGAAAAATCTTTCTGAAACAGGTTAAAAAGTCTGGGGCGAAAGGGGAAAGAAAACCAAAAACCCACATTTGAAAACATTCCCATGTGGTACTTGCCCTCTATACATCACTCATACGATGAGTCCAGCACTCCTGGAGTACTGTGCCGAGGGCTGGGCTCACCAGTACAAGAGAGATGGAGATACTGGAGGAAGAACAGGATAGAGATACTGGAGAAAGAACAGGGAAGAGTCAGGAAGAAGGTTAAGGGACTGGAGCATCCTTCCTGCATGGAAAGGCTGAGAGAGCTGGGGCTGTTCAGCTTCGGGAAGACTTAGGAGGAACCTTACTTTTGGCACTGCTGGTATTGACAAGTTCTACTCAGCAAAGACTTTGTTGTTGTAAGTGATGAATGTAGCCCATTATCACCAAAATTACTACGCAACCTGTAAGGACAATTAATTTTTCTGAGAAATTGCAAGGTAGTTAATTAATCTGAATTAAAGTTAATTAAAATTTCACTTCTTAAGAAAAGTGTTGGTCCATTTAACATATGTCAGTCTATTTCCACTAATGATCTCAAAAAAAAAAAATTATACTTTCTTGAAGTTTGTTTTAAAAGCTGTTGAATTCCTCAGGTCAAGAAAACTGGAATTTAACTTTACTATGTGTTATTATTGGTTAATTTTAATTTAAGCACAGTAAGAGCAAATCCCAATAGGTCATTGTGCCATCTGAGCTAATTAGTCAACCACATTTCCTTGCAAAAATTCCGCTGTTTGTAATATGTTAAGAGTCTGAAGGAGACTAGATGAATTTTTTAGAAATTTAATACAAGGAGTACTCAGATCCATTCTCAAGTAATTTAAAAATTAAGTGGCCATATACAACTTGGGTCATAGTTCCTAAAATGCTCCCCTTCATCCCATTCCCTCTGATGGAGGAAGTACTATAACAAAAAAAATATAGTCCCACATGTCCATGGAGCTTGTAGAAATTGTAACTCAGAGACTGAGTTTTCCCTTTTGCCCTTATACAACGCATTGATATCATTAATATTTCAAGTTAAGGATCTTCTGCATCATCAACATGTTCTGGCTATTTAGAGTGCTGAGCAGAGGCAAAATGATCATAAAATTGAACTTAAATGGCTGGCATGCTTTACTTGCTTTAGTGTTTGGTGAATATGCTTTCAAAGTTGAAATAAAAAGTGTTTTAAGATATAGGTAAGATCAGAACTGATATACTAACATTATTACTCTTGTTAATATTAGTAGCATGTAAGTTTTGAAATAATTTCAATACAGTAAAAACACTAAACAAATATTTTTCTCAAAATATTTAGGCAATGAATTGGTTTTTCAAGCACAAAAATATCAAAAGCAATTGGTAGTTCTCCTGAAATGCACTCAAGGCAATGTTAACACTTATGTATAGTCCTCCAATGGGAAAAATATTTTGAGGAAAAAGGAAGGCGTCAAACCAAATTAATTCTAAAATAATTTTTTTAAATATTAGAATATCTGCGAGATGACAATCATCTTGCATCTAATACATACTAAAACTTCAGGAGTACAATATCAGTATTTGTAAATACTCATGCACATAGTACATGAGTTATAAAAACCATTTCTGAGAAATCTGTCAGTAAACATATCCTGGTATTTCCAATAAGGTCTTCAGTGTCCTTCCTTATTTTATCTGAAGTCACCCTTATCCTTTTGCATTGCATCTGTTTGCTTAAAGTATTTGAATACACTGAAAGGAAAAATGTGATGTAAACTGCACAGTAAGAAGTGGAAAAGGGCTTTGTTTTTTGGTTTTTTTTTTTTTTTTGCTTTGGGTTTATATCTTCAGGCTTTATTTTTAGTTAATGGGACAAGAAACTGGACAGAACCTTTACTGAAATACACATGTATGTGTATACACATGTATTTATATAGCTTTAATGAAATTATATTTTGAAGTTGAAGTTATATGTTGAAGTTTACATATAGCATTTACATGTGTAGGAAATACATGTATGTACTTTTTGGTTTGCTATTTCATCTGTCTCTTTTTCCAGACTAGACTGAGTTTGAAATATACAAGCCAAAAGTTAGCAATTTCAAAGATATTTGTGTAACATTAGGGAGAAAGATAGAGCAATGGCCAACAAAACTTAGTCCATAATTTCCTCAAGTACTTTTTAATATATTGTGTTACTTTGTTATGTTAGGTGTAAACATCAAAACGTAACACTGATTCACAGCCTTTTCTATTAAAAAAAAAAAAGAGTGCTAATGTATAAAAATGAATAAAAAATTAAAATATTTTAGAAGCACAAAGATAATTATTATGAAAACACAAACACTGCAACTGACACACTATAGAAATAACTATAAACTAGTTAGGAAGGTTCAATGCACCCATCAGTTCAAAAACTAAGCTATTTATCACTTCAAACAAGCTTAGACATCAGTAATCAGTGGGTTAAATCATAGAATGGTCACCTTGAATAGAATCATCCCCTTGAATATCTCCAGGGCTGGGGCCTCAACTACCTTCCAGGGCAACCTGTTCTATTGTTCCGCTACCCTCGTGGTACAGAACTTGTCCCTAAACAACCAATCTATATCTTCTCTTCTCCAGTTAAAACCATTGCCCTCCTCCCATCACTACAGCCCTTTCTAAGCAGCCCCTCTCCAGCCTCCTGGGCCACTTCAGGTACTGGGAGGTCTCCATGAGGCCTCCCCAGAGCCTTCTCTTCTCCAGGCTGAGAGAAGAGATCCAGAGAGAGAGGGGTTTAACCAGGATGCAGATAGTGGCAAACCTGTCATGCAGTCATAGAAGGTAGGAGGGAGAGATGTTAAAATCTATAGTCTAAAATGATAAACCGGGTCTGAGAAGCACAGCAATATACAGAAAAAGATTTCTCTGTTCAACAGGGGTATTTTCTTGCGGGCATCATCACAGAATGAGTCTTCGCCCTTTACTGTTAATAAAGCAGAAAAAGTAAAAAAAAAAAAAAACAAACATAATTGTGTGTCATATTTAAGCCATGTAAACTTAATTTCTAAAGTCATGCAAGTTATTTTCTGCTTGCTTCATTTAATAATATGTTTAGAAATTACAATAGCTGAATGAAACTCAAGCTTATTGAATGAGATGCTTTGAAGCAGCTCATAGAAGTATATAAAATTACAACCGTATAGCTTCCCTATACGGAAAAATTTAAACCTTTTGGTCTTTTGATGGATGTATCTGGTACAGTTAAAAGCAAGAACCAGAAGACAGGAAATAAAAATTAGACAGGCAAGGTGAATTTGTATATCAGCTTGAGAATACAGATTGAAATGAAGGTGTATTTAATCAGGCACTTTATATTAACATTATTGATTACCTAAAGGGTTCTGTCTGTCACAGGCAAATGTCAGATGTTCTAATTAGATTACTGTACAACTTTATATTAATTAATTGCACTGGGGATTTCATATAGAACAAACAGTCTTTGTTTTTCACACTTTTGTTTACTTCCTCAACAGATCTTTTACTCCTGTTTGGCAATGAAACTGTAAAATACAGTTTCTGAATTCAGATTTGGTTTGAGATGCTCAATAATTTTGTGTATGCAGATGGTGTGATTCCTATCTCTGGTTTACCAATGGGTTTATAAAGTCTCACAGAAAGATTAATTACAGCTTACATCAATTTTGGCCTTTAGATGTCATGTAAAGAACATAACACCAAAGAGGAAGAAGAAAAAAAAAGAGAGAAAAAAAAGAGAATAACAGGTAGGTAGTGGAATTTTAAAAAGGTTTTGTGTTTACTGCTTGCATCTTTTTAAATAACTGAAGTTCTTAAAATTAAGTGGGAAGTAGGAAGAAATAAGTTCAATGGAAGACATGTTACTGATTGAAAAACTGCTTGTATAAACAGCAAGAGTTGAGAAAATAATAAACAAGGTTAAAGAATTCACAGATGTCATGTAGCTGATTTTCAAGGTTAAAATTGGTACACAAATATAATAGCTGTCAAGGATGCAATAGAAATATATTTGTATACCTGACCTTTTACATCAAAGCCTGCCTGCAGTTCCAAGCATTTCTCAAAGTACTCATAACACTCATAAGAGCAATTTTCCAGATATTTTATTTCCTGTTTTAAAATGTACAGTGCAAATATTTTAAAAACACTTTGCTCCCTGACAGCATTTCTCCAAGGATCTTAAAATATATTACTATACAAGATTCATATAAAATAAACAATTAAATAGAATTATATTAAATTTTGCAGGTCCATAGATCCGCGAACAGAAAAAGATATTGAAATGCAGGTCCAAACTCTAACCCCAAATTGATAGCAAGGCTAGAAGAGGACCCTCAAAATCTTTTGCCCACTGATTGAAACTTTCATTATTAAATGTAAATTAAAAATGTGACAGGAAAACACCATTGCATGTAAGGTTTCTCTCTTGTTTTTCTAGGTAGTAAACCACCTTGGAAAAATGCATGTCCCTGAAGACTTAGGTGCCACCAGCAGACATCTCATCTTTATGCAGGCACTGTGCATTCTAACAACACAAAATACCCATTTTAAGAATAAACCCAAAGTGTGGATCCTGAATAAATCTGGCACAGTACATGTAAGACAAGACAGTAGAGTCAAGCTGACCTTATCCTGAAGGCCACAAACATCATATTTAAAAGCTATGCAAAAAGGATCATCCTGTCAGCTATAAATCTCTGAACTGTCCAGCAACTTGTACTTTTTGATGTCTTACACATATTTCCTAAGGTTATCACCAGGACTATCAACCTGCTAACAAAAAAATTTTATCTCACTACTTCTGTTCCCACCAACAATCATTTCCAAGCACAGAAGCAGGGAATAAATGATGGTACAGCTTGTGCTTATTGCTTACCCCATGGTAATGGTTTTTTATCAAGGTGACACCAGAAGTTACTATTTAACTACTATTTACTATGTAAAATGTTATTTAGAATATGATGGTACTTTCATAATGCTCTAAGTGTCCATTTTTAATTTTCTACCTCCTCCTTAATTTTCCAGGACTTAAAGAATAATAAGATTATACTCCAATTACAATTAATAAATTCTGCTTGAAATTTCCAAGTGTGTCAAATGCATAAATACACTCAGTCTTGATACACACTATTAAGGATTTTTGCTCAGTCTTTCATATATTTACACGTTTGTAGCTTTATTTCACTTCTATTTATAATAGAGTAGGAGAGAAACATTTCAGTGGAAGGTAACTCTTACCTAACTTCGTAATTCACCAAACTGGCCTCTGTTCCTCACCTTGCATTTTTGCTGTGTTATTCTCTGATTTTGAGGAATGCAAAATGTTAAGTAAAAAACCACCTTTAGGAGCATTAGCTCTTGCCTTAGCTTCTTGCACTTGTGGCCCAGCTGACTGACTTTCTATCAGTCAGTGCAAACCATCAGTAGGAGTCTAGAATGGAGTTTCAAGCTTTTTTTTTTTAACCACCCAAACAAAAATTGTGAATTACTTTCTTCTTATGCAGACCATTTCTACCCCATAAAAGAAATGCCATCTCTTAATTCCTTTGCAAGTAGCAGTGTATAGCAAAAAGTTGCCCCAGACAATTAAACAAACATGATACAAGCTAGCTTATAAAAAAATGTAAATGGTAAAACATGACAAAATGGTAAAACTTCTGAAAATATCTGGGTTAAATAGCAGCAGCTTGAGGTCTTTTGCAGTCAAAACATCCTGCTCAGGTTGGCAGGTCTCATTCTGGGGAGTTTTGGATTTCTACTGAACTGGCCTTGGGCATATCAAGTCTTTGCAGGCCAAGTTCAGAAGCTTTGGAAGAGTTTATGAGTGCAGAGGATTTATCTACAAGCATAAAATGTATGGGGAAAAAATGAAAAGTATTAAGTAGGAAATTTTAAAAAAAACATATATTTTCACTTGTAAAAGATTCTAGCCTTGAAAAGTAAATAGTTTCTAGAAAATTAAACAGTTAAATACAAATGAATTTTTAAAACATCAGTTAATATTTTGTGCCATTAAATTAATTAAATTAAAATATATTTCAGGCATAAAAAGTGCCTTTTACTCAATTTAATCACTGGTTAATTTGATCCTTCATTTAATTTGATCAAAACCCCAGGAATCAAATCAGCTGTATAAAAATTGCAAAACTTTCACTCCTCATTTTGATTAATTTTGATCGCCTTAGGCAAGTAATATCATATAATTCAATCACTGGTTATAGAACATCACCATTTTAATTAATTATGAAAATGAAAAAAATTGAGTGAGAACAGAGATTAAAACCCAAGGATGAAAATGTACTTATAACGAAAGGACAATTACAACTCAATATTATGTTATCAAGACACTGTTAGTAAAAATTTCACTTCTACCATTTCTCATTGTAACCCACTTGCTTACTATACAAGCGGGGTATGTACCTTCACCTATGACTATGATGTAAGTATAGGAAAGATCAAAATTCAATAAAAAGAAGGGCCACCTCTTGAGCTTTTCATGCAAGGAGAAGCCACTCACACACTTGCTTTGCCTCTTGCCTTTTCTTCTCACTATCCCCAGTGTCCACTTGGACAAGCAAAGGAAGTAACTCTGGAGACTCCAGAGAGAAAGGCAGATTGCCTGAAGAAGTGTAGAGGCTATGGGAGCACTCAGGATAATGTAAAAGCCTGGTGCCATAATTAATTGCTGGCCAAGCAGACCACCAATGTTATGTTGATAAGTGATTCTGTAACTTCTCTTCATATGGCAAGAATGTAAAAATAACTTACAAACAGAAGTATTTCCAGATCCAGTCAACAAAGAGAACAAGAACCAGAATCTGTTGGGGGGAATCTCTTAAAAAATAAATTTTAGAATCTTGTTTCCTGTTTGCTTTCTTGTTTCTCTATTTTCTTTTTGTTTTTTTGGTTTTTTTTTTTTCTTGTTTTTTTTTTTTTTTTTTAAGATCAATAACACCAACTCACTAGTTCATGAATACAAACAAATTTTTTTCTAAACTAGTAGAAATCCGAGCCTAACTTTTATAGTTTAACAGTTTGGAAATGGAGGCTGCTGACATCTGGCCTTCAGGAAAGTATTTGTGAATCCCAGCTGCTCACAGATTTCCTTGATACTTGTGATATTAAGAATAATGAAAGGATCCAGAGTGCATTAAGATATTGATTGATACCAGCACACAAAGAGTTTTGAAATGACTCATCAAAATAGATAACAATATTTTCCTACCAGCAAACATAATTTCTTGAGTCATAACAGGGCTCCATTTTCTTGAATGGACTGAGTTACATCTCCCATGCTGCACAGGTGTAATGACAATAAAAATCTAATGGAAATAAAAATTACCATAAGTGACTGCAATAGGGTGATTTTAGGTGCACCAAGAGCTAGACCAACAGAAAAGAAAAGAGTTTCCATTATTCATCTTTCCCAACAAAATGAAATAATCTGGAAACATATTTTCAGGCTCAATAAAACAATGTAATCCCATGAGATTTCATAGTTAATAATAATTTCTTTCTTTTTTTCTTTCTGATTTTTCTTCCATTGCTCAGTGTAGATTGCAATGCAATAAAATTCTGAATTATTGGACTGCCCATCAGAATTTCTGAACAAAATAAAGCCCAGGCTTGGAAGCAATGATCAAGCATATGTAGTCTTATAGCAGATTCTATGATGCTGCGTAATGTACATTTTGGAATTGCCTGAGGAAAAAAATTCACATTAATTACAACTAATTTTTTATTTAATTTTATTCAAATTGACATAGTCATGACATGGTATATTTTCCTGTTTAGACATCCCAGCTACTCCCTGTCCATTCTCAGAAGGTGTTTGTTTTCCACATTTCCATCCCAATACTTTTTGTGGGTTTTGTGTTTACTTTTTAATGTTCAATCTATTAAGATAACTAAGATGACAATGATTGTTCTTTTATTTCAGTACAAAACCTTCCAAAAGTAGAGAAAGGTAGACTGATTAAGAACACGTTTCTGAGTATAAAGGAGTGTTAAGAGACAGATGCAACATTGGGACAGAACTTTAAAAAGTTTTGAAAAAGAAAGGAAAATAATGTATGTATGTCGGGTTTTTCTACATATTTTCTTCCACCAGCAGATAGTGTTAAAGAGAAAACTGAATAAATTTACTTCCTTTCTTCTTTCCTAGAGTGTGTTTTCTTCCCTGTCCTAGGAACCTGTGGTATTTTTAGTTTTCCATGTTTAAAAACAAACCGTTGAAATTCACTTTTTGGGGAAAAAAGACATAATTTTTCATTTTAAGCCTTTTTAAATTTATGAAAATGCAAGAGAATATGGATTTAAATAATTTTCACATCTGCTTTTATTATTTTTCAAATCTAATTATTATAAGAACAATATCACTATATTAAAACCTAATTACCTTATAGCCTTTCTTGCTTCATGACAATGCCCATAAAATGCTTAATATTCATGTAACATGCTACCTCACCCTGTAATATCACTATATTTATGGAAAGAAATTGTAATCCTCTTTACTGTCTCAGGTTAATTCCAATAAAATATTAAATCCATTTTCTAATCTAAATGAGTTCATTAGGAGAGGCATGGTATTGAGAATACTAAACTCTCTACAGAGTTCAGCTTCATTACATTTCAGCACTGTGCATTTCCAGAGCAGTTGTACTACATTTATGAGGATTTATCTGTACTGTTCCAAAAACATTCATCCTAATTCTACTCCTTCTGTGCATGCTAATCATGAATATGTTAAGTGGAAATACTAAGCTAGCAGCCAATCTCATCCCCAGATGGGTTCAAGTTATGATTACAGAAGAAAATTTGCCATAAGCACTCATAAAGTAGTGCCAGAGAGGAGGAAATGAAGGCTTGGAGATTTTATTTTTTGTTTGGGTGGTTTTTTGTTTTATATAGTAGGGGAAAGAAGATCCTTGATAAGGAGGAAAAATGTCATAAGATGCTTAAAGGGCTGGTACTTCCATCCAGATATAAACTATTTACCTGGAGTTAAGCCAATAGATGTTATGCATGGAACAATTATAATCAATATAAACCAAATTCCTTCGGGCCATGTTTTGTCATTTTCCTCAGTTTAAGGTCATGTCTCCACAAAAATAATCCCACTGATCCTGAGAGGACTGCTGTTGAAGTATAGCTAGCTCAAACTTCAAATTTTAAATGAAACTGGTATCCTCAATAAACTAAAAAAAAAATTAAAAAGGGGGATAAGACTAATTTTATACTGGCTTCTATCAAGAGTAACTCTCTCAGAAAAAAAAAAAAATTTCAAGGAAGAAATCCTAAACTAAAATGCAAACAACACAAGACATTTTGTTAATAATATTCAGGTTATTTGTATTAACTTCCAGTCAGTAGAAAATTAACCTATTTCTTCAAACCTATTCTCTTCAGAAGAACTAAAGCATCACTGCTTTGCACAGACAATTTCATTTGATCCCTGTGTCCTATGTGACCAGCGGGTCACTGAAATGCCTCATGTCCATGAATGTGTAAATACACTACAGAAATACAGACACCAACAACTCGGATCAGCAGGTACCTTTTTGGTCTCACTGAGGTAGCTCAGTAAATTGCTATAGCTCACCTACTCTCTTCTAAACTCATCACCAGTGTTAAGTAAAACAATATAAATTTGCTCTGTCCTCTGAAGAATAGGTATGTGTAGCTGGCAATCTAAAGGACAAGGAGTAACTTGGCCAACTTTAGGTGACTGGCCACTGGTTGTCACTGTTGCTCCACAAAACAGGAGCTGCACGATCAGAACTTTCAAAAGTTGCAGACTTTAGGTTGATCGCTTTTACGTGGCCTGAAGTGAAGGCACCCACTGAATCTTAACAGCTTTCGAAGCTCTACTAGTATGTTTAAAAAGAGCAGTTTATCAGAGACAGAAAGATCAGGTAGTTGGAAGCTGTATAGTGTTGTGAAAAAACCACAGCAGGGATGAATATACACAGAAGGAAATTAAACACAAGTGCTTAAAAAAAAATAATCTGATTTTAATCAAAATTGCTAAATCCTTTTTGAAGTCCATTATGCAGTTTAAAGGCTAATAATTCAAAAACTCCTAAGTACAATGCTAGCCAGCCCAACCAGTTCACTTCACAGCTGTCAGACTCCCTATAATCCCTCAGTATCATGAAGCTGAACTCCAACTATGCAGTCCTCAGTGCCTCAGTGGGATATTTGCTTAAGTTAGAGTAACCACAGACTTCAGCTACTCACATGAACCAGGTACTGATTCTATAGAATGGAAAGCAGTGAATTCAGTACAGTTTGCAAGAATGAAGAACGACTCATTACTTAGTAATTACCACAGAATCAGTCCAAATTAATTGTGAAATTGGTCTTTGACTTGTTCCATAAATTCTTTTGAGTACCTTCCCTACTGAAGATAAATAAATGAGCAATTAGTTTATTTAAATGGAAAATAAAAATTTTAATGTCAATGGGAGTGGATTGAGGGGATTATCAGAACTATGCCCCACTTTCTCCTGTCTTGAATACAGGGATGTTATGTCACAGAAATAGCTGAATTTCACAACAATTTGTCTTGAGTTTTCACTTCAAGCGGAAAAAAACCCAAACAAATATTCAGATAGAAAACAGGATACAAATTCTAGATTGGAGCTCATTGATTCCTGTTTAGTAAGAAAATAATGTTAGCTTGATTTTTCTTTAAATAAGTGAAAAACAAGTATTTTAAATCAAGTAACATTGATTAGACTATATGAACACAACATTTTACCAAAAGAGAAGAACATTTATTAAGACTCACCCTTCTAAATAGCAGCTTAATTAGAAGGAATATTCATTTTGCTGTGGTATGTATATGTTTAATTTCAGTAACTAATAAACTGGTAACTAGTAGTGACATACTGAATATACTTCTTGGGTGTTTCCTGTATGACCCAGTAACACATTTCTTACGATAGCTTCTCTGTGCAGTTCATTTTGATAAAAAAATTTTTTTTTACCAAAAAAAGGTTTTCTCTTACCTTCACTATTTCGATGAGCTATTTCTTCATATATTCTTAGTTAAATCAAAACTTACCACATTTATCTTTTTAAAATAATCAGTACTGATTTCCCTCACATGCAGCATATTTCTATGAGCCAATGACTTCAGTGACTTATTTCTGCTTGTACTGATGAGCATCAATGAACTGTACAAAACCTCCTAAGTTCTCAATGTTTAAGCAGTATTTCTTTGAGTTCAAAAGGTTGCAAAGCACAAAATCAATTTAAAAAATCAGAAGGATGAAAACAAATGTAGTAAGTGATGGAATTCCCACAATGACCAGTAAAAGAAAGGCTACAGAAGATGGTGACTGAGCTTTCTAGCCCATCACACAAATTTCTGCCCTCAAAGTGTCAGCTACACTTTGTCATATGAGCAAAGTCCCCAAGCAATGAAGGGGCTGTACATGGTTATTGGCTTGTTAAAAAAAAAAAAAACCAAACAAACAACAGAAAAACCCAAACCAAAACAACAAAAAAACCCCATGATAGTTTGATTGTATGGTACTGTGTAATATTTTTAATGTTCATTTAGGAGGAGCTCTTAATCTGCCCAGCATACAGGATGGGGTTTCCCTTTCTACCTTTCTGCTCTGTGCCCTGCCTCTGTAATTTTTCATACTTCATGTCTCTTAATTCTGAAGCACAAAAAGAGTGAGTGGAGCTGCAGAGGAGCACAAAATTCTGCAGTTGCTTTCAAATGTTCCTGAGTACCCAACTGAAACTAACTTAAGGACATTATTCAATTATTGCATTAATTGGAGTCTTCCTTTGCAGCCTACTGTGATGCCAGAATCTCCATTCCTTACATTAAAAAAAAAACAAAAAACCCTTATAAGTTATTTTGTAACTATAATAATATTTCAACCCCAGAAAGCTATTTTAAAACCCTTTGTAAAGTATGTGAATTACATGTTATTCACAACCTGATTACATTTCCCTGTAGCAAGACAAACCTCTTTTAGGGCACAGCGCTCCAAGGTCCAACCAGGTGTTCCAGGAGAAACTCACGAATAGTGCTCTGAGTCCAATGCTCTCAGGACTGACCAGCCTGGATCAGGGCTACTGCTCCAAAAGTGACCTCCCTCTGGCTTCCTCAGGTGTGAGCTTTATTTGTCCCCTAATCCTGCTCATGCACAGTTGGGGCCCGCCCTAATCAGGCACAGGTGGGCTTAACACAAGCTCATGCCCAGTACCTGGCAATTAGTGCCACCTGGTTGCCTCATTTCACTACATTTCCCTACATTCAATATTAGTTAGCTTTCTTCTGACAATGTCCTCTTCTATTTTTAGTTAGGGAGACTGAGTTTCTATAATCAATGTTTTCACTGTGATACTTTTAGAAACAAAGCAGTGACAGCAGGTAGATGAGTCAACTTCTGTATGTTTATTTGGAAGAACTCTCAGTAAGGTTTCATAAACACCTTGCTCGGCAGTTCCCTTAGGAGAAGCTACATCAAAACCCAAGCTGTGACATCGAATTGAGAGCTAAATCCACTCTGAGGCAGATTTCAGAACTGCACAGCTCCTTCCCGACAGGAAAGAGATGAAGAGCTGCAGAGGCCAGTCAGGCTCCAAGCCTTAAACATAGGCTGCCTGTTTTGGGGAAGAGAAAGGAATTTTGCTGTCCAGAAATCATAAACAGACACTCTTGAGGAAAAAAAAAACCAAACAAAACAAAACAAAAAAAAAAAAAAAAAAAAAAAAAAAAAAAAAAAAAAACAAACAAACAAAACAAAAAAAAACAAACAAACAAAAAAAAAAACTTTTGGAAGTTTGGACTTCGCTTGTTTATTCTTTTAGAAAAAATACAGAGAGGAAGTGAAAAGAAAAAAAAAAATCCCCTGAAACATGAAGTATCACTTTAGTTTAGGCTAGACCTTTTTTGACATTTCTGTCCAGGGTTACAGAGACCTTGACTTTATTACACATGGCTACTGATTTCCAGAGGCTGATTGATAACTAATTGTTTTATAAGATCTTTTTTTAAAGCAAACATGTATCAAATCTTCTTCAAAACTGTTGTTCACTGAAGCCATTAAACAAAAGCTTAATTATTTCATTGTTCCAGTAGCAGAGGTCAAGAAATGATACAGTTCTTGTATTTGTAAGCTAAAATACAGATGGCAATTCAAGTATGAGGTCAAAATGAGCACAAAAGCTTTTCCTACTAGGTTTTTTAAAGAATGTCTGTTTTAAAAGACCGTTTAAAAATAATAGCTAACAGACAATCATTTGCAGAAAAAATTGCAGTCAAGTATGAAAGACAGTTAGGATTAATCCAAATCTTTTAATCAATTCAGTTTTAACACTGATTTCCCAAACCATTGATCTCCCCTCTTTCCTTAAACATTTGGCAACTCATTGCATACTGCTCTATACACAGCAACAAAGCAAGACTCTCATAACCCAATATTCTGACCTTAAGGCCACTCCTGCAGGTGCATGCCACCACTCTTCCTGCCAGCAGACTGTCTTGCATCACCAGATATGTGCCTGCTTGAATCCTTTTGCTCTCACTGCACCCACAAAATAAGAGGACAAGGAGATTATTTAAGCCTTTTAGTGGCTTCCGGCAGGGTGACTTATAGGGTCTATCAAAAGGAAAAAATCCTCCTGTGGTTACTCTTTCTGCTTCTCTACTCTCTAAAACCTACAAGTAATTTCAAAAACTCAGGTCACTATTGAAGGTGTTTAGATACTTTCTTGCATTTCTACTACAATTCCTCTGTATAGTAAGGAATTGTAAAAGAAATGATCTTTCACCTTTATTTCTAGATATTAGAGAAGAAGAAAGGAGAAAAGAAGAGAAAAAAAAAAAATATTATGTTTCTGTAGTTTTGCTTATCCAGAGCCTACCAAACAGACCCAGAGTATCAAAGCTTTTAAGGGGTTTGTGGGGTTTTTTTATAGCTGGAAACTACCAGCTTCTTAAAACCATTTGACCTGAGGAGAAGATACATTTCAGTCAGCTTATTGAATGGTATCTACAGACTCCAGCCAGAATAAGTTGAGCAACCAAAATGTGAATGAATAAATCAGTGCAGCAGGGAAGTAAAGGAGGAGGCGAGGTAGTGATGGAGTAAGAGACTGCCTAGTACAAAACGAGGTATATATTTCAACCTGGCAGGAATGATTTCTTAAATAGGACTAATCAGTTAAGCTTTCAATTACAGATGAGGCTTGACTGCAGACACTGATGAGAAAAAAAAAAATCTATATGAGTTTTAAATAGCTGAGTATACTTTTATGCAAAAAAAAATTTGACACATATTCCCAAACAGCACATGAGAGAACAAAGGAGAAAATGTCTGTATGTAGATGCAGAGCTGTAAAAAGATAAGTAAGAGGTAGAAAAAGGTAGTGCTGGCTGGCAGCCACTTGCATGTCTCATTATGCACTTATTGTTATTTCTAAAAAACGCTTTATTTTGCACTTTGACAATATTTCACAGTATGCAGGAAAAAAAGCACAAAATCTGCTTTTCTTATTTCACAAATACTTTTGGGAAAAAAGAAAAAAACAAACCCAAAAATAAAATCAAAAGCAAACAAACAAACAAAAAAACCAAAACAAAACAAACCAACGAAACAAACAAACAAACAAAAAAACGACAGGAAAAACAAACAAAACCCCAAAACCCAACAATAAATGCTTTATGATTTTTCTCATCAAATTAGCTTATTTTGGATGGCTGCAGTCAGGTTAACAACCTCTTCTAGCTGATCTTCTCAGAGCTAAATTATACATCAGCAGTGAAGGCACAGGAGAAGACTCCAATGCATTCATTGATGTGAGAGGAAAAATAAACTATCAAAGAGGAGAGGCAAATGGCACAGACAGTGTCAGACAGGTTTAATTCTAAGAAACAGTAGACTTTAACTCTGTTTTAATTTTCTAGATTTAATTCCTTAATACTTTGTTGCAATACAAATTGACTTATGACATATACTGGTTAGTTTTACAAAAGGTGCTTTGTCACACTTTACATCAAATCCAATTAAATAATTACCTAAAACAAGGACAGACAGTAAAAATAGGTAGCCATATACTTGCCCTCACTATTTTTCAAAACCAGATGTTTATCAAGATTCTTCCTTCTCTAGTAGGTATACACGAGCAAGAATACAACAACGTTTTTAGAAAGTATTTTGTGATTTTACTTCAGTGATATTCATTGGAACCTGTAGATTCTTGGGTATTCCAAACACTACTGAAATTCCCTTTTTTAGATATTTATGAAAATTTACCTATAACTCATGTGGGGATTAGTTGTTTTGGTTTTTTCCTGGTTCCCCATAAAATATCATACACACTCAACTATGATTTTGGACATTCATATGAGTGCACATTTCTCCTTTTAATATAAATTTCCCTAATTTTTCAGTTAAATGTATATTTTTATGAACATGATTGACATTAAAATCTTTCAAAAGGATCAAAGAAATTCAAGAGCTTATCTTGAGGTCATTGTTTTTTGCCTGGCCCTTATCAGATTCCATGGAAAGGTACTACTGCTTTTGATGCTGTCTGCAAAGTCAGCATTTACCAGCCAGAGCATTAAAAAGAGCCTTGAGACAAAGCCTCTTTCCCTGCTTATGCACCAGCTGAGAACTGTGCTCCTATATTAAATTAAGCCATTAATAATTCCCATCCACATGGGATTAACTCTGAAAGAAATTCCAGGGGGAGCCAATTCAGAGGGCTGGAAATAAAAGGAAATTCTTAAGCAAGCAGAGCAGAAAGTCAGACACCACTGGCATTATCAGAGTCCTCCCTAGCTGAACAAACCTTAAATATCTTTCTCTTTGATGCTGACCCCAGGATGGTGGCAGTGTGTAAAGGCATCTAGCAAGGTGGCCTTATACAAAGGATGCCTCACTCTGATTAAACGGAATGCTTCAAAATGCATGATTCAAAATAATTTATATAGTTATATTATAATGTACAATAGAATACCTAAATAATGCAAGGGATTTAAAAATATTTTTAAATGAGGGGGATAGAACACATTAGCTAAATCTCTCACATAGGAGAAATAAAGTGACACATACTTTTAACACACACAAAAAAAAATTATTGGAAAAGGTACAGGAGAGGAAAGGGAGTGGAATTCCACACAGTAATTGTAAATTGTATAACTGTGAGAGGAAATCAGAATTAAACACGTTCTTATGCTTTGTGACTCTATCTAGACTTAGGAGCAGTATTTGTTCTTGAAATATTTTGCATGGACTTATTTTAAAGGCAACATTGCCCTGGGAATCCAATACTTGGTTGGGAAGTTGGTCATGATAATGCTCCAGCCTCTCCCTGCTGCATGGCCTGGACAGGTCAAGGCACCTTGGAGGTGTTCTGGCTCCAGACCTCTCTTTTCCTCTGCTTTTTTAGATAGAAAAACAAGCTTTTTAGACAGAAAGTACTTAAGAGTCATTATGAACACAAGGCCAGACCCCAATCTCAGCTTCTTTTTCTAAGTGCTGCAATAACATTAAACCCAAAAGCAACTGAAAAATAAATATTCTTTTACCCTATCCTTAGGCAGAATTGTGAGTCTTTGCAGTTGAGAATTGAGACTCAAAAAACCAAACTAGTCTCAGAAAGCTTCCTAGTTATTGATCTTCAGCAAGTCTAGCTACACAGTTTATTAAATAAGTTAATTATATAAACATACCATCTTATGTTTATTTTCATGATCATTTTTTTCAGGGGTTAACACTGAAATAACAGAATTAATTTAAAACATGAACCTTCCTAAACTACTGATCTCCTAAATAATACAAATCCAACTCTATATGATGAATTATACAGCCTTCACAGTGATGTATCTTAATATGCACAAAGACAAATACCAGAAAATTCAGAAAAAGCTAGACAAAAATGTAATCTTACTGTTTTCTTAGAGTGAACTTGTAATCTTTTTGCTAAAAATGAGAGGCCAGACTCAGTGGCAAGCTTCTGAAAACTTGCACAGCTTGGATAAGAAAGGACATCTTTCATAAATATTCATTAAAAATTACCTTTTCTGGATCATGAATTTTTCAAACAGACACTGTTTTGACCTCTGCAAGGAACAAAACCCAGCCAATAGTGGAATGTCTCCACTTTCTGACAAAAAAAAAAAAAAAAAAAAGAAAAAAAGGCTTTTCTCCATGAGCACATACTTTGTACACTACATGAGGCTCTGGGTCAATTACCTCTGCAATCCAAGCATCCAAACATTAAATGTATTAAACATTAAATTCAAATGCATTCTTTATATCCTGAAATGTTAACTTCTTATTTTCTTGAAAAACTGATTGTGAGGCAAGACTGTCATCTGCATTTTAAACAATTTTCTAGACTAGCATCGCCAATCCTCAGGCATTTTTCAGTTCAAACAAGACAGTTGTAATTAGTAATCCTAAAGCTATTCATTAACATGTCTTGAGCCAGGAGCACTGTAATATGTTTGTAGGTCTTCTCAGGCTGCTTTGTCCTGCTAGGTGTCTAAACTCTTTGAGTATTACCACATCAGATAAAACTTTTTTTTCTTATTCAGGGCCATCAGCAGCTGGCAACAGGAGGTTGAAATGGGTGCTGTAGCAGGTAGCTGGAAGCTCCATGCTCCATGCTGAACAAACAGTTGGTGGGTACACTGCCTCCCTAAGCACTGTTTCACACAGGAATTTCAATCTAACTTTTGCTAATTATCAGTAAAGTTTTGTGATACCCAAACAACCTTAGGTTTTAAGCCACAAACATAAGGCTGGCAGCTTTAGCTTTTTGCTGAACACCATTACTCTAACACCTACCTGATGCACAGAGGAAAATACCCTCAGCCAATGAATACAGGTACAGTTGCTTTGTATCTGTTCCCCATACACAAAAATGTGGCTCAAAGAAAAACAAAGAACTGTATTCTATACAATTGAAATAAATATATTTCAACTTTGCTGGTAGAGAAGAGAGAAACATCATGATTTGCATGCCTTGCTGCATAAGCATCATAATAATTTCTCTTCCAAATCTCATGATTTTAAGGTTACTTGAACACGAATTATGAAAATAAGTGCTCCTTGTATTATTTCTCTCAGTCACAGGAACTTGTGGAGATGTGCTAAGGAGAAGATACAGATAATTTTTTTCAGATGCTCTGTTCAATTCCTCCACTGCTTGGTTTCTAGGCAGGCAAACCTTATAAATGGAGATTTAAATGTAACAAGACTGTAGCTAACAGGGGGAAAGTTGGCAGGCCAGAAACTTACAATTTTGGTAAGCTTTGATAAAATTCAGCTTATCGCACTGTTCCCAAACAAGATAATTCATTTAAGCAAAATTGCATGATTCATTGCTTATGGTGAACAAAAATCTTACCAGCATAGCAACTTAAACGGACACACTACCATGGTTTAAGATGTGTATTTATAGAACTTTAGCAACAAAATATTATATTGGGAGAGAGTGGATTGAATCTCCACTAGCAATGTAGGGACAGACTTCTGCCTGCATCAGCATACTAAAACCTAGGCACAGTAATAGCTACATTATCTAAAATGCTTGAAACATTTTCAGCATGGAAGTGGACTTCTAGAAACTTTAATCTTTCTGACTTAACTCTTTGTATTTACATACATTTCTTCAATTTGTCGATGACAGAAAAAATATGTGCACTTTGAATGCTGAAGCAGACTGGTTTGTTTTGTAGAGAACCCAGAAATCTGTCAGGGACTTTTATTACATTTTACATTTCAGTGCTTATGTGCAGAGAGAGGGAGAGAAAGGAAATGAAGCAAACTGGTTGCCAGAGATTCAAGATGTGGCCAATAATACATGCTCCTCCTTTCAGAGGTAAGGGGCATATATACCTATAGGCTATTCATTATGAACAACAGAGCTGCTATTTGCCTATTTCAAATGGAATCAAAATGTGCCAAGCACAGCAAGAATACTGAGAGCAAAGAGTGCTTAATATTCTAGCCCAGCTCACTGAAAAAAAAAAAAGCACTGAATTGACAGAGCAGTGTTCTGTAGAGCAACATGATGTGTCTGCTTTAAATGGAGAATAATGGATTTAAGTTTAGTGCAGAACTAAAGGGCTCAATTACTATTCATGAATTCTGAAATGTTCTACTACAGAAACTCCTTTTGCATGAAATGTTCATCAGAATCAATGTGTGGAACTACAAAAGTAAACCTTGCCCCCTTGCACAATACAGTACTTACCTAGATTTGTGCATTTACAAAAAAGCATTGCTGTGGTATTTATCTAAACCCACCTGGACCGTGGAACACACTATTTAAACAAATATTACCAGAGGATAGTTGCAGGGAAAGCTGCTCTACAAGTGTCATTTTCTGTTGCTTTTAGACAATTGCTTTACATTTGCCTAGACTATGATAAGCCCAGTGCTTCAGGATAACTGTTCTCATGAAGTCTGAAGGTGGCCTTTTGGCCATCAAAGCAAGAAGGCAAATTTGCAAGACTTTTGATGGGTTTTTGTAATATAGTTTCTTTTGGGGTTTTTTTGGTTTGGTTTTGTTTTGTTTGTTTGTTTGTTTGTTTGTTTGTTTTGTTCAGAATTGTATTTCCACTGAAACTGCAAAAGTTCCAGAAATCATTTTGTGTTATTTCCATAATTACTCAAAAGCATAGTCCTAATTCAGCACAAAGTCAGAACCAGCACTCACATTCTCTAGAAGTCAGCATTTCAATTGAAAAATAGACTTCATCCCACAACTCAAAACTCTCATTGGCTTCTATGCTTTTATTCTGCAAAAAATTTATACAGTATGGATTTTTATCTGTTGCTAAAATGTTAACAGGGAATTGTCTTCTATCTTGTGCCATATATACAGGCATGTATGAAGTCTCATGGAATTACTCTTGAAATATAAGTATACCAATATTCAGATATTCAGATATTCAGGCCCTTTGCAGTTTGCAGTATCTGTTTTAGTTAGGACTAATCACAGCAAGAAGTTTTACTCAGAATAAGAAAAAGGTAGTGCAACATATCCTTAATACACAAAGTTACTTGTATATTCCCTCTAATTATTTTCAAGTAACATTCACTCTAGAAAATTCATATATCACATATTTCTTTATAACTTAGGGCCAAATTAATCATCTATCTGTTTGGAAAACATCTACCATTCAATATTTATTGGCAGATAAAGGATGGTAATTCTTCAGACATTTATGTTTCCTGCATTCCAATTGAAATTAACATAGGGTTGTTTTTTTAAAAATTTTGTTTGTAATTGTTTTTTTCCCAAAAACCCCTCAGTCTTTTAAAGAGTCAAAGGTTTGGTTCGTTTTCTAAGTGTACAGATGACTGTCAGTCCTGAAGGCAGCTTCCAGGGGCTTTGTGCTAGCAAGCTACGGCTGTTTGCATATTCCATCCCTCAAAGTAGCACATGCATAATTTTATCATCATTGTGTGCCATCTGGAGCATGTTGATTGAACTGCACTTTTAAAATAAGCTCCTACTAAGGAGTATTTTGGCTGTTTGTATCTGGGATTATTATGTATTTCAAGCCCTCTTTCTCACATAGTCTGTATAAAGTTTGGTTAGGACTTTATCAATATTTGTGTTAGAATATGAACTTATTTTTGGAAATCAGGCTTTTTTTACTGTTTGCTGTCCTTTTCTTCCTTAGTGAGCTAGAATCTAGTAGAGATAAAAGAGAAACCCGATGCCTATCACATTTGTGAAATTTTTATGATTCTTCAACAGTGTCACGAGATATGAACTAAAGAAGTCTTGTTTGCTGCTTCACACTTCCAGATCTGAAGAATTAAATGGAAAGTGAAATAGCAAACAACCTACAAATAAAATAATAAACTGATGTCACTCATCTAGGGTCATTTGACAAAGAAACTTGAAAGCTACGTAAGTTCAATTTTAAGTTTTAAGCCATGTTTTGAAGAAGTCCAAGAGCAAGTCTGGAAAGAACAGTAACTAGGGGAGCAAAGATGTGTTTATTAATTTCAAGTTCATCTGAAAAAGGAAATTTTATCTTAAAAAAGGTTTCAACTGCCAGGGAAATGCCACAGGGAATGAAGCCCTGGCTGCTTTATTTATTTATTTATTTAACGCATAAAATCCTGTGGGTGTCTTAGTTAGTCTTATAACCGTGTATTTTTTAAAGGTAAAATTGCAATGGATCTGCATTGCTGGTACACTACACAAGGCTGAGTTGAAGCCTTTGGTGGATCTGGGCATCTGTGGGAGCTGGATACAAGATCCTGTTTTTCTAAAGAGCTCACTGACCCAGGGTGGTGGGAGCCAAACTTAGAAATCTTGTGAGGGTGCCTTCCCAGATGAATTTCTGCAAAGCTGTGTGGCACAGTCATTCAAATTAAATTTTAATATTTAGAGAATTAAAATTTCAAGATGCATCCATTGCAGGGGATCAGACAAAAGGCAGAAAGCCAGAATGGTTGAACCCTGTTACTTCAGTAGTTATAAAAACATGATTTAGAGAACACAGTTTTTGCACATCACAATGTAGAACTGAGTAGGGACTGATGTGTTACCTTACTTAAATTCTTTAATGCACCTTGGTTAAACACTGACATAGAGTAAACTCAGAAAATTTATTTTATGCAATCTGATGTCACTAGGACTACTGTTAAGATTACTTCAGGTAGCAAAATTTATCAGGGTTCATCCAATTGAAACAGTATAGATTAACTCTGTTGCCATAGAAACACATGATTTTGGCATAGCAATCGCAAGAACACTTCAGCTTGCTGAACTTCATACTAGTCTGTTCACACAGAAAAACACAAACATTGCAATAATGAAATTTATGCAAGGAAATTAACTTCCTGTATGATAAGACTTCTGATCTCTCTTTTTTCCCCTGAGTGATAATTTTCCATATTTATTTGGAACACTTTCAGATATTTCAAGTACATTTTATAAATAGGAATCAACCTTCTTGCAAACAGCAAAAAGTTAAATTACATTTAAATAATATTAGAAGCTTACCCACTCATCTCTTATATGTCCTTAAAACTTTGAGTGGTGCTTTGAGCCTGCTCATTACATCGCATTTGATTTATTTAATATCATTTTTCTAATAGCTATGTCTAAGAGAATTTCCTTTCTTGATCACACAGTATTATTTCATTTCCTCACAAGACTGAAACACCAAATCTCACACATATTCAAACAAGAAGCAACAGTTTTGGGGATGTGGTGTGACATTATGTGCAACAGAAGCAATGCAACCTATTTCAGCTGTTCCTGTGTCAAGTTAGTTTCATGGCTGAACTACACCACCAATTTCAGAGAGACACCCACTCTCAATTTAAAGCTTCTGTGTCAAAAACAAATAATCAGCTAGCTTCCTAATATGTTCCAGTGGTTAATAACTATAGAGGTAAAGATTTTAAGCCTTACTATTAGTTTCAACTTTGGTGCCTAATTTTCAGCAACTGCAAGTATTTGTGACTTCAGCTACTAAAGTTGTGTAACATTGGGCATCTTCTTCCTGGGTGCCAGATTATTGACTCAGAACAACTTATTAACTTTTTTTTCCAAAAAAGTAATGCAAATACTTTATTAACCGTATGCATAAAGGTTAAGCAAGTTCAGTTTTTCAGTCTCCAGATTTTCATTTTAGATTGTGAGCAAAATAGACACCAGAAAGGATGAGATCCTGGTAACAGTAACTCAGTGGAACTGGATTCTATGTTTTATCACTGGAACATCTTCATATTAAGGAGACATTCATTCTAACAAGAAATGTGACTTGGAAACTGAAAAATACTGAGCAATTTTCACTGAACTAAATGTATTCTTTCACCCCATAGAAGATGTCACTTTATTTTCCCCTTGGGTAAATCCCACCAGTATTAAACAAAGATAGAAGGTCAGAAGTTATCAGAATTTCACCATCTGTATTTTTGTGTGCAGTCTTTTATTAACAGTTCTTACACAGCAGCTCTGGTTAGAAAGCTCATATATTGTATACATTTCTCACTCCAAATACAGGAAACTTCAGGCAGACAAATGTTTAAACCAAGATAATTAATGAATATAATTAAATACATCAGTTCCCCCTAAACTTACTGACTCTTATTAAGCATGGATTCTGTTTCCAACTATCAATATTTGGAGTCTGGAACAAACAATAACTGTTCAGTGAAAAATATACCAAAGATATTTAAGAAGTATTCTTCCTCAGTAGGAGACTATAAATGAACATTCCCTAGAAGAGAAGACAGATGGCTTTTTGACAGGAGAAGATCTCTTTATTCTAAAGGATACTTACTGTCTTGAACCTTTTTTTCTTAATATTGTAGGCTCCCTATAGAGTCATTGTCTTTCATGCCCCCAAAAATCTTTCCACTATAAATAGCATTGTGGAGAGATGACCTTGGCCTGGTGCTAGATGCACACCTAGCCACCTTCTCATCCACTGTCCTCAACAGGGAAGGGGAGAAAAATAAGACAGAAAAGCTCATGGGGCAAGAAAAAGACAAGGGAGAACACCTACCAGTTTCCATCATTGGCATAACAGACTCAAGAAAAATTAATTTAATTTAATAACAATTAAAATTAGTTAAGGTAGTGAGAAAGAAAAAGAATTAGAGCAACACTTTCCCACCCTTTCCAAGGCTCAGTTTCAGTCCCTCACTCCCTGATTCTTGTCCATAATAAATGTCCATAGTAGAAAATGTCCTATTTAGTACATATAGTTCTGTCTTTCTGTGGAACATGATACTGTATATGTCCATCCTAGATAAATATGCTGCTCAAGAAGAAAAGCATGATGGCGCTAGTGATGAACAAATCACAAAGGTTAAGCTTGACTCAGACGGCTTCCAAAAGTTTGAAACTTTATAGAAAATATTTAACCCTACAGTTTTACTCTACTGTTCTACAAATTTCAAAGACACAGCTGTTCTCATCCCATACTTAATATTGCCACTTCTAACGCAAACTGAATTTGTCACCAGAATAACAATAATATTCATTCACTTCTGGCTTCTTAATTGACCAAGGGTCCTATTTGTGCACTTCTGCCAACTAGCAAGAGCTCAGCCTTGTTCTGGTTTGGTTTCAACTAGCTGTTCATAATCTGCCAGCAAATATGAGCCAGTGCCTGGGTTAGGTTGGCAACAATAATGTTTTCCTACACTGCAAAGGATAAGCAGAAAACATTACATCTACATATTGTTGATGTCAAAGATCAAATATCTCACCAGCTCCTATAGCTCTATGAAATGCTGATAAGAACAGAAGTGAACAGAAAAATAGTTCTCACAGAGCTGTAAAAATAGAACTACTCACAGCTTTGTTCAATTTAATCATTCCTGCTGGGCAAAGGAAAACAGACCATTTTAGTGCTGTCTCTGTCTTGCAGTCTGCATCAGGCAGAACTTTATGCTACTCCAGGCAATGTCAATAGCAAGAGACAGGTTCAAGTGAATTTGAATGGAGAGCTGCCCTTCACTTATTAACAGCAAGCAACTAACCCTAAGTGCTACTAAATCCATTATTTCCAGCTTGTGTAAAGTCTAGGATATTGGCTTCATCTTAAATGCTGTAAGCAGCTGCTATTTTGCTTCTCAGTGGAGTGGACTCTGATTCTGGATGGAAGTCAGACATAGCAGGTAAAGCCTCCACACTTCATAGGACCTAAAATGTCACTGTGCTGTGCAGTGTTGGCATTTGTTACCTCCAATTGTTTTGATATAAAGATATTGAATAAGATCTCTATCATGAATTCATTAGCTGTATATTCATAAGTATTCATAAGAATTCATAAGTAACTGGCCTCTGTTGAGCCAGACAGTGGACAACTACCATAGGTATTAGCCAGAAGGGATGGAGAGAACACTTCTGAGCATCCTACTCTTCAACTGATTTGAATGAGATCAAAGAATTGTGACAGGTCATGTGTCTGCACTATGCCAATTAAAACATCCTCCTAAACATGCATTAAGTAGAAGTCATGATAGTGTTATTCAAAGATCTGAGTCACAGTCAAAGGATGTCAAAGGACAGTGAAACACTTTCATGTCTCATGCAGCCCAACACACCTTTGGAGACCATACTAACCTACATTTCCCATGCATGTAAATTTCTTCCTATGTGTGAAACTGTACTTGATGCATTCAAGCTTCCAAAACTTTGAAATATCTTCTGCCTCACACATTATCCATTTGTAGAAGCAACATATTTAAAACTCATATATTCTCTGGCAGTTTTGGTTCAACCGCATCCACTGTACAGTTCCCTGAACAGTAGACACTTCATGGCTCCTCTTAATCACCCCCTTCATAAAGACTACAGACCAATTTTTTCCTTTTCTCACAATTATAACAGTTGCAAACATTTGTGTTCCTAATGACAATATTCTCCTATGTTCCTGCAATAAGATGCTCAAAATAGTTGTATTTAGACGTGTTTCACCATTTTTTTATTATTATTTTTGAGGGGAGAAAAATCTATATCTTGATTTTCTTCTACACAGTTAGGACAAAACTATTTCACTTCTCTCCATTTTTTTCTCAGATTTTCTGGGATCATTTTAAGCTTTTCCAACCTGAATCTTGCTGCATCTTAGGGCTGATATTTCCTATTACAACACCTCCACCAGTCAGGAGCAGATGTAGCAGCAACCACCCCAGCATCTCCAAACATCATCAGATCTACAAAACATCCAGGTTCTGTCTAAATACAAAGATGTCACTAATGCTGGTGTTGGTAGTAGCATTTAAGAGAATAAAAAAAGATCTTTGAAAGGTATTCTGCTTCTGCCTATGTCATGCTCAGGATATGTTATCACCAAAACTGCTGCAATCAACTTCAGTAGAATTAAAAGGGACGTAAAATTTGTTAAAGGTATCCCATTTTGCCACTCATTTTCTCACTACTCACTCACTCTTCACCATTACAGCCTGAATGTCTCAGTATTTAAAACCTTGTGCAAATATGTTAGCTTTTCAATACAGAAGCATATGACTGTCAGCTTCATACTCTCTTCTTTTCATGTACCAGAGCCACAGAATGTGTAAATTTTCTATGAGACCCTTACAAAGAGGAATCTTTCTCTCCTCACTGCTTCCCAATTCCTCCTCCAAATAAAATCAATTGCAGATTTTCCAGAAATCTGTCTGGATGCAGCCCTGGGCAACTGGCTGTAGGTGGCCCTGCTTGATCAGCGAGGGGAGCACCAGGTGACCTCCAGATGTCCTGTCCAGACTCAAACATTCTGTTACTCTGTGAATTTGGAGCCATGATATCTTTACATCTGGTGAGGACATGTGCCACAGGGCTTTCAGAATGTGTTGGGATACACTGGTTTCCACCCCCCTAAAAGGTGATCAAGTTTAGCAATATATTGAGATACCTCCTGTAAGTTAGAACACCCAGGAACATAAATTCCCGTAGTTTAAATACATTCAAACTCATAATCAGAGCTGAAATGCTGTTTCTTAAGTCAACATGCAAAAAATAATTTCCATTTCCCAGCAGAATAAATTGTTTATAAGAACTTATATTTGGTAAAATTGCTTAAAGCATTCTCTGGGAATAATAGAAAAGAATAGAAGTGCCATTTTACTGGATTCTGTTCGTGTAAATCTGTATTGATCTTGGTTAATCTTTAGATGTTATACTTCTTTTGAGGTCACAAACTAAACTGTGATACCTATACTGCTCATATGGTGGTAAAGTAGTAGAATCCATGTAACATCACTGGGTTTTTTAAAAAACATTACACCTCGCCATGGCAAAAGCCAATTACAGTTCTGAGCAGACTATTTGGAAAAGTTTGGGTTGATTTTTCAATTCATTCTGGAATGTAAATACAATGTATTACTGTAAATAAAAATTCTGACCTCTTTCTTCCCAAACTGATGGAAGGAGACTTTTTTGTGGCAATTCTATAATTCCATTTTACAAGAAACACCTTGAGAAATTATTTTTAGTACATGCAAAATTATATACCTAGTGTGGTGAAAAAAAAATCTATAGTTTTTTATATCCAAAGAAACCACCTTTATCATTGATGTACTTTACAGCCAACTGACAAAACTCATGAAAATGAGTCATAGTGGCAGATATTCTCATTCCACCTAAAACACATATATATCCAACCTTATATGAAAGTACTTTTGCCCTTGAAAGGCCTCACTTTTGACAATAAAACTTGTATATTTTTTTCACATTAAGGAAAAAAAAAATGCTTGGTAAATTTACCACTTGTGGAATATTTAAGTCTCCTAAATTTGATCTCCATTTTTCTTTCCCTCATGCAATATTTTCTTTCAATCTTTTCTATTCATCTTGATTTTTCTGTTGAGGCAGGCAAAAAGATTCACAAAAATATATGCGGATTCTAATGCTGGTCCTGCAGTAGCCTGACTATAAAATGCATTAGTACTCCATGACAAGCTCTATCTCTGTTATTTTAGACAAAATCCAAACACCTTCACCAAGAGCTAGAGGGGGAAAAAACACCCAAGGGCAGGAGACACCTTGCAGTACAGACGAGGTTATTTCTGGGGAGTTCTAAAATGGAAAGAAGGAAATCAATATATAGTTTTAAAAATAACTCTGTTCAGAGAACAGAGGAAGCAGTCATAGAATGGGAGAGCTTATAATTGTTTACTGTGTGTTCTATAGTATCAGATAGAAATCATAGGGTTTCCTTTGCCATGCAATAAGCAGAAGACATTTTTTTCCAATGAAAACAATGACAATAATTGATATATTAATTTGCAGTGTGTTTCAGAAACAGCAATCAGAAACAAAGAAATAACAAAGAAAAATTTTAAAGAAATGCTCACTTTCACTTTTTTTTGACCAGAGGACAGCCTCACAAGTTTACATTGAATGGTTTGTATTTACCTTAACTGGTTTGTCAAGTAACATTATAAGTGGCCATTCAACCTGGAGAAAGGGATCTCTTACAGTAGGGGGATAACAGCAGTTGGCACCAGATTTTCACAGACTGATCAGCTCTCACCCAGTTATATGAATTTTGTAAAGTGCTTAATGCTTCACAGGTCTTAGTTAAAAAAAATCAAGTCCGTTCTGTTTCCAGTTCCCTATGCTTCTGAAAGAGTAAAATCTATTGCTAGGTGGCCAGTCAGCCTCCAAATTCTTTTGAGAATCTGCCCAGACTATTTCTCAGATCATGGCAGTACAGATGAAGCCTGTCACACAGGCAGAAATAAGCAGAGCAGTTACTAAAATTACTAAATTTTAGTAGTAGACACAGCCTGGGGAAGTGTCTCAAAAGAAAACACAGATTGTTCACCACTGATGATGACCACGATATTTAAGGACACAAATTGATCTATATACAGCATACTGAAATAAGTTTTTTATTCACTTGAAATTACTCTTTCTTCAGAAATCCTGATTAACCACCTCAGAATACAGTGGTTAAAAAGCATTTGTGTCTGAGAAACCAAAAGAAGGACTTGGGGGTGGTAGCGGGCCAGAAACTTAACATGAGCCATCAATGTGTGCTTGCAGCCCAGAGAGCCACCTCTGTCTTGGGTTACATCAAAAGAAGTACAGATAGTTGGTCAAGGGAGGTGATTCTGACCCTCTACTCTGCTCTTGTGAGTCCTCACCTGTTGTATTGTGTCCAGTTCTGGAGTTCCCAACATAAAAAGGACACAGAGCTCCTGAAATGTGTCCAGAGGAGAGCCACAAAAATGATCAGAGGGCTGGAGCACCTCCCCTGTGAAGACAGGAAACAAGTTGGGGTTGTTCAGCCTGGAGAAAAGGAGGCTCTGAGGTGACCCTATAGCAACCTTCCAATATCTGAAGGGGAACTACAAGGAAGCTGGGGTAGGGCTTTCTATATGGGTGTGTAGTGAGAGGATAAGGGGAAAAGATTTAAAACTTGATGAGGGGAAATTTAGGCTAGATATTAAGAAATAATTATTTCCTGAAAGGGTGGTGGAACACTGGAACAGGCTACCCAGGGAAGTTCTGAATTCCCCCTTCCTGGAAGTGTTCAAGGATAGGTTGGATGGGCACTTGAGCAACCTTATTTAGTCATAGGTGTCCCTACCTAGGCATTGGAAGTAGATGATGTTTAAGGTCCCTTCCAATCCTAGCTGTTCTATGATTCTATAAAAATATTTCTGCAGTACACACCACACCACAAAATTATAGAATCATTAATTTTGCAGAAGGCCTCTGAGATCATCAAGTCCGACTGTTAACCCAACACCATTACACCAACTAAACCATGTCCTGAAGTGTCACATCTACAAGTTTTATTAACACCTCCAGGGATGGTGACTCCACCAGTTCCCTGGGCAGTCTTGTTTGACAACCTATTCAGTGAAGTAATTTTCCCTAATAACCAATCTAAGCCTCCCCTGGTGCAACTTGAGGCCATTTCCTCTTGTCCTATCACCGGTTACTTTGGAGAGGGATAAAGCCTCCAGCCTCCTTTTCTCCAAACTAAACAAGCTCAATTCTCTCAGACACTTCTTTTAAGGCTTCTGTTCCAAGATCCTTCATCAGTTCTGATGCACTTCTCTGGAGTCCTCAGTGTCCTTCTTGTAGTGAGGGGCCCAAACCTGAACACAGGATTCAAGGTGCAGCCTCACAAGTGTCCCTTACAGGGGGACAATAACTTCCCTACTCCTGCTGGCCACACTATTTCTGATGCCAGGACACCATTGGCCTTCTTTGGCACCTGAGCACACTGCTGGCTTGTATTGAGACAACTGTCAATCAACATTCCCAGGTCCTTTTCCTCTGGACTGCATTCCAGCCACTTTTCCCCAAGCCTGTAGCTTTTGCATGAGGTTGTGGTGACCCAAGGGCAGGACCTGGCTGTCAGCCTCATCAAACCTCACAAAAATGGCCTCAGCCCATCAATACCCTTTTCTAGGTCCTGCTGAAGTTCCTTCCTGCCTTCAGGAAGATCAACACTGCCTCCCAACTTTGTCTCATCTGCATATTTACTGAGAGTGCACTCAGTCCCCACATCCAATTATTGATAAAGATATTAAAAAACATTGGCCCCAAAATGAAGCTCCTGGGGAACACCATTGGTGACTGGCTACCAACTGGGTTAAACTCTGTTCAGTTCAAATTTCTGGGCCCAGCCATCTATCCAGTTTGTAATTTAGTGAGAGTACCCCTGTACAAGCCGTGAGCAGCCTGCTTCTTTAGGAGAATGCTGTGGGAGACAGTGTCAAAGGCTTTATTCAAGTCCAGGTAGACAACATTCCCAGCCTTTCACTCATCCACTGTGTGGATCACCTGGTCATAGGTGGAAATCAGACTGAACAAGCAGGAACCCCTGCTGGCTAAGCCTGATCCTCTGGTTATCCTGCACCTGGTGGGCACTTTCTCCCCCTCCTTCCTCACTGACCTTGTTGTCTTTACTCTGGCCTTGCTCTCACCTCCTCCTCTCCTCTGCTCTGCAGGTCTCCATTTTTTAATACTTTTTGCAGTTTCATTTACCCTTTCTTAAACATGTTATTTGGAGAGGTACATCCAGCCTTGATTCCAAAACACCACTGCACTATCCCAAGAGACCTTCCTTCCTTGACCCTTTTGTTCTTCAGGGCTGTATTCCAAGGGACCCTCTCAACCAGTGTCCTGAAAAGGCCAAAGTCTGCCCTCCAAAAGAGCATGGCAGTGGTTTTGCTGTACTCCCCACCCTCCAGCTTCACCAAGAAATGTAATTTCATGGTCACTAGGCCCAAGATGGCCTCCAAACACTACATCTTTCACCAGCCCTTCTCTGTTTGTAAACAGCAGGTCTAGTGAGGCACCTCGCCTGATAGATTTGCTTACCAACTATAATAGGAAATCATCTTCCACATGCTCCAGGAACCTCTTAGACTGCTTCCTCTCTGCTTCTTAGACTGCTTCTTCTCTGCTCTGTTGAATTTCTAGTAGACATTCAGTAAGTAAAAGTCCCCCATGAGAACAAGGGATAGTGATTGTAAGACTTCTGCCAGCCACTTGTAGAATGCTTCATCTTCCTCTTCATCCTGGTTAGGTGAAATGCAGAAGTTACCCACAGAGCACAGGAGAAACTTTCATTGCCAATTTAATTTTATCCTGCTTTCTATCTTCTTGTCCTCTTAAGAATTTGTATCCTCTTTGTTACTGAAGAAAAACTCAAGATCCTCAAAATTAAAATCCTGCAAAATATCATAATTGCTAACATTAAAAAAAAATCACAAATTTCTAGTTGTAGAATTCCATTTTCTTCTTTGCTGTAACAATTGGAAAATTTTGGTTAAAAAAGCCCCAAACCAAATAAAACAAACCCCCAAACAAACAAACAAGAAAACGATACAAAACCCGAACCTGTATCAGAGAAAAATGGGAGAACAAAAAATTTGCTTTAATATAAAAAAAAAACAAACCACAAAAACCAATCTGTGTAGACATTTCCAAAATGCAAAAGTGCCTTAGAAGCTTTATACCATTTCCAAAGTACAAAATGAGTAAGTAATAACTTGGGACTCAGTGAATATAGAGGTGCATATTTAAACAAGCATGTACAAACTCTTTTACTTACACTCCACACTGACTAGCAGAAAATCACCTCATTGTAGAAGTTATATGTCTGCATTAATATTTTGTTTAGGGAGAGCAAATGAACCATGATCAAGCAATTGGATGGTTTCTAGTTTAGAGATTGCTTGTATTCAGCCACAGGAGATGAGAATTGCCTGCACAGGAAGCAGACACACTTCATGCCTGTGGGAAACAGGCATCCCTAAGGCTGAAATCAGTTCATGCATCTAAAACTGGGATGTGTTTTGCCAAGTGGTTTATGCTAATCCAGGTCCATGCTGCTGCTACAAGGGATGGTTCAAAGATCTTTCCTCTGGACCAAAAAAAAAAACACAAAAAAACCCTCCTATTGGATCCAGTGGGGTTTGAAACAAAGTTATAAGAAGCATAAATATGCTGTAAATATGCTGGGGTGTTTTGTTTGGGTTTTTTTTGGGGGGGTGGTTCATTGGTTGGTTTATAATTTTTTTATGGTACAGAACACCCTTTCTACATACAGGTATCGCAAAATGATAAAGGGAAGAGAAAAGATTTGCCTTTACATTAGCACTCAAATCATGCAATTGCAGAACAAATCCATACTTTCAACTGCTATGAAAAATGCCAGCATATCACGGTTAACCTGGTTCTACAGTTAATTGTCCTTAATAGACTGAGAGGGCTGATGCTATCATGGATGGATTTTAGCAACCTAGCAGACAACCTTCTGCATCTTTTGTAAGTTTTTTTGTCCCCTATGCATCGCAATAATTGCCTCTAAATTTACAATATTACAGTAACTTTCTGTTCTAAAGAGCAAGTGAGTCAGGTGGACATTTCTGAACAACTGAGACAAGTTCTGGAAGAGGGAGCAAGTGTAGGGACCAAAAAATCTTCAAATGATACTAAAATTTAGAAACTGGGAGGATAGAGTATAAAAAGCTCAACCATAGAAAGAATTTTTTGTCTCCCAGGGGCAGACAAGGGTTGCTACAATTCACAGTTGGATAATATCTGGCCTGGAAAGACAAACCTTTCTGCAAGGGCAGTGAAGTTGGGTAAAAAGTTGTTTATATAGACTTTAACTCTCTTTGTCTGCCTAACTCAGCTCATTTACCTTTCTCTCTTTGAAAAGTTAAACCACCTTCTTTATAGTTTAAAAACCACTTCATTAGATATAAAAATCTTTTGGTCTTCCTTGCAAAGCTTGCTGTCAGAGAAAAAAGATATTGACAGCTCTGTCTGTTGGTTTGGGACCTCAACACAGTAATTTCCTTCCAATATTACAGGGTACCTAGCAATTGTGAGTGGTGACCCTCTGTTCCTACAGATCCTATCAGTGTATATCTGGAATCAGGAAGAAGAACACATAAATAAAAAAAAACAAAGCAAAAAAATCCAACTAAAACAAAACAATACAAAAAAACCCAACCCGACCCGACCCAAAAAAACAGAATAAAGACAAACATACAGAATGAAGGGAATAAGGATCCATGCAATCTAGGAAGCAGAGCAGACAATTTCAAAAAATTAAGGCAAAAGTACTGTCTGCTTTTGAAGTCAGGTGAAGATACACAAAAAGCCCTGTATTTTCTTAACTTTTTCGAAGATTCAGAAGCTGTTTGGCAGTCTATGGATAAAGTAGTTGAAACCATTAACCAGTTTAGCCTATAAAACTTGACAAGAATGCTCTCCTGGAAAGTATTATTTTAGAAAGTAAATAATTTCATCTGAGAACATCAAGAGAGGAAGAAACTTAAGGAAGGAACTTGTGAAGCTTTATCAACATACCTGAAATCCAGTCCAAGAGCTGCTGGATTAGAGAGTTTATGAAATCCTAATCTGAGGTCAAACACAAATGTCATTAGAAATCAAGGCATGAGAAAATAAAGTTCTAGGAGATCTTAAATAAAATTTAGTAATAAAATTACTGTACAATTTAATAATTAATAGAAGTAAGCAGTATCATAAAAATATAATGAAAACAGATGGTCAGAAACTGATGGACAGAAACTAATGTTACTAAACATGTTCCAATGTTATTAAAAATTAGAACTTATGGAACTCAAAAAAGGAAAACAGAGCTGAAGGTTAAAAAGAGGTATCACTATCACCATCACTAGAAGGAGTTAACATAAGACAGTATGAAAGGTTACACAAAAACTTGACAAGGAAGAAAACATTAAGTAGCACTCTATGCTTGGACAGTGTCATTATACCTGAAATGAAAACATTATGCAGAGGCCTGCAGTCAAAATGCTGAAACTACCTATTGTGAAACAAAATATGCATTGTATGCTCTGTGAGCAAAGAACAAAATTGCTTTATGGGAACCGTTCAAGAGGAAGCCACATTGAGAGGCTCCTTGAATATGAAAAGCTTTAAGACTTACATTTTACTTATACATAAATTAATACAATCTCTTATATTAAATTTATAGTTTTTATTAAAACATAGAAAAAAGAGAGTCATATTGAACATAGGGAGATAAAACTCAGGTGCAATGAGAAAAACACGGTGAGTGAATATGAATTAATTGCAAATCAAAATATTTGAAAAGTAGTTTTCAGTGTTTCACCAAATAGTGTCTCTCCCTGAACTGCAAGCATGGAAGACTCCATAGCTTATTATAAAAATGCTTTGGAGAAAAAGGGGCAGAACTAGAAAGAATTAACATCTCCAGAAAGGTACAGAAATTGTTACCAAGCAGGCAAGACAGGAAGACAAATAAAAAAACATCATAGCAGTGAAAAAAATCAGCAAAGACAAGAGCAGGAAGCAATGCAATGTATGTGTAAAAATACTCAAAGGCAATTTAGATCAATGCTCATAAGAGTCCCTTATGTTTTGAATCTTGTGAAACAGTTAGTGGATACAGGTTCAGGGTTATTCTCCTTGTCATTCGGAAGCTTAAGTCAAAATACAAGTCTCTAGCATGTAAGATCATACATAACATCACTAAGTATTGGTGTTGGCACCTTGTCTGGGGCAAGAACAGGCAGCAGACTACACCTTGATTATTATGCATTTAAAAAGTTAATTAGTGTGATTTTAATTATATTTCGAAGATCAAGCTTCAGCTACATATATCCTACCAGCTTGCAGAGAAGAATGCGACAGAAATTGCAACAAAGCTCAGACTTCTGATTGGTACTGAAAAATTGGCATCCTCAAAAGGAGAATACAGAATAACTTCTGAATTTTGAACAATTATTCCGTCAAAAGCTTAAAGGGATTATGTAATGCCTGATTATGTAATAGCTTATACTGCATTTTTAGAAATGTTATACCCACAAAAAGAGCAGGGAGAAAATACTACCGATAGATGGTCACCTGAGCTAGTTTTTGCAGACCCAAGAGAATATTTATGTGATACTATTCACAACAGCTAAGGCTGAGATGGCTGGAGAGGCTAAATCTTTTCACATTGATTCTGACTTCTGCACAGAAAAAATAGAAAACGCTCTAAGCTTATTCCATGTGGTGGAAAAAAAAAGGACACTGAGAATTTAAGGTCTGACACAGAGCAGGCAGTGGAGGAGATATTGCAGGAAACATCCAGGAGAGAGCTAAACACCATGAGGAACCTTGGATGCTGCAAGACAGGGCAAACTCACAGGCTGCCTGCATCACCTTGACATGAGGCTGAGAGGACCACTCCCAGATCACTTTTCTGTTTGCCACCTTGAGACAGGGTCTCCCTTGTGCCTAACCCCATCCACTGAAGGTCAGGCAGTTCCACTCTGCCTCCCTCCACCTCCTGTTTCTGACTGCTCCCCTGACGTGCCTCTCATGTAGAAATGGGGTTTGCTCCAGGGAGGCAGGTCAGCACAGCAATCCAGCAGAAAACATGTTGTTTTAGCGGGTTTGTTTTCCCCCAGGCCCATGAGGCATCTGAGCAAGCCCAGGATTGCAGAGCCCCCTTTACAGCTTAGTTAACCTGATTTATCCATTAAAGACCCACTGGCTCAGTTCTGTCAAAAGATACCCTGACAAAATTACATGATGTACAACAGTGCATTTTAGCACTGTCTTCATACAGTGGCATATGCCCTGTCAATTTTGTACTCATACTACATCATGGGATTAACTATTGCAAGATCCATATCTAGAATGGGGAAAAAGACATACTCTCATGCCAAAAAGGCATTAAGGGGTTGAGAGAAGGATAAATACATTTTAAAAACCCCAAGCCACCAGAAAACAAACATCTGTTGACTAAGATGTCAATCACTCATTCCAACAGCTGATTTTTTTTTTTTTTTTAATGGTTCTGCACTGTCCCAACTTCTTTTCTCACTAGAATCTCACATTTCATGGATAACACTTAGCCGAACAAGAAAATGTGAGCTGTAATAAGTCAGTAGCATCTATATTTTGGAGAAGTTGCAAACAAGCATACCCACTCACTGGTTAATAGAAATTCTTCTATCCAAGGGCTGGTCACCTAAGCAACCTAACTATGTGATGCATGCAATCTGCTTACACTGAATGTTCAGTATTGACCATTTTATATGACCACTTCATACAGAGACACAAACCACATCTGGTGCCTAAATGTGCACCATTTCTTTCTAAGATAAATGTGATTTACTAATACTTTGTGCAGGAGTGTAAAAGAATTTGTAACTCAGACTCTCAGATTTACCATTGTGATCTTGTATACTTTCTTCCCAATGGCTATGTAGAGAATATAATTACAACCTGTCATCTTTTTTTATTTTTCACTTGTTTGGTTGGTTTGGGGAGTTTTTGTTGTTTTGTTGGGGGGTTTTGTTTGTTTGCTTTGTTTGGCTGTGCTTTGGTTTTTTTCCGGCTAGGAAAAAATGCAATTTGGTTGAAGCTGAACATTTGCTGTGATTAATTCCTATATGCAGAAGGCTTGGATAAAAAGCTGGGAAAGGACAGATTGCAGAAAGAACCTTTCAGATCCAAAATAACAATTGCTTAAATCAGAATGGGTAAAAATTAATCAGTCCTCTCTGCTCTAAAAGAAGCAAAGTAAAGAATCTAGTTCAGCCATCCTCACCCTGTGCTTTAAATACTTTCACTACTCAGTAGCAGACAGTGTGAAGTCTTTCATCCTGTATGAAAACCTAGTCTCACACTCATTTTACTACAAAATGAAATAGGCTTCAAACCTTCAATGTTTCATGAAATGGATTTGCTTTTTCACTTTAATTATAACAATGCTTTACTTAGAGAGTTGGCCACCTTTGTGTCACCATAGAACCATTGCCTTATTTGAGAAAATTCATCTATTGCATGCTAATAGGAAAGATGTAGCCCATGCTAAACCTCCTTCAAGTCAGACAAAAGAAACAAGTACAATGAACAGCTACAGCTCTTCTTGCAGAGGCTTCCCTAATATTTTATTTATTTCAGGAAATGACCATTCAAAGAAAAATTATGACCTTCTTAGATGAGTAAAGGAGCCTCAGGAAGAATAGGTAGTGAATCAGGTACAACAGAACTTTTCTTGTGAATATTTATATATACGTATATATTCCTTTAAGATGCAAGGGTCCAGTGTAAGTCCCCAGTATCCAGTTTGGTACTGGTTAAATTGGGCTGTTTAGACATAGCCACCACATTAGATAAATTTCTTATAAGCATCAGTCTGAAGGGAGCACCAACCAAGAAATGCCTGCATAGCTGGTAACTTCTATTAAGTCTTGCTCTGTATATATTTACAGTAAGTTCTAGTTTGTAACCCAATTATGACTTTAAAAGATAATTTAATATAAATCAATGTTTTCTTTAACTTAGTCTTTTTAGGTGTTTATCAGAAAAGCAACTTTTGGATGACTTCTCTTTTTTTCTTGAAAACTACTGCATTACCTTAATGGTTGCAATGTTCATGCTGTTAAAAAGGATCAGCTAAAAGGTTCAGATGATTAGATCAATAATTTCTGTTATAGTGTATCTTAAAAAGAAAGAAAAAAACACAAATAAATATTTTCACTTCTTTTTGAAGGTCATAACTAGCACTGCTAGGCAAATGCTCCTGTCTAATTTGAGTGTTCAGGAAGGCAACTGAGAAAAAAAGGTAAGAAACATCTGCAAGAACACTTCTTAAAATGTGAAAATGATTGTGCCCTTTCAATGGGGGCACTGTAACAAATTTTTGCATATGACCTTCACTGCTAGGCCATACGAGCTATTAATTTATAGCATAACTTATTACCCAGTTGATCACACAGTACATGAAACTGCAAAACTCTCATTGCTGAACACTCTAATGGACAGAGGATGCAGTCATTTGGGATTCAGAACCCACCATGTGGGCCCTGGGGTGGCATCACAGACTCCCAGCCCAGGCAGCCACAGTGCCCCCTTCTTACTATTCTCTCCCTCCTGCCTTCCCCTTTGCTTCCTTTCATTGCTGAACCATGTTGTGCACATTCATATCTTGCATGACAGGCAACAGTGTATTTCGTCCCCTTTCTTCACCATACTATTCACCTGTGACTACCTCTTCTATCCAAAAGTGATGACTTCTAGCAAAATATGTAACATATGTGAGACCGATGTGTATTCAGTGTATTCCCACAATGGACCAAAAATGTTTCATTCTTTTTTCTGCATCATACAGGTGTTCCTGAATGATGCCAGTCTCTTCTTCCAAGTAACAAGTGATAGGACTAGAGGAAATGGCTTCAAGTTTGCCAGGAGAGGTTTAGGTTGGATATAAGGGAAAATTTCTGCAAGTGTTGTCAGGCTCTGGAACAGGATGCCCAGGGAAGTGGTGGAGTCACCATCACGGAAGGTACTTAAAAAGACAGGTAGATGTGGTGTCTAGGGACATGGTTTAGTGGTGGACTTGGTGATGCTGGGTTAACAGTTGGGCTGGATAATTTTAAATTTCTCTTCCAACTGAAACAATTCTATTATTCTATGTTTCATGTGCTCTGCTCTGGTGAGACACAGTGGCATCAAGTGCTCTGTCCCAATTGAATGAGTAGAAATGCTAGCAAAGGTTATAATTGTAACATATATCTGGGGAGCTAGGGAAGCCATACAAAAAGAACAAATAAAACATAATATGCTCATACTATGTCAAACCCTACCTAAGGCCCATATGGCTTATCATTCTGTCTCAGGATAGTCCAAGGGAAAGTATCCAGATAAAACGAAGATGAAACAATTGTACAGCAATACCTACTCCAAAAAAATGAAGACGTGTTTGCAAATTGGGTTAAAAATGTGTTTCTCCTCTGCCTCCCCTTCTCCTACATTGTTTGTGTTGAACCAGGTTATCTATTGACTTTATTTTACGTCCCCATGTTATCACACCAAACAAGATGGCAAACAATCGATTTTTACTCATCTTCTCACAGCCATTCATCAATCTACAGCTCTCTGCTATACTCCAACAGCTCTTTCATTGTATTCCAGAAAAAAAAAGAGAAAAAATGCTCTTTCACACCATCTGCTGGAGTTCCACAAATCATCAGGAGTCTCAACATGACCTTTAAAAGCAATGTCCTAGTGAGCTCCATACTTCTTTAAAGTGAGTTAAAGTTCCCCAATACTTTTTTGAAGGGATCCTAAGCTTTAGCTATGAAAAATCACACAAATACATTGACAAGAAGTACACTGAATGCAGGTTTCTTGATTTGAAGGAAAAAAACCTACTATTGAACACTGGTTAAGGAGCACAAGAATGTCTTCAGGGGACTTGAGCACCTGCCATACGAGGAGAAGCTGAGAAAACTGGGTTTGTTCAGTTTTGAGAATAGAAGACTTAGGGGAGAACTTATTACCATGTTCCAATACTTAGAAGGTGGCTACAAAGAAGTTGGAGACTCATTATTTACAAGGAATCACATGAATAAGATAAGGAGCAATGGGCACAAGTTACCCCTGAGGAGATTCTGATTGAACATAAGAGGTAAATTTTTCACCATAAGGACAATCAAACATCGAAATGGTCTCCCAGAAGTGGTAGGTTCCTCCACTTCAGATAGTTTTAATTCTTGGGTCAACAGGGTGCTGAGAGATCCCATATGAACTATAGTATCACACAGAAGGGTTGGACCAAATGATCCTTGAAGTCCTGTCCAACCTGACATTCTATGATTCTATGATAAATTATCTAAATAACCATGTTTCTTTCATAAAATTAGGAAACAAGAAAGAAAGAAAGAAAGAAAAATTAATTTTAATCAAAAGCAACATCCTGAAAGTATAAATAAGGGCTGTATTTCCAAGATGAAAGAATGGGTGTTCCAGTCAACAGTCTGTCATCAGAAGTGACTGAAGAACTAAAAATCTTGCTATAGGCTCTATGGATTTCCTGGTGTTGTCTAAGTAGTAAGCAAATTATTAAATCTAGTTTCTCAAACGTGTGTAGACTTCCAACTTTACCTGATACCAGTAGGATTTAGGCATCTAAGGATTTTTATAGATCTGTTTGTAAGTTTATATTTTTTCAATATTTAAAAAATTAAAAGAAGCCCTCAATTAGTATTCAGAAAGCTTAGAGCCTCTATTACCCACTATTTAGCAATGCTCTCTCATTTCCCTATAAACAGAAAGATACAGTGATCTTATACAAGAGTTTATTTTACTTTTGGGATGTAAAAAGCCTTTTACTTAGAAGAGTTATAAAGCCACCAAGAGATCTAAAATGACTGGCAGAGAAATCAATGTCTTTCCATCCCTAGTGGGTGATAACAGGGCAGCAAAATGAGAGCAAAATGGCATGATAATAGACATTAAATGCCAGCCATAGCATTTTAGGAGACATTGCTATTCACCCTGAGTAGGAATTAAAAAGAACCTGCTGCCTTTTCTAAACTTATTAACCACAATGTGCTAGCATACATGAAGTAAAACAGTCATGCTTGGAATTATCCTTCCTGTGGCCAAACAGATCATCTGTTCAGGACCTTTCTTTCTTCCTGCCTTGCTCTAGTTTAGTCCACAGGGACCGCAATATTCAAAACCATATCTCTGATGCCAAAGCAGTAAAATTGCAACAAAGCCCAGTTCAATGTTTATTCCTTTGAGGTACAGACTGAGATATCAGTTATTTGGTAACTTACCCCAGAATGAGTACAAACTGCATGGTAACACTACAGTGTGATTTCATGAGATACCAAGTTCACCAGACTGTAATACTAAAAAATATTGAGGAGTTGATATTAAGATTCTGGAATAATCTAATTCCCCAGGGTTCCTGGATAAGCAGTTTTAAATTTTATATGTGGCATAGATGAGCTACTCACAAAAATAAATATCTCATTACTTGATGGAATGCTGAACACCTTTATCACAAACCTGTCACAAAACGGGTTTCAGAAAAGGAGACAGTGGTAATAATAGACATCTGCAACTCTCCAATATTCATTTCCACCCAGGGAGAGACAAATGATTATCTAATGCTTATTTCTCCAAAGTATGCAAAACATTTTAAAAAATGGAGCCAATAATAAGTGTAATAAGATGTAAAATAGTAATAGAAAAATTAAAACACTATAAATTAGAGTTTTATATAAATTTTATCTGAGCAACTGTGCAAAAAGTAATTACTCTCAATACTATTTCTCAGCAATATAAGTTTCAGTACTGAGCAAAGCGATCTGGTTCTTCCATACTATAGCGTAAAAAAATCTTTTGTGAGGGAACCATATCTAAAGTCTTCACAGTCCCCTACTACACTAAAACTCTCTTTCTCAAGAGATTACTCAGCTCATGATGTCTGAGGTATGGATTTCTCTCTAAGCTTCTCTTCAAACCATGGGCTGTCAATCACCAAAAGAAAAAGCAAGGGAAGGAGGAAGGTGGAGGAAAGGGGGAAAAAAGGTCTGCACATCCACATCCAGCAAAGAGCTAGAAGGCGTTACTTATGATGAATACATAAGACACTGTTTTCTGAAATCAAATCCCCAAATTAACCCTCCCTCTCTTCATCTAGCTCCCATTTACATACTGTTTGTCATATTCTTTTTTCCCATCTGGTGGCAGTTGTGTACACCAGATGAATTCTCCAAAACTTTCAGCTTTGTACCCTTGTAGCTTATTTACTATTAACTTCTTAAAAGCTTTTCTCAAAAGCAGTTGCTTAGGTGACGTGTTTCGACTTTGCAGGCGTAAGGCAATATTCCTGCTACTCTCTGTGCTCCCTGCCTTGATTTGAAACCTATCTTTATAGCTTTTAGATTACAATAATAGCCATACACTGTACAGAATAATATTCACAAATGACCCCATTGTTCAGTATGCTGCATTCCATGCACTTACTTATAGCAATAAATCCAATCACATTACTTCAGCTATGGTAGATTTATACTTTCTTCCTATCAGTCTTTGACTAACACTGACTTTAAAATTTTGTTCTGAGTTTTTCATTACCCATCTGAAACATCCCTTTCATACCCATCAAAATTGTTGTCCATTTATATATACTCTCAGTCCTTACTTTCTAATACTAAATCTCAAATTCATCAGCCCCCTTGCCAGGTCTCTCATCCATGGTAGCAGAGCATTCACCTGTTATGCCCCTGAGCTGTGGAATTCCCTGAAGTGAGGTCTCATCCTCAAATCCCCTGAGCTTCTTTAATCCCTCTTTGATTCACGCTTATTAAAAGTTACTTATAATATTTGATCCAGTTCTGACACATGGTGTAGGCTTTACTGCCATTAAAATACTTCTATTTTCTTTACAGAGGTTGCACTGACAATTTCAAGACTAAAAAAAATGCGTTTTACTTACTGAGTTTCCATATAGATTTCAAGACTCAGCTTTCTCTGCTCTTCATTTCTACGGCTAAGCATCACTTTCTTAGGCTTTGGTGTCCAGACCCCAGCCCTGAGAAAAGAGAAAAAATTCCTATTTTTACTAGCGACATATTGTGAATAAAATGCAGAATACTGACGAGGTACAACATAAAAATCTCCTAATTTGTAGTAGAGGCATTTTACAAAACGCTAGTTAATTAAACCTTCATATCATTATGGCCTAATTGGGTGCTATGCTCAAGGAAACTGAAGCAAGTAGCCAAAAACCACACCAGAACACGAGTGAAGGGGTTCAGGTATTCCAGAATCCAAACCCTTTACTGGGGTGAAATCTCCTGTTAGCAGTGGGTACATCCATGCCATTCCCATCTGCACTCAGCCTACATTTTATCACCCATGGAAAGATGTGTTTCATTACAGGGGTTCACTCGTTATCTGAGTACTCTAAAGTGGAGAACAAGCACATTAGGACTAAATCTTCTGAGGGCAAGTGTAAGCTTGACTCAGGATCTGAATCCACACTTCATCTCACCCCTTCACAGTGAAGTGACAGTTTTTAAAACCCAGTACAAAGAGTTGAAGTGAAAACACATTTGTACTTTTGTTTGGTTTCTTAATCCTTTCAAGCATATCTGAACCCACATATAAATATATATATTTCATCACAATTTTGGGACAAACTGGTGCTGTATCAGAGAAAGCTAAAAGTCTATTTAATAATTTCTTGGAGAAAGCACTTAGTAGGATGCTGCATTATAGAGAGTTAAGGTAAAGCCAGTGGGGATTGAGGAGAAAGGTTAATATCAGAGGGTGGCATTGTATAAAATTTCACAGTGGGTGTAGCTCAGAAGATCCTATTTGTGGAAAGTGGATATGAGAGGAGATTTATTTTCTGATCATATGAAAAGGCTTCACTTCCAACTCTTTCTATTCCCTGACTGAGTTTGATAGAAGTCCTTAGTGAGTTTCAGTGATTTCTCAAGCCTTGCTCACCTTCGTAGAAGCTCCAGCAACAGGGCACTTCTCATCTCTGGTTACTTCAGAGCACAAACTTGGGATCCCCTGCTTGGGATCCCATAGCCAGACCATGAGAAGAGTTGCTTTGTGGCACTTGTTGCTGCATTAATAGGAATACTGAATAGCACTGAGCCAAGATAAAACCCAAACAGAATCAACCTGCAAATGGTTATGATTTCCACCTTACCTTTACATCCCCATGCAGTTAAACATTTATCAACATAACATAACAGGGTACATGGACTTATTTTTACTAATTGACTCCCAGGTCAGCCTTTCCAAGTTCTGGCCTGAGATTAATATCAGGTTTCCAACTCATCTTATGGCAATGCAGTTACTCTCATAAATAAGAGGTGCATTGAATTTCCTTTAGTGCTCTGGAACTTCTTCGTTGTTACAAGGTTTCTTTAAAATAAGCCTTAATGGCTCAAAGAGTTTCTCTAGTAAGCTCTTTTAATACTCTTGGGTGCAAGTTATCTGACTCCATAAATTCAAAAATATGTTTAGCTCTGACAGTTGATGTTTAACAATCTCCCAATTTATTGATCTAGCAGAAAGTAGTCTTATCACTGTCAGATACAAGTATATCATGCTAGTTCTTTCCAAATCAGAATAGAAATACTTGCTTTTTCTGTACCATGGTTGACAGCTTTTCCATCCTTGTCTAGCATCAGCTGTGCATCACTGTTAGGTTTCCATGTTTCTGCCTCACTGAAGGCACTTCCTTCTGCTCGCCTCTCATTGTTACACTCTCTAACTTTTTCACACATACATGGAGTTTTTAATTAGCAATTAGGTACTATCTCCTCCAACAGCATCCCAGCTTTCCAAATGTTTTACAGTAGTTTTAATGAAGAGCACTGTTTCTTTTCAACCAATGAAGCTTTCTTACACCATTTTGGAAATGTAATTTTCTTTTGTAACTTTGCAAAAGAAAGGAATTCAACCTTAAATACAGATGTTCACAGTACAGGTCTGAAGGAAGTCTATTACTGGTTGAAGCCATTGCCTCCACTTAATGAGCAGAACTCTATAGGCATATATCTTATTTTCATTCAGTAATTGATTTTCACTTTAATAAGTGAAAATATTTTAACTTACATCATGATAGATACACTTTTTCTGCCAGAATTCCTTATGGCAATATTTTTTATATCAAATACTAAAATTTAAAGAAAAAAATTACCTTCTGTTGCCTGTTTTTAGTTAGAAAAGTTATATTGTTTTATTATATTAATTTATTACATAATTACTAAAATTCAAATAACAAAACTCCTCTTTTTCTTTACCGAGAATAAGGCATGTTCATTTTTTCACTTTTTTCCTTTTGCCTTGCTGGAGAACAAGTTTAAAGATCTGAGAGTGTCAGTTCTGGAAGCACCCTAAAAATGGAGAGATAAAACTTGAAGAGGCAGGTTGTCCCAGCTGCAGCAGCTCTCCCTCCCAGCTCCTGAATGTGCATCTGACGGGAATCGTGTGGTTTTGGCTTTCTGAGAGTATTTGGTCATGCCCCACGATAGCCAGCTCTGGAATCATGTTGGCAAACATAACTGGCTAGAGGTCAGACAGGATTTTAATCAAAGTAAGATTCCTTCATACCGTGCTGACTTTCCACAGGTTCAACATACCATCTGTCCTTCAGTCTACTTCTCTCTGCTTCATTTCATTTTGATTTTCCTGAGTGTGCTAATTTCTACCTAAATTTTCTTAAAATGCTTTCTTAAAATTCAGAACCCATTATACTGTTCACTACTCTGGGAAAACACTCTCTCCTTTTTTTGTTGTATGTATTTAAAATGTACAGCTTATTTAAAATGTATGGCTGCCTCTATCCTGTCTTTATCACGTGGAATAAAGTCAGGTCATGTTCTTATTTACTTTCTGGCACCTGTCATGCAAAAGTCAATTAGAAGTGGTACTACAGAAAGAAAAAGAGGCAACGCTTCTATTTCTCTCCTTTTTCTTGGTGAAAGATGGTAGAGTGTAGCCTAGGTTTACATTGCTCTTCACAAGGCCTGTTGAAGACACTCCTTTAAATGTTGAGTTGGAAAACCTCCTTTAAACTTCTGATTGCAATGTTTCATCAGAAAACAACTACCTTATTACTGTGGTCTAATGAATTTCCCAGAACATGAGTCTACTTGCTGCATTGGGGCATGCCAGAGGGAACATTCCCGATTTTGGTTGCCTCAGGGCCTGTGTGCTACCCCTCAGGCCTTTGTATGCTAAACACCCACCACCACAAGCGTTGGTGTTTTAGGGATCTATCCATTTACACTGGGGACAGTAAGCAAGGGACAACAACATTTAAGGCTTTGAACTTAGATTTTAGAAGCAGAAGGAGGGAAAGCATCTGTTTAAATTTCTGGATGGAGAAGCTCTTCCAAGCATGACAGGCAGCTCAGGAGTACATACACAAGTGGCTGTTTAAAAATTTAAGAGTAGGCAGTGGAGGATGCTGTAATAGGTTGATCAAAGACAGGAGTCAGCATCTTGACAGTGAGTGAGTGGTAATAGCTGCAATAGGGTTGGACTCTAAAGGACCTGGAAGGCAAAAAACGTTATTTCTGATGCTACACAGAAAAAGGAAAGATGCAAGAGAGGGATAAAGAAAGAAAGTGATCTTTTCAGCACTATCCTGCACTGCTACAAGTGGAGCAGAAAGCTATTTGTCAAGGCCGGAATGAGGGATGTTGTTGTTGTTGTTGAGACAGAGGAGCAGATGAATGAGCTGGATATGAAATCTTCTGTATGGAAAACTTTTCAGAAGTGTTAAAGAAGGATAATCTGTGAGGCTGAGATGTTTTCCAGAAGCCTCTCCAGAAAAAACAAGGAGACCATGGGCCTGACTGATGCGCTCAGGTGAGGACAGCAGGTGGGAACTCCTCTTGCCATACTGAGCCTTCCTGGTGACCACCTCATGGAATGCAGGTACCAAAGGCAGGGAGAGATGTGAGCTTGTGGAAATTGTGTTTCTAATTAGATGAGACAAAGAAGGAACAAAATTAATATTTGCAGAAAGCATTACCTATAATTTAACAGGAGAAGAGAGACAAGAGAAGAGTTTTTGGTAACAAGGTGAAAAAAGCAGGCAGGAAGTGCAGCACTGGGTGTCTTCTTTGCTAGTTTATCCCTGACTACTCAAAGCCCTGTCACTTCAATGACAATTCTTCTGGATGATTCCCTCACTTGCTACAAAGGCCTGAAACGGAACAGTCATGTCAGGATAAGGGGCAGCAATTTCTTCTTAAACCAGCTTTCAGTGGGGCTACCATAACAGGAGAGAAACAAAACCCTGCCAGTAAGTCCTTCACATGTACTTAATTGGCACAAGCAATCACCATATCTTAGCTAAAACAATCTGCAGATTGGAGACAATCGGGGAATCTTCTCTGAAAAGTAAACTATTGCCTTTTTTTTTAATATATAATTTTAATTTTTCTAATAACATGCTTAATCATTCCAAAATATTCCTCTTCCATTTAGCTATACTACACATGGCACAGTGGGAATACTCTGTGGTTACAGACTAATTTTAAAACCAATTTAAATCAATGTGAATGTAATTTACCATGTCTGTGCCTCTAATGTTCCCTTGCCAGTTGTACCTTTTATTACAAGCAGGGAAGTATTTTACTGTAGTTCTTTCTTTTTCCACACATTAGTATTTTAAAATAACATCACTATCCTCTAAATATGTATTACAAATACTTAAGATTCTTACAGAAAACTAATCCAATTACATCTCCAAGATCCATCCTGTGAGCATACTAAGCCTAACCTTCCTTAAGCTTTTGGGTCTAGAAGTTCTTGCTTGCAATTATTGCAAAACTTTATAGTGTTAAGTGGGAAGTTGAGGAGATTAATTCTGTTTATACATTGAAAGAAAGACTCAGAGGTTGATCTTTTGAGAATGGAGGCACGAAAGCCAGCAAAAGTACAAGTACAGATGACAGCATCAGAGGAAATTAGCAGCTCAGATAATACAGTTTTGGCTAGGAAACAAAAATAAAAGGATTGGAAATCATTGGGGAAAGTAGATTACCAAAGATTGAAGCTAAATTTTAGAAAATCTGGAATGGGAACACAATTTCCATTGCTGCAGGCTGCAGCAAATGGCACACTGCCTTGGGTTAGTGCAGTGGTGTCCTGGAAGCAAGAGGGAGCACAGAGGTGGCTCCTGTGAGAAGCTGCTGGAACCTCCCCCGGTTCCAGTTCTGAACCCACCTCTGCCCAAGGCTGAGAGATACGAGAAGCTGGATGGGAATAACATGTTCAAGAAAGGGGAAACAAAACTGCAAAAATACAAAAAAGAGACCTGCAGAGCTGAGGAGAGGAGGAGGTGAAAGAACAATGTGAGAGAAAAGACAGCAAGGTCAGTGAAGAAGTAGGGGGAGAAGAGCCCAAGCAGAGATTTCCCCACAGCCCGTGCTGAGATGGCAGCTGTGCCCCTGCAGCCTATGGAGGGAGTAATCCCTGGAGGAGCACGGTGGGGTAAATATGTCACAGGTGGGCAGACATGAAGCAGCAGCCTGTGCAGCATGATGGATAGGGTTAGATGTGGATCTGCAGCAAGAGAGGACCCCGTGTGAGAGGAGGTGACTGCTCCCGCAGCAGCCGTGACTCTGTGTGCAGCCCAGGCGGGAGCAGCCTGTGCCTGAGGGACTGCACCTGTGGGAGGGACTCGTGTCCCAGGGGTTCCTGAAGGACTCTCCCGGGAGAGGGACCCCGCGTTGGAGCAGGGGAAGAACGTGAGGAGTCCCCCTGAGGAGGAAGGAGCGGCAGAAACTCCGTGTGGGGAACTGACCCTGAACCCCCTCTGCCCTGTGCCCTGAGGGGGAGGCAGCAGGGAAGGGATCCGGGACCGGGGAGATGGGAGGGGTGGGGGTATATTAAGATCTGGGTATGTTTTATCTTACCCCTTAAAGATTAACTTGGGTTTAGTTCCTTCCCAAGTCGAATCAGTCTGGTTTTTTCCTGTGAAAACCTCCCTGTCCTTCTCTCAATTAATGAGCCTTCAGGTGGATTTTTCTCCTCCCTGTCCCACAGTAGGGTTGGCAGTTAGCAAGTGGAGGTCTGGTTGGTACCAGCTGGGCGTAAATCATGACACACACCATCATTTATTTGCTGTGTAAAAAAATTAACCAAGAGAGAGGAGGGATGAAGTACTGATGGAGGAATCAAGAATGGCTTCAAACAGTCCCAGCCAAACAACCAGCACGGAACAAGCCAGAAACATCAGTATCTACAGCATAGAGAGAATACTGATGGGGAAGGGAAAATAAATTAGGAAAATTACTATGTCAGTCTTTCCATGGAATAAATTTACAAGAATCTTTGCAGACACAGATGAAATACCACAGGAGGAGAAAAGCTTTAAGATGTTAGCTGCAGGCCACCATCTGACCACCAAATTAGAAATGTTGTTAGGAAAAAAAAAAGAAATGTGAAAAGACAAGTGGGTATTAGGAGAGGAGTGTTACCTTGATCTCTTTCTTATTTCTGTCATCATCTGAGAATATTTCACAAGGGCATTAAAGCGAGCATTATCTCCTGAGTCTCTAGCAATATTGGTTGTTCATAAAAAAATGAGGTTGCTGAGGAAAAGTAAAATGCTACAAAAATCAATTTTTTAGAGAACTAAACTGTAAAGTTTAATGTTATATGATTGATCTCAAGGATGGATGAACTGAATCCTGCACAGAATCTCAGTAGCATTGGTCTTCTGAGTAAGCAAAACTTCTTGGGAAAGGAATAAGCCACACTAGCAATTAGTAAACTATCAAAGTATCAAAGTTACATTCAGTTCACTAATTTGTCTGTAAATAAATCAAAACTGGTAAAATGTTACAGTATCTTCCTAATTTCAATTATATATGCATATTTTCAATATGTCAGAATGAAGTCTCAGATTTTATTTATCCTGGGTTGTAGATTTTTTGAGTGTTCTTTCAAAATGATTATGTGAACTCTACACGCAGAAGACCATAATGGCAAAAGAAGAAGCCAGCTCTGTATCTGCACTGAAGCCTATGAGATGCACAGAAAGTCAGTGAAGTTCCCCACAACTGAAAAGAACAATCTATATAGCTGTTGGAGCAAGATAGAAGTGTTTCTGTAGGTGGAGGCTTTGATTTGATTTGATCAACTGTCAAAAGCAAGAAGTGGAGAAAGCTGTGACTAAAATAAAATTACATGCATTATTTCACATAAGGCCATATACATTAGTGGAGGGAGAGCTTTAGGTTAGATTTCTAACAGCAAAACCAAATAAAAAATCCCCACAAATACCCTCCCTATTTAGTTTCACTTGGATAGACTACCTATCTGACACAGGAAGTGAAAATTATTTTTTGTTTCTTTTTATGAAACAAGTTTGATTTAAAGCAAATCATCATCAGGATGCAGAATTTCAGATAATGTCACCAACCTGCTCACACCACACACAGCCATAGTTGGAGATGCCTCCTGCTGCCAGTGGCATTCCTCGCAGACTGTGGCCTGGGTACCAGTATCCATTTTGGTGGATGCTGGGAGCACAGTCTTCTTCCTCCAAGCAGCCACCATCACTCCTTGAGTAAACTGCAGCTCCTCAGCTCCCAGTCTGCACGAACTGCCCTGACAGATCCCCGTTTGCCTGCCCCTGTTCACTGTGCTCCTCAGGGGTGTTTAAATCTCCCACACAGCTCCTGGCCACGTCTCTTCCACACCTGCCTGGCTGCTGCTGACTTCCTGGTCCCACTGGGGCTCAAACTGTGAGTGGAGGGATCCCTGAGCTTAGAAACCCCTCAGCACAACCCAGCTGAACCCTCTCCTTGTGCTTACCTCAGTCCTTGTCACTGCTGCTGCTGCTGCCTCACCAACTTCCTCTTCTCTCATCCATAATAGTTTGCCATTCTGTAAATTTTTCATGCTTTTCAGGAGCTGCAAGCCAGAAACAAAACTGGAGGAAAGAGCAGTGCATTATTTTAACCAGGAATATCCCACAGTCCCTTGTGTCCCCTGTACTTAAAAACAGAGAGCTGATTCTTTTGCTCAGACACAGCAGTGCATGGCATGCAGAAGTACATTCTGTGTATTTCATTAGTGTCAAGTGTCTAGCAGAAATATTTTCCACTAGGTACAGACATTTGATCTAACTTGCAGACGTGCAAATATAAAGACTGATTCATCAGTCCAAGTGTGCTGCTACAAAGGCCTGAGGTTGTATCTCTAAACATCACTGGAAACAGCAGCTGAATGGTACTGGAGTAATAGCATGTGATCGAAGGGGTTATCCAATTTGAATACACAATCTGTGTTTCCCAGAGTCACTAATAAAAAGCACAGAAAGCATTTCCCATAAGCCAATATTCAGAACATACTTGTGGCCCAGAATCAAACAAACAAAGCAAGTCATGGTAGACACTCAAAAAAGCATGGAGAAATGTTTTGATGAAGCAATTAAAATAGAAAGGGTGATTTTGTGTGAGTCACACAAAATTTTAAAAATAGAAGTTTTACATTGGAATAAGGGGCACAAAATATGCAGAAATTATTTCCAGCTCCTCATATCTCCACTCCCAGAGATGGTGCTGATGTTCTATGTAAAGAAGGACAGTAATCTTTTTGTTTCACTGAAAGTGGTAGCTGAAATGAAGCGCAGTGAGAAGCAGCTATTTCCATTTCCTAGCACTGAGACTACCAATGCAATGCTACTGTCCTTTGCCCATATTCTCAGAGAAAGCCCCTTGATCACAGCCATCTAAAGCTTTAGAGGGGGGGGAGCTGAAAACAAGAAAAGAAATCCAGGACATTTAAGGAGCAATGAGTAGGTTACAGAGGAGCTAGAGACATTTTTGAGCCAATCTTTTAGTATCAAGCAGTAATAACATTTCCTCATTTCCTAGTGATGGTGCTTCTCTGCATAACAAGTGGCGCAGTAAAGAACAGGCAGGCAGTGTGTGTCAGAGCAGAGAAATGCCTCCAGAGTTCATGTTCAGACACAGCAGGCAAGGAAAAGCTTGGGTCACACACACTACATCCAGGAATTTAAGTTGATGTTTGTTCATTGAAAAATTTGAATAATGCTTCTTTTGCCATGTAGATTGCTTCTTGAAAAAAAAGCCGCTATATAATTTTTTTCTTCTTTTCACACCACTAGCAGTGGAAGAGCAATTTCATATCTGATTTTCTACTGAATTCTTTTCTTGGTTTAGTTACAGCAGGCGAAAAGATAAAGCACTGAATTATCCAAATCCTCATTGCTTATCATTGTTTCATATAGAAAAGCTTATTTCTCAAGCTACTCCAGCCCATCCTCTTTTCTGAAGAAATACTGGCTTCTTTAGGACTTCATTTTTCCTCTTGTTTCTTTTTCTTAGATTGAAAGAGAGCAGGACAACAAATTTGCAGGCAACAAGCACTATCACAACTATAAATATTGGAGGAAAATAACAGATTTCTCTACAGAAAGATGCTGAAGAATGCTTTCAGCTTCTGCAAAGGACTTTATGATTGATGAAAACCAACATACCTGTCTTCAAATTTCTTTACTAGTAAAGACAGGTACCCTGTTTTGTTTTCACATTAACATATGCCTTTTTAAGTTACATCTTAAAAATAATGTCTACATACTTCCATTTGGAGTTGAAGTACTGTGCTTTGTCAGCTAGAAGAAAGTCTAGCTGAAAGAAACAAACAAATAAATCTTGACAAAAAATGAAAAATGTAAACTTCAAAAGTCCTGTTTCTTATATTGTTAACAATAATAAAATTAAAAGCTGTAGCTAAGTTCTGTAGTAAGCTATAAGAATTACTGAGGCTTAAATGGCCTTGAGCTCAACTAGATACTTTGGAAAATTCTTGGTTTGATTTTTTTTTTCACAGTAGCTAACCAAACTACCTGCTGTTAAGATTTAGCTAATTCATAGTCATGTACAAATTTTTGTGCAGCTCAGGTAACTTTGGCAGTTGTGGAAATTAGGCCGACTTCCCTTGCTTGAAAAGTCTGAAATAATGAAACCAGACTCCACCAAGTATGAACCTCAGTGTCAAAATGTGTATTTATACTTCTGGAAAGTGAAAACTATTAGGACCGCTACCTGAACTGCCTAGGGCAAAAAAATAACTGGAGAAAATAAGAAGAAAATTATAATGGGCCCCATAAAGAACAGACTGATACGACTTTATATTTTTCTTCTTCACCTATTAACCACAGTCTGTCACCATCAAGAGTCTTTTTGTTCCAGACAATCCATGTTCCTTGCCATGCACTGCTGCAGGGACCTCCTGAAGTTCTGTCCCATTCCCCTGTGCCTGTTGGCATTGTGCTGCCATCACCCAGACCCCACCTGAGTACCAGAGCTGCAAGCAGGGCCAGAGGCAGAACTTCATACCCTCAGTGCAGCTGCAAGGTCTATTTGGCCAGGCAAGCAGAACAATGGCCATGGAGCTCTCAGCTGGATGTAACTTGTAGGCTGCTCAGGAGGTGAATTTTGACAAAAGGTGTAGGAACATGGAGGTATGCTCAGAAGTGCTGTCCTTGTGTAAAGATAAGTCACAAGTGGAAGGAAGGGTGGAGGGACTGACAGAGCCAGTGCATTTGTTGCGGTGAGTAAAAAGGATTTAGAGAGGGAGAAGAAATTACCTGGTTTCTTACTTTCTTCAGTGTTACAATACATTTTTGTCCATTCTCAGCTGTCAGTTCATTATTTCAGCTCCAGTGCTACCTGCCATGTTATTCAAGTACCATACAGTAAATTTGTGCTAGGTAGTTTCCCTCCTTTCTACTAATCATATTTCCTAAGGAGGCAGCAGAGTTCTTACAAGAGGAGGCATTTAATTCACAGCCCTGCCATGGGCTTCCTGTGTGACCAGCAACAAGCCACTTAACCTTTCAGTGCTTTGGTTTCCCCTTGTCTAAAAAGAGAAGAATAACAATTCATTTCTTACCTTTTATTCATTTTGTCTGTTTAGACTGTATGCTCTTTTAGGGTGGAGGTTTTCTACACTAAATTGTAGTACTGCAGGGTTTATCATTATAAATATATCAGTTGCTCATGCAAAATAGTACAGAATTTTTCTTTTTGTAGATGAAGTTCAACACTATCTGAGTGAGTATAAAATGTTCAAATGCTCTTTTGAAAAGGAAGTAAATTGCTCTGCACTGCCTCTGCTTACAGATTCTCTCCTGTCAGCCTCTAACAGTGGTGTTTAAGCAGCATTGTGCCTGGATTCCTGATTTCTGACAGCTGAGAATCTTGCAGCTGGAGAGATTAGGGACTGACTTGTCTCCAAATTCCCCATCTTTCTTGTTCAGCACATCGTTAATGGGATTTTAATGTAGACTTACCACTGTTATTCCTTGATGCAATGGTGATAATGTGCAGAGTAACCATAAGAAACACAATGCTCCTTGTTGCACAGCCCAGACTGTGTTACAGTCTGGGGGCTTAAACTGTTAGACTGCGAATGCTTCAATTGAGCCAGCTAAATTTGTATTAAAAATAAAGAGAAAGAAAAAGGAAAAATGTGTGTATCCACAGGTTAAGATACTCCACTCCCTATTAACAGGGAATAGCAGGGTAGAATCAAGCATAGACCTTCCACTTCTGGCATGAAAATTTGTGACTTTTTTGAGGGTGGGGGAATAGCACATTAATCCATAAGACAGCATGAAAAATTGTAGACTTGACTGATAACCTTGTGGCAATGGAAATTATACTGTTGACCATACAGTCATGTCTACAGGGTTTACTTAAAATGCCACAGTGTGTTTTTATTTTCCCTTAGGTGACTCCTTAACCCTCTAGGATAGAATAGGATAACTGTACCTGGCCTGTACCCATTTTGCAGAGTTCAGCAAGGATGATTCACCTGTCCCAGTAAATTATACCCAAGATTCTGGGGAAGGCAAAGAGAGAAAGTGAGTATGAGGGGCCGTGATGAAGAAATATGTCTCATCCAACTAACAGTACTGTTGAATTATTAATGTACTTCCGAACAAGTCTGTAACATGGATGCCAAGAGCCTTTGCAATTAGATATGTCACCACTCTGAAAAATAGTTTTTTGCCCCATTTTCAAGACAGCTGGGACTTTCTTCTGGTTGAATTTTTTAAAAAAAGAATGCAACCTGTGCTGAGCCCTTTTCCTGATTATATTTATAGTATTATTTTCACACTCAGACTTATTGAACATAAAAATTTTCTAGAACAAAATGTTGTGATATGTAAGCATTATGTTTTGATAACAGTTTCACAATTCAACATGCAAGCAGAGGTTCAGTATTTGCTACGAAACAAGAACAAAAAGGAAATTTTTTGTAGAGTGAGATCTTGCTCATATGAAATATTTCCATTAAAAAAACTTGCTAAAATTGAAGTTTATGTTACCCTGCAGGCCTGCCTTTTCAGGTCATCCTGAAAGCTGGGAACACCCTTCTTACAGAAGAGAAGAGTTCTTTTTCTGTTAATAGGGAAAATGAATGCCTGTAATTTCTCAATGCAAACTGCAGTGTAAATGCTATATTGCTTCAGCCATAATTCCTAAACAAGTCTTTTAGTCCATATTCACCCAAACCACAATCAAAATCATTTACTATCAAAACAAAACAAGTAAAACAAAAAACAGAAGGCAAACACATAATTCTCAATATTTCATTGTAACCACAAATTATCAGAGGAAAACTCTCAAGACTAGAAATGAAAGAAAAGCTGTTCATTTACTAAACAACCTTAGATGGTAAAATGTAATTATCACAAAAGCAAACTTCATTAAGGGGATAACTGTGAGACTATTACAGTAAAACCCCTCTTTACATTTTTAATCTATCAGTCTGAGAGTTCTTGGGAGAAAACATTTCCAAATAAAACCACAGATGCAGGAGGCTCCTTTTAGCCCTCATTCTCCACTGTGCCTCTTTTAACAAGCTTACAAAGCAAATTAAACTTGTTTGCAGTTATGACCATGTGTGGAAGATGAACAAAAGCCTTTCTCAGTATTCACTGGCAAAATAACATTAGATTTTTTAAAATAAGCAATTTTTGACTCGTAGGCTGAACAATTAACCTGGATTCCAATTCTTCCAGCCTTTGAAAACTGATAATTCTTTCAATTCTCTCTCTTAGGGATGAAGTAAAAGTAGTTAAGAGGAGTAATAAAAAACAAGTTCATTCCACGACCAGCTTTCTAACCTGAAGCACAGAGCTAGGATACAACTAAATGAAGGAGATAACAGATGTACCACCTCTTTAAGAGAACCCATACACCTACAGCTTCTTCCTACTTTTTTCTCTTCAGTATTTTCTCAAAAATATTTTTTAATATTGTAAATAAATTTATTGGTACACTTTAAAGGGCAAATTTAGTCCTCAGTTTTGACATTTTTATTTAAATATGGCCATCTCTGTCATTGCCAATTGTCATACATTGCCATTACAACACTTTTATTGCAAGCTTTATTGATTTTGTTACTACTCAGCTGATAAAAATATACTATGCAAAATTTGGACTGTGAAAAAGATGTCTTAGCTTGGAATTGGTGAACAAAAATTCCTGGCCAAGGTTCTCTTAGCTTTTGTCCCCTTCATGGTCATGGAACTCTTTTGAAAACAAATGGGGAGATTGTAGATTGCAAAAGGACAAAAAAATTATTCTTCTTCTCCTTCTTTCTCCTTCTCCTTCTCTTTCCCTTCCGTTTCCCCCCCCTCCTCCTCCTCCTCCTCCTTCTTCTCTTTTTCCTTCTCCTTATCCTTCTCCTTTCCCTTCCCCTTCCCCTTTTTCTCACTTTCTTCCTCTCCCTCTATAGGACTAGGTTTCATGGCTACCATTTCCTGTAACAACTTTAGTTTTAACACCTACCCCTTCCATGTATGTTCAATAAAGTTGTGTGATTGCACCCAATATTGTGTTATCTTTTCTTTGTCCTAGTGGGATCCAACAAGAACCTCCACAATTCTAGCTTTTGGAACATGGTAATAAGGTTGATAAGAAATGTTAAAGATGCTTACTAAAAAGAATACAAATGCAACCCTTCAGGACTAGGAGAAGGTTTGGCATAACAAGAAGCAATCTGTACTTTCACATCCATGGGAGTAATTCTGTAAATCCCTGCTAAGACAGTCAAAGTTCAGTCAGCTTTTTGAAAGTCCTAAAGGTCTTTTAAAGAAAGACTTGAAATTGTTTCATCAGTTTAGCCTGTTCATTTGGGAAGAGGCAGTTTGATGCTCTGAAAATCCACATGCGTTTCTTGCTTTCCCAATCCCCAGGGACCAGAAGTTCTTTGAAGAAAGAAGTCAGTGATGTTGCCTGTGTAGTGTATTTGAAGTGCAACCTGCTCTTGGTAAGTGACCTTAGCTTAGCAACAAGTGTTTGATTAATAAATCTGATGACATTGCTGCACATTTTTGCTTGATTCTACTGTTTTTATTCAGGCAAAGCTCCCACTGAAGTTAAATGGAGTTATGCTCTGGTAAAGATGGTTGCTTTTACTTTAGCACCTGTTTCTTTGATTAGTGGGGTGTTTTTTTTGTGTGTGGCATCTTATTTACCTTTTTTGATACCATTAAGGTATCGCTACTGTCTTAAGTTTCAGGGCCATAACACAATATTGATTTTTGAGCAAACTCCCCACTGAGTGCAGTAGGAAGCTCTATCTTTAAAAGGAAAAAGAAAAAGAAAAAAAATAGAAAAGAAAAGAAAACAAGACACAAAAAAATAATCAATCAGTGGCATATTATGGTCCTTAGAAGGTAAACAGGAGATGAAAAAAATTTGAAGACATTTCAGACATTACAAAGGGATTTTGTTTCAAAACATGAGGAAATAAGAAACCTGCATTGTCTGAACTTTCTTATTGATTTCCAGGAACACACAATATACAGACAACAAATATACAATGTTAATTTCTGTCTGAGGGAAAGATAAAAAAATCTGCTGGAGTGTTGTGCTAACAATAGCTTTATAACGGTGAAATTTTCAAGGGTGGAGAGCGACAGTAGTTTTCTTCAGATCAGTTATTCCATAGCTGGACTTGAACAGAGAGAATATCTTTTTTCTAACCCTGAAACTTTACTGGGATTTTAGTCACTGGGACTTTAAGGTTTGTTGGGATTTTTTTCTCTTTTTAAATAGAAATGCTATTAGTGCACATCAGTTAGGTCTAGAATTATTTATTTATTTATTTTTAGCAAAATCTGAAAAAAAATTTTAGGAAATATAGAGAAAATTTTCAACTTGTATTACCTGAAGATTTTTCCAAAGGGAAAAACAGCAACAACAACAACATCAACAAACCTACAAACTTCACTCTTCCCACAGTTTCATCTCTGGTTGGTCCTGTCAAATATAATCTCTTAATATATGATGTTCTGTTCCTTGTTCATGTGGTTTTCAGCTTTGCTACAAAATAACTGTCCTCATCAGGTTAGTGCAGGTAATTTATTGTGATCACTAGCATTATAAAATTGTCAGAGCCAAATGGATGACAGCTCTCTACCCCACCCAGAAACCACAGACTATCCAACCAAGCATGGAGAAGAGAAGAGGCAGCTCAGCTCCACCTGCAGCCAGCAGTACCTGTTGTACCAAACAGCAGGTAGAGTCATTCCTAAGTCCCTGCTTATATTTTCTTCCTCCATTTTCTGCTATTTCCCCTCTAACAGAGACTCAAAGAAAGGATGGACTTTAGCACTACATAAGTCCTTCTTTGCACAGACTCCACCCTGAATGAGCAAGTTTAATCCCTTGTGTGCAGAGGTCAGGGCTTTTCAACTGCACCTACACCTCTAAAGCTGAAAAATTCAGCTGCTAATGTCTTGAAATGGAGACACAAGGTCTCTAGATGGGACTACAATAGACACTATCTATATATTGACATAGGTAGGTCTGTAACACATACTCAGCAGCAGATTACATGTTAACTGTGATGATGTCAAACAGTATTATTGTCTCCACTTCCTTTTCACTTGTGGTTGAGTAGAAGATTAACATTCACATTCATATTACAGCAAAAGAAGAAAGATATATTCCTTTCATTTCCTGGTGTGGCAATGGCAGTCAGGACTTGTAAGAAGAGCATTCCTATCCTGAAGTGTTTTTTTTAAAGATCTCACATCTTTACATTCCCTCACCTCACCCCTGCAATCAACTGCAAGGGAAAAATTTAAGTTGTGTGAATTTTACAAAGGAAATTAAAGAATTAAAGAAAGCTGTTAGAAATTTGGTAGTTTTTTCCTTCTTTTAATCTTTGTTGATTTTGCCACATCAATGTAATTATATTTTTTTAATCCAAAATAGAGTGAGACAAGAAATGAATCCAAATGAACATGATTGCTCAAAATGAAAGGTCTATGCAATCAACCCCATCCTATGAAATTCTGGAGCACCCCTGTGAGTTCCTGTGATGATTTCACAGGAAGAAACCATTGCATTCAACATGGCACTTTCTCCCCCTTCAAATCAGCTGTTAAGACTCTCCTAGCTGACCAGCAAGGGCACCCTCCCCTATACACAGTTTCATGGGAGAGCTTCCTTAACAAAATATACTCCTCTCCAAAATGGTAGAGAGAAATTACTTTTCTAACACAATGGTGATGAAGCTACCTTTACAGACCTTTCTTCAAATGCTATGTGCTGACTATTTAAGGTGACAAAAAAAAAAAAAAGTTTGATTGAGATGTTATTTTGTCTCAAAGTGAGCCTGAAAATGCAGTAACATCTTCAGCAAAACCCTCAAGGGGATTTTCAGCTTGTGGTCCTAGCACGTATTCACAATCGATGAATAATCCATGGATTCCAAGCTCTGCACAAATTCGTGCACATGCTACCCCAGGACTTCCCAAAAAAGAAAGGAAGAAGCTGTCACATCTGTTACCTTACAGATTAGCTTTTGAATGAGGTTTTAATGACAGATGTATACACCCGATAATAATAGTTCCCAAAAAGGAAGGTTAGACAGATAAGTAAAGAAAATTCACACAATGTACATTTTAAGATTCTCATATCAGTTTGCATTTACCTGAGAGACTCAAATGTTTCCTACAGAGTAGTTATATCAGTCCAGAAACAGTACGATTCATGGAAATGCTGCTCTAAGAAAAACACATGTAAATATTCAGAACATTCCTCACACCACAAGAACTCAATTCAGAATTCAAACTGAATCTGTGTCCCAAATGCATTGCACTTGGAAATTAGTATTTCCTGTGGCTCTGAGACCAGCTGGAAGCAAATAACATGTGATCCTAGGGAAAAGGAGCCTTCTTTTGTGTTATTAAAACATAATTCCTCTGGACCTGTGGCTGTAAAGTGACCCCTTGAATTTCAAATGCATCTACATCCTTAAGTAGTAGTGTCCAGTATTTAATAACAAAGAGAAATGGTGATTCCACCTCTAAAAATACTCATGGTATAGGTAGTGAATTTCAAAGCACTCTACTTGTTTCTGCTGTTATCTGAGAGTGCTACTGTCACAGAATAATTCTTCTGTTATTTCTATTTCTTGATTTAAAAGACCTGGCTCCTCTACATTCCAAGGTTGCTGATTTTCACAGCAATTTTTCTGCTTTCAAGCTTACATAATTCATATCACTTTGTTTGCCACCTTCGTATGCAGTTGTCATCTTCTTAAATATTAAAGTAATATAAGCAACTTTCAGGCATGCTTTATACTTAAAACAATATCATATCGTACACAAAATCCTTGTGTTGTCAAAGGACAACAAATCACAGCCCAGCTTGTCTTTTAATCACTTCTCTTTGGATCTAAGCTAAGGTACCTTGGCATATAGTCTGTCGTATTGTTTGCATTTGAAAATCAAGAGAAACATTATCAAATGTCTCCATAATCATACAAGATGATCTAACTGAAAGAAAGATCATATAAGCTATAGATAGAAAAAAAGGACAGGTTAGTGGAACGTGAGAAAACAGAGGCAGCAACAAAAAAACTGTCTTTAAATAATTTACCTAGATGACTTCATTAATTCCTCATTAATGATGCTGCTCTTTGGGGGCTAGATACAAATGCTAGAGTTCAGAGAATCAAAACTCTCTGCTTCAGAAAGAAGTGCTCAGGTGGATGAAAAAAGTTCGAGACCTTCTCAAAAGATGTTTTAGCCTGTTGAGGAAACAGATGGTATTTGCTGTGAAATGAAGGGGATTTGCAGCAGAGGGGCCCTTGGGGTGGAAATGGTGGGAGCTTTTGACTTGAGCTAGCCATGGCTGTGGGCTGTAAATAAGAAGCAAAAGTTACTTTTTCTTGGTCCTCACATGAGAATCCATCTGACTCTTCTTAAGGGCAGTGTAGTTCTGCACAAGTGGATCTGCTTCACAGAGTCCTTAATTTTTTTTTTTTTTTTTTTTTTTGTTATAGAAAAGGGGTGAGTTGTTTTCAGTCTGCTTTGCTGGAGGTCAAATAACTCAGAAGAGCAAGTTGCAGGCAGGTACTGACTTGTACAATTGCATATTCCTTGCTTTTGTTCTGGTTACTTGTTGCTATATTTTATGCCTGTTTAGCTGTTAATTAGGAAAAAACACAATCACATTTTATGTTTGTGAAGAAATGAACTCAAACTAAACAGAAATGCTGTAGTCAAAGTCTAAAAGAGAAACACCCCAAAAATTTAAACATCAGTCTGTACCAATAACCTATAAAAGATGGGAAAAGGTGACTTTCCGTAGAGAAACTGATATAGTAAGAATAAAATTATTTTTTTAATAGCTTCATTCCCTTTCCCTGGGTGTATAGTGTCTACCCATTGCCAGGTACATATACAGTAATGGAAATGTAGATAAGTGATAAAAACAAGATGTTCTTTAAGATATGAAGGGTATTTATAGTTATTCTGCACTAGAGTAGAGACAAAATAAACAAGCATCTCATAGACAAAAGAGAGCTATTTATATATTAAAAAAAAAAAAAAAAAAAAAAAAAAGGAGAAGGGGGAAAAAACCAAACTATTTTCCATCAGAAGGAAAAAAACTTTTCATCTGGGACACCCATGTTCCCTGACACAAAAGAATATAATATTCAGTTTAAATTTTGAAATAACATTCAGACTTTATTGCAGCACAGCTTCATTTTCTAATAGGAATGGATTGCATTCTGAGTCTGCGAAGCTGGACATGAAATTAGATTATTCTTTTAAAAGAAGTTTTAAAAAATTTAAAACAAGTTTTGAACAATTTAAAACAAGATTTGGAAAAAAGTGAAGAAAACTTCACATTTTCAAATGTTAACTATGTCTTAGAAGAGAAGCTGCACAGAACTCTACCCTTGGGTAAAGCTAATTTCTCACATTTATACAGTTTAGTACAAACTCCTGGGGATACTGTTTCTATTGTATTTTACTTTGGTTTATGTTGTATTTGTATATTCCTTAGTTCAGTGAAAATCTTTAAAGAGACCATTTAGCCAAGCAAATTAGCAGCAATTCTGAAAATGCTGTGGTAATCTGTATTCTTTATTAAGCTTACATTTGCTGACTAAACAAATGACTCATTTATTTGTGGTAAATAATAGTTCTGATGCCGTATTTGTCTGCAAACCTATTGCATGATTCGCTGCCTCAAAGAAATAGGAGTTTTGGCAATGAACAAGATTCAACTGCAGAACAAAACCTTAATTGCAGAGAACCCACCTGATCCCACACGTAAAATTGCTATTCTCTACCATTCTTTGGTAACAACACTGGACATTTAAGTATATTAAGATGCATTTAATTACCTCTGCTGAATGCAAATGACTTTCAAGATCTTTCACACAGTTTAAAGAATGATTATGCCTCCTTTCTTATACAAACAGGATTTGTTTTCGTAAGTACTTTTCCAGCAATTTAGTAGCTATAACTCAGTGGGCTTTATATACTCCTGTAAATATTTGTGAAGGAATTTGAGCTCTGGCACATCTACACCGATTTAGTGAGAGATACAGGAATGCTGCTACAAATCACTGTCAACTAGCTAACTAGAAACATTGCTAACTAGTGGAGTAATTACAGAGTTAAAACACCAAACAGTGCAAAGAGTAACTCAGTCTGTATCCCCTGCTACAAGAAAGAATGTTGTTTTATGATAAGACATGTGGTAAAAGTTATGGAAAAAGGTAATTATTATGAGCACATTTTCATACCCATTCTTAATTTTTTATATGTCACACAAAGTAGATTATAGCATTAATAAACAGTGCAAACATTTTAATGTGCCTTACTATACCTAGATCAGAGAGGAAGTTAAAGTTCTAATCCAAGTTCAGACTACATTGAATTTTTGTAGGACTTTTAGTCTCTATTTGAGTGGAAAATAGTTTGTGCTATTAAGGCATAGAACTATTACAGAATCATAGAATACCAGGCTGGAAGGAACATCAAGGATCATCTAATCCAACCTTTCCTGGCAAAAGCATGGTCTGGAGAATATGGCCTAGCACCCTGTTCAGCCAAATCTTAAAATTTTCCAGTGTAGGGGAATTCACCACTTCCCTTGGAGATTATTCCAATGGCTGCTGGCTGTTCTCATTGTGAAAAATTGTCCTCTTGTGTCCAATTGAGATTTCCCCAGGAATAACTTGCACTCATTACCCTTTGTCTTTTCCATGTAAAAAAGGGAATCTCCATCTTCTTGGTACCCACCTTTCAAGTACTGGAACATGGCAATAAGGTCTCCCTTAAGCCTTCTTTTCTTCAGGCTGAACAAACCCCATTGTCTCAGCCTTTCCTCATGGGCCTACTCTGGACCCTCTCCAGAGGGTCCACCTACCTCCCTTGACTTTAAAGGGGATGAACTGTTGTTGTGCTTCCAGTGGAGTGTTCTTGAAAAACTCCCAGCATTCACTGTCTCCTTTATCCTCCACAGAAGCTTCCCATGGAATCCCACCCAATTGAGCTCTGAGCAAGCTGCAAGTTTGCTCCTCTAAAATCTTTGCCTTATCTTCCTTAAAATCCTTACCTTCAGGATGCTCAGCAGGATCCCAGACTCCACAATGTTGTGATCACTGCAGCCAAGACTGTCACTAACAGATAGTAGAAAGAAAGTTCTTTTGGTTTGTGAGTAGCAAGTCCAGACATGTCCCATTCCTTGTTGACACCATTTTTATGGGGAAGCAGTCCCCTGAATTTTCCAGGAACTTGACATGTGAATTTCTGTATTGTTCTTCCAACAAATGTCTGGGTATTTGAAGTCACCCATAAAAAACAGGTTCTGTTGACCCAACACTTGCTTAAATGACAAAAAAAAAAAGAATATTTTGTTGGTCTTATCATTTTGGTTTGTAGGTCAGTAGCTGATGCCTACTGTAAGATCCCCCTTGGAGACAGTCCCTCTGATCTTGACCCAGAGACATTTGACAGGGTTTCTACAAACACCATGGCTGACTCCTATGCATTCAAGGTGCTCCATAATATGGAGCACGACTCCTCCCTGCCCATCTTTACAAAACAGCCTATAGCCATCCATTATGATCTTACATTCATGTGAGTTTTCATCTCCACTTTCTGACTGAGCATGGAGCTTCAGTTCCCCAAGCTGCATGCTTTGCTAAACATTCAGCCATGGTAATTTCTCACCTGGTTCTCATCTTGTGAGGCAGCTAAGGAACATTTGTTGCTGCTCTAGTTGACCTCACTTATTCCCCAGTTGGTTGTAGCAGCATGAGCACTGCCACCTTGGATACTGCCCCCCAAGTCCTTCAGTTTAAAGCCCATCTTACCAAGCTGGCCAAACTGCTGCCAAATATTCTCCTGCCTATTCTAGAGAGGTGGATTCCATTCCTCCCTAGCAGGCCATAGTAATCCAAAAATGTCCTGTAGTCATACAAGCCAAAAACCTCACAACAGCACCTGTCATGAATGCAGAAGCTGATTTGCATGATACATGTATTTCTAGCTGCACTCTTTCCTCTAACTACTAAAATGGAAGGAAAAAATAATTTGTGTACCAATGCAACTTGCGTACCAACGCTTCCCACTTGCACTCCCAGAGCTTTGTAGCCTTCCTTGATTCTGCCAAGGTTCTGGCTTGTGATATCATTTATGCTCACATGAAGGAGTAGAAATGGAGTCTGAAAAGTTGTGCCACAGTCTCAGAAGCATCTCAGATTTTAGGTTCTACAAGAAAGAATGTCTCTCTTGACTCACTCTCAGGGCAGCAGATCGGGGCCTCAGTGTTTCTCAGAGAGAGATTCACCCAGTAAAGGCCCTTGTTTCTTTTTGTGATATCAACTGTGTGCTGCTGTTACAGTTTCTCCTTGCAGACCTTCTTTGTGGGTGTCTGCAGCTAGGATGGGTGGGATAGGATGGGTGTCCTATCTTAAATAACAGCAAACAACAGAATATTGCATTCACTACTTCTATTTGTCACATTCTGTTCCTTGTACCCACCACCACCATGATGTGTTGGCAAGCACAAAGCTACAGTCACAGCTTCTTCCATCCATCACTCTCTGTTCCTTGTCCTCCCCTTCATTATGACGGATTAAGAGCAGCTCTAGTAAGTTCAGCTATAGAGGAAGCACATATGCAGTAAGTCCACCCCACTACACTAGTAATTACTACATAGAGGTAAAATACGTACCCAAGTCCAAGCAGTGATGAAGATGTTCTCCAGTCACTGTCAGAGCTGCAGAGTAGCAAACAAATCTACTGTAATAGCAACAATAAAATAAAAAAAGAAAAATAGATTATGACACTGATCTCATTGGTTCAGTGTTTTTTTTTTCCTACTAGCAGATGACCAAAATGATCTCAAGTCTTTAGTAATGCTTCTCATTCTTTTGGTATAAAAATATTGCCCAGCACTGGACTGATCAATTACATAATTTCCAAACTACATGTGTTTATTTTTGCCATCCTCAGCTCTCACTGAAGGTAAAGATTCCACAAACAGGGTGGCTTTTCAAGTTAGTAAGGTCATTCCTGTATCAGAAAGGAATCCTTTGACTTAAAATTCTCTCTGATTTAATCTGAAATATTAAGCTAATGTAAGTAGATACCTGGAGGTATTTCTACTCTTCAAGAGCCTACAGAAGTTGTTACTCCATTTGTTTTCCTGCCATCCTAAAAGAAATATGTTTTGCAAGCCTAGAGGGACTGTGTAATGTCATCCCTATAACTCTGAAACTCTGCTCCAAGGTTCAAACATGGGAATTATTTGAAGGTAATTGGAAGAAGAAATGATGCAGTGGGCAATAAAATGAAGTTAGAGCAATATATGAGGACCAGAAAGATGGCAATTACTCCAGCACATCTTTGAGAAAAATCTCTGCCTTCATTTTTAATAACAACATCCTAGAATTGTTGTGGCAAAACTACCCCCAAAAATAAATCTGATTACCCACTCAGAATATATTTGTATTTTAGAAAGTCTGTAGACTTGTAAGGCATAAAATTTTAACACATCAGAGTTGGATATATTAACAGTTAGAAATATTTTCCCTGAATGAGTCCCCCAGTCTCAGACTACCTTCTCCAGAAGAAAGTCATTTAGCTAATCCTTTTCATGGTAATGAGGTCTCTGAGACAAAACCCTATTGCTTAGTTTGGGATGCAAATGGCAGCATCCTATCATATGAGATCATGTTAACAGGAAATCAAACAGGACCTGCCCTTCATGAACCCATGCTGACTGGGCAAGATCACCTGGTTGCTTTGCATGTACCCCATAATAGTATTCAGGATGATCTGCTCCATCATCTTCCCTGGTACTGAAGTCAAACTAACAGGCCTGCAATTTCCCAGATCATCCTTCTATCCCTTCTTTTATATGGGGGTATGTTGGCCAATTTCCAGTCTGCTGGTGCCTCTCCTGTTATCCAGGATTGTTGAAAAATGATGGAAAGTGGCTTGGTGAGTACCCCCACCAGTTCTTTGAGGTGCATCCCACCTGGTCTCATAAGATATGTGCACATCTATATGGTCTAGCAGGTCCCTGGCCATCTCCTCCTGAATTGTGAGGAGGTCATTTTGCTCCTGGTCCCTATTTTAGGAGAGTTGGATTCCTTCAGTATATAACTTGTCTAACTACTAAAGGTTGAGACAAAGAATTCATTAAGAACATCAGCTTTTTCCTCATCCTTTGTTACTATGTTTCCTTCTGCCTCCAACAGGGGCTAAAGGGGCTCCCTGGTCATCCTTTTGTTGATAATATATTTATAGAAACTTTTCTTGTTTTCGTTTAGCATAGAGACCAGATGGGGTTTGGACCTTCTAATTCTCTCCCTGTATAGCCTCACAACATTTTCCTAGTCATGAGTGGCCTTCTTTTACTTTTGTTTAGCCCAATCATCTTCACAATTTTTAGAAGTAAAACCCACAAACTCTCCCTGGGAAGCACTCCTTTACTGGACCAAAATACAATAATTAGCAGGTGCCCTACATCTCAGAGAAATTAAAGGAATGGAAACTTTGGCTAAACTTACTGAGGAAAATGCCTATATTTGAGAATTCTGTGAGAGATTCAATTGCATGGCCACCCACCTTCCTTTATGGTCTGGCTTTAATCTGAAAGTGAAATTCTTTAATATTTCCTAAAAGGAGATGCTTCTTTGTTTTTGAGCATATTTTCCACGTGTGATATATATACAAAGCACATTTTTCATAGCAGGTTACCCAAGAAAATAAGAAATGCACATTTTTACAACGTGATGTCTAAAGCTTTGATCAAATCCCTCCTTACATTTTGTAGGATTCAAGGACAAAATCAGTTAGAGTGAAAGAATATTAAACACTTAATTTTGCTGAAAAAAAAAATTACATGAAATTTGAAAGTAGACGCATATATATATATATATATATATATATATAAATAATTTTTCCCCTGGTGCTATTTCAGGGACCACTATTCTGGATATTCAGACTATTTTCTGGTTTTGTAAACCTACCTGCCCATAATCTATAAATGTATACAGAATAAATTATTTTATGATAAAAAAGTGGTCTATGACCACTTGATATACAAGCTCTATTTCAACCTGAAGTCTGTATGCACTAGACATCACCAAAAGAGAGGAGGAAACTGACTGAAAATCACAAGTTCAACAGCACTTCACAAGGTTTCCCAAGTCATGTAATTACATCAGAGAACAGTGAGCTAAAGCTACAGTAGCTTTTATTAATTCTGTCACAGAAACACTTGACTCAAGTGGATCCTTTACCCTGCAATCCCTTCCTTCGTGCATATTTTCCAAGTTCAATAACTAATTTTGCTAGAATAGTACAGAAACTTTCATATAACTGCTTAAAGTCATTGCACTTCTGAAGAGTGAACATCATGTTATTATTGTTTTAAAAATAAAAATCATGGCCATGATCAGAGGGAAAGTTTTAAAATATGCCCCCAAGGCAGATTTAAGGGTTGACTCCAGATTGATGTAATTCCCTGAGAATCTACCAACTCTTATATAAAGGCACATTTAAGTTCAGCAAAGACCTTCAATTTCTACCTCACGTACAAACTGAAGACAGAAGTGCATTAGTGAAACACTATTTTACATTGTATGATCTTCAAAGTCTGCTGAATGTGATATTTAAAATGTACTGCTTAATCTTAGCTACAGCTTTAAAATTTTGAGCAATGGAACTGGCCAGTATCAATGCATGCTGCCAGATGGAGATTTTTACATTTCTGCATAAAAGTACTGGAAAGATGTGAACTTTTCCATGCAAGCTGTTCCGCATGCTGACTCCAGCAGAGAGCTTTATTGAGGCAAACGTAAGAAGTTATGAAAATGAAGGACTTGAAATCCTTAAAGGAGGCCTAAGTTCTTTTGGAGACCTGCAACATGCCAGGTATATAAAGTTTCCCTCTCAGAAAAATGGGGCATAAATCCTTTCTTTCTTGAACATTGTGAGGACATTTGGCTAGATTATGAACAGAGTATATGAGCTGAAGTGCTGCATGCTGACAAAAGCCTAAGAATCTGATGTAAGTGTTCTTGAAGTCTTTTTTAGTATGCTAAAGTATGTGTCTTTAGTATGTGTCTTTTTTAGTATGCTAATTTATCTCTTTCTATAATCATCATATCACTTGTCCCAGGTCTCAACAAAAAGCAAACAAAAAACCCCAACACCTAAGCAGCAACAGAAAAAGGCAATAAAAAGAGAAGCCTAATTTTCCAATTGTATATATGCCTTGATCTCCCTCTCCTCACATTCAGTAATATCAGATTTCCAAAACACAAACACTTGACAGTATTTCATGTGTTTCATGTCAAATAAATGGATAAGAATCATCCTTAGTGTTTTAATTCTCCCAGCACACTAAACTTAGAAATAGAACTATGCAAACCCTATAACATTGGCTGATATTCAAAAGTATGCAAATCAGATACTGTCTTCTCAATCCAGCTGGCATACCTTGCTACCCATGTAAACCTTTCACAACTGTGAATTTAGAGTAGCAAACCAAGGCTGCATGCTTTAAATTACATATATGTATATATTTGTTCCTGGAAAGCTTATAAGAATATAATTGGCACCTCTATAGGTACTTTTTGCATAATGTGAGATAAACATGAACATGACTTCTTTACCCTGGACTTGAGATTAGCCCCCCCTGTACAGGCTCTGCTTCAACAACTAACCCTGGTAAATCCATGTCAACCAATGTCTAATCAGCAGATCCTCAGCAATTTCTTCTCTAATTTAAAAGCCACCAACATAAAATTTAATTTAGGACTGTCATCAGTATCTTATCTGAACCTGCTTCAAAAGAATTCAGCAGTATTTAGTGATCTTGATCAAGGCCAATTTCTGATCTTCTTCATAGTTAAATGAAAGAAAGAGATTTCCTTCCCAGAAAAGGATTACATTATTAAAGGAGCATAAATTAAGCCCTGCCACCTTCTCTGATAGGCAGGTTCAAGCCTGAAACCATAGCCTCAAGCAGCAAAATTTCCAATATCCTCTAACTTCTCACTGGGTTCCTGGGATGAAATTAGTCGTGCTGTCCTCAGCTTGGCAACCATCCCTCACCACTGTTCTCCATACAGCTCAGCCTCTTTCCCCTCTACAGAAGAGTCTGCAGCCTTCCCAGCTACCTGAGCTACAGTTTTCACAGCAGCTGCTTTTGAGGTGGGATGTAGTGAAATGAGGCAACCAGGTGCCACTAATTGCCAGGTAGTGGGCATGAGCTTGTGTTAAGCCCACCTGTGCCTGATTAGGGCAGGCCCCTACTGTGCATGAGCAGGATTAGGGGGCCAATAAAGCTCACACCTGAGGAAGCCAGAAGGAGGCCACTTTTGGAGCAGTCGCATGGATTCAGGCTGGTCAGCCCTGAGAGCATTAGGGCACTATTCGTGAGTTTCTCCTGGAACACCTGGTTGGACCTTGGAGCATCGTGCCCTAAAAGAGGTTCGTCTTGCTACATCTGGCACAGTAGGGGCCCGCCCTAATCAGGCACAGGTGGGCTTAACACAAGGTCATGCCCACTACCTGGCAATTAGTGCCACCTGGTTGCCTCATTTCACTACAGTGGGAGCCTGGTGAAAGGTGAGACACAAAGCTTTCCCTTCATGGTACAGCCAGGGATAGTGAATCCATTTTTCAGTGAAGCTGTTCAAGATCAGTGGCAGAGCTAACAAGCCTGCCTGTCTCAGACACCTGTGGGAAAGGTAAAGACTGCTTTGCTGTCCTTCTTTTACCCTCAAGAATGCTAGGCTACGCTGCTTTTATAATGAAAATGCCCTCTCCCTCCCTCTGCCCAAATGCTTTTAAAATTACAATAACAATACACATAGATGGTTTAGAAAGGGGCTTACAGGTACCTGTTCCTATTATTGATACCCAGAACAAAGCTTCAACCAGTGAAAAAGTGCTTGCTTTTCCTTTTTCATTAAGATTGGGGAATAAAAAGACTGATGTACTTTATTCCTCTAGACAGTCTTTAAAGTTCAGCTGTCTAGCTTGTGGCAAAAGAGAAGCTTAGCATATGGTGATTTTTATCCAAAGGAATACTCCTTCCCCACTGTTCGAGTATTCTCTTTTCCTCCCCCCCAAAAAACAACATTTGATAGCTGTCTAATTCCTGACTGAACTGCACACATTTGCTTTGCACCATACAGCGCGTGACCCAGATATGTAGCTTACTGCTTTGCAAAGCACATTCTCCTGCACTGACAGATAAATCAGTTTCTTTTGGCTGCTTAAAAATAGCAGCTATAGCTGTTGGAAAAGTTCTCTTCAAGTGCAGTTGAAACATAAAATTGTGATAGTAATCCACCACCCTCTCGAGAAGCCAAGGGAGAGCCTGATGAACATGCTATCACCAGCCTCCACATGCAACCCCACAAGCACAGCCACAAAGCTGGAAAATCCTCAAGGTACAGCCCAGGCTGTCAGCAGCACTAACACGATTAGTTAAGGGGATCTATTTGTTTTCCTCACGCAGACATGTGAAGCACTGGTATCATTCAGCTTAGGCACTTCTCTTAACTGGGTCATCTCTGCTGCAGGCCTTAAGTAGACATAAAAGCCTTCAATCCATGCTAATGCTGTCAAACCCAACTTGATAATCTTGTCACTTTTCCTCAGGTGTCAGCATAATTGGGCTTGGCCAAGAGGTAACTCTGCTACTTGTGTCTGTGCTGTAGCTTTTGGCTGAGAGTTTTTGTTTCATTTTACTTTCATGTCATGTTCTATTACAGATGAGTCCCTCAAGTGACTTGGCTATGTAAAAAAGACTTGCCAAGATGATTTGCCCCCTGCTCACTGACAACATTAAAGACCAAGAAGAACAATAAATAAGTGAGAAGGAAAGAGTCTCTCTCTACCTAACCTAAGTTAATATGGTATTTCTTCTCAGATATTCCCCAAAACCTTTTGGGATAGGAATCTCCAAAATAATATGATATAAACAACATTATAAAAGAACTACTGATAAGTAGGGGTGGTTTTAGAAACTAGCAGAATAAAAGGGTCTCAATGGCAATTATTTGGCATTTGTAAATTTGCCAATTTGGCAATGGCATACTTATCATTATGGCAATATCAAAGAATCACAGAATGTCAGGTCTTGGAAGGATAGAGTCCAACCCCCCTGCCAAAGCAGGACCAAAACTAGCACAGGTCACTCAGAAATGCATTCAGACAGGTCTTAAAAGTCTTAAAAGAGAAGAAGACTCCACAACCTCTCTGGGGAAAATATACTGTCTCTATGCTATCTGTAAAATGAGTACCATGTGGATTATATTTTTTGGGGGGAGTTGGGGGGAAAAGGGGAAGACATTAAAAAAAAAACTGGTGATGATAACTACCTGATCTTTGCTACATATCCTCTGTTCTGATGTGAAAATTATAGGTGTGCAAAAACAGATCTTCAGAAAGGTGAAGTCATCTACTACAGTAATAAGGTCAGTAACATTTATAAGGAGATAAGACATCCTTGACAAGCATGGAATCCCTTGGGATGAGTAATAAGTATGTGCACATACATATACTAGGGAAAAGAACAATACAGTGGTGATTGATTCCCCTGAAAATATTATATTGGACTCAGACTTTCTACCCATTTGATTTATTGGCTGTTTTCTACATTCCAGTCTATTTTTTAAATATTTACAGCAAGCTAGTCAGGGTGAGCTAAAGGCAGTAAGAAAACAAAACTATTTTGACAATTTAAGTTTTGTGGCTCATGAAGACGAGTCAGGTTCTGATCAGAACAATCTTTTCTGACCTTAAAAACCTTAAGAGCAATGTGAAAATAGATGTGAGTTTATATTTTTCTCCACATCTCATACTCTCAAGAATGAATTTTTTAAAATGGCTCTCCAAACATGATGAGCTTTTTTTTTTTTACCACTTGCCTGTGTCAGTGATTTTTAAATAAAAAGTTATTAAAAAAGTGAATAAAAATAAAAAAGTATAATCCTTTTTATTTCACAGAACAGCAAAAAGTAAATATCCTTTTGGTTACAGCACACTAAATTTTATGACAAGGGACAAAAGAAAATATTTTTTTTTCTGCTTTGTTGAGGACACCATTTTCTTTCTAATTGTTTTGTATCTTTACACACTTCATAATGCTGTCCCCACTTTAGTGTAACCAGGGAGATCAGTCAACAAAACTCATTTCGCCATGGGTAGTAATTCTAGTGGCTTGTCCTCCAAATCAACATGAAATAAGCCAGTTCTAGTCTGGAAGCCACACTGTTGTTGAGTTCAATCCAAATTGAAATGCAGTGTTTCTCATCTAGTTTATGGCAGGATCAGCCCTGAATTCATGCATTTGTGAAGCTTCCAGATCCCAGCAGATCATCTCTGGGTGTGGGCTGAGCATGACTGTCTCTGTCACAGGAATGCTAACTCACTGAAAATGATGCTCAGGTTACAAACAGGCTGCTTATTTGTAGGCTACTTGTGAGTCAGTTCTGCTCACTGGGAACTGGAATCTTAAGATGGCTTCACAAATACTCCTTTTGGCAACTCTAGCCTTAAACTTCTCCCTCCCCATTATCTTCCTGTATCATTCATGCTCCAGTAGTACACCGGTGCCAGTAGGGTTTGCAGGAGCTGGGCAGTAAGCTTCTAATTAAATTTATACTACTATTGCAACACTGGGGAAGAAGTGGCCTTAGTGATATTCAAGCAATAAACCAGAAAGGAGGAAGAGTAATTCCTGAATTTATTGCTGTTAAAAAAGCAGGGAGGAGGGGGATGGATAAAGGTGTGCTCGCTCCTGCTATACTGCAAATATACTGTTAGCAGATAACTTTAACCCCTTTCAGAGCTGCCTCTGAACTCAATGAAAAAGGTGCAGAGCCTTTGAATGAAGGTTAAGCACTTCCACGATGAGGATAGTAATTTCCAGTATCATTATCAGGAATTAACAGGAACATTATGGTTGCTAGCATCTTTCACTTCTTTTGTGGCAGCAGCATCCATGGCACAGTGCTGCTTAAGGTAGCTCCTCAACTATATCAATGAAGGATGGTTATCTGCTCTCAGCTGACAAATTTATCTTTCACTTGCCACTGTAACTAGGGAGACATTGTCAGCTGCAGATTGTCCATCTTTGAAAAGCAAAACCAAACAAAAATAATAACCACTTCATTAAAGATTGCTCCCATATAAGATCACCAAGCTATTAGTATATCTTTTGTTTCCTGTACTGTATATACAAAATTGAGGATGATTCTTGTATTGGAATTTTTCTGCTACTATTGATGAACTGCCAGAACCTACATGCAGAAAGTAGAATGGGCAATGAGTAGCACTGATTTGTATTTCTGTAAGTATCTTATACTTAACACGTAAGAAGCTACAATATTAATAAAAGAAAACCTCAGCATTTTACTAAATGATATCAAGAATCCCTTCAATAAAGTGGTCTGTCACTACTGACTTCAAATCAACACCTAGGTTTTAGCAAAGACATGCTTCATTGATAAGATTTAGTTAAAAGGCAGTATCTATTTAATATCTCACAATATATTTTTGGAATCAGTAAGCATTCACATTATCCTGAAGATGAAAATACAAGACATGGCATCTCTGTAATTCACTGAATTACACCTTTATTTACCTTTGGCTAACCTTTAAAATGCCTTTATTAACCCATGGCATTTTTACAGAAACGCACACCACTATCATACTCCATAAGTAATCCTCAGAGCTTTCTATTTTACTGTTTTTGTGCAAATTTAGGGCATTTCAGTAAAAACAGAGAAGTCAGGATTCAAAAGATCTTCACCAGAGTCAAAACCAGAGAGTTAGTTTGGAACCATCTGCCTCAGTGCTCTCCGGTGACTCAGAAAGTTGCCAGAATTTTAGAAAGGCAAGATCTTGCACTTAAATAGGAGGTACCTACACTTATTTTGTTCTAAAAGAAGAAGGAAAAAAATACAAAAAATATAAAAGAAAAAAGAAAAGGGTTTGCAGCTTGGCATTGTGGTAGGCAGTTTAAATAGTAACTGACTATACATATGTGGAAAATCCTAAACTTTGAAAAATTGTGAAAAATTAGATTAATTTTACCTCAGGGTTTCATATCTAGCAGAAAACCTAGTAGCTGTATCAGTCAGTTTAAAACAGAACTCCTTAAGAAGTGATCATATTTTTCATTTTTCTGCAGTTCTGCAGATGTACATTAAGAGCACAACTTCATTATTACTGCAAAGCTTTAATCTCATTTTTACATTCTAGTTGTTTTCCAATGCTAAACATGCCTCCAGCAAAGCAGATCTCAACTTATTAGCAGAGATTTTAATAATTTCTCCCTTTTTTCTCTCTCTTTAATTTCTTTTTGCATATTATCTCTTTTCAAGTGCTTTCTCTTTTTGGTTAGACATTGAATTTAAGCTAATGCAACACATACAAACCTGCATTGTATCAGCTGGCAATAAATACATTTAACTTATTTTTCTTTACTAGCCATATGTTCTTCCCCAGTCACACTCCAAGGTTTATTGTAATACACCTGGCTAAACAATCTTGGCTTATTTTTCAGGAAAAATATGGAGTCTTGATGACAGCAAAATTTTATAGCAGAGGTATTGGAAAGTAATATCTGTTCACTATAACAAGCTCTCCTGAATCCAAGCTATCATCCAGAAACCTGCTATGGGCCATTTGTTTTCCCTTTTTTTCCCCTCCCCTCTCTCTCTTAAGCAAGTGTAATTGGAGCAGGTGCAAAAAAGAAAACCTTGAAGGCTCGAGTGGTCAGCCTTCAAAAGTGTTAAGCAGCATACATTGCCTGTTCAGATGGTATCAGTCAGTGTAGCTCAATTCCTTCTTATATGAGAAGACTGCCTGTCTTGCATTTCAACTGCATTTTGACAGCTGGAGTTTCCTTTCAGGTCTCAGATATGAGAATATTTCCTGACCTAATACGCCTGTTCCCAGTAATAAAAAACCAATGATGTGAGCAAGAAATTCTTCTTTTTGAAGACAACTCATCTTGAGCTCAGAAAACATGGGCTACATATTTTGAACAGAGCTGTGTACAAGTCCCTTAAGAAAGCACCAAGTCTCAGAGGAATACAATGTTTCAAATTCTTATTTTTCCACATCAGGTTTTATGAGAGAGAGATATTTATATTCCTTACTGAGCATATTGAAATGTAAGAATACATATTTATTATTTATTAATATTATTTATTAGTATTATTTATTAATATTACATATTATAATCTGAACTACAATCACAGTAAGAGGTGGAAAAAAGAAAGAGGGTGCAATCTTAGCTAGTGATGGAGTACCAAATACACCCCTTCACTGGCTCTAGTATGACAGTGTTGGTACTTAAAAGAGCAAAGATAGCAGCAGAGACATTTAATTAATACATTACTAGCACAGGGAAAATTTTGTCATAAGCATTTTTTTTTTTTGCTCAGCTTCCCTTAAAATTGACAAGATAAATTTGGTCCAAGCTTCTCTGCACCTTTGCCCTTAATTACACCTTGTAGTTGAGATAGCATTTTTCAAAGAAGAGATAAAAGTAAAATAAGTCACAACCATAACATTTTGCACTTTTAACATAAGGAAAAGAGAAACTTCCATCAGACAGGGCTGCAAAGCAAACACAATTTTAACAAACAAACAAACCACAAACACTTCCATTATCAAGGCTACACACCTGTTGCTTTGACCCAGCCTGAGCTCTCCTTCCCATGTTCTCCATTTTAAGGTTACTCATTTCAATTTCTTTATATGTACAGTTTTCCTGTGTGAGAGAGTCAAAGCATCCATACTTCTACTAAAACAGGGGATACCTATCAATCTGTATAGAATGTTCAGGGAGAAATCTAATAAGTTATAAATATTTTTTTAAATCTTTAAATTATTCTCATAGGTAATATTTTTAAGGCTCCGAGACAAATCCACTTCTGTGTATTACTATTCCTTCTAGAACTCCTCTACCCCATTGGCAGGAGTGATAGATGAAATTTAATGACATTCCAATGTCTTTAATTTCTCCTACACTCTTCTTTTTGTCACACTGAACCATTGTTACTTCCCTTGTATCTTTTAAATATACGAGATTACTATAATAGACAATAGCTGATTCTTAGTTGTAACAGTTCATCAGCGAATCGAAAAGTTACAATCCTAACCATTTAGAAGTAGGACACGGTGGCACTGATTATAATTGAAGTTTAATACATTTCTCTATAGACACAATATATCTCATAGTGTGTCGAATGATCAAAAAACAGAAAGAGGCATTACGGGGAAGAGTTTCCCGCTCGGCATCCTATATTCAAAAGTAGTGGTGAAGTGATTCCTCTACTCTATTCTCTTTATTCATGCACTGCTTAAAATTCTAGCAAGCATGAAAGTCTTCCTTTCCTTTTCATGCTCTTCTAGAAATGAGAGTAGTTGAAGTGGTGCCTGCACTCCATTCAACGTATCAGTCACTACACCATTGGCAGAGGACAGCAGGCTCAGCTCTTCATAGTACCCAGATGCTTACCAGACCTTGATAGGCATGCTGAAGCAGATCCACAAATCTATTTGGGCATTTACTTCCTATTACTATAAAATGGGATTATTCAAGAGTATCATTTACCTCATATGTTGTTCAGAAATGGCCTGAATTGTCATTCTTAATCCAGCATCTATTAAAACTGAGTTCATCCTTATAGACATTCTGTCACCATCCAAATACAAATAAAATAACACCTGACAGAGCTGGATTCAGTTACTACAGTTGGAGTGATTCTGACCCTTCATGTTCAAGAGCACTGCCCTTCAGACTGATTATTTGAGTCCATCTCTCTCTTCTTTGTGGCTCATTTTTGTATATGTACATACTCGTGTAACAAATACTCATCTGCATGTTTAGTCCTTGTGTATATGATCTCTATAGTGAAGAACTAACAATGAACAGCCTCCTCAGTAAGTTTGCAGATGACACTAAGTTGGACAGGAATGTTGATTTGCCTAAGGGTAGGAAGGCTCTTTAGAGGGATCTGGACAGGTTGGACCAATGGGCTGAGGCCAGCTGTAAGAGATTCAACAAAGCTGAGTGCCCAGTTCTGCACTTCGGTCACAATAACCCCATGAACTGCTGCAGGCCTGGGGATGAGTGGCTAGAAAGCTGCCCAGAGGAAAAGGACCTGGGGGTGTTGGTTGACAGCTGGCTGAATATAAGCCAGCAGTGTGCCCAGGTGGCCAAGAAGGCCAACAGCATCCTGGCTTGTATCAGGAACAGTGTGGCCAGCAGGAGAAGGGAAGTGATTCTGCCCCTGTACTCAGCACAGATGAGGATGCAGCTTGAATACTGTGTTCAGTTTTGGGCCCCTCACTACAAGAAGGACATTGAGGTGCTGGGGCGCATCCAAAGAAGGGCAGCAAAGCTGGTAAAGGGCCCTAGAGCACAAGCCTATGAGGAGCAGCAGAGGGAACTGGGGATGTTTAGCCTGGACAAAAAGAAGCTGGGGGGAGACCTTATTGCTCTCCACACCCTCCTGAAAGGAGCTTGTAGTAAAATGGGTGCTGGTCTCTTCTCCCAAGTAACCAGTGGTAGGACAAGTAGAAATGGCCTCAAGTTGTGCCAGGATAGGTTTAGATTGGATATTAGGGAAAATTGTGTATTGAAAGGATTGTCAGGCACTGGAACAGTCTGACTACAGAAATGGTTTGATAACCATCCCTGAAGGTATTTTAAAGATGTGTAGGGACATGGTTTAGTGGTAGACTTGGCAGTTTTCTAGGCTAACAGTTGGACCTGATGATCTTAAAAATCTTTTCCAACCAGAATAATTCTATTATTCTGTAATTCTTATGAGCAACTATTCTCCAGATGGGAAAGTTAGTGTCGAGTTTTGCTGAGACTATTTAAAATGTATTATGTACTGAATCATAATCATGTTTCAGTGGGACAAATGTTTAAGAACATATTTGAAATAAAAGTGAAAGCAAGATACAGTTTTTATCTTAGGAATAAACAGAAAAATAGTTAAAATGGATCAGTTCATATTTGAAACTGATTTATGGCAATTCACCAGCTATTAACATCAAAAATTATATATATATTTATATAAAAGATGAGTTTTTATTTTAAGGTGTGATAAAGACAAAATTATTCACCTATCACCTTGACATAAGCATGTCATTATTATTCTTTGCATCTGACAATATAAATTGCTTCCATGTAAGTGGTCTGGAAATCTAGAGGAAAGTCACCTGACATCCTCATTCTCATTTATGCTATTTTGCTTAGGAATTTCATAAGGAATTTCTAATTCAATCTGGAATAGGTAAAATGCCAAATATCTGATTTAATATATACATTTAATCTGGGCAAACCTGGAGGGTAACTGCACTGTATACTAAATATCAGAACAGTCAAACTAAACCCAGCATGACTGCTGTAAGATAACCAACACAGGAGAAGATTTTGACCCTTTCCTCTCATGCTGCTCTTCTCTGTAATCAAAGGAGACAGTGTACTTGATCACCAGTTTTGCCAGACTTAGAATGCTGCCTTTAAAGCAGCATCATATTCAGGGGATTCATCCCTAATTCAGGATCTGCTTATCAGTACAATTAGTCTATTGTATACATCAGATTTAAGACTTACCAGACAAGCATAGAATGGATCTGAACTTCCAATGTAATATACCTTGAGCAGTCACTCACTCCAATATGGAATGAAGTTAAGGCACTGGAAGCACAGACCTTGTTCATTGGTCTAGATCTACCTGGAAGAGAAAGTAAAATTTCCAAAACTTCCCTAGAAATACAGCTGGAATAACCAGGCTGATAAATCTGTTCATCATGGATGCTGGCTGGTACCAACAGGAAAGGGAGCAATAATTTCTTTTCAACTGAATCCTCAGTGGTTTTGACTAAACATGGATTCCAATAGGGACTATTAAACATGGTAATTCATCTCAAAGTCACTTATGAGAATCTGAATTTCAGATAGCAAAATAAAATGGCTTGAGTGTTTCTTGCTGATAATGTACATATTCTAGATTGTGACCAAAAAAAGCAACACCCTTATCTACCAAATTTATTAAATTTAACATTGATCTGCGCTCAGACATTTAAAGGCTTGCCATTCATCTTCAGAAAGTCTTTGGAAACATTTGCATCTCCATGTCTTTTAGCACAGGCAAAGAATTCCACCTCCCCCAAACACCCCCTATCTGCAAAAAGTGTCTAAGGATTAATTCAAGCCTTATGGAAAAAAAAAAAAAAAAGGCATTTGTTTCTTAGGAGCAGAATGTCTGTACAGAATGCATCTGACACTGTGACAGCAATATTATCTTTGTAGGTAAAATGTCAGGCAAAAAGATTCACCACACAGCTGAATAACACATAGTGCCTCTCTAGTTCTAAAGGCAGTAGCCGTATTGTCTAAAGGTCCAGGCTCTCCTATTCCTTCATCATCTCATCCCTTTCAATAGTGGTCTATTTAAAAGCCTCAAGGCTTCCAGTCTTAGCTGAGGCTGTGAAAGTGGAGCAGAAAAACATTCAAATACATTCTAAAATCCTAAGAAGAGCTTCACGGGGAAAAAATGCACATGAAAAATAATTCGCAACCTGTCTGCTCTCAGCATTATATTTCTCTCTTTTCTCTTAAATACAATAGCGACAATAGCCCAACTCTAGAGGATTAAAAAGAGAAAAGAAAGAAAGCTGATATGACTTTAATGTCATAGCTGTTTGAAACATTCACTTTTCATAGATGGCAAGGAGTTGCTGCTAATAGTTTTCTGACATTATTAATACCTTACATTAAATTTGACCTAAATGACTAAATCAGTGCTCTTTAAAAATCAGGGTTATGCCTTGATCTAGTACCATATGAAGTCACATGCCTAATTTCACAGCACTGAAGTCATCCCCTCTTGTTCAGTGAGGCTATGCCCATAAAGAGCACTGCAGCACTACGTTAGGCACCCAAGATCATTCCAAGCAGAGTATAGCACTATGCAGAGCTCTTGGATTTAAAAAGCATTGCAGCTGTGTTAGGAATGGATTACACTTTGCTGGACTGATACACTGATTCTAAAAACAGAATATTGAATACTGCTGATGACTGGGCTATGTACTAGAGCATCTAAAGAAAACAAATCTGATGTTCACAACCTCATGGAAAGGTGTTGACTGCAATGGAGAACCACTTTGTGCTAGAATATGTCTCAAGGAATACTAGGAATTAGGACAGTTTTAAATGCACCTTATCAAGAATCATTGCTAAATTTAATAGTGTGCCAGATAGTAATGGTTATGCAACACTGAGCATAATCTATTTAAAGAGATTGCTTTTTTTTCTTTTGTTGTTGTTGTTGTTTTGGTTGTTGCAAAAAAGGGATCTTACTGTCTTAACAGGCAGTGACTAACCCAAAGTGTATTCCTAGCAAAACCATATGAGGACTTGTATCACCACAGGGTATTAGGTACAGGCACGCTGTGGTCTTCGTTGAACCTAACACTGAAATGTGAACCTTTACTAATATTTCTCTTGTGTCATGTACTACATTATGTAATGCTTATAAGAGGTTTTTTTTCTTTTCTACTGTGAGTTTGCTTTGTGTGTGCAGCCACATATAATACTTCATTACTAACATAACAGGTCGGGATCAGGCAGGTCACACACACAGCACTGACTCCTGCAGCTGCTTGATCAACATAGGAAGAAAAACCTCTGCAAAGACAAGTAACACAAAAGCTGCATAAAGCTCCATATGGGATTGTACACTCCTCACCATCCACAAGGCACAGAAACTAACAAAAAGAATTATTTGAAGTAAGAAAGAATAGATCAAGCTAACAAACAAAAGAATCCTTATAAGTTTTACCCCCATTTAGTCATTCTTTGTGTAAGACTCTCTGTAGATTTAATACCTGAAGTATCAGCTTTAGGGGCATTTTATATCCAGTCATCCAGAGTATGACAGGATGCAGTGATTTATATGCAGATTTCCATAGCAGTGAAAATCAGGACAAGAGCTACTATTCAGACCTTTAACAGAAGCCAGCCAAACATAATTATAAATGGAATCAGGAAGAGTCATCTATTCCTACCCATCTATTCAGAGATTTTATTGGGGAAAAAATGGTAAGAAAGATAACAAGCATTCTGAGAATCTCTCTTAGGCATTTCTACACATTTTTTAGTCTGCACAATTTTTTTCTTTTCTTTTTTTTTTTTTTTAGGGTTTTCTTTTGATACTGACTGCCTGAAAGAACAAATTTTTCCATCTTTCCTTTTTTTTTTTTTTTTTGAAAAAAAAAAAAAAAGTGGATAGCTAGGTCCTAAAGGGGTAGAAAACTCAAATCATAAATTATAGAGAAATGAACTATTACTACATTGTAGTAATTAGAAGGCTGAGGTTTTTCCTTGTTGCCGCTCTGTGCACGTATGGTGATCCCAAATGAACAGCCTATATTTTTAAACACCACAAAGTGAATTTCCAGCAAGGCTACAAAAAGATTGGGAAAAATCACCTTGCAAGTCAGTTCACTTTATTTTTAAAAGCTCACCAAGGTCACAAGCCGAAGGAAAGCTTAATTAAAGTCGATGGAAGATGCAGAAGGAAGGCGGAAAGAATAAGATGGCAAGAAAAATCATTTTTTAAAACATATTAGATTATGTGAAGCCAGAGAGGCTTGACACCATCGATTTCAGAAATGGGTTAAAGATAAGGAACCAAGTATTGTAGGAATTACAATGAGGCAAAGCAGGCTGGAAACATCTGCTATACACATCCAGGTTCTAATTCCAAGAGACACAATGAAGGCTAAGACTTAAGGGTGCGTAACCCCAAGAGGCTTTCATTAGAAGCCACATATTTAACTCTCAGGTCTCCAATGTAAAAAACCAACAGAATATTCATGTTACCGTAGAAATATTTTAGTCTTTCTTTTTATTAACTGCTAGTAAAAATCACAATTTTTTTCCCCTGTACAACATGCTTCCTCATTGTTTTACACACTCCACCCTACCCCCCCACCATTAGTCCTGAAAAAGATGCAATCCTAATTATTTCCTGTCCAAGAAGACAAATAGAGCTTTTGAGAAAGCTAACATGCTTCAGGAAAAGTAGAATATTAAACAATCCACAAGCTGAAATAGCGTGTATTATGCATAAAAATACAGGTAACACATGATATTTTCCTGAAGAATATGCTCATCATTGTTCAGCAACCAAAGAAAACCACCTCTAAAGGTAACACGGAATTATGCTTGAAGCTTTTTTTTATGCAGCTGCATCTTAAACTGACGTAAGGTCAATGCTCAAAGGTGTAATCCCCTTCAACTGAGCAATTTTCATTATCTGGGTGAAGATTTTGCATCTTAACCTCTATGATACTCAAACCCTCTCAGCACCCATTGTCCTCTAGAGTGTTCTGCTGCAGTTAGCAACATGACAGACTGACAAAACCAGGTTCAAAATAAAGAATGGAAACACCTCACGTGCTCTTTGCCAGCTAGAACTAGTGAGGCCAACTACAAGTTTCATCAAGGAAATCTTTTTAAGGGTTTATGCAGAAACACAGGGGTGTCTGGGAGTTTGTGTACCACTGAAATCAATGGCTTAGTGCAATCGAAGAATGAAGATGGAAAAGTATCTTCATCCAAGGAACTCTCCAACACTTCCCAGGAAGTTTTCAGATGAAAGATAAATAGGATTATTCTTTTGTTTTTTAAATACCATAACACTGAATGAGTTGTGGTTTCCTTGGCAAAGCATTTGAAAACATGCAGAGCTGAAGATAATGGAGAAAGCAAAAGCCATTGGATTCTACAATGTTAGCTGCTTTTTAGCTTGAGACTGTGCTGGCTAGAGTATTGGATTTGCAATCAATTTTACTACTCTGATTTTCCAGATATACATATCAAATACTAGTTTCAAATAGCATTACTTAATCCGAATAAAATATAGGTAGTTAAGAATTACACAAACATTTTTTATTTTTTTTTAAAGTAGTTGAGCTAAAGGGCTGTATGTAAACTAAAATCTACCACACCTTTTCTTATGATGGTGCTTCCCTTCGGGAGAATGCAGTGCTTGCTTGATAGCCAGATGAAGTGAGAGAATGAAGAAATTACATGCACCTGAAAGTACTGGAGGACTTTGAAGTGACCTGATTGGTCTTAGAATTATCTGCCTGATTATTAGCCAAGGAAAGGATTAAGTCAAACACCAATATTGTAATAGTTTCAATACAACTCTATCAAACATATTCTCACACCATCTTCTCATGTTTATTACAAGTCAAGATATTCTCATTACTACTGAAGGAAGCAATTACCACACAAAATACACATTTGCTGCTCCTAGTTGTCCCATATATAGGCTATGTACAGCAAACAATTAAGTAAATGAATTGTTCACAAACATGCTTTTATTTTTATGAATGTGGCTGCAGCCTGTAATTATTTGAAGATCTTATGTCAGCAATATTTAGCCTATGACATGCTTGAAAATGGTGTTCAGAGAATTAATATTGCTGTTTGTAGTAGGTCACCTTGAGATGTTTCCACTATTCCCTCTCTTGATGATACAGTTCATTATATTTAAGCACATTCAAGGAGGAAAGAAACTGAAGCAAAAGCAATTAAGGGAAGGTTAATGGATTAAAGACTTTGAGAGTTTTTCTTTCTATGATATTCCCAAACTGTGTCTTTCTGGGCCCCTTCAGATGTCTCTGGAATTTCTGTTTGGGATTATTCTGAAAAGCCAGCTGCAATCCTTAGACTTTCACTGCAAGGATATGTGGCTGTGTCACTCGAGTCCAAGCCTGCTTCAAAGATCCCTGCTTCCACCAGGGCAGTGCAATGAGGTGCCTGGCCCTCACACATCTACCTCTTGGAGTGGCACAGCATATCTGGAACATATGGAATGGCCTCTGGTCTTACTGGCCTAATCATGACTCTCAGCCCTGTAAGGTAACTTTTAATGGAGTGATGATGACCAGTGCAATCTAACACATGGTTCAAGTGGCACCTGTGCTTAGTGAAAGCCCACTTGCCACTGTGGGTCAGGGAGCTGCTTGACCCAGGCAGCAGTCTGAGGGCAGAATCCTCCTCCTTCTCACAGACTCCTCTGTCAGCTTGGTGCAGCATGCATGAATATTTCAGTCTTCCAAATTCTACTGTTCACTGCTGCTGCTGTGACAAATTATCTGACTGACCTCATGTCTGGCCCTCCTTGAGAAAATAAAGGGAAGTACCCATAGTTATTACAAGAATAATATCTCCTTGTTGAACCTCTAGAAGAGTGTATTTCAGTGGAGACTGGCTTGGTTCAAAGAAGGCCTCTTTTGGTTTATCTTCCTTATTTCATTGGCAGACATCACTGGCATGCAAGTGACAGAAAACAGCAAAGGCAGGAGGATGTGCAGGAAGAGGGAAGGTATCTCTTTAAATGAGTCCTCTTAGGTTTTGTATAGATATTCAAGGACAAGCAGCAAACTGTTATCAACATTACGTCCTCAGCCCATCAAGATAATTCTGATTGGGAAGAAGTGTATAATGGATAAGCAGAAAGAAAGAGAGATAGTGTAGAAAAAACCACTGTTGGGATAGATGAGTCACCCTTGGATAAGATGGCAAATAATGTTTACAGTGGGACTGTTAAATATCTGATCCAGATAGAGTTTCCTATAATTATTCTAAAAAGCAAAATATTACAGATGTCATATTGTTATGGAATATGAGATCACATAATAATGGAATGGCTTAGGTTGGTAGGGACCTTAGAGATCATCTCACTGACATGGACAGGGATGCCTCTAAACAAAACTAGGTTGCTAGGGAGCATCTACAACTTCTACCATAGGTTTCTTGGGAGAAGAGACTACCTCCCACCTCACTACAGCCTCCTTTCAGGTAGAGAGCAAGAAGGTCTCCCCTCATCCTCCTCTTCTTCTGACTAAAAAATCGCACTTCCTTAAGCCACTCCTTGTAAGACCCGTGCACAGTTCTGATGTTCACCCCAACCTAAAAGATCAGGAGGCAGCTATTAAAAGCTAAATCTCCAGGTGGGAGTGATACACATTTAACCTGTCCCTTTTGGAGATGGACTTCACTAAAAGCTGCTCAGGGCACTGCTTACACTTTAGTTCTGGCACCAGCACTGCCACATCCCATCCCATCCCACCTTCCCTTTCTCTGCTCTTGCTGTCTCACTCCTGCTTGTTCCCATGTCATGCATTTGGCTGTATGCATACAACTGTCTGTGCTGTAAACTGAATAACATCAAGAATGGGTCAGTTTAAAAATAAATGGATCCAAAAAAAAAGAAGTTATATTTTACCCAGATGACTTTCCTGATCCAATTTCCCATGTGACTGTATAAAGAGCTGCACTGGTACAAATGACCCGGGGATGTGAGGAGTGATATGGAATTGTTATATGGACTGCTAAAGTTGTATATGGAGATACTGTGGTAGCCAGAAAAAAAGAAAACTGAGTTTTGTAAAGTTATTTTGGTTGGTAAAGACCTATAAAATCATCAAGTTCAACCATTAACAAAACACTGCCAAGTCTACCACTAAACCATGTCCCTGAACACCACATCTTCATGTCTTTTAATTACCTTCAGAGATGGTAACTCAAGCTCGTTCCTCGGCAGCCTGTTCCAGTGTCTGACAACCCTTTTGGTGATGAATTTTTTCCTAATATCCTAAAAGGGCCCATTTCTACTCTGAGTTCTACATAGGGAAGAGAGAGGGAGCAGAGGAAGAGAGAATAAAGTGCCTTCTGACAAATTTAGTTGGAAAACAAAGACAAACAATAAACTATTATTTTCAATTTTATCTGAAATGGATTTGGTATACTACTAAACAGATTTTTAGCTTCCAGTACAAAAATCTATTTCTCATAAAGATTTGTACAAATAAAATTTCACTCACAAAAATGCAAATATTTGTGAATAGATCAACACAAAAAGCAGGAAAACATGGCCAGCTGTTTCTCTTTCCAGATCATTCCAAGTATTTGTGATTTACTTTTCTTTTTATTTGCCCAGCTTCAACTTGAACTTAAAGCTTAACTGTTCACACAGCCTTTAGGGGGAAACACAAGGATCTCCATTCCAGGTAGGCTACAGCAGTGCTCTGTCTACTTCATGGCAAAGATGTTTTATCATTTAATCTGTTGAGCAGTATAATCCCTTACTACGCTCTAAACACTGCACTTTCATTAAATGACAGCCTTTTAAAGACACCTTAATTTTGCTTCTGGATATTAAGTGGTACAGTGGGTAGACAACTTTGGCTTCTTATGTTTTTCAAAAGACGTTTTCTTTAAATCTTCCATGAGAGGTTCAGGCAGTTCTCACAGTACTCTGTAATGTGAAAATCTGCCACTGGGCACTGCCCTTTGACACGGTTCATTTCCAGCCGGTGCCGACCAGGTCTCTGTTCACTTATCCTCCACCCACACTGTAGGACAGGGAGGAGAAAATCCACCCAAAGGCTTATTAATTGAGAGAAGGACAGGGAGGTTTTCACTCCCCAACTACTGTAAAGGGCAAAAAACAGACAGGTTCAGCTTGAAAAGAAAAATAAAAAACCTAACTTAATCTAAAAGCAGAAGAAAAAACATGCCCAGATCTTAACACTTTCCCCTCTTCCCACCCCTCCCATCTCCCCGGTCCCGGATCCCTTCCCTGCTGCCTCCCCCTCAGAGCACAGGGCAGGGGCAGAGGGGGTTCAGGGTCAGTTCCCCACACGGAGTTTCTGCCGCTCCTTCCTCCTCAGGGGGAGGACTCCTCACATTCTTCCCCTGCTCCAACGCGGGGTCCCTCTCCCGGGAGAGTCCTTCAGGAACCCCTGGGACACGAGTCCCTCCCACAGGTGCAGTCCCTCAGGCACAGGCTGCTCCCGCCTGGGCTGCACACAGAGTCACGGCTGCTGCGGGAGCTGTCACCTCCTCTCACACGGGGTCCTACATGGCTGCAGATCCACATCTGACCCTCTCCATGATCCTGCACAGGCTGCTGCTTCACATCTGCCCACCTGTGACACTTCAGGGGCTACAATCACACATCTACCCCACCGTGCTCCTTCAGGGACTGCTCCACCGCGCTCCTCCGTAGGCTGCAGGGGCACAGCTGGCTGTGGGGAAATCTCTGCTTGGGCGCCTTTCCCTCTCCTTCTTCACTGACCTTGCTGTCTTTTCTCTCACACTGTTCTTTCACCTCCTTCTCTCCTCTGCTCAGCAGGTCTTCTCTCTCTCTCTCTCTATATATATATATATATTTTTTTTTTTTTTTTGCAGTTTCTTTTTCCCTTTCTTGACTATGTTACTCGCAGAGGCACGTCCAGCCACCCATATCTGCTCGGGATATCCTGGGGAGAATTAGGGCAGATATAGGAACCAAGAGAGCTTCTAGCAGCTTCTCACAGGAGCCACCCCTGTGGCTCCTCCACTTCCAAAACACCAATGCATTGACCCAAGACACCCTTATATCGGTAACTCTTAACAGTGATGATTTAAGGAAAGAAAAAACCCACCTCTATTTCATCTTTAGTTTTGATAGGGTAATGGATACAGTGTAATCTTTTAAAATACTAGAGATGCAAAGCATGGTTTGAACCTGAAAGTCATTTCAGTGCTGGAAATGGGTAGTTTCTGGAACAATGCCCAGTGAACTGCAACTTTCACAATGTCAAGAGACTGTCCTATTAATTCTAAAAGGTCGGTTTGGCTGTTATTCAGTAGATATTAAACTTAAAGTACAAAAGTCAGATTGACTTATTGAGACATTTACCTGCTGGAATGATAGTCCACCTTTCACTCTATTCTACTGAACTACCATGCTCCTAATCAGATCTCTATGACTCTGGAGGTATACAAGTAATACAAGACAAGCGTCAACCCAGAGATCCAAAGGCACATGATAGTTTTTATCATTTTTTTTTTCCCCTGTGGAAACTAAAGGCTCATATAATGTTTAAATACTTGACAAGAATATTCTTTTCTTTCCAGGACTGACTTTTATGTTGTGTGACCCATTCTTCTTACCCATACTTGTATGTTATGAAGTTTTCTGCTCTATTGGTGAATTATGAGGAAGAAGGCTGAGCATTATCTAAATTCTAAAAAAAAACCCAAGATACACTGCCATAAACAGAGGGCTGGAGTTGCTATTAAGCAAGCTACTTATTTTTTGAGAATTTGTGCAGGATTCAGCCCATCAGCAGAAACCCTATCAAGGAGGCTGTTTCTATGTGTCCTGATGGTTACCTTGAAAGGGATTTCTGTGGTTCCAAATGGAAATGTGCAGTCCACAATATCCAAATCCTCTTCTGAGGGTAGAGGCCAGATGTGCACCAACCTCTTTCTCTTCCTAGACCTCCTGGTTCTCTAGAGAAAAAATCTTGTCAATTTTGCAAGAGCCAAAGTGCTGGTGACAGAGAGTCCAGGTTGCACTATGGTATGTACTCAAAGGTCATAGTGGATAAAAATTATTGGACAGAACCTATTTTATTTGGTCTTCTCTCCACCAGACATGAATACATGTAATTCCCTCTCTTAAGCTAGCATCTCACAGAAATAATTGTTGCAGAGCCAAGTATTGCCTTTGCTTCCTAGTCAGTGGAGAATACCAAGTCACCTGATTTCACAGATACTGGAGGTACTGCTTGTTTATTTCCATCCTCATTTTCCTTCAGTCTCAGATTAAAAATGAAAATCAAAGGGAAAGAGGAAATTAGCCCTGCGGTCACAAGTATGAGTATGTGAATAAGATCTGTCTCACCAGTGCAAACATCTTATTTCAATTCTTTCTTAAAAGAGGTCAAGAAAAAGAATGTCAGATTCCTAAGCCTTGTTCTTGATTTTAATGAGCAAGAGAGAGTAACATTGAAAGGACTTGTACATTTCAAGATACAATACATCAGGCTGTCAAAAACACTGAAATGCTACATACCCTAATCTTTTTTTCACGCACCATAATGCAGTCAGTACAATTATCTTATTGCAGTAAATTGGGAGGAAAAGTATCAAGAGTCAATTAGTGTATAAAAGCCATAAAATCTGCATTGCAGGTTGTCCCATTTCATATTAAAATTAAATAAAGGAATACTATGAAACAATTAAATAACAATGTTATTTTTTTTTTTTTTTTAGCAAGCCTATTTCTCATTTTCACAGCACTGCAAACACTTTTGATGCAAAGTCATAAGATAATCTCTAATACTATCGGTGACATCAAAAAAAAAAAAAAAAATCAGAGCTGGACAAGACCTGTAATTTTAGAACCAATACATAACAGCAAACAAATCTGATAGAAAATGTCATGAATAGTGATTGCTTGCTTGCAAAAAATGTGAAGGTCAGGCAAAACACTGAATAAGACTGAAAAGATGACACCACATACTGGGAGAAAATAAAAAATTCATGCAGGTACCTTTCTCAGTCAGCATAAGATTTTTTTGCATCTTTAAAGTGCTAGGTGTACCTTTCACTAAAAGAAATTAACGGTAAATAATTTGAAAAACCTTACCACTTTTCAAGTCCCTGGTGCTTATGACACTTTTCAAAACTTCCAGCCTTGATTCATCTACTTCTGCCAGCTCACAGCAGATCAGAAGCCACATTCAGTGTTTGGACACTCCATCATCTCTATCATACCAGAGGCACAAATCTAAAGGAACAGACAAATACAGAAATAAATACTTTTATTTTATCTTTTTTGCTTTTTTTTTTTCTTTTTTTGAGGAAAGTGAGAAGAAAATAAGAGAAAAGTAGGCTGAGACGACATATTTGAATTTTTTTCTAAAATCACTCTGTTGTAAAAACATGGGCTACATTTTTGTCAACAAAAGAACACTATTATTATTTGAAACCCAGAAAATCAACTGTGTCCTGGGCTGCATCAAAAGAAACATGGACATCAGGTCAAGGGAGGTAATTCTTCCTCTTTACTCTCTCTACCCTACCTGGAGTCCTGTGTCAAATTTTGGATCCCCCAACACACAGAGGCCATGGAGCTGTTGGAGTGAATCCAGGGGAAGGCCAGAAAGATCAGAGGAGTGGAGCACCTTTCCTACCAGGACAGGCTGAGAGAGTTGGGGTTGTTCAGCCTGGAGAAGAGAAGGCTCTAAGGAGACCGTGGGTTTCCAGTACCTGAAAGGGCCTACAGGAAAGCTGTAGAGGTACTTATTAAAAGGAGACATAGTGATGGGCCAAAGGGTAATGATTTTAAGCTGGAAGAGTATAGATTTAGGTAGACATTAGGTAGAAATTTTTTATGATTAAGTGGATAAGACACTGGCATAGTTTTTCCAGGGAAGTTGTGGATGCCCCCTCTATGGAAGTGTTTAAAGCCAGGTTTGATGGGGCTTTGGTACCATCCCCCCATGACAGGGTGTTGGAACTAAGTGATCTTTAAGGTTCCATCCCAAACCATTCTGTGATGATTTCGGAAGATGTGAGGTCTGTGTCTCCCCATGTCCTAAGTATAATTAATTTCACAGTTTCACACTTTGGCTCTTAGGTGGAGTTGTAATACATAAACACTTAGTTCCATCAAGATGACCAGAGGACTTATCCTTAAATTCAGTTGTCCAGAGTTTATATCTCAGATAAATTTTGGATTTGGTTTTCATTTTGGTCCTGAAGGACTTTGCTGTGAACAATGAATCATGTAGTCTATTGTGGCTCTGGGACACATGAAACCTCTGTTTTGATTCAGTTAATATCTCTAAACCTATGACTCTTGTAATTATTGGTTCAGTCTGGAGTTTGGCTCCACTTTTAGTCAGTCCAATGAATTGCCAGTGAATATCCATTAACCAATTCAATTGTAAGTATTTACCTCCTGATAGTGCTTTTGCAGCTATAGTTACGTAAGGCTGCAAGTGACATGAAGTTTTTACAACTGTTATCTTTTATTCAGCCAATAGCAATTGACATACCATTATTTTCACCATTACCATTTATCTATAGAGAAACTGATGCTAGATTGTTAACTGGTGCTTGTCCTTCTCAGTTTAAAACTGGAGGATTTTTTTCCTAGAATTTGAACAATACTATTATAAGCTATCACCTACAAATACAAGTTTATCTCAATGAAACATCCATGTTCTTGCACCTGCTCTGAACTGTGAGGCAGCTGGATGCTGTGGTGCAGCCCACAGTCCCAGAGTCCTCCACCCTTGAGCCACCAACCTAGCAGGAGATCAGGGGACCGGAGGAAACTAAATTCCTTCACTAAGTTAGCATTAATTTTTTTAATCTCTTTAATGCTAAGAATTTGGACACAAATGCAAAACCAGCCAATCGCAAAAGAGTAATCATTTCCTGGCATAAAATCTCCTGGCTGCCCACTGGTGCTGTGGCCTTGCCTGGCATCATCATCATCATCATCACAGAAACACATGTGGAGTAGGAAGCCTCACACCAAAGGCTTGACCTCTGGTAGGTTTGGTGTTTTGGTGAGACATTTAACTCAGGAGCATAGGGATTTTTCATGACACATTGTGGATAAACCTTCATCTTCCTTGTGTTATCAGTTTCCAGACTGAGTTGAAGTTCCCCATTTTGGTAAACAATTGTTTATGTGATTAATTATGCACAGAGAGGCATTTCTGTACTATGATAGTAGAAGTCATAAAAGACCTAGAACTAGTTACTGCTGTTATTAAATCATCCATCTCAGAAGAATAAAAAAAAAAACAAACCAAAAAAACCCCCCGAAACCTGCAAATGGACATTTTTCTAAGTAAAGAAAAAATTAAACAGTAAATAAATGTTTAAAACCACACAGGTTAAAAGACTTTTCCTACAACAGACTGAATACCTTCTTCTTAAAAAACAATATTGAAATCCAAAGTCATTCATTTAGTATTAACTTGTTTTTTTTTTCTGACTTAGCATGAGAAGTTTTAGGATTTAAAACAGATTTGAATGAGGCTTGACATTATGGTTGATCAGCTGTCTGCTGTTGCATGAAAGCCCACAAACAGATGAATGATACTTAGCCATTTCGTATTTGGACTGGTTGGTGCATTAGCCAAACATGTATAAAATTTAACAAGACTGCAGTGTCGTTCTGGTCCTTTTAAGAAGTCTAAAATAGCTTTTGTTAGTTCATTCTGGCACTCTACTACTTGAGAATATCTTCTCCAGCTAGATAAGGCTTCTTTGTCTCTATGCAATCGCACCAATGTGCAGATTAGGGAAGGCATTTTATTATATTGGTGAACCCTGCATGAGGGGCTGCCTTCAACATCAGCATTTAATCGATTTTATAGGCACAAACAATGAAGCTCTTGCAAAGCAAATTCATACTGAAGTGGCTAAGCCTTTTCTGTAGATCCCTCTAACTCCAGCACTCAATTTCAACTGAGAATGATCATATTCTTCATGAAGCATTTTCCTCCTCTCTTTTTTGGTGATTAGCTATAGAATGTAGTAAAGTGCCTCATGTAACACATTAAGAAGGATGCTAAGCGGTTTACAAGTCTCAGTAATTAATGCCTATTTTTATCATGGAGAATATAGAGTACTTTCTTATATTTATCTGAAACTCAGTATAAGCCTCTATAAGCCTCCAGGCTGCATAATTGGTGCAACGGAGCTGAAAATGAGATGGAGGATATAAAACAGCTGAAGTAATCCTGCCTTTAGCTGAAATAGAATAGAGAAGGCTCTGAGCATCCACAAATGTTGTTTCCACAAAGATTTAAAGCCAGCCAGGTGTCAGCTGCTGCAGCAAATATTGTAGCATTATTTACTTTCTTTTATACTTCAAATATTTAAAGTAGCGCAACCATATTTATGGCTATTTTTTTTTTTACTCTAGTGACTTAAGCAATGTACACTCACTTTTTTTTTTTTTTTTTTTTTCCTTCCTTTTTTTTTTTAGGGGCAAATGGCTGTATATTCTCAAGAAAACTTCCCATTCAAGCACTCTGCAAATTACCTGAGGTGACAACATCCTGGAAGCAAAGAAATTGGTTTTACCTTCTCTATGCAGTATCTGTAAGAAATAAAATCTTTTTTTAAATCATAGTGGGTTTATAAAGGGTTTAGAGAACAGGAGGGAACATTGAAAGGGTTTATGCAGTGGTGACATTTTCAGATTGAAAGAGTGCTTGTTATACAGAGACCTGATGAAATCTGTCAGGTTGAGATTTACTGTCCAGCACATTTACCTCAGATATATATATATATATGTATATATATAAAGTAAAATAATAAAAACCTCATCAATCTCAGTTTCCCTTTCCTTTAAAGTTTACATTGTAGACAAGATTGGAACAGACTGATGACAATAATGACAAAAACATTAGTACACTTCCTTATATTTCTTTATGTCACTTATTTAGTAAATGGTGCATACAGTATATTACATCGCCTTTCTCTTTGAGAGCATTGGAAAAAATCACCAAATGCAGTGTTCTGGCTGAAACACAGTCAGTTTAGTTTTCCTTGATTTTTTTTTTCCACAGGGAAATCTTGGTTAAATCTTGGTTATTATAACAGCTAAAGTTCAGTCTATAACCTATGCTTTTAGATAAGAGTTACTTTTTTTTTTTTTTTTTTTAAATGTGTGCAAGAAGCCCAGCAGAACAGAACCCTGGGGCACCACTGTAAAACAATCATTAAATACCATTAAGCTTATAGAGAGGGAGGAGGAGTCAGTATAATCACTGTGCATCTTTCCTCTGAGATCCAGCCTCAGCCTGGAGCCTACTTCTTGGTCTGTTGGAAGTGCCTTACTTTGATTACAACAAAAAAATTCCAGTTAATATTTCTGTCATTGACACAATCCTACTGCATTTGTCCTTGAGACAGATACATCATCACGTTCTGCTTCATCATCTGCCTAGCTAAAATAACACTGATTTGCTCTCTCATGACATGGGCTTTCATTAATGATAGTCATGCATTTTAATACTGCTGGACTGAAAACAAGTGGAACTGCAGGCCACTGTTATTAATGCTTAATAATGTTGAACAACACTTAGGAGCTTCTTTAGCTTCCTTACTCCCACTGAGAAAGTGCAACCACTTTTCAAACAGAGGACTGGTAGGCAATCACTGTGCTTCATCCAGATGGGCTTTATTAAAACACTTCCTAACAGATCTGGCCACAGTGGGCTGCCTTTTTTTTTCTAAGGAACTGCATTCAGGAGAGTCATCATGATGACCTACAGACTGAACTTTTGTCTCTGGATAACAAGGTGAGTCTGTGACCAGAGACTGCTGAGGGAGAAGCTGAGCAACCAGTGGTACCTGGCCAGTCACTGCCACCTCTGTGATCCAGATTTAATCTATAAAGAGATGGGTGACTCAGGCCTTGAGAAGAGAACAATTAGATGAGAACATGCACCTATCTTGGTCTTTTTAACCAAATCATGGATGGGTTAATAAAAATGCATTAGTTCCAGACACCCTGGAATTCTGTATTCTGCTGATTTTGGCCTAGGCAAAAACTGACAAGAATGTAATTTTAGAACTGTGAAGATGGTGAGACATCCTGATCATCCAAGTGTCTTCCCTTGATATCTGAACATACTTCCTCTCATAGTACAGCATGGATCTCAAAAGGAAACCTATGCCCTGGGCCTGTGTTCATCTCTTCTGTCAGAGCATTTTTAAGTCATTATTTTGCCTTTATGGATTACAATGCCAAAGAATTCCTAGGTATTATGCCAAGAGATATCTAGAACCATATGCTAAACACTGGTTTATCACACTTAAATAAAATCGCTGATATCAAATATGTTTTGGTATTCACTATGGCATAGACAAATGATTCTCCTTTTTGTGTTAATTTTCTGTAATCTCCCCAGCAATTGATTTGAACTGCCTTGCCTGACTGGTTTCTTCAAATCTCAGGTGAACTAGGAGTGGGGGAAACTTTGTTGAGCTAGAGATTTTCTGAACTTCACAATTTTCTTTGGTTCACAAAACCCATTGAAGCATTTCTTCCTGGAATTTAAGACCACTCTTTTCCAAGCAGCAGTTATACTAGTAAGAGACATACTTCAGATACAGAAGTTTTTGATGATGTTTCTGGAGCTATAGGTGACCAAGGTACAGTGGTTTGGTTGAAAGGAACACAGTATTGCCACAGAAAACCTTCACATTAAAAAAGTAAAAAAGAAAGTGAGGAAGCAAGACTGAATAGTCAATGTAATAGGAAAAGTAGTAGAGCTGTCCTTATGAGGACCACATTCTCCTTTCATGCCTTGGAGTAACTCATGAAAAAAAATTATTTTGATTAAATTTCCTCTAGTTGGCTCTATAGGTCTTTACACATTTCAGATTTGTATATTTGAATACTCTCTTATTTTTCCACTACCAACTTTTTCTCTGGACTTCTCATCATGATCTTCTTGGTATCACACAATTTATTTTTCCATTTCTGTCTCAATATTTTCTCTTTGTGTCTTCACAGTATTGACCTTTTTTTAAGAATAGATTCTCTTATTCTCAGAAGATTAATGCACCAGAGTACACATTAAAATTAAGTTTTCAAGATCAGTTCACAGGGGAGACACATAAACCTTTAACACTGGCCTCTTTAACACCTTTAACATAGTCCTCTCCCTTCCCTACAAAAAAAAAACTCAAGATGGCAATAATGCTGTCTGGATAAATATGCACAGAGCTACCAGCTTTTAAATGTCCTACACCTTTACATGGGATGCAAGGTAGCGTACAGTGAGATTGCTTATCAGACTTGAAGTTTAACAGACTACTCCTGCAGGAAAAAAGGTCTGTTAAAAATGTTTTTTCAAGTTTACTTTATAGAATCAAGTGTTTTGGGCAAATACCGAGTTTCTAAGCCACAAATACAAAATTCCTCAACCTAAACAATAGGGAAATGAGCACAAGGTTGCCCATTTCTTAACGTTAGGGAAACATTAATGTTGGAAATTGTGCCACCTGCCTGTAAGAGAATGTGGTACCTACAAGTTATGAAGCAGACTGCAGATACCATATAAAATCTACAAAGGTGGTAGTCCAGGCAGCATGTTAACAATCTGGTGGGAGGCTCATGGGGAAAAAAAAATGAGGGTTTTTCCCCATAGGATTATCTGGCCTATCTTGCTGCATTCAGTCTCCTGGAATCCCATAAACTTACTCTGTCCTCTTACTTACTTACCTACTTACTCTACCTCTGCTTATTTATTCAAGTATTTCCTCAAAACTGAAGGACGACAGATCTCACACTGCATGCCAAAGCCCAGGAGAAGCATCCACATCTCAACTAGTTCAGCCTTGGTAAGTCCATAATGTAAAGCCTGATCTCTGGGAATGGCAGTCTGGGTCTGCCTTCGTAAATCATCCCTCTTCCCTTGCTACATATGCTGGTCTGCTACACTGAAGGCAGGGGGTACACCTCCCCAGAGAATCAACTGTGCCACACACAGGTGGAGTGAAGCAGAAACCAGTGGGGAACTAATGTGTGCTGTCCAGAAAGAGGGCAATTTCTTTTATTTCAGTGAGGCTGCAGCCTCATAAGCCAAGGGAAGGAAGAGCACTGAGATGTTCATGCTGTTTCTTATGTGGAAGCTATTTCTGCTAGCCTAGCACTATATATATATGTCTATGTGTGTGTGTGTCACAGAATCACAGAATCTTACAGGTAGGAAAGGACCTGAGATCATCAAGTCCAACCCTTAATATATATATATATAGAGAGAGATAAATATATATATATATATTTAAAAAAGAGGCATGGTGCACCTGTGTGGGTGCATCTACATGGGAGAACGGATGTGGGCATCATCAGATGCAGAAAAGATGGGGACCAGCTCTGGCCCCCCAGCACTGCTTGGTGCTGCCATCACATCTGCATGGCATTAGAGCACCTGGGGAACTCTACCCACTGCCACCTTGCCCTGGAAGGATATACTGGGAGAGCCATGCTCAGCTCTGACCCAATTAGGGCATTGAGATGTTCTCTATATTTTCACATTTTACCTCTAGAAGGATACTTTTTTAATACCCTGAACTGGATGCAGAAACTTCTACTTTGGTGTCTGGGATTTCAAATGGAAGAGAACAGAGCTTTGATCAGGGAGAGGGAAGAATCAGGACACAGGTTAGAGACTATTCCTCTGGAGAAACAAAAAGGCCACCAACCTCTCCTCTTCCAGCAGGTGCCATAAGGAGCCTACTTATGGTAGGCACTGAACATGCCAAGTTCAGCAACAGGCCAAGTTACTATCTGCACACTGACAGAAAAAAAATGTCACAAAAAGAATAAACAACCAGTATTTATTTATATAGCTAAAGGAGACTGAAATGCAATAGAATTATCTAATCTCCACAAGAAATCCCGTAACCAATTTCCAACATGATTAAGCTCACATTGTTGGCAAAATGAAACAATCTAATCAACAGTCTGTGTCCTAATTATGTATACATGATCTCAGAATATTTCTGAGCTTTTTAAATATCCCCAGGCCTTTTTATCTTGGTGTATTGTAAAATCTTTTCTAAAACGAATCAAGTAATGTGTTTTTCTTTCCATGGCAGGTACAGCACTGTGAGCATAGGGAGGTTCAGAGGCTGCTGCTATGAAATGATGATTGAAAATCTCAGGCAAGTGGGGGGAGCAATGGAGAGGGAAATGGAAGTGTTCAAGGGGAAGAAACACACCTAGTGCTGGAAACAGAGAGGAAACACTCTGTATACAAATGAGGGTTGAGCAGAGTGACAGGGTGAGAAGAAACTATACAGTGCAGGAAAAGAAGGGGGAGCAGAGAGATGAGGGCAAGGCAATCAGAGGCACCTAGAATTAGGATGGAGTTAGCAGAGAGAATTCAGGGCTCTCTTAAAATTACTTAAAGTTTCTTAAAATTAAGTTTCAAAAGTCACATTTCTATCTCTTTCTCATGCTGCACTATTTTATTTATTTAAGCATTTCCTCAAACCTGATAACTCATAACTATCTGAGTTCAAAAAATTAAGAACGGTTGGCCAAAGGGGAGACAGATCAGAGGTGGTATATGCACATAACTGAATGGTTAATATTGTGGTTAATATGCCTCCAAAAATTAGCAGAGGACAGGGACTTTGGAGAGTGGAAAAAAACTGTGTCTTCCTATTTCTCTGTACAGCAAAGTGCATTGCAAGGTTTTCCCCTTGGTTTTCATCATAATGCCAGCGTCTGAATGCTACTGCAGCATACAGAATTAACAAGCATGGCATGGTGGTGGGAAAGGACAACATATTTTAAATATGAAAGATTACAGTTTGGAGCTTTAATACTTGTAAGAGCAGACTAGCCACACAAATGATGAAGAGAGAAAAAGAAATGCAAACATTCAAGGTAACATTTTCCATTATAAATTCTTATAAAACCCAAACTACTTAAAAAAACATTTCCCTGTGCGCACACACATTTTAATTCCAAGGTTATGACTTAAATCAAGCTTGCTTCCTGGAGTGCTGAAAATCAAAAGGACTTCTAGCACATAGGCAGAGTCCCAATTAGAAAACTTCCAGACAAAACATGGCACACTGCTGCCCCTCATTTCTCTAATAAAAGGGACTTACCTCAGGTAAGAAAATGGATATTTACTCTTAATCAATATGATAACAGCAAGCCCATTTGGACAGAGGAAAAGGCAGAGGAGATACTTTTCAACTGATGAATAAGCAATTTCTGCACCTCTAGTGAAGGCAAAAATTACTAATTTTTTTAACACTTCAGAGTTTTATCATGAAACACTAGGTCTCCTGCTTTCTTTTTTTTTCTTTCTTTTCTTTTTTTTTTTTTTTTTTTTTTTTTTGTGGGTAGCCAGAAGAATATACTGCAGGAGAAGGTACAAAAATTCCTTGTTTAACATATGTGGAATAAATTCCACTGCATGAAAGCTTTTTACTCTTCTTCTTTTTAGTTGTGTATCCCAAAGATTTAATGCCTTTCCCATTGTTAGTCACTATTAAAAATAGCAACTCTTTATTACTGAGATCAATATCTGAAAGCATGGTCTGTCCTTACTGAGAAGCAGCAGGGTTCTGAAGTTTTGGCAGGCTTCCTCTGAAGCACATCTAGTGGCCCTTCAGTGCATTTAGGCATTCAAAGGGAAAGCAGCTGGAAAACTGGAGAGAGAAAAAAAAATAGTTTGATAAGAACCTTTGTATCAGGATTAAAATAAAAACAAACAAAAAAGGAAAAAAGAGTAAGAAATAAAACCACTGTCATGAGGAAGTATCATGGATACAGCTAAAAGGCAGGAAAAGCCTGGCTCAGACTTTCATGTTTACTTTGCACAAGGCAGAAATATGCATTAAGATTAAAACGTGTTTTTGCATGGACTGATTGACCTAGAGAACCCACTGTGTGATACACACATCCCAGAGATGTTCCCAAGGTCTAAAGGGGCTTGGGTGCCTGGTCCAAAGGCAAAGGCAAGAAGGGGCTTGGAGGAGAACAATTTGTTAAGTGGAATGCCAGAGGGGATGAGACTAAGATGCTCTCCTCAGCATTTAACAGACTAGGAAAATGAGAGTAAAGCAACAAATAGAAAAACAAACAAACAAAAAAGCCAAACAAAAACCCAAACCAAACCAAAAGAACCTCAGAAGTACCTATACAACAACACAGACACAGACTACCTTTATGTTAGGGCAGGCCCAATTATGGGTAAAAACCTAACTGTGGCTGCACAGAGCTCAGCATCTAATCACTTATCTCTTTTCTTCCTGACCTCTTCTCCTCTGACTGCAATATATATATTACTCAAAGTGCTCAAACATCATTTATTTGTGTACTCCACCTCTGAGAAGCTTTTTGAGCTTATGAGGCTTTGCTGTTTCTCCAAACACAGAGAGACAGAGAAAGAGGCTGATTATAAACTCCCAATTACGCAAAAAGTTGGTGTAATTGCTGATGATTTATATGTTGTGTGATCTTTTATAGGTCATCTTAAAAGTTAGCATTTAAATTATTTCAGAAATTCCGACTCTTAAATTGGCTGTTTCAATAACATTTTTGCTGCTGACTCCCTCAAGTGCTTGTGCTCTTAGTTTCCTGATTTTAATTATTAATCCACCACCGCATGTTGCGTTTCTCTGTAGCAAGAGAAAGGTTAATATTCATAACCAATCCTTCTGCTTATTTTTAAAGGTGGGTGAGGAAAAGTGCAGGGGAAGACAGAGGAGGGGACCATGTTTTAATTACTTGTTAATATTGCTGTCTAGGTTGTGGAGCTGATTGCAGCTCTGCTATTTCCCAGTCTCTTCAGGTGCACATCCAGAAATCCAATTCCACTGGAAGCTGAATGCTGCTCCCTGCCTCTCTGAAATTACCTCTGTGCCAGCTGCTTTCAGAAACCTGTGACCAGCAGCTTTTGTAATACTGCTCTGCTGCAGTAATAAATAAAGCAAGATATGAGAGAACTGTTCATAAAAAAAGAAAACCTGTACACGTATGTAATCTCATATAATCTTATGCTTCATTAAAATACAAATAAGGCAAAGCAGTTTCTTTCTTTGGCTAGGGAGGATCAAATCCAGCTTCCACTCTCAGAAAGCCACTGAGCTTGCTGGAGACCTGAACTTCTCTCGGCTTTATTCCTTAGTGTCTCTCAGACTGATTTTTCTCCTGAGGGAAATCTAGACTTAAATAACTGCCACAATTTCGTCTCTGCTGCCTATTTCTGATTGTCCAGAAAGTGTGAAAGATGATTTTTTTTTTTATTATTATTTTTTTGCTAAACTCACACTGAGAAATCTTCCTTTATCTCAGCTAGGATTTCCATCACACACCTTACTACACATTCATTATCAGAACATAATGTTTAGCCCTTTCTCAATAACAAGCATACTGTACTACATGCTTTATAGTTAAGTCAAAGTGAGGAAGAAAAAAGGAAGTGGAGGAAAACTTTTCACTAGTAATCTTTCCTCCAGTTTTTTCTTCAGAAAAAGGTAAAAGCAGCTCATATAATTACTCACATCTAGAACTTAAATCAAAGCTCAGCTTTGCCTGAGACAGATCTCTATATGTCCCTGCACAACCTCTCTGTGTTCAAATGGGGAGGTTCCTGCTGGGACTTCTTGCTTCCATTCTGTTCTGAAAATAAAGAGGCAAATGGACCAAGCTTGTACCTTCCCTGTCCTTTAAACATACAAAGGAAATTCAGAGACATGCACATATGTGCTATTTTAAATCCTCAGCCCATTTGGAACAAGACCAGAGGCCACCCACTTCTACTTTCCACTGGCTCCCTCTTGTCCTCAGAAATGCACCAACGGGAGTTATGGAGCATACAGTTAAATTCTGCCTAGGAAACTGAGATGAGAAAACTGCAAACTAAAGGGTATCCCAGCAGATATTTATGGAAGACAGAGTTAGTCACATACTTTAATATTATTTTTCCTCATCATATGCAAAGACTCAGTATGATCTTTGTACTAAAAAAGCCCTGGATGACAATCGTTACTCAGTTCAAATTCAAAATTTCATGTTTACTTGGCACTCCTGCTGTATTCAATCACACAAAATGAATTCTAAAGCCCATTTTCTCAAGGTTTAAAGTGATATGACCACAGCGTCGCCACATAAATGAAATGCTTATTGCAATCCTGACAAGAACCCAGCATGTTTAATTGATGAAAAAAGCAAACCAAGGATTATAGATCTTTTTGGTGGAGAAAAAAAAAAAAAAAAAAGTGGATGCAAGTTTTTAGTATACTGTAAGACTGAAAGAGAATTCTCTTCTACATAATGAACCACATGAACACTATTACTGCTACTCTGTTTTCTTTTTCCTCTTTTCAAGAAGAAGTTGGATTGTTTTCACAATTACGAAGTTTTGTTTCACAGACCCTATGAATAAAAATAATTACTGTTCAATTTATCATGTTTTAGATAGGTTCAGTCATCTATATTCACAAAAGGACATTTGCCTATGGCGTTGATTCATTTATTTCTCTATACTGTAAACACAATGCAAATATTTACTAAGCAGGATCATTTGGAATGGGTTTCCTGTGTTCTATATCAAAAAGATGAAGTGAATGTAACCTGAAAATTGCAATATGCATGCAAGATAAGAATCTGAACTTCTAAAGTGCAAGTGGGATTTTTGGATCAGAAAAATGATGAAACTAACCTCAGCTTATTCCATGTCACCAATCAAAACATGCACATGTGCTCAGTTTCATGCAGAAGTTTTAACTAAGATTACAGGAAGTTACAATATAATAGTTACAGAGATATCATTGTGAGTTTCTTTGAATTTGAGGTGTTATTTCTGCTTGTCAAAGACCTCTAGATGGCATACTTTAGTAAACTTATGATTAAACACATTTTGGCCTCACTGCAGCTTACAGTTTTCACCAATGTTTTTGAATTAATTTACTGTAATGAATGTCAGTTTAATGAGTTATTAGAAGATATTCTTGCTTTTGTAGCACGCAGGGTACCCAAAACAGAGTAAATAACAATTCATTTATTACAAACAGTTCCTAGAATAAAATACATTTCTCTACCTGAACGGCGTTGCAGGCTCAAGGGAAAATAAAAGTAATGATATTTTCAAGCAGTAAAATATCATCTGAAGCAGGACATGTGCCTGCAAAAATTCTAGTAACCTATCTTCCTCTTGAAGTCTTTGTAAATAAAAGCTTCACTAAGTTCGAACAATATATCCTGTAGGAATCTCTGAATTATTTTAGAGGCAGAACATCTAGTAAACAAAATGGAAACTTGCTGCCAGGATCCCTGCTTACCATTAAACCAGAGTGCTGCCTCAGTTTATAGTAGATCTCAAAATGTCAGCATCATGAGATCAGCAAATTCCTATACAAAACAGGCTCTCTATTGCTGCTACATGGAGCCCATGTAGTAACTTGCATTTGGCTGTGACTTGTCTTTTAATGCGATTCACTTTGCAGAGTTAGATCCTAGGAGTCAAGCAATCTGCCTGGAAAAGGGCAAGTCAAAGACATAAGAGCTGTCCCTACCAAAAAACAAGGTGATAATCTTTAATGTTATATATATATACACACACATACATATATATTTACACACACAAATGAACTGAGACTTTTCTGTGCCAATTCAGTACATGGGAACTTGACCCAAACAATGTGATTATGGCATGGTTCATCTCCCTTTAACCCAAGATTATGGCTGAGTCACAGCAACTCAGCACTAGTATAGATTCTCTAAGACATGGAATTATCTTATGCCCAGTCAGATTCCTAATGAACAGCCCAAGGTCAGGGCTGCTGTTCTCATGGCTGCCTGGCTGCTAAGCCCTCATCAGTGCAGGCAGACCAAGGGCTGCATACACACAGATACATGCTGACTGTTCCCAGATCATCACTACACATTTTGCCTTCTCTGCACACACCTGCTGCTTCCCCACCTCCACGTGACTTAAGATGCCTCCTCAGTCACCTCTTGTACTCCATATTCTCAGCTGTGGGCTCCTCCCTTCCTCCCAACTCCTAAAGGCTTAGAAAAAGACACAAGAGAAACCTTTCCTTTTCCCTCCCAGGCCAGCCCGTTAGCTGGATTATAGATCCTGACCCACACGAAGCAGCCTAATAATAATTGTTTTGGGGCACATCTGCAATTGTACACACTTTCTTTAGGAATGCAGACCTGAGATGAGTAGATTTGAGAACCTGACCCAAAAGACTAAATCACTGGCCTGTTACATCTGATTCAGTAGGTAAATGAGTGCTTTATTTAGCCTTTTAACCATCCAATGAAGCCATATATGCCCTCTGTCTGGAATCTAGCAGGTGGATGCTACTGCATGCCTTATTCAGAATACTATAGGAAAAGGGAAATGAACAAATGGTATATAAAAGAAGAACAAGCCAAAAATACCCTGGGGTTATTGCATACTCCCAACAGATTTTTGCAGGTGTTCTGGGCTTCAACATCACAGTGAAACTTTTTCATTCATGTTCTGCCTGCTTCCTGGAAAACAGCATTGATGTGAATATCCAAGATCAAGAAAACAAACCCCAATGTATATTTCAAAAAGAGAACTGGCTTTATATCCCATAGATTATTATATAGCTGTGTTCACAAACTGTGCCTGGGAATCTCAGGCATGTTAAACTATTCAAGCATAAATTGAGCCAAGATTATTTATAGTTCCTTTGTGTTATATTGGATGAGGCTGCATTGCAATTGGACAAATAATAGGGCCCAAGGTGACACATACTATAATATTAATAGAGGGGCAGAGGGGGAAATTACCAAATCAAAGTGGCTGGAAATCTACGACCTATAGCAAGAACAACCAATGTCATAAGAAAGTCATTCCTCTCTTACACCACATGGATTCAAGTTCCTTTTAATCATTTCGTGTAGTTGTGTACTCTGTTTTATGATGGTTTAATTGTAGCTGTACTTCAAATGTGGTGCACTGATGGGGGACAGCAGGGGAGCATTAGGCATAAAATTTAACTGCTAAGCTCAATGCAATCCTAATTATGGTGCTGCTATGACACCTCCATAATGACTCATTCTTATCCACTGGCTCTACTAAAATAATTCACAAGACAAAAAGCAAGCTGAGAACACTACAATTGTCACCACAGTCCAAATGTAGATGGGAGTAAAACATGCTGATGTTTGGCTTTTTGACACCCACGTCCCTCCACAGAGTTTACAGAAGCTTTATTTTTAAGCACTCTGTTTCTATATGATTCAAAGGTCATCTAACAAGCTAGAAGGAAATGTGGAAGAGAGAAGTGGCTAAAATCTCATCTTCCTCAGGCATCTCTGTGATCTGTGTTAGTTGTCCTGCAGGACTTGGAAACCTTTTGATCACAGGCAGGCAACTTTACATTTTCCTTCTTAAAAACCGCTAGAAATCGAAGTGGAACTTGTGCCACTATTTTTCTTTTGTTTCTGTAATGATCTAGGAGCAGGGCCCTTTATTCACAGACAAAATAAATAAGCATCAGCCATACCTTCATCCCTCTCTAGATCAGGACTGCAGTGACAGGGCTGGCATTCTCAGCTTGCTTATTGTCTTGCAGAACACTAAGCAGAGACAGTGGATAGGAAGAGTAATGATGCACGTATCAAAGCAGTGCAGTAATTAGGATTGCACTGGGCTTTGCACTTGATTCAGGAAGCAGGGATCAATCTTTGTCCTCCCTTTGCCCTGGGAATGCCCTTATCAAGGGACTGCAGAGACAATCCTTCACTATTTTAAAGACTGGCCAATCTAGCCTCCAGCTTTAAAATTAGGATACTTTGACAGGAAAGGACAGGCAAGGTTCAGCATTCCTCAGGCACAGGATCAATTAGAACTTCGACCTTCTCACTGTAAAGCAAGGGCTATGTACCAGGTCTGGGGAACCCTCTCAGTACTTCCTCTGCCTACATTTATTGTGCAATGGAAGCTAAATCAAGCCTTGACAAGCAAGGAAAGAGCAATCTTGACTACTCATAAAAAAATACCCCTCCAGCTACCTGGAATAGTCCACTAAAGAAATCTAAGTATGGCTTCACAGTCCTTTCAGTACCAAGGCAGTCATTCTGTGCACTTCACTCTTGTGCTTGTGCCCCATTTTACATGCTTCTGAGTTTTATGGTTTATGTCTCAAAATATCATCAGAACTGGAGGAGCTACATAACCTGTAACACACACTCTGGGGCGTACGTTAAATAGCACCAACCTCCTTTATCACAATAAGGTTAAAGAGCATTTGTTTTGACTATGCAGTAAGAGTTGAGGACAATTGTCCAAACTCTTCTTGTTGCATTTCAGTCTTTCTTTCCTCTGATTTTAGAGCAGTTTAGGTAGGAAAGAAAACTAATTTTTGGACCATGAAGAAAGGGATTTTTGAGTTCTCCCTTTTGGGGCGGATCACAAGAGTGATAGAGGTTTCCTCTAGTTCACACAAATCGGTCATCAAAAAATTCCTTTTTTCTCCTTTAAAAGCAATGACTACAGACTTACAGGAAAAAGAGAAAAAAAAAAAAATTTTGAAAATCAACAAGCAACATGAAAAAAACCATCCCTAACAAGCCAAACAAACCTACAAACAGATTCTTGAATACTAACATACAACTATGAACCTGTAATAAGACAGCATGTACTGCAAGACATTCTAATAAATAGTAAGCCTGCAACACTGTCCCTGCTCAGCTCATTCCTTTCCAGAGTGCAAGGTTGGCTGATAGGTGCTGACAGCAAAGGTTAGACCAACTTCCCAGTCTCCTGTAGCATGCTTAAAGGATTAGTACCAGGGGACTTAATTCTATTGAAAGTACATGATTCTTTCTGCTACTTCTAGGCTATTATGAAGAGCTTCTTCCTTCTGCCTATACAATAGCAAAATATCTAATCAAAGAAAAATGAGATACACCTATTTCATTTCCTGATTCTTTCATGGCTCATTTCTGAAAATTGAGAGCCATTTCTCTTAGTCAAACTCATGAACCAAACTAGACTCATAAGGCACCACTGATGATCAATATATTGTGGGCTGAGGTCAAACAAAAAAATTAGAATGTGCATTGTTGACTCCAAGCATGGTTAGTGTGAAACAAAGGTACAGTTACTTTTAAAGTAACCAAAAATATATTCCTAGATCAAAATTTTACTTAAAAACAATCTGGACCCATACTTCTATTACCTATATATATATATATATATACACTTACAAATTTACATACATGCATGTATATCTACACCATTAGTGTTCTTTGATGTGTTTTCTAAATATGAATTAGAAGATTACCTTTTTCTGCACGCTGATAAAGTGAGGTGAATGAAGGCATTTTCAGCGCTTCACTTCCCCGAAGCCAGATTAAGAGTCATCTGACCGCCTGCAGACATCCATAATGTAAATGGATATGTGAGAGCTACTCAACTAGACCATCATTATAGCCAGCACAGAAACGCAGGTTTATTCAGAATATGATTGATCTCAGTTGAAGGCAGAGGTCTAGATCAAACTAGAGGTCTAGAAATCCGGTAAGAGAAATACCTCTCTACTCCATTTGCAGATTCATGGCAGCAGATTTGCATTATCTAACAAAGAAAACAAATGAAAATCAGACATTTTCAGAAATTAATTGTACAAAATGTACCAGACTCATGTGTGTCTTACTTCTTCTTAGGCTCTAAAAATCAAGTAAATATCATTCGCAAAATGGCATATTGACAGCTCTCCTGATTCAAAACATGGAGAAATCTGAAGTTGACTAAATTTTCTTTACTCTTAGAAATATAATTTCTGATCTGAAGTCAACCATCCAAACCAAAAAAGATTTTGCTGAGGAAGCTGTGGACAATTTAGATGAGAATGGTTAATGAAACATGGACCTCTACACAGTCATACTGCATTAGAGCAATATGAATATTTCAAAAGTAAAGATGCCCCTGTAAAAGCTTTTTAAAATATATATTTATATTGGGAAAATATCCTGAATAAGCACATTATTTATAATTTATTTAAATTATTTTTCCCTGTAGGTCTGGAGAAAATCCACTTAATGCCTTTTACCTCTTGCAAGCATAGCAGGGAAGGGCTGGATGCATAAATGAACACACCTGTAGCAAACAGGATCACAAGGAAGAGGTTGCAGATTCATGTGACACCTTCAGGAAAACAGAGCAAAAATAGATGAGGAATTAAAAATGCAGGAAACTGTGTCTGCAAAATTAATTGCATTCACAGTTAATGTGAAATTTTCTATTTCAGTATCAGATATTCACAGTTAAAAGGTAAACTGCATAGATGAAAATTCTTAAAACTTATCTGTTTTGGTAATACAGAACAGAAATACATGTCTAAATCTCCATACATCATTTCTTAAGTGGACAAAAGCTACTTGTTAACTGTAATAATGTTCAAAGATACGTAGAGGAAAAAATGGAAAATTATGGTGGTGACCTTTGATATTTATATGAGAAGGAAAAATTGATGCACAATAAACAGGTAAACTTTGTCTCTTCTGTAGAAATAAAAATACTACTTACCCTTTAAGAATCCATCCTTTTTGTGCCATCTTCTCAAGACATCAGCTGAGAGGATTTTGCCAACTAACTGCAAGTCACAAGCTGCAAAATTCAGCTTGTTTCTTTTTCTAAAAAAAAAAGAAATAATTAAATTTCCAGAACATTCCAATACTCCTGTTGGCTTTATCTGGTACTTCCTAACTAAAACTGAGATATTTAATACCCAAAATAAATATTGATAGCACTAACTAGTGAGAACTAATGGATGATACATGCCTTGTGATGTTGAAATTGAATGCCAAACAAACTAGGTCATTCTGTTTTCTACCCACTACACTGCCAGTAAGGCAAATACAATTATTTCATTTATATAAATAACTACTGCTATTCACAAATAACTGAAGCTTAAGCTACTCTGTGTGCAGTAGGCCATTTGGAGAAACAAAGCAAAACCAAAGCACATTGGAGAAGCATAAAACAACTGTGCAGTTGCTGTCTAGGTTTATACACAGCGTGGCCATGATTTCTGGGTACCAGAGCGAGCACACAGGTGGACAGATAACTGCATGGGTAAACAAATGTTCATAAGAAGATTTGGACATTGAAAAACTGGCCTGCAGACCAAACCTGCACAACCTTGAGCATAAATAGGATTTTCCTTTGCTTTTTGCTTTTTCGTTTTAAATGCCTGCACGTACCAGATAAAGTCACACTACTCACAGCCAGTGACTAGAATAAATGAACCGGTTCAGAGGGCTGTTGTGAGGTGTCCTCTTGCTACACAAAGAAGTGTAATTTTTCCTCTGCGTGCTCAGTGCCATCTCTAATCCAAAGCAATTGCTCTAAGGTGCCAGACACATGCAGCATGACAGCCAGCAACAGCAAGTAACATTAATGCCTGCTTCTTCTCAATACTAAATGTTGCTGGGCAGAAAACTCATGCCATATTCTGCCCAAGCCCCACCATTCCAGAAGGAACCATAACAATTTCTATAAAGTTGCTTCTGAAATAACCACTGTAATTTTGTGAAAAATATGGCACTAGGGAGAGAAAAGTAATGTAAATTCCATGGTCATTCAGAAGCTGTGGAAGTGAAGTCCCAGATGACCGGATGAAGGCAACCCCATTTACAAGTAATGTTCAAAGGAAGACACAGGTAATAATAGAAACATCAGCCTTACTTACTTCAGTCCCTGGGAAAACTATGGAACAAATCCTTCTGGGGACTCTCGTATTTCAAGGATGTGGCTGGGAAAAGGCAGTGCAGATTCACCAGTAGCAACATGAGCTTGACAAACCCACTCACTTTCTACAACAAAGTAACCCTCTCAGGTGATCCAGGGGGAGCAGTGGACATTGTCTACCCAGACTTCTCTAAGGCTTTCAGTATTGTCCCCCACAGCCTCCTAGAGAAGCTGATGCATTCCTAGAGAAGCTGATGCATTACAGTCTAGACAAGTGATCTGTGCAGTGGGTGGGGAGCTGGCTGACAGGCCATGCTCAGGGGGTGGTGGTGAATAGCTCCTTTTCAAACTGCCAAGTGGTCACAAAGCAGGGTTCCCCAGGGATTAGACCCAATACTGTTTAATATACTCATAAGTGGCTGGAGATCAGTAACAAATGGAGTTCCTCTGGGGTCTGCTCTGGGTCCAGTGCTGTTTAATATCTTTGACAGCAACATGGATGATGGTCTACTCTCAGTAAGTTTGCTGATGATGCCAAGCTGTCTGGTGTGATGGAGTCACTTAAGGGAAGGGATGCCATCCAGAGGGACCTTCACAGGCTTGAGAAATGGGCCAGTGCAAACTGCATGAGGGTCAACAAGTCCTGCAAGGTCCTGCGTCTGAGTCCAATCAGTCCCAGGCACAATTACAAGCTGGGTACAGAGGGAGTTGAGAGCAGCTCTGAAGAGAAGGACTTGCAGGTGTTGGTTGTTGAGAAGCCCAAAATGAGCAGGCAGTGTGCTCAGGCAGCTCTAAAGGCCAACCACATCCTAGGATGCATCAAGAGGAGCATGGTCAACAGATCAAGAGAGGGGATTCTCCCCCTCTACTCTGCTCTTGCCGCCTCAAATACTGCCTCCAGTTCTGATGTCCCCACAATAAGGGCATAGATCTGTTGGAACAAGTCCAGAGGAGGGCCACAAAGATAGATGATCCAGAGGCTGGAGCATTTCTGCTATGAGGAGAGGCTGAGGGAGCTGGGATTGTTCAGCCTGGAGAAGAGAAGCCTCCGGTGGGACCTTTTGCTGCCTTCCAATGCCTGAATTGAACCTACAGGAAGGCTGGGGAGGGACTTTCCATAAGATTGTCCAGCAACAGGACATGGTGAAATGGTTTTAAACCGAAGGAGAATAGGTTTAGACTACATTTTAGGAAGAAATTCTTCAGTATGGGGGTGGTGAGACTATGGAACAGGTTGCCTGGAGAAGGCCATCAGCCTGGTGTTTTAACCAAAGGCAGGAAAATCTCTCTCATCCACTGAACAACTTTGTGGCTTAAGTCTCAACTGGTTGAAAAATTAATGCAGCTTCACTGATCATACCAAAGGTATCTTGCTACAGGAGTTCTTCCCAAATCTTGTACTTTGAACTAGCTGAGGTTGTGAGCAGCTGTGCTACCATGCTGGTTAAAGTGATGAGAAACTGTCGGGTTCACATGTGCTTTACATGGGAGGGATAGAGAGGTACCACAAATCTGCATCAGTGGATGAAAGAGATGAAAGCACAGTTGCCTTTTTGTTTTAAAAAGGGCCTGATTTTCGTCATCTATTTGCAGCTTTGCCATCAGCCATGACCTTGGAAAATGCACTTCTTTGTTTTGCTCCTTTGCCTTCCCACCTGGAAAGTATCTTCAGAGCTGCTACTTATATACTAGTGGTATCTGAAGCCTACAAATTATGGTTGTAACCCTACTATCTTTCATAATTAAATTTGATGGATGTAATTTTGATTTAGAACTCTGTGTTTTAGGGCTTTCACATATCTCAGTGGGAGCATACATCTTATTTTTAAATAAATACTCCAGTTCTTTTATGTTAATAATACAAGATATATCTGCTCCCCTCTAATTTCTCTTAATGCAATATTTAATTTACTTTCCTACATTTTACTTTAATTATTGCAAGAATTCCAAGAAGTAAACTGAAGAAACATATTGATGGGACATGCCTTTTCAATGGTAAGACATAATACTTATTAATTACAACCTAAAAGTCCCTAGCAGTACTTATTTGCTATAAATACTGACTTCCAAAGCCGGAAGACTAGTATTGTGCAACAGTCAATTAGATACTGCAGGTACCTTTGTAATGAATTTGATTATTAATAGAACAACTCTCAGACTGAAATACGGACTCAAGTATTAGCAGCCACATTTTTTTTCCAAGGACAAGTACATTAACATATATAGACCACCTAATTACAGAATTATATTGCAAATTATTATTTTTCTTTGCTATCATGCAGTATAGCATATATGGAGCTCACATCTTTATACTTTTACAGTCTGTGCTCAGCTAGGTGGAAAAACTTTAAATCATCCATGAAGGTAAACAATCTTTGAATTTTTTTCTGGGTTTTTTTTGGGTTTTTTTGTCTTTTTGTCTTTTCTTTTTCTGTCTTTTTATTCTTTTTGTTGGTGGTGGTGGTTTTTAATTTCCCATGGAACATAACAGAATTTTATTGTTAACCTGAATAGGAGAAAAGGACTGTAAAATAGCATGCCTGTCACAAATAAATCAACAGAGTACTCTCCTTAAAACATGAAAATGCTTAGCCAGTCTCTGTTTCCACCCAAAGCACGTTTGGGTACTGGTAATTCCTTTCAGAAGGAAAGTAGGGAAGTTCTTTTTGTCAGTTTTCTGAAAGACCTTTTAATTACTTGCATTTAATTGAGTCTTGCTCTTACACGTTGGGAAACAATTTGTGTGGTTTACTGAGTCTACAGCATAGCTCACACAATAAATCATTCCTTTCTCTATTGAGTTACCCCACCTACTGTATTTGAGCCATAGTTTGTTTGGTTTGGTTTTTTTTCTTTTCAAGAAAAATGAAAAGCACAGGGATATGGTCTCATGGTTCCAGTGAAAGAAGTATGGGCTAGGATTTAGGGTATGTGGGCAGAACAGGAAAGTTGGATTTTCTTCCCAGCTGTTCCAGCTACAAAGTAGGAGACTGGACAAGCCATGGCATCCTCTGGCATTTGCATTGAAGCAGAGCCAAGTATTTCCCCAACTCTGTTACAGTTTTCTGAGAAGTGGAAAACAAAAAAAAAAAGCTGTCATACAGGAATAAAGTACCAGGTCACTGTTTTGTAGAGGTCCAAACACCAACTCATGCTAACATAAAATTAAATATGCTTATTCTAGTTTGCTTCTATTTGCAAATTGGATTAACTTCAGAAAAATCCAGTTGTTTCCACTTGAGGAGAGGGGGAAAGGGTTAGGTCAAGTGTTATTTAGCTAGGTAGTATCTTAGTTGGCTCGGTTTTATACAAGGCATAAAAGCATTTTTTGGACAAGACAGACCACAGAATACTGGACAAGACAGACCACAGAATACACTAAGAATAAAGTGTTAAACTTACTATAGATCTAACTGTACTGGCTGCTACTATGGGGTCTGAAATTTTCATGTCTGAGAAGGGTGACACTGCAACAAGTAAGATTTTTCTTGTATTTTTACCTCACTTAGTGTTTAACGGGACACTCAGAAATACACATTATGCTAACTGCAAAGTGAACTGGTGATGCCTGCTTCTGAAAGCAAAGCCATGGAACACACTGACCATGCTGCCTTGACAGATCCATCCTCCTGACCCTTAGGTCTTCATCCTGTGAAATTCTGGTACAAAGGAAGATTAAAACAAACATATATATATATATGTATATATGTATATATATGTATATACGTATATATATGTATATTTAATATATGTATACATATATATATATATGTATGTATATATATATTAAAAAAATGAGAATAATCTACGAACCTGGCACAAGAGTGTGGTACAAACTGTAGAGAGATATCAATCTCCTGAAGATTTGTATTTTAAAAATGGCTTTACTTCCTTATGACAACCTCAAGGAAGTCTCCTTGGGAAAAGAAATAAAGCCTACTGAGAGACAGAGAGAATCCTAATAATATTTCTTCTCAGCTCTTCTCACATGCCCTAATTAGTAGGGGATATTTGCATTGAAACAATCTCTTTTTATCCTTCCTTCATTTGATCAACTGCTTATCCCCTCACCTGGAGCCATAATCTCTTGTCTGTAACTTCATAATCTCCTGCACTGCTAAAAGGATTAGTTATCCAGGTGAAGCATAAACAACATGAACAGATGATCACAGAGGAAGCAAATGCTGTTCTGACTTTCCAGATGCTGCTTTCCCCACTAGTAATTAAGTAAAGATAAACCCTAGCTACCACCACCACTTCTTAGAAAGTAAAGGAACCCTGCAAATATATCGAAGAAAAAAAAACCCAAACCAAAACAAACCCCATAAGACATAGCTTTTTAAATAACTCTCCTCAGAATTAAAACTGCATGAAACTACAAAATGAGTAGCATAAAAAGAAAATAAGAAGATTAAAAAAAAAGAGAGAGACAAATTATTCTAATGCTTTAACAGAATTTCTGCGATCTTTACAAGAACTATTTTCCATACTGAAAAATAAGTGTTTTTTTCTCTGGGCTTTCTAAAAGAAGGGTTGAACTGGTGTTGGGAAGGTTACATTTTCAGTCTATAGTTTTCACTGGCCAATATTGAGTCTGCCTCTATACAGTCCATACTTGCTTATTTTGTAACCTATGAACCATTTCTTCCTTTTTTTTTTTTTTTTTTTTTTTTTTTTGAAGCCAGTACACCTATGGAAGTAAAGCATGGTGTTGCCCTAACTTTCCACTTTCATCAAAAATCATTCTGATTATTTGTGCCAATTAAAAATGTATGAGAAACATTTGAAAAATTCAATATGCTTTTCAAATCAAAGATCCAAATCTAGGCAAATCAAAGTGGTTTAACATACCCTTTTCATCTGATATTTGCGGGTTTTTTTAAGTATTTACAATTTCACTCTTTTCCTTCAACTAGACTTACAACATTAAGATCAAATACTGTCCTTGCTAGCATACTGTACAGATGGAAAATTTCCTGAAATTGCTTTGCTTGCCTAAATTTATGAGAAAAGGAAAAATTATTCTGAAATGCATTATGCTCTTCTATTAAGCCTGGATATATAATAACCTTTACAAAAACAAAACAATGGCAGATGAATATGACTTTTTGATTATTCAGATGTGCTTATATGTGGAAAGAATAGCCTCTCTCTGAAGCAAACAGCATCACCTGGAAAATTAAGCTGCTGGAGAAGAAAAAAAGAAAGTCATGATATTCCAAAACACATACATCTTTCTGATACCTCCCCTCTCCCCCTAACACTGCAACCTGCTCCAATTTATTTATCTACCCATATTGTCTGAGATTTAACAAACTGTTGATTCCTTCCCTATCAGTTTAATGGGCAATAGATCTGCTTCTCTCCCTCACTAGCCTATGGAGATTTAGAGTAAGTAGAGCAAGCAAGCAGAAACCAATTCCCAAGAAGTTTCCCATCCATTTCATCAATTAGAATAGCTTTCAGTATGTCAGTAGGTATAATATATAGCATAACATTGTAAAGGTTTTAAAGGCCTGCAAAAATTCCAGCATGGATTGAGCTAACATAGTTTTACTGATCTAACTGGTCCCCTCAGCACTCTGCTGACAGTCTATGGGCAGTGTCTGGAGAGCTGTCAGAAGACTCGTGCTGAGCAGACAAGAATGAGCACCTGAGCCAGGGGAGCTGATATTTGCCTATGCCTACATTTCTTCTGTATAGTTCTTTAAAATCTCACCATTTAGCAGAGCCTGTGGAAAAATAACAGCCAAAGTGATTCAAACTTGATCTGGCAGCCCTCTCTTCTGCACTTTTACAGACAGCTTCAAGCACTCACTTTTAGGCACATATATAACCAGGGCATGAAATTGGTAGCAAAAACTCTGCAACGTAGCAGTGGCTCAGGCAAGATGGGAGATGTGTGCTGAGGATGTGGAAATGAGTGCTTCTGGTGGTGTTATAGATAATCAGTATTATATTTCAATCTAAGGTTAAGCAGATTTCAACACACAAAAAATAAAAAACTCATCCTGCAACACAGAGAAAAAAAAATTAATAGAATGGTGAGAATAATGCAAAAGGTCACTCGCTAAGGGATTTCTTAATTTTTCTTTTTTTCCTATGAAAATGGCACCAGTCTTCCAGGAGATGCATTCACTGCCTGGAGGCTTACAGGGAAAGCTACCTTACCTAAGCTATTTGATGTGATCCAAGAAACCCCTTGACTCCACCTGTGGCCAGAGGCACAAGAACCTTCTGAATGGGGGGGGGGGGAAGCTATAAGCAGGCTTTGCCACATGGGCAGCCACAGTGCTGGCCTCATTCCCCTTCCCCGGAGCAGCCTCAGGCCACTGACCTTCCAAACTAAGCTGCAAAGCTCATCTCTTCCCCTGGGTTGTGGAAATGGCAAAATGACTTACAAAGCAAGAGCTGAAACTAAAAAAGCTATGATATGGAACAGGATGCTTTTTTTTCCTCCTTCACATTTATATTCATTACTTGAATCACAGAGTACACCAGAAAAGCCTAAAATCTAGGACAGGTGCTTTAAATGCCATACATAACTCCAACCAACTAAATATCTCAGAAAATTGGAACATCATTGGTGAATATTCAGGAACTAATTAACAAGGACAAAAATCGCTGAAAATGTGCTATTTGACCAAGAATTCACTAATCCTGAGGTGAGGAAAACAGACTACGCGTGTGTTAATGGGTCAGCCTTTGAAGCCTGAAATCATCCAGGAAGGAGACAAAGCTTTACTTTCTTAGATTGCCTTAAATAAAAAGTTATGCAAATTTAGACATCATTCTTAAAAAAAAAAAAAAAAATCCGGTCTGTTTTGAGTAGCAAAGCATTAAAATATTTACGTTTAAATACCAGAGTTATGGCACCAGCTTACACAAAAGAATTGCTTAAATTAAGATGGATTTTATATTACATATTAATTGTTCAAAACCAAATTTTACATCTACACTATTAAACCTCAAAAATGTTAAAAATGGATATGCCGTATACATGACCTGAAAAGTGCTGTTGCCGAAGCACTTGTAAGCTGCTGAACATAGAGTTCTCTTAAAGGTTAAAGCTTGGACACATTTACATTTTTCTGACTACACAAACAATTCTGTTAATGCTAGTTTACAACACTCAACAGCCATATAATGTTCAAGAACAAAGACTACTAAACATGTTATTTCATATCAAACAGAGCAGGTGGTCCTTTACCTTAAAAGTTTAGTAACATTACTGGAATACAAGAAAGAAAAATAATTAAAATGCACAAGAGAAAAAACAATTTATAGCACAACAATTTGACTTTGACATTCAACAATCGCCCAAACTACATTTAGCAAAAACTACCAGATTTATACTGATAGAGAGTGGATACACAGTATTCTTGAACATCAAGTCATCCTTCTTAGTAAAGAAGAAAGAGTGTTATTAATGAACCTCAATTGATCTGTGCAATGTTGCTGCCAACACAAACACAACAGATTAGTAAAAGGGAAAATGCTTATTTTGTATAACTCAGGATAAAAGGCAATCTTCTCATCCCTGAAAGCACAACCCTGAGTGTCTCAGCTAAAACTGCCTCTTGTACCTGTCTGGTCCATCCTATCCCACGGTCAGTCTCAGCAGGTGTGGTGCCTTGGTGGATACTCTGATGCCTGTTAATTCTGTTTAAACTTCCTCTCCTTTTGTTCTGGTGCAAAATCAAGGAAGTTTAGCTCAGACAGGTGGAAACAGGGAAACATGCATGCACAAGATAGGCATAGGATGGATGAAAACAATGAGCGAGCAAACAGGAGAGGCAGTGGGGAAAGGAAGTTCTCTGGAGTTTGCAGTTAGGAACTTTCCTCTTTCAGTAGTAACTCCAACTGAGGTATCAATGTCTATTTAGCTCTCCTTCCTGCTCTCAACTTTATTTATGTAATTTTCTTTTTTTAATGTTTACAAACAGTATTAGAGAAGGAGTTTTTTATCATTTAATTCAGGTAGGTTCCATTTCTGACTTGTTGCCTTGGTCAGCCAATTCAGAAAGTATCCATCTCCCAAGCTTCGCTCACAATCTTAAGCACAGTCCACAGTTCCATCAGGTTTTTTCTGGATTAAAGCAGCTTGTCTTCAGCTTGTACCATTTTTCATGAGCATTCATCACACCAGACTACTTTGAGTGTCCACCTTCCTTCCATGTATAAGGTCATGGCAAAAGCATCACGGTCTGCATTGAGGCCCTTGCCTATCAAAACAGAAGCTGAGGGGTAGCTCAGGGGCTCAGTATTAGGTAAATTTTAATGTTTCCAGTTACTCCATTTCATTTTTTTCCTGTGAGTAATTGCTCTTTTAAGTAATCTCATTGATACTACTGTAACATATCAGGTTCTTAAAATCATTGCAGTTGTGAAAGTAATAATCATAGAATCATAGAATAGGCTGGGTTGGAAGGGACCTCAGAGATCATCGAGTCCAACCCTTGAACAACTACCGCCACAGTCACTAGACCATGGCACTGAGTGCCATATCGAGTCGCTTTAAATGTCTCCAGGGACGAAGAGTCCACCACCTCCCCAGGCAGCCCGTTCCAATATCTGATCACCCTTTCCGTGAAAAAATTCTTTCTAATATCCAATCTGAACTTCCCCCGGCACAATTTAAAACCATGCCCTCTTGTCTTACTGAGAGCTGCCTGGGAAAAGAGACCAACCCCCACCTGGCTCCATCCTCCTTTCAGGGAGTTGTAGAGAGCAATGAGGTCTCCCCTGAGCCTCCTCTTCTCCAGGCTGAACACCCCCAGCTCCCTCAGCCTCTCCTCATAGGATCTGTGTTCTAGTCCCTTCACCAGCCTGGTTGCCCTCCTTTGGACCTGTTCGAGGACCTCAATCTCCTTCCTGAACTGAGGGGCCCAGAACTGAACACAGTACTCAAGGTGTGGCCTTACCAGGGCTGAGTATAGGGGCAGAATCACCTCCTTGGACCTGCTGGTGACACTGTTCCTGATACAGGCCAGGATGCCATTGGCCTTCTTGGCTACCTGGGCACACTGCTGGCTCATGTTCAGCTTCCTGTCAATCCAGACTCCCAGGTCCCTTTCTGCCTGGCTGCTCTCAGCCACTCTGTGCCCAGCCTGGAGCTCCCCATGGGGTTGTTGTGGCCAAAGTGCAGGCCCCGGCACTTGGCCTTGTTGAACCTCATCCCATTGGAATCAGCCCAACTCTCCAGTCTGTCCAGGTCCCTCTGCAGAATCCTTCTGCCTTCCAGCTGATCAACACTTCTCCCCAGCTTGGTGTCATCAGCAAACTTGCTGATGATGGACTCAATCCCCTCATCCAAGTCATAATAATAACCAATCTTGAGTCTATATTAAATAACAAACTGTATATCTGTTCTTCAAGTCTTACTAATTCTGCTCAGCATATCTTATTCTGAGAACATGATAACAGGCTCCAAATGAGATAAGAATATATTTATTGAGAATGTTTTGTTAGCGTGTAGGAACAGCAGTAAGTTTGCACTTACTTATGCTGAAAGAAAGGGGAGAGAAAGAGACAGGAGAAAGAAAGGGGGAAAAGGAAAAAAGGAAGGAAAGGGGGAATAATAAGAAAAAAAAAAAAGAAAAGAAAAGAAGAAAGAGAGCAACAGAGGCTGATATATCACAAAACTTGCTGTCAACAATACATATCAGCTTGCAAATGACATCTCAAAGGAAACTTACCCATTCTAAAGACTCTGCAAATCACTAAAAGGAAAGGTTTGCATTATGGAACTATACTGGCCTAGCAGGGATATGGAGTAGGTGAACTGAATAATCAAATTCTGGCATCTTAAACAAGGCACTGGAACATTGAATTTCTAGTTTATTATGTGAAAATTATATTAGCTCAAGTGTTTAAGCTGTTTTTATTTTTAGTCAAAAATTTCAAATTCTGTAATTCATCAATCCAACCATCTCAGAGTTGGTACTGAAGCTAGAGAACCTCAGAAGGCAAGGGAAAAATATTAAAAATTAATTAATGTGGGAAGATGAGATAAATTAAGTAGTGAAGTCAAGAGTAAATTATCAACAGATCTTTTATCAAAAATGACTACTTTTTTCTTTTTCAAGAGAAACCCATTAATTTTATTTCTCTCTCTATCCCCATTCTTTAGCATGATTGTAGTTCAAGCAGTGTAATATAAAAATAAGCTTATGAAGATTTAGAATGTGTTTGACTCTCATCATAAGTACTGCAGTCCTTCAAAATTTAATTTAAATATACATAAAAATCAGGATAGCACAAAAAGGTCTGCACATGGCAATAATTAAGGGAAAAAATCTTAGTTATAAGTGTCAAATTGTATGCAAAATGGGGCCAGAAAATAAATGGCATGGGTTGGATTTCACAATTATATAGTGACTGTTTTCATTGACCTGAAATGTGATTTTGGTGGATTCGCAACAGAATAATTCTATTTTGTTTCAAAAGACAGGATCTAGCAAGTCCAGTGTGATTTAATGTAAATCAGGCAGAGGAACTTCTTGAATATCTGTGCTTCAGTTCTATGTGATACTGACCTCTCCAATCCTGATTAAAAAGGAAAATACCACAAAACGCATACAACATATACTCAGTTTCACAGCTCTTATGTCTCTGGCATCCCTGGGTTAAGTAAATGCTTTAATTGTTTTCTAGACTGGCCAAATTAAAACCAGGGGGCATGGTGGCACATCAGTAACTTGGTATAAAACATGAATCATTTTGCAGTGGCTTATAGTGTCTATAGAAGTTTTATATATAAGAATATATATAATATATAAGAAGTTTTTATATGTAAGTTTTTCTTATTCACCTCAGCAACATCCTGTGCATCTCTCTCTCCTCTCCTACACTAAAAATTACCAGATGAGGAGGCAAGGAAGAGCTCCTCAGGCAAAGGCTGTATTGTGCTAAAACGAATGAACCTGGCCTGAAAACAAGGATCTGAGCACACAGACATTCCTCAGCAAAAATGTGGCACAACAGAGACAAACTCTGGGAAGTTCACTGGAGGCATTATCAAACATTCCAAGGCAACTGGCACAAGACTTTCAGTGACTTCTGTAGACAGAGATTGTTGGGAGAGTTTGCAAGAAATAACTAGGTAAATCACAACACAGCAGATTGGTGATTGTAAAAATTACTAAGAAAACAAAGTAATCAAAAAGGTATAATATCTTGCTAATCATTATCAGCTCTTATTAGATGATCAGATGATTAGATGATGTTAGGTTTATTAGGATCTGTAGGAAGCAAAATTCTCTTTCATAATCCATATGCAGATTAACAGAATTTGAGCACTATTTTACAATATTAAAACACTTTATTTAGTATACTGAGTCTTGGATCCTGCCCTCTACTTCATGTAATTCTGTTCCAAAGGTATAAGAGCTATGATAAGTATATCTCTTTATTAAAAAGCCAAAACCATAGCCTCAAGAAGGAAATACAATACTGACCTAGAATATGTGATCCTAGAACTTTCCTGATGGAAAACATTTGCTTGCTTAAAAGAAGCTATTTCAATGAAAACCTCAAAAGAAAGTACTGAACAAGCAAATAGCTTTGAAACTACTTAAGCTAAAGCATTGAAAATTACACAGGCTCAGCAGCTGCTTTAGCAAGTCATCAGGACAACACTTTCACTTAATATTCAAATAAATATACTCAGTGTGAAATATACAGCCATGTGGTATTTGTTTGTCTGTGTATGTTTCATAAGCAGTGCAGGGTCTATAGAAAAGGCTCATGATTAGAACTCTGCAATAGAAATACCAGCTTTTTTATCCTGCTTTTGAAAAAAACCCTTTGTAAATAGCCTGATTGTTCACATGTTAAGGAAGTATTATTTATTTGTTTATTTATTTATTTAGCAGAAATACCTAGGAATTGCATAAGTAAACCTTGCGTTAGGTTTGTTCAGTCATACAAAAATAAGTTGTTCCTGATCCTAAAAAGGATGGAATCTAATAAGTATTTACCAATCTTTTTGAAATCAAATAGAAGTAGAGATCTATGTTTGTGTACAAATACACACGCCATACATGCACTTTGAAACATACACACCCTGCTTGGAGGCTAGGGAAATCTGGCCAGGATTATGGTACAGCTTGACTGTTCAGCCAAACTAATACCACAGAGAGGATTGCATGTACCACTACTCTGCACCCCTTAGAAACAGCGTGGATGTGCAGGTGAGCTACAGGACAAGCCTAAAAAAGGGGATGGCAGGGGATGTAGACACATCCTAGCAGATCACTAAAGTGATTCTGTATCATCACTTGCACTTCAGGTCATTGCCAAGTCAGAGATGTAAACTTGGTAAACTTGTTTGGTTACATGTAAACACATGTGAGCCAAAACCTGTCCCCTGGAAGCCAAATTGGTGGCTGAGGCTGCCAGAGGGCAAGGTGCCTCAGCACCTGAGGCACCACCTTGGCTCACCTCTCTGACAGGTACCCTGACCCAGAGAGAGACATATCTCAGGTGCAGGGGCTTTCCACATTGCTTTAGATGCTGCTTTGTTGGCACACACAAACAACAATTTTGGGGGGACTAGAAACTGCACCCCAGATAGCTCCCACATGGGTTTACTAATCACTAGGGAGCAGAATGTTGCTCTGAACCAACAAAATGTTGTTCTGAACCAACAAGCATTTGGGTATTTCACAAAAACCTCACTGCTGCTTTATAAGGGGATGATCATTTTATACCTAGATCCATATCACATTAAAACCAAGACATCTAAAACCCACAAATGGACCCTTGGCAAAACTAGTCCATCAATTCCATACTGCTCTTCATCTGCTCTTCATAATATTGCTATTTTAGGTCAAATGAAGTATTTCAAGAATTACAAAACACAGTGCTTTACTTCAGAAACAAAAGATAAAAACTGTTACTAAGAATTTAAAATATTTGTACAGTATCAGTGTGTGGAATAATCCAATAAATTAAATTATTCACCCAAAGAGGAGACACTGAGCTCTACTTACAGAAATGGATTTTTATGAAAACTGAAGGATGACTTTTCCTTGAGGACTTGAATGACAGCTTTAATACTTTTGCTTAGCTCTCAAAAAATTTTCAAGATGAAATTTTTGAAGCTTTAATGGAAGTTAAACTGTATTTATAAATAATTTTTACTTTCTGTGGTACATGATACATAATTTCTGTGGTACTGGATACATGAACAGGGATTAGTCTATTAGCAACAAATATATTTGAAGTCAGCATTTCCTACCGTGTTGCAATGTATATGCAGCCAGGGCAGAACCTGGCACTGTGCTCATGAAGTTTCTGTCTGAGATCTTTACAATGACAATAAGCATGAAGTCTTGATCTGCTGTTACTCACTTGATGTGCCTCTGTGGGCAACAATTTCATGGGATGACTGTAACCATCACAATACTGACCTTTGCATGAAGTTTTCAAATGAAAACTAAAGTTAACTTTTTGTTCCATAGGTCCTTCCATAATCTTGATTTTAGTACTTGGCACAGGGCTACAACCATTTACATTGGTTTTGGATTAAGATATTTGAATAATCTTTATTTTTTAAATTAAAATTTTTAGTTTTTTTTCAAATTTAGATATAAGTTGTTTTTTTTGGTTTGGTTTGTTCTAGTTTTTTTCTTATGTTGAGTAATATTTGGACACAAAGGTGTATTTAGTTTCAAAACAGCTCATGAATATCTACAGTATAGATAATACACAGTGTAGATATACACAGTGTATTTACATACAAAAAGAATTTAATCTTAGAGAAATCAAGGGACTGGTTTCAGCACCACCAGCAAGTTTGCAGATGACACCAAGCTGAGTGGTGCTGTCTTCTCCTCTGAAGACAGACTGCAGGAGCTGGGCTTGTCCAGCCTGGAGAAGAGAGGGCTGCAGGGAGACCTAATGGCAACCTTCCAGTATCTGAAGGGGGCCTACAGGAGGGATGGAGAGGGGCTGTTTGCAAGGGCATGAAGTGGTAGGATAAGGGACAATGCCTTCAAATTAGAGAGGAGTAGATTTTGATTGGATGTGAGGAAAAAGTTCTTTACCATGAGAGTAGTGGAAAAATGGAACAGTTTGCCCAGTTTTGACCTCTTCCCTGGAGATGTTCAGGGTGAGGCTTGACAAGGCTCTGAGCAATCTGTTCTAGTTGAGGATGTCCCTGCCTACTGCAGAGGGGTTGGACTAGATGACTTTCAGAGGTCCCTTCCAACCAAAATCACTCCATGATTCTATGAAATCAAGCAAGTTCTTGTATACAGTGCCAGAGAACACACTAACTATATATCCTGGTACATACAGCAAACATATCCTTTGAATAGGGTATCTATATGAACTGGTATACTTAGCAACTTCCCTGGAGTTACCAAAAGCCATGTAGCAGACCAACCTGTTGCACCTGCACCAGTTCAAGCTGTGTGAAAGCAAGATGAGGGAAGAGAAGGCAGAAAGCTTGCAGTGCCTTGGAAATACCCCAGACTTTCTTCTGTCATCATCCCCTGCACTGTCTTCACCTGGAACAGGATGGGGCAGTGGGGTGACAGTGCCCAGCATGTCTTTGGTAGCCTCCTTGTGCCATGATGTTATTCTCCTCCCAAGCACTTAAAACTGGCAGAATATTGCAATACAAGAAAACACACACTCGTTTCTTCTTCTCCCCTGCCAGTTGCCAGCAAGGTGGACAGAAGTTGTTGATTTTTTCCATGACTCCACAACAGTTCTCCCATGTGACTTTTGGGATAATCCTCACTCTGTAGCCACCTGGTACCTGTGCAGTGTATGACTACAGTGACAGGGGATGTGGGGCACCCGGAGATCTCAATGGTCAGGGTGAAGCACCTACTCCAGGAATACATTTTTGCCAGCGCTGGTGGAGGGACTAGGAAGAAAGTCTTATAAAAAGAGCCTGAGGGACAAGGGGTTGTTTAGGCTGGAGGAGACTCAGGGAGAACCCTATCACTCCCTACAAATACCTGAAGGGAGGTTGTAGTCAGGTGGAGGTCAGGCTCTTCTCCCAGACAGCTAGTGAGAGGAGGAGAGGGCATGGCCTGAAGTTGCACCAGGGGAGGTTTAGGTTGAATATCAGAAAGCAATTCCTCACAGAGAGGGTGATCAGACATTGGAATGGACTGCCCAGGGAAGCGATGGAGTCACTGTCACTGGAAGTGGGTCCAGCTTCTATGGTAGTGTTAGGTCATAGGCTGGACTTGATGATCTCAGAGGTCCTTTCCAGCTTCAATAATTCTATGATTCTGTGATTTAAGAGTGTCTGTGCATGGCTAGCTAGGCAAGGACTGGCTCTAAAGCTCAACCGGGGAGATGCTGCAGAGAGGGCTGACATGATGGAAAGCACCTAATGACCTCTTACAGATACCATGTTACACTTCTGATGGACCTTTAACCAGTGACATGACACCCTCCCCCTATTACTCCATTTGCTACACCATGCAGCATTACAGCACAATGATAAAAAGCAGCAGGCAATAAAGAAAAAAAACTATGTGAAGGGCATCAAGGGCAGTATTCATCCCGTCTAACTTACAGGTGGTGCCCTTCCTAGCTGGTATTAAATAAGGCAGAATTTACCAAGAGGAACACGCTGCAAGATCTGGAAGCAGTGAAGTCTTGTATCAACAAAGTATTGTAACATATATCCTGAAATATATCCTCTATGTGACAGATCCCTATCTGTAAAGGGCGCCAATATCACTTAACTCTAGTGCTTTTATCAGGGAAGCAAATCATCCCTCACAATCCTTTATGTGAACATAATGATTGTGGCACAAAGAAACACTGAACTCAAGGAGACCAATTCCTGATTTTGAAATTGTGGCTTCACCAAAGGGAACAACAGCCCCCAGGGACAGGAGACTAGAAATGAAACAGAACGTTTAGTGTTTGGGGAGAGTTAACTGTTTCACTGTGTGCTTCTAAATAAATACATAACACCACTCACACAAAAAAACCCAGCAGCCCACAAAAAACCCAAAACAACACCCCCCCCCCCCCAAAAAAAAAAACCTACCCAAACAAAAAAACTCCACAACATAAAACTTGTTAACTTTTAAATATCTTCTTGCACACGAAGACAAATTAGTTTCAGCTTAAAAACCCTTCCAAACCAAACTACAACTGCTATCCAAATATGTTGGTAATGATTTTGTGCACTGAAATGTTACATATGCTACTTCAATTTCTAACTGCATTTGAGATGAAAAAGAGCAAAATAATGCTTAGCAAATTAGATATTAAAGATTTTGCTACTGACTGCAGTTTCTGTTACACTAGACAAGCACATTATTTGCCTTAGCAGGCAGAAGAACAATGACTAAAGGCTGCTATTATGCCATAGCAGCTACATTAAGATAACTGTAAAAATAATTGTAGATTCACAACATCAGTTCTGTGTAAACATTTTCAGAAACATTTCTGCATCTTTAACTTGGTTTTCAAGAGTTACATAAAGAACAGGACTCAAGCCAAGGAATATGGATTGATGACAGTAAAGTCTTGCAATTTCAGATATAATAAATACTGGCCTCCTATGCTGCATCCATGTTAGCAAATTATTTTAGGAACAGATCAACATGGCTGCTGCTGAGCTTCTCACACTGCTATTACACATGGTTTTCACAGTGTAGTGTGGATTAGATGCAGCTGTATTTTCTATACTGAAAAGTCTCAATCTCCATATGTAATTCAAAGCTTCCTGATAGGAAGATTTATTAGATGCACGTGAGGTGTCCTTTCAGTTGGTGGAGAACACGCACAGAAATATTGGGGTCTGAACGACTTATACACCAAGGAACATCTGGAGTGCTTTTGGAGAAGACCACTTCTAAGGAATCTACTTTTCTGTCCCAAAACCACTTTGGCAACTTCTTTAGCACATGGTAAATGGAGACCATCAGAAGACTCACTTTGAAAATGCATCTTACCTCTCTGATCCAGATCGATGTAGATGCAGACTCCCTTTGGATAATTAAGCAGTATAATTTGCAGGAATATTGTGAAACAGTTAGTTGCTGTTGCTAAAGATGAAATTTAAAAGCTGCAGAAATGAAATAAAAGCGGGTACAAAATACTGCAGAATGATTACTTATAAAATAAAGCCAAATTACTTAAGTTTCTGTGACCAAGAGATTTATGATTAAAACCAACTTCCCTGCAGATACCTACCACATAGATATTGGTACTTATTTCCTCCCTGCTCCACACAGGGATCCCTCTATCACGTGCAGTCCATCCCCCAGCAGTCCTGGCTTTTGCCATAACCAGGAATTATCACACAGACACCTCCCCTTGCTGGCTGCTTGCATCTCCTGCCAGCAGCAGTCACCGAGAATGGCAGGATGAGCACCTGATCAATAAGAACTAGAAGAGACTCCAACAGTAAAACTTGTGCATATGTGTGTGTGTGTGTTGTGTGCTTAGTTTCATATCCTTGTTTGCCTTGGTCACTCTGTCATATTAATCACTGAAATTGAATTTGTAATCACTGGAGCATATGCAGTGCCTGCATACTGGTACAGATGTGACTGACTTCCCTGAGACAGAAAGAGGGTGGATTTGATTGTACCAATCCAACAGGTAGCAACAGTGTCATCATGTCCAACTCTTCTCCTGGGCATCAAAGCAACCTCCACAGAAAATGTGTTTTCACAAGCCATTCATATCTTCATCCTTTGTTTTGCTTTGCCCAGTGCAGAAACCTGTACCTGGTGAGCTGTGGCATGATTCTCTTAAATCCTGGCAAGTGATCTGCCACATATCAGCTTTTCAGAGTAGAGATATATATGGGACAAAAAGGAAACAGACTCTGAAATATATGCAAGGACATGCTCAGACTTACTGTTTTTCCTCCCAGGGAAAACTCCCCAGCAGCAACATGCAAACATTGCTCAGCAGATTACACAGAGGAATAAATTTAAGAAGCTGAAGATGGATCATCTGTGCAGTTCGGATTGCAGCTTACACCTGTGCTGTTCAAGTAATTGCTGTGAAACCAACACCTGAAACATTGCTACCAATCCATTCAGGTCAAGGACAGGCCTGAAAAGGGGCCACCAAACCAGAGTGACAGAATCTGTAAAATTTGGGGAAGTTAAGAGTCATAAATTTGGTCTCTTGTGGCCTTTAAGGATAAAATAAACCAGAGATCAACACGTTTATTTGTGTTCAGGTCTCTTCTGTCCCCAACCATCCAAAAGATTGAGCTCCAATTGATATTCTGATGGACTAAACCCCTTGCAAATACCTGCATCAGCATACCCACCTTGCTGCCCAGTGGGAGCCAGAGAAACAGGGAGAGATAAGAACACAAGGGCTGCTGAGAAGGTCCAAATGGTTTGATGCAACAGATGGAAAATAAGTAGAGGCATGCAGGACTAAGCATGGCACAGTCCCATGGGGTGGCAAATACTATAGGGAGTGCAAGTTCATGAGTCACCTGCCTACATTGTCCAAAATAAAGAGGAAGATTCACAAGCTTTGTTGAGAAAAAATGCAAAAGCAGACAAGACAGGTTGAGAGCCATTCCTAGAGCACATCGTGGCTCAAAACCTATCAAGGCTGTTAATTCTAAAGGTCAGTGTATTTAATTAGTCATAGGAATGTCTACCAATGAGTTACCACCAATGAAACATCAACAATTAATCTCTCATGTTTAAACAACCTTGCACAGTATTATACATAACAAGGTGTGTATCACCACACAGTTTTAAATGGGACTATCAAAGTCATCTATTGCAATAAGTACATACTGCAAGGCAAGAATTTCCTGACAAGAGCTTCTATAGCAGCAGCAGATGTGTATCTCTGGGATATTTGCTCTTTTCATGTTTTGTACCAGAATTAACATGAAGATTTCTGAAAAAGAGTAACTGTTTGTACAGTGATGGAAGATTAGGACTCACCTCCCTCATCTCCATCAATACTGAAATAAAACAGGGAGCTGGATAATTAGTTTTTTTGTTCAGTTGGTTGGGTTTTGGGTTTTTTTGTGGGTATGAGAATAGCTACCCTTGGTTAATTTCTAGCTATATGTCAGTATGGTTTTATGTTCCTTTTAATGTGTGTGCATGACAGCATTTCCATGGACACATTAACCGTAGAGATACCTTGTGTTTACTACATCCACAGAAAAAGATTAAAAGAAAAAAAAAATATAATAAAAGCTAAAACTACACTGAACATATGTGATATTTTCATTAATTTTCATTATCAGCTACTCCCTATCAGCTATACTGTTAGGTAAATCATGTTCCACTTGTTTTAAAATAGTTAATCACATTACTGAATGATTCTGTGTTTTTTTTAAAAAAAAACAAAACATTAACAGATCACTGTCATGAATAACATGTGGCAACTATGTTAATACATAACTATGTTGTTTTGTTTTACACTCGTCCAATAAGCTTGAGGAACAAGGTCTGGAAGACCCAAGAAGTTACTGAAAACTAGAGGGAAGAGTTAGCTGTGTGTAATAGGATGTTACTCAGCACAACCAGCAAAGCCACAGATGTAGTGGATGCAGCACAGTCACCTGCATTGATGAGCTGCAAAAAGACCAAGATGTACATCAACTATAAAGAGCCCATTTCACACGTAGGGTTACAGATTTTGGTGGCCTTATGCCATATAGTTATGCCAAATCAGTTTTCCAGTCCAGTTCATCATGTGGCATTACAACCATTTGGGCATCGATCACCCCCAGGACAGCTTGACCCATCTGGGAGAGAAGATGAGGCCAGCAGCCTGGCCAAACACTGCCTGCCAACCCTCCCCAACAGGTTTCAGGCAGAGGTTATGCAACTGATTTGAATTTTAGAAGCCAAAGGAGACCTATGGAAAACTATCTGGACAGTCCTTTCACTTCACATGTTCATTAGAAAAAAGAGGTTTTTCAGATGAATGTTACAGGGTTTCACATATGCAAGGAATGAAACCCCTGCTTTGCATAGCTGCTTACACTAACAATACTAAGAGCTGTTAAGTGTCCATGCTTTGTGTGTAATGCAAGCATTGATCTTGCTTTTACAGAACTGTTCTGGGAAGGCTTTTGACACATATCTTTCTATAAAAGTGCTCACTTGTCACGATCCAGTATTTTTCATGAAAAAAATCCGTATTTGAAACCTTGCAATATTTTTTGCTTTGGGGTAAATTGTTTACTACACAAAAAACTATTTTCTATGCTATACAGACCTTCTGCTCAATTTCATGAAGTGACCAACTTGTAGCTCCTTCAGATAAACAATCCTGGATAGAAAAATAAATTTAATTTTTTTGACACGATGCATTTATATAATTGGCTCTCTCACACCAGTCTAAAACCATGTTTTTTTGCTGCCAAAAGGGTTTGCTCATCTGACAAAAACGTGCTGAAGACTTAAAACGATTAATGGAATTTCAAAGGCAGGAATTTAAGTGGAATTTAACAAAACTACCAAAAACCCTCTTATCCCTACATCCTGGAGACCCTCAAACCAAAGCTAACATCAAACTACTGAAGACTGAAAAGTAATGATCTCAAATATTCATAGCTAGTATTTACACAAGTTACAGGATACAGAAAAACTCAGTGTTGCATTTGGCCTAAAACCTCTAATGAACAACAACAAAAAAATCCCAACAGAAGGGAACCAGCAGTCATCACATGAAAGGAGCTTTGTACAAAAGTAATGGTGGAAATTTCATACATTCTAAAGATCAGGTTTTAAGTTAATTTTACATATCTTTACTGTACCAAAGAGTAGCCTTTTGATAGAATTTTTTTTTTGACGAAGCAATTTACATTAAAAGAATACGTTTTGAAGTAGGTATTTTTACACTTTTCTACACTGTTTATCATGTACTACAACTATAAAGTAACTGGTCCAAGACTTTTTAGCATGAAATAGACAATGCATAGACTTTGTATGATCGTTCATGCAGGTGACACTAGCAGCAGGATAACTCATCTACTCTGGTTATCTTGCTCTACAAGCCAAGTAGGCACAAGATAAACTCAGTATTTCGTACACGGCAACCAAGCAAGGCTGGGATTTACCCTCTATATTTTTCTTGAAATGACTTTCAAATTACTCCAACTGACTTCACCTACTTTGATCCTGCCAGATAATTTTCTTCCGAGGTGGGCTGCTCGCTCCCATACTGGTGGAGGTGGTGGCTGATCCCAGCATACAGCTGAACAGCCTCAAAAGCTGCTCACTGCCTCTCCTCTCCTCCAGGACTGGGGTGAAATAGGTGGTGAGAAGACTTGAGGATTGAGATAACACTTTGACAGGCAAAGCTAAACTGCATGTACAAGAGGAGCAGGAATAGGAACCCATTTGTGGCTTCCTGTCACCAGGCAGATGTCCAGCCACCTCCAAAGTTAAAGCCTTCACACTGTGCAAGCACCATTCAACAACAGCCAAAATGTTGACATTTTATCTAAACTATTTTAGGCTCAAACCCACAACACAGCACCAGAGTGCTGCTATGAAGAACATTAACTCCATCCCAGCCAGAGCCAGTACAGCTAAGACAGCTGGCTGCTTGCCCCCAGTCCCTCTCTCCAGAGAGAACAGAAAATAGACCAGAGCTGGTTCCTTTGCTACAAAAGACTCAAGCATAGCAGAACAAAAAGTTACTGTGGGGAAAACACTAAAGCATCACAGCATTTGCAGCTTAGTTTCTTCAGCGTTGGCAGACATATCTTTCTTCTTAAATGTACTGTATCCATTTTGTCATAAACTTCATACCCTGAGCAAAGACTGAATATTCAGTGCTTAAATTTACATAACCTTGTCACAGGCTTTGCTTGTTCTATACATTTAAATTGTGATTTGTCGAGCACAGAGGAAAAATAAGTTTAGAGGGAGGTCCCTCCTAGCTTTTAGCAATGCCTACAATTATCTTGCAGTCTAATGGCACGAGTGATTAATGCTGCATCAGTTTTAATCCCCTCCTAATATTCTAAGAAATTATGGTCTTTGTCCTAACTAAGAAAACAGTTTTCTGAACTACCTCAATTAAACACTTAAATCATTTTTCATTGTTGAGAACAGCTTTGTAAATCTGCAAAAATATCAGCTAAGTTGAGACCTATTACTTCAATGCCTACAACTTCTTACATTTTACCCTAATTCACCTTAGACTCTAATTTACCAAGGGTATCCAAGAGTTACTTATATTTATGGGGTACATATTGTACTCACAGTACAATTCACATATATTATATGAAAAATGTATTTTATATAACTATATAAATTATATGAAAAATATAATTTCTCATCTAATAAGCTGTCATTAGCTTTTGCTATTACCTTTCCATAAGCAGAGTATTTTTAGTGTATTCAACTGAAGTTATTTTTACCCAACAATTTATATAACTGCCTTTAATAAGAGCAGTCATATATCAGCCTATTACTATTACTGAAACTTATTTTCATAAAAAAAACAAAAATGAAAAAGCCTGCATAAAGGAAACACTGCATGAAGAAAAAAATATGTCTATGAATACAAACATAGCCAGAACTTTGGGATTTTCTTTTTTTTAAACTGCTCATTAAACTTCCACAGAAAGATGCCCCTTCCCTCTTCAAGAATTTGAATATAATTCTAAATAATCTGGACATCTAAAGAACATTAAAACACATTGGCATGTGAGACAGATATTTGTTACAGCAAACATCCCACAACCTCAACCCCCTCAAGACACTTGCATCATGTACTATGAGGTGAGAAAACAAACATGTACAGAGTGTTACTTGGCAAAAAAATTCCTGTTAAATGTTAGGAAGATGCCACTTACAGGGTATCTTATGAAACTCAGATCCCAGTTCAAGTATGATGTACAAAACCATGTAAAATACACCTTCATCTCAGTACAGGTGCTCCAACAATGACCACATGCAAAGTTTGGAAACAGTAGTCACTGTGGAAACTCTTAAATGCGAACTTTTGAAATTCTCCAAAGTTAAATTATGGAGCAGAAAAACAATAGATCATACATCTCAACATTTTCAGGAACAGAATATCCATATTCATTAAAGGAAACAATTTCTACTGTTCATGCAATTAACCCTCACCCTTTGCTAATTAACTAGTGAAGTTATTTTTGAGCTCTGAGAGATTTAAAAAAAACCCAGCAAGTTCTTCCTTTAAACATTAATGGGCAATTAACAACCTGGGGTCATGAGAGAAATGGGGAAACTAAAACTTCAAGATACTTAAGACATCATTAAAGCAGAACTGTACCTGACAGATTAATATTGAAAATTAATAAATACCTTGTATTATGTCTGAGTACCATACAATTTCATCCCTAGTTTGATATCTTACTGTTCATACAGTTGTTTTTCCTTTGTCAGAGGATTACCTAACACCCCATTCTTATCTTTTAGAGAGAATGTGGTGTAGGTAATCCTCTGACAGAAAGAGCACGTGGTCAGTCACTCTGACTGAAAGAGCACATGGTCTGTACTAAACTGAATATAATGAGCAATACAAATTTCATAGGCCAAAAAACAGAAAGATTATGCAGCTTTTCTGTTAAAATCTGTTGTCCAGATGTACTCACCTGAATTAACCACCCCACTCCTTATTGTCCGACTAAGCCTCAGGACAGGAAGCTTTGAATTGTGGGAGGAGGAGAAATCAGAAAGGAAATAAAAACTTACTGCCCACAGAATGTCAGTACACTGGATGCCTGCCTGTTTTAGTGAGAATAACCTGGTCTGGAGAAGAACTTTAATTATTCAGCACAAAGAAGTGTCCAGCACACCCAGTGCAAAATGGAAGGAAGGTCAGCATGAATCTTTAGATAAACCAGAAGGTGAGGATGAATTTAAGTGATCATTGGCTGTTAGAAAGACCATAGAGCAACAATTTCTGGGACAGAGCTACCAAAAATTACTAATACCCATTTCAGGTCACAGGGAAGTACATCCTTCTGAGAGTAGAATTACCAGTTTGTATCATCCTTTGCACTAGAGAGGTTACCCTTACAGAACATTCTCCTGTGATGTCCATGTCTCTGCGGAGAGCTTTGTGCCCAGAGATACATCACCACGGACAACTTAACTTACTTCTGTGACAGAGCTATATTATCATATTTGACTGAAGAGTGCTGACTTGAGGGGCACCCAAGCAAAAATGCTCTAGAGTTCATGTGCTTCTCAGACTGTGTCTGAGGTTTCAACAAGTCATGGTGACAGGCAGCTACAAGCCTCAGTGTGTGACAGTAAGAAGGGCCCTTGGTTGAAGTCTTGCAATTTGAGTGTGACATTAGACAGATGGTGAAATGGCAGTAGCTGAATTCTTCATAATCCATCAGAATGCAAAACACAGGAGGAAGAAATTGTCTTTCCATGGCTAAAACATGGGCAAGTTTTACAGCCTTGCAATACAGACAGGAGCACACTCACTTTCAGAATGTAGAGGTAGACTCCAAAAAGCCCTTAATTATTATGCTTCCTATAGTTAAATGTTAACCTTGCAAATCTTGTAGTCTGCTTTTATTAATCTATCACTACATAAAAGAAAAATGTGGTCAGGACAAATATTCTACCGATCTTATTAGACACTTTCCTGCCAAGACAAGTTCCTGATTTCAAGATGGAGCAAAATCTCTCCTTTAGTGTTAAGACTAATGTACAATTCTTTTACACTACATGCAGTGAAACCATATATGCATTTGTTTTATCCTCCTCAGAGTTTATTTTGCATGTAATTTTACACAGTTTATACTTCACATCATACATTTATTCCTCCTCTTGAAAAAAAGATTTGACACAGACACTTGCCTTGCATTATTACATTTTGATACCTGGAACTGGTGCCAGTAAAAAAACAAACCACCCTATAAAACATATTAGATCAATACAATGTAAATATAACATGTATTAGAAGTTGCTCGTTATTTCACTACAAGGAAAACAATCTGGAAAAAAAAAAAAAGATAATCAGTTCCAGTCGCTAAAACAGTTCAGTGTATTTTCTTTAAAGTCTAAATGTAATGGGAATGCTTTTATTAGCCCACTACCAAACAATGATCAAACCGGTGCTGAGGAAAATGAAGCATGATCCTAAACAGTATTATGCTACTCAACTGCCATATAAAATTCTCTGTCACACAGAACATAGCAGACTGGGGATGTTCATAAAGTCCTTTCAGCGTGAACTCTGCAAAAGACTGTTTTCTGTCATGCTGCATTATTCCATCATATCCCTTATTTTGCTTAAGAAGTAAGCCACAAGCAAGCATTCCAAGAACCGTGAATAGATTTTCAGTGTTGGCACAACTATTCAGTAATTTACACAATGGTTCACATAGGAAACTGGGTAAAATTATGACTTGGAAATGGTCACGGACATCTTCCTCTTTGGCTACTTTAAAAGTTAGAAAATTCAGATTTGTACAAAAGACATTCATTTGAGAACCAATTCAAATATGTTTTTAAATAAATGGAACAAAATAAAGCTTGTCTTGTTAATTTGGTATTATTTTTCCAGAATACTCTGCAATACATTTTCAAGTATACAAAATCTTACTCTTTACAAAAAGGTTGTAGCTCATGAAAGAACTCACTTGAATAATCTTAGCAGCACTCCAATAATTAACTACCTTGATTTAACCCAAAAAACACCTTAGTTTGATCACTGTGTTATGAGACTGCTTCTTCATGAGAAGCAATGTTTCAAAAGTTACAAAGTGCAAGAACATCATCATGTTCCAAGCTGAAAGGCAGCTTGTGGAAATACAGAAATCAGTATTGCAAGATCCTGATATTAGTGAAATAAGTGGGAAGCATTTAATTTTGAATACATCTTCTAGTGTGATATCATTGCGGTAAGAACAGAACACTCTTCTCAGTGAACATTTTAGTCATCTAAATAAAATAGTTGTGTCATTTTTTGCAGCTGTAGCAAGTGAGATGCACAGACTAAGTGATTTGATTGGGAGCAAATAAGCAACACACACAGTAGCATCAGCAGATCACCAGGCAATTTGCCTGCTCATTTTGCTGTTCAGGATTTTTGTGCAATTTTAATTAAATAAAAAATGGTAACATAAAATAGTCTGAGAGGACCTTCTCACCCATTTGGATAAGCATTTCTAATTTCACGTTGGACTTCATTAAAGAAGAGGAGCCTCAAATTAGGTCCCACAAACCATTAAGGCTGCCTTTTAGCCAAAAACTTCTGTTTTATTTAAGCAAACTACTTACTTTTAGTAAGAAGCATTAATATACCATGAACATTTGAATTCACTATCAAAAAAGAGGATTATAAGAAATTACAAACTTGGGAGCAGCATCACTCTTGTTATTCATGAAAGAATTCTGTAAACAACAATTTGAGAATACCTGCTGCTTTGCAATATCTTAAGTGTAATTTTGTACTACTAGAACCACAAAACCAACGTTTTCCTTTCTGCCTCTTTTGTAAAGTTTCCTCAAAAGAGGTTCTAGCAAGTTAAGAGCTCTGCAATTATATGTGAATATTAACCTTACATTTTAAACACCTAATATTACTATACTCAGTTTCAGAAAGCTTCCTTAGAGCAAGTTGTGTTATACTTAGTACTAGTATGGTTTATGAGCACTTCTTCTGACTTGCTGCTTCAGTGATAGTTACAGACAACTTCATTGTGGGATATCCATATTCTGAAGCACAATAGCCACTCTGCTTGGAATGTACACCTAGGAAAAATACAACAAAAACAAGAACAGCTAAGAAAATCATCCACCTCACAGAATACACAGTTTCTAAATAAGTGTTGAAAAGACGTTTGACTCTTTTAAAAAAATTACCACGATATATTTTAAAGTGACTACCAGTAGAGGGCCTCATATGACTTACAATGACCAATTTTGAAAACCCGAGGACATCCAGGTTAATAGAACATACAAGGATAAATGACAACATTTCTTAACGCTCTTCTGCTGTGAATTAAAGCTGCCTCAAGGTCTATGATGTCATTTCATACAGGTAAATACCAGCAATACGACAGAAATGCATTCTTTTCACTTTTGGCATACGGCGCTTCTGCGCCTGAGCAATAAAACTCCCTCCCAAAACTAGACAGATTCAAAATTAACCATTAAATTACTGCATTTTTCTTACCCTTTTTTTCCTGGTTACAATGAAAAAACCAACATATACAAGCAAGCCTTCTCATAGATCACAAAAGAACTTGTAGCAATATATTTTACATGACATTTCTTCCAAGCAGAGTAGAGTCACAATCTGAAAACAAGACCGATACATACTACCTACCAATTACCTTGATATATGGTACTCCATCAATTGTCAAGTGTATGAATGTGTTTGTTGAATAAGTCAATAAAAATGCAATTATAAAAGGTAACACAAGATTGAAGATTACCAACTTCATTCTGACAACATCCTCTTTTAGACTATCCTTCATCCCCTGTGGAATGTCTAATATTCTGCAATTTCAAGTATGTTATCTGCTAACTAGAGCCTTATGGCATTAAAGGCTTTCATAGTTTTTGAAATGGAATAAAGCAAAAAGGCAATAAGCTTTAGGAAAAGGAGAAAAAGGAAAAGAACAGCTGATCTTCATTGAGCCAGATGGAGCTACCTTCAATGCTTCTCGAGAGGCAGTGAACATAATGATTTCCCCTAAGGTTTTGGTGATAAATAGCTTCTACAATTCTGTGCAGGAGAGAAAATACTAAATGAAGTCAACCAGCTCAGAATTTATAAATAAAGGAGAAATTTTAAAATTGTGTATTGAGAAATTCAGTGCTCTGGGTTTGTATGATGAAGTGAGAAAGAACAAACAGAAATATTTTCTCTTAAGAATGTGTAAGAAGCTACTTCAGGTAAGGGAACAAAAATGAACATTAATACAGGACACAGCAATTCTCAATTATATTCCAGTCAATAATATGTCAGATTCTAGAAGAAATAAATTAGCCCATTTTCTTTAGAGTCAATTTACAACAGCTGGGAATCTGAGAGCAGTGCAGAGGCATCCCACTCATACCTCTTCATTGCCAAGCAGAATTTTAAAATAGGTTTTAAGCACAATTTTGAAAGTTGTGCAAATGATTGTATTTAGACTGATGACAGGTTTTCTATTGGAATCCATTACTGACAGGATATGTTGAAATGCAAGAATCTTATTGTATGTTTGAGTATAGACACTTCCAAATGTATAAAAGTAGAAATAACCCTTAGTTAAAAGCTAATTAATAACATTAGAAATATTTTAATTGATGTGTCTGATTTATCTTAAGAACTCTGCTTGCATACAGTAATAATTCATTGTTATGATGCATATCAAAACACAACATACAGTATTTAATATTACAGCAATCAATGTGCAATAGCACACAATGAAAGGTTTGCATCTTCAGACACTGGAAGAACCATGTTGTGGTTGTATATACTCACTTCTATCTTCCATAAATACTGAAAAATTGGGAACTGCTGTTCTTTTGCCATTTCGTAGGTAAGGTATCAGAGATTTCTTTTCCTTCTCCCTTTTCTGTCTCAAAGTTACTTAGGCTCAAATTATAATAAAGAATTTTATAGAGTATTCCAACACAATGAAATGCATTAATGAAAATATCTGTTCTGACATATTATGATAGGTATCTGTGACAAACTCCATTCCATTCAATTTAGTATCTAGCATAATCCCAGCCCTTTTCAGCCAGGCTGCTACTCAGCAAGCTGGCTGCTAATCTTTACTGATGTATGGGTCTCCTTTGTAGAATTTTTCTTAATTTCTATAAAGTTTCTGTTGGCTAAATCCTCAAATTTACCAAGATGCACCTAGATTGGACCTCTAACATTCTGTTTACCAACCATGCACTCTAATTCAGTGTCACTTACAAATCTGCTGAGGGTATGCTCTGTCTCATCACACCAGTCACTGCTGAAGATGCCAAACAACATCAGCCCTGGCAGCCATTCCTAGGGCACTCTCCCTGATACCAGTCGACAGCTGGACACTGAGCCTCTGATTACTAAAACAGCACCAGCCTGGACAGTTTTTAACCCACCCAACAATCTTCTTATCCAGCCTGCGCTTCCTCAGCTTCTAAGTTAGAATGCTGTAGGAGACAAGCCTCTAAGTGTTACTGAATTTACTGGAGCAACTTTATGCACACAGCTAGAGCAACTTCATCACAGAAAGCACTCAGGTTCCTTATGCATGTTTTGCCTTTGCTAGATCCAGGCTTTCTTTCTGACAGACCCATTTCATGCACTCCACTTGTTTGGATTCAGATTCCAAGAGGATATGGTCCTTGACTTCTCAAAGGACTGAGGGGAGAGACTGACACTGTCTACAGATGCCCTAAATTCCCTTTTTGCTTTTAACTACATCCCTATGTTTGGCTGCCAGAAATTTCCCCTGGCCACCAAGATTTTTTTAGAGATAATTTTTTTTAAGACATGATAGCTAGCAGCCTTGCAATCACAACATGGACAATTTCTCAAACCTCTGGGTGTATCCCATTTATATACAGTGTCTTAAAGATGTCCCTAACCCATTGCTATGCTACTGCTAGTTTCTGCTGTATTAGCACACAGTTTCAGAGCAGGCTCTGCCCTTGGGAGTCTGAGGTTAAAAAAGACACTGAATACTCCACTCCCCTGTACTTTTCCTAGTGCCCAACACATGTTTTGACTCCTTGCTTTGCCGAGGGACTTGGATATTTTTCCTTAGGATACTCCTTCTATTGGGATATGTGTCTAATCACCTTCTTGCCACTCTATTACCTCTAGCTAGTTTTGGTAGTACATGGCCTGTGATATGTATCACTCTGTAGACAGACAAGTACAGTAAAAGTATATAGAGGTGTTCTGATTAAAACCAGCATAGACAACCCAGATATTCATTAGCAAAAGACATTACAGATATATGCAATTTTATGTGTTTTTTCTGTACTCCAGGAGGAGGATCCAAGAAGCTTATTTTTGCCTTCCCTTTTCCCTTTCATACACTGTTGCTGAATTACAAACTGCAAAATTAACAGCTCCAGTTCTATTGATCTCTGCTCTTCCATGCTTCTTTTCGACCAAAAGTTTTGGCCCAGTCATATATCCTCCACCATTTCACAAGGCTCATTTGGTGAACATTAACAGAAGTGCAAACCCAAAGGACAGAGAATACAACGAACCAATGTCTTGACTTCAATTCAGTTAAATCACCCTCTAAATCTCTCTTCTGTTTCAAGTATAGGAAGGACACTGAGGTGCTGGAAAGAGTGCAGAGAAGGGCAACCAGGCTGATTAGGGCTCTGGAGAACAGGTCTGATGAGGAGACACTGAAGGAGCTGGGGCTGCTCAGCCTGGAGAAGAGGAGGCTGAGGGGAGACCTTATCACTCTCTACAACTCCCTGAAAGGAGGGTGTAATGAGGAGGGTGTTGGCCTCTTCTGCCCAGTGACCAGCAATAGGACAAGAGGAAATGCATTCAAGTTGCACCAGCGGAGGTTCAGACTGGATATGAGGAAAAATTTCTTCACTGGAAGAGTGGTGAAGCATTGGAACGGGTTGCCCATGAAGGTGGTAGAGTCACTGTACCAAAAATAGTTAGATGTGGCACTTCAGGAAATGACTTAGCGGCTATGGTGGCATAGGACTCACACTTGGACCTGATGATGTTGAAGATCCTTTCCAACCATAATGGAATGATTCTAAGTTTTGTGTTCATCTTAAATGCCCTTCCCAGCTCTTTCTTCCCCTCTGTGTTCATGTTGGAAAGGGCCTCACATGAGACCCAAATATGGGGAAAGGGAGAATATCAGATCTGTTCAGGATAGAGCTAGAATGACTCAGCTGATTCTACAAAACTAATATTGAGACATTTAGTCACCAAATTGCCACTAAGAGTCTTTTTATTCTCTATGGAGTATTCAGTAGGAATGAAGTAGAATAATTACAGTTGACTTCACAGGCAGATATGCTAACAAAGAGGATGATGGAGGATAGAAATGTTTCAAGTCAAACACATAGAAAACTGGTTTTTGTTACCACCTCTAACGTTTTTATGCTGCAAGTCTATTTAAATTATGAGGCAGCAACACTTTCTGAAACTAAGCAAATCTCACACAGATCAATGCTTCTGGCACTAAAATAGTATTGCCACACTAATACAGAGGCAAAACTGCATTTATTACAAGCAACCTGTTTTCTATCAACATACGTGAACTGCAGTCCATTAATTCAGGTTCTCAGAAACAGGGAAAAAATAAACTGGTGGTACTGCTAGTTGCCAGGAACATAATGGCCCTTTTCAGCCATGCAAATACTTACTCCTTACATTTGTTTTCTGTAAATATCCAGATAATTTTAAAAAGTGAGAGTTTAGAAAAGCTAAGAAGAGTACAGGAGTCCCAAATACAGGAAACACTTGTGAACAACTGCAGAAAGCTGTAAGCAGAAATATCACTTTCCATATTTTGGGAGAGGGCTACAATACACAGCAATCTCCAAATGTATCTAAACACCCAAAAGCACAACTGAAATTGACTGGGACTGCAATGAACTACTCTTCATTGCACTTTCAGGGTTGGAAGCCCTAAAAATTATTTCAAGGTCATTTTGCAGCAGACGGCAGAATTACTAGAACTCAGAGCTAGATCAGGCACTGCAGAAAAATACTTGATAGTTCATATTGCAGCTGGTGGATACAGAAGGCAATGTCACAAGAGTCTGTGCCAACATTATCTCAAACTTTTAATTAAAATGAGGGATTCAGACAACCTCATGCCTCTGTATCACTACTAATCGTCAGACACTGACACTATTCAGAGAATGTAATTAGCCATCAATGAATAAAATACATGATACCTTTCGCCTTCTGACTACAATTTGTTATACAAAACCTCACACATTTTGTTTTCCATTTTGCTGGAGATTGCATAAGAAGGTATAATACTAAATAATACGTTTTGCCTTTGTCCCATATGGGAGTGGAATGTCTTAAGGTGAATTAAAGAAACATTGACAGCCTTGCAGTTTGTTTTTCAATTTATAGCTGTACAGCATAAGCAGAAAATAATTTCTTAGACTGCCTTGCTTTGTTTATGGAAACGTAGTACCTCAAAATGTCTCCTCTTTTATTTTCTGCATTTCTTCTTCTTCAGGTTAAGAAAGGGTAGTTTAAAAAGACATTGAAAACCCTTGGCAAACACAAAAGAGTAGACTTAAATATATGATGAGAAAAATGAGTAACAATAACTTTGGAATCATTACACTTGCTTGTGGTTTTAAGTCATCAAACTATCAACGAATATGAGCATATGAATATGTAAAGTCTTAATCATCAAGAGGCAAAAATAACAAAATACCTTACTGGTAATTAAGTCTTACTGATTCCCCTAGTTAAAGCAGTTAATCTTCTAATGACAAACGTTCTTTCATATAATCTGTATATCTTTGCATGTCAGGGGAAAAACCAGTAAAGACATCAGTCCCTTAAAATTCAATACATAAATCCTCTTAATGAAAGTTATTCAAATGAATATTTTCAAAGCTAAGGTCACTAAAAGCTTTTTCATCATTTTAGTCTATGTATTTTGATTTGTCAATAGACTCAAAGAAGCAGGAAGTTGCATTTTGACATTGAATAGTATACATTAAAGTCAAGGTTAAAAACCTAACTCAGTAATAAGGATATTCTTAAAAATAAACCATATAATTTCAGTTTCATTTAAAGTGCAAAGATTATATCAGTGGGTGACAAAAATAGAGAGAATGAAAAAAAACCCCACAGAACAGTAATGGGGACAAAAGGATAGGAATACTTTGACATCTACTTATTTTTTAACTAACTGGAAAAAAAATTTTTTAAAGATGAAATACATTGAACACTTATTTTCCAAAATACACTACATGCTACTTTTCCAGTGACATAACAACTCTGAAATATTCCATTTATCCTCCTTATTACTCAGTTCTGTCAGTGCATGATGTATCAAAACATAAACCTCATCTTTTTCATATAAATGCTACAAAAATATTAAATATTAAATTTACTAGGACACACAGTAATATCTAGTTCCACTTCAGAGTAAAAGTCAGTCAAGTCAGATGCCTAGAAAAGACTGACAAAACATTCTAAATTATAAGTGTTGTTAAAATGCCTCTTGCCCCAAACCTAAGTTTCACATCAAATTTCAACAACCAAGTAAGGTATCAAACTCATGGCTTTGTATATAACTGGGTACTAGGATGCAACAGGAGTTGAGATCTGTGTGCAGCACAATTTACATCTTGCAGAGAGTTGAGAAGACATAAGCAAAACTAGAAATTTACAGAAGCATTGAAAAAACACACAACTTCTATAAAACATTCCTGAAAAAAGACTTTTACGGGAATACTACAGTGGAGATGTAAACAGAAATATAAATGTGGGAACAAGAGGGTATTTTTTACAATGACAAAGTGGTTATCAGCTTGATATTAGAAGTTTGGTTAAGTGAAAAATTACATAAGTTTCATATATTTGTTAACAATCCAGAACACAACATGCTGTGAAATGGAAAATTTAGATGGTTATAATTACTTAAATCAGTCATATAGCAAATGCCATTTTTGTGCATTTCTCTATGGAGTTTTCAAGGTGTGTCTGATGGTTTTGAAATCTGGCCTCTGCAGCATTACTGAACAAACCTGAATCATCTGTTCATCAACAAAATGTTACAGTGAAATGTCGAGCTTATGAAGCTTCCTCTTCATGCAATGTTCTGTGAAATTCATATCTCCCTTCTTCTCATTTTGCAATGTCACTTTGAATATTTCTTTTATTAGGAGATGTTTCTAGAATAAATCATGTCACATCTAATCTTCTATTTTTGTAACACATTTATGTGCTATTTAAGCTTGACTTGAGCAGCAGAATTATTGCATGAGATTTCATTTTGTCATAGCCCTCTGGGTATGCTTTGCTGACCATGTTTACTAACACATCTTGAGGAAGGTGCATCTGTCATTAAAAAAGTTTCTTTGAAGTCTGTGGTGGAGGTGTAACTAAAATTTTTGAAACAAGAAACTTATCTTACTCTCAATACATTATGCATGAGACACCTTACTGTTAAACAGCAGGAAAAGAACCTTTATGAATTTATTGGTGTGTCATCGTATGTTTTTGAAATAAAATTTGTGGGGAACACTTTTACATACCTGGGTTTTATAAACTGCAACTAAAACTGAAGTGAAATCCAAGGATGACTGATTACCCAAGAACTGGGCTACAAATTACTACTTAAAATAAAACATTTCTGCTTTATTGTAAAATAGCATCTGGAGGTATTTACTGTAGCTTTTACTCTTTCTTCCATGGAGTTCTATCTCAGTGAATTAATCAGGTTTTCCACATTTTTTTTGCCAATTATTTTGTATCCTTTTAGAACCATTATTTTTGTAACATATTTATGTGTCACAAGTACCATGTCCTTTTAGTACCACCACTGTATGTGGTGCTTGAGGCATCCTGTGGAGTGCTGGTTGAAAATGGTCTGTGAGTTGGATTGCAAAAGGACATAGAATAAAGTTCATGTGACCCAACCTCCTGGGTTTCTTTCTGACCCAGAAGTGCCATTGACATACTACAGAATATGCTGCAAAAGTGCACTTACTGCTTTGCTTGTCACATGCCTTACTTCCAGATAGTATCATAGAATAGTTAGAGTTCGAAGAGACCTTAAAGATCAGCAAAAACCAACCCTCCTGCATGTGCAGGGACAATTGAAAAAGTGACACTGAAATCTTCCCTCTACAACTGAATCCATGCTCCTAGCAAAATGCATCTTCATTTTTTTTGCTTTATTTCCTGTCACAAATGACTTGCACTCACCAACTAGGAGTCTAAACATGAAATATATGCTGCAAGGTACAGTTTATTGGCTTGCCAAAGTTAAATCAATGGCAGAAAAGTAAGATGCCCTCTAACCACCAAAGCAAGGTGCTTGAATTGGACAAAAGAATAATTCCAGAAGCATTGATTTACTACATAAACTTCAGGAATGAAATCTTAGTATCTTAATTTCTTTGTGTGCAAATGACACTTAAAGACACTACAGAGGCATTGACACAGACACTTAAAAACCTGAACCAAACAACAAGTTCCCAACATCCTTCACTCAAGGAACAATGAAAGTACAAGAACTCTTTAATGTAATGAAACAATTTTAAAACCATATAATGAGAGAAATGACATACAGTGAAACAGAGTAAGTATGAGTGAGAGAGGTATGAGAAGTGACAGTAATCCTCAGGAGTTTAGATCCTATGAGAGATGTTAATCTGTGACACTAAAAAGTGATGGCTCCATTCTGTCAAAGAAGAATGGCCCTCAAATCAGTGTAGACACTCCAATTCTGTAGCCTGTTACAATTACCAGTGTAACTTTAGTTATTTTTTCTGTATAAATATTCCTAGGCATAGAGATACACATCTTCCTCCACATACTTTTTAGGCATGAAAATCTAGTCAGCAACATAAGCATTCTCAGAACCTTCTCAGTGAACTCTGCCTTAATCCATGGTGTTTTTGAATCTTATTACGTTGCACTTGTGAACATATACCTATATATATATGCATTTGTATACATATATAAAGAATGGGAAAAATTACATTTTAAGAGTACTAAAGAAATGTAGTTTTCATCAGATGGCTTCTCAGCTAACTGAAATTATGCATAAGGATATGCCCCCTACGTTCTATTTTGCAAAGTTTTCCTGCAAATTGAGGAAACGAAAGACAGTTGGCAAGCACATGATTTGCTCTTAAACCATTTGCAGAGCTAAACAAATGATTTGAAGAAAGCCATGCATGACTCAGTTTCTACAGAGCTTTAGACCACAAAGCAAGCATGAAGATGGAGTTTTTCAGACAAAGCAAATAATGATTTTAAAAAAAAGACAATTCAAAAGTACATTAGGTGGTTCTCATGCATGTTGGCAAGGAAAATTGTGTGCCAGACACTGCAAGAATGCATACAAATTTAAATGTAATGTCAAGAAAAAAGAGTTAACATTATAGGTCATAATCAAATCATAACATTTGCACCTCTACTGTACTCATACAAAGGCTAAGTTCACAGAATGAATTAAAAATAAATTAAAATCACACAAATATTCCTAGAATAGACTCCTTATTTATCCAAATAATCTTTAAAGTTATTCAGGTGAAAGTAGAATGAAAAAAGATCTTACTTACCAGAAGTGAATTAGGTCGATAATTGTGAGAATATTTTTCAGAGAAGTACTCAGTATTGTGGTCCAGCCTTCGATGCCCTCCATATTCTGCAGCATCAGAATCCAGAAGGATCCTATACTTAAAACTGACTGTTAAGGAACTATGCTGAATTACTCTTAAATGGGAAATAAATCAAAGCAGTGAAACTATAAGAACTGCTGCAATATAATTATTGCAAAAATAAATAAAACAACAACAAGAAGAAGAACAAATAATAATATTTAAAACTTAAAGAGTGGAACCATAAAACATATAGAGCTGTATAGCATTTTAGCTTTAAAATTTCATCATAGCAAAGTGACTCGTGAGCAAAGTACCTCCAGTGCCTTCTGGAATCTGACATGGATGATAATTTTATAGTATTACAGTAGATGTACATAGCACTTTACATACTGAACTAGACTAAAAATGTATCTCTAAAAAACATAATGGTTTTGAATTGCATTAAAAAAGCTTCAGAACTGCGACTGTCAAAATTAATCAGTGTTTAGCAATATTTTACAATTTGTCAGAATCTGATCATGTGTTAATGAGAAATGCATGTAATTCTACAGAAAAAAACCCCACAACTCCTTTCAGAGGTTTTCAGAAAAGTCTGAATTATTATAAGCACAGAGAGAAAAAAAAAAACAACCAAACAAAAACTTATATTTAGTAGAAAACACAATCAGTATATACATGAAGCAGACACACTGGAGGGAATGGATACCATCCAGAGGGACCTGGACATGCTTGAGAAGCGGACCAAGAAAATTACATGAAGTTCAGCAAGGTCAAGTGCAAGGTCCTAGATGTGGGTCAGGGCAATCCCAAGCACAGATAGAGGCTGTGTGGAAAATGGACTGAGAACAATCCTGAGAAAAATGACTTGGGGGTGTTAGCTGATGAGAAGCTCAACGTGACCTGAGAATGTGCACTTGCAGCCCAGAAAGCAACCCTGTACTGGCCTTCACCAGAAGACTTTTGAGAAGTGCATGTCTTGACAGGACAAGTGGTAATGATTTTAAACTGCAAGAGGGTAGATTCAGATTAGATATTAGAAATTAATTCTGTACTGTGAAGGTGGATGAGACACTGGAAAAGGTTGCACAGCGAGTCTGTGGATGCTCACCCACCCTGGAAGGGCTCAAGAGTCAGGCTGGTTGGATCTTTGAGCAACCTGGTCCAGCAGTAGGGAAGGTGAAACTAAGTGATCTTTATGGTCCTTTCCAACTCAAACCATTTATGCTTCTGTCTGCAGCTGCTGAAATGGGGAGAACTATAGAATGAGGTGTAAAAGAATGCTGCAATGCCTTTGCAGATACTTAAAGAGATTCAAAAGATTTGGCAAAAAACAAAGAGCTAAAATAATGCTGAAAGAAGAAAATCAGAAAATCTAAGGAAATAAAGAGCTAAAACATTTGAAAGTAAATCTCTTCTTATTTGGGACAATAACAAATAGAATGTTTTTATTTCATGATTATTTCAGTACCTTTGAATTTCTTGTTTGGACATAATTAAAACATCTCTCCTGAAGTTACAATAGAAGAAAAAACCATACAAACAGGGAAATAAAAATTCTCTGTAATCTACAATCTACTTCCTTAATTTTAAGCCATGGAAGAATTTTATTTTGCTAGAGCTTGTATGTAATAGGATTAAGGAAGAGTGAAGCAACACTCTTTCAAGCCAGTGGTTCTTAAACTGCTCTTCAGCTTCTGTGTTTGCTAAACCTTTTGAAAACAGCCTTGCTCAAAAAATCTAAGGATTGTTTTTAAGTCTTTTTACACTACTCTCCTTCCTCTCAGAGTTTAGAAAATTTCTCAAACACCACTTTTACTGATCTAAATCAGCGTAGATCTTAATCAGTAAAAGACTGAAGCATGACATAACAAAAGTAGCCTAAAGAACAAGTGGCTGCAAATTTACTGAGATATTTCAGTTTAGAAGATTGTATGAATTTTGCTGACAGAAGGCAAAAAATGAGAAAAACATACACACGAGGAAAAAAGCAAAGCTGTCAATTAGCTACCAAATTACTAACATTAAGTAGTTACAACAAAATAAGAGAAAGGAACAGAACTGCGAAGTGAGTTGTTGATTTCTAGGGAGCAGAGTCCCAAAGGGACAAACGTCTGATCATCACATTCTCTGCCAAAATCATGCTAGTTACCTTTACTTAAAAAAAAAATTTAGATAAATTATACTTTGCCAGTTTTAGTCCTCGATGCCTTACATGTGCACTATTTACACATCTCGCTCCCCACCTTTATTCTATAAACACATTCAGATCACCATTCGTTTTTTTGGTCATATGCAACATATAAAAATATGAACTCAGCTTCTAGTTACTCTCTCCAGGCTCTTTCAAACGTAGCATCAGCTCCTATTTCCCTGTGTATTTTATTAACATGGCAGGGGAATGTCTCCCTCATGCATTTCATTCTTTGCTTCTGTGATCAACACAATACATTTAATAATTTATCAATGTTGCTAAAAGCCCTGACATCTCTAATAATTCCTTTAAAACTATTTACAGTGAATACAACTGTTATGGCTATGCTAATTTTAAAACAATTTATCCCATTTCCTGAATCCATGCTATAAACTATGTCTAACAGTGTTCTCTAGCAATACCAAGGTAATATCACTGCATTTCTACATTTTGCAACATATTTGGTGTAAATACTGTTAGCCGGACACTGAATAACGAGGTCAAAAAGAATTTGATTATCTTCACAAATGAGATATTTCTCAGCAAAAACAATTAGTTTGCTGAAAATGCCTATTTGCCTACCAACTTAAATCTTAGCTGCTTTTCACATTTCAGAACTTTGCGAGCATCTAGGTTTTTGAAGACTACTTTCACAAACACATGAAACAACTGTTGTGCATTTTAATTAAAACACGTAACAGAATTATTTTATTTTGCAGTGTGGTCTCTTCTGTTTCAGTGACAAGGTGCTAGAAATACTAGCATGCACTCTTACTAAAAAAAGCGTATTTTCTCTTCAGTTTGATATTCTAAATTTCCTAACCATTACAGTAGAGGAAAGTAGTAAAAGCAATTAACTCTTGTGCAGATAGAGCTGGAAATGGAAAGGTTGTCATTATCTGCCACATAAATTACCAAATTACTATGCTTTTATGATGTTTTGAAATGCATATTTGAACACAACTTTTTTATTTGATTTTATGCGTGTTTAATGACACATAAAACACAACTAAGTAAATGTAAATCATACAACTGGATAATCTGTATTCTGTTCCTCAACCCTTGCTATTGATAAACGAATCCAAGAGCTATTTCTGGGGATGATGGCCTGGCATAATCAAAAGATTTGCTGAAGAGCTGGCCAGTTGTAAAATGATATAAGACTTACTGAGTATTTATAAAGAAATTACTCTCTTTTGTATCATCTAGTTTGACTCAAGTAAACAGCTCTCAGAAATCAAATACATTCAAATAACACTAAGTACATTGGGTTCTCTGTACTATATATGACAGCCTTATTACAGAGATTACCTGTGACAGGTTACTCAATTTAGCAAGTATGGACACAAATGAGCAAGACTGGGGGTGTAGAAAGAGTACTGAAACATAGAAAACCACTGCAGGTGATCCTGATGGTTATATCTGCATCATTTCATAATTTGTTTTAAATTCAGGATTAGGAACTGCTATAGTTTTGAACAAAATGTTCAAGCACCTGTAGTTCTGGTTTTCTGGTGCTTTCCAGGCATGCAATCAGAGAACGTGTGTGTATGTAAATATTTATTTTCTTTTTAACTCATATGTAAATCAGCTCTAATTTTCTCACTGCACTTCTCAATATACAAAAGAATACCTAACACAGACTACATTTTTATACTTTACTATAATTTCTGGATAAAAGTAAAAAGACGTGGTTGTGGCAATACAGATGGAATAAAAGTGCAGACCAAAAAAAGACCAATAATTGTGCTGAAGCAATTTCCATCTTTCTAAATAAACTTGTAGAATGTGTATTTAAACTAGAAAAAAGTGCACGGGCATGGGAACGCTTCTGAAAAGCTTTTGATCCTTTAAGCAGCCTTGGAATCAGCAGCTGTCATGAGCCAGGTCTAGAGGCTATGACAGTAACACTGGCATGATCCCATGCCTAATTCATCAGGAAATTAAATATATACAACATGATTACATTTAATAATTCTCATTACATCTACATGGAATAAATTTATTCACAAAAGCAATAACTAAAGGTAACCCTGGATGCTTTGTTTAGGGTGTGCAAAGCAAACTCGGTGGTTTTTGTCTTGAATTTTTGAAGAATAAGGGGCTCCAGAACTCCTATAACAACAATAGTCTTTTTTAAGACCACCTGAGATCTTATACAACACATTGCAAAAGAAGAGAGCTTTCTAAACATGGAGAAATGGAGAAAGAAAATAAATATTCTTAAGAGAACAAGTTAAGAAGTTTCTGTATCAATTTTGACCCAGCACTCCAATCCATGAAAAAGGTATTACAAGAAGGGTTTCTTTTCCCAAATACAAGCTATGCAATAATAGACTAAAATAAATATTTTTCCTCCATTTTGCTCAATCCCCAAAAATGCTGTGTAGCATCAAAGTTCTGAAAATTTCTATCACTATAGAAACAAATCCAACTGAATTAAAACAGCTTAAGATGTTTCAAGGAGTAATTAAAAAATAACCCCCCAAAAGCAGAAATAATTCAACATTTAAAAATAACTAGAAATTTTATAAATCAACATGTTGATTTGTATCCTAAATTTATAGCCTAAATGTTCTACAAAAGTTAAAAATATACATATATCCTGGTGAAGGCAGCATGTTTTCAGCTTTTACCTTTTGCAAACACATTAAGCAGCTTTAGTGACAAAGGATGAAAATAAAATGCAGCAGCAACCAGTAGTATTTTTCACATTAAAGTATCGGCACTGTAGTAGCCAAATCAAGGCTGACTCCATCTGACGCCAAGTGTAAAATGGCTTCAAAACATTATTAGTTTATCAGCTACATCTACAGCAATGGCATAAGTTAAAATCTCCTGATTTAAGTCTTTAAAGTGTTGGATGTATTTTGACATATAAAACACTTAAACTCTTGGAAAATATTTTCAGCTTAGATGAAAATCAAAGGCCCATGTTGAATACCATGACAGCATTTCTCCTTAAGTCTTGCTTTATCAACAAACATCCAAGCAGCCTACATCTGAATTCTGACAGAGGTCAGGTTATATAAAGTGGCAAAGTAATGTAGAATATCATGCCCCAGCATTTAACACCTGAATATACAAGCCCTTCCAATTTTGCTCATTAGAAAGTCAATATAAATCAGTAATGTAGAACAAGCCTTATGAAGTTTGGATTAGAATATCATTTATGTACCAATATTTCCTTGTACTACTTTAATTTAGAAAATTAAAGCCAAAAATGGCTTCTCAAATTTTTTTCAGCATTTCAGCAATTCAAAATTGGTAACTACACAAAGGGAAAGAAATTCATAGATGAAGGTTTCATACTTTAATTGAATTCATAGTTAGCAATCACCATCAGAAATGAAAGTGTCTTTAGATACACCAGTAGAATACATGTTGTCTGAAACATTTTCTTGTTTACTTTTTTTCTTTTTATTTAGGTACTTAGGTATTTAGGAACAACCAGAGGTTCATATATATATATATAGATATATAGATATAGATATCACACTAATTTTCTCTAGGTTTCAGGAGACAGAAAAGAAAACCCACCCTGGTTTTACTTTGAGATCTTACTGTATTTCCTAGGTGGGGCTTTTTTTTGTATTGAAGATACAATGTAGGGTTAATTCTAAGAAAAAATTAAACAGCTAATTAATTCCATTCAGGGTAGTTCATAGAATGAGTTATTTCATCATCTCTTTCTTCAAAACTGAAACTGATTGCACACACATTACAATTTATGAAAAAGTCAAGTGCAATGTTTTAAAAGTATCAATTTTCTTGCCCAGGACTTACCTCCTGTATTCTTAGACATACACATTGAACTAGGACAGAAGAATCAGAGTCATGGAATTGATGCTTACCTTTAATGGTACTGATGCTAGACAGAAAAAAAGCACATATTGAACCTCCCTCTACTCCCTGTGTTCTCATGTTCAGTGTGAGACCTAGGAGAATCAATAGGTGAAACAATGCTCACCATGCTTTTGTTCAAGGCCCAGACACAGTTTTTTTCTGGCTGTGGAGGGGTTGTTTGGAAGGTGGGTTTTTTTTGTTATTGGGGTTTTTTTGTGTGTAGGTTTTTTTAATTACCTCGTATTGAAGAAGAACTTTTCCGATAGCAATAACACAAAACATTGTGAAAAACTGCTTTTTAGGAAGGCCACCACAAGAAGTTGCAAGTTAATGAGAGAAGAGAGCTCACCTAGGTAAGAAAGGTGATCTTGATGTACCACAGGAATTTAACCAAAGAAGGGTATGGCACAGTATCATAAGCACGTCTGAAGAAGACAAGGATCACAAGTCATAGGGTGGGATCACAGGGATGAATGCATCAATGACTGAGACTGGAGAGGGACTTCTGGGAGCCAGCTACAGGGTCAGACAAGATTGCTCAGGGTTTTATCCAGCAAGCTCCTGAAAACATCCAAAGATGGAGTATGCACAACCTCTCCAGGAAACCTGTTCCAACACTTGTTTGACACCAGCACTGTGGACAAGTTTCTCTTAGGAAAGGCAAGATCTCTGCTCTTATCCCTGTAGCTAGGAAAGTAGTACCAAGATTGAAATAATGCCCATCCCCACTTGATATTCCAAGCCAGACTTTAGATTGGATTTTTTCTGCACCATGATCTACATCTTCCCCGCAGGAAAAAATATCTGCTGGAGAGTGCTATTAATTGCATGTCAAAAGTATGTAGAAAAGGTATTGGAAAATTTCCCAGATGGAGAAGTCACAGGATGATAATGAAGATATGACTTTGATGTAAAAAGGCACTACCTAGTTTGAGAAGTCAAATGCAACAATAATTAAGCAGGGTGCTACAGAAAGCAAGATCAGATAAGCTGTCCTGACAGCAATTTTTATTGCCAAAATAGCACCTGTGAAATAAAAGAAAAGATCCTGGTAACAAGGCAAGAAACAAAAGAAGAACAATTAAAGCCAGGCACACCAAAAACTGTAGAACTGACAATCATTATTCTCATGATGGGCTGAAAGAAAGGGAAAGGATACTGAAGACCAGCAATTTCTCAAAGAGAATTATTTTTTAAAAAACAAGCTATAGGCACAAGCATAATTTATGAATCATAACTATATACACAGAACAAGAAATACAGCCACAGATGAATATATCTAATAAATGAGCTTTTCATTCACCTCACTCACTAGAAAAAAACCTAAAGTACAAACTGGATTTTCAAGCTAGATGTAAAAAGAATAAAACCCAAATAATTCAGAAGCTAGAGGGACAAAACATGTGCTATTAAGAAACATTAAAGAAAACAAAAACTCAGTCATAAATCAAAGTGCACCATTAATACAGGGAAGATGTGTTAACATTAATACAGCCCTAAGGAGGATTGTAAGAACCCTGAAGCCTTTAGACCCTTTTTAAATTTTGTTAAATTTGTCTCAAATTTAAGAAAATTAGCATAAATAATTTCAGGATGTAAGGTACCTTTGTTCCTCCTCTCCAGACAAACCTAGTTTTGGAGAGGACTAAAGGGTCAACCTACAGTTTAGAAAAAGCTTATCAGAGAGTATTTGAATGATTTCTGAATTTTCAGGTGACTTTGACATGATGAAGTTCATCTCAGAATATTTAAAAGATAGTTGAAGCCCTTTAGTACTCAATTCATGGTACAGTTCTGGAGGGAGGGTAGGGGGCACTATACCTTTTTGCTTCAACAAAATATGGATGCATTTTGCTTAAACCAAATGTAAATTTAGAGATCTGTAAAGCCCTGTTGGTTGGTAATAATGAACATAAAAAGCTGATTTACTTTTCTGCCAAGATAATAAGCCTTGATTAAAAAAAGAGGGGGGAGTATGTACATAAAGATTAATTTTAATAATACTTCCAACACTGCAGAAAAAATGTTTAACAAAAATCAGCATGGGATCTTATGGAAGGGAAGAGAGTTACTTCTGCAATCATTAAGCTTCTTTCCCGTTCTTTCTCACCTCCTTTCAGACATGTTCCTTTTGAATAGAGGAAAGAAGGTTTCTGTATTGAATTTTTACTGCAGACAGGCCTTGGACTCAATCACTACCATAACAGAAAGGTCTAATCGGTATTAAAAAAAATAAAATGGAAATTTATTAATTATTTTCCTGTTAATATTAAAGGAAAATTATCTACAATCAGAACTATAGACAGCTGACCTACATACTTATGACTCATCTACCTCAAAACTGAAGCAAATTAAGCAGAAATAACTTGTTAGCTCAAGCTGCCTGTTTCTTATGAAAAGGCTTCTGAAAAGAGCATAATTTATGAAGTAAAAATCCAGCATGGGCATAGAAATGTTTTCCTTTTTCCTTCATATAATGAACCAGAAATTGGGCAATAGCATATGCCACTCTCAAAGTTATAGACTCAACATGGTGGAAACTGGTATGTTGTCCTGGGCAGAATAAAGATGCATTTCCACATTTATACCATCTATTTCTTACCTGCTAACCTTAACATATAAACTACCATGACAGAATTTGGCATTTGGCTGATCCCAAATTAAGTCCTTTGTGTCTCTCTGTGCTGGACACCCCCTGAATTCTGACAGGCAGGAACAGCTACCAGCCCTTCAAAGGCTCCTGCAAAGCAGGGTCTGTGCCTTCAGCAACCAGCATGCCAGTGACTCGTCCAAGTGACCCTATCACCTCATTAGAAGCTCCAGGTGCAGGCTGCAAATGTCAGAGAGCAGGCATTAATTTTTATTGTTTTTTTAAAAAGCGTATTTTTGCAGCATTTTGAGGACAGTATTTGGGATGCCTCAGGTCCCATCTAGCTATTTGCTTACAGACCACTCTAACTTCAAAAGTCTTCTTGCACCCTAAATTCATGCTAACAATAAACTGTGTGACTGGTATTCATTCACTCTAGCATTACAACACTTAGCATGATGCTAAGTAAAAATTGCAGTATATGTAACAAAGTAACTGTTTTTTTCCACGACATTTTTTCCTCCTTGCACTTCAGCAGTCCATGACAACATGAAATGCCAAGATACAGAGATAAGCTAGTAGTGATTCGTATTGCTCAATAATATTTAGACTTCCATGCTCATATATAAAATTAAAGTCTCAGACCTTGAGTACCTCATGATATGAGCAAGAATGGAGCAACCCAATGCCAATGAAAGTGAGTCAAGAGAGAAGACTGCAGTATAAAAGGGAAGGAAAAACTGATTCCAAGCCAGCTGTGGCTCTTCATATAGCTACTGACTCGCTGAATGTTCAGAAATAATTTTCAAACTGGAAAAAAATTAAAAAGTAGCAGTGACTGATTCTGGTCACGATACAGTAGAAAGTTGTTCCAATGCCCAGAATGAACTAGCAACAGATCAACTTAGAGAAGCTCTACTGGGCCTTGATTTGTGAAGTAAAACCAGTGAAAAGCAGGTTTTGCAATATGCTTCATAAGAGTGACTAGAGAGTGGCCTCAGCTGAAATAGGAGCAACTTATCCAGGATTCTATACAAACACTGACTAATTTATAAAGAGAAAGGAGATTCTGGTGGTGTAAGAGAGATACATGGGTAATTTCTGAAATGATTGAAAGATTTAGAGCACTGATAAAAAGCAAAAGGATGCTTATAGTAAATATTTAGGTAAAAGAACAGTCACAAACATTTTTATAAACATAAAGAAAGCCCAAGTAGTTTCAGAAGCCTGAGCACAGCTTTTCATCTCAGGTGTAAGTGCTAATGAGTAGAATCTTGATAACAGTGTGTACAAGGCATTCACACACCCAGATAACCAATATCTAGGTATTCAATCAATTTAGTACAAACCAGAACATAAGGCTAGGAAAACAGCCTCATAGACATAATTAAATACAAGCCTAATGAAGATGTCCTATGGAATAGAGAGAAAGTAAGCAGTACAAAACAGTAAGGTGGGGTGTTTTTTTTTTGGATTTCTTAAGCATTTCTGATAATTGAACCTCTAAGGGTTTTCAAAAAAGAAAATCAGAAAGTGAACAACTAACTGTGGATTGGATTTAATAAGTGTCTGTGTAAATATAAGAGCAAAAAAGTCACACTAACTCTGTTATGTGGTATCGTTGTCAACACTGAACTTGCACCATTTCCATCTGAAGACCTCTATCTCCCAACACCAAATTACTACTGGGATTTACTACCCAGTTCTACCTCTGCCAGGAGTTCCAATAGCAGCACAGAGGTAGCAAAAGGAAGAAACAAGAAACATGGGATTGACTTGATGTCTCTAAACTGGAATCCTGCTGAGTTCTTGAGATCCTGTAAGTCAACTCAGAAGTTATACTCAGGAGTTATACACTGAGCTAAAGCAAGTGAAATACAGCAGTAGTTTCCTGAAACTGATGATAAATAAAAAAGACTGTAGGCCAAAAGAGGAACTGCAGTGGCTTAAATTGGCACAGCAAGATTCAATAAAGAGTATTTGTCAATTGACTTGAAATAAACAGAATTGGGTGAAGCTAAATTCCTCCAGCAAGTTAGCTTTAAGTCTTTGAATCTCCCTCAACACTGAGAATTTGGACACATATGCAAAACTAGCCAGTTGATAAAGAACTATTACATTTACGGCATATTCTCAGTCCACCCAGCTGTACAACAGAAATTGTACAACCATCCTGATGAACATTAAAGCTAATGCATCCTCCTGTATGACTACATGCATAGACTCTTCTTACTGTGGTCACTTTTTGAACTTTAAGAAGTTGGAGTTACTTGTTCATGCCTTACACCCAATTCCGAAAAACAAAGCATCAAAATGAAACTAAGATGTCATCTTTAAACTACAATTTTTACTTTTGGTTTCTACAAAATTATTTCCTATGAAGAAGGCTAAAGTTTTAAATTATTTTAGCTGTACACTAAGAATCACACCAAGATTGTACAGACGACAAATAAGTGGTTCCTTATCTATAATTTGCCTTCATACTAAAATTAAAAATATAATTATTTTTCAATTTCTACAGCTTTTTTGTACAAGTAAAACAGTAAAGAAAAGGATATTTTCCTGGAGTTTCAATACCCACTCTATAGTCCACGTAACTTTGATAAGGATGGAAGTTGAAAATAAAAACGAGACCTGCTCTCTCAAATGTTATGACCTTATTGGATTCGTGCTTTTCACTCACATAGGCCTAGGAAAGAAAAAAAACCACACAACAAAACACTCAAATAGTAGAAAATACTTCTATCAGAATTAAGGAAAAACCAAAACACAAACTACTTCTACACCACATTTCAAGCAGAACAGTAGAAGATTCAAACAACACAGATAAGGGTGTAATATGAAAAATGAAATTGTTTACATATGTAATATACCTTCCTTTTTACAAGAGAATCTAATATTCAAGAGGTTGAAGCATGTTAGGCACAGAGCACTTAAAAAATTCTTCTTTAAAGATTGATAGCATAGTGTTTTTATCACATTTTCCTTTAAAAACAGTGGATTCCTTTTACCAAATTAAATCAAATTAAATAAATAACTTGTTACAGGGATCTGTATCACATCTACTGCTTGTAATTTAGAAAATAACCCACTGGAGTTGTTTTTTTCACTTGGTTTTTTAAGGTATGTGTGGAAAAATAGCTTTGATAAGCTATATTAAACATACAAACTTTGTTCTACTTACTAATTAACTAATAACTATACATCTGTTTAAAAAAGTTCTTTAAAGTGGATTACAACTTGTATGAATTAATAAGCACTAAGAAACTACAGTAACTGAGTTGCTTTGATAAAATTGAAGAGCATTATTTGGGAAAAAAAAAAATCAAATGCATGTGACAGGTTGAAGACCAGGAGACTGACTCACAATGCACTCAAGAAACTCAACTACACTCAAATAAGTGTTTTCCCAGTAACAGTGTAATTACTTACATAAAGGCAATAGTCAAGGCAATTTGTACTTTCCCAAAGCTATCCTTGCATTGAATTACAGAAAATTTTATAGGCTGCTTTACCCCTTCTGAAGTAACAAAATAAAAAAAGGCAAAAACAATATGACAAGAGCTTGATAAAAGGAGACTTTCAGATTTCAGTTATCTGTGTAAGGTGTTTCAGTGACATGTTTTGGCAACTCGAAATATATAGTGGGGCATTACAGAACACATAATGAAGTGCTGATTAAAATTTCTGCATGCAAATGTGGTATTGTTGTTATGCTGAATGTTTACCCAATTGGTGACTAAAACACCATTTAGTCCATACATCTTACCTGGGGTGATGAAAGCCAGCCAAATTTTTCTTCCAATTTATTCATATCTCTATCAAATGCATTTAGGAATCTATAGCGAAGAAGATCATCTTCAGTAAGATTAAACTGCCTTCTGGCATAGTGGTAGCTCTCATTATTCCCTATTCTGGGGAAGTCAAGCCATTCTGGATGTCCAAATTCATTACCTGTATTTAAAAATATTAAGAATCTGTGAAATCACATGCTAAAAATACACTAAGACTGCAGAAGTAAAATAAAGTATATTTCCTTTTTACAAGATTTAAATTAAAAAAAAAAAATTCTCTATATACATATTGATCGTTTTATTATAAAAACACCTTTCAGAACTTCCATGTTTGTTAACAGGTTTGGCCAATAAAATTACCAGAACAAATTATCCATGGACTTGAGGGCAAGTATAAAGCAGTGACTGAATTATCACTTCTATGCTACCATGCTACATTTAACATTTTTCATTCTCATGCCATAAAAAAGGACAACAGAAATTCAGTCAACCAGGACAGAGATTTTAGATTCACTACAAAACCTAAAACCACCACTTTAGCAGTACAAATACATTGTTTTAGAGCGCTTCACAGAAACCAGTTCTACCATTTACATAACAGAAATAGAAATCTCCCATTTTTACTAATAAATTTCAAGCAATTACAAGATGAGTTGAATACACTTTGGAAACTTTTCTTTTTTCTTAAGTTTTAACTACTTTTTATCCTGGCTTACAAATACTGTCATCATTGTTTCCAGAGGTATAAAAAATACCTATAAATGAATTGCATCTTGGTTCCTCATTTCCTAGAAAAAGTCAAAAAGACATCCTAGCTCAAGTACCAGGCTAGATTATAGACAGTAAAGCACAATGCTTAGTGATGATGCATTCAGAATTTGACACTGAAAAAAGGGGTGTGACAATTTGGGAATTCATCAACCTTGCCAGTGGAGCTCCTCTTCCAATGATTAATACTCAATGTCACAGGTACCAGGGGACACATCTCAGGCTGTGACAAAGCATATTTGAGCACTGGGTTCCACTCTGTGCCTACCAGTTCAGGTTCCTTTAAACGTGTAAATGCCGGAGTATTTCAGTTTGGTTTTGTGTATTTGTAATGATTCACCAGTCTGCCAGTCTCACTCTGATTATCTTAGTCCACACAACTACTGAATGGACTTCACTTTAAGACAAGGGATAGGTTTATTCTGACTTAAATCACACTGCATTAAAAAAGGAAAAATAATGTAATTTAGTAATGAAAATATCTTAGGTTCTCTCATGTGGAATCTCCAAAACAAATTCCAGCTGTCAAAAGCTGAAGATTTGCAGCAACAACTCACTTGAGACTCAGCAATTTGAATAACTTCCATGTATCTAAAAAGTTACTGGTTTATATACTGTCATTGTTACAGTCCGAGACAAATCCAAATGGACTTAATGGTTCCAAGTTATACTATACCCCACTGCCTAGCAAACTCAGTTATTTTGGACTACTCATTTTACACAGTATTAAAATGCATAAAGTATGTCGAAAACTAACCATACATTTCAAAGCCTATGATAGTTGATTCATCAAACACAAACATTGCACACAACAGCAGTTCACCATAAAACAGAGACAACAAGTGGTGTACCTGGAAATATTCATGGGAAGTAATATGATGAGGGTTTCTATTTCAAAAAAAAAAAGATCCTAACATTGCTACAAGCAGTTACTCAAGTTTCGTCAATAAACTGGAAGTTTTTTGGCAGAGGAAGGGCAGGGATGCTGAGAAAAGGCAAACATTTTTTTTCTGGATGGATAACCTGCAAGTGCAGCCACCATCTGCTGTCTTGTACAGCCTGCGCTGCCTTGAAGGCCTGAAGGATTAGGGCAGCAGTGACAGCTATGGATTTAGACTTTCAAAGTTACTTTTGTGCACTTCCGTGCTTCACGGGAATAAAGAAATGAACAGAGAATGAAAGAGAAAGTCTGCATATATATATTTAGGAGAATCCTTCACAGCTACATCCATTTTGTAAATGATCTGACAAGCTGTAAATTAAATTTCCCATCAAAAGCTAGACCACTAAATTTCATATTCAGCTCAAACCAAAGACAAATATAAAAGAATCAGAATCACAGCAGGACTTTGAAAATGACCTTGTAATAATGCTGGATCGAGCTCTTAAACTGTGCTAACAATATGGAATGGAAAACGAAGAAAGGTATTGCTACAAAGCAGGCACTGTATCTAACCAAATTCAATATTCTCTTAAGAGCTGGGCAAGGTATTACCTTCTTTTGTGATCTGCTCGCTATTGAAAACAGACTATGTGAGACAGCTCAGCTAAAGACAGCAAAAACCATCAGGAAGTCAGAGATGATATGTATCTTGAAAAGATAGCCAAGCAAATCCTATCTATTTGCTCACGAAAAACACAAAACCAGGTGAAACAAGTAATAGAAGATAGCAAATCAATTAGACTAAGCTAGCCCATCATTTCAATAGAGTATTTCACTAAAAGTAGAGCATATCTCTTATGTTTACACCATATATCAACTCCCACACCTCTGCTTGCTTCGCCTGTTTCCCCACCCCAGTTGTTTGAAATCTGCATTTGGCTGTGTTTTATTATTTGGTTTTGGTTTGTTTTTTCTTAGGTTTTTGTTGTTGTTGCTGCTTGGTTTCCTTTTTGAAAAGCAATGTTATTGTTTGAGCCATTATTAATGACAAATAAATGATGAAGAATAAAAGAAACTTCATATAGTGTAGCAACTGGACAGAAAACTAAATGACTTGCTGACGTCTGGAATGCATGTTGAGTGTCTAAACACTGCTCCTACTTTAAATATGTTTCTACAGACAGCTTCTGGACAACACACTCAAGAGCTTCTGGTAGGTGTTGCTTGTTTTTAAGAGGACTCCTTGATTTATCTTTTGAGAAGGAAAAATAACGCCGTGAATAATGACAACAAATCCAAGTATGCATTTTTGGTTAAGTTTTTAAAGTGTGGTTTAGGGAAAAGGAACTGGGATGCAAGCAGGCCTTCCAGTAAACTCCAGAATGTGCTTTTACACTTGAGACACACTAAGACTATGCATCTTTGAGAAAAAACCAAAACAAAACAAAAAAACGTATCACTACTTCTTTTCCCCCTAAATTATGTTATACCAAATGAGAAGAGGGTCTAAGAAAAGGAAGGTATAGGCAACTGACTGACACAAATTTCTAGTGTTAACTAATGGTACCTGTAAAAGTATGCACTGTTTCCTTCCCCACATTCCACTTCTCATTTCTCACAAGAATCAGCAACATTCACTTTTTGATAATTGTGAAATCCTCTTAGCATAAAAGAATTATTTGGGTTTCTTTTCCTGCAATTAATTTGCTGTTTGACATAAAGGGCCTACAGACTGATAAGAAGCCAAGTGCTGCAAGTGATGAAAATCAAGGGAATGGAACTAATGTGGGGGAGGGCAGAGAACAAAGGTGAAATTTATTGAAATTTTAATTAGAAAAACAAAAGAAAGACAAACCATAAAAGTGCAATGGATACTAATTTTATACATGAATTAACTTGTTTACTATTTCCTACATATTTTGCATACTGGGCAACTTTATGTACAAGATTTCATGGCTACAATTTTAAACAAACAGAGTATTACTACAGTAAACTTTTACATCACATTAAGATAGAAATGAATTTATATCACTGCATTAACCAGTAGTTATCTGGCTGATGATTGCTTTGAAGCTGTGCCCCACAGGTCATGAAAGTATTCTTGATCCCTCTACTTTAGAGATCTTTACTAGCAACTCCCTTCCAAAGAATCAGGTGAAGCAGAACTGGAGGTGTATTTAAAAAGATGCAGCAGATAGTGCCAAAAAATGCCTGTTTTTTTTGGTTTGTTTGTATTTTGAATTACATATAACATCAAATACTTTAAAAGTAGTCAGAGCAAGTAGTTTATTTGATACATCAAAAGTAAGAAGCTTAATTAGGTGCATTAAGACTGAATGAGTTTTTAAACAATCTAAAATACTATAAAAATTCTATTTAAAGCTGATGAGCTCGAGAGCGGACTCACTGTGACAGAAATTCAACAGTTTCACCTTAATCAAAGTAAGTGAACTTATACCAATTTACACAATCCAGATAACCAACTCATCCAGGAGTTGTGACTGACTTGAATTTAACATCACTGCCTTTATGAATTATGACAATGTGGAAATCTGCAGATTATAAATAGAATCAATATAAATAAGATCTAGATAGTCTGTGACACATTATTAAAAAAAGCATTTCCAACAGTTAATCCTCATTTTCCCTAGTTGCAAAGCTCTTGGATACTAAGCAATTCTGATACTGTGTCTTTACTCATGTTTGTCCTGAATCTTCTTCAGCCTCTTAAGTAATTAAAGCTTAATATTCATACTACCAATGAGAACCAAATGAGAAACTATATACTGCCTTCAGGTTATGAGTTAATAAGCTTCATTACATGTATTCATTTAATCTTGTCATCTACACAACAATAAATTGAAGCGAAATTCCAAATAGACCCCTGTTGAAACACTTGGGTTAGATAACTTGATCACCTTCATATTTTTTAAGTCTCTCTAGCACAAATATTCTGTAACAGGCAAACAATCATATTGTAATTCCTGTACAAAATACTGACTAGAGGAAATGTCACATATGAGAAAGCAGTAAAAAGAGAGGTATTAGTAAAATCCATTCTCTAAGAAATGTCTTTTTCTCCCATTTTCTCAAAATATCGGGCATTTTCTCTTTCCAGTCTATGAGACAACAAAATCTAGAATAAACATCCTGTTTGTTTTGAAACTCAGATCTTCCATAACTCCTGGGAGAGAAGGGAGGCGATCCTTAACCTTACCTGTATCAAAGGATCAAAGAATGCATCTCTCCTCTGGTGCCATACAGTCATGAAAAAACACAAGCATACTTCTAGTGCATCAAAGATATAGGAAATGGTTATATAGAAAATGGTTACCTAGGGCAGGGATACAGTACTATATCCAGAGTAGCTGCATGGAAGAACCAGGCCAGCTAAACCAGCTAAAGAATAAAATCAGGGAATTACCTGGGATATCTGCCTTGTTGCTCCAAGAGAAAATCTTTCATGTTATCTAGAAACGTAGTTTCTTGTTCTTACATCAGTATAACATTGATTTAATATCACTAAATGAAGGCTTCTATTTTTTTTTTTTTTTCTGCTCTTACAGACTCTTAAATAGTGAAAATGCTCCTAACGCAGGCATTTAAATCTCCCTCTCTGTTCTGAAAAATCCTAAAGAAAATGATGGTGGTGGTACTCCCCAAATAGTAAGGATCAGACTGCAATACCAACTGCAGTCCCAAATTCTATGATTAATTGTTGAAGCTCTGCTTCAACAAAAAAATCCACAACCTTAAAAAAACCTCCAGCATCATCCCCCTCCAAAATTTCAGAATGTTCTTCTTATATATATATGTATATGACCCATAGCTTTCTGCTTTTTGATAGCTAAAAACATTTCAAGAATTTTGAAAATTGGATTCTGCTTTTACTTTCCATGAAATAAAAATGGGTATTTTTGAATCAGATAAAATGAAGTACAGCATCAAAATACTTATGCTGTACCCATGAATACTGTGCATATAAACATATTATTCATGACATGTACACAAGCTTTTTGCAATGAAAAACTGTACAACATTGCTCAGCAAGAAAATGTTCACTTTGGAGGTTATATTCATCAGGCTAAGTATTTTATTACCCTTTTTTAAAGGGCATTTACTGCTTACTGACCTTTCCTACTCCAAGAGAGATACTTTTGTAGTACACATCACATGCCTTCTCGTCAAAGTGAACTGATCAGCTCCGTTATTCTCTCAGTCATTGGTATTTTGTGAAAGAAAGTGCACAATGATGACTAGGTTATTTTTTTTTTTTTTTTTGCATATGTGCAGATATTGTTTCAGAATGTTTCAGATAATGTTTCAGAATACATAAAGCCCTCCAAAATGAGAAGAGTTACAAGCTTTTTAAAGTCATGTTTCTTTTACAGAGTTCTCTCAAAAGAATTTGTTTCAAGAAACAGGCTTGCCTCAGTGAACTGATAAAAAAAGCATAGCTCTGGCAAAATCCAGAATTCCTACTGTTCAGCACAGTGTATTTTCTTTCCACAACAGCTTGAGTTCCACTACTTAGCAGGAGGACATTTGAATTTTTATTGTACTTCTGTCTCACAACAAAAATATGTGCAAGGCTGGTACTAAATAATAATGCACTGAGGCTTTAAGGGTCCATCAGGTTTGGTGGTTGGGTTTTGTTTGCTTGTGGTGCTTTTTTAGACACACAAGATAAATATTAATGCCACTGAAAACTGAGACTGAAAAATAGCCACCTATCCCCTTTGGTGAGTTTAGGTATAGCTGAAATTGGACTATCCTCCTAGTCACAGGGACCAAGGGGCCAAAATCCAGTTGAAGAACTGAGCCATTGCTCATCACCTGCCCCGTGCTGCCCTGGAGGGAGAAAAGCAACTCCTCACAGTTCCAGCCCAGCCCAGCCCAGCTGAACTGCAGATCAGGAGAAACTGCTTCAAGTCCTCCAAGCACAGCTCTTGATCCACAAAACTGCAACAAGCCACTAAGAGTGATGCTGCTCTTATTTGTAGCCCATAGCCCCTCTTCAAGCACTGAACAGCAGAATAACTGTGTAAGACATTATCTGGGGAAAAGATGATTACATCTATGTCTTGATGCTAACAGATGCTGTTTCAGTATTTTCTATCTCTGTTTAAAGACAAAGCAAACCACCAACCCCAGATCAGAACACACCACAGTATTATGTATTGCATTTTTGGCATTTTCACTCAGATCAACAGCACTGGTGGGTCTTTTAACTGTAGCTTTAGAATTTTTATCTAGTAAAATGTTAAAACATGTTGCTGTTCAAAACATCATCTAGTAGTAGTTCAGGCAGGGATTCTCATTAATCAGACAACAGATGTAAGTGGTGAAAGAAGAATGAGACTGACTAGAGTTGAAATTAAGTGACTATTCAAGGTAGGAAAATAAAAGCCTGTTATAATCTCCTTTCGGAAGAAGGAGTATTTTGAGCAACCTGAGGAGGAAAGGGGGAGCCTCAGGAGTTTCAAATTCTCATTTGCAGTATGGCAAATTAAAAAAAACATTTACATTTTGATTCATATTTCTTCTGCTTACTAGCAAATAAATAGATGAAAGCAGTACTATAAACAGTTTGAATTCTACTAAGGGAAAATTATTTCCTGATTTTTCATCTCACAAAAATTTGACTTCTCATCTTAATTTTGAAAGAAAACTAGCTTTGAAATATACTGGTATTACAAAGAACAAAACTGCTGCTTTGAACAATATGTTTTAAAAACAGTATCCTCAGTGATCCATAAATATTTATGTTGTTATAAACATAATTAGAGTGTGTTACAGAAGAATGTCCCCTATAAATTTAACTACTTTGTGTATTCATTGTTTCAACATCTCCTCCCCCTTCAACATGTTTACTGTTATCTTTAGGTTTTGTTTTCTCTGTCTTGCAATGGGTTTTTTTTAAAGGCACTCCTAAGATTGACAAGAAATGGAAGAAGGTGACTCATTTATTTAAGACTCTAACCAAACATTTCAAAGCAATTTTTCTAAATGATGTTTATTTGTTTTAGCATATCTCCATTGTTGCAAGAACTCTGCTGATTACAGTCAATCATACCCAGAATGCTTAAGGCAAAATTATTTGTATTACTGGGGTTTTTTTATTTGATTTGTTTTATGTTTATTTTTCCTATGTGGAAATGTATATTGATGCTTACAAGTTTGGTTTTTTCAGAATGAACAGTTAGAATTTATTAATCAGGGTCTCTGATACTTTGCTGTACCACAAAAGCAGCACGTTTTAAAAGTCACATCTAACTGATGATTGACTGAATAATTATGACCATCAGTCAATAAAATGAACTAATAATTTGACTGTTAAGCCCTGGGACATAAAAGGGATGGTGTAAATGAAAATTTTTGCCTATTTATAACTGCGATCCGCTGATGAAGGTGCAAAAATGGTATGTATTAAAAGAGCAAAAACCTCTGATGATGTAACTCTAACATGTTCAAGGCAGTAATTGCCCTTGTGTTCTCTCCATCTCACCTTCAGGGATGGAGAGCTGGGATGCAGAAGTACAAACACTTCAGGGGAGGTGAGGAAGAGGAGTGGGGCTGCCTTCTCTTTGAAAGACCAACTCAGCTACCATCAACAGTCTGGGAGAGACTGTGGGGTTCAGGAGGAGAGGCAGTGCTGGGGACATAGTGATGTCCCCAGCAAGCCCAAGAATGATCTGTGGCAGCACCCAGGAAGGCAATCAGACGTATCAAGTGATGCCAGTGTGCAGAGGGATGCAGCACACCACATTTTCTCTTACATTTTTGTTGCATTAATATGAAAAGGGAACAAAGAACACTCCAAAGCTGTAGGTGAGCTAGGGCTTATCTTTTTTTTCCTTGAATGACATGACTAGGATGAGTTGTCCTAGCAGCTGTCCAAGCACTGGGATCTGGATGTCTGTGCAGGAGGCATGGCTATCCTCATTTTTACCAGCTGGGTAAAGGAGGCAGAAGATCAGAATGTCTGAGGTCTCCCAGAGAAGCCAGCTGGGCAGCAGCCCCACACAGGGAGAGATGCAGTTATGACATAGAAGGGCAATACAATCAGTGTGCAAGGAGGTTGGGAGCAAGCTGAAGGTGGCAGAGGTTGCAGAAGGGCCTTTAGTCCCTCCTGGCCACTGTGCCCTGCCAACCAGAAGAGGTAGATTCCTCTGCTTTGAAAATCTTTAAGTCTCAGCTAAAAGGGTTGGACCAGATGATTCTTGAGGTCCCTTCCAACACGACATTCTATGATTCTATGATTCAGCAAGTTCACTGACAACACCAAGCTGTGTACTGAGGCTGGCACGCTGGAAGGAAGAGAAGTCATTCAGAAGGACCTCAACAAGTCTGCAAGGTTGCCCTGTGCAAACCACATGAAGTTCAACAAGGCAAGGTGCAAGATCCTGTACCTGAGATCCTGTACCTGAGTTGGGACATTCCCAAGCACAAAAACAGCCTGGGTAGAAAATGGCTGAAAACAGTTCCGAGGAAAAGGACTTGGTAATAATGTTGGTTGATGAGAAGCTCAACAGGAGCTCACAACATGTGCTTGCAGCTCAGAAAGCCAACCATGTCTGCATCAAAAGAAATGATTCTTCCCTTCTGGCTCTCGTGAAACCCCACCTGGAGTGCCATGTCCAGTTCTGAAGCCTTAAACACAAGGACATGGAGCTGTTGGACTGGGTCCAGAGGAGTCCTATTGAAGGTGATCAGAGGGCTGGAGCACCTCTCCTATGAAGACATGAGAGATGTGGGGTTGTTGAGCCTGGAGAAGGTTCCAGGGAGACCTGACAGAGGCCTTCCAGTACCTGAAAGGGGCCCACAAGAAAACTGGAGAGGGACTTTTTACAAGGACATGTAGTGATAAGATGAGGGGAAATGGTTTTAAATGGAAAAAGTGTATATTTAGGTTAAACACTAGGAAGAAATCTTTTAGTATGAGGGTGGTGAGACATTGGCACAGATTGTCCAGAGAGGTTGGTCTGCCCCCATCCCTGGAAGTGTCCAAGGCCAGGCTGGATAGGGCTCTGAGCAACCTGATACAGTGGGAGATGGCCCTACCCATGCAGGGGGGTTGGATTAGATGATCTTTATGAGCTTTTCCAACCCAAAACATTCTATGATTCTAATTTAAAGATGTTCTCAACTCGCCTGTACGTTAAACCAATGTCAACACAAGTGATAAATGGGTGAAGGGAAAAATAAACACAGGTAAAGAGAAAATTGAGGAAAGAAGAAAAACCATTTAGCAGGTTTAGATAAAGTCCTGCAGGCAATAGCTTTGGAAGCTAAGCAAAACATCACTCCTCAGATAAAAAGAATACTTATAGAATTGGTACTGATGGAACCTTTGCTACAAATAGCAGTTGATTTATAAAATAGCCTCCAAAATCATTATCATTAGAGAACAATTGTCCAGTGAGGCCCTTATCATATTCTTGTTTGCATGTGTACAGACAGGAAAAAAACCCAACAACCTTGCAATATTGAGAGAACAGGCTTAAACCAAGATTTTTTTGCTGAAATTCAATAACAGAGAAACAAACTAGACTATAACTGAATGTTACAATATTCTTTGAAAAATCAGTTGTAGAAGAAAATGCCCCTCTGCATGTTCACCTTTCACATTCTCCTCCCCTTGTGCTCCTGAATAGGGTATGATTTAAAGGAACAGCTTCAAGATGCATCAGAAGATCCATAAGATGCACTGGCTTCAGTGTCATTATTTCACACACGTAATCATGCTCACTACAGACCAAAATACTAGAAAAAGACTTCAGCCATTTCCCCCTCAGCATTATGTCTTTTGATAAAGAACTTTAAAGAGGTACTCGGAGTGTCATCAGGCAGAGCTTTTCCCGATTTCAGCCACGAATTTTCAGGTTTTAGTACAAAAAATTGTTCAGATAACTACAAAATCCAAGCCCCAGTGCTGCATTCCAACAGTTCCTGATGGGCAGCATATTACATAATTCCAGATATGTAACAGAACACTATGGTGTGTAAGTACATCAGCTGAGCATGGGTTCAGTAACAGATGCAGAGGACACCTGGTAGATTTTGAATTACTGCTGATGGTTCTTAGCTTTTTATTCAGAAAAGCCTCAGAAGAACTAAAAAATGTCCAGGAACTTTCTATAAACAATTTGTTGAATTCACCACGTTGTTTCGTGTCACCAGCTTTTAACAAGGAAGACACTATTGAGCATATGTTATTTCTCACCCAAAGCCAACAGGAACGCAGATGCTACATATTCTGGCATCTCTAGCTGCATTTATATTGACAGGAAGATGACCTTAGAACATAGTTAGGTTAGGAACAAAGTGATCAGCCTGAAGTGACTGGCATATAAATGATAGAACAGAAAATTATGGGTTTTAACAACTTCAGTTTACTTCCTGAATTTGAAAAAACAGCAAATGAAATCTTGTAATATTAAAAAAAAAAATTCAACTACCACCCTCTCCACAGTAAACCAACATAGTGCTTGCTCTTATTGGCCCGGCAGTGCAGGTGGGAGGAAAGAGAGTCTGGAAAATTCATCCTTGTGGCAGCTGGGGAAGGGATTGCTCCAAACAAGTGTCTTCATAGAGATCAGAATGCTACCTTTTATCTAGGGTAGTTCCCTTAAGGAAGGTATGATGAAGCAAGATGGGTTATGTTAATACTCATGTTTTTTTCAAAAAACAAAAGTTAGGTAACAATTAAAGAGTTCTGAAGTAACAGTCTAACACTGGGAACCTATGAGATTCAGTTTCCAAGAAACAGATTTGACATGAACTATCCCAACTCCCCATTCCATTGTATTGTGTCTCTTTATTTGATAACTACAGCTATCCCTTCCAGTTCTGAATGCTGACATTTTGCTATATACAGAGACATAAAAGTGACAGTACTGATCTTACACGTAAAACATATTTAACTTAGCCACAAAACTTGAATCAGACGGAGGCATAAAAAGATGGAAGCCTTTCAAGACTTAACTGATCATTTTAAGGTTTTCCTTGTGACACCAATAGATCCAAAAGAAATTTACACTGACATATAAGAACTGTATCAGAAACTATTTCTGTATTACATCACATCTGCTTAACATGTGATGAAATTTTATCAAGTTTTGAAACAAATACTTCTGAACCAGCTGTATAAAATAAGCAAATCTCATTTAAATAGTTACTCTATATTTTCCTGGAGCAACTTTTTACTAAAAGAATATCAACAAGCTCTTTTCCAACCCCAAAAGTTTAATATAATTGCTATAATTTATTTTACATGCATGTATTCAAAAATTATTTTAAAACATTATTTCCAAAATCAGCATTCTATTTCACTGAAATATGTATGCATTCAAAATATAGTTCATGGTGTCATTGCACTGTATACACAAAAGTGATACAGCTTTCTTAGGGCCCAGCTGAAAATGTACTGCAAACACATTAGGGGGAACATAATGCTTTTTGTGCCTTTAAGACAAAAAAAAATCTTTGGCAAAGGAAAAAAAAAACCAACTTTGATTTCAGGAAAAAAAACAAATGTCTGCTTCAGTGTCAGAAAACTGTGTTACAACTATTAGAGGCAAGCCAAGTATGTACAAACACTGAGATGATTTCTCCTGTACCCTTCCAGGAACATTGTATGAAAATTCAGAGTGACAAGAGCAAAACACAGAACGAAGAAACCATTAGAGATTACCTGCACAAAGACCTTTGAATTGGACATATGGAATATTTCTCAGTAATGATTCCTCACACCTTTGTTTTTGTTTTTTAATTTTAAAAAAAGGAAAAACAACCTTCTAAAACAAGTAAAATCACATCTTTATCTTAAAAAAATATTTGCCAATGTCCTAATATAATGCTCCATTTCATTCCTCCACATACATACACTATGACAGTAGCTAATATCACTACTTGCTTATTTAGGTCTTAACAGGAATTTTTTTTTCAAAACATAACATATCCTTTGACAACCTGATCCTGCATGGTGACAGGGAGGGAAGAATAGAGAGACAGCACCATAATACAAGACTGGTAAAAACTTCTGATGTCCCTGAGCCTAGCCTCATTGGTATCACAGATACAGCTCACATCACCCCTTAATAAACTCGCTAATGAAAAAAAAATTTCTACAGGAAAAAAAGTTTTCCTACAAATTCTAAACCAAATATACTCTCTACTGCTTTCTACAGGCTTTTCTCAATATGATATATTCCTTGTAGAAATACTTCAAGCACCAGGACTTCCATAGTTACAGCTACACATTGAGGAAAAGTGGAAAATAAGCCCTCCAGTCATACACCACACTATTTTCACTTGCTTGGTCTAGGCTGTCTGCTCTCTCAGTATTTTCAATATATCCATATAATAGAAAACACCACAAATAAAAAAATTACCAAGAGAATACAACATTTGGACAGCTCCTTTATTGAGATAAATTTTAATTATTTCTACATGCCTTTCTGTATTCAAGTTTTCAGATAGAAGAAATTGATCTAGTTTTGCATTCTTACGTGCATTGTACAAAGTAAGCAATAGCCTTCCAAGTAGGAAATGAAAAAATAAAAATAGTTTTATCCTACAAATATAAATGCAACTAGTAAATAAGAGAAGTAAATTTCCTAAGTTTTCTAAAAATTTCACCTATGCCTAGATTAAACTCCAGAAAATGAAGACTTTTTCAACCAAGACACTAAACCAAGAGAGCCTCTTCCTTCCCATAAGTCAGAAGGCAAAAATATCAATAAATAGCTTACTAAATTTCTAAGATTAGTCACAGACAGCATTGTAACAAGTAATTATTGATTTTACTTCCCCTCCCTGCCCCACCCCTCCAGTTACAATAACAAATTTCTCATACTGGAAAAGTCTGCAGAAATTGGACAAGTTTTCTTTACATCTGCTGAAATAAATAGGTCAATATTCTGGCATACTTCCCAATTTACAGGCTTTGATTAATCATATTACATTTGACATAAGAGGCATAGCACAGCTCCTAGTGTAGCTTCTAAAACTCAGGATTAAACTGGAGAGGGAGGAGGGTAGCAACCCTCATGAAAAAGCCAGAAATAAAATGGAACTTACAAACCACATACTTCAGTTGAAGAGATTTATAAGAGATTCTAATTTCTAATGTGAAATGCACCTGCAGGCAGGAATAAGAATTACCCCAAATATCACCTCCATTACTTATTCTAGGCCATCTTTACATCTCTGATCAGTGTGAATCAGTGCTTTAGCACCAACCTGCGTGCAAATATGGCACATATTAAAGTAAAAGTGTGCAAGTAAGGCCCACATTGGCATACATTTTCAAAATAAGGCAACCTGGTATTTCAAATGTACTACTGCCATATGGAATAGTTTCAGTAAAAAGAAAAAAAAATATTAGGAAAGAGATGAAAAGCTAAATGAAATTTTAAAATATACCAAAAAGGGTGTTTTAATGAATGCGCTATTAGCATATTCAAAACAGCGTGCACAAAAACTACCTAAGTTCAGCTAAATGTAATGCAAGGAGAAAAAAAGCACAATAACACAAGTAAATACATTGAAAACAGAATATACATTTACATAGTATTTTGGTATCTATAAATAGCTATCACTCACTATGCTAGTTTACCTACAAAAGTAAAACACAAGTTATGGAAGTCTGCCCATGTACAGACTTCAGCATTTCTCCTTTCAAGCAATATCATGGACAATTCCTGCTTTGTAAGATGGTGGCTGTCATTATAAACTAAAATAAATTACCCGCCACAGAAATAAACAAACCTGAAACAAAAGCTCAGCCCAAATCAAGCTGATGGTTTGTTTGTTTTTAAAAGGTCCCATATACATATTCCACTAGTCCTAGGAAGGATACATGCACAAAACATATCTCTAAAGAAGTCTACAGTAAAGAGAAAAATAATGAAGGTGGGTTTACTTCAGGACACACCTGTTAAGTCAGAAGTACAATTCCAAAGTCAGAACTTTTCAGAAATTTAAGGAGTATAAAATAAATCGCGGAATGCATGCTGCTGACCCATGAATGTACATAAAAAACAAATTAATGTTTTCCTTCAGCTCTCCTTTAGTTTACATTAATATTTTGAAATAAGACCATACAGTTCTTCATTATAAAGGCAAAGGTTGTGATCTTAGGCTGCACAAGGAAATGACCTTTAAGATGATCCAGGCTTTCCTGCAGTATTTTAGTTAGCCCAATAAAAAAATTATGAGATTAAGGGAGCTGTTTCATATCCTATGGACTGACTCTTAAATAAAAGTGGATTACTAGATTTCTTTTAAATAATTTCCCTAAAATATACTACTTAAGAAGCTTTTCGGTAGAAATACCATGCTTACAGGAACTGCTCTGAATTTCAGCAAAAGATCTGAATAACTACCCCAACTAATTAAAACTTCTGTCTGCAAAAAGACTGCAGTAGTATTCCTGGCTTTGTGAATAATCCTCTGTTCTCCCCTAGATGATTAGTCACTTGTCCCACTACTTCTCCAGCCCTGCACTTTTACTTAATACATGAAGTACTCTCTATATTCAACAAGCCATTCCAACTCAGAAGTTGTACTATAGCTGTACCATTCACATTTTTTTTGAAAATAAAAAATGAACACAACTTTTTTGTGCCAAAACAAATTTTTCACTCCCTTTCTAATTTACTACATTATAAATTTCTTCTCTCCTTTCTTGAGAGCTTACTAAAGTCAGCTCTACATTAATACACAAGATTAATTTCATAACACTTAACTCTGAAGCAAAACTAAAATACCTCAATTTCATTCTATTTTTATCGATTTCCATGAGCTCACCAGAAAAATTAATCCTGAATTATGCAAAAAGAGTGCATCTTTTTAGCAAGAAAGATAGTCACTGTCCTGGGTTAATGAAGCCTGCAGCTCCACTCCAGTGCCAACCTGACTGCCTATCTCCTTCACCTCCACATTCTCCTAGCTCTGCCTTCTCTCTGGCACATTTCCACCCTCCAACATCAACACATAACTACCTCTCTGTGACTACTACTATCTAAAAGCATTTTTCCATTAAATCTCTTGACATATGGAAGCACAACAAATGAGTGAGAGCACTTTCAGATTTTCTATTTGTAAACTTCACAAGGTTATAATAAATCACAACAGAAATTACACCAAAAAAAAGCAGGTAGTCTATACTTGCGATGATAAATTCTGGTGACATTTGAAGCCTGCAAAGTTTTAAATTTCAAACTGAAGATCTCAAAAGGCAAAGGCTAACATTTATAAAGGAGGCTTTAATATGATTTACTTTGCACACTTTCCACTTCTTATGCAAATTTGCATAACAAATACCTTGCCTCTTGAAGATCAATGCAAATTCAGCTACAATGTTGCTTAAATTCATATTCTAGTAAATTTGATTGACCAATGGACTGATAGCCTCAGAAAATTAAGACAATGAGCAGATTTTAAGCTAATAAACAGAGCTTGTGAAAATAAGTTCTTGAACTCAAAGACATTCTTTTTTAATTCAGTGTCATCAAATTGTTACTCAGTTTAAACTACATTGATTTAGGCAATTAATGACACTACTGAGATGAACTCATTTCAAATTACCACCACTGCACACATTAAAATCCAAATTGGAATGTATGCTTAAAGATCTTTACTAAGACAAAATGTCACCTTCTTAGTCATGTCTGAAAACAACATCTCCTTAATGAATACCATGTGAGGTTTAATTCTATTTGGCTCTGCATTGCCTAAACCAGTCTGAGAAAGAATAATGAATCTCCAAACATAGGGCTGCTGATTATCAGATGCTTATGCATTCTCTTACACCAGCTCACTACAGTTTTGTGTTGCTAAATTACTTGATTGGGATACAAAGGAAAATGCAGCTTGTGTCACCTCTCTCTCTCAGCCTACAAAGTATAATCAGGGAGAAATTTTTTTCCCTTTTGTAGAGGGCTTTGGACAAAATAGATCTATTTTTCTCTCAGCCATACAATTGCTGAGCCCTTTCCAGATTACTGAATACAGACAGACTGCAAAAAGTAGAAGTAAAACACAGCTGGGTGTCATAGAAGGCTACTATAGTTTCTTTTCAGCATTGTGAGCTTCACAAATCACATAATGTTAAGGGTCAGAAAGGACCTTGAAAGATGGAGTCCAACCCCTCTGCCAGAGGCACGATCACCTTTGTTTAGGTCACATACGAAAAAGAGAAGACACAATTCCACCAGGACTCAAACCTGGGATCTTTGAATCCCTTCACCCTTTAGAAGTCCAATGCACTATTCATTGCATCACAGGTAATCAACTTAGCTTGAGTACTGATAAGTTATCAGCATCAAAACTGAATTTAGCACAGTGAGCAGTAGGGAGAGAAAAAAGACAAAAGATTTATCATAAACGACATATTTACCACCATTTCAATGTGGAATGCTTACCCTTTTTTCCCTGCTCCTACACACAAAGTTCTAGCACAGATTTAGTTTTTATCAGGTAGACTGTTTCTGTAGACATCTGGCATCCAGGTAATGAGTGGCCTCCTGCACTAACAATGTTGATGAACAAGAAAATATTACTCCTCTGCTTCTTGAAACTAAGGCAGAAACTAGTTTCTATGTGAAAACTACATGTTATTACATGAATTTATTAAAGAAGGTAAAACATAGGAGAACAAAAACAACCAAACGAGCCTACTTTCTCAAAAAGGTAAATTATTTTTGTAATCCAAATGGAACCTGGATATTGAATTCCAGTCTTATCTATAGATCAACTTAATATTTTCAGATGAAAACATGAATTTTTTTTGTTTCTTCATTCCAGTTTTGCACCATATATTCCAACCCAAAGACGAGATTGTTAAAAGCACAAGTCTCTGGTCAGAGTAACCAAACTATAATAAGTATAGCAAATTTGTCATTGTGAATACATGCAGTTATGGATCAAAACTTCATGTGACCCTAAGAAAAACACATACCCATCTCCAGCAGTGCTCTTTACTCAGAAGAGTGAACACTAGCTACATTACTAGCTACATTACTTTTTTTCTCAAAAAAGGAATTAGGAACACAATTATCACACAAAGATGCTTTTACATTCTTTACAAGATCCAGGCTATTCCTAAAGTTGCTACAGTTAACAAAGACTTCATAGGACGAACCAAACTTTATCATTTCTTTTAGAATAATTATACATATAATTTTAAAACACTTCAAGACTCTATAGAACATAAAACATTCCAAGTCCTTTGTTTGAAGACAAGCTAACCACAGCATAAAAAGTGCAAGAAAAATACACTTAATTGCTTATACAATGAACCATTAGAAAAGAAACTTTATACATATACATATATGCATGCACACGTATATATGCATAAAAATCAGCTCTCAATATAACAGATTTACTAAAAATATTACTTTCCTAGAACTATTCCTCAGCACTGGACATTTCTAAGACTCAGCATTACAAAGTGTTGGGCCATGTCACCCAAACTGTTCATTACTAGAAAGCCTATACCAAATGACCCTTTATGTCCTATCTAAACCGGTATTCTATGATTCTATAACTAACAAGCAAGAACAGTCCAACCTCTACAAAAAATCATCATTTTGGACAACATATGAAGACCAATAAGACAGTTTTTAATTTTAAAAAGTAAGTATGCGTATATGTACAACTCCCAATATATTTGATATATATTTTTAGGACAAAGCTTTTACTATGGTGTTTACATTTTGCTTTTAAAAAGCAAAGAATTCTGAAAGCGAAGCAAACCAATTGATTTTGTATTTATTTGAATTCAAGGTGAACTGAAAAAAAAAATTTAGTGAGAATATTGTAGTCTTTAGGTTTGTCCTACACTACCGGTGGTTTTTTGTTGTTGTTTTTTATTCAGACAGTTACGTAAAAATAACTGATCTGTAGATAGTTCAGTTAGTTTCCTGAAAAGTCTTCCTGATATTTTTAGTATGGACAAAAAAACCCCCACACAACAAAAACAAAAAACAACACAAAACAGAAACAAAAAAAAAAACCCAAAACAAACAACACCCCCAATTCGGAAGGGCCAGAATAATAGCCCTAGAGAGTTAGAAATCAAATTATGTGGAAAAATCTTTCCAGAACAATTTCTGTAATAAATTATAATTTTGAACACATGAAAAGATAAATTCCTCCAAGAAACCTTTGCTAAAAGTGTAGTTATAATACATATTGTGAAGCTATAGTATGTAAAGGCCTATCAGTGTCACTGTTCTTCAAAAAAAAAAACAAAGCAAAAAATTAAGCCTGTCATACAAACAGAAATGGAACTCTTATTTCTAACAGAGCTTCAACATATTAATTTTACAACTTCGTTTATTCTTTAGCAAGTCCCCACTTCACATGAATTATTTTATCAGTAGATCAAGTTGTATGCACTCACAATTGAAAAAATGACTATTAGCCAGATAAAAAGCAATACTCTACAATGTCATAACATGGTAAATATTTGTGCTACGAAGGAACCAAAGGATCTAAACTGCTATTTCAGGCACCTTTGGCTGGATCTTATGTCTATTCTAGGCAAAAAAGAAGCTGTCTAAACCCAGAGAGACAGACGTGTATCTGCAGACAGGTAAGTAGAGAACATGGAAAAAGTTCACTGCAGAACTGGTACAGAACTTTCACATGTCCTGAAGGATTTCCCTGACTGTGGGGTGCAGGCAATGAGCAAAAGAATAGAAAAAGAACACTTAAAGAAAAGGAACAACTGCAGTTGTCTACAGCTTTTCTTCAGGGACAGGATAGAAAATTAAACCAGAAGAAAATGAAGACAGAACAATTTTGTAGTGATAAGTTCAAGATTGTCCAGAGGGTAGAAACAGTGGTTGGTTTATTTTCAAAGTGAGATCAGAAGACTCCTGTAGTACTATACAAGTCTTATAACAACTTCTGCTAGTCCTTGTTCAGCAATTAAGTAGACTCAATCCTTTTTCTTATTTTGTAGGGGTTTAAATTGACAATAAAGAATCTTAGTCCAATATGGGGGTTTTATTTTGAATTTGGTTTCCAGTCCCCATTTTAGAAAGAGCAAAGACCTATGTCTCCAAATATTTTTCAAAGTACTTATTGTTTTAATTAATATTACATGCACATTTTGTTTCAATATCACTAAAATTACAAACAAAAATAATTCACTATGAATAGAGATTTGGGTTTTTTTCCCCACAACTTCCAATAATATAATTACTTCCACTACTTAATATGGGCACACACTGTGTATGCTTGGGGCTCTTTAAGGATCGTTTAGGTTTGGACAATGTGTATTACCTATTTCAACATATTCCTGGAAGCTTAGCTGTGGAGGAGGAAACCCTTAACGAAGCATCACCTGCGCTCCCTAAATTTTTGTGGCTTTCTGAAGTCATATGATGTCTTTTGATCAGTACTGACCAGTCTCAGTATTAAAATATCTGCTTAAAAAATGAGTTGGGTTGCACAAACTGCAGCTACATTAGGATTGTTGCTCCCTATGTGCTTTGAAAAGGGAGCATTTAGATGTAGCATTTAGACACAAGTTTCAAAACAACTGATACGTTTTTTACTATTACTATTAAACAAACTGGCCTTCCAGAGTGTTTATTCACTACAGCAGGATATTTATCACTGTCACATTCATTCTCAGACAAGCATATGGAATTTTTCTAGGCTAAGTCTTCCATGAAATACAGGGACATGAAAACACACAGATTACTTGCAAAGCTGCACAGAAAACTGAAATTCAGACCAGAGGAAAGAATGCTCCCAACGTTTTTTGTTACAAGGGTTGTGTTTACCAAAATGATGAAACTTCGCTATTCACATTTAAGTTTACATACAGTTTCCTATACTGGCATAAAAGCAACTGAGAAGGAACGTAAGTCCTCAGTTAAAATAAAACATCCAGAAATATGAAAAATAAAAACAACAACCTCCAGGACTTTTGCAGTAGTTTCTTATTACCTGTAAGAAGGACAGAGAATTGTACAGTGTGAAAAGTGAGAAAGATGGGAGAAAGACACCAGTGTTCAATGGGGCACAACTTGCAAGAAGAACCAGCATGCACCTGTGGAGTACAAATGATGCTACAACTCAGATGTAGTTAAGGATATTCCAGATCTTCATAGAGAAAATCTGGGATAGATTAGGGAACAAATTTCCACACCTTATGCATTTTCTAGGAGTAGTTTGTTTTTCCTTAAGGTGAACAAAACACAGAGAGCAGCATGTTGCTTTTGGTGGATGTTTGCAGAAAAAGAAAGTACAAGACACTTATGGAAGGACCAAGGGAAGCACAGAAACACCTGGAGTGCCCTTTCCAGGTGTTATGAAAAGAGATTGTCACTCCTCTCTCCCCACCCCACAGGAGGTTTTGCTTCCTCACGCTCAGCATTTGCTCAAAACTTAAAGAACTCATTAGTCACTTTATTTGCTTAACTAGAGAGCATGCTATACCATGCATTTACTACACTGTATTGCAAGCATTCTGCATTTAAGTGTTTTCTTCTCCAACATTCATTACAATCTTTTTGCCTTTTACATAAAGCAAACTATAATACAGTTACTGAAACACTTGTAATACTCAAGGATACACAATAATTGCTCAATCTGCACCAACACATTGGATTCAACATGCCATATTGAATAACTGATCATTTTTCTTACCTTACCAAGTCAATCTGGAGCAGAAATATCCAGTTTAGATGGAAGATTTTTTTTAACAACTGCTTCCTTAATTATTGCACTATCAGCTAGCTTGAATGGAAGTGCACACACCTTGCACGTTTTGGTGACTGACTACACAATTCATAAATATTTATTTCATCAACTTTTCTTCACTTGGGAAAAAATTCTGCATTTTATCAGAAACAAAAGTTTTACTACTATACCATACACTGAATTGATTTGTTCTGTACTGCACTAAAGTAAATTCAATTGTTTTTAAGAAAACCTACAAATATGGTACCTCATTTTTTGAGTGTTCTTCTAATAACAAAACACAGAACATGCATCAGTACAGATGTGCTTACAACAAATGCCACAATTGTCTTATTAATGTTCTCCAGTTTTTTAATTAGAAATATATATATTTAACTATACTATCATCAAGGAAGGGCAATATACAACCAAAACCCTTTACCTTGATAATACAGAACATTTATGATAAAAATTAAAGGCAGTGTTAGCTAAAACTGCTATAATTTTCATGTGTTATTATCAGAAAAGTGAGGTGGCCTTTTACAGTGCTTTCAGCCTTTTTTTCCCCCATGAGACTATTACAATTGCTATACAAAACTGGTTACACATTACAGAACTCTAATTTTTATTATAAAGTAAGGATTATATTGCAAAGAAATTAAGGAACACTAATATGGTGAAGAACAGCATACATAAATAGCTTCAGCATAAAACCTAGAACAATATTTTACTTTTAAGATGACTTCATAGAACTATAACTTGCTGATTAAATGAAATTATCTATTGGGTGTTCTTTTACCAACAGAGCTTAGGAAGCAGTGTAACACCTGTACTTCACAGCTTATGAACAAAGAGAAAAAATTGCTAACTCCTACTATTTCCTTGTTTCAACAGCACAATGTGCCTCCTATCCCTACATTTTGCCTACCTCATTAAGGCTCGGCTCTTCACTAAGAAGCAATGAAATATAAATCAACTGATTCCAGACAATTAATAATAAGCACACACTATCTTTAGTAAATTCAGTTACCTTAAAAAGCTTAGGAGAGTAGAAGAATAGAGACAAAAGACAATCCAATGCTGTAAGGCAAGATTTTCTATCCTGGTCCTCTCAAACCAGGACACCACCCGACAAACTTGCAGAACAATTAAAATACTAGACTGAGTTGTAAATCAGAGTAATGTGAACAAAAGTTTACCACATTTTAAGAAGTTACTTCTGTTACAATTAGGAACCCCACTGATTTTACTTTCCTGTCTGATAATACATCTTACAGACAGAAAAACAGTGCGTATTACCTTTTGCACTAAACCTGTATGAAAACATTTTGCTCCAAACTTGAGCATCATGATAAATACTGTGCATGTAAAATGATGTCAGATCATTTTATTTCCCTGCCACACATTCTGTAGATGAGAATGAAAGACTTCTTCCTAAGATTACTTACCCATGAAGTTGAGATAGCTCTCTCCTCCAAGAGCATGAGTAATGAGACGAATCATTTTATGAAGCTGTATTCCACGATCAATAACTGGAGTAAGAGGTGAGAGCACGCTCATGTTTGTATACATCTCTGCATCCATCAGTCGAAATGCCAATGTCTTATCACCAACAAGTGCCTACAATAGTTTAAAAAATAAATAAAAAAGTGAAGAAAGCACTAGGGTGTACTAGAATAATTTCTAACCTAGTGTTGTTTTTTTTTAAAGTAGGCACTCTGTATCGTAAGAGGAGGCCCTTGGAAGGAGCTGGTGAGGATCAAAGGACACGGCACACTGTGTACAAAATTAAGTCTCTGTTCACAAAGAAAACATCCTGCCACAGGCAATGATCATCAGGTCACAGTGTCCCCAGCTTCTCCTTAGTGCACCTTTGTACTGTGGGATGTGTAATCACATGGGCGTTATTTTATATATATGTAGAGAGAGAGAGAGAGAGAGAGACAGAGACACAGACACAGACACAGACACAGACACAGACACAGACATATATAATGTTGCCAAAAAGTGAAAGTAAGTACATTGAGCCATGGCCATTCCTGAGCTCAGCCTTGATTGGATTGACATAACCATCTTCTTTCCCCTTGTCACCTTCCATGTTACTGGGGCTCCTTGTTCCAACTGGCATGTGTGTTGTTGTGTAGAGCTGTAGTTTTGGTTTTGATCATAGGATCAATACACAAACAGCTGCCTCGCCTCTGTTGTGGCCCTACTCTTCACCTGATGGGACTGAACTGCACAATTACTTCTGAGAACCTTTTTGCCTACAGATATCAAACGTGAAATGCTAGCATCAACTCAATAAGCCATAAGTGACCTACTGTTTCTGAATTCTTATAGGAAACACAGAAAATAAGAAGTTCCAGGGATGTACAAATAAAGGGCTATTAAATATGCTCCCTATTTAGAGATGCAAAGTAAATATGAAATGTTTATTTATATACAATCAAGAATGTGATTGGATTCCTGTGATTTCACAGGAGAGAAACTAGTAATTCTGTCTAAAAAACCAGTAACTGAATTACCAACTTCCTAGTGTTCAATCTTGCTTGAGAAAGGCCACGCAAAATGCTAAGTTACAAGGATTATTTTTATATATTAGCATGAAGAAAGTTGAACATTTTTGGAGCATTTGAATGCAAACAGCCAATTTTTGTTAAATTAGCCAAATTCTCATTTTGTAGCATGAAAACTCACTAGGTTCCAGACAGACAAGTTGTAAACAGTTCTAGCTGAAAAGCACTATAAACCTTTAGTTTTCCAACTAACAATATAACAGCATATATGGATGATTCCCTCAAGTAAAAAACCAAACTTCTATTAAAAAATAATTTCCAATGCAACAATGGCAAGGCTGAAGAATGCAATCAACAACTGCAAGGAACAACTCTTCTCTGGGCTCAAAATGTGGCATTTATCAGTGTGCCCTAATATTATCATTACAAGACAAGGTAGGTGTTTCCTATTCATGTTTTCTATGCCAGGCATGGCTTTAAAAACTGTCAGTCTTCCCCCTTCACTGATCTCTCTTCTACACTAATTTTCTTCTAATAAAAACCAATATACACCTGCTATTATTCTTACCAATTCTCTCACAGCATTTTTTCCAGATATATCCTGTATATCCTTTGAGGGCCAAAACCATATCCAACATTTAAGATGCACACACATCATGAAAGACTAGAGTGGCATATTGATCTTTCTGTTTGCTCTCCATTCCATTCATAATAATTCTAGTACTCTATCTGCTTTTTTTGACAGCTATAAGCATTGAGTTTCTATTTTCACACATATATCATAACTACAAGGCTCTGTACTCTGACAGGTAATAGTCAAGCCTTAGCCCATCATAGCATCTAAGAAATTAGAATTGTGTCAGCCTCATGTACATCACTTCAAGTATCTCCAGACCAAATTTTATCTACATTCCCGTTTTGTTTCTCTATCCCACTTTTCTTATGCTTCACATTTCATTCTGGTATCTTTTTTTTTTTTTTAATTCAAAATAAGCAGATCTTCCCAAACATGAGATTCTAGAACCAAAATACATACTGATATGGAAAAAAACAATTGATAAAAGCCAGCATGAAATAACAGCAATGTTACATGTAATTTTAAAAATAAAATATAGACCTTGTTTTGGACACTTCTGTTGAATTTTATTATAGAAAATTCAGCAAACAGAATATAAACCTCTTACGTAGAAGAGTTGAAGGTAGGTTACTTACACCTTTTATTAGCAAATGGATATATTTTTTTAAGTTCTTAATTTTAAAATTCTCAGCCAACATGCTTTCTGATTCTCTAGGAATAATTGTTGTAAAGATTGTGGAATCTAATTGCTATGCAAACTGAACAGTACTTTTCATTTTTCCAAATACAGAACCATTACAAATGCCGCGTTTTGAATTAAGCTATTTTAAAGAATATTTCATTCAAATATCTGAAAGAGGATGTCTGCAGTCCTTTCCCAGAGGAAAGGTTATTGAAAGGAATACAACAGTCACAAACACTGGTTCAGTGAACTGATTTGCTAAACTGTGATATTGCTTGTGATTTTCATAAACAGAACTCCTACTTATTTTATGGAAACCAGGTTTTCAAAAGTATGGGCTACTTGCCTTCTTATGTCCTATGACAGGAAGGCAAAACAAGGACCTAGGACTCATTTCTTAAAAACAAGCAAAACTGAGAAATAACACTCACAGGTTTCCCTTATTTAAAGGCAGAATCCAAACAAAAAAAAAGTCCATAAGAAAACCCAAGCAAAAAAACCAAGTAGTAGTCCACAGATCTACTTATCTCACTTTAAAAAACAAAACACAAATGTCTAAACCTCATCCCTTATTTACTTATATTTAAATAAAAAGATAACATACCTGGTCATGACTCTCTGCATATGCAATGTATTTTTCTTCATATCGTCTGTTTGTTAATGTATGGACAATATTGCCCATATTCCAGTCTTCATCTTTCAGCTCCTTAATTATCTGCAGAAACGAAGGAAAAAACATTGAAAAGCAATTACAGTTTTAACTAAAAGCACAAACTAAACTTCAACTAAAAGCACCTTTCTTCATCATCTTGGCACAGATATTTCCAGTGGATTGTTAACACTATTTAACTTTTTAAAGTTAACTTTTTAAGCCTCCAAGTTTTGAAGGTTTGAACTTTCTCCAATAATCCAACAAGGCTTTTTCATTTAAATTCCCCTACACAGACACAGTAACTAGATTGCTTTGTCTCTGCTGTACTTTTATGTATAAGCATAGAGAACAAAACTTGTTATATATCATGTGACTCCTCTGATACAGTGGGCAATATTCCCTATGCTACTGCCATGAAGTACACAATAACATAAAAAGCTCCTTAGTGAAGAGACTTGCACATTCCCCCTGATCTGTGCACTCCTGGTCTGTTCCAAACCCCAGTTTCAATGCCACAGCTTTGTAATATAAAACAAGGTTAACATTTTTTTCCGTGCTAGATCCTAATTTTAGCACTTTCAACTAAATCACATCAACAGGAATTTTCAACCTCATATGACACTATTTCCTCCTTCTAAATCTAGTCCTATTCAGACTCAGTCTTTTTTCTACACTACTTTATAGACCTCCATTAATCGCTATAACTAAATACATATACATAAATATATACACATAAAAATAATAGAAAGGCAATAACAAGATGGCTGATACAATGCTGTAAAATTTAAAGTTTTGATTGCTAATTGCCCATGTACTCCTAAATAGCCTCATCTTTTTTTTTTTTTTTACCTCAAATTCCATCTCTGAAGACATTCCACTACCTATGCAGCAACAAAATCTACCTTTAATCACAACTAATACAGCCACTGTTATGACAGACAGATTACCTTACTTTTACAGATCCTTCAGAATTGGCTCATGGAACCCAGGAGATCCTTTGGGTTTAAAAGTGATTTTGGGAAGTTGCTCAGGTACTTACTTAAAAACTGGAGACAAATGAAAGCAAGCAGTCTAGCAGAGTTTGATAATAGCTGATAGACTCTGATTCTAAGCTTTTCCCCTTCAATTGTTTCAGAGTTATTTTTGTCTCAAGAAATTTGTTAACAAACTCTATGCATCACTTCTTTCTCTGACTCAAGGTCTTCTGTTCCAGTTGTTTATTTGCAGTTACCTTAGCTAAAAGCTTCCTCTGCCTGCATCACCCTATGGTCTTGTACAATAAATACCTAAATAACAGCAGTCTACTTATAAACAGTCTAGACTATCACTGCTGAATTTATGCCCAAAATCTCCTCAGTAGGGTAAGCATCCATTTGCTGTCCAATGTTAAGTATACACTTAGGCTGGAAATTTTTTTTTGTCTAGTTAAAGAACCAAATTACTACAGGACAGTTAAGTCTCTTCTCCAAGTATTGCAAATTAAAATAAGAAGACCTGGTCAGACACTGCTAAAGTAGATTACCCTTCCTTTGACTTTATAAAAGTCTAAAATTTTTTTTTTCTTCTCACTCACACTTTGCCTACCTAGGAAATTCCTCATCTTTGCCTGTCCCAAAGTACTTTTTATTTTAAGCCATTCACTCAATATTTATTGAAGCATTAGTGGTCATATAAAACACTTCTGCTTTCAGATCATCCTGATAGACTGAGGGATTTGAATAAAATCTTTTACCTAACTGAAAAACATTCTCTAAAAACAGTAGAAGCCTTTTGAGATCATTCAGTCTTTTATTCCTCTCTTGTGATATTCTGAATTAAGGAAAAGGTGATTTAAAACCTTATCATAGTCAGTGTTTACTAATATATTGCCGCTCTTGAAGAGCATTAGCAAATTTTTATTATTCTTTTTCTAATGCCACTGTATTGAATGTTATTAACATTATGCACTTAAGCTTACTTTGGTTAAACAAAAAGGTCTATGTTCAATGCTAATTATGTCCTGGTTTGGGCCAGGATAGAGGTGATTTTCTGTCTTGTACTTTTGCTTTTAGCTAAGTCTCCTGTAAGTAGTTGCACTTGCTGAAATTAACAGCAAGTTTCTCAGACAGTGTGTGCTTCTAGGACTGATAACACTTGATGTTTATAGTTACTGCTAGAGACTGGTGTGCAGAGCCAAGGACACTGCTCAGCTCTGAGGAAAACATAAAGAGGTCCCACCTGCATCCCTCCTTTGGGGAGGAACGGACAAGATAGATGCCAGAATTGACCAAACAGAGTATTCCATCCCATATACGTCATCCTCAGTATAAATTTGAGGGATCACGAGGGCCAAGCCAGATTTCCTGCTTCCAGCTTCCGGCTGCCTGCCCTTCCTGCCTCTCCTGCTTCCATTCCTTCACCCGGCATCCTGGAAGGATCCCGTCCGTTTGCCTGCCTGTGCTCCTGATCCGTGCCAGCCCTTATCTGTGTGTTCCTGCCTCCAGTTCCCAACTGCTGCCAACTCCAGGAGTCCAGCCTGGACTTTCCCAGGGCTGCCCTGCAGCCTCGGTGGTGACGTGAGAGCTATTGGGGGAAAGGGGGGAGGAATGTGGTATCCCTTTTCTTGTATATTTGTATATATTCAGTAATTTTTCCTATTTATCATTACTGTTTCATTAAAGTTGTGTAGTTTAGTTTCCAACCCATAAGTCTCTCTCCCTTATTCTCTCTCCTTTCTTATCAGGGAGGAGAGAGACATTAATAGAGAGCGTCTGTTACTCGGTTTAATTGCCGGGCCAGTGTTAAACCCTGACAAATTACTATGCCCAATTTCAGGATGGTTCATTGTATGGCTTTGGGGTTTTTTTTAATATTATAGTGCAAATTGTTAACTTCTTATCTACTTGTTCACATCCAATATAGACTACATATTCTACAGCTGTTGCAAGATAAAGGCTATTTCAAATTAAATGAGACTATAGGTACTATACAAAGAAAACAATTATCAGGTAGAAAGTGAAGAACAGCCCCTGAACTTACTCATCTTCCATAACCTACGCATTTGACAGCTCTCATTTCAGGCACTAAGTACCTGGGCTCAAGCCTGTCAGAATTTATTTTAATAGGACATTAATAGAAGAGAGTAAAAATTGTCAGTAGGATTCAAAGTGGTTTTGGGTATGCACAGAGAAATACACCACTTTGAAGAGCTGAAGATATTTTTGAAGAAGTTCTCACCTGTATCCACTTATCTGGAATAGCCATGGCCAGTCGATAATCGAAACCTCCTCCTCCCTCTTCAACAGGACGACAAAGTGCTGGCATTCCAGAAACATCCTTAAATAAAAAAACCCAAAATATAATCTGAAAATCATTTCAATTACTAGTTTGAATTTTCTACCATGAATTTTCTACTTCCAATAGTTTCACAGATTGGCTTGGGAGGGAAAAAAAAAGAAATCAGTGAGTGATTACTACACCCAGATTTGTTGTTTCAATGCAAGAGTTACATGGAAAAGCATTGAGTTTTCTCATTAAATACTCTACTACAGAATACATATTTGAGGGAAATTTGAAATAATTAGTGTCCTTGAGCTCCAAGTAAGCAATAGGAAGTAGACAACAAAAGACAAATTAAATCTTCATTTTCTTTATTGATATTTTGCATAAAGAATGTCATAAAAGGCTAAATATAAAGGAAGAAAAATAAAATACCTACTCTTTTTCTAAATACACAAAAAAAACCTATTGATCCCACTGGCCCTGCAAAATTACATGCTCTTAGTGTAATATTTTACTGTTTCATATTGATGGAGGCAGATCAATCTTAAATTTATAATTCAAAGTACTTAAATAAATATTTATTTCACCATTTTATTAGGCAGTCATGTCACATAGCGCTATTTTAAAGTTAGCTTATCTGTATAGAAAATACTAGTCTCCAATCACTGCAAAATAGCTATTAGTACTAAAATTTTATTACTTTATGTCAGTGATAAGCCATTTTACCACAGTGGTTATGGATTAACATACACCTCTTTATATCTAACAGAAGATAATTTATGGAATTAAACTCTGACTAGAACCAGGGCTTAATGAGTAAGACCATTCTGATTTTCTGGATTCAATCCAGTTTTCAATTCCATTGCTGGATTAGACTAGTGAAAAAGATATTTGCTCTTGAAGTTACACACTTCCCCACTTCCCCCCATACTGACACAAATGAGCAGAAAGACCAAATCATCGGGAAGTTCATGGATGGCATCTTGGGGGGGTGGAAGGCAGGGCTGTCATCCAGAGGGCCCTTGACTGGCAGGACAGCAAGCTCCAGAAATTCAGCAAGGGGAATTGTCAAAGGCTGCCCCTGGGACCAAGCAATCCCTGCATCCACACAGGCTGGGAGCTGCCAGGCTGGGGAGCAGCTCTGCTGGGATGGCCCTGGGCTCTGGGCCAGCAGCATCCTGGGCTGTATGAACAGCAAAGGCAGGGGATGAAAGGAAGGGATTATCCCCTTTACTCAGCAGTCATTAGACCACACTGAAACTGGCATCCACAGTCCACATGCTGCAGATACCAAACAATGAAGAAGAAATTCTTTCCAAACCTTTAGGCTTTACAAAAGTTCAGTAGCACTCCTAAAGACACCAAAAAGGATAAAAACAGACTAATGCTCTCCAAGCTACTCATGACAAAATCCAAAACAAAAGCTTTTCTCTGGGATGTTATAATGCCTACACCTGGACCAAGTAGGAGCTTAAGATTTTACTAGCTTCCATCTACTTGAGCCACAATTTTGAAAGCAAGATTTTTGGGAAGTAGAATTCTAAATTTAATCCTATTTATATTTACCTATATAGAGATATTTTATCTGAGCAGTAAAAAAATTAAAGTCCAGTGTTAGTTTGTTCAGTTTATTTTCCATTAAATGCAAAGAGCCAAAGTCTAAGTATTTATTCAGGTCTTAGTATTGAAGCGAACTACGTATATTAAAAAAAAAAAACAATCACAGGAACGGGGTATTTTATTTTGCTTATGAGTTTCTGTAGTAATTCAGGCATGATGTAATTCTACATAACATAATATTTCCTTATTATTATACAAAACCTTAATCACAGCTTTATTTAGAAGGCCAAAATAAAAAGTAAGCATATAGTCAGTAATACCTAATACCTTATAAATTCCTAAGACAGCAAATAGAAAGAATACTAAAAAGCTGTAAAAAATTATTAGATAAATAATTAAGGAATGTATTATAATTAGTTATGGCTAGACAAAACCAATTTTCTCATGTGGCATTCATTCCTGTCATCATTATATGCAAGCAGATATATTGCCTTCTGTAATTTTCAATTATGTCAGTAGTTTCTCCTTTAAATTCTTTAACCACCCAGCATGTTGATCAAAACTATACTTCGTGTAACAACTCCCCCAGGCAGAAAATTTAAGTATTGCAACAGAGACAGTTTTCAACTCAAGCAAGAGAAACCCATGACACAGATTCATTAAAAATAATTCTTAGGCCTGGTAACTCAGAATTTCACTGGTAGGAATGCTTATAATCTAACACTATCTAGAATATGAATAAATTTCACTTCAAATAAGGCTACAGCTCAATGAAACCATCTCAATTTTAGAAGTAATTGCTCAACGGATACTGTTTTTGATAGCTTGTAATGAAGATTTTAGCAGCAGCTGTCTGGAATATAAAACTTTACTGTTATAGAGAAATGAAGTTGAGCAGTATTTTGTTTACTAAGATAGAAAAATCTATAATCATTATAGCAGTACAAAAAGCTTTATTAGAAATCTGTACGGTCCCTGTACAGATATCAGATAGATGCAACTATTTATTTTAAATGAAAAGAATTATTTTAATAAAACAACAGATAAACCCTCAAGGTCTACAGGATTTCCCTTCCAGATAGAGAAAAATGTCAGTGAAAACATACCTACTCACAGAACATTAATGCTCTGGTGTTTCATAATATTAAAAATTCCATGTGTCAAAAAATAATGTAGTTCAGACAAAAAAAAAGTTCAATTGATCTCAAGTAATTCAAGTAATATATTCTTAATACTCAATTTAAATTAGCATACACATTCAACATTTACAAATTTATCACATTTATTTTGAAGAGAGATTTTCCGTCATGCCAGTATAATTCAAAATATGCAAAACCACACTAGAACTGTTAATCTGTAGTACCATGAATCATTAGTGACAAATGACAATCATGTAAAAACAAAAAACTAATAAACTCAAATCTCATTACAAATTCAAGGAGATGAAGGGGAAAAAAAAAAAAAAGGAAATTCTCACATTAATTAACAACCCATTAATGCAGAGAAAATTCCCAAAGTGCATATTCCAGTTGTTTATCCCCACAAGGCAAAGTCTGCCCACTAATTAATATTTCTTAGCTTTGTCACTCCTTGAGTATCCAAAGTGTGACTTGATAATTAACAGGAAATTCACATCCCAAAGCAAACTAATTAGTATGAATGTAATTGAGCATGGCAATTTCTGATCTTACCTCTGCTATAGTTATGCATTCTGGATGCAAGAACTTAATCATGTGGTTGGCCAGCATCAGATAACACAAAGCATCTTCATCCACATGTAGGCCAAAATATTCATGGTATCCCCCACTGAATCCTGTGCCTAATAAGGGGAAATTTTAAAGGCCAAAGTCACTTTTTTCTTTAAAAAAAACAAACAAAACCAAGCACAAAACCGAACAAAATCCAAAAAACAAGAACCCCACAACACTGAGATTTCGTAACATGCAACTTTATAAGCAACAAATTTATTCCTCATTTCAGATCTATTCATATAGCGGCACAAAAAGCTATCAGCAAATATGTAATATTTGGAGTATTCAGGGAACTTTTCCAGCACTATTTCCACAACAACAGAGCTGCAACTGGACTGCTCAGATCACAGTTATTTAAATTACTTACCAATCCCATGATGGTGATACAACATAGATGTAACACCATCAAATCGGAAGCCATCGAAGCGATAGTCTTCAATCCACATTCTCAAATTAGACAAAAGGAATCTCAAAACTTCCCAGCTGAAATAACATGAATATATTTTATAAGCTTTACAAACCTTGGAATCAACTAGAGTTCCTTGTATGAGATTTACAGCCATTTCTAGGCATAATAAAAGCTGAAAAGGTGTTGTCCCGTACACCTCCCCTTCCCCAATAACTATTTAAAAATCACATATCACCAGATTACCAAATCACCTACTAGGCTGCAAATCTAGATATTTAAAGAATACATCATCTTATGGAAGTTGAGGATATAGTTTTTGGAATTCAAAACAACAGGAATGGGGTATAACACACATACAAACAAAGCATGGATGTGAAATAAAAAATATAAAAGGGGTTCCAAAGTGAGCTAGCACATGCAGGGATTTCTGAACAAAACATGCACTGAAGAACAAAATAGTTTCAGTAACAGTTTTCCTACTGTTCATCACCTCCTCTGCCGGGTCATTGGTCTCTGTAATTTCAAATATCCCTAAATTCTGTTTCTACTGTTCACCCTCAATACCAACACCTTCTCTGCCACCCTCAGCACAGGTTTTCTCAGCTGTATCTCTTGCAAGATACGGCTCCAAAGAACTTGCACATCTCAATCAGCCAACAGCATGAGGTAGTGAAAATTTTTTTGCCCGTGTCTACAACACTGTCCAGTGTTATTTCTCTCTAATCAGTTTCCCAACACAATACAACTACAACCCCACTCACTACTGAGCTTCTCTTCAGGGAAGCATCACTGTTACATTTTACCTATGCACAAAGTTGGCATAAAGCAGTAAAGGAGACCCTCTCTAGATTTCACTTTATTTAACAAGTATCAGAGGCAGTAGACTCATGAAGCAATTATGGCACAAAGGATAAACTCCTTTTTAACAGGTAAAATAGTATAAAAATAGACAATAGAAGAAAGGATGTTAGGGAAGACACCATTTAAGGGACAGCCCTGACCTCTGGGGCCAGTTGATGAGCTGAGCCTCTCTCTCTTCCCCCCATTGGGATGTCTTTGGGTAAGATTTAAAACTCGGGTTCCCATTTTCCTTTTAGATCTGCAGAGTCTCTTTAATATTATGAATCTCTCTATCCATGGTCCCCCCCCCACTCCAAGGGATCCATAGCCTAGGTATTTTGCACGTGCTTGTTTTTGCAGATAGGAATCAATCACCAGCAATCCAAAAGAACTTCTGTATTGTTGGTTTAATAAATCACACTATTCATTAATCTTGGGGTAAGAAACCTCATTTAAGCACAACTGAATTCCAGTGCATGTCCACAATAATTTCTTTCCCAGTGTGGTGTTAGTAGTGCATCTGGACCCTTGTCTTCTGGCCTACTAAAGGTGACTTGGCTATCACTCAGAACCTGATCCCAGCTGCCCCCAGCTCCTCTAATATCTGAGTGTAACCTGGATTGCAAGAGGGTTTATTTGATGCTAAATTTTTTTTTACTCGCTTTGATGCAACAATTAGATGGCAAGATTTTTTTGTTCCTTCCCTGTGTGCCCTGCTCCCCACCCCTAATCATCCAACTCACAAGTTAACACTATACGAGGAAGATCCTCAGGAGCTTGTCTACAGAACCCTTTATATATTTGTTATTTCTCAGGTGAGATGATTTGCAATGAACAATAGATGGAGATTCTATTCCTGTCGGTAGCAGAGTAAAGGTATCAAAATTTCTTAGAGCTGGCAAGCGAGTCACATAAAAATAAAACTATGTGTAAATGCTCACTATCTTTTTCTGACTCATCATCAAATCTGTAGAAAGCTATTTGCTGCAAGATAAACAATGTGAGCTAAATCAAAGCAGCACCTGTATTTAAAAATACTGTCTCAGAGTTAGGGTAATGCATGTACAAAGATTAGATTAATTCATACAAGCACCAGCCAGATTTGAAAAGTTATCACTCCTCAATACAGACTGCTTGACTTTATAACCTTTAAGTTTTTAGATTGCAAAGAGGATTTGTAAATTTGTAAAACATACACAGAGTATTTTAAAAAAAAGTTTTTCTATCAATGTTGGCACTGAAAATTGGTCTTCAGAAAAAGATGGAGAAGCAATATGAAAATAATTTGTAATGATTTTTTACATGAGAAAGTGACTACAAATAAGAACAAACAAGATGAATTTGTTAAACCAAAAGTTTAGTAATCAAATTGATGAGATCAAAAACCTGAGTAGGAGTAGCAGATGTTTCCCAACCATCTGATTGCACATGGGAGAGAAAATTGTAAATAAAAAAAATGAAAAAACCAAACATATTAACTCTGCTTCTAGCCTAAACTTTGGAAATTATCACTTTCAGATAATTTCCAAGATAGACATAAAATACTAACAACTATATTGACTTTTAGAGAGATTACAACAGAGCTCCAAAACATGAGCTAGAACAACTTTTTTTTAAAAACACAAATCTCACAAAATATATGGAGGTTTCATCCAAGTCAATTTGTTTATGGGAGCTTAAGAAATAGAACTTGACAGAAGTAACAAAACTCTGCAGAATGCCAGCAGAGGTCAAAATCATAGCATAATTTAAGTACATCCACCATGTAAGCAGTAACTCAGGAACAGTTCTAGCAGAACTACATTCTCATAATTTTACAGGACAGCCTTCATTAAGAAACAGGACAGCATTCATTAAGAATGTAATTTCTTTTGGGTAAAAACTACATCTTAAATTATATCTTAACAGTCTCTCACATTTTTGCATACCATAAAACTGAGAAGGTTCTTTCATTTCATGCATGGTCTAGGAAAGGAAACTATATTAAGGAACAGAATGATTTATACTGCAAAGCAATTTAAGTAACACAGAATTCACTCAAACATCATTCAAAACAAAAAAGGTCTTCACAGAGAAGTATTGCTGGTTTTTCCTCCCCCTTGGGACCAATAGCTCTCACACTGAAACTATTTCTCAGTTGAAGTATTGAAATGAGCAAATCTGGCTAGATGACCTGAAAAAACTTTCCTATACTAGGTCAGCAGAAAACCTCTGAAACTGCTTACAAGTTACACTCATTATTTACTTTTTTCCCCCTGTACTAATAAAAAAGCAAAATAATTATTCACCGTAAGAATTCTAAAATCCAGCCCATGACAACCATGAAATATTTAGGTGCAAGCTAGTAATGCATTTAAACCAGTTAATTTTGTCACTATGGACCAAAAAAATAGCACAGGCTGTACCTAAAACAGTTTGAAACTGCAATTCTTGAACTATATTAATGTTAACATTCGTAAACTGCATTTATTATTATGTATTAAAGAAAATGTGTGGAACTGCTGACCTTATAAGAATCTAAAACTTTCATTTTTCGTTTTCAATTCTTAGTGTTTAATAAACTTAACACACTGAAGCACTGAATTGCAAAACTATTACTTTCCCCAAACATTGCAATTGTTGATTGGCTTAAAACTGCCCTGACAGCTTAATAAAATAAAATCCAAGAATAGTTTGGGTTGAAGGGACCTTTAAGGTCATCTAGTTCCACACGCCTTGCCACTAGACCAAGTTGCTAAAAGCCACATCCAAGCTGGTCTTAAACACTTCTCGAGGGGGCAGCCACAGCTCCTTTGGGCAACCTGTACCAGTGTCTCATCACCTCCACTCCACAAAGAATTTGTTTCTAATGGATAGCCTAAATCCACCCTCTTCCAGTTTAAAGCCATCACCTCTTGTCCTGTTGCTACATGCCCTTGTAAAAAATCCTTGCCTAGCTTCTTGGTAGGCCCCTTCAGATACTGGAGGGCCACTATACAGTCTCTCCAGAGCCTTCTCTTCTCCAGGTTCATAGATGTGGTGAACCCCCAACTTTTTCAGCCTGTCTTTAGAGGACAGATATAGGTAATATAGAGGACATTATAGATAGTAATAGAGGAACTGGCACTTAGTCTGATAGCACTAGCTTTCAGTGAACCCTATGAAGTTCTTTTATGGATTAAGCATACATCCAAATTTGATACAGAGATGTTCTTTACACTCCCCCTCCCTCCCCCTTTTAACCAGCATACAACAGTTTGCCTGTTATTTAGAAGTACTTTGATCAGAGTGATAGAAAGGTTTAACCACTCTTAACTATCTGGGCAAGAACAAAAGAATAAACTCTGTATTTCAACCTACTTCATTTACAGGAATGTAAACCTTCATTTACATGAATGTTTACCTCCTCATCCTATAGGCCACATCACTGCCAAGACCCCAAGTCATCTCTAACCACAAGGGACACTGAGAAGTCAAAGCAAGGCAGCAGGTGCTCATTTTTTAGCTAAGGCACAATTCTGACTCAGACAGCCAGACTGCTTTCAATACCTGAACTCCTAATTATACCGACTGCCATTCTATGGGTTCACACACACCCCTAGCATTCAACAGAACAGCACAATTGTTAACAGAGCAAAAGAACTTTTGCTTGGTGACTCAAGCTGCACTATGCCTCTGAAAAACTGTGGATACAACAAATACAAGAGAGAGTTATCCTCCTGGGGCATACAACAATCTGTGAGCAGAAGGGGTCAGCAGCAACATGTCATTTTGCCTGTATCAATCCCAAGAGATAAAAAAGCAGTGAATTAATTTTCTTTCCCACAGTAACGACCACAGAGGCATTTATGTAGAGTGCTACTTTTTCTAGACACAGAATTTCTGACAGTGCATTGCATGACTATGTCTAACGTTAGTCACATTTCCAAACTAATATTTGGACACTACGTAGCTTTTAAGGAAAAAACTTATTCTCAAAACAATACTAATAAATAATAGTGGTACAGATATCAATAGCTGAGAAGTTACAGGAGACTAAAAAGCTTTCAGTTTAACATAACTTGAACTTTTAAAATTAATTTTAAATAAATACAGGAAAATTGATAGAAGTCCTGAAGACAGTCCTCTACACTGCAATTTCCAGCTACAAGCAAATGTAACTGGGGAAAGTTTTCAGACTGGCCGCAACACTCTTAAAAGCATTCTTGAACTATTCACAGTGCCACCGTATTCAGGTTTTATTAACATACATTAATATGACTAAACTGCTTTTTTAACATCCCTACCATAATCAAACAACCCAAAAAATAAACAGTACAGTCATGATCTCCTTGGTCAAGCAGTTCAAGTCCTTGCACTGTGAAGGCAATCTACAAGCCAAGAGAGAAGCTGCAGGTTAGATGCGTAAGTCAGCATCTCTTTGTCTTGTCTGTCACAATCTCAAACACAGATGAGACTTAAAATTAAAATTTTTGCTAGCAGCAGAACTTTACACATGCAAAGCTTGGAAAGATAATCCCTGCAGTGCAGGTAACACAAGTGAACTTTCTTGGACAAGCCTGAAGGGATAGTTCCCAATTCTCACGAAGTGGTGCTGGCTCAGACTACCTGAAGAGGTGTCCTGGTTTCAGTTGGAATAGAGTTAATTTTCTCCCCAGTAGCTGGCACAGTGCTGTGATTTGGCTTTAGTATAAGAATAATGTTGATAATATGCTGATGTTTTGGTTGTTGCTATGTAGTGCTTCCACTTTTCAGCTTCTTGTGCCCAGACAGCAAGAAGCTGGGAGGGAGCACTGAGCACTGCTGACCCACACAGGCCAAAGGATATTCCATACCATATGGTATGGAATGATCAGTATATGAATGGGGAGACAGCTGGCAGGGGGCACTGTGGCTTGAGACCTAGGTGGGTATTGGGCAGCAGGTTGTGAGCTGTGATGTGCATCACTCATTTTGTATATTCTCATTAATATTGCCATTTCTTGTCTTTTTCTGTCCTATTAAACTGTCTATCTCAACCCAGGAATTTTAACTCCCTCCCCACCCCCAGAATTCCCCCACATCCTACCACAGGACAGGAGTGAGCTAACAGCTGTGTGGCTATTTTAGCAGCCTGTCAGGTTCAATCACAGCAACAGTGAGTTTGGATCGTTAAAGATTTACCTGTATCTCTTTCAGCCATATCACTGATAAAGAGAGCCACTCTTTTCCCCTTAAGCATCTGAATTTAAAATAAATATTAGCTTTATATCTAGCTCCCTGAGCTTTTTTATCAAATTTATCAAATATCTCAGTTACTGCACCACTGTCTTCTCCTTTCCCACTTACTGCTTACAATCAACTGTTTATCACTTTACCTCTCTGTGTAGTGAGCTTTTGTTTGTTTTAAAGAGAAATGGATCCATAACATGACCTTTCTGTTTCACTTGATTAGATGATACTTGCTTTGCTACCTGGATAGAATTCATAACACTGAAAGGAGACAATTTATATACTGAGATAAAGCAAAGATGTTGACAGGTGCAAACAAAAGACTTGTAACCTTTGGTCTGCAATGCAGGTTTATCTTTTAAATGACATTTCATATTAAAAAAAAAAAAAAAAAAAAAGCATTAAATAACACAAGTAGCAATACATTAGACATTAAGTTTTATCTTTCTTCAAGGTCCAGTATAACACTGAAAAATATTTTTAGAAGTTTCAATTGTCAATTAGACAGCTTATTGGAAAAATTCCAAGTCCAATTCTCAAAGCTAATGAAGAGCCCTCACTTAGGAAACCTTGATTGATATTGCATATTGCAAGCTTTCAGAACCCAGTCATGAACAAAAAAGGACCAAGAACTGAGGAAGAATGCAAATAGGTCACTGCAAGCAGACAAAGAGGAAGGCAGGCAGGAGTGACACGAGGCTCACATGGATCAGTGACAAACTCCTTAACACTACAATTAGGGATAAAAACAAAGTTCACAGAGCATGGCAGCAGGGATATTCTGGAAGAAGTCAGAGAAGCAAGAGATCAGGTTAGGAAAGCAAAAGCAGATAGAACATGATCTGGCAAGGGGGGTTGAGGACAACAGGAAAAATTTCTATAGGTATGTCAATAAGGGGAAGAGTAGGGAAAATGTGTCCCACTCCAGCAGGAAACAGGAGAGCTGGTGACACCCAAGATGTAGAGAAGGCCAAGGTACTTAACAACTACTTTGCCTCTGTCTTCACCAGCAAGGACTCTGGTCACATCCTCCATGTTACAGAAGCCAAATGCAGAGACTGGGATAAGGAAGATCCTCCCACTGTTGGTGAAGAGCAGGTTTGAGACCACCTAAAGAACCTGAAGGTGAACAAGTCCGTGGGGCCTGATGGGATTCACCCACAAATAAACTGAAAGAACTGGTGGACGAAGTTGCAAAGCCGCTGTCCCTCATGTTTGAAAAGTGTCATGACAGCCTGGTGAAGTTTCCACTGACTAGAAACATAACCCCCATTTTCAAAAATGGAAAAAAAGAAGGCCCAGGGAGCTACAGGATGGTCAGTCACAACTCTGTGCCTGGCATGATCATGGAGCAGATCCTCCCAAAAGTTCTGCTCAGGCATGCAGATAACAGAGGGGTGACTGGTGACAGCCAACACAGCTTCACTAAGGGCAAGTCCTGCCTGACCAGTTTGGTGGCCTTTTATGATGGGGTCACAGCCTTGGTGGGCAAAGGCAGAGCAACAGATGTCATCTACCTGGACCTGTGCAAACAACATTCTGATCTTTAAACTGGAATGATACAGATTCAATGGATGGACCGCTCCCTGGATAAGGAACTGGCTGTATGATCACACCCAAAGAGTTGTGATCAATGGCTCAGTGTCCACATGGAGATGTGTGACCAGTGGTGCTCCTCAAGGGTTGGTACTCAGACCAGTGCTGTTTAACATCTTTGGACAGTGGAATTGAACGCACCCTCAGCAAGTTTACTGTTGAGACCAAACTGTGTGGTGAAATCAGCAAACTGGAGGGAAGGGATGCCATCCAGAGGGACCTCAACAGGCTTGAGAACTGGGTTCATGCAAACTGCATGAACGTCAACATGGCCAAGTGCAAAGTTCTGCACCTGGGTCAAGATAATCCCATGCACAAATACAGTTTGGGAGGAGAAAGGGCTGAGGACAGCCCTGAGGAAAAGAACTTGGGGATGGTAGTGGACCAGAAGCTTAACATGAGCCATCAATGTGTGCTTGCAGCCCAGAAAGCCAACCATATCCTGGGCTGCACCAAAAGAAGCATATACAGCCAACTCTCTCCCTCTACTCTGCTCTTGTGAGACTCTACCTGAAGTACTCTGCCCAGTTCTGGAGTCCCCAGCATAAGATCTCCTGGAACATATCCAGAACAGAGCCACTGAAATTATCAGAGGGCTGGAGCACCTCCCCTATGAAGACAGACTGAGGAATTTGGGGTTCCTCAGTCTGAAGAAAAAGAGGCTCTGAGGTGACCTTTCAGCAACCTTTCAATATCTGTAGGGGGACTACAAGAGATCTGGGGTGGGGCTTTTTACATGGGTGTGTAGTGAGAGGACAAGGGGAAATGGTTTAAAACTTGAAGAGGGGAGATTTAGGTTACACATTAAGAAGAAATCCTTTTGAATGTGGTAAGACAGTGGAAGGTTGTCCAAGAAAGTTGTGGGTGCCCCCTCCCTGGAAGTGTTGAAGGCCAGGTTGGATGGGGCCTTGAGCAACCTGATCTAGCAGAAGGTGTCCTTGCCCATGCAGGTGGGGTTGGAACCAGATCATCTTCAAGATCCCTTCCAACCCTAGACATCCTAAGATTCTTTGAAAGGTTTTGAAAAACCATAATTGCTCTGGAATAAAAACTTTATTTGCCTACTTGTTCATGCATCAGTAAACAGTGCTCTTTCATGTGTCTTTCTTACTGATGTTATAATCTGAACTATAAGGAAGTCAATAAATGAAGAATGCTACACATCTGAAATCAGAAAAGACAAGCAAAGCTGAGTACACTAAAAGGCAGATATGTGAAAGCATACCAAATCTTAACCTCAGAAAATAAAGGGAAAACATATCCCTCTGAAGCAGTGCTGGATTACCTAACCTGCCAAACATAAATCCCTTTGTGTCTGTCCTAGGTAATCAGCCTCCTACTGAAGAGCAAAGGTCTCCACCAGAATGAAGCAAGTGTTCTAAACTGGTCTGAAGTACACAGTCTTGCCTGAGGCCAGAAGGTGATGCAGCTGTTATTATGAAAGTCTGAAATACCAAATCAGTAATTAGGATGGGATCTCAGTATGAATGTGAAAAACTTCAGTATAACAGCTTCCTGTATTCATAGACAATATTGTGGCCCTTGGGAAGATTATGCTACCCAAAGAGACAATGAAAAAAGCTAACCAGACCTCATGGACTTAAAGAAAAGACCTACAGAAAGACACGTCATTCCTAATTTTTTCTTGTCACAGTGAGGTGACAAAACGTCACACAAAGGGGCTGTGACCTGTTAATCCCTCTCAGTCTGTTTCTGGCCAGATCTTTAACTATCAACTCCGAAATTAAGCCTACCAGCTGTGAGAAGAGCAGTGGTGGCAGCAATATCCAGAACCTGTTCAGAACAATGTCTAGGAAACCTTCAGCTGTGTAGTGACTGACATCACTAAGCCATCAAATCTTCACAAAGAAGTACAGATTCCTCTGCACAGCAAGACAAAAAGTCAGGGTTTTTTGCCTTAACTTTGCTTTGAACAAAAAAAAAAGTGTTTAAAACTAGGAATTGGCACTGATACCAGTTTTCTTAGGAACTGAACTTCTGGTGAACTGCTCATGCAGCTTTCCTGACTAGAGAAGTTACTGTTACACAGCTGATTCCCAGAAAAGAAGTTTTTAAATGGTTTGTCATTAGGGTAAACAATCTCACAGCTTTATGAAATAGGAAAAGACAGATGCAAATATTGCCAGATGTGGGTAAGCCACTCATGTCTTTAGGGAACTCAGCATTCTGTCTTCCAGGACAGTATCGAGTCATCTTGAACACAACAGTTTTCAAGCACGTGCTTCTAAACTACTAAATGTGCCTCACTTATAGAAAGAATTGTGTCAAATTAAAATGAAAGATGGATGACTGTAGGTATCATAGAATCACAGAATAGTTTGGGCTGGAAGGACCTTAAAGATCATTTAGTTCCAACCCTCCTGCCATGGGCAGAGACACCTCCACTAGACCAGGTTGCTCAAAGCCCCATGAAGCTTGGCCTTAAATGTTTCCAAGGAGGGGGCAGCCACAACATCATGGCCAACCCAGCCCAGTGTCTCACCACCCTCACAGGAAAGAATTTCTTCCTAATGTCTAACATAAATCTACCTCCTTCCAGTTTAAAGCCATTAGCTCTTCCCCTATCACCACACACCCTTGTGAAAAGTCCCACCCCAGTTTTCCTGTAAGCCCCTTTCAGATACTAGAAGGCTGCTCTAAGGTCTCCCTGGAGCTTGCCAACCCCCAACCTGTCTTCACAGGGGAGGTGCTCCAGCTCTCTGATCCTTTTGTGACCCTCCTCTGGATCCAATCCAACAGCTCCATGTCTGTCTCAGAATACTCCAACAACTCCATATCCTTATGCTGGGGGGTCCAGAGCTGGACACTGTACTCAGGTGGGATCTCAAGAGAGCAGAGGAGAGAGGAAGAATCACCTCCTTCGACTTGCTGGCCATGCAGCCCAGGATTTAGGGTTGGCTTTCTGGGCTGCAAGCACACACGACCCACTGATGTTGAGCTTCTCATCAACCAACACCCCCAAAGTTGTTCTCCATCTGTTCTTTCTCAACAATCCCTTGTTCTCAGCTGTTTTGATTGCTTTTACAGAAGCATAGAAATGTTTGAAAAGGACTGATAGGAAAAAATGTTTTCAATAATTTTGGCAGGACACTTTTCCATTAGGATGGACTTTGTAGGAGGTAAAATTGCTAAAACCAAATCGCAATAGCTGTCTAGTGCCTCACCACCACGAGCAGTAAGAAATAAGTTGAGATCCTCCATTTAGAAATCTGTGATGGCTAGAATCTTGCATTTACAAAATTAAATGAATAGCTAATGTAAGCTGGGCATATCTGAATCCAGTAAAAGGTTTTCTTCTTACCTATAGAAACTGAGGATTTACACCATCATACTTGGAAAGCCAATGATTATACAGTATTACATGACTATATGAAGTCACTGAGAGATTAATGTTTCCTGTAATGGTTAAAAATAATGGGCACTTTTCTCAATGCTTCTTGAAGAAGACATGTTTGCTTAAGTGGGAACATCCCATTGCCTCAATTAAAATGGAAAAGCTCAAAAGAATGTCAGAATTTCAATGCTAGTATTCAGGAAAAAACAGTCCTTGACAATTTAAGTGGCATTACAAAAAAGTGATGAGGAGTCAAAGTAAAACAAGAATTATTTTCAAATTTGGAAGCACTTGTTCAGTGAAGACCCGAAGTCCATTCACAAACTAAAACATACCAGTTTCTACCCAGCAGCATAAGTTAATACTGGTAAATTAATTGCACACAGAATTGCACAATTATTCCTGTACTGTCTTTTTCATGGGTGAAATGTCCATTCTGAAGAGGCCACTGACAAATACATATATTTCCTATTTAAAGATTCTAATAAGTAGGAGGCTGGTTATTATAACATTTTGTGACATCCAATAGTCAAGCTGTAACATGATATCCTGAGAATAAAGAGCTAATAAATACAAAATACTACCACATTTAATACGAATAAAAATAAAACTAACAAATTGGTTGTCCTGGTCTAATTGCAGTTAAAAAGATTTCATTTGACTACAGCGTCTCACTTTTTCTTTTAAGAGTAAACAGCAGCTTTCAAGATGCAAAGGATTGTCCATTTTAGTCAAATTTGGAATTCTATACTGCCCCACCTGACAATAAACCTTCTGGAAGCCCTAATCCTGATAGCCACAAGTCCTGTGGGAGAAAACACTTTCATTCACTGTGCTGTGAACAAAAGAACAGCAACATGCATTTATTAGACTTGATTCATATTCAGTAATTCAGGAAAATTATTATTTCTTACAAATAGGCACATCGTTTTTTCCAATACCAGCAATAGTTCTGAAGTCCTCAATAAAATACTTACATTATTTCCTCAAAATTCTAGTCCAACATTTTGTCTAGAGGGGAAAAAAAAAACCCCAATAGAGGATATAGAGGGTAACTATTTCTTTTTCTTGAAGGTTCTCTCAAAGTCAATATAACTGACCCTGAGAAGCCACTGCTGCATGCCTTTGGCAGCTGATTCCTCTCAAGCACTTGTGAGTGCCTGTAAGAGCAGCTTGTCATGCACTGACCCAACTCCACTCTAAGCACTGAACACTGACAGTCTGCCTCTGTAATTCCAGATCAGAAGAGCTGTACCTGCTGTACACACAGACACACGCCCACACCAACACTAAGTTATAGCTATCTGAAAGCCATTAAGAAACTTTGCACCCAAAAAGGAAAATTTTCTTTGGTGAGTAACAGATCTGGGCTCAGCTCAGCAAAAAGAGAGTCTGATGCAAGCAAGGGTCAAGAAGTCATTTTCTCCCCCAGACTTCTAAATTTTCAAGTGCTTAGAAGTTTGATCAACGTTGTAGAAAGATCAATCATTTTAATTTAGGGGGTAGGCTCTACATAAACTATTGTATCTTCCCAATGAATTAAATATGTTAGAGTATATTTACATAAGTTTACTAAAATGCCATCTCCACAGAAAGACAAATTTTCTCCTCATAGGAAGTATGGAGAAGATATAGTAGATGCATATCTAGTAAGCAGTACACTGTCTTAGACTTGATTTTTTTCAGGTTAGTCTTATCTACACCTGATAAGAATAAACTAAATAGTATCAAATAAAGCATGCAGTTATTTGCCATAAAAATTGAAGCAATGACTCAAGTATTACTCACTAAAGGTTATATCTTGCAAAATGTGAATATAAAAACAGCCTTGGAGGCAAAGAAGATATGTACTTATTGTAATGAAATTTAATATTCTTGATGGTTTTTGCTCAAGGGGCTTCCTTAAGTAAACTGAAGAGAAAAAAAGTAGTGACAACAATTACTTGCTGTTTTAACAGAGCCTCCAGGACACAAACATTTAAAAATAGAGAATGTCTCAAAAATAAAATTACAAAACTCTTTAAAGAGCTGGTAAAGCCTACATGGATTTAAGCTATGATCTGGATAACATTATCACTTGAACTACTCTTGTTCTACCTAAGTAAACTGTATATTAATAAAATAAAAATCTGAGAACATTACAAATTCTTACCTTTCAAAATAGATTTCTTAGAAAATATTAAATTTGTTTAATCACATAACCTAGCCTGCAAATTAACAAGCAAAATTAGTTGTTCTGCAAACTGCAACCAATTTCCAATATTTTAAAAATGTAGTATAAGGATTTTGCAGACAGTTTAATACAATTCACAACTTCCATAAATGAACAGAGTTTTCAAACATTTAAGGGTAGTTTACTGATCAACACTGGGTTCACTTTTGAATTTAAGTCTTTGTGTAGAAATAGCCAAACTACGAAATATCAGGTGACTGATAATCTTAGATTACTATCCTGAGCTTTCCCCAGAAAACAGCACCAGAGTTAAGGAGCAGACTGGTAAAGAATCAGTCTTTAAAAGGTATCTAACTATGTTGTTGTAAGGCATTTTTTCTCCCCTGAAATAGTATGTTATTGTGTCTGTAAGAACAGAAAACAATTATCCTCAATGAATTCATTGCATCAACAGTGATAAAATATTAACTACCTGGCAAATTGTTAAGTTTTAATCTCTACTTTCTCAAAACAATCTTTAATTAAAGTCCTGAAACTCTTTTCTATAAACCTAATGCCATTTATTACTTTCAAATGCTGGTTCCCAAAGTGAGACTCATACAAGTGACTTGAATGTCCCTTTGAAGAAGGGTTTTTGAAGAAGGATTTTGAGCACACTCCCTCCCTCAGAGAAACCAAAGTCACAGCTGACAGACCACTAACTTGTTTCCTTGCTAGTGATAAACCCAAAGTGTAGGAGTGCCAGCATCAGAAAAGAAAATGCACACATGCAAAAAATATTTAAATCATTAATATTACACCTATACCTTCTAGTTTAAAACAAAGGCTGCTTTCATTTGAGTTCAGGTGAAAGTTTTAGATTTTCTAATTCTAACGAAAAGCAAAAGGAATTTAAGAACCAAAGAAACAAAATTCTTCATAAAAGAAAACACGATTTAAGAATCCTAAGGAAAAGCATGAAAGATGCTGGAGCAAGAACAGACCACCCCTACCCCTGTGAGAAAATTCCAGCATTAATATAAACGTATCCAACATCTGGTTTTCCAAAAGTTAAGTGCACTGATGATTAAGTCTTTTCTGTCTGCAGATGACAGTGAACCAGGGGTTACAGAAAGACTCAGGTTCATATATTCCAGGAAGACTCAAAAACTTATTTATCATTGTGTCCAAAACTTCTTTACCATTATTTGTTTTAAAAAATAATTACCTAGAAATTCCAAAATCAAAACACAAAGCAAGAAACTGTCAGCTTTTTTTTCACACATAGAGAAGCTTGAAAAGCGGTCAACTCCTATTAAGATGATGATATTATCTGAAAACCCTTTACTTTAGGTCTCCCAGAGATTAGTATATGGGACTCCTGAAGTCTCAGCTGCCTGCCTGTATCTTATTGACCAAAACGTATCCTTCCCTTCCTCTTAACTACACAGTTGGCAGCAAGGTCAAACCTGTAAAAGGAGAAGAAAATTTTAAGATGGGCAGCAGTGTTAATTATGAGTCATCACTCAGTACAGACATTACAGGAGGCTTCTGAGATACTGACTCCATGTCCTGAATGGTAATTTACTGATTTTCTCCCCTGGGGAAGTGGAGGGTAAGCAAAGTTCAGACTTTATACTAATATTAGCTAATACAAAGATTAGATTATTTTCTCTCACACTTTCAGATTGTTATCCTCAGCATAAACAACTGTTCTGGATAAAGTCCAAAATAATCTTTTTAGACACTGGGACAACACTGTTCAGTTACCTGACAGACTTGGGCATGAGGGGCAGAAAAGTTTGTACAGTGAATTGTTACTTTCACAGAAAAGGAGATTTCTGGTAGAACGCTCAGAGAGCCCTAAGGTTGTCTTATATGATCCCAAGTAAGAGAGTCAGGAAATGATTGGAAAGGCACACAGCCATCTGGCAAAATCATGTTATGGATGCATTGGTCTCATCTTTCAGCAAGCACAAAATGCAAAGCTGTTGCACTTGCATAGAACAGCACAGATCAGAAGTTCAGGATTTAAAATGAATTTAAAAAAACCCCACTCTTAAAGTGCAGGCCAGTACTTCCCAATTTCTTGCACTTAACTTTAAGTCCTTCAGGAATGTAATTAAAGGAAGACATTAACTCATCTTATGCTGTGCCAATAGAGTTAAGAACTTGCAAAGGCATTGCTTTCTATATGCTTCATTAATACTACTTCATGTAAGAAAACAAGCAGGTTTATATTCAGAGCCACAGTTTTTATCTCAATTTCTTACTAGATACTATAATTCCAGCTGGATAATTTGTACTTCTGAAATATTTTAAAACAAGTTTGCCCTTGCCCATATTGATAGTTGAGCATTACAAGCAAACAAGTTGCTCATATCTTCTTTCTAACCAACTCTTTTTTTTTTTTTTCCGTATTTGGATGACAATGGTGCTGTGCTAAGAGAAACTGTAGATGCAGCCTGCAGAATATTCATACTTTCCATCACACATTTAGTTTATAAGAATGCCATCTCAGACTACTTTCAAGTCACTAGCTTCTTGAAGCAGTGTTGTATAGATGTTAGAAAGAACACTTAGCTTAAAGTTGTATCCATTTATTCATTTCCTGACAGACCTCCACTTTCTTTCCCAATTGACCCAGTGACAAAGTAATTACCTTGGAAACAGAGGTATACTAGTAATAATAAGCCTGTGCTAAGATGTTTTGAGATCTCATGCCTTAATCCAAGATATACTACAGCCTTAATAATAACAGTATATATAAACAAACAGCAAAGAGAAAAAGACCTAATCACTGAAAAACACTGACAAAACCAGTAAATTATAATGACAACCTCTGAAGCTTTGTGGGTTAAAAATACAGGCCTAGCTACACTGGATGCTCATTCTGATTGTGTGAAAGGTATCTTCACTTCATATCATGAAGTAACAGATTCTATGGTTTTTACATAAATCCCACCAGACAAAAGTGATCTAATATTTTTATATAATCAGGAAATTGGCAACAGTCATTACTTTATTCACATTTCTTAAAGGAAAAGAGAATGAAGATGGAGAAAGAGTAAAGACAGTAAAAAGCATTCTCTTCCTTGAGAAGCCCTTCAGTATATACATGTACTGAAATAGCCTTAATGCGATGACTAAACATTATATATATGCAACCCCCCATACTTTTATTTAATTCTCCTGAGAACTCCACTCTCAGCTCTTTAAGAGATTAAGTCAGCTACTAGAAAAAAATTGCTAGAGCCCATAGCAGTGACATATATGGATGTGCCTTTTTATTCTTATATTTGTTCATATATATTTATCATTGACATTTGGCAAGACTCTTAGTGCACAATCATTAGACTGAAGAAATCAAGAGGAATAAAGTCTTAAAAGTACTCCTTATACACTTAGATCCTTCACTCCCAATTAAGCTAATTAAGTTCACTAGTAAAATAACTCAGAAAAAACTTGTGTCAGCAAACTAAACTAATAAAGTGATCTCTATAGAAATTATTTTTTTTCTAAATTACTTTATGCTCATTTTCAAGAGATTACAAGGGACTGTGATATAACTATATTAAAATATTGCTTAGAGAGGCAGGAGGCTGGCCAGTTCATCTGGACACACTGACCTCCAACTTCTAGGGACAGTAACTTAATTTTTACACTAGTTCATGAAATGGCATTCCTCAAGAAAACATGGCATTCGTTTCAAAACTGAAAGTAATGTAATAGTTCAACATGATTATTTGCCATAAATTCACTACTGATTTTAAAAATGCATACAGAACTTTGATAGTTTAATTGCTTTTTACTCTGAGGATATGGATGCTAATTCTTTTGTCTTTCATTATCAGTCTTCCTCCCATGAGCTTCACAAAACAGGATTTTCACATAGTTGTGTATGTTACAAAACACATACACAGTCAAATCAGGAAAAAATACAGTTGTCTTAATAATCCCATTATTCTTGCCCTGCCACAAGCAGAAGACCATGCCTTTTTCTCCCCCAACCTGGAACTTCGGATGAAATGAAGAACATCAACATTTCTCATTTCATTTGCATATTTTCTTTAACATCTCTTCCTTCTCTCAAGTTTTCACAGCCACCACCCTTTTCCCCAGCACAACCTTTCTATTTGCAACAGCTACTGCTCATATAACTTGCTGCAATAGTGACACAAGAATGCTGTGAAAGTATGGATTACTAAACACAAGTTCATTATTGCATTTAGAATGATGAGGAATGATTCTCTGCAGTGTGGTGAATCTCTTTATTGAAATACCACACTCAACTGCACATAAAAGTAACTGCATCTCTTCGAGAAATGATTGCATTTAATTGACTACAAATGGTCACCTCTATATTTCAAATTATGCTACCTGACAAAATTTAGAACAATTGGCTGCAATTTTTCAGTGTGCCTTTTCTTCACTTGTATTGATTTATTACTGTATTACTTTGCAGCTTCGTTTTAGAAACTTTGCACAAAGCTGTGATTGCTATGCTGGAGGTTAATAAGGGAAACTGGACACCTTAAAGAAAGTTGAGCATATTCTTACATGAAGCTCTGAGTTTCAGAACATTTGCAAATTTATAACCTTCTAGTCTGTTATATCAATGTAAGCACAGTGTGGTAAAACAATTAAGTTTCTAGATGAGTGTTTAATGAAAAAATAAAGCAATTCTACAGTATTTCTAGACTGCATATACTGTAATTCATGCTCATGGCTGGAACTTGTGTTATTTTAATCGTTCCAATATATCATCCTTTCTGTCAGCGTTTCCAGTACTCATTCCCTTCAAGAAAGGCAATTTATTAAATGTTATGAAACTGTATTTGAAATTGCTTACTTGCCAACATTCACAATGGTTACTAAATGGAAGAGAAAACACAAAGAAACAAGGACTGTCACAGATAGGAAAGGTCTTAAACTTCACAGTTTAAGTTTTACAAAACACTTGTGTGGCTTCACAATCACCCTTGAATTGCATGCTATTAGAAACAGACTGCTAAGGACACATGCAGGTAGTTTTTTAAAGTCAATCTGTGATCAAAGTAATTACATTTAAGACTTCAGGGATGGGGGAATGGGGGGGAGGGGGGGACAGTTTCTATTACATTAAAAGCAGTGCTTTCTTAAAACAGACATGAAAAAAACAATCTTTGCCAGCCAAATCTAATTCCATGCATATTATGGGGATCTCTAAATACAGAGCTTTCCTAAAACTAATTGAGTAAAGGACGACTGGCAGGAAACAAATTACTATCAGCACAGCTGAAGTTTTTACATCATGGAAACACAGCTTACATCCCTGTTCTTACTGTAATTACTCTGCAATCAATAATTACAAAAAAAACCCCCAAATGACTGAGAATCTAGCTCATTGTTAACTATCATTGCATTACCAATAATCTAGCTGAAATTATGGTCAAGGTACATCCCCAACAAATGCATACTTATTGCAAAAACAACCTGCCACAGCACGTCATTACTACTGCATAAATGCAGATGGAAGAACATGACTTCTATCACCTGACTAAATCCTCAGAAGCTGGAGGAGACAACACTTCAGTGACTACACCTGCACTGAGAAGTCAACTGTTCTGTACACAATAAGTTAATTCTTCAGTAACATTCCTCTCCCACCTTTCTCTCTCCCCTCTCTCCTGACTGAGGGACCAACTGTATCCAAAAAATCTGTACAGCTTAAACTTAAGGAAATTACTTAGTTGACAGAAAGCTGTGAAAAAGTCTTTAGATTGGAGCTATTCAAGGTAAGAAAGATAAAGGTACAGACAAAACCAGATTTGTTAGTAGCTCAAAGAACATCAAAAGTTGCAAAACTTTCTATACAGTCTGTAGAGGGTAACCCAAAACCCTTAAGGGACTGTAGGAGCAACCTCTTTACTCCCACATGAATGATGCCTGCCTGGTCAGGAGATGTCTTATTTGAAGCTATGACTGTACAAACAGATTTTAAATCCTACTCATCCTTTGTGCATATTTCGTAGTCAAGTACATTCTCTGCACTTTGTATAATGTGTGAATAAAGCAATGCTGAGATGGAATGTAAGAATATACATATAATTTCATCTGCATTTTCTAATCATTCTGATGTGCCTACTTTCCACAAGGGCATTAGGCAAGGAACTGAAATATTTAATATCGTAGTACTGTAAAAAGCATCATTTTGAAATGCTAAACATGCAAGTTTTCCACAGATTGCAGAAGAGCTCAATGTTGAATTGTAGGCTACTTAAGCCCAAAAAATTTATCTGCACAGTTGTTAAGAAAATTATTAGCCCAGGCAGGAATCTCTACTAAAAAAACCCAAAACAGTCTCTTGAAGATTTATTACCCAATTAATTCCACCCACTTACAGTATTACACCAACAGCAACTAAAGACTGGAAAAGTTGTCAATTAGAAGAAAGGAAAAAAACTCAGGTAAAGAACAACTGTTGAAGGAAAAATTAAATAATACCCTTAACAGGGACTGCTGAAGATGTTAGGAGGTCAACATGCCTTTAAGAAGTCAGATGCTAAAGTCAAGTAAACTACTAGCTATTGACATCAGTGGTCCTTTTTCACCCATAAAACACAGTATGAAGTCTATGCAGAATTTAAGCACTAGGTGGCAGAAGAGGCCATTGCCTCAGCATCCAAGCAAAGGTGTACTGTTCCATTTTAGATGCAAGAGCGCACTGGGAGATGGAATATCCACATGAGGCTTGACCATACAACAGTAAGAGAAGCTTCAGGTTATCCATACAGCACCGAAGGGGATGACAGGAGGCCACCTAAACCAGAACTAAAGCATATGCTTCAGCACCTGACAGCTGCCTTATTTCTGCCACAATGACAGCAGGGCTAAAAGCAATTTCTGAACTATATTAGTTTAGAACTCACTTTAAGAAAAAACGAAGGGGAAAAAAAAAAAAAAAAAAAAAAGTAGCAAACTGAGCTGTGATCAGCTGCTCTGCCAACAGTTCAGAAGATGGAGCTGAAGAGAACATCTGGTTAGGCAGCAGGGGACCAGCATGTCATCTGTTGCCCTGATGTAAATTGTGGCTTGTGGGACACAACTTTTATACTATGAACCCTACCATTTCAAAGCACATTTGGCATAGATGTCACTTGAGACTTCATAAGACTGTAGTAGGAGGAAAAGACTAAAGAAAAGAGATTTCTCCCATTACATGGCTTGGCTAACTAAATTTCATTTCCTCTACAAGCCTGAATTCCCAAAAGAGAATGGATTACCAAAAATAAAAATAAGATAAAACCTGCAGGTGGACAGGCCAAAACATTCCCACTAGTTACAGCTTACTGCATTCACAGAAAACCAAAAACATGGTCACACAAAATCAAATCTCAAAAAACACCGAAAACAGGACCCTAAATAAAAAAAAAAATAAATAAAAAAAAAGCCTAAAAAGAGAAGCCAGAGATGTCTGCTGGCCACAGAACCTTGGAAGTAACATCAGTTCTTGCTGATAACACTGCTGCATTCAGAGAAGTGAGATCACAGAACCACAGAATGCAAGGAGTTGGAAGGGACCTCTGACAACCATGGAGTCCAACCCCCCCCTGCCAGATCAGGACCAAAACTAGGGCAGGTCCCTCAGAAATACATCCAGATGGGTCTTGAAAGTCTCCAGAAAAGGAGACTCCACAACCACTCTGGGGAACCTTATAGTAAAGAAATTCTTCCTCATGTTGAGGTGGAATTTCCTGTGCTATCTTGAATATGTTGCCCCCTTTCCTATCCTAGGGCACAAGTCAGACAAGGTTGTCCCTTCTTCCTTCTTGACACCCAGCCCTCATATTTATAGATATTAATTAGATCCCCTCTCAGCCTTCTCCTCTCCAGACTAAAAAGCCCCAGGTCTCAGCCTTTCTTCATAAGGCAGGTGTTCCAGTCCCTTAATCATCCTCATAGCCCTCTGTCATACTCAAGTAAATCTCTGTCCCAGGAACACAGGAGCCCAGAAGTGGATACAGTGCTCCAGGCGAGGACTCACTAGGACAAAGTAGAGGGGAAGGAGAAACTCCCTCTATCTGCTGGACACCCTGTTCTCAATGCACCCCAGGATACCTATGGCCTTCTTGGCCAAAAGGTCACATCATTGTCCCATGGATAACATGTCCATGAGGACTCCAAGGCCCTTCTCTACGGGGCTGCTCTCTAGAAGATCACTTCCTAACCTGTACTGGTACATTTTGTTATTCCATCCCAGCTGCAGGACTGCACAATTTTGCAGATAAAACCAGAATTTAATTCAACCTCTGACTTCTGTGCCAAATTCGTCTCCTAGATTGAGCAAGAATTCAATCTCGTCTAAGTGCTCAGGTGAAAAGGGTCACAGTATTAAAAAACAAACAGAAAAAAAAAAAAAAGATGGACCAAGCACAAAACTTGGTGCATCACATGATTTCTGCAGAGTTTCATTTCTACCATTATTACTATAGGCTCAGAGAAATGCATCAGTACACCTATCATTCCTTAGAATTGGACTAAGAAAGTGTAGAATCTAATAAAGCCTGGAGAGAGGGGAGGAAGGAATACAGAGCCTCAAAAAAACCCAAAACAATACTGTCAGATCTTAATAAGCCTAGAAAGGCAGCTGCATTTACACATTTTAATTATGTAGTGCTCAAAAAAAACCCCCAAAAATTTATCTTTGCTAGGTAAATACCTTGTTCTCAATTCTTTTTAAATTGTTTTGCCTGATCAGTATTTTAGACACATTTGCTATACAGAGAAATTAATTTAAGTGAAAACACAATCAACCACTCCAGTTGTGCTCCCAGCTGGTCTCCTGGGTCTACAGCATCACTTGTAATGAACTTGGCTCCTAAATAATCTTCAAATATGATTTGAGGAAGGAAAAACTGTTATACTTGACTTGTGCTAAATTAATTGCAAGCGGAGTCCTTACTTAAGATGGGAAGGTGATTACATGTATTAAATCAGGTGTTTTAAACAGGATCACAAGAGAGACTAGAAACTTAAGTTACCACAAATTAACTAGACACTGACAGCTAGATTACACATCCAGAGCTTGTGGCATTCCTTTTACATTTCAGTATACTCCAATTTATGAATTCAGGGATAGAAAGGCCACATTTTCAGTAAGAACCAAAAGAAAGGATATAAAAGTTTGTTTCTAAGAAGAATTGTTAAAATAAACTATCATGTTCAAGTTTTGTCGTTCTCATTTTGGGGTAGAGGCAGGCAGGACAGGGGGAGACAGTGGTTAGGACAGACACAGGGATGACCAGGGTGGTATGGAGAGGGATATTCAATAAGTTAACATTTCTAGTTTAGAAAAACTAGAAAACAAAAAATGTGCCAACATCCTGGAAGTGAAAATTTGAGTCAGTTTTGGTTGCTTTTTAAAACAAAAACTTGTAGTATTTCCCTTGAAAAACATTTAAGTAGAAAAATCTTACTTTTCAAATTAATCTCCAAATTCTCATTTTATTGAAATTGAGATTTTATGCTCCTACGACAACACTTCAAAGAGCATATTTTTTTTTATGATTTTAAAAATAATTAGAATTTTAATATAATTTTAATTGACAAGTTCCCAGAAAATTCTCTATTTGTACAACACTTGTTGTTGACTAAACATACACATAAAATTAAGTAAAATATGAAGCAATGTATTGATACTAAAGTTTTAAGATTATCTGAAATATGACTTATTTGATTATGAATTCAAAGATTGGAAGCAGCTCAAACAGGAAGCTATCACGATCACACATGCTAAAATGTATCTGTTGTAATTATTAAAATCATAATCTGGAAAGAACCCCGGAATTGCCAGTTGTCTCAAATAAAAAAAAAAAACAGCTCATCCTATTAAGCAACATAGTAAGTCACTTATTACACTGGTCACTTGGTTTAATTGCAGTTGTGAGTCACTGTGCAAGAGCTTCCATTAAGCAGTTGACCTATGCTGTGTAACATTACTTCTGCAATAGTGACCTTCTTGAACAGTTACAACCCTCATTAGCTATGAAACTCAAGAGTCTAACAAACAACTAGGAGAAAATTCTCTTCTGGGAAGTACCTGGATATAAGTAATTTAGATTTGAGGATTAAGGTCATCTGCAACATAAGCATATACAGTTAATGGCAAGTGCAAATGGAAAAACAGTGAACTGAACTTGCAGCACACAAATTCAAAAAACAAATATCAACAAGAGACCAGAACTTCCCAGTCACTGAGTGATGAACCACCAAAGGAACCACTCAAGAGTAGCCTTGAGAGGCTTAAACCAAACAGTATTATCATGCATCTCAAGAAGGAAAAAACAAAGCAAATTTATCATGGTGTAAGAGATGAGAATTTAGTAAGTGCTTTAGAGAGATTCTAGGGTTGTGAAAAAAATTGTGGGATGTTTAGGGGAAGAAACAGACAAGATAGGGGAGAAATAGAAGTGGTTTAGGGATGAGCAAGCACAGAAAAAATGTAAGAAAGTGACTGAAATAACCTGACTGCCTGTGTCTGTTTTACCTGTCACTCCACTGAAATGCTTAACATACAAGGTAAATTCCCACACCCCCCATACCTCAGAGAATACAAAGTAAAGAGCATTAAATGCTAATCACCACCTGGCATTAACACATGGTTCAACATACAGTATATTTTTATATTTTTCCTAGTTACTTAAGTGTGCCCAAACTCAGTCCCTAAAACTGCCTACTGAAAATGACCCCTGCTCTGTATTAAACTTCAGAAGCTTTCTGAAATGGAGTCTTTGATTCTAGGCTGTCCTGAGGCAAAACCTTTGCTCCATTTCAACAGTAAATTTCCAGAGCTTGAAAGTTTTTCTTCAGCTTTTCTTACTATTTTATTTATACCCATAAATATATTCTATATAGGATATCCAATATATAAATATACAACATGGAATAAAATGATTCCATTTTATAATCTGTAAATTACATAGAATATAAATTCCTAAAAATAATTAAGTATCTACATAGAAAAACACCTGAATCTATTTTATAACAAAAATAATGTAAAATAGAACTACATAATGTAATTCTTTAGTACACAGAATGCCTGCAGCATAAGTAACATACATACAAAGCCATAGGTGACAGAAGAATAACAAAACTTAAGTAATGTTATTAAGTGTTAGATTTTAAGTATTTACCAAAGTAAAGGAATTTAACTCCACATATGTTAAGTGTGAACAATTCAAATGACTTCTCCCATTTGATAAATAGTGAAGTTTCAATAAACCGAAAGAAATAATTACCACTAACACACAAAGTCTCATTTTATACTTACTTTGCATAGTCAAAGAGCCTGCTGTCCCAGAGCTGATGAGTTCCTTTTGGACCAGAGTGGAAGAAACAAGAATCTGTACCATCGAAGTTGTTGAGACCATCCTCACAGTTTTTTGATGCATGGCTGTGCACAACATCCAGCAGGACAGTGATGCCCATTGAGTGAGCAACATCAATCATTTCTTTCAGGTCATCTGGAGTTCCATAGCGACTATAAGCAGGAAAATGCAATGTATTATGAGTGCTACAGTCTGAACTTAAGTTGACAGTACTCATAAAAACTACATCAGTGACAGCATGTCTTCATCACTTAGCTTCCAGTTATATATAGGTTATTTTCTCAGCTATTGATCAGAAACTGACAATTAAATAAAATTTTAATTATAAAAATACATCATGAATGCATGCAGTGTTTTGCAGAAATAGTTAAAAGCTCTATTCTCCCCTTTTAATCTGTTAATACATCAAATTCAGCACAAACGAACTGATACAACTTAAAGCATCTAATACTGAACAATTCCTTGCTTTGTAAGAAATGAGAATATATTTGTATTACTGGAAGTAAGTAATCCATAATGACTACAAAAGTAAAAGTGCATTAATGAAGTCCACAAAATACAGCATTTGTTGTACTGCCATCCTGCTTAGTTATGTTTTTTAGGTACCATGCTGTTTTCCAACTCACTTTTAAATATAGATTTTGTCTCCTGTGGCTAACAGAGATTTCTTTCAAGTAATTAAGCAAGTTAAAACTCCTTGTCTACCTAAATTTAGTCTGGCTCTCCCTTAAGCTTCACCAAGATGAAAAAACCCCACATCAAAATCACAACGTTCAGGTTTACTACAATTGTCTTAAAAATTGCCTGAGTACATTCCCCAACTATTTTCACCCTAGACATTAAATCTAAGTACAGTCAATTACAAGCATGGGAAAAAGTTCCCACAGAACACAGAGCCATCATTTAATCGGGTTTATTATGAACAAGTAATGTACAGTTCTTTTTATCATAAAAGAATGACTTACACATAGTGTTTGTTACTGCCAAGAATTCCACAACACAAAACCCATGCATAAAGACTGCTGAGGCTGGATTAGCTGGAATATGCTATGACAGCTGAAGTCACTTATAACCTTTTTGTCTGTACCCTATGCAAAGTATTTCACAGAACAGCTGATCACTATGTCAAATTGATTTCAGATTTAAGAGGATGTTAGAACAAATACCTAAGCCACTGCTTTCTCTGCTCATTAAACACATACTTGCAAACAAAATCATACAGACATACTGTTTTCAATGGACAGGTAGTAAGGTAAAAGAACAGAGAAGATGCTGTAGTACTTAAACCTACCTTGACGCTGCAAAGAAGCTTGTGACCTGATAACCAAAACTGGCATAGTATGCATGCTCCATAATAGCCATCAACTGGACACAGTTATATCCTACAAAAAAAAAAAAAAAAAAAAAAAAAAAAAAAAAAAAAAAAAATAGAAATAAACTAAACAATCCTCTGCCTTAAGGACAGTTAAAAGAGAATTCAACACTTGAAAGATACCTATTCCCATCTACTCTCTTTTAGCTGCTTCTAACTCTAACATCTATAGATTCAGCCTGTTTCAAGAAGTAATTCTACCTAATATTTTATATTAATTTGATCTTCCTTTAAAAATGGAACACTCAACTTGTCAAGCCATCTACACGCAATGAGGTGTACTGAATCTATGATTTAGAAAGCAGTAAGTGGCATCTGGGCTGCATCAACAGAAGCATGGCCAGCAGGTGAAGTGAGGCAATTCTCCCCTTCTACTCTGTTCTTGTGGAACCTCACCTGGAGTAATGAGTCCAGCTCTGGGGTCCTCAGCTCAAGAAAGACATGGACCTGCTGGAGTGAGCCCAGAGGGACATGATCAGTGGGGCTGGAGCACCTCTGCTATGAGGAAAGACAGAGAGCTGTAGTTCTTCAGCCTGGAGAGGAAAAGGCTCCAGGAAGTCCTTCTGGCAGTCTTTTAATGCTTAAAGGAGATTCAGAAAGATTGGGACTGAGTTTTTAGCAGGGCCTGAAGGTATAAGACAAGGGGTAATGGCCTGAAACTAAAAGACAGTAGATTTAGGCTAGATATAAGGAAGACATCTTTTACAGTGAGGGTGGTGAAACACTGGAGCAGACTGCCCAGAGAGGTGAGAGATGCCTCATCACTGGCAGCATTCAAGGTCAGGTTGGACACAGCTCTGATCACACTGATCTAGTTGAGGATGATCCTTCTCACTGCAAATGGGTTAACTACACAACCTTTAAAAGATCTCTTCCAACCCAAATCATTCTATGACTATGATTCTATATGCAACTATAATCTTAATTTAAACTTATTAACTATGCCAATCTGCATGTCCTGAACTGCTTCACTTCTGACATTTGCATTTAGGGGGTGTGTGGGAGCAGTCACATACTATACCTTATGCCCTATGAAATCTTTTTTTTTTTCCACTTCAAAACCACTTTTTTTTCCAACTTAAATTAATGCACTCACTCTCTAAAAGACTTCTAAAAGTAATGCATTTTTCTCCTGAGTATACCAAAGAACCAAGGCAGTATAGAAGGGCTGGAAACATGCTGTATCACCCAAGATAGTTCAGTGCAATATTAAGGGAAGGAAGCCTGGAGGGAAAACACCATACTAATGATGAAATCACAATACCTGCCACACAACTTAACGAAAGCTATCCTTATTATCAGTGAATAAGTGCCTCAGACAGCTTGCAAGTGATGACTAATGACAAAGATAACTTTCAGCTTTATTCTACAGTCTGTTGAGACTCCCACCACCACTACTTCTCTTTAGTAATTTAACCAAAATATTCCCTTTATTCTTTAGTTTAGACAAGATACTGGTCTCTTTTTTACTGCTTTTATTTTCAGATTTCACAGCTATAAAAGGGTTATTGGCATGATGATAGTTGGCATGAACTCAGCAATCTGTCAGATTCATTGATGGTTTATAATTCATGGTCACTGCACTTATTTACAGCGTTTTTATAAATAAATAGCAACATAGCATCTAATTTATCTCATTCAATTTGCTTGCTATTTATTCTGCTAGTTGTCATGCATATATTTCTACAAACTATTAATATCTTGGCATTGTTAAATACTGATGTCTTTATGCTTATTCTAAACAAGGTATTACAATACTAAATCTAATACTCCTAAAATACATTTCAAAAAATACTTCATTCCCAGTGTTTACTTAATGTAAACAAGAACAAACATTGCGTATTATTCCATTACGTTTTGTGTGTTGTGCATGTTATGTATGTCATGTACTATATATACATATAATATTTCATTCCCTTCTGTTCTATTCTATCCTATCCTACTTAAAACTTGATATTGCCTTTATTTTATGGTTTATCAGTCTTTTCATGGCATTTCTTCTCCAAGAAAAATCCAAAAGGTAAAACTGAAAGCTTTCATAATTTGGTAACATATTAAACTCCTGGAATGACAAAATCTTTGGAAGTCAAGAAACAGAGAGAATCTTAATCAAGAAACATGGGGAATGTTAATCCACTTGTTGAGGACCTAGAGATGTGCAAAATCCCTTACCTCACCTGTAAACTCAATTTCATGAAAGACAAAACCCACATTCTATGACACATTGACTCAACAACTAAATCTACAAGAAAAACCTACAGGCTTTTTCAGGCACTCTGCTAAATAAACAAACAAACAAAAAATGCTAAAATCAAAGAACACAAGCAGAGCCCCCATCAGCCATGGATGTCACAATCATTTTACAGCTGGCTTTATCAACACATTTCATAACAGGGCAGTAAAAGTTCTAATATTCTGAAGTTCCAATAAGAAACAGTGCAAAGACACTACATGAAAAAAATAATCATACAGAAATTGAGGTGAACAGCTTTGCTACACTTTGAGATAATCCTGCCACCTGTTTCATACATTCCCTTCAATAGGTTTTTTTTCTCCCCTTCAACAGTTCTTTACTAAAAGGATTTCTCACATTCAAAAGGTTCCATGTTCTGATACTTCATAGCAACTGTTCAGGGACAAAACACAGCATGCTTATTCTGGTAAACAGAAAGGACAGACCTCTTGTTCCAGGTATTTCTTTGTCTTTCCTTAGAATCTACATTAGTAGAAACAATTACAACCACAGTATTTTCTGAAGACTATCTCAAAAAAACCAGGTCCTCTTTCAGGCTGAAAGCAAACCATGCCAAAAGCAAACTTCCTTGCAATATTTATCTAGGCTTTTGCAATCACTTAAAAGTCTGTGGAATAAATGTTGACGCACATCATCTATTTCAGTCTTTGTTTCTTCATAGATTTTACTTGTTTATAATTTTTGCTGCCCTAAGAATCTGTTTATATAGTATATGTAATCTAAAGACACACAAAAAATCCTATAGCCACTTGATAATTATCTTTAATATCATCACAGGCACATGAAAAATTTATTTCTGCAAGTACCTCTTTATTACTTACCAAGATCCTTTATTCTAGGTAGCACATTGTATGTGAAATTTTTATAAGAAGCTACTTTTCCTTCTGGGGAAGCAATTCCCACATGAGATTCATAGATTTTTAGGCTTCTTAATCTTTTGGGGGAAGGATGCTTATGCTATAAGGAAAGAAACCAATTGTAATTAGTACACCACAGCTTGGACATGTCACAATCACACAATTTAAACAGGACGAAAAACAATAAAGGCTTGTTTTGCTTTTTCCTCTGAAAGCATAAACATTTCAAAAATAATTAAGAATTTTAGACTGTCAAAACAAATATCTATTTCAAACTAATATGCTACATGAGCAAGAAACTAGACATCCAGGATTCAACACTTTTCTTATGTTGTTTAACATTTTTCTTACATCCTTTTAAATTACACTTTTTAAATTTGAAGTGTACAAATTCATAGGAGCTATTGTACCATAAAGGTCTTCTGAACTGCTATGAAGCTTGCTTGAAAATAAACAATGATAACAAAGACTGTTGGTTTTTTTTTAAGCATGCCTGCTTTTTTCAGGTATTTGAAGTTGCTCTGCCTTCTCCCAACTAAAATTAATAAATATTTTATGCCAGAATACAGTTTCCACAGCACTGATTCCAAATAGTTAATATTAAAAAAAGAAGAATCTTAAGTCTGTAGGTGAGTACACAGTATTTCTAGATGGGTGAAAATAGTTCAAGAATAGAGGTAAGTAAAAGTACATCACAAAACCTCCTCCTCACACTTGAAGCACTTACAATTTTTAAAATAAAACTCTTGTTGCAAAAAATCTACGAAAATCTATTCATAAAATAATTTTTTTTCTGATTTACCTCAGCAGTGCCTTGCACCTGCACCCTAAACATTCTAGCCTCCTTTTAACTTTAGATCATACAGATCACTGGATTTCCAATACCTCTCCATTATCCTTCCTACAGGGAACCACGATGTCACACAGTAGCATACAGCGTAGGTCACTAAATTTATACAAACTATAAGCTAAATAAAGTTACTGTAGATTATCTAATGATTATTTTAAAGAGATTTTCTATTCAAGTTACCCTTTCTCTGTCAAGCAGGTGCTTTATAAGTTGAGGTGGGTACTAAAACTTAACTTGAAAAAGAGGTTGTAGTACCTCTAAATACAGAATACTACATACCATTTCTTAGATGAAACAAGTGTAATAACCTGAGATAATACCAGTCAGTCTAAAGTTTCTAAATGATCTCCTAGGATATTCTTCATATATCATGAAGAGGTCCTCCCCTTTAGCAATGAATCAGAATAGGGCTTTAAATAAAAATGGGTTTTCCTGATGTAAAGAAACTAGGATTTGACTGGAGCATGAGCACTTTATTTTTGAAAGCTTTTTCTGACTTCATATGGCATTGCCTTATTACTAGAGTACCAAACTTCATATGCACAGCATATGCAAAACTAATTCAGGTTAACTCCCCTCCTCCCTATCAGAAAGGGCTTCATAGTCCTGAAGCATTTACAGAGGTTGCCAAGCATGTAGGAAGCCAACTTCAGAATGAATACCTCTTTAAAGAGTTCCTATTTTTTGTGTACTCTGTGTGGGATAGATAAATCAACTCAAAACCACCCACCATCCAGTCACTTGCTTCTGTCAAAGCCATGAAAAATATCCTTCATTTCTCTAGTAAATTCTTTAATTAGTTTGCTAGCATTTTGTTGTGGAACTACTCTTCTCCCTGCCCCCCTTCCAAGCAAGGATACAAAGATGAAACAATACATTGTTTAATACCCTTTATACACCTGTTGAACATAATACTTGTCTTACTATATATGACTGTGGTGGACTCCAGTGCACCCAATCATAATTGACTTTGTCTTCATCACGGACTACATATCTTGCCCAAGGTGAAATACGATACAGGAGATTGCCATTTTGAGCACGAATCACCACCTATAAAATAACCACAACATAAGCATGCAGTCAAATATAATTAATAAAATAACTCTTATGCAAACCATAGCAAGAGAATGAAACAGTATACTATATTGAAATTTGAAGAGTACACAAATATACAATGCAAGTCAAAACAAGAAAGAATGACTCTCTTCACAGAGATTATTTGCAAAGGGATAGTAAAACCAGGCTTATCAGACAAAGAAGGGAAGTTCACACGCAGGATCTGAAAAGTAAGAATATATCTGTAAACCTCATGTAAGTAATGGGAGAAGAAGTTTTCCCAAATAGATTACTGTTAGATGCCCTAATTTCCTCATCACATTCTTAAAAATTTAAATAGACATGTAGTATAATGCTACCAATATGAGAACTGTGAGTTGTTAACTTGGCAAGCAATGTAGTAAGCCAACATAAGTATTTTAATTCACCCTCTTTCTGTGCTCTGAGTCCTGACTGACATCACACGGAGCTGAACCACTGATCATCACAAGCACAGTACAGCTTTCAGGCCAAGAGCAGCAAAGAGTAAATTTAAATTGCAGAGTTTCTTCTGCCGCCTTTGTTTCTCTGGATGCCTTCATTACTTTAATGATAAGGTATTATCATCTCATTTTATTTTTCATGTTTGGTTTAATCTATTTTATAAGAGATAAAAAAGGCCCCCTTTTTTTTTTTCTTTAATTCCTTCAAAAAGCTCATAGAGCTTCACCAGAAAGAGTGATTAAAAACAACAGACATAGGAGTTTTTGTAATTTTACATAACAAAAGCAAAATTGAAGCAATTACTAGGATAATGTCCTACCAGGACCTTGCAGAAGACATTGTACTTGAGGACTTCTCAAGTATACCATCTCTACTTTATGAAATAATTAAATCTTGCAGATATCCCTGGGAAAGGGTATAAGGATCAAGGGGTGGAAAGTACTGTTGCTGACTGGGAAATTCTTGCATGTTTAGGAGCTGGTGACATCAGGTCAGTGCTGTGCTACAGATGTCCCTTGGCTGGAGGACAACCTCAGCCATCTCAGCACACGAGGGGCCAGCACATGGATCATGCTCAGCACCCACATGGCCTCACAACACCACCACTTTGGCTGCCATTAAAACAGTAACATGGAAGGCCTGCAACTTTAGAACCCAAAAATGAACAAGCAAGTGAGATCCTGAAATTCTTCATTCCCTTTTTCTTTAGAAAATGATGCTTCACTTTGCAAGCTGCCAAAAGTTCAGCCTCTAATCGCAACTAACACATTAAAGCTTTAACTAAAGAAAATCCTACGTAAAAATAGTTGCTGTACTTCTGGTTCTATTTTCAGGGTTTTCTTTCACTGCTTTCTAAGAATATGTAACAGAGCATACATATTGAAGGCTTTTAAAAATGTAATAGAGAATACAGATCAAATTGCTAGGAAAATCATAGTTCAACTTTGTAGTCATATGTAATAAACAATCAGGCATGGTACATCAAAACTCTACAGTAGGCATTTAGTATACATAGTATGTACCAAAAAGCCTTTTGTCATTAATATGTTTTTATATTTCAGTTATGTACCCACATTATGACCTACCCTTGGCTTTCTTCAGCTTTGTGATTTAAGTCACTTTTTACATATTTACTAATATGAACTATGTAGAATTCTGATGGAGAAACAGCAACGCTGGTCACTACAGATAACACCCCAACAAGAGGATCAGTGCTGAGGGAGAAAGGAAATCCAAGTTTCCTAGGCAAAACAATGCATCTTCCTCAGTTTGTGTCTTTAAAATGTTAAGAAAGCCGAAACTATGTTAAAAAGAAAGCTACACATAAAGAGTCACATTTACATTACCCAAATTTAGGACAGAAAGACACATGAAGATAATACCACCATCTACATTAAACATCTCAGAAACATAACATAGGGTAGTATTTTGCTATCAAACTGTGTAATACACGAGCAACATGACCATCTGGGATTATTTATTTTTTTTTAGTGTAGAGGGTTAAGTCTCTTAACATACAGCCTGTTTAGAACACTGCACGAAAAAGTCTTTTTTGCCTAGTTCCCTGTAGTTTCCAAGCTGGCTTACTGGAAATTTTTAACAGAAGATTCTGCAAAACTCAAAGTTATTAATGCAGATTTTGCCTACATCAACACTAGATATAGTTCACCTGGATTGCTTTGAAGTTTTTCCATCCTCCATGGTAAGCACATTCACACAACAATACGTAAAAATCTCAAAATACTTGGTAACTTTTGATGACACATGAATAGTGCTTCCAAGTGAAGCATAAATACATGTAAATAAATACTAACAGAAATAAACAAGTGTCAGAAAGAATGAAAATAGCCTTCAAAAATTGACATTAAAAGATAATTCACTCTAAAAATAGGTATGCCATAGATACCCAATTTATATAAACACAACAGAATTACAAAACAAATAATGAAGCACTGCTAATCTTTTCTACATAAAGGTTAAAAATACGTATTTTTGCTTGCATGTTCCATCATAGGGATGCTGAATGAAATTTTCAATGTATTTTTCAAAATTTCTGTCTGTAACATCCAGCAGACTTGAAGTTTAGCATCCAAGACCATTTTAAGTATTGCAGTAAATTTCATAGATGAGTACACCCAAGGTAGTGAAAAGATATCCTGGTAACCCAAGGCTTAAGGCACCAATGTATCTGAAGTGATTAATTCTAAAGAACTCTTGGATGTGAATAAAAAACACTAGAAAAGCTGATATGTATGCCTGTCATAAGAGCAAATAAAGCCAAAAATGGCTGCCTTTGAAAGTATGTGAAAACTGGTGTGCAAAGGTGCATTCCAATTTTCAGAATGTTAGCCTTCTCACAAGGACATTAGTATCAAAGCTACAATGTGTTTCATGTCTGTCCCACTAGAGTATAGGGGATTTATGAAATGGGAAATAAGCTGAAGGGTAAAAATAAGCACAGTGTATAAGCGTCTGTTGTGATGAAGTTTAAAATTCTCAAAAGCAGTTTATTACAGTCAAATAGAAACTATCACTCTCAGGGAAGCCTAGTGTCATACAGAAAAAACAGTACAAACTGAAGCACTTCAAAAGCTGAAAGAGGTTTAATTTAACAGCACTTCTCATCATAGAATGACTTAGGCTGGTAGGGACCTTAAGAGATCTCCTACTCCAAACTCCCTGCCATGGGCAAGGATGCCTCTCAACAGACAAGGTTGCTCAAAGCCTCATCCAACTTGGTCTTGAACACCTCCAGGGAGGAAGCATCCACAACTGCAACCTGTTCCAGAATCTCACCACCCTCATACTGAAAAATTTCTTCCTAAGATCCAGTCTAAAATTATTCTCCTTCAGTTTAAAACCATTTCCCCCACATTCTGTTGCTGGACAATCTTATGGAAAGTCCCTCCCCAGCCTTCCTGTAGGTTCTCTTTAGGTATTGGAAGGCAGCAAAAGGTCCCCCTGGAGGCTTCTCTCCTTCAGGCTGAACAATCCCAGCTCCCCCGGCTTCTCCTCATAGCAGAAATGCTCCAGGCCCTCCTCTGGACCTGTTCCAACAGATCTTTGTCCTTATTGTGAGGACATCAGAAATAGATGCTGTATGTGAGATGGGGTCTCATACGAGCAGAGTAGAGGGGGAGAATCCCTTCTTTGATCTGCTGGCCACGCTCCTCTTGATGCATCCAGGGACACGGCTGACCTTCAGAGCTGCCTGAGCCCACTGCCAGCTCATGTTGAGCTTCTCGTCAATCAACACCCCTGAGCCCTCTCTTCAGGGAGAAGAACCCACCCTGTACCTAGCTTGTAATTGTGCCTGGGATTGGTTTGACCCAGATGCAGGACCTTGCACTTGGATTTGTTGAACCTCATGCAGTTTGCACTGCCCATTTCTCAGGCCTGTGAAGGTCCCTTCCCTCAAGTGAATCCACCACACCAGACAGCTTGGTGTCATCAGCAAACTTGCTGAGGGTGCACTGAATGCAGGAGAGGACAAGTGAGATTCAGAGACCTCAGTATTCAGACAACAAAAATTTGAGACTCTTTGGTGTCCCACTGCTGACTTTTCAAAATAGCATGGAGCTTCCACATCACCTACAGTGTATCTGCCAACTGGTCCAGGATGTCTCAGGGCATTTAAAGAAAAATTCAGCACTTATTTTCAGGCATCTTTCAATCTACTGTGATTCGGGGAAATTTTGCTGGCTTTTTATGAACAGAAGCCACACATTTTTTCCTAAATTATCTGTAAGAACAAAGTCTGTAAGTTTTGCAAGTCTAACAGCTTTAGAAGCTTAATAACAAAATAAAAATTTTAGCTAAAATGTAAACCCACATGTGAAATCCTGATGCTGTTCAACATCTTCATAAGTAACCTGGATGCTGGGATAAAGAGCACCCTGATAAAATTCATTGACAACAGTGTGGAGAGGTTGACACCCCAGAAGGGAGAGCCACACTTCAGGACAACCTAGGCAGAGAAGTGGGCTAACAGGAACTTTATGTAGTTCAATGCAGAAAAGTATAAGGTCTTGCACCTGGGAGCACACAACCCAGGAGTGCAGTTCAGACTGGGATCCACTCGGGTTAGAGAGCAGCCTTGTGGAAAGGGACCTGGGGGTCTTGGTGGACAACAGGCTCAACATGAACAGTGTGCAGCAGCTGCACAGAAAGCCAACAGGATGGTGGGCTGCATCAACAAGGGCACCACCAGCACAAAGTCATCACCCTGCTCTACGCGGCACTTGTCAGACCACACCCTGAGTACTGCATTCAGTTTTGGTCCCCACTGTACAAAAAAGATGGACAGGATGGAGAGGGTTCAGACAAGGACCAGAAGGATGATCAGAGGACTGGAACACCTGCTGCATGAGGAGAGGCTGAGAAAACTGGGTTTGTTCAGACTTGGGAAGAGAAGGCCTAGGGGAGACCTTATTGTAATGTTCCAGTACTTAAAATGCAGCTACAAAGAAGATGGAGACTCCCTGTTTACAAGGAGTCACATGAATAAGACAAGGGGTAGTGGGCACAGGTTTCTCCTGGCGAGATTTTGATTGCACACAAGAGGAAAATTTCTCACTATGAGGACAGCCAGACATCAGAATGGTGTCCCAGGATAAGTGGTGGAATCCCTCATTTTGGAAAGTTTTAAGTCTCAGCTTGGCAGGGTGATGAGACATATCATATAAACAATAATATTGGAAGGGTTGAACCAGATGATCCTTGAAGGTCCCTTCCAATCTGACATTCTATAAAAAAAAATTAAATAAAAATAAGAGCTGAATGTGGTTGTGCTACTGTTAGGACAGATGAAACTGTGCAGTAACAAGCCATGAAAAAACATGTTTAAAATTCATATGTTCATGAATATCCCCTTGTGTTTGAATATCCCTTCATCCCCTTGGATATCCCCTTCATCTTTTCTTCACATCAGCTACATTGGGCTAGCTCATCTTCCAGTGCACAAGTACACAATACTTCAGAATAGTGTGGGATAAGAACTCAAGTGACAGTTTAATAAAAGAGTAGACAATTTCTCTGGCCAGCATCCACTCCTTTAGCTTTCACTTTCTGCATTTAAAGCAGACTCTAATTCCATGCATGATCATTGTATTAAATTATGATGTTTTCCTGCAAGTCAGCCTGTTTTCAATAATGATGATGATACAAAGTCTAACACGAATAAAAATAAGTCATGTTGTCTTGATAATTATTGATTCTACAGCTATTTATCCCCATTTAAAAATAGCATCTGCTGGATTTATTTATTTTTTTTTTAAGAACAAATAATCAAGACTAATTTTTGCAGTTCAGGAAATTTCTTATTAAGTGGTTTGTCATTTATACTTGAATTGGAGAGTGGAAATATATGCAAGCCAATAAATTTCTCTGAAACACTGTATTATTATTTCATTACTTTAATAGCTTGAAAGCACTTGGAATGACTGTTAGTATATGTGGCTTTTAATACAACAATGAAATTAAACTGACCAAACCAAAAATAGCTAAGGTAATCAGAGTGGACTAGCTTTATTAGTAGTATGGAAATGTCAGTGACTTGATATTTATATAAGGGGCAGTAAGCTATTATTTCAATATTTTACAACTTGCAGTGTTTCATTAGCTTCATATTTATTCAGTTTCATTTCTAAGACAAGATTATCCAAATGTAAAAGCCACAGGAACATAGATGGAAACACCATCTCATCTCAATAACATGCACCTAATTCAAAAGCTCAAGCTAACATCTAAAAGCATGGCAGGATTAGATCTTAAAGACACTCTAGAAAGTCTGTTAAATGCCCCAACAACATCAGTGTTTTTTTCACTACATGAAATTTATTATTCATCCTTTTCTTAGCCTCTTCAAGTTGCTACAGAAATGGAGAAGTGAAGTATTACTCTCAGTTGAAAAATACCTTTCCCGGTACACCTTAGCTGTATACTTTTTTCCCCACAAATCATATCCTGTCCTAACTTTAGCACCCAGGACAGAAGACATGGTTCTGATGATCTTTTGCCGGTATATAGTATAAATTGAGCCAATTTACAAAAGTAAATAAAATGGCTTTATGATCTCTGCCTTCCCCATGCACATCAATGGAAACCACAGGCCAACTACTATCATTTTTTTCTACAGATCATAATGGTTTGTGAGAAACACTACACTCTAGGGCCAACATTTTAATGTTTATTTAACACATGAAACATAAGAGAACACTCTGGTAAGGTAATGCAACCTGCTGCAAAACCCAGAACCAGAATTCAAAGTCTCCTGCCCTACACAGTTTGCTTTAAAGATTTAAATAAAAATACAAAAGCCTGACAAAAATTTGAATAGAACAGTACTATTATGAGCTTTATTCTGGACTTGTCTCGTTCAACCTAACAGATTTTAGGGACCAGATAAAACATATTCCTCTTTAATTGCCTCAGAAATAGAAGGCAAGGAATGAAAAAGTAAACACAGCTTCTTCACTAGTACCCTACTCTTGCTACTGCACAGCCTAAGAAAGCCCAGAAGCGACAGCAAGGAAGAAAAAGGATCAGAATTCGTTCAACTCTTCAGCTTCCTTCTCAAAAGAGCCTCCATCCAAACTGGGGGGATATGAGGCATGGAAAAAAGACCTTTCCAAAACTCACTTTCCACTGCAGAATTTTACCATACTCTGTTCCTATTGCTACAAATAAACAAGAAATCACATGTATCTGTCAAGGTGCTTGCAGTCACTTCAATTACCTCCAAACAAGCAAACTGAGTATAAACTTTGAAAAGAAGTTTTCAAAAGAATGGACAGCATGTTACTTCTGCCAGGCTGCCCTCCTTCCTACATTACACATGGCCATGTACTGGAAGGAAAAAGCAATTGAACACTCTAGTCACATTATTCCACATCTCCATTTCTTCAACTTTTTTTTGCCTCAAAAATGTAAGATTATTGTCAAAATTAAGCCAGTTGAGACAGATGTTTGCTTTGTTTGGGTTTGTTTGTTTGCTTGGGTTATTTTTTTCCCCCCCAGGCAATTTTCTGGCAAAGAAATCTGCTAAAGGGATAAGCATTTAAACTAAATACTGAAAAAATAAACCTTAGTTATCAGACACACAATGATAATTCTCAGGTGGTTTACATGTTTAACAAAGTTCTGCAGAGGAATCTGTGCAGTTCAGAAGCCATTGGGAAAGAGGTCTATTTGCTGTGCAGATTATTTTTCTGTAAATGTATCATCACATCAGATACTAGACTGTAAACAGAGAGATTAAATATTTGTTCACAATTCCCTTCTTTCCCCTTCCCTTCTCCTCCAGGGAAAGAAAATAAATTAAAAAAATAAATATAAAAATCAAGATACGCAAAAAGCAAAAAAAACTAACTTCAAAGTCATGAAGTCATGCCTTGATTTTCCAAAAGAGGGAGCTATAGCTCCATTTGTGAGTTAAGCATTTCAGTTGCAGTAAAGAACTATTCAGTGGTTTACAAAATCAGACAAAGGAGGAAAACTTTCACTCTTTTTTCCATTTCCATGCTTCTCTTAGAACACTAAGGGAAATTTGTAAATACTAGCAAAAATACAGAAAATACTACATTATCTATTTGCTTATAAAAAATTCAAAAGTATAGAGACAGCTTTGTATAATAAAAAAACTATGCAGACAGATAAATATACCATAGAAAAAAAATCAGACTTAAAATCCAGAAAAGCTTAGGGAAGTTGTCAAAAACAAAAGCTGTAGCATGTGGAAACATTCCCAATGGATTTCAACAGGCACAGGTATAGAAACAATATTTCATTAAATCATCATGATCTACATTAAAAGTACATAGCTTCCTACAGGAAGAAACAATATGCTTAGCTATTTCCTACACAAAGGTGGCATTATAAGGCACTGACAGACAACGAGTTTTGTCTGGGTTTTGTTTGGTTGTTTGGTTTTTTTTCTAAATAAAACACTACAAGTATGTATGCTGCAGGACAGCATTCAGACTTTTCTTTCAGTCCAGAACTCAGATTTTAAAAATCTTTTTCAAAATCCAATTCACAAAACACAAAGAGAACTGGAATCTCTAAAATGCCTAGTTCAAGAAATCCTTTTATCTCCACACTTAGGATTTAAACAGAATGAACTTACTGTGACAGTGATGTAGCTCAAAGACTATAGAAATTGTAGGCAAAATATAAATGCATTCATATAAAAATTATGTAATTGAGAGACTTGGTGTAAGAAAGCACATTTTAAAAGCAGCCATTACAATGAAGCACATTTTACACAGTAAGTATAACTTGGAGTTGCTTCAAGCCACGTCAAGTAGAAAAACCCGATGAAGTATGTAATAAGGGCACCCAAGCATTAAATATTATTTATTCTCAACTTAGGAGTTTGTATGAAGAACAAGCATTGCATAATGCACCTTGCAGGGGGGTGGTTGTGGCACAGCATGCTTTCTTCTTGATGCTCCCATTCACAGCTGCTTAGAACTGACAGCAAAACGTCTTTTGAAAATGAAGCAGGTTGTGCTTAATACCTTCACTTCCTCTCACATACCCTCATGGTGTCTTATAACTGGGTTAGCTTACATCCCCAAATGGTCCTTCCACTGTCCTCCCCCTACTCTCGCTGTTGCCTCCCTGCACAATAACTTGAGAGGTCGCACCACCTTTGGAGGATAGTAAAAACATGCAGAGAATTGTCATGTGTTCCCTCTGGTCTGAGGTCACCTGTCATGGATGAGCTCACATGACCCTCTCCACACATCATTAGGTCATTAACTGCTTTCTATATTCTAAAATAGGATACTTTGAATACTTCATAATAATGCCTCAGAAATCCTCCTCAAACAGCTCTGGTGTTGTGCTGCCTTTACAGATTCCAACTGACAAGACTTGGGAGTCCAAGGTGTGAAATAAGTCCATTAGAATACCAAGGTTTAACTTTTACTTTCTTCTTGCCCTTTGATCTTCTCTTAACATTACAGACAAATACAGCTGAAGATTAGGAAGCACATACCAGTAAGTCACACTGAGAAGTATCAGAAGCTTTACCTAACTAGTGGCATGATCTTCAAAACAACAATTGCTCCAAAAACACAGCCATGCTTATGTATACTGAATATATTCTCAGGCTTTATATCCCATTTCAAGACCCCTTCTTTAAAATCTCTCTCCCCTTTCCTCCAAAAAAACCAATAACAACAACAAAAAAAACAAAAACAAGAAAAAACCAACAACAAACCAAATCCACATCATGCTTTTACACACACCTAATACAAAATGAAACAATTAGTCTTTTGCATGGATAAACTAAAAGTATTTTTAAATAGCAGAACCTTCTACCAAAGAATGCTGCAATCTCCAAGCTACAGGAGAACTAAGACTGCCAAAGTAACTGAACTAGAATATTCTGAAGTGCTGAGCTCAGTCTGCAAGAAAGGCCACAGTGAGCTACAGTCCAGTGCATTACAATGCTTCATTACTGCTACAACCTCTGAGTCCATGAATAGTTGCACATTGTTTACCAAACCAAAACAGGAAAAGTCAAGAGACCATTTACCTCCCAGTGAAGTAACAACGCTTCCTGCTAGTAAACTTGATCTGTAACCCAGAGAAGTCTACATAAACTTGAAGAGTCATAGCTTGAAATCAAGTAATGAAACATGAAGGGTACTGCCACAGATTTAACTGGTGCTTCACTTCCCATTCAGCACCACTGATGTCTAGAAACATACACCAGATGACTCGAGTCCTACCCCCTACAGTTCAAAAAACCAGGAAAGCCATGTCTGCTCCCTCTTGCACTTAGGTTATAAACCATGATGCTGGAAAACAGTTGTTTCATTTACCATTCAGCTTTGTATATCTGGTGATTTTTAATTTTTTTCCATCCTATATATCATTTAAGACATGAAATCTAAGTGACATGGAACTTACTATGAACGAGGATATTCCCCATCCCTCTCCCCCAGCTGAGGTGAAAGTAAAAAAAATTAAAAACCCACAAGTGTTTGTATTTGTACATTAGGAAAGCAATAAACACTTCCTCAGAACTTGTACACCCCTCCTATGGGTATATACAGCCCTCTTTGTAAAAGCTGTTTGACAGCATTTAACCTATTCACATTACATTACACAAAATCCACCACATCTTTAAAACTTCTTTACCTAGATTCCTAGCCACCTGCTATCCCATTATTAAAAACTTTCCTGGGTTTTCACATCTCATTAAAAATGCCTTCACATTTTGACTGCAGACTGCTTGAAGTGCATGAGACCTGAACTCAATGCCAGTCTGAAACGATGCTGTTGGACTTCCTGATCAGCAAGGGTCAGCTGTGACACCACCTACTTCATCAGTGACAGTAATTACACTTGATGAATTTTACTAACAGTGGTTCCCTGACACTGATTAACCTACCTGCTCACCATATTTGATTCTGTATCAAGGTTTACAAGTTAACACAGAGCATGCAGATCTACTGTAAAAGACAAGATACAATGGTAAAAACTGAAAGGATGATGTTTTAATAACATTCTTTCCAACTAACTTTCCTCTCCTGGCGTGTAAGGCGTGTAAGTAAGAAAGGCCCATGCAGCAGCTGCTCACTACAACCCCTGCCCCCTCATCGCCTTCTTCAGGATGGGGAAAAGGAAATCCACATAAAACCTTATGGGTCAAGACAAGGACTAGGAGGGTTTCATTCACCAATTGTGACCCTGGGCAAAAGAGTTTCAACTTGGGGAAAAAAAAAATCAATTTAATTCCTCACTAATCAAAAGAGGCAAAGAGAAAACAAAAGCCAGAGCTTAAAATATTTTAACCTCACCCCCTACCTTTTTCCCAAGCCCAAATTATTTTTCTCCTGATATCTCTACTGTCTCCCCACCTCCACAACACAGTGGGGAAGAGGAGTGCGGTTTATGATCCATTCATCACACGTTATTTTCTGACTCTGCCTCCTTAAGGGGAAGGATTCCTCACAGTTTTCCCCTACTCCAACACAGGGTCCCTTCCCAACCCCTCCAACATGGGTCCCTTGCACAAGGCGCAGTCCCTCAGGAACAGAGTGCTCCAGCCCTGGCTGCCCTCAGAGTCACAGCCACATCCCCTGGCATGGTGTCCTCCACAGCTACAGATCCACTTCTCCTCCTCCATTTTCCTCCATGAGCTACAGGTCCACATCTGTGCCACCACAATCCTTCATGAGCTGTTCCACTCTGGTCCTCCACGGGCTTCATGCTGTCTCACCATGGGCTGTGGGGAAACTTGTGCTCAGGCACCTTCTCGCCCTTCTTCCTCACCGACCTTGGTCTCTCAGCTCTGGTATTGCTCTCTCCTCTCCCCTCAGAGCCTTTTAGCTGCTTGTTTCCCCTTCTTGAATATGCTGATTGCAGAGGTACATCCATTGTCACTGATTAGCTCAGCATCAGCCAGAGGTGGGGCCAGACTTTTTGAAGCTGGGGGAACTTCCAGCAGCTTCTCAGCGAATCCACTCCTGGGACCCTTCCACCGCTACCAAAAATGGAACCACATCAACCCAGAACATCACCCCAGCAACTCCCGAAAGCGAATGTACTTTTAGGTACTTCCCACCATTATCAATCTGTTACTGTTCTAATAAAAAGTTCCTTCTCTGTACCCTTTAATATTAAAGGGTTACATAACTGGATTAGAAAACTTCAAAACTAATTCTGGTAAGCTAAAAATATTTTGTTAAAACTGATAAAAAAAATTTCACTGCAATTTCTGTGCTGCAGCAGCAAATAATGCCAACAGGATAATGGGTTGCATCAAGAAGGGCATCACCAGCAGAGAAAGTTGTCATTATCCTGCTCCACTCTGCACTTGTCAGACCACACCCAAAATATTGATTTGGTCCCCCCTATGGAAGAAAGATGGGGACAGGCTGCATAAGTTTTCAGAGAAAGGCCACAAAGACAGTCAAAGGACTGGAAAGTCTGCTGTATGAGGAAAGGCTGACAAAACTGGGCTTGCTCACCATTAAGAAAAGACGGCTTAGGGGAGACCTTATTCCCACATTCCAGTACTACTGGTGGCTACTAAGATGATGGAGCCGCTCTTTTTACAAGAAGCTATAAGAAAAAGGAGTTAATGGGTACAAGCTACTCCTGAGGAGATCCCAATTGGACATCAGAAGAAAACCTTTCACTATAAGAACAGTTGGGACATTGTAATAATCCCTTCAGGAAACTGATGGATTCCCCAGAAGTCACCACCTTTAAGACTCAGCCTGACAAGGTGCTGGGCCATCTCATTTAAAATGTGTTCCTACCTAGAAAGGTTGGACCAAATGATTCTTGAGGTCACTTCCAACCTGGCATTCTGTTTTTCATGTCAGTGCCTGCTGTGCATTTAACTTGGTACCCATAACCACTGTTCAGCAATCACTGAAGCCTCAGACATGCAACAGTCTGGAATATCAATAGAAGATTGTTTAAACAAGCATGTAAGATATCAAATCTCATCATCTCATTATGAGATACTCCCCCAAAAATTGTTTAACATTTAAATATATATACATACACATATCTACATAGGAAGGATATAAATTCAACAAATCATGGAATACAGAGTTTAAAACTTTCTACCATTTTCTGAGGTGACCTTTCCGGAGAAAACTTATTTGTTCTCTGAGCTGTATACACGATTATTCCTGTCAGCATATACAGAGAAATTATGAAGGCTGCTATGGTGCCCAGAAACAATCTGTTAAAACCCAATCAAAATTAAATTCAGAACAGACCTTTATTTTTCCCCCCCCTCTTTTTTTTTAACTTTCTCTCCACTCAATTACAGAAAATCTACTCACTTGCCGTTGTACTGCTTCAAAAATGTAACATATAAATTTGATCACTGATATTTACAGACAGCTTCCTAATCTTTACTTAGCTCTTGGTAAAAGTTGCACTACGGTAGCAAGTCTGCCATCCTCTTACTTTCATAGCTCAAGAGAAGTAAGCCAGACTCCCTTGTTACACTAGCTTTCATGAATGTAGAAGTGATATTTAGTTGTATACAGTGTTTTAATTTCATGCATCTGCCCAGCATATTGTAAGATAAGTTTATTAACACATCAAATTCTTGTTTATTACTTCATAAATCACAGATCTACTGTCCTTACTAGAAAACTTAACTACTAGCTTAGTATACTAACTCCAGCTCACTCTGCTATTGCAGATCTCCCTCCTCCTATTCAATAGCCCAGGAAACCATGTATCTCAATTGCAAATATTTTCAAAGCAGTAATTTTTATGTCCCCGCTCAAAATTTTAATTTCAAAATTCTAATTAATTTTAAAATTCTAATTTCAAAATTTGAACATTACAGACTACAGTGAAAATTTAATTTACAAGTATTTTTAAGTAGTTGTAAGACTCATTTAAAAACAAATAGTAAAAGAACAAAGTGGAACACTGACTGAACTGCTGCATGTGTTTGACAACCCAAGACACTATTTGGTACAGAAGCCTACCCCTGTAAATTTTTCTGAAAGCTTGCTCTGTATTGTGAAAAGTTAATTAAGAATATTCTGGTTATGAAGAAAGAATTCATCAGTCTTCAACAATGAAAAAAGAGGAGCACCCTTCCTCCCCAGCTGCCATTACTGTTAAAATAACAAACATGCTGACATTTAAAAAAACTTTGGTTATTTCAGATCATCTTTCAAACTAGCCCCATGAGAATAAAGAAACAGAGGTAAAGAACCTTAACTTATCAAAGCCCAGTTTGATAGGGGATTTTTTTGTTTGTTGTTTTGTTGTGGGGTTTTTTTGTTTCAGTTTGGTTTGAGTTTTTGGCTGTTTAGTTTTTTTGTTTGTTGGGGGTTGGTTTGTTGTTGGTTGGTTTGTTGTTGGTTGGGTTTTTTTAAATTTAAATTTAAGCTGTGCTCAGTTTATTGAAAAAAACTGAAACCACAAACAACCACATCAACTATATTTATTCATTGAATTCACTAAGCCCCCCACTGATTCATGGAAGGAAGATAAAAAGTTTTCAAACAGCTAAATTTTTTTATTAGATGTCACCAGGGGCTTGCTCAAATATTCTAAAAATCTATTCCTTTACAAAGATATTTATCAGAAGTTATATAGTAGTGGGTTTTAGTTATGAGAAGACTGCCCGAAGTTCTATAGTGGATTGTCTACACTACTATTCAAAGCAGGCAAATGTTGAAACTCTGCTCCTCACATTTATTTTCCTACTAAAATATTTTGTGACCTGATCTAAATTAGTGTCACCAGCCACACTCCATACACATCCATATCCTGTTATGGGTTAGAAATGACTTATTTAAAAGCAATGACCTTGTCACCATTTGAGAACTTGGCACTCGCCTTCGTAGAATTAAAGATGAGAACAGTGTAGACAGATGCTAAAGATAAGGACCTTCTGGAGAAGGCTTCCCCCCCCGGCATATTAATCAAATCATTCCATAAATGTCTGAAGTGGCCTATTTTAACTTAAACATTTAAGGTTAAGATTGGTAAGTAACTTTAAAACCTATGATTCCCTTATGCTTCGTTAGTAAAGCAAAGGAAGGAGTAACTTCATTAATAAGAAATAGGTTTTGCTGCCTAGCCTAGTGCACAGTGCCTATGCATTTAAAAATTAGCTCTGCAATCTTCATAGCCATGTCCATCTACAGACAATCCAACATTTGCAGCTTCCACATGAACAAAGAACTTCAAAATTATGCTCTACCATGCAAATCCTCATATTCCCCAAAACAGACATTTATGAACAATCAAACTAACAGAATCAGGTAGTTTGAAGACAAGTTACAGAAGACCAGCAGTTTTTTGAACACACTGATGGAATGAGAGAGAATAAAAACATCAGCTGTAACATGAGGGTAATGCTCATTCCTCCCACATGGAATATTCCAACTTAATTACAGCTTTTTAAACAAATAAACCATTTTAAAAATACTTAACTAGTCTTTAACACATTAGTTTTGTCATCCAACTACACTGAAAGGACACATTCTGATATGTTAGATTCAGTTGTGTAGGCACCACGGAACAAAACAGAAGTGTCAAAGATTATTAGTGAAGTTACAGATGACAATGGGAACAGTTCCATATGGATGAAGTCACCAATAAGGATTGATGAAACTTGTGAATCAAGTTTCTAAATATTTTTTTCTTAAAATATATATATGCACTCAAAAGTAAATCTGTCTCACAGGTGGAGAGACTAGTCCAACTTCACATGCCTGCTTTGCAATCATATTTTTAGTATTTGACAAATGCATACTTATTTCTTTAGAACTGACCATGTAAGAGAATGGTAAAAATAAACACAAAGAGATTTGTAAAAATAAATACAGAGAGCAAACTCACATTCTGCTTTGCCAGCAAGAGTCTCATGGCTTTTCAGAAGATTCTGAGTTACTACAGAACCATAGGAAATCATCTTGCTAGTAACAGGAGTGCCAAGAGTAACCAGTAGTAAAAAAAGTTTGCACGCTAAAGAAAAAATGCAAAATACAATATTTGCTTTATGGAGTTTATATTTCAAAGAAAATGGTGAATGGAAAGGGTTATAAAGACCTGTACTTCAAAAACAGAAGTGACCAGTGATTATATAGGTAAAAAAAATCTTAAGATTTTCAAAACATGTTTAAATATACAGGCTTTTTTCTGTTATGTTAATAATTATCAACACTTCTCATCATTCACACCACTTATCCCTACAATAAGCACAGAATATTCTACGGTAGATGAGCTCAGTAGTTTTGCAATATAATATAAAAGGTAAATCTAGCAAAAATGAAAAACCTAACCTACTTACACCTCCAAATAATGGAAAATATTAAGTAACCATTCTGCATTCTCATACATTGCTGCATAATCACCATACTTGAGCTGCATACTTTTTTCTGTTCTGTAAAATAAAAACAGCTCTCATCCTTGAATGATTATTCCAAAATTTCAATTTATCCATATTTATCACTGGGACAATTTCATGCACCATAACAAAAAGCATAGAGATAAATATGCATATTGAGTAAGCATTTCCAGAGCGTTTGTATGCCTGCCTTTGTTTCAGCAGATTCCTTTGTTTACCTAAGCTGGTTTTCAGCAGAAAAATGACGATTTTTTTTTCAGTGTGTTAATTTTGCTGATAGGAGCCCTGAAAATATAGTAGTATTATACAAATGTTTCCAGTTTCCTAATTTTCCTAGTCTATAGAGGATTTCAGTACATTTTGTAACTACTCATTACTGTTTTCTGTTAGCATCTGGTATTTCTGGAATTCAAGGTCTGGACTGCAACAATTCAAAACCTTAGAAGCACAACTCTGACTGACATCAGCATTCAACTAGAAATAACTCCACTGATAGTTGTCATTATATATGTCTGTACTAAGTTTAACAACTGTGACATTTGACAGTTCAAAGAAAGGATTTTATACTCATGGGCAAGTCATTAATAGTTATGAAATAAAACTGATAAAACACAAAAATTTCTCTGCATATGTATTGAGTTTAACTTACTGAACCTGAGGCTACTTACTGTTCAATATGCTAAACTCCTGAACGATAGGCAGTGGTTCTACAAGCAACACAAAAAGATCACCTGAAAAGCCATGGTTAAAAGGAACAAAAATTACCAAGGCAGCAACAGGATCTTGATCTCAAGAGGCTGCAAAGACAAAGACTACCTTTATATTCTCTCATTTTTCATATCAGTGATGTAAACATTGTTTTCATCTTTTAAGGGCATGCAATACACTGTATCTGCATTTCAGTCACATATGCCTATTCCTAAGCATCATGAAGAGAGTAAAACGTTCATGTTTCACTCATTGACATCACTTTACAGTATCAGATAAACTGATTGTGCTTCTTAGAATAATTAAAAGATAAAGTTAATTAATAGAGAGAGAAAAAAAAAAAGAACAATTCAGCAAGAAGGGTTACAAGAATGGAACCAGGTAAGTCTAAAGCCAACACCTTTAGTTTTGATCCGTGGGGCACAGAAGGACAACCATCTTGTCGAGGTGGAATGAACAACTCCCACTTCCCATATTCCAACTTCTTATATGGATGAGAAAATGGATTCCATTCATCTGCAATACAAGAAATGATCCAAGAATATTTATCTTAAAATGTGTCCAATTACAATTCATATAACTGTTTTCCTATTTTACAGAATAAACTTCAGTGGCAACAGACACAAATACTTTTATATGTGATGCTACCATACATGTTTCAAAATGGGTTTAATAGCATGCAAGATTTTCACTAGTGTTGGGTTAGTGCAGTCATCTTTTGGAAGCAGGGAGGCCACAGGAGTGGCTCCTGACAGAAGCTGCTGGAAGCTCCCCCAGTTCCAGTGCTGGCTCTGCCTCTGGCCAAGTCTGAGAAGATATGGGAAGGTGGATGCACTCTGCAAGAAACATGTTCAAGAAAGAGAAAATGAAAGTTGGGGAGAGGAATAAAAAAAAAAATAAAATAAAAAAAAAAAAAAGACCTGCAGAACAACAGAGAAGAGGAGGGGAGAGCAATGCCAGAGTAAAGAGGTCAGTGAGGAAAGAGCTGGAGAAGGTGCCTGGGCAGAGATTTTCCTGCAGCCTGCGGCGAGATGTCAGGACATCCTCCCGCAACCCATGGAGGAGCATGCTGGGGAGATGTGGAGCTGCAGCCTGTGCAGGATCACAGAGAGGGGCAGCTGTGGACCCTGCCCCAGGGAAGCTGACTGCTCCTGAAGGAGAGTGTGACCGTGTGGGCAGCTCACACTGGAGCAGTCTGTTCCTGAGGAAATGTACCTGGGAGGAGCAATTAATTTTGGAGGGCTTTGTGAAGAACTCTCCTATGAGAGGGACCCCACATTAGAGAGGGGGAAGACTGTGAGGAGTCCTCCTCCCCGAGAAGGAAGGAGCAGCAGAAACAGTGTGTGGTGAACTGACCCTAAACCCCCAACTCCTCATCCCCCTGTGCCATTGAGGGGGAGGCAAGTGTGAAGCAATTCAGGCATGGAAAGAAGGGAGCACAGGGGAAGGTATCATGATCTGGTCTTGTCCTCTCTTTCTCCTGGTAGATTAAATTAACATTTTCTTCCCCAGTTGAGTATGTTCTATCTATTAGTGTGACTGGGGAACAAAAACCTCTCTCTCCTTGTCTTGATTAATGAGTCTCTAGGAAGGATTTCCTTCTCCCCATTCCATAGTAGGGGTGAGCAAGTGGAAACCTGGTTGATCCCAGCTGGCTCTAAACCAGGACAACTAGAAAACCATAGTCCAGTTATAATTTGGTAATGATTAATTTGCTTTTACTTTACTTACTTCAAGAAAAAACAGAACAACATCCTCCTCCCCCCCAAAACACACTACTGATGTTAGTACCACAAAATCATGGTGGTATGAAAATTAATAGCTGAAAAGTAATGCTTAATGTAGATTTAAAACCAAAAATCTCACCATCCTAAACACACCAGAAGAAATACATATTACAGTACTAATCAAAAAACTAAGCAGCTGTTGACCGTGTAGAGAAATGGAGAAAACAACCAAAAAAACAACCCACATAAGTTGAATGCTTCAGCCAGGTAAGAAAATGCACATTGCTCACAGCCTCTTATTTGGAGAAGTTGATGTCCTTTTAATAGCACTCATTAAGTATACAAAATAGGAAAAATAAAGGGGAAACTGCAGACAAACTTATAATGGCTAGGAAAGCAAAGGCTACAATGTTATTAGCATCACCTAGATTCAGTGGGATGGCTCCTAGGAGTGGAGTTTGGGAATGAATCAATAGAAGCTCTAAAGTGCTCAGCACAAGAAGGACATGGACCTGCTGGAGCAAGTTCAGAGGAGGGACACAGAGATCATGAGAAGGCTGAAGCACCTGAGTCCTGTGAGAACATCTGGAATGTTCAAGTTTGGAAGAGACCTTATTTCTCTTTACAACTACCTGAAAGGAGGTTGTAGGGAAGCAGGTGCTAGCCTCTTCAAGTAAGTAACAGGACTAAAGGAAATGGCCTGAAGTTGCACAAGGGAGGTTTAGACTAGATATTAGGAAAAATATTTACTGAGAGGAGTTAGGCTCTGGCACAGGCTGCCCAGGGAGATGGTAGAGTCACCCTTCCTGGAAATACTTAAAAAACATGTAGATAAGACACTTATGGACATGCTCTAATGGGCCTAGTGATATAGATAAATATTTTATTTATTGGAAGAGGAGGAGTATGTTGCCAGTTGGATGCAGTGATCTTAAGAGCACTTTCCAACCATGACAATTCTGTAATACTACCAACTCTTCCAACCTTCTCTCCCTCACAAATATATCATCTTCATTGTTTTTTCTGTGAAGCTCTTTCCTATTCCATCATTTTATTATAATGCATGAACTAAACCAAATATATCAGGTGATGACTTGCTAATTCCAATCAAAATAAAAAGTTACAGGAAAAGTGTTAGGCCCAGTGTCCAGAAAACTCACTTGGGGAAATTGCCTGAAACTGACTTGATTACATACATCAAGAACACTGAATTCTTAACTTATTAAAAAAAAAGTCTCGTGACCCTAGTTACAACAAACTCTTCCCTCTATTAGTGTGGGAATGCCTACATGTCTCTAATCATTTAAGCATATCTGCTCTCCATAAGCAGCTTTAACAGTTCTGCCCAAGTTACTTACACATTTCCCTCCACTTGCTAAGCAGGAATCTCCTGTTCTGTTAAACCTTCCTCTTCTCAGCCACACTCCTTTAACACTTGGTGCCCACGGTTCATGACATAAGAATAAATGCAGTGCATCTGTCCCAGATGGTCTTATTTAAAACCATTGTTTACTACTTACCCCTAGAGAGGAACTAATTTAAGAAGGCTATAATAGAAAATATTGCTTTCCATTAAATCAAGTGGCATAAAATTTAAAACACCCTGAAAATTGAAGGCTTCTTTCAAAGAGCAAGCAGCTCAGGCTTCTCTGAGTTTTACTGCTCAATTTTCAGATTTTTCAGCATAACATAGCAAAAAATGCCTAGGGGGAAAAAAACCAAACCAAACAAACCATAAAAAAAAAAACTGAATAGCAGACCATCGAGAAATTTAAAATAAAAATTAAAAGAAGGGTAATATTTTTGTTTGACAGCAGAGACTTAAACTCTAACAAGAGCTACAAACAGAAAAAGGCTAAGATTACCAGCAGAAGTTCAAATAATCAGCTTGGATAAGTTCTATGGAAAAATGACACCAGAATGGGAATTAGCCACACACAAAGACAAGAGCTTCTATACAAAAGTCCAGGCCCCAGATATGTCTTAATACAACACAGAGGACATCTTGAATTGCCTGGTACTTTGAGTTACTCATCTCTGTGATTAGATCTCCCCAAACCATCCAACTATTTAAACATTACATCCTGCCTCAGCAACATGAGGCACAAGGGAACTTCTTGCTCAGAACTGCACCCTTAGCGTGCCAAAGAATCATGAACTGAGCTTTAATCTAGAAATAAATTTGAAGCTATAATGGCTTAGATTCTACCATTTGTCATTAAAAATCAATTTAAATGCAGTAATTCCAGCTAAATCTTAAATCAAACAGCAAGTATTAGCCATAGAGCTCTTAGGCTCACAGCTCAATTTGAAGTTTCGTATCAGAAATTAACATTGCTCTTGCTTCTCAAAGGAGAAAGGACTTACTTCTTGCATCATGACCAAATCATTCACTTGTTCCAATATAAGAGGTGATACAGAAGTGCAGTGTTGTAAATGTATTCTCCAAAGTGAGAAAACTTCATAAACTGAGGTTGAATTCTAAAGTGCAATAAACTCAACTCTTAGGGGAAAAGATGCTCAGAGAGAATATGGTGTTCAGCAAGGATTCAGACAGGATCCTTGACAAAGATATCAGACAAACAGCAGTTCAGACAAGGGAAAGGACATCAAAAATCCCAATATCCCACAAAATACCTTTATAACATTTCCTTGGAATACAAAATCAGAACAAAAATGGAGAGACTATTTAAGGACACTATACTGTCATACACACACTAGCCAATTGGGCTTTCCTTCTGCATTGCTTGGTATCCAACTCAATCCAGGGTTGATATCCAGCTCAATAGCAGGGTCATTGAAATAATCTTAAAAATTGAAATAATGCTTAAAAACAAATGCTAACAAAACCAATTGTCATTAACTCTCAGATAGGATGTCTCCCTAGATATTAATAGCAGCTTGTACTTCACTCTACTGCCTTCAGTCACCTGCAGCCACAGAAGTACAGCACTATTTGACTTTACTTGTGAAATCTAGGTCATTTTCTATAAAAACCTTTGAAGAAAGTAGCAAGAAGTTGCAAGAAGTTCATATCATAGTAGTATCTAGAATCCATTTAGGTAAAAGTTCTGAGTCAACTACAGAAAAAGAAAATCATACTAAGACATCAGAAGCTTGCAATAAGCTGTCAGATATCCAAATAATGAGGGCTGTGACTTAAGTTCCCCTTCCTTCACACTGCAGGAAGCCTGTAGGAGTTTGAATAAGAAACCCTCCAGCCCCAGCAGAAACCTTACCCACTAATGCAAGAAAAAGGAAGCAGAAACGTAAACAAACATAAATTCCAACATATTATATCTAATGTTACCTGGGAAAGAGGGAGGGGAAACAGAACAAAAGGGAACAAAAGAACAGAAATCACAAGTGTACCAAGGAATTATATCAAAAACTTACTTCCAAATTAGCGTGTGCACGACTTACTCTTTCAAGTTCCTTAAAGCCAGTAACCTTTTTTTTTTTTTTCAATTAAAATATTGTTTACAGGTAAGCCAGTGAGCCTTTGTGTGGCCAAATACACCTGAGTTTTCCAATGCCCAAACAAATTCTGCAGGTTACCCTTAAAACCTGCAGTTCAGTGACTTATTTTGAAATACTTGACTGTGAAGAAGCAGTAAACTGACAGTATTCCAGTGTGTTATCACAGAGAGGTTTTAAGGTAGCCATGATGTTGATACTTGTCTCAGGAATTCAGCTAACTGCCACATCCATTTGTTTTACTAAGATGCTAAAAGTACCAACTGAGTAATTTTAATGGGTTTTGGATGCTCATTTAATAGTTTACAGATAGAGTAAAGCATCATATCAGAATACCAACAGATATAATCTTTTCCTTTCCAATTAGAGTTTTTAAAGAGATAGAACTTGAACTCAAAAGAATTGGGATCTTTGTGTTTTTCATTCTCCAGTCCAAATATGAATTTGCAGATTTGTGTTCTATTACTGGATTCTAGCTTTTTCCAGAATGCTGTAATACAAATAATTGTTTTAGAAATAGCAGCTAGCCCATTCATTAGAAGCATCTTCAAATGAAGCATAAGAATACCATAATTTGGGTCAAAATCCCAAAATAAAGCTTTTATTGTTTACTATAAGGCATAAAATTAATTCACAACTTTGCAGGACTGATGTTTCACATGTATATAGTTAGAGAAATAAATTATTCATGTTTCTCTTGAGCACAGTACACAATACAGCTATTACCAACTATCTGTTTAGCTATAATTCTGAAAGGCATTCATGTTCTTTGTAACTTAGTATGCACTTGTAATTATTTTTCTACTTTTTGATCCTCAGACACCAGGTTAAATAGCAGGGACTAATATTTTGTGTTATTACTTGAGTCTTTCCAAACATTTAAGAGATTCACAGACAATACTTCTGTATTAAGTAAAATGTTACAAAAAAACACTGCTATCCATGTGCCTAGAAGTGAACTAAAGAAATAATGCATGATCTACTTTTATATTTTATATACTGTACTTCAGTTTAAAACCTAAAAGAGCTGCTTTAAGTTCCATGTTTGTTTCTTTGTGAAAAACTTTGCACTTCCCCAAATGCTTTAATTACAGTTCCTTTTATAAAAAAAAAAGAGTTTTATAAAAAATTCTGATGTTCAATTTAAATACAATATAATCATAAATTTAGTTTGAGACTTCAACCTGTTTGAAAACTTAAAGAAAGGTTAAAGGGATTCAGCTTTAATTAAACATATCTGTAGCAACCTGAATCTAAATCTTAGGGTTTTGCAACCCAATTTCTCATCAGAATATTATTAAAGCTCATCTGAATTGAATGACAATCTTTCATTCCTCTAGGCTTTCTGAGTACATTATCTTCCCTATTGGGAATGAATACTTTAGTATGACTGATGAATATGATATAAAGGACAAACGTAGTTTTTTCACATTAAAGTGAATTTCTTTTTAGTCTTTTGAATTCTAACTGCCACATTTCATTAAAATCTAGATACAACAGCTCTAGGATATTAACCCATAATTTCTGCTTCATATGACTACTACATGAAATATTTCAAATGAAGTTTAGAAAACCATTCCATTTTTTAGATATTGTTCTCTTGTACATGTATACTTCTCCCTCCAACCCAGCAAGACAATTTATAAGTTCGATCTTCTTTTTAAAATATCAGGTTATTTCATTAGAAGTCTGTTTTTAAAATATCAGCTTATTGAAACACATTTAAAACAAACAAATTCAAGTCTGCAACTTACACTATTGTATCTATCACATCACAAAAAACCTTCATCAATGGGTGGGGTTGCAGAGAAGATCTGTGAAGAGAATTTTCTTTGGTTTTATACATACGAAGTTGAGCTATTAAAATATACTCATCTAGTTGTTATCAATTTTGATAGCTGGCATCGATATAATTTAGCAATAGGTGAACTGTACTAGTGATTTACTATTCAGTTTTGAATCAGGACATATCAAATTAAAATTCAAGTACTGCACTAACCTAATTATCAATGTCAACATTAGACATTTGTAATTAGAGAGTAATAGACAATTGTTTATTACTCTCTAATACCCTCAAAGAGAGTAACTCAAGCAAAGTTACTCTATCATTCACTAACTTAATCATATCAAAATAGTGCTGCACTGACTTAACGGTGCCTTCTGCATTACAAATAAGGTATTGTTTTAAATACAATCATTGTCTATAGATTCAAATTATGCCAGAGAATAGTGAACTCACTATTAACTCAGTGAACAGATTGCCTCATTCAGTTCCTAAAGAGAAAATAAGAATCGTTGACAACTAAGAGCTGTATTTTAGGACTTTGTTTCAAAATTGAAATATAGTATGAATAATTAAGTATTTTTTTTGTTCTATTTATGGAATCATTTGGTTGGAAAAGACCATTAAAATTATCAAGTCCAACCCTTAATTTAGCACACTGCTAAGTCAACCACTAAATGTTCCTGAGCACCGCATCCTTTAAATACCTCTGGGGATAGTGACTTGACCATTTCCCCGGGCAGCCTGCTGCAGTTCCTGACAACCCTTACAGTAATTTTTTTTTCCTGCTACTCAATCTAAACCTGCTCTGGAACAACTTGAGGCCATTTCCTTTTGTCCTGTCACTTGTTATTTGGGAGAAGAGACCAATGCCCACCTTGCTACAGCCTCCTTTCAGGTAGCTGTAGAGAGCTATTAGGCCTTCCCTCAGCCTCCTTTTATCAAGACCAAACAACCCCAGTTCCTTCAGCCATTCCTCAAGACTTGTGCTCTAGACCCTTCACCAGCTTCCACTGCCCTTCTCTGGACACTCTCCAGCATCTCAATGTACTTCTTGTAGTGGGTGCTGCCTTACCAATGATGAGTACAAGGGGACAATCACTTCCCTACTCCTGCTGGTCACACAATTCTTGCTACAAGCCAGGGTACAGTTGAACTTCTTGGCCTCCTGGGCACACTGCTGGCTCACATCCAGCTTGATGTTAACCAACTTCCCCAGGTCCTTTTCCTCTGAGCAGCTTTCCAGTCACCTTTCCCCAGGCCTGTAGAGTTGTTTGGAGCTGTGGTGACCCAACTGCAGGACCTGGCACTTGACCTTCCTAAACCTCATATGAAAGGGGTTGACCCATCAACCCAGACTGTCCAGGTGCCTTTGTAGAGCCTTCCTGTCCTCAAGCAGATCAAGACTCCCACCTGTTACTGTTATTTCTCTTTCTCTGCATACAGCTTTGCAGAAGCCTAACTGTAGAACACTAGGAATAATCTCAGGTAGTTTAGACACATTCAGATTATAGCTGCAGTGTGTACAGACAAAAGAAACGTTACTGCCTTATGGGTATTAAAAACATTAAGTAAAAGATGCACTTAATACTGACCATACAACAGAAACACCCATGTTCTTAGGCTATTGAAACCTTGAGTAAGATTTAGTTCAAGTTACAAAATGCCACTATGCCAGCAAGCCATGACACATTTTTTACTATGAGAATATAATCATTGCCACAAAATTGCCTTTAAATGAAGAGGGTATAGTTACAAAACACAATACAGGAGAAAAGAAATATTCCTGAAAGTACTTACTGAAGTCACCTGCGAGAAACACTGCTTCTGCTCCTGGTGCCCACTCTTTGCAATATATTCCACCATCCAATAATTGGTTAACTCCAAAGTTTTTGTAACTTTTTGAAAATTTATCAAGGCCTCCTTCATTTTCCTCAATGCTCTTCAAGTGGTTATAAAACAGAGAATACCTTTCAATGAAAATAAATAAGATTTTTTTAGAAAGTTTCTTAAGTGCCTTTCTTATATTAACAAGTGTAATAGCATTAAAAACCACAGACAGACTGCCACGCTGTATCCTAACACTATCATATCAGGTTCACTGTTCTCTACAGAAAAGAAACCCAACAAATAAAAACCATGCAGTTTTTCCATGGTTGTTGCACAGTGCAGAGTTGAAATCTTCACATTCGTCTGTATTTTCTCCACTTTATGAGAACAGTTTCCACTTTAAATACTGATTGGCAGTCAAGAAATCATAGTATTACTACACAACAGGACAACTTCACACTCTGAACAGCCTGGTATTCTTTATTCCATCTTATTAATACCTGGCACAGGCCTCCTACAGAGATTTGTATAGGTCTGCTGCATCCCTCACAGCCAGTTTTAATATACCATCTCAAGACACTAAAATAGAATCCTAGAATCATAGAATTGGCTGGGTTGGAAGGGACCTCTGAGATCATCAAGTCCAATCCTTGATCCACTACCGCTGCAGTTACCAGACCATGGCACTGAGTGCCACATCCAGTCTCTTTTTAAATATCTCCAGGGACGGAGAATCCACCACTTCCCTGGGCAGCCCATTCCAATGTCTGATCATCCTCTCAGTAAAGAAATTCTTTCTAATGTCCAACCTAAACCTCCCCTGGCACAACTTGAGACCGTGCCCTATTGTCTTGCTGAGAGTTGCCTGGGAAAAGAGACCAACCCCCCCCTGGCTACACCCTCCTTTCAGGGAGTTGTAGAGAGTGATGAGGTCTCCTCTGAGCCTCCTCTTCTCCAGGCTGAACACCCCCAGCTCCCTCAGTCTCACCTCACAGGACTTGTGCTGGATCCCTTCACCAGCCTGGTTGCCCTCCTTTGGACCTGCTCCAGGACCTCAGTCTCCTTCCTGAACTGAGGGGCCAAGAACTGGACACAGGACTCGAGGTGTGGCCTCACTAGCACTGAGTACAGGGGCAGAATCCCTTCCTTGGACCTGCTGGCCACGCTGTTCCTGGTACAGGCCAGGATGCCATTGGCCTTCTTGGCTACCTGGGCACACTGCTGGCTCATGTTCAGCTTCCTGTCAACCCAGACTCCCAGGTCCCTCTCTGTCTGGCTGCTCTCCAACCACTTGCAGTACAGCATAAGAAGTATGGAGAAACCAATCTGGCACTTACAAAAAGCAGCTCTCTCTAAAGAGTAGAGCTGTAGCATCAGTAAGACTTTGCAGTCCTCTGACACTGAAATGATTTGGGAAACAAAATCAACACTGCATAGAAGTAATTATTTGGACCATACCCTACTTAGCGCAGTAGGACTTGAAACACCCCAAACCTCTAATGTAAAAATTTCCTATTACAAGCTTGGAGATGTTACAAGAAACCCCATGTCTCTAAACAGACAGAGCTCTGATTTGGTTTAAAGTTGCTTAGAATTGGTCTTTAATCAGCTCAAAGTACAGGATTAGAAAACCTTAACATTACTTGTTTATTTACTGGTTATTTTGAATACTACAGCTTCTTTCAAAGGGAATCTCCTATCATTTTTTTTTATTATGAAGATTGATGCTCACCTTTAAAATGGCAAAATTTGGAAAATATCTCAAGATACACACAAACACAACTTTGACTGTCCACCTACACTATTCTTTTAAAATTTGGTCACGCACATAATCCTCAGAAGTGCATAACTAACTACTACTGCTCTGATAATCAGTTTAATTTATAGTGCTCAAGGGAGAATATTTTGTCAGATTTCCAAGAATAAATTTAATTGCATATATACATAAACCTAGCTGACTGACTTAAGTTTTAACCAAGTGCAATTACAGAAAGATTTATAAAGTATAAATACAGAAACATCAAGCAAGTCAAACAGCCTCAGAAGTTCCATATACAACATCTGATAAAGGGAAAATTACTCATTACTGGAGGATTCCCCTTGAAAAAAGTATATTGATTTTTATAGATTTAAGATTTTAAGCCTTCCTTTAAAATATGTCAGTAATATTGTACAAGACCACAGGGCTATCTGCAAATTCCAATTCCTCAGCCATACATAAACTCTTTCAAAATTGCTGCCTGTCACATGTATTATTTTCAACTGTATGTGCTGAAGCAAGAACACTTTTCCATGTGGTGTAGGTAACTGTGCTGCAATTCCAGAAGTCTGAGGAAATGAATTTGACATACTTAAAATACAAAAAAGTTTTGGAATAGTTTATCAACTTAAAAATTAGCCTCCCATGCACACACTTGGTACAAACACATTTTCACAGCTTAAAGGACACCTTGGTTGGATGTGGTATTTCTCCAAATTCAGGAAAAAGTGGTACACTTCATATCTTTAAGCAAAAGCCAATCATTCTAATCACTGCAAGCTAGAGAGAAAGGAGATGATACATCTATTAATAGGGAAGAAAAGGAAGTCACAGAGAGGGCTGTAATCTCTGTAAAAAATCTGAGACCAAATTTATTAAGTGGGAAGGATGAAAATGGACTTTCAGAAAGTAATTATATGACTTATGTCTCTCAGAAAATTCAGACAGTAATACACACATTGAAAGCTCTGGATTCTTGTTACAGAAGCATTAGGAGTCCATCTACAGTTTCACTTTAACTTTTAGTAGATTCAAAGTTTAGGCAAACAAAAAGACTTCAAATATTTAATATGTGAAATGAGCATGAGCATTATTATAAGAGACCAGTCATCACTTTGCAATGGCAAGCAAGATTATATGCTAAACTAAACAATTTTTTTTGGAGTACACAGGTCAATGAAAGAAACAGATCAGAAAAGTTGTCTATCAGGGATGTAAAACATGATTACAATAATAGCTTTTTATACAGGACAAATTTTGAACAAGTAACACAGTTTTAGGCATACTGAAGTAAGAATGTTGCTTCAGTTTGCACATATGCAGTCTGCCTGTGAGAATTCAAGCTAGTTCAGGTATCACTACAGCATCATCATTGCAGAAATCGTGATTATTGAAACAACTAGTGCTCTCAGTGTTTTCAGATTATATTCTAGAAAGCATTCAGTTTCAATTTTATTTAAATCATCTTCTGAAATTATCAAGTGCAGGATTCTAGTTTGCCCAAAGTTCATAAAAAACCCACGTGCTTCTGAAATGAAACAATTACTTGTGCTGTGAACTACTCTAAATAATCATCTCAGGAAATGAAATAGAGACATAGGACAAGGTTACCCATCAGAGTTTATAAAACAGCAGAAACATAGTTCTGTATCCTGTTACTGCTTAAAGTTAAGTGCATGCTCATGATGCAGATTTAGGGAACTTAAGATTTTGCCTTCAAAGAAATTTTGGCTTTCATTTCTACTTTAATGAAGCCTGTTAGCCTTCTTATAACCTTCCAAAGAAACCCCAGGATTATACACAGAAAGTGGCAGGGAAAGGGTTTTTTTTCAACCAATTCCAAAGACATATAATGTTCACTAATAGCATGCAAGTGTTAAAGAGTTAAGACACTAGATCAATGAGACTGCATTTCATGATCCTCTCTTAACACTAAGTTACATCGTATTCATTTACACATACATACTCAAATGACACATGTCAGACAGACTGTGGACACGAGACATGTCACAGGTGAGACCACCTCATAGAATTCTGGACATGTGAAGGAAGACAACACCGGCATCCAGAGATACAAATATCAGGACAATAGGCAGACTTCTGCCTTCATGTTTGTCAGGTCTTCACAGCTTTGAGTGTGAAGTGGGCAAGTTCTACTTCCCCACATGAATGCTGACATTGAGGAGATATAACAAGGCAAAAATTGTACCCAGGTAAGACCTGAAAAGTACAACTGTTACCTTTGGGACACAAAGCTAAATATAACAAAACCAGAACCCATGGAACTTCAGGTATGGAGGGGTCTGGAGTGACTGGAAGTTATACACCATGTCCCTTACTACAGCCAGGTATGACAAAGGACACCTCACAAGTGCAGACAGCATAAGGGGGCTGCTTTTGGTGCATTTCTTGCTCTAGGACTTATTATCAAAAAGAAAACTTATCAATACTAGTCCAACATCCATCTCACATCTGTCAAACCTACCAGAATCAGGTGGGTTTTTTCAGACTTACTGGAAACAAAGACTTCACAATCTTGGCATTTCCCCAAGGACACCTATGCCCGGCTTGAAACAAGACAGAACAGTACTTTTACATCAACGTATGTCTCCCTTCCTCTACCACCATGTCACTGTGAAATAATAATTATTGTAATCATCATTTGAAACAGAGTCACAACAGTCTTTTCCTATTGTTACATCTATAATTTGTAACACAGCATTGCTTCAAATCCTATGCTTTATATGCAGCTTTGTTTAAACCCTTACAATGGAAGTGTAGGAATTGGCTGACTTTCCATAGAAGCAGGATTAAAACATCAAACATGAATTAGTACAATGGCTATCCAGAAAACAAGTATCTTGCCAATAAAATGAGCTTCATAGTGAAAGAGTAAAGACAATATTAATTCAGAAGCCACTTCAAGGTTTTACATTTGAGGTAAGCACTTATTCCTCATATTTCTATCACTAAAACAGCCTCAAGTGTTTTGTCTTACAGATACCAGGAGACCTAACACTTATTCAGTAGAAGAACACAGTTATCAGAGAAAAAGTCGGTCTGAAATCTTTCAATTCAATGCAAACCTATATAGCTCTTATCCAAAGAAATAACATTCTATTTATTTGGTAACCATGATACATAAACCCCTGCTGTTGCTGTAGTTCCTATCACCACTGACTTCATTCAGTTATCAAAAGCATAAGTTACAAGTAGTAGCTTCAATACAGAGCATAAGAATAAAGAATAAGTCAACTGCCTTTATGAAATAAGACTTTTGGCATAGTGTTGAAGAAGTCTGATGGTAAGTCAGAATACTGAATTAGGACTCCACATAAAACCTTCAGATCTTCAAGCAACCAGCAATACTAACTCCCTTCCTGACCACCTTGTAAAAGGACAAAACAGTATTACTTAGGTATAATTAAATGTTATCCAAATAATCTGAGTACTTACTTCAATAAGGAACTCAAACAGTTAAACCATTACTGCTACAATTCCTGAAAAAAGTGCTTTTTACCAGTTACTAGAAAGACCACTCAGAACACTCATAACAGCAAGCAAGAAAGGCAAAAATATTCAAAAGGAACTTTTTTTCTACTCTGCAGATAGTGAGCGACAACATGCAATTGCTCATTTCTTCCTTTCCAAGGGGAAGGATAGATCTACTCTGTCCTTTTCTGGTCTCCTCAGATTTTTTTTTTTTTTAATCTTAAGATTTACCCAAATGAAAAGACAGGGCAAGACATTCAGTAGTGTCTCCTGAATCCTATGAACATGGTGGCTTTTTCAATAGCTACATCAAAAAGGCTCCTTCAAGTAAATGTATTAATTGGAGTGTCCTTATGACTTCTCTTCAACTAGAATCTACAATATTGGAAGCAACAATGGAAATGGAAGCAGATGCAGTTTAAGAAAAGTATAGTAACACTCACAGATTACTTCAGGAGTTAGCTTAAAATTTCTGGGCACTTTCGATGGTGAGGAAACAAACGTAAACTCCTAACTGTCCCTGGATGCGCCACGACTTCAGTAATGAGAGGTAACAGTTTTGTGTCTCAAGCTAACTGCATTATCTTAGAAGTTAAAAATATTGGCTTTGCAATGAGTAATCACTTGCTCTGTTGGAACTTATTCATACAGGACAAGTAATTGATTCAGCACCAACCTTTTTTCAAAATAATTTAAAGTGCAGTGACACGCAAGTCAAGCTCTAACAACAGCATACGGAGTAGCACATAAGAGCATGACAAAACATAGGAAATGGCAGAAAACAAAAGGATAGTTCAGAGATTTTCTTGATACCCCACCAGCAGTTGATAACAGATGCAAAGACCTACTAGCTGTGAAATCTATTAGGCAGATCTATTATTATCTAGAGGTAAATATATTTCAGTAGCACTTTAGCTAGAAGATTATCTGCTGACTTAAGTTCTGGCACTGTGCACAATACAGAGCACTACACACAAGCCTCTTTCCCAGCTTTAGCCATTAGGATAACTTAGTGGTTTCACCGCCATTTGACAGCTGTAATGTTTTTGCCACCAGCTTCAGGAGGAACACACAGTGCTCAATTCAGAAACAAATGCAGGAGTGATTACAAGAGGTATCAAATGCAAACTTAATGTAATTGCTTAGTAATAATTGCTCCACAGACTCACCTAAACCAATCTGGTTTCTAAGAACACCATTTCTCACAATATTTACAGGCTTTCTAACCCACATCCACCTATGTTTGTTCATTTATCATTCCCTTCAGTTTAAACACACGGATGTATCTCACAGGGTAACAAATTACTAGTTTTTAGAAGGAGCAAGAAGCAATTTCTTTCTATCAGAAGCCTAGCCAACTACTTAGACAGCAATTCAAGCAAGAGAGGAGATGAAAGAGAAGTGCATACATTTGCTACAAGCAAGCCATTTTATCTTTTGTCCTCTGAGACAAAAGGTATATAGTTACCTTTTTAAAAAAAAAAGTAAAAGACAACCTCAAAAATTATATGATTTTATACTAAACTGTGTTACAACTTCACAGAACAGCACTACGATGTATATCCTGTACCTGCCAAAGCATTCCAGATAGCTTTCTGGTCATGAGGTAATAGTCTAAATAAGACAGAAATCACAAAATAATGGCGTTCGGGAAGGATTTTTGTTTGCATACAGGACAACAAATTTACCAGTATCATATTTAATTTATTTTGTTTTATACATCTGACCATTTATCAGATAAACACTAAGTATGAGATTTCTTCATTTAATAGCCATTGTTTCACTATCCCTCTCCTCAATAGTCTTAATTATGCATTAATTGTACACTAAAAACCCTCTTAGCTACAGTAATTTGCTTCTGTTGTCATGGTTTCTAAAGTAAATTGATGGGAGTCCTTTCTGAATTAACTACGGAGAAACTCCATCTTTGAGCAGAAAGCTGCAGAACTAGAGAGACATGGCCCTCCTTCTCAGAATCAGCAGACGAAGGCTGTGTTAGCTCATGTTTCATATTACACAAGAGAAAATAAACTGAAAGGTCAGTTGAACAGTTACAGCATTGCCCTTTTCCAAGGTAATCAGCAGAGCATGTAGCAAAGACATGAACACAAGCGTGACTGGAAAGACAGTGGCTGATAAAGAGCCTTCTACTGCCAAAAGCATGTGGGACAAAATACTGCTCTCTCAGTGCCCATCGAGGAGTGTGGCATCCTGCAAGGCCTCACTTCAGTAACTGATTTATTACTTTAATTTGAAATTGTGTTCTTGTTAAACATGCAGGTTTTCGTGTTGCCAAAACACACTAGAATATGTAATACTGAATACTAATCACATTCCCAGGTAAGCTACGGGAACAATATGATTCTTCATTTGTTCATAGTAAGGAAAAAAAACAAATTAGTTTGTATACTAATACATTTTTACTTCAAGAACACGAAGTATTATTCAGTACTATTTAACTGGAGACTTTCTCCCCATATTAAAAGAAGCTTATTTTTCCTTTTAAAATTATGTACTGAAAATTTCCAAAGCAGTTTCTACTCTTCATTTTAACATATTCCTGAAAACACCTTAATCTGGAAACAACACACTTTATTTACCAAAATTATTCTTAATGAAGCTAGAAATAATTCTACCCATTACCATTTGACTCCACTGCTATTTCTAACAGGCTATCTTCATATTAATTGGTATCAAGGTCTATTTGGGGGAAAGAGTCAGTGATTCCCACAGCACTAGTATGAAGTTAGAATTGAAACATAAGCTAAAACTATTAGTTAAGATATTTCAGAGGAAAAAAAAAAAACAACAACAACAACAAAGCAACACAGAAATTCTTAAAGAAGAATTGTAACATGCCCTTTGCTTTGCAACTGTTATTACCTCTTGAAGGTCTTCAGTACCCTGGAAGTATCAGTCATTCATAAATGCATTTATACCATTTATAAAGCAATTCTTAGTGTGGCAAGAAACCACTTGCACAACTATGGATTGTAAAAGTTCTGCACATAGACAAGATAGTCTGGACTTAAATAACAATTTTACTTGTTTAAATAAAGGCATTTTGATCGTTGTAAGGTTGAGTTTGTTGTTTTGTTTTTTAGCTAACTTGACACATCAGTAAACATAAGCAGCCATCTGTTTCTTTCTAAATTTGGATTTCAAGTCTGCTTTATCAGTTGACTTCCACATTCTTAGCAATCCTGAAAGAAACTCTAATGCCAATACAGACTTATCTTCTTAAATAAACCCCCAAGAAGTTAAGAATCAAAAGTTTTATCTATTAAACAAGAAAAAGCTTTTAAGTCAGAAGACACTACAGATTATTTCAAATAATACATATTCCTCGCTACACTAGCCAAACCTACTTTTAGCAAGCATATTATGTAGTAAGAATTACTTTGATTTCCCAACAGAAAACTGCAAAGCTGCTCTAGCTACAACTTCATAATTTATTTCCATAAATTCTACTTCAACTCCTTTTAAAAACACATTCCAGAAATTAAAAACAAAAATGAAATCTTGATTTAATGGCTCAGATCAATGGCTTGAATCTTCAAGCAGTTCACTAAGTTACATTAGAAAGTTGAGTAAAAATCTTCTCATCACCTGAAAACCAAACAAAAATTCTCCTCATTACAGTGCTGTTTCTTTGTCACACTTTAAATAGATAGCAGTCAAAAAGTTGGCTAGAGGAAAGGCATCTACATCTAACACCTGGTCTCTTTACATCCACACCAAACCTTGCTCCCTGTTGGTTTTCCTCTCATCTAATGTGGCTATAAACATACCGTATACAACCTAATTCAATAACTCTAAATCCTATTAGCTGAGCCTCAATTTTAGGGCGTGCAAATATTCATACATCACCTAAAAAAGATGCTTCATTTTCCCTTTATCATGCACACAAATATAGACCCAATGTGGGTTTCTCTCTGGCCTTTAAGTATTTATTACCCACTTCTAGATTAACATCCTATTTTATAGTGACAAAGGGAATTTCCCAGTATTCTTACTTAACACAGAGAACTGTTTGCTATTTAGACTCAGCAGATATATGGGGCTGTTCATATAGACCACACATTCAACACACCAAGCCCACCTGGTCTGGCTAGCTGGCTCACCTGTAAAACCAAGGAAGGAACTTTTAGAAGACACATTTAAGGAAGAAAATTACCCTTGGTGACTGCAAAATAAATTCTGGAGGGATTTTTGGGTGGAGGAAGCAACATCCCTGAGCTACTTGACCTCCTACACAACCACACCAGCCTAAGGCACCATATCAGAAGCACTACATTAGTGTCACAGCAGAAGCTTGTCTAAATTTAAATTTTAACTGCTTTCACTGCAGACAGGATAAAAAAGGAAAGCCAAGGACTCAAACATTTATACAGGCCACAATGCAAAATGTTTATAATTTAGTATCAATATACTAAAAGTATAATTAGAACCTGAGCACTTAAGGAATTCTAACTAGTCCCAGACAATCAAGTCTATTCTCACAGAAGAAAGATGCATGCATTCTTGCTGATTGCTGCTGTAAATAGTTGTATACAACTGCTTAATTTTTGTCCAATCATTTCCAAGGTGCAGTCTAAAAGCTGCTCTTTTTAATGAATACCTGTCATTAACTAATTTGCACCATCTTCTTAAAGTACAGACATCAAATTCTGAAGCACTATTACTGAATATTCAAAGACTTTTTGAATTCTTCTGTTTTCTAATTTTATGTAGTCCAGCTATTCTTCTAAAACATTAAGATACTGTAGCTCTGTAATAAATCTTTAATCTGAATAAAATTATATGAAACGCTGCATGTCAAGAATATGTTAAACCCTAAATTGCAGAAAGAACATTTTTCAGCAGTTGTTGGATTCATCCCAACCACATGCCCATTTTCACATGATTTAAGCTCCTAACTACATATGATGTATCTTCAGATACCTGCCTTCTGGTGAGTTTGTGGCTGTACTCTGTTAGGGACAGCCTGGTAAACAGAGAAGTCCCCATTACTCTGTAGCCTCTGTAGCCTCCAAGTAGGTGCTATTCTCTTGCACATAATGCAACTTGTCAGTAATAACATTAGAAAGCTTACAACTCAAGTTTTGAAGTGATACAACTAAAGAAAATTGTAAAGAAAAGGGATAGTAATAACCACTACTGCACTACCACTTGTAAGTCAAACATAAATTACTCTGGTCTTGCAAGTCAGTGAAGTTTACATCATAATTTAAAATACCTGAGGTCATGAGGTAACTTGAGACACACAGAAAGCCATGTCCAACAATTTAGGGGCTGGGAGATAAGGAAGCAAAAAAATCACACGCTTAGAAAGCCTGGGATTGCCAGGGTTTGTCACCCTGATAGGATGCACACCCAAGTGCAATCAGACTTACCCTTAGAAAGTACTCTGGGAAAGCTTCAGAGACCATGAAACATGAACATCCTATGAGTTCAGAAATAAAAAATGAACAAGCTATCAAATGGGTGCAGAAAACCCCTCTGCTTTTATAATTTCAGATTCATCTCATCTGCATATGAATACATATCTACCTTCTAAAAAACCCTAAGTAATTCATATATCAAATTTTGATATAAGCTTTATTTGCACGGAACCTTTTGTATAAAAAAAGCTGGTATCACCAAGTGTTCACTTACTTCAGGTGAATAAGCAGCAAAAAGTTTCAGCAAATGGGTCATATGTTAGATAAGAGTTCCCTTTTTAGTAATTTTCAACCCCTACTATAGTATTCATATGACTATTCATATGTTTTTTCCTCTTTACAGAGAAATTTAGACAATTACACTGGCTGGCCTGCTTGAAAAGTTCTTTTCTTTCTTCAAAGTACAAAATAGAAAAAGCAGTGCAATATACTCTGACTGAAAAAATGTAAACATGTATATGGCAATTTACAAATTTGGGTGTTTACATTGGGTGTATACACACACAACCCCCCTTCATTCTGCCTTCTTCCACCTGAAATGGACAACAGAACATAAAAGCAATATCACTTTTATTGGAACTATGCCTAGAAAACCACCACTAGCTCCAACTCTCAGCCTGGAGAACTGCCAAAGTAAAGCCTACCGACTGAAGCCAAGATGGACAACAGGTTTGTCCCAGAGCTTCAGCCAGCACAGACTCCATATTTGAGGTCAACTTGCTACGCAGCAGCACAAGGGAATAACAGAGAAAGAAAATCATGAGCCAACAGCTTTAGTTATTTAGTTTGTCAGGAAATTAACCTCTTCATTTATGAGCTATGTAACAAAAATAAAGCTGGTGATTACTTGTGAAGCATGGAAGAAAAAAGAAGTACACAAAGAATAATGTATGGTTTTGCCACAATGCATTCATTACATCACAGTAGCTTTGGTATTTATTTCCTCAATATATCTGTAGTCTGTAAATGGTATATAGCCCTCAAAAATTCCATAATTAAGCATTTTTTTCTCCTGGGCAACATGAACTCATGTTCAGCTTCCAAAAGGTTACACAAACATTGGCATCTATAGGAATAATTGCCTATTCTTTCCTTCTTAACACGCAGTTTGCACAGTACTAGTTAAAAGTCTTTCAATTGTCATTTGAATTGGTACAAGACAAGAGATTGGCCCCTCAGTTCAGGAAGGAGATTGAGGTCCTGGAGCAGGTCCAGAGAAGAGCAAGGAGGCTGTGAGGAAGGGCTGAAGGAGCTGGGGGTGTTCAGCCTAGAGAAGAGGAGGCTCAGAGGAGACCTCATCACTCTCTACAACTCCCTGAAAGGAGGGTGTAGCCAGGGGGGGGTTGGTCTCTTTTCCCAGGCAGCTCTCAGCAAGACAAGAGGGCACAAGAGGTCTCAAGTTGTGCCAGGGGAGGTTTAGGTTGGACATTAGAAAGAATTTCTTTATGAAGAGGGTGATCAAGCATTGGAATGGACTGCCCCGGGAAGTAGTGGATTCTTCATCCCTGGAGATATTTAAAAAGAGACTGGATGTGGCACTCAGTGCCATGGTCTGGTAACTGCAGCGGTAGTGGATCAAGAGTTGGACTTGATGATCTCTGAGGTCCCTTCCAACCCAGCCAATTCTATGATTTTAATGTAAAACATTAAAAAATTCAGAGGATGTGCCAACTAGACAGAACAAAATTTCCCTTAGACAAAGGGAGCCCCAGAGAGGGTGCAGAATGTCTATCCCTTTAGGTTTGAGACCCAAGAGAATCAAATGCCACTTTATCTTCTCCCTGGACTGAAGCACAGACTTGCTGTTCAACAGCAGTGTATTTCTACCACTGGACCCCTTGTGGGACCCCCTGTTTTTCTGTCTCACCATCAGGAATGTGAAGCTACACACCTTACATACCTTTCTTCTACTGACTGGCAGTCCCCCTGTAACTGCTACTGCCATCCTCTCACTTATGTAAGCAAAGGGATTTACATAAAATTGTGCCACTATGAGCTTTACAAACCCTAGAACCTTACCCTACATTTCAATCAGCTTTTGGTAACTTTAAATCAAGCCCTCCAGCCCTAATTTTACAAGGCTGAACTTAAAAACACTAAGTAAATCAACAGGGGGTGGCAGGGGCAGGGGTGTGGGGTAAAGGGGAAGTCCTTTACAAAGGACACCAGTCTCCAGCATATAAAATAATTGAATCCTAAATTTTCAAGACAGTCACAGTATTCTTTGCAGCTTTTGAAGAAGCACCCACTACTACTTGGGGCAGTTTCATTTAAAATGTCCCTCCACCCTTGCAGGCCTCCATTAAGACAAATCAGCTTGCTTCTACACCACCAGGGAGGGAACCAGACAGACTGACTCACTGCAGAGGGATGGCTAAAATTAGTCTAATGCCCACACATTACATTATGTTACCCAGCAAAAGGCTGAAGGTATCTATCTCCCTCATTTCAAGATCTCTTGAAGTAAGCCTGGATTCTTACAGTACATCATTCACCTACTCTAAGAAAAAAAATAACTTTGTTATCAACATTTTTCTGAGCTGAGCTTTTAGTGTCTTTAGGAATTAACTATTATATTTCTTTTAAACATTAAGCCACAGACCATCAGTAGGTAGGCTGTATGACAAAGCTTACTGACATCTTTGTTCAGAAAGCCCTGGTATGCACTGTGTTACACAACACATTTGCATTTGGTTAGGAGAAAAAGCTTTCAGCAGCAGACTGGGCAGATAAGAGACACTGATAAAAGGCCCTTCTCCCTACCATCCCTTCAGTACAGGTCAGACATGTAAATGCAGGCTAGAGCCACTGCCTCTGTTCCAAACCCAAAATACACACCTGACACAGTTAAGTTTCATGTCCCATATGGCATCACAGAATTTTCATGGTTGGAAAAGGCCTCTAAAATCACTGCACCAAACCATCATTCCCTTTCCCCCATAAAGAAAAAAAAAAATAGAAAATTTTAAAAACCAACAACATAAAAATAAAATAAAAAAAGCAACCAAACAAAAACCTCATCCATATCCAGACGAGTCTCATCTACACAGTTCTTTAATACCTCTAGGGATGGCAAGTCAAACACCTCCCTGGGTAGCCCATTTCAGCACCTGGCTACTCTCTCAGTAAAGAAATTCTTCCTAATATCTAGCCTAAACCTCTAGTGAAGCCTCAGGCTATGTCCTCTAGTCCTTTCATTACTTAAGAGAAGAGAGAGAAGAGGCCAGCACCCACCTCCCTACAGCCTCCTTTCAGGTAGTTGTAGAAAGCAATGTCTTCTCCTCTCAGCCTCCTCTTCTCTGAACTAAACATTCCCAGTTCCCTCACAGGACTTGTTCTCCAGACCCTTCAGCAGCTTGGTTGCCCTGCTCTGAACTCACTCCAGCACTTCAGTGTCCTTCTTGTAGTGAGGGTCCAAGAACTGAACACAGTACTCAAGGTGCAGCCTCACCAGTGCTGAGTACAGGGGTACAATCACTTCCATTCATCCACTAGCCACACTACTCCTGATAGAAGCCAGGATGCCACTGGCCTTCTTGGCCACCTGGGCACACTGCTGGCTCATACTGAGCAGGGTGTCAACAGATGTCCCAGGTCCTTCTCTGACAGGCAGCTTTGTAGCCACTTCCCCAAAGCCTGTAGCATTGAAGGGGGGTGACCAAAATGCAGAACACAGCCCACCTATCCAACCTCTCCAGATGTCTCTGCAGAGCCCTTCCACCCTTAAGCAGATCAACACTCCCATCCAACTGGGTGTCATCTGCTAACTTACTGAGGAAGTACTCAATCCCCTCATCTAGATCACTGATAAAGATACTATAAAAGACAGGCACCAAAACTGTCCATGGCACAATGGTACATGTCTAACACTTGAAATAGCTCACAAAGCCAAGATACAAAATACATATATTAAAAAAAAATAATAATAAAAAATAAAATAAAAGCAAAACCAGCAAAAACACAAACTAAAGGAAACCATTCTGTCAAAAGCTTAAGGTATCATTAAGGGAAAAGCTATTCTTTAATTTTTTATATAAATGTATTGCTTACAAATCAAATTATCTGGCAGAACAGGTAAACAGTTTCAAAATAAATATTTTGGCAGAGCAGAGGCCGATGCTTATTAGCCCAAGCAGCGCTGAACATGACACGGCAACTTTTTACTAAAGCAAACAGCATGCAAAACCTACACTTTAAAACTGCATATTGTCCTGTTGCTGGTCAGCTACCTCTTTCTAGATCAATCTTCATCATCAGGTGCCTTCCATATTTGCCTTAATAGTAAATTCTGAATAAAAACTAGTTGTCAAAGTAGTTTCCATTTATTACAGGGGGAAGAGCCCAAGAGCCATAGAAGCTATCCCAGCTTCCGTAAATCAAATGTTCTATTTCTGGTTTTGCTTATCCTCCCAGAAACCAAACTAAAACTAGAAGCAAGTTTAACTTGAAGCTAGTTGGGTTAACTAGAAGCTCATTCTGAAGTCTGTTCAATGAACTTCAAAGTTTTCTGACTGTAAGGGTACAGAAGATCCTCACTGCTCAGACAGTTCAGAGAGGAAAAGAAAATAAATCCCAAACCAGAAAAAATCATCCCCAAAAAAGTCCCACAAAACACATGTGCACACACAGTGCAAAACTAAAGAACAAAGGCTGCCATATTATACTATCACTTGGAACTTTAGCCTGCGTTTGTAATGTCTGTTACTTGTGAGCTGCACCATCCTATCCCACCAGCTGCATACACATTGACAACATCCTCTACTCCCTCACCTCAACACCACTCGTGAAAACTTTTGGTTCCAAAAGTATGCAGCATGTTCCAATTAATGTATTTTAGTTACAGTGAAACAGTAAGAACTATAACGTTACACACAATCAGCAATTGGTGTGATATGTTTTGTTCCAGAAATACCTTTGTTCTAGAAGTATACTTTCAGATGCAAGCCTGATGTAACAGACATTACAGGTTACAGGAACAATGCCCCCAAAAAACATTTTAGATTAATACTAGATATGTTGGTATTGATAATTTTTGTCTTTCTAAAGTTTGTGTTTCTGGAAGGAATTTCCTCCCAGTAGTTTGTAAGATAACCAAGTTCTGTACCTCTTAGCAAAGATTTACTATCAGCCTCAGAATCCTGAACACCCCAAAGATTAAGAAGTGCTGGCTTGCACACTGACAATATACAGTACACATTGTTCCCTGTATAAAAAATAATCAAGGATTATGAAAAATGTGTCTGGTTGCAGAAAACGGCATGAGTGAAGTAACTAATGTAAATAGCAAATAGAAGCTGCAACGCAGAATAACTGTCAAGATCTGAAAACACATGAAATTATATTTTACCCTTTCATAATATTTAGTTAATTTAATACCCCTTTGCAATAATCATGGGAGTTTTGTACTGTCAAATTTATCATAACATCTTCTTTGTTTGGCTGGGTTTTGTAAAGCACAAGCAATTCCCATAATGCATGGTATTCAGTGGAATACAGACATGATCATATCCAATACAAATTACATCATGAATAGTCCAGAAAATATTCTTTTAAGGTTTGACAGTTACCTGTACTTCCAGGAATTTAACAAAAGCAGCTACGTTACTCTACCTTCTAATATAAAATTTCTTAGACATACCAAGCTAGGATATCAGAACAGTAAGAATTAGTGAAGAGACACACTGAAATATGCCATTATTCTAACTTGAAGGTTGATATCCATCTTACTCACATATACATGATAAAATGATGCCATTATATGGGCTCTCCACATTTGACCAGCTCTCTCATCAGCTATCACAGCCGAGCACAAAGGAATGAGCCAGCAGAAGCAATACTCCACTACAGAAGTTATTGACATTGTGTATCTGCAATTACCATGTCAATGCAGCAGCCACCATGAAAAGTAATACTTCAGGTTGCAATTACAACCTGTTTGTCATTTAACTATTATTTTAAAAACCCTACCTCAAACAACACACATAACTACCCTTTCTCTTCATGACTTGAACACAGCAAAGTTGCTCCCAAAGTTGTGTCAACACTCACCCCACCAACCCTTTTTCCCTTTTTTTTTTTTTACTGAGCTAATTAACTTTCTAAACAGCTGCAAGATAGTTATTTGACAAGACAGGAATTCAAATTTATACTGCAATAGGCACTGTGTGTGCACATGCCTCTGTGTGCATAAAACCGTTGTCTTCTGCCAAAATTTGCATTGGCTGCATTATGGTAGAGAAAGCAAAATGTATCAGAATCTTACTGTAGTATCTGCAACACTATATCCTAAGCTTTTCTCTTTAAGAGGTGACAATCTATTCAGGCTTCCAAGTCAATAAAATTTTTTAAACATGCGACTTTCATCTGACATTCTACACTGCAACAGACCGATTTGTTTGCCAGGGTTCTATACAATTTTAACATTGTTTAATAATTATCTGTCATTCAAGTAAGGTCATACACATATCTATATTAGGCAAGATCTTTCTGAAACTCTGAAATTCAGTCTTCATCATTTTCACAGATACAATGCTAGTGCCATCCCTGCTGTTTTCTAGATGTCTGCTTATATCTTAGTTATATTTTGTATATTACCAGGTGAAAGCTCATCCTACAGAATTTTGAGGTTCCTATAATGCCTCTTCTCCTCTGTAGGGACACACAAACTATGGCAGGAATATCACCCTCATGACATGCAATGAGACACACAGCACTCTTGGCTTTAATAGATTTTTCACTTCCTTCCTAACTTCTCCAATAGAGATGTTCATGAAATTTCAGTCCTGGCCAGCCTGGCCTGTAAAAAGCCATAGAAAGCAAGATGAAGTTAAGAGATTGAGAATGTTCTTTGCATTGACACTTGAGAATCAAAAACTCAAAAATAGATTCAGGAATCTAATACACTACAGATAGATACTAAAAATCCACAACATCTCATATCTACAAAAAACCTTTCCTGGCTTAAAATAAATGCAAACACTCAGACAGAAAAACTGAGGTACATCATTATAAAGCATGACATCCATCATAAAACCAGCCAAAAATTACCACCTAATTCCTGCTACAGCTATTCCTTATTCCTGTTAGTTTCTTTCCCATGAGAAGTTTTGTTCCCCCAGCAACAGGGAAAAAAAAAAAAAGCATTTTTTTTTCCTCCTGATCATCTTCTATGGTTTTGCATGATCAGAAATGAAGATAGGATTTGAAGCCATCATACTGAAATTACATATTTCTCTCTGCCAGTAGGAAACAAGTATCAGCTTTCAACCACTCCAACAAGGTGATGAATGAGTTGCTTTACTAATATTAAGGCTATATGCCACTGTTTCTCTGACAGAGTTCTATCTTACCATCCTCCTTCAAATAGAAGCACTGGTGATACCAGGAATAATGCTACAAAAACACCAATACACACCACAAGCAATTTTTGGTCTTTATTCTCCTGCTTCTCTTCAAATAGGGATCATCATGATGGTATCTGTTTTATGGAACAACAAAGGTTAAATCACATACTTGTTCCACACAACAATACATATATATTGTGTTAGTATTAAATACTGTAACAGACATTATGGTAAGCACCATGTCGTCCAACAACATGAATGCCAAAACAGGTTCAAGAGTCTGAATGCCTTCTCCCCTCTGACAAATCCCTGGATTTATTACAGCTCAGGCAGACAACTCAGAGTCTGGAAAAGATGACCAAGAAAAAGTTAAAAAACAGAATAAGATAAGGATAGAAAAAAAAATCTTGACTTTCCCAGAACATCTGTTGTTTTGAACAAGGCTGGTAAGACTTAGTTTGGAAAACTTCAAAAAGAAATACAGCCACCATTTTGATTTACTACTGTCCTGTGGCTTTCCTTAGGATAGGCTAAGTGCTGCTGCAAACCTCATTATTTAAAGAAAACCTGAGATCCCAGTAGCATTTTTACAACTAAACAGCCAACAATGTAATACACTGCTGACAGAGTTAACAAAGCCAGAAGTAACCTTTGAGACTGATGACCCACAGTAACTAGCAGAGCCAAATACCCAAAGTCTTATCTGCTTCCTCTTGGTAAAGTCCACAAGTTGCACAAATGTGGTGTCAAAATCGGTACTTCAGCAGCATCTAAAGAACTAAAACAAGTGCACCTGGGGGCTGTCTCTGACCTTTCCAAATGTGAAGACTATTGCTGTAAACCCAGGTTTATATTAAAAGTGCTTGTTACTGTATTAACAAATGCTACTGGTGAGTAATATCCCATTTGCTGCAACAGTTCTTAGGGCAGATGTCTTTAGACAAAGCAATTTGTCACTACAAGTTTTGTCTTGGTTGGAGTGAGGACCAGTAACAATTTGTGTTACCAAAATCATGTTCTTGCACTTATGAACTGTACTGACTACACAGCCACTTCTCAAACATTCTGTGTGATACTGGTAATGTCTTTCTGCATCCCAGACCTAATTCAGTACCCCCTTTTTTGGTTTCCATGCCAAGTAACACAATGATTACCCAACCTACATCCAAGAACTGACTAAAGGTTTGAGAAAACAGTGAGAATTGAACATTAACCAACAGGTACTGGCTTTGGAATAAAAAGACACTGATCCCTGCCGTGTACAGATGAACAAGCTGTTCAGCAGTATATGTGGAAAATAATCACACCTTAATAGGCTTGGCATTTCCTACCTAATAAGACCTAGAAGATGGTTCTGGCAGAAGTCATAATGGTTAAAGTCTTCTACAATGACACTTCATGGGTAAAGTTGCCATTTACAGCTACTCTCAGAGCACTCAGAGTCAATCATGGCTTGCTGAAAGCTTAGTCTGATGCCTACTTTGATGATAATGCATTATATTAGGGATGGTAATACCTTACTTCTTGTTCTGCAATTGAAAGGCCCACAGCTTAGAAGTGTTTGCTTCTGGTATCAAAGAAAGCATGGGTTTTGTTTATGAAATTGTTTCTCCCACTTACTGTTAAGCAAAAAACTAAATAGCTTGGTCAAATACATAAAAGCTGATAGTCACACTCAAAGACATTGCTAGTTATCTTCTAATACTCAGTCCAGAACTTCACGGTCCACATGAGATCCTATTCAGAAGGCAAAGATACTTTAATCCAGTCATTGTTATTGTGCAGTAGCAACATTCCTGGTTTACTGGCTGTGCTAAAATAGTTGACATCCAAGCACTATTTAGATCCAAATTTGCTAAATTTTAAAGTTAGAATAATTATTCTATCTATTTAATCACTTAATCTTTCAGTAAAGCTTCTCACATAATTCCCAGAATTCACAAGTTGTAACTGAAATGCATGTATCATGTATCTCCATCCACAAACTGACAGCGAACATCTTAAATTTATTGCTTGAAAGGTTCTAAAGAAAGGTTCTACCAGTTAAAGGTATCAAGGACTAGCTTAACTTGTCTACTATAAACACTGCTTTTTAATCCTGTAATCTTTAAACAAAAAAAGTGACAAATTGCTTTCCTAAGGAGAAAAAGTATATTTTTGAACAATCAAATATACAGATTGAGTCTTCTGCTGCCACTAAGAACTTTATCAGCAAAGAACTTATATTTTTATTATACAACTGAATAAAAACATAAGCAGTTTAAGTTTAAAAAATACATGCATGAAAGCTCTGGAAAGTCTTGAAGACAACACTGTATTTGAAGAGCTGGTGACATTGAACAGGCCCCATCTGCTCTGTTGGGTTTCGTACTTTGGCTTGAGAAGCCTGAGTATTGCCATGAGTGGTCAGCCACTGCATGGGGACCAGCTGGAGTGCCCTAAGCTGGTCTGGGAGGACAAAGTGAATTTGAAATTAGCTTATGTGTCTAAAACATGCTCAGAATTGCCTCCAAAAAGCAGACAAATATATACATATATATATATATATAAAAATAATTAAAATATAATAATCTTAGAATCAGAGAAAAAGACCACTCACTATAAATACACACTCACTTCACAGCAAATGCTGGGGAAAGAGGGGTGGTATTTATATACAAAGGACACAGTTAAACTTTCCCAATGTCAGTACCTGGCACCATCACTGTACAGATTAAGTCTAATAGTTAACATCCCCCCCAGCCTTGCCCTCCTTCTGCAAACTCAAGTGGTTTATCAATAGTCTATCTTAGCAACATGAAAAAACATGTATTTCATACACCAACATTATAACCCAAAGCCACTTTCTCAAAAAACAAAACAACTGTAGTACAGCAACTCACAGAATCAGTACTTCAAACATTCCTTTAAAGTTCTACATAGATTTACTATCAAAATTGTGGCATCTAAGACTGAGGGCATGGGAGAGAGATGGAGGGGTAAGGTATTCAATTCTTCATTTTTGAGGTGCTTTATTTACATTAATTTTACAGTGTTCAAGTGAAGCAACAAATAATAAGATTTATGAACTCCCACATTTACTCATTTTAGGATAACAGGTAAGTAGCAACTAGAAAAAAATTCCGTCCAGAATTTTTTGATGATACAAAGAAAATCCAAAGTTCAGCAAATAAATCTAAATGCTAATAAGAGTTATTTATACTTTTCTTTCTGAAGGAACTAATCACTATAATCACACTCAAATTACACTGCAACAGCATAACTATTAAAAATCTGTTTGCTGCTATTTAAAAGAGACTGTTAGGAGCCTGATTTCTTTTTTCTTAAATACTTTCCAATCATTGTAAACAGAATTAAAATAAAGCAGCAATATTTTGAAAAAACTTTCAGGTGTTTATAAAATTAAGTATTGAAGAACTCACTCTTACTACAAAATTCCTATCAAATATGCCACTGATTAAATCAAACTCCATAAGCCACAGTTAAACTTCCCCGTGAAACCCCAGAAGGTTAAATAAATACACATACTAGCTAGAAATGCCTCCAAAGGCTGTGTGCATACACTTGTGCATTAAGTATATAAAGTGCAATTAAAGAAACTTTTTTCCATTTTCAAAAAAAGCTGTGAAGGAAGCTGTAGAGCAAACAAAGGAAATGCTACCTTTCATACTCAAACCAATAGCTTTACACCAGTGAAAGCTAAGATAAAACTATTAATACCTTCAATTTTGAGCAGACTTAAGAACACTCACCAGTACTACACTGCTACCTTTTTTTTTTTTTAAAAAAAAGCCTTTATCGCTTTAGGCTTTCTCCTTTACTGCCTGACACAGACAGTAATGCCTATTTTGATTTGCTTTCTTTAGGAAGGGGAAAAAACTGCTTAGACGATGGACACAGACGGAAATAGCTAACCTAAATGCTACATTTTGCTGCAGTTTCTCTCCCATCCCTTCGGAGTCTGTCAGAATGTTATTTTTCTGCTGGTGCTATATGCTGAAACCATCACCCAAGAGCCTGCTGTTGTTCAAAACAAGGCTAGACAGTGATAAGAAAGTAGTAAAGAGCTGAAGGAAGAAAGCCGCCCAGGTGTGAGGAGGATAGCATCTTAACTTAAAAAAATAGGGGCAAGTAAGTAGCAACCATTTAGCCTCCAAAAGTCTAGACCAATAGAAGAAGACAGTACAGCCACCATACAACGTGCAATATGAAAAATTTAAAGTTACTGCTACACTAATTGTTTTAAGCTGTACTTTCCTAAATAACTTCGTCTAATTGAGGATGAAAAATTCAGATTTGTATTGAAAAAGGCTAATTAAAAAAACCTTTTCCAACTGACTATGCTTCACTGAAAAATTTCCCATAAATATTTAGAGTACATGCCAGAGGCTCTGCGACAGACACATACTGTCTACTCCCAAAAACTGAAATATTTTAGTACAAACAATATCCATGTATTGAACTTGAAAGATATGATAATCCATGAGCTTTCCAAAGATTAAGTTAAAGCTTGGGAGTTCATGTCAACTGACAGAGAGGATTTGTTTGTTCAGACAGTAGATTTGAGTCACCTGGCTCATGCAGCATGCAGAAGTTTTACCTTGTTCTTCACTACTAACATTCTCATAAAAAAACTGTAGTCTCAGAGCCTGAAGCTTTAAAGCTGTCTTTTTTTTTCCCCCCAACTCTGTTCCTTCCTTTCTTATAAAAGGAGAGACTGGGTTTTTTTTTCCTCATTTTTCCTGTATTTCTCTTGGGGAAATTAAGGGTTCTGGGGGGTGAGGAGATCAATAGCAGAAGGGTGGGACAGAAGAGTTAACATCAAATGACAAGTTCAGAATACGAACTGAGGAAAGATTTGAGAACTGACAAAAAGTATTTATTTGCCTTAGGTTCTTACCTTTATGTACAAATTATGCAGACTGTGATACTCTCAGCAGTTACCTCTAATTTCTTCTTCTCTCAAAAGGTGAATTTTATCTCTAACCTCTACAGAGCCCCTGCACCAGCTCCTGCCCCACACCATCACATCTATTTCACAAATGCTTCTATGTGGAGTCATTGCTACTGTTTGTGTAACAATTCAAAGCTACTGTGCAAGTATTTACAACCAGCATGCTTCCCAAATTTTCTCCTAAAAAATGGTACACAAAAATCACTAATTTCTATTAAAGTTTAACAGCTTCTTAGAGGAGTGGCATTTTGCAGGAACAATTGTTTGCACAGGCCAAATTAAATCTTGCTGAAAGCAATCAGATTCATAATTTCAAAATTAACTGCATTAAGTCTTGGAATGGAAAGTGTCAATTAATTTACAGTTTCCAAATCTGGTTTCTCAAACCAGGAACACTTATACTGTGGGTATTTACTACAATAGGTATAAAAATGACATTAACAGTATATGTGCCTGCATAAGCAGGGATGTCCAGCAGCATTTTAGACAACCTAAAATACCCAAGATGTCTGCTTAAGCCAGGCACAGAGCAGAATTATGCTTTCCTTTTTTTTCTGGAATACCAGGTACAATACAATCAGGATAGCTCCTAAAATGAGCTGCTGACTCCTAAGTTTATGCAATGAATTCATTCTAGATGGGCAATTTCCCAACAGTTGTGGTAGTGCAGCATGTTCTCATTTAAAACATCCAGTGACTCAGCATGATTTCAATAGGAGTCTTTCAGACAATCTCCCCTGGTCCTACTGCCCTTCCTCCAAAGCATCTTATCAAATGCTGCTACATCCAAAAACTTGGATCTGACGATGACAAGATTCTCATGCAACCATGGAGAATGCCCAGAGGCACATATCTTCCTAAAAAAACATGTAGCCTGCCTATTAGTAACAAGCTAGAAAAAAAGAGAGTGCCCTCAAAACAGAAGTCTGGCCACACACACACAGCTAGCACAGCATTTAACAACCATCTAATGCATTGTTTTGTCAACAAAAATCCCCACATTTGCTGTATTAAATTACCTACATCCATTTGGGATCAACACTAAAAGTTTATTTCCCGCTTGTGTCGACACAGTGTCTCCTAAAGAGTCTTCTCCATTAGCTTTCTCACTCAAAAATGAGGGCAAATGAAGATCAGACATTAAACACTGCCCAAAACCAGAAAAGTAAGCCTCTTCCAGCTGTACATCTTTGCATTCGTATTTAAACACCCTCTACGATGACATCTGTTTGAGTATATTGGCCTATCCACATTGCTAAAAGTCTTTTCTTGACCAAAAAGGGGGGGATTTTGTTTTCATTTTGAGTGGGCAGAATTTAAAAAAGTGGGAAGACCCAAATCCCAGCGTGCTTTTAAAGACTGCAGAACACACGAATGGAGAAAAATAACTTAGTGAATGCAAGGCCAGCTCACAGGACAAAGCCTGAACTTAGAAGTGAATTTTATGTGACTGAGTATCACACAGGTTCTTTTGCAGATCTAGGCTACATTTTTTTGTCCTCAGCATAACCTCCTAGCCCTGGTATTCCTACTCTGGGGAAGTAGGTCCGCACTTACTGGAACTTCATGCCCCACTGTGAAAATATTCTCCAACACTAACACAAGAGCAGACACACTACCACAAAGTCCAGCAACACAGCACATCAGAACAGCAAGGACTTTTGGGAACTATAAATATACTGTGCCTGAGCAACTGCACAGCAGAAAGGAAAAGGGTGCAAAACAGAAAGCCTTCACCTAGCATCAGTCAACAGGATGATACATGTTTAAAGAAACTGCAGTTAGTTTTTTTTATGCATACCAGGAAAGCAGGTTAAAATAAGTCTAGGTTTAGAAATATCCAAGTTAATGGAACACTTCCAAGTTGTTCACATCATTCAACTAGTTGATCTGGGTCATTAGACAATTTTTCAGACATCTGTTCTGAGACATGAGATCAAGGGCCTACACTAGACTTTACATGCAAATGACGTCCAGGTAATATTTATTAGTAAGGTGCTTCAGACAGCAACATCAGGTGAAGCAAACTCTGCTGTTCTAAGCAGCCTGGAAGCTGATTCTTTGAAGCAAGGCCAGGAATCACCACTAATAACTGGCCTTCAACTTGGTGACAAGAGGTTCTATAACAATGTAAAATAAATTGTTACACATCTGGGGAAGAGGAAGTCATACCTAGAATTTTTTTTTGCAGATTTTTTTTTCCAGAGGGAAACTGTTTTAAACATTTTGAATACAAAAACCTGACCTTGTTGCACTTGACAAATTGCCTTAATACATTATATTCATTATCAGTATCTCAGTCAGTATCCACCACTGTGCACCTCTTAGAAAAAAAATGACAGAACCATTACTAAAGCAGCAGTAATCTGATATTAGGTAGATGCAAACAGTAAAATGGCAAGTACTTTGCTTTTGTAAGAGTGCAGAGGTCTAAGAACACTGCTAGAAACCTATGAACCACTGACAGACATCTTGCTAATTGATCCAGCTACTAAAGCCACTGAGTAGGTGTTCCAGTCCTCAACCAAAAACTCACCAGCACTTCAGAAGAAATGAGACTTTTCCTCTCAACCCGTAACTATGACCAAGCACTACAGCTGATATATGGTCTAGCTGAACAAACCACTGTCCTGTTTGATGCTTGCATCACAATAAAGACTGAAGTTGTGGAGTGGTACATTTTTAATTATTTACTCTATATAAATTGAACTATTAACAAAGCTTTCACTAAGGACTATATAATCAGTAGATTACAGAGGCCATTGCAGGGCTGGTAAAATATACTAAGCCATGCATATTGCTGCAGCAGAAAATTCTAATGGGCAGCATTTCCTAACACTAGTTTGTAACTCCATAAAATGCAATTACACTACAGGCATTAATGGTTTTAATTGAATCAATTATGTTCTGAGAAGTAAAAGACTAAAAATACATACTAAATTATACAGAGTCTTTAGCCTAAGTAACACCTGGGAGTTCACAAAATATTGTGGGAAAAGGTATCACAGATGGTCAAACAATGTAGCACAGTGATATCCTATGCAAACACTAACACTTTGGGGGGGTGGGGGGGGGAAGGTGCTGTTTTTTAAAACAGATTCTTGTTTCAAGCTCTGAATGAAGGCTGAATGTTCACTGTATATACTGCAAAAATTTTCTCTCTTCCCAAAGAAAATAATCTCCTCCCAAACTCAGGGTCAGCTTCAGGCATCCAGAGAAAGAAAAAACTACAGATTTCTGTCCTTCCTTCAAACACCATTTGCAGCAATATGCCCAGGCATGACAAAACTACTGAGGAGGGAGTGCAACCAGCAGTCCCTTTCTTCCTGCTCCTCACTCATTTAACTATTGCAGACCACAGTCCATGCTTAAGACTTAACTAGGCCCTAGCATCACCTATTTAGAGAAGCACTTTGTTGCCATCAAAACTTCCATTCAGTGTTTTTCAGCACTTTTAAAAAAAAATGGGAAAAAGTCAACTGTCTAAAACAAGAAGTTATGCCTTACAAGAGGCTAAAGGAGACAGCTCTGGAAACCAAAAGGAAAATTCTCAAAAGTGGGGAAAAAATAAAGGAACAAATAAAAGAATGTGCAAAGAACTCAGTACTGAGCATGCTGCCATGCAGTCACCCAGCTATGGGTGACGGGGCACAGCACAGGATAGGAAAGGTGGATGTGAAATCCAACAAGACAAATATGCACCTGCTCAAGGCACAGGTGATAAAGGATAAGTTAAAGCCTCTGTAAAAATCATAGCATTATAGAATAATTTGGGTTGGAAGGGACCTCAAAAGGTCATCTAGTCCAACTTCCTCTGCAATAAGCAGGGACATCCTCAACTAGATCAGAGCCTTGTTGAGCCTCCCCCTGAGTATCTCCAGGGATAAGGCCTCAACCACCTCCCTGGGCAACCTGTTCCATTTTTTCCACTATCCTAAAGGTAAAGAACTTTTTCCTAACATCCAATCTAAATCTATTCTTCTCTAATTTAAAACCATTGCCCCTTGTCCTATCGCTACAGGCCCTTTAAAACAGTCCTTCTCCAGCCTTCCTGTAGGCCCTCTTCAGACACAGGAAGGTTGCCATCAGGTCTCCCCAGAGCCTTCTTTTCTCCAGGCTGAACAACCCAAGTCCCTCAGCCTGTCTTCATAGGAGAGGGGTTCCAGCACTCTGATTATTTTTGTGGCCCTCCTCTGGACTGACTCCATCAGGTCCTTGTCATAGAATCATAGAAATCACTGAAAGTTAGGAGTTGGAAGGGACCTTGAAAGATTGAGTTCAACCCCCCTGCCAGAGCAGGGTCACCTACAGCAGGTCACATAGGAACACATCCAGGTGGGCTTTGAATGTCTCCAGGGAAGGAGACTCCACAACCTCCCTGGGCAGCCTGTGCCAGTGCTCTGTCACCCTCACAGGGAAAAAAATTCTTCCTGATATTTATATGGAACCTCCTATGCTCCAGCTTATAACATTGCCTCTTGTCCTATTGTTAGTGACCCCAGAGAAAAGCCTGACTCTGTCCTCCTGGCACTCACCCCTTACATATTTATAAACATTGATGAGGTCACCCCTCATCCTCCTCTTCTCCAAGCTGAAGAGACCCAGGTCCTTCAGCCTTTCCTCATAGGGGCAATTTTCCACTCCTTTAATGATCTTGGACTCTCTGTGCTGCACTCTTACAAGCCTTTCCCTGTAGCCTCCCCAGGGCAGAGTAGAGGGGGAGAAGACCCTCTCTTGACCTACCAGCCACCCCCCTTCTAATGCACACCAGGATGCCATTGGCCTTTTTGGCTACAAGGGTACATTGTTGGCTTATGGTGCATCCCAACAGGACTTGCGGACTTACGGATGTCCAGACTCATTATCTGATCCTTAACTATGTCCTTACTGTATTGAGGGCTCCAGGGCTGGATGCAGTACTCCTGGTGAGGTCTTGCCAGACCAGAATAAAATGGCAAAATCACCTCTCTCTACCTGCTGGTCAAGCTTCTTTTGATGCATCCCAGGATGATTAGCCTTCTGGGCTGCAAGCATGCATTGCTGGTTCATTTCCATGTGATTCTCCTGCTCTATTCTGCTTTTGTGAGACCCCACCTGGAGTACCCTGTCCAGTTCTGAAACCCCCAACACAGAGGTCCTGGAATGTGTCCAAAGTAGAGCCACTAACATGACCAGAGGGCTGGAGCACCTCCCCTATGAAGACAGGCTGAGGAAGTTGGGGTTGTTCAGCCTGGAGAAGAGGAAGCTCTGAGGTGACCTTATAGCAATCTTCCAATATCTGAAGGAGGCCTGTAAGAAAGCTGGGGCAGGGCTTTCTACATAAGTATGTACTGAGAGGACAAGGGGAAATGGTTTAAAACTTGAAGAAGGGAGATTTAGGTTACACATTAGGAAGAAATTCTTTAATTTGAGGGTGGTGAGACAGTGGAACAGGTTGCCCAAGGAACTTGTGACTGCCCCCACCCTGGAAGGCCAGGTTTGATGGGGCTCTGAGCAGCCTGGTCTAGTGGGAGGTGTCCCTGCCCATGCAGGGAGGGCTGGAACTGGATGGTCTTCCAACCCTAGACATCCTATGATGATATTTTGATTCTAATGGATAAAGTTGAAACAAGGGAATCACAAAAAAAAAATTTTCACAGAAAGTTTAGCCAAACACTGGGAAAGGCTGCCCAAAAAGATTGTGAAAGCACATCTTCAGAGATTAAGCTCAACCTAAGTGCAGCCCAATCAAACAGCAGAAATAGCCCTGCTTCAGGTATGAGAATAAACCACCAGTCATGTTAGCTGCACATCCTACAGTCATGCACAGTTACAAAGTTTTCTACTAGTAATAATTTGGCTATGCTAATATGGTGCTATGGATAAAAGAGCTGACAGACCCAAGCCCACCAGCTGAGACACCAACTTGCTAATATCAGACTGCCAAGAACATATCCTAACTGATATTTCCCTTCACTTTTGTAGAAGGACATATTGCTACTAAGCAAGACAAAGGAAGGACTGGTTTTGTATGTTTTTCTCACAAGACACAGTATAACAATCTCCCCAGACTAATGATTAAAAAGCTTTGATTCTCAAGCATCCTTAATCTTCTGACAAAATCCCCAGATTTTACTTCTCTAAGCAATGCACAGTATGATAGCTATATGCTAAAAAATTCCCATCAGTCATTAATTTTAATATTAAATAAAGTCAACATCACTACAAGCTTTAAGAAGAAATTTAGACTTTTACAGTGAAATTACCAATACATGCAGTATTTGATCAAGTCTGGTTCACTTTGTTCTTTCCCAAAGCATCCTAATCCAGGCAAAATGTTCCTGGTGCTATAGGGTAGATACTAGGCAAAACAGCTGCCTCCTGCCCTTTTCATCAGGAATAACTCAGCCTTCTGATTAGAAACTACTGCATCTTTGTTGCTTAAACTATTCAACTGGCAAAACCCGACACTGGCTGGGAGTATTAGAAACATAGAAAGCCAGCCAGTAGTATCAGAAGGAATAGTGAACAGATTGTTATTTTTTCAACTCTTGATTGGTATTTCTATCCAGTTTTCCTAGCCCACACATACAAAGAAACTGCTAATACCAAATATATATGAAGAACTAGTGCTTCTGCCCTACCTATGATGAGGCCACAGCAAGTAGCTGACAGCTGGTAACTCCCAATACATAGATTTGCTCAACACCACATATTCCTGGCTGCTTCATCACAGCCTTTCCTACAGTCTGTGGGATACACCTGACCCACCGGATTACTTAATGAGGTACCAAAAATGCATGAACAACATTTAAGTCGCCACCTAAAATAATTGCTACCTTTCTAAAGGCGTAAGAATTTACTGCCAGTAGGATTTAAGATTATTACGTGCAACCACACTTCGCATGTCTGCTTGGGGCTTCAAAATTAAATGCACCTAAATACATTTCTGCTTCTAGATAGCTTACCAGGTGTATTTTACATTTTCACTTGAAGGACTGGTTATGCAAGCGCCATATCATGTAACTGTATTAACTCACATAGTATTCAACTCAAGAACTGTTTTCAGTTCCAACTCCCATCGCAAAAGGGGCCAAGAAAGACAAACAACACAGCAAATGATTGGACATGTGGAACACCTTCATACCACCAGTTAAACACATCAGGATCTTTCAGCTTGGAACAAAAATCGTAGAGCACCACACAGGAGTTCATGGACACACTGAAGGCAGTTGTGTAAGGCTGTTTTTGTACATGAAGCTGAGGAAAGTAAGTGAAACACTCATGCTGGAAGATCAAAACACCCTGGGGAACTGGTTCCTCACAGAAGCAGTAATTAGGCTGCAAAACGCCTTTCTCCTGGGCACTCTTGAAGCTGGGATAAGCACTGCATGGAGATACCAATGGGCATTCCCATGTGTTTGTGCTCTTCCTCCTTGGCACTCTCTACCATCTACAGGGTGAAAGACGGGACAGGCTCATTGTTTGGGCTTGAAATAAGACATTCAGTTTACCACAAGCTGTCACAAAAGTTTTCCCTTACTCTTTTAAGCTAATTAATAGTAGAACCAACAGTAAAATAATTAACAGTATAATCCACAATAATTGTATTGTAAGGGACCAATTCAGGTTCAGAAACCACAAAGGGACAAGACAAAGAGAATCATCTGAAGTTTTGTGCCCAAGATGGATGAATCCCCAAAGTTCAGAAGTTTTGCAAACTCACTGCATTTGGCACAGCCTATATCCTCAGAAAAACACACAAAGCTATTCCCAGTGTGCCCATTTAGATGGCAGGCACATTGGGGAAGCCCAAGTGTTTTAGTAAGTAATTTTATTAAGAGCTAAATCAGCCAATTGAAACAATTAGGTGTTTTACAAGCACTACACACATTACCACAACCTTGACAGGAATCTTTGTTTAAAACATTCTATTATTCAACATTAGAGATTATAGCTTGAGCAAATGCTCTGTAAATCAGCCCAGCAGTTTACCCAATCCTTGATCCCATTTTACAAGACCTAACCTTACCACTAGTCTCTGCCAGAACACAACAGGACACCTGAGAATGCTAAACCCGAAGTACCCTGTGTAATACAGTAAAGAAAAAATGCCAAGTTCTTTCAAAACAAAATAAAAGAAAAACCCAAAACCACTCTTACTTCCCTCCCACATAGACTTTTCCAGACTTCTGGGATACACAGCATTTGTCAAGTATATTTTTATTATCAGAGGACAGCTAGAGAAACGCAGCACATAAAGTCGGCATCGTGCGAGTTTCTAATTCCTGTTTTCAAGCAGCGGGTGAAGTTTTAGCAGTCTGCTAAAACTCGGCAGGATGGCTCTGCATGTGGATACAGGTCTCCCCTGCTAGAGCAGCTGCTGGCAGGCACTGGCCCAGGCCTCCGGCCACCCCGGCCACAGCGCTGCTGCTGCCGCAGCTCCCGGCGAGAGGCGGAGCAGACCAGGGATGCTCAGAGCGGCAACTGAAACCAACCTAACACACACAGATTGCAAGTCTGACGAACAGCAGAGCGGGGCACTCAAGATGTACCTCCAAAAATGCACCTTAACAAAAAAATCTTCAGAAAGAGGAGCAGTTTATTTACGGGTTATCGTAGCGGGAATGAAGAACATTTTTACTAGCGACAGCGGTTCGGCTGCCCGCCACCAAAAGCCGCTCAGAGCACCCTCGATACACCTGCCCTCAACCCAAGGGCCAGGATAGCCCGGGAGCCGCTTCCCCTCCCCGCCATCACGAAGCGATGACACTTTTAGGCCAGCCTAAGAGAGATAACGAAGACTCCTGAAGTGCCGGAGACGCTGCATGGGAAGGCTCCGGGACAGGACGGCCCAGCTGCCTACAGAGCAGGCAACGCCGGCGGAGAGGCCCGCGGCCGAGGCCTCCCTGCCGGAGCCCGCCTGCCTGGCTCAGGAGGCCCCGCCGAGAGCCGGCGGAGGCTCTGCCACCGATGGAGGCGCCTCCGTCGAAAGACCCGGCGCGAAACCCCCAGCTCCGGAGACAGCCGCCCGCCACCCCCTTCTCCCCCGCCGCTGGAGCGGGAAGCAGAGCCGGCCCGGCGCTGGCTGAGGGACAGCCCCCGCCGCGACGGGGAGGGGAGAGCAGAGAGGGGGAGGGGACACCGCCCGCCCCGCCGCTCCCCCCGCCCGTTCCGGCACCCCCAGAGGCGGGCGAACGCCGCCTGCTCGCCGGCCGCCCCTCGCCCTGCTAAGGCGGCGCTCCCCTTCCCCGCGGCGAAGGCCTAGGCCGCCGGCGGACGGGCCGGGGCAGGGCTGTACCTGCGCTTGAAGTCCGTCTCGAAGGGGGCCAGGTAGGGGTCCCGCTTCAGCAGCTGCTGCAGCTTTGGCGGCTGCGGGGGTGGCGTGCTGACGGCGGCCGCCATCTTGCCCGCCGCGGGATCCGCGCCGCTCCGCTCCGCCGCTATATACACCCGGGGAGGGGGGCCGGGGCGGGCGGGCGAGGCGCCCCCTGCCTCTCACCGCCCGGCGCCGCCCACCGGCCGGGGCAGCCCCATGGGGCCGGGAGGCGGCCGCCTCCGCCGCCCCTCCCAGCCCGCCGTGCCAGCAGCTCGGGCCGCGCTGCTGCTACCCCCACCCCCCCCCCCAACACCCCACCCCCACGCACCTCGCGGTGGGGCGGTGTCGGGGCTCAGGGTGCTTCGGGGGCGCCAGGGGGAGGAGAGGGTACGGGGGAGATTCCGTCCCCTTGTTGCGGAGGGGTTTGGTTTCGTGGCCCCGGCATGCTGCCTGATAGCGGGAAGGAGGGCGGAGGGGAAATCGTTCTCTAAATCGTGTCGGGGTCTGGGGGGGCCGTGCTTGGCGGAGTCACCCCTGAGGCGGGATGCGGTGCTGCCCTCGCTGCCGATCCCTGGGGTACCGCTGCCGAGGGGCTGGTCAGGGGAGGGGGTGAGCCGTGCTCTGGCAGTGAAAGAGATTAAAAACACGGGGCTATCGGAGCCGACTTTCCCCCGGCAGCTCGGGGCAGAACTGGTAGGAGGGAGGGGGTGTCTGCTGTCCCTCGGCAGTCCCCAGTTTGTTTTCTTTGTGTCTCTGATGTCTTTTCAGTGTGTCTGCTGCCGGCTGAACTCTCCGTTCACGCACACACGCACACACAAACCCCACGCCAACACTGCCCCCCGCTCGCCTCCAACCAGATCTGGTGTCATCATGAGTGCTGGAATAAATTTCTCGACTGTTTGATAGGGTGCTGGCGTGCTCATAGACAAGCTCAGCAAAACAAGACTCCGAGGGCGTCCGTGAGTTCTCATAAACACCATGTCTGTACAGCAAAATGTCACTTTTAGCAGACACATAAAGAGTCCTAAACAAAGTAAGATTAATTCAGCTGATCCTAATGCAGCTCCAAATGCTGAATAGCACAGGTAGCTTGCTGTGGAAGTTTGTCACCTAGTATCAGCACGTCTCATTTTTGGATAGGCCACCAAATATCCAAGGCAACTAATCACTAGCCTGACCATGCCTCTAGGCCAGCATTTAGCAGTTTTATTTAAGGTCCAGCAACTTTGCTTTGTTTAGTCATGTAGTGAGGGAGTTTACTTAGAGGCCTCTTTTGAATGCTTTTCAGCCATGCAAAAGTTTATAAAAACTTTCCAGCTCCTGGATACCTTACCTTGTTTTCACAACTGTCTCCTAAATTGCCATCCTCAGCTTGTAACTCATCTCCTCTATCTTGGCTTCCTCTGAATTTTAGTTCTGCTTCCTCTTCCTGTCTCCAGGTAACTAACAGCACCTTGAGCAAGGAACACCAGCAAGTCACATACTATGTGATTCAAAACTAACTACAGTGAAAGTTTCCACAATTATTTGGTTCATCAGCAGTGTACATTTAACTACACTATATTTCCCTCTTTGCAGCATTTTGCATGCAAAAATGCAAGTACTTTTTTGGGTTTTTTCCAAGAAGTATTCCCTGTCTTAAGAATGAGTAGGGCAGTACTCTACTGTTTGCTACAGCAGTCACCCCAGCATTAGGCCCAAGTGGGATTTTTCTGGTTACTGAAAGAAGTAGCAACTGTGCTGTCACAGAACTACCTATCACATCCAGCTCTGAGAGATCAGAATTTTTTTTTCCCAGTGTCCATCATTTCTTTAAGTCACTGCTGACTAAAAAACTGTTATTAAAATCAGCTGTTCTTCTCAAAACTTTCTGCATGGCAGTGATTCAAGTGTCTGTGCTAAACCAAAGTTTAACAATTACTATCTTTGTATTCTTGCTTCTTCCATCATGCTGTGTGCCTCATGTCCCAGTGCAAATGCATCACTCTTATTCTGACAGTTAACCAGTTTTGCAAAGTGAAAGGAGAGAAATTCCAGATTATCAGGAGCCAGGTAATCGTTTTCTTACAATAGCTACATGTTACCTGTGCTGCTCATTTGGGACTACCAAGTGTTTTGTACTGGAAACCTCACCTGTTCTTGATATGCAGGTTGGAGGGCAATTCCTTTAGCCTTTAAATTCATGAGCGTAGGAAACGGGAGCTTTAATTTTAGCACAGTCTCTTTGGTTTTCTTCATCGTCAGGAAATTCAGGCAATTCATAGCACAATTACTAGCTGTTTGGTGTAAACACAAGGGAGAGATTTATACACCAGCCCTAGCAATTTACCTAAACAGTAGGAATATAGCTGTGACTTTCAGCTCCCTGAAGACAGAGACCCCTTCTTAACCTTCATTTGAAACATTTTAAGTATAAATGACACAGCATCCAGCCTCACCTCCAAGCAACCTTGAACTTCAATAAGTTAAAATCTGCAAATAGCCCCTGTCCCTATAATAAACAAAGCCCAAATGCTATATTTAGCACTCTGTGGACTTGGAAATTGATAACTGCACCATTTGTATCTACTCATGTTGCAGTTTACAACTTGAGCATGATTTTATGTGCCTGCTTTGTCACAAATAACTCGAAGATAATAAGGCTTGTATTATTGAGATCATCTATTGCACTGTCATCTAGCTGACACTCAAAGGCTGAGGTTGACTCAGGACACCACCATTTAGTCCTCTACATGGAGGAAAAAAATGTCAGTTAAACAATGAATATTGTATCAGCAGCTGAAAGCGTCTTTATGCATTTGTCAGACACTGGTACAAAGCAGCTGCTGCCAGTGGAAATAGGAAGAGGAAGACTGTTATAACTGTACTTTCTGGAGGACAGCACTGGATCATACAGGACTGGTGTCTAAAGCATCAGTCTGGGACCCAGTTAGCCCTGAGGTTGGAGTATATCAAGCCACACTAGCCTTTCTGAGGCTGCTCATGCTAAAGTTATGCATACTTCAATGTGTTACATATCCATGCTGAGCAGTAACTATTGTTACAATAACATCATTAGAGACTTGGTTTTTTTGAAATACACAATGTTTGAATAGCAGTTAAAGTTTTGAATTTAAGAACAGTTAAGGACTTGTAAAGCATTGTAGAAAAACAAAAATGGTTATTCTGGTCGTGCAGTACATTGATTTTGATTCACTGATATTTTGTACTTTGAAAAAGATGGCAGAGATGCTAAACTGTAGGAACTGGGTTAGGAAAAAATCTTTTTTCATTAAGGGAGCAGTTCGGATTTTTCCTCATCAAAAGCATCTGTTAGTTTCTCAACGAGACCAGATCTCTATGTTCCTTGACTTGCTCTTGCAGGTGCTTCTAAACCAAGTGGCTCAGAGACCCATCAGGATCATGTCTGGCATACAGGATTCTACAGTACAGCTGTCATGCACTGCTGCTAATTTCTAGACTGCACAATACCACAGCTATGAGATAGATAACTCTTAAATGAGCTACAGTGTGGTTGCATGCCATACTGCTTCTCAGAAGGCCACAGCAGGAATATAGTGAGGGTTTGCTAGAGTTGCCTTCTAGCCTGCAGGGGGTAAAAGAGGGCAGTGGAGGGATGATGTGTGCTGAGTTTTTATTCCAATATAGACATAAATGGAGCATTGCAGACATTCATATCAGGATGCTACAGTGTGGTCCCTTACACTACAAAGCACAGATTATCTTGTTCCATCATCTGTGCTCCATTTTAGCTGTGGCCAGTCTGTAGACTCCTAGTTTAATCCATCTGAGAAGACATGGCAGGTACCAAATACAGCAGGATTTTATTTAACTCTGCTTTTGAGAACATTTAAAAATTACTGATCTCTCTTCAGTACTTTAAATCTATATCCAAGATTTTCATCCTTTCAGTCTGGCAGAATTCCTCCTAATTCCTTTTCCTGAAAGCCTTTTTTACATCTAGATGTGGTTGGCCTACTTTGCTTGCTTGCATTTGAGGAGATGTCTGTATTTCTTTTCACCATTGTACTTTTTGATGTCTTAAAGATAAGAGGGAGTCCCTGGCCAAGGACTGAGAAACACAGGACTACACCATCTCTCTCCCCCCTGGATCCCACAACAGGCATTATCAAGAAGTGGTTTTTCTGTGGACAGAGGCAGCTGTTCAGAAAGATTTGTGTTTCCTTATTCCAGAAGAACAGATTCTTAAAGGACCCCATGTGTCCTCTATAAAAGTGTCAGACATCTGAGCATATTGCAGCTTTCCCCTTTGAATCTGTTTCTGCACAATTAGTATGTGACACAAAATAGAGTTCAACTTTGAAAGAAAACCCTTATTTTGCCACATTGGCCAGCCATCTCACCCCTATTATTTCTTTAAAAATGCATAAGAAAGTAATTGTACAATTACCACTCCAAATCCAATCCCTTTAAAAAAAAATAATTTGCCTACACTTCTCAAAGAGGTCAGACATTGAGAATGGAGATTAAACGTGCTACTTAGTGCTGGTTTTGGATTCTCCAAGGTGAGGCACATAGGAGAAAAGAAGTGGTCACTTGCACAGCTGCTGCCAAAGCTAGACTTCAGCATCCCATCACAGTTCTATAATTAAAAGAGTGCTTCTAGCAAGGGTTCATCTGTTTGATTACAGAGGAAGAACAAAGCACATTATACTTGAAAATTGCAGCAAACATTCTAAGAATCCTTTAGTGTATCTAGTAATTAGTTTATAGACTTTGGGAGAAATGTAGGGTATTCAATTAGACAATCTCTTAATGTCTTACCTCTGCCCTGTCATGGTGTCAGAAGTGTTAAATAACAACACATCTTTAAAGGTAAAAACTAATGTACAATCTGAAATACTAAAAATCCAGCTTCAGAGTTGACAGATTTCAGTAAGCACAGTTGGTGGGAATGACATTTGCACTTACCGTGCAGATCCAAATGAGAACACATTGCAACAACATGAAAGCCCTAGATTATGGTTGCTTCTTGTTTTCGCAGTATTGCGGTGTTATTATGATTTGGTGTTCTTATTTGGTATAACAGTATTAAAAAATGTAAATACCTTTCATACTTGTTTACGCCGTAATCAAGACACTTCAAAGTGTGATTCCAATTTTAAAATATCAGCAGATGCAGAACAGTATTTGTTGTGAAAATGCCTATGACTCTCCCTAAGAAAAGGATTTTATTTAGCAGAAAGTTTTCAGATTCAAGGAAGAAATTCTTAAGACATGACAGATAAAAAATGCAGAAAACCTTTAGGAGTATCATAATATTTTTGGACATTGTATACACTCTGTTGTATTTTTGGCTTCTTTATGTGTTTGTCAAAAGTAGTCACTGCCAATAGTAGCAACCTTCTGCAGCTGCCAGTACTGCTATTTCCTGGTATTTGCATATGTGTTTATGTGTTGGGAGAAGAACATAAAATATTTGGGAGTCTCTCCTTCATGTCATACACACAATACTTGGTAACTGTCACCTTTGTCTTACTATTGTGAGTTTATCTCCAACACTTAGGAAATAAGGAGCCTGAGCTCTCCATCATCAGAGCTGGAAGGGACCTCTAGATACCTAGTCCAACTCTCCCACTAAAGCAGGATTTCCTATAGCACATTACACAGGACTCCATCATGATGTTTTTATAATATCTCCAGAAGAGGAGATTCGACAACCTCCCTGGGCAGTAACTGCTCCACTGCCTTGTCACCCTATGATAGTTTTCCCAGAGAAATGTCCCTGCTAATATTGCAGTGGGCTTCTGTAACTTTCTATTTCTATTAAACAAGCAACTTATTAACACTAGCAAACACTGTATTGTTGAAATCCAATACACTTGTTCATTGCCTCCTGAGAAATACTCTTGAGATCTCTTGAAGGCTGGTTGTATAGTTTCCTTGAAACACTATGGGGATTTAGGCCTTTTACTCAGAAAAGAAAGTGAGGTTGCCAGAGGGTAACACATCTAATCCTGGAATAGGTCAAGGGAGTTGAGAAAAAAGAAGATTCATATTGCTGATGCTCTGATAGCTCTGTCAATATAAATTCATTAGCATGTGTAGAACTATTTTAGTTTTCAAAAAGCAGAAGAGTACCTAAGTTGCATTCATTAATTTAAGTGCATACTGAGTTCACCACAGTAGAAGCAGATGAATCCGGTGCAGATCCGTTTGTGAAGTGCAGAACTTTTGGAACTCCAAAATTTTTTTTTCAGACAGTCTTTTAGATCATGGAAGCATTAGTTGTGGCATAGTTTTTAATGGCAGTCAGTGACAGTAGACTGAATCAATTCTCAGGTGTGACCAGTTGTGTTTTGAATGAACAGATAGGTGGGAAAGTGACAAGTTCTTTTGTGCTACACTTAAAATCTTGCTTTAGGCAGAAAATAACACTGTATATGGGACTAAGAATTTACTGGTAGTCCAATAATATTTACTGGTAGTCCAGTAATAAAAACCAGTATAATTGTCCAAATTATCCTCATTAATAGTGCGATTTAAATTGTTGTACAGAAAACATTCCAGCATCTATGTTTTTTCTCTTTTAATATTATGCCCTCCTTTCCAGTGTACCTTTAGGTCCTAAGGTTGACAGTTTTCCTGGGGTGGATAGGGACATATATGCTTTGACAAGATTTTGGCCTTCTGAGGTCTTTGCCACATATAATCTGATGTTCATAGGAGGGAGAGAAGTTTCCTTTCTCAATTTTGAGGTTCCCAACTGGAGGCTGACAGCTGCACAACAGCTTCTCCCAGATGAAATTGATATTAAGCGTGCTGCTGGTCATGCAGGGACTGCTTGAGGCTGTCGTATCCTTTCCCCCAGTGGCATTCACAGATGCAAGCTCATGTGTGTTTTGCAACAGTCACACGGGCACTAAGCGATGACAATGGCAAAAAAATCACATGCACAAGGCTAAAATCCCCCTTTTTGATGGATGGTCTGCTTAAATGCAGGTTAATTATTTCATGAGTCCAGCAGAGATGTGGCAAACTCTCCTATGACTCAAGACTTCTTAACAGAACTGACTGATGGCTCTTGAAAACGATCATCTTCTCCTGTGTGGTCTTGTCTGATGATAGCACTTCAGGATCTGAGGGTATAATGATGTGTAACTATCGCCAGAGCTATTATAACAACTAAATTTTACAAATTTGTAACTGTAGGGTGTAAAGCTAAGTTCAGGTTTCTGCAGATAGTAACAGACTGCTGTCTTACTTTTAAGGTAATGATGTCATTTATGTCCTTACACTGTAAGCGTGCCTTTCACTGGGCATATTACACACATAGTTCATAGTGATTTCTTGACGCATCTGAACATAACTGAATCCTACATGGATAATGGCATAGTGACTGGAGCAATTTGATAATCGCATCTCAGTCAAATTCTGATCTAAGCAACTGTGAAAACACTGAAAGTAATGTCTTAATATATGTAATGCATGTCATCAATTGTTTTCCTGGGATCTGCATGAAAAGACTGTAAAGAACATCTATCATGTTCAATAATCTGTCTACGTAAAGGTACACCTCTCATCTCAGAAATGCTGTAGCTTTAGATCTCTTAAATTACATTATTAGCTCTAGCTAAATAATCATGAAGAGTTTCACATTATAAACATAAGTGTAGGGACCCCTGATTTCCACCATTTTCTACATGTCTTAAAATATTCCCAGAACAAAAGATGAAATTCAATTCCTAATCCCAATGATAAAGAGCTACACTTACGGGTATGCAATCCATTGCCATAGGTGATTGTATCGTATGCAGTTTTCCATAGGAAATATTTTTATACCTCAGTGAGCATGCAATATTCTGTGTTTTATAAATACAAAAAACTTCGTCCAAGACAAACACACACATTTTTGTTAGGAATATAGATACTCATAGATAAATAAGAAGTATGTCTGTCTTCACACAGAGAAACAGTTTTTCTCTTGCTAAGAGATTAATTCTTTACGTTAACTCCTTTGTGGTATTTTGCTCTTGTTCAAAGTCAGCCATGGCATTTGAGTTAAAAGTAGTATGGCTTTAACCTTTCCTATACTCATGTATCATAATAAAAATACGAAGTAAAAAAACCTAAGCAATATAGAATGGAAGTTTACAGTGTTCATACATTTGGAAGGGACTGCTTAGATTATGCTACTTGTGGAAGATAATATAAGCAAATATTATTAATAGCTTTCTTAGTTATCCAGACTAAAGCACGTCCCTCAGTATGACTTTCCTAGGATATCCCGGTTAATTAGCTGAATTTTTGTGTCCTGAATACTTTTAAGATGAAGTATGTAGCAATTAAATAACTACTTCATTACTATGTAGTAAGAAAATTTGCTTAATATTAGATGAGTTTAGTAATACCCTGGCTTTGTATTGCTTTGGTTCCCTTTCTTTTTTGTAACAAACAGCTAAATATGTATATGTTAATTCAAAGCAATCTTCACAATTACACATATTTTTCACCTTAAGTTATTAAATACAATCATGTATTATATGGATAACTCTTGGTTTTCCAAGTTAATGGGATCCCAGTTCCAGTAGAATAGCTTAAGGGCTGATGGCTCTTCATCAGTGTTCCTGAGTTTCAAACTCTCTTCCTCTTTAATATTCCTTTTAGCCTTTGTTTATCTTTCAAAATTCTCTCTGAATATTGGATTCAGTCACCTAATCTTACGCAAAAAAATGGTTGATATCACTGCCCAATCTGATTTTAGCTTAACCAGCCACTCGGTGCAGATATTTCTCACATTTGTGCGATCAGCTCCTGCAGCAGCAAGTCATCGTGCATGAGTAGTCACACTTCTGACACCAGTTCTGGCATCTCCTGCTTCAATATTCAGCTGCTTTGTTAGCACTCCATTCTGTTCCTCTGCCTGCTTAATCAGAAGAGCTTTCTGAACTGCACAGATCACAGCCTGTGCCAGGTATACAATCTTTTTTCATTATGCTACCTTCCAGGCAAAATCCAGGCTCTTCATTTTCCGTTTGTCCTCCATTTCCACTAGGATGGTAAGCCATCCCCAATAATGAAGTTGTACTTTGGTGCCACAGTAGTTTTGTCTCCCCTTCACCTTGCATTATGACAAGTCATCAGCCCCTGAGGTCTTCACATATTTCTGTTGGGGGACTTTTAATTCCTTATTCTTATGTGTTTGGTTTTATTTCAAAACCTTTTCCTTACACCATCTTCTTTTCTCCAATTGATTCCCAGCTAGTTGGAATATTGAACAATATCTTCACTCCAGGACTCTCAGCAGATACCTGCCATCCTCTGTAACTTTATTCCTGTGTTACACAAGTGTTAACTTTAATGACTTCAGTAGTTTCAGCAATATAAAACCGTAATTCCTTAGCAGAGAATCCAGGAGACAGGTTAGAGAGCAGTGGTTGATTTTTCAAATTCACAGTAGTTTTGCTGAAATATGTAGTCAGAAGAGCTGTATAAAACTGGAGGTTGTTGCATCATTAAGTTCAAATTTGTCATTTAGCTACTCGAGTAAAGCATCTGTAAATGGAAGACATGACAAACATTTAGAACATTGCAGTACAAAGGCCTATTTTTGTCTCCTGCAATACAGCAGTTTGTCAATATAGAATATTAAAAAAACAAGTCTAGCATCTCTTTCTATTTATTCTTGTTTTGCAGAATTTGCCAAATTTAAGTTAAAATTCTGAGAGAGGTTATGAAAAGCCTTATCTCTGTGACTGCTGGGGCCATGAACAAATCAGCTGACTGTGCTTAAATTAACCACATGTTCTTAGATAAATAGTACTGCAGAAATACTTAAGTGTTCAAAGTGCTCTGCCCTGGTGAAAAGTGACAAATATTTTTATTTATTTTATATCTTCTTCGATTCCAACTCTTTTTTTCTCAAATGATGTAAAATATGAATAATTGTAGTATCAGAAATGACACTACACAGACCAGTATGTATACTGAGTCTCTGCCATTTCTTTTGTGTCAACACTGACTCTTGTAATACAGTGTTGTAGGCAAAATTACTCTTATAGATATATTTTTTGCCTTAATCCAAACCTTCTATAAATTTAGCTTTTTTTAATCAGTGATTTTTTTAATCAGCTCGCTATCTCTGGTCAGATAGTTCTGTAGTAGTCAAATACCAGTTGTATTAGTTCACTGCACAGCAGGAATCCTTTCAAAACTCTTTCATGTCTTAACCTCATTAAAAGTCTCACAAACCACACTAGGATCTTCAAACATTTTCCTGTTGGCCATTATCTGGCTCTTGTATCATTTGCACTTAAAGCAATAATTTATGCAAATTAAGAGACTTCTTCATTCACAAGATCATTGTCCAAATTGTTAGAATTATGTTCTCTTTCCTTCTGCTGCAGTTTCTGCTGCATACAGTTAAAATACTGAATTGCTCTTAAGAGTTCTTGAATTACCTGTCACTTCTTGACCTATGCACTCCTTCAGCTGTCCCCTCAGTAACTCCTGTGTTGTCATCTGTTTCAACATATGTACAATAAAACTCAGAATTTCCATCCTGGGAGCTGAGTCATCCTCTAAATCAAGACCATCATCCTTGGAACACAAAGTCTTCCCCTACACAGTTTAAGGACAAGTATTAGCTATGTGATTTTATATTGGATGTCTTAGCTTCTCTTTGAATTATTTGTGTGTGTGACTGAAAAGCACATTTCAGAATTTTCTTTAATTTTGTACTTCATATTGTGTGTGTTACATAAGGCAAAAAACTTAGTTATCCTTCTCAGTTCTGTGTTTTATTTCCTTTATTTCTTAACCAGTCGACATTTCAAAATACACTCATATCTTCACTGGTTTGTTCTTTGTACATACATCTAATTTTTGTGAGCTGTGACTACTTTCTTGTCATCCAGGAAACCTCCAGTGCTCTAGGAACATAACCTGTACAATAAAATTGTTGTTCCAATCATAGCATTAAAAGGTGCTCTCAGTGAACAGTGATCTGGCTTAAGTCATCCAATATGCCTAACATTTAAAAGGGCTAACTAATGAGGACTTATGTCAGACATCCTGGAAGTGACAAAAAAGCAAGACCAACTGCTCATTTCTTATCCTTTTCTTTTCACTATAAAATACCATACACATTCTTTGTATTTTTAAATTATCAGACTTGGTTATCATCTAGTCTCCATGGGTGTCAAAAATGTATACTGTGGTTGGTTGAAACCATATATTAACACTGATTTTTCCTGGTTTTGTCCAAATTGCTGGGTTACTTGCAGCTCTGAGTAAGATTTACATGGAGATTTCTTAATAACTGTATTTGAGTTGTATTACATTGCTTAAAATAAAACTTGCCAGCTGATTTTGTCTGTAGAATTATTTTCATATTTTAGGAATTTTCGTGCTACTACCTCTGTTTTTATAAATACTGCCTTTATTAAATATGTCATCTCCCGAATTAATGCTCTTTTTGATTTTAATATGGGGAGTTTTCCTCCTTTTTTTTTTTTTTTTGTTTTTTACAGTAGGTGATTTGGCACTGCTATCCCTAAGGGATTTAAGGTTACCCAGAAGACAATTAAGCCCAGTGCCAATGGATGAGATAAGCTTTATTGTTTCTCCATGAATGTTGATAAGGGGGCATAACTGTGGAATACAAGACACAAGTGTCATCAAAATCTGTGGTTTTGTAACGAGTTGCAGAGGAAGTTATTCCTTTTCTGCAAAATGAAGCATGGGTATTTGTATCTGTAAAAAAACCCTAATACTGCCAACAACAGAAAATAACTGTCACATGTTGGTTTGGTTTTTTTCTCACTTCCTTTCTATAAAATGAGGTATAGATATTTGTATTTAAAAAAAAAACACAGCAAGAAAAACTATCACCTGTTGTCTACTGTTCTTAAATGTTTTGCAAATTTAACTTAAATCATTGATCAAGTGTCTTGCCCCAGCTTTTCATCTTTAGAAGAAAATTAAGTATTTCACCTTCTAGCATTTGTAATGCTTGTACACATGATTTCATTCATATTTTGGGGACCAATTTTTCATTAACATTGAGACCTACTTGAACACTGACACAATAGCGGGGAATTGAGGTGGGTTCTGTTGTACTCCTGTAGTAAATTACATTCATTTTGTAACCAATTCTCAGAAACATGAAAACAAGCCTATTTTAAATTTGAATCGGGTACATTGTGCCTTTCAGGTTAATGTACTTTATGTACTGCTCTGAGTACAAGTTTGCAGATTAACTGGATGTGGTTTGATTAGTTTTGTTGTCTTAATCCTTTTCAAAAAGTCTTTTACATTTGTTTACTATCTCTCTTAGTAAAAAGTATAAAATCTCTGATAACTTTCCATTATGTTAGAGAATGTTCACAGTCTTTAATATCTTACTTTGCAAACCTTGCTAGTTAAGAAAAAAAAAAAGAATCTTCTTCCAAAAATATGCTGTGTATAAATATAATATCGTCATCTATAATTACACATAACATCCATAACATATAGCTGTGTGAGCTATTTAAAAATCAAAAGCAGCACAGTCAGAACATAGTCATGTTTGGAGGAACAGTACATAGAAGTTATCTCTCAAGAACATACCCTTCTAAAGGGTAACCAAATATAATTATTTCATGTGGTTCTGTATAGTTGAGATGACTTGGAATTCCCCCTCTTGTAATACTTTTGATCTAGATAAGTTTGGTATGTTAAGGTTCAATGTCCTTTTCTTGTCACGAGTTAGGAAATACTTTCAGTACTAAGAATAGTTCACAATATGGAACTTTTCCAAGTTGTTCCATATTTTCCAAGGTATTAATTACCATAGCACTCAGTGAATTTATCTTTGCTAGAAGAATAACATAATTTGTTGTTTTATAAATGAAAACTGAATTTCTTGTTGATAAAAACTCACTTGTCTGGAGTAACTATGTCCAATCTAATAAAACCATGGTAAGTGAAGCAAGATTTTTTAAAAATATGTCATTCTGTTCTAAGCAAAACAGCACCTATTTCTTTTTAGAGAGGATTTGAACTGAGCAAAGGACTTTTGAGTCAGTAAATTCAGATGAACTGATCCACTGTTGTTCTGGACCTCATATGACCCTCTGCTGAATTACTGGCTTTGCAGTAATGTCACTGATGGCAGAAAACAAATTAGAAAACTCAGCAATGTGCTTGAACCTTAGAACTTGAGGTGAGCCATGCCAGGGAGATCTGCCTCCTGAAGACAGAGGCAAAACACTCCTTTCCTCCCACAGTGCATGTGGAAAACGCTCAGTAAGGAAGATGGGCTTCAGAGTGTGTATATGACCACATCTAGGTGTCTGTTTCCACAGGAGCACCTTTGCCCTTTCCCATATTTTGAGGGAAATTCCCAGTTCCCTCAGCACAGAGAAAAACCACATGTAAAGATGTATGTGACAGTGCCTTCTTCTGTTTGATATCCCTGCCCAATCTGATTTTTGATCTAAAATGATTTTTTGACTCGCTTCCCAGAGTGCAGTGTACTGTGAGTAAAGTATATCCCTTAGAAATTAGTAATAGATGAAGCCCTACTTGACTTTCCTATCAGCTGCTTAAGTAAGATACTGATTTTTTTCTGAAGTGCATATAGATGGATATCTGGAGTTAATGAACTGCCAAATGGGTGACTTGGGGATAAGTGCCAGAGTTGCAAGGCAAACAAGAAGCTGCCAAGCAGTGTATAGTGACAGTGGTTGTCTAAAATCCAGCTAAGGCTCACTTGTTCCTAGTTAGACGTACAATCCATCTGTAGAGTTAATCCATCTGTAGAGAAACAGCATCTTCAGGTCATCACCATCACAGAATGACACTACAGAAGAAGGATTTCAGTATGCCTTCGAAGCATATAATACTGGAGAGAAAAAAGCTGAATAAGCAAAGTCGGTGTAATTAGGAACACAAAGATTAGTTAAGGAGTCTGTTATTCAAAGAAAAAAGCCACTACTACTGCTAAAGTGAATAGAAGTTTTTGCAGGTAATCCAGAATTTAGAATGCCTTATTTTAATGCTTTTAGTAAAAAAGCATTAAAAGCTTTTTTCTATGAAGATGATCATCAAAACCTTAAACCAGGTCTTTAAGGCATCCTTCTCACTCCCAGGACTTCTTGTTGTTTTTTTTTTTTAACCTGCCATACCTAAAGACAAGTTACAGACGTTATTTAATCCTGAAGAGCAGGAATGTTAGTTGCACGGAAAATGGTAGTGATCTACCTGATTATTTCTTACTGCAGTGCTCTTCCTGCTCTCAGGACACCTGAGTGTACCTGCATCCCAGAACAGAGGCTTGAACATGAATTTTCCTGTCTTGCATGCACCTCCTTCACTGACCCATTATTTGTGGCACATTGTGCAGTGAGTCAAATGTGAACCTCATATTTCTTCTCATTGTTTCTGAGTAAGAGCAGGTATATGTTTGAGACTTTTTTTTTAATATTTATTGCTTCATTTAAAGCAGAATTAGCTCCATGAAAAGGAAGGTGATTAACCACTTCCACTTTAGCTGAAACTTTTATCAACTTTACATTTTAGGCTCATATTTGGTTCTTCAGCAATCTCAACTACCAGTCAAGGAGGGTTTTAGGTCTGCAATATAATACTACTTGCAATTACTAGTAAATAGTATTTTACAGCATTAACTAGTCTGTCCTTACCACGTTCTTTTCAGGCAGGCAAATAAATGTTGTTATCCTCCTTTTACAAGCGCATTGATTAAGTGACTTGCCTAAAGGCCACACATCAATTTCAATGTCAGTGCCAAGATTAGCACAGAGAAACTTCTGCATTGCAGTCACAGAAAAAACTAATCTCTGTTACCTAGTCCACCTTCCCTCAGAAAAAACCAATCACTTCTCAGAAATGTAGTCTACATTGCGTTTACCCACTTCCCATGCCCCATGTGCCCATATGCTGTGACCACCTATTAATAAGCTGCTCCTTGATGATGGCTCTGAATGATTCTCAATGTCTCTAACACTGAAGCTTTTTGTCTACCTCCTGATTCCAACACAAGGGATGGAAAGCAATGTCTGGAGAACCTATGAAATTCACATGTTGGTGGCTGAGCTGGAGGCAGAGGTCAAGGGAAGGAAGAGGGGCTGGTGCTGCTCTCCGAAGGACAAGAAGAAGGTAAGAGATGATCTAAGGAAGCAGCAGGGACAAGATAGGGAGAAATTAAGAAGAACTTTCACCATTTTAAGAATTTTTTTTGCCTTTCCAACCCAGCAAATTTACCATTTTCACCTTGTCTACAGCAGGTACAATTCTCTTTTCTGTTGCTGCTGTAGGAAATTGAGGTAGTTGCATTGGTAACATTGGCAGTTGAGTCTTCAGCTTAAACATGTAGTAGCATCTTTAGTCCTCACTCTGTTGAGCTATTGAATAAAAGCTCCTGCTTTTAAATTTGGAAGGAATTTTGGATTTTATCTCCATTGTCTGGTTTAGACAGATCTGTCTGTGTTCATATCCTAACTGACTGATGAGCAACACAGACCTTACTGCATGCATATGCTATGTATGATGAATGAAAGTAAAACAACTAACATTACAGTATACAAAAATCTGTCAAACAATACTGAGTTTCTAATGTTAAAATCCTTCTGTGTTAACAGGAAGTTATTTCTAAGGAAAAATATGGTGGTAGCTGGTTTTGTTTCGCCTACAGAACAAGTCTTCCTTACTTGAAAAAAACAGGGAAACTCAGGACAGTACTTTTAGAAGCTAATGAAGGCCATCCTCGTGTGAAGGTGGCAATGTTCTGTTCTGATTTAGGGACAGTTCACAAGATCTTTCTGACTCAACTTCTAAATGTGGCAGAAAATCAAAATAATTGTAAATCTTTTGAACCACAGTCACATAGTTCGTCAGCAGATTCGCAAATCTATCATTAAAGCCCACAGTATCATCTGCCAAAACCTGAATTTGACCTAGTCATTGAAGCTGATACTGTGCCAATGTCTGGAAACAGATACATTGAAAAATTGTCCAGCATTTATGACAGATACTGGTCTTTCAGATCAGATTGCCAGGTGATGAATTATATTCTTAATAAGCATACATGACAAAGTTAAATTTAGAAATAGAATTTGAAATAGTTGCCAAGTTTTTAACTGAAGGTCATTTGTACTTTTTTTTTTTTTTTTTAACTCATGCACATGTAGACACTCGCAGGAAATGTGTGGATTTGCCTTATAAATACATGAAATATTAGCCATATGAATTATACAATTGCTTTTTCTCTGGCTTTTAAAAGATTATTCCTTGCATAAAACTATCATAATTCAATTTGCTGCTTGTGAGTTTCCTGTAGATTGCTGTATCAGAATTATTCAATAGGTTTATGCCTGTCAGAATTTTATATTAGCTCCATTATTCATTAACAGCAAAAAAAATAAAGCTGCTTTCTAAATGAATGCTTAAGTGTGTGTGTTTTCTTGGCACCTCATTGGCTTGGTCTTCTGTGCAGCTCTAGTCCTCGGAATTATTAAGGTGTTATACAGAGAAGGGGTGAGTTACAGAGGGTTAATCTCACCTAGCAAAAAAGCAAAACATGGCTGGATGGCCATAGACGTGATTATGCGTACAGAAATCTGATAAATGTTGTATCACACCACAACTGAAGATGCTCAAGGGCTTGACAACCTTAACTGTGTTTTAATGATGGAAACTCTGTTCAATTATGTACTTTGGCTTCTTCAGAAAAAGCACTTCAGGTTTTAAAAAGATACTGTGGTACATCTCACCTGCAGGTCTGCTGCAATATTTGGGGTGTGCTCTCTTGTCTTCAGTGGTAGTTCTGGGTGCTAAGAAATGCAAACCAAAGGCTTTTGTGGTGGGAAAAAAACCCAACATAGCTGAATATATATATAAGAATATAACAAAGAAATACAATGGAATTTGATTGTAAATAGTATTTGCATGTATAGAACATGGCTTTCTGCTCTTTGAGCTGTGTGTTCTGCAGAGCAAGTAGTATCAAGTGTTTTGTGAGAAGCATTACACTGCACAATGGGAACCTTATTTCTGGTTCATCCTTAGGCGATACCATGAACTTGACTGTTGAAAAGACCTTTGCTTATAGTTCTTTCTGATTTGTAATATCAGTTTACTGAGCTTCTCACAAGCTCTGTACTACCTCCTTGCTAATTATTTTGGCCAGGCATTCAGATTTCAATCTGCTAAAGCACTTGGATGCATGCCTGGGTCCATCTTCTGAAATTAGCAACAGTCTCGTTGCCTGTGATGAAACTCATCACATGTCTGAATTAAGAAACTTGCTTTAGTCTTTTACTGGGTGGAGACTTCAGCCCTTTTGTACTGAGTCAGTGATACTTCAGCATTTTACTATGTTTTTGGTTCACTTTTCTCATTTAAATGTTTTCTGGTGTAAGTCAGCTCTCTTATTCATTTCCAGAATCCACTCATGATCTTAATAAGTATCTCAAGTCAGAGTGTATAACAAATGTTCAGCTGTGCTTTCAAATGAAGTTAAAGTTGCTCAGTGGATGTAGAGTCTGGTGCAGAAAGCCTTATTTTTACTCTCAGAAGCAAGATCTAGCTTGCAGAAGTAGAGCTACAAGCAAAACTATTTGTGTTTGTCCAGAAATAGTTTGTGCAGGAGCTATAGGTGAAATTCTCTTTGCTGCTCGTGTGCAAGAAGTCAGGCTACCTGATCAAAACACTGCCTGGTGGGCTTAAAAATCTCTGGTGAATTTTAAAGCTTATGATTGCAGCCTCAGATCAATGATATGTTATCTTTGTTTCAAAAGAACAGCCCTCTGTGATCATTACTGTTGCGTTAACTGATAATTTGCAAGTAACAACACCAAATAATTTCCAAAAAATCAATTCATATTCTTATCTCAAGTTCTAATTTTAAATATGGAAAAAGTCAAGTCAGAAAATGGGCATTCATGGGAAGAAGGTGTCTTATACTTCCCAACCTACCCTTCCATTATCTCAGTGCTTTTCAAATAAATGATTTAATGTAACTCACAACTTCTAAAGGGATTTGAAGGTTATTGCCTTCCATTCATTTCCAAGTAGATTGGATACTAAAAATAAAAAGTAATGACTTGGATCTTACCTTTCCTCATGCTGGAGCTGAAATGGTAAATATTTAATGAGGGAAAATCTTTCCCAAAGTTTTGTTCTTATCTTGCTTTAAAGTAAAAAGTAAAAGGAATTTTTAAGCACATAGCTGTCTTGGTTCCACAATCATGGATAAGCATGTTTCCATAGTATAGATGCACAATCCCCATCCTGCAAAAACATACAAGAATTTTAATGATTATAACAGACCTGATAAAGAGAATGAGAATGTAATTGAAGAGGTACTGTTCACCTAGATACAAAATCTTTCTCTTCATGCAATGCAGTGGCTAGATGAACTGAGTAAACATATTTCCATACAATTTACTAAATGTCTTGGTATCTGGAACATCTGCAAACAGGATATATGTGTTATATGAGCAACAATAAACATTTATATGTACATATATATACATATATAAATATTATACATGTACTCTTGAGAATAATGGGCACAGTAGAGCATTTGTACTACAGCCCACTTTTCAAGCATGGAAAAATACACAGGCATGATGCTGACAATCTTAGTTCGTCCTCTGCAAGATCTGAGTAGCTGAATGCAATTTGTTTCTAATCCTGCTTGTTAAAAGGCATTTACCTAGATGAAAAAAACTACTACAGGGAAACGGATGATGCTTTGCGCATAACCAAGTGAACAAAAGAATCTTTTTTACCAGGAGTTCCAAGGAGACTCTGTAGCACCTTTGGAAAATACCTCTCAGAATAGCACAATATATTTGTCTCAAAGTAAGAGATAAATAACACTGTGACAATAGGAAGAGAAGTATGAAAAAAATGTTGAGCTGAATATTTTAGCTCACTCTCCAGTCATCTTCCCACACTGTCAGATCCACACAAGCCCTGACTCAGATCCCTGGTCTCTGAGCGTTTTCAATGACACTTTTTTTTTTCCTCTTAAGGTGGGAAAATATTATTTGTAGAAACCAGCTGGCACAGAAACAGTAAGAAAAAGCCTCCACAATTTTTATTTATCCTAACAGCTCCCTACCAAAAGCAAAAGCACATCCTAGAGATACTGGAAGTCTGAAGAAGTCTTTAAAATTAGAGGTAGGGAATAGCAAAGGTATTCTTTGGGCCTTACCTCTTTTCTAGGAGACAATGGAAGCTGGGTTGGGGTTAGTCTCAATTCAGCAGCCTCTGGGGCTCAGATCACCTGCTTCTTTCCTGGCACTCCCAAAGGAACACAACCATCGTAAAGCCTTGTCATGGAAGGTCCACTCAGATTGCCTGGGAAGTGCACACAACTCACAAGCCACAGACTACCTATCCTGTGTTTGTCCAGCTTGCTGTTCTCAAAAAAATCATACAAACTAAAGAAACACTTAAAATCCTCACTGCAAATTAAACTGATTTTTCCTTCTGCTCCACAACTATTTTAAGGACACATTATCATTCGCCTTTTGGTTTGCAAAGTACAAGAAAATGCTTCCTGCTAGTAGCTTGAAAACAGAGATTTCCATCTTTCAAAAACCAGCTGAGTATGTCAGTAGCAAAATACACAGTGTTGTCCACAAATATGTGTATGTGGACACCATGTTGTGCATTGAAGATTGCTTTAAATTACCTCCTGTGGCTACTGCTATCTGGCTGCTGAAGGTGACATGAAGATGAACATGGTGCAAAACTCACCTTGGCATCTTCTGTGATAGCCAGAACTAACTAATGTTGAGCTTCTGAACATAACTTGCAAGAGTTTTGTACTTTAAAGCAATCTTAACATTGCACACACCTGTAGTTCATGCATCTTAAAGACATCTTATGGATGAGGCAATTGCTATTTTCATATATATTGTTTCCCCCCAGTATGCTAGAACTGGGATTGTAATGATCATCTCTAGTTCAGACCTGTTCTAAATGGGTAAAATTGCATCCTGGATTAGATTTTGGTTTATATTCTACAACAGATATAAAAGACAACCTATGAAATTAACAGTGAGATCTGGATTTCCTTAAAGTTCACAGATGATTGATTATTTTTGGTTTGAGACTATTTATAATTCAAATCTACTGGTACTTCCTAGAATATTCTTCTGTCTAAAAATGCAATTTCTTGATAATTTGCACTGCAAGTTTACTTTATTTTAACTTTCCAAACTTTGCTAAGGTGAAAAAGACTTGAATAAACTCTTCATTAAAGATAGAATATAACTTTTCCTTAAAAATAGATTTTCCAGCACAAGGTTCAGGAAACATTGGGAAGGCTGAGTGGATGAAAAATACTATTTTTAATTATTTGGCTTTTTCTACCCAAGCATGGTAGGGAAAGGAGATAATTATATACTTTACTTTTCTGACATGTATTTCTCTGCATTTCAGAGAGGGCAAAATGAAGCTTTAAGAGTGGTAGAAGGACCCAAGAGAAGCATCTTAATGGAACAGTTATAGCTTTACTTTATTCTCAAAATGATGCCAACCTACGTTATTATCTGTTGGATCTGTATTCCTTGGCTAGGAATTTAATAACTAATTTCTTTACAGAATCACAGAATCATGGGGGTTAGAAAGGACCTCTGAGATCATCAAGTCCAATCCGTGATCCACTCCCACTGTGGTTCCCAGACCATGGCACTGGGTGCCACATTCAGTCTCTTCTTAAAAACCTTCAGGGATGGAGAATCCACCACCTCCCTGGGCAGCCCATTCCAATGCCTGATCACCCTCTCTGTAAATAATTTCTTCCTAATATCCAACCTAAACCTCCCCTGGCAGAGCTTAAGTCCATGCCCTCTTGTCTTACTGATGGCTGCCTGGGAGAAGAGACCAACCCCCCCCTGGCTACACCCTCCTTTCAGGGAGTTGTAGAGAGTGATGAGGTCTCCCCTGAGCCTCCTCTTCTCCAGGCTGAACACCCCCAGCTCCCTCAGTCTCACCTTACAGGACTTGTGCTGGATCCCTTCACCAGCCTGGTTGCCCTCCTTTGGACCTGCTCCAGGACCTCAGTCTCCTTCCTGAACTGAGGGGCCCAGAACTGGACACAGGACTCGAGGTGTGGCCTCACCAGGGCTGAGTACAGGGGCAGAATCCCTTCCCTGGACCTGCTGGCCACGCTGTTCCTGATCCAGGCCAGGATGCCATTGGCCTTCTTGGCCACCTGGGCACACTGCTGGCTCATGTTCAGCTTCCTGTCAATCCAGACTCCCAGGTCCCTTTCTGCCTGGCTGCTCTCAGCCACTCTGTGCCCAGCCTGGAGCTCCCCATGGGGTTGTTGTGGCCAAAGTGCAGGACCCAGTGCTCATCCCGTTGGAATCAGCCCAACTCTCCAGTCTATAATCTCTCCCAGTCTTAATATATTATTCTGTAATCTCTATATATTCTATATATTCTATAATATAATTCTATAATAATAATTCTATATAATTTTATATATTCTATAATCCCTCTCCAGTCTTTAATCTCTCTCAAGAGAGTAGTGATGTTACCAAACCCTTCCAAATCTTGTGAACTACTGACAGCAATATTATTTACATTATTACATTATAGTCTTGCTTGGAAAAAATGGATGATTTGGGAGTCCAGGCATGAAGACCAAAGTGTCAGTGGTATTGCTATCTGTTTCCTTCTCCAGGATCAACAGGCATTCCTTGAACTGAATAGAGGACTGGCTCTTATATTCCCTAATGGAAAATATTCAGAGGAGCTAATTAAATAGCATGCATGGCTCCAGGTTACAGCAAATCCTGCGTCACTGAGTTACAGTCTGTGTTTGCTTTTATTATATAATAATTTTTAATTTTTAGCTATCTGTTTGAAATTGTGGATGTATAAGATGAATGCAACAGTTTTCAGAAGACCCTCCTGCATCAGTAGTTAAACTTACCACTTTATATCTACATCTTCAACTAAGTGATAGCATGCATCATTATGTCCATGTGCAAAATGAGAGAAAAAAAAGGTGAAACTAGTTTAATGAAAGCACAGCAAATCAGTAGCAGAACTTGGAAAGAACCAAACATCTTCTCCCTCCCAGCAGCCCCCTGCTTACCTTGTATCCCTTCAAACAAGTTTGGTGGCTGCTTGCTGGTTGAAGTGCATTTTTTTGTACTGTCTTCTCAGGAATTTAATTTTGCAGTATCACACACCACCAACACAAGCATGTCATTGCGATTTAGGATGCATTTTGTTGGTGTGTTCTATATCTCATTAAAGGCTCATCTCCTTAGCCAATACCATATGCTACTCATCTGTGGCAAAGCTCTCAAATGTAATGAAAAAGGAATAATCACAGGTAAGAAAGTAACTGTCAACCAGCAGCCTATAGGTATTAGAGTTCCTCAACACCAGTGAAAGAAACAATATTGCCGGAGTGATCCTTCTATAACTTGTAGCATCATTGTTTGACAGGTAAAAAAAATGCTGGGCTCAGAGGTGCTCTTCAGTCATTCCTGAGCAGCTCAGTGCCGTTTCAGGATTCTCAGATCAGCAGATAATGCTGTGTCAACACAGTGGAAAGATCCATTTCTAACTGCTTTCTTTCAGCAGAGAAGAAAGTTTCCAGTTATTGATACACTACACTGAAAAATTTATGTTTTCAAATATACTCATTAGAAAGTAAAAATATTCTGAAAATATTTCGAGAATATTAAGTTGACTTCTTAAACCTGCTGATAGCTTTCCTTTTCCCCAGTTCTTTATTCTTTTTTACTCATGATGAGAACTTAAGCTTTTTTTTCCAGGCAATAAGAAAATACACAGATACTTTCTAAAGAATGATACTTTAAAATGAAAAATAATTATTATAAAACAAAAATAAAAGACCTAGTGTTGATCAATAGTTGAAAAAGAGGTTAGTCAGGTTCTGTCCTCAGACATGTGAAGATAATTACCACGAATCAATGTGAAATGCAGCTGGATTAGATAACAAACCAAGTTTAGAAACAGGACCGGAGGGACAGGCTCTAGCTGCTTAGTACTACTGCTGATACAGTAATTCCTAAAGTTAGACGGAGACACCAGTCCTGACAGGAGCTCTTTATGCACACAGGCCTGTGTCCAAGGTAGAGATGTTGCTGATACCCAAAAACCTATATACCAGCTTGTGGGGGGCTCTGCTCTGATGTAGCCGGTTGCAGGACAGAGATCTCGGGCATGGCAGAGCAGGGGGAATGCAGAGGGAAAGAGTGGGTGGGCAGTGCCCTGAGCTGAGGGCACCGTGGCCAGAAAGTGTCAGAAAGATGCTGACAGGGCCAGGGAGGCTGGGAGCACCTGGTCCAGGAAAGAAAAGAGCTGCGCAAGGACTGAGCAAGCAGGATACCATTGGCCTGCGGTTTCATCCCCCGCCTGAGAGAAATAAACCCAAGCACAGCATTTTTATAAGCAGCGTTGGCACTGATAGATCCCCAGCCCCTATTTCTCATGCAGGCGCGACTGCCTGTCACCCTGCTGATAGGGACACTAATTCTGCCCCAGGCACCGTTTGAGAGCCCGTGGTGGCCACAGCCAGCTAACCCGAAAGGCAGATTTTCGAGGCTCACAATCAACTGGGAGGGACAGTAAAACAAAGGTAACTTTTACCCCTTTGGTATTTAACAACAGCTTGTTAAAGACATGTATCTCGACTCCAGTCCACCACTAATTAAATCTAAATTAATGTTCAACAAGCAGAATTACCAGGGCCTATTTTTTAGACTCTGTGATAAATCCCACTTCCTGATGCTGACTAGCTGCTCACTAGAGGCTAAGATCCACTGAACAACAAATAATTTTTTCCTTTCTTGGTATGTTAGCTTATATCACAAGAATTAAGCTAGTAGGTTTCTTTCTATAGGCAGTATGATGCATATTTATGTTTATGCACATGTTTTAATTGTACAGACCACAGAATATATCTGGGACTAAGTCAGAATTCTTGACATGAGAAAATCATCATATATTAAAAATCTAAACTTTTCTATGCCTCTTCAGTGGGCAGCTTCTTTAAAATGTACTCTTTCCATAGATCATTGCCTATCAAAGGTCTATAACTGTGCTAATGGTTTCTTTGCTAATGGATGCCTTGGTCTCACTGAAGTTTTTTCTTTTTTCTGTGAGTATAATCTTTCTTATGCATGCTTTCCATCTGGAAATGAATTGCACTGAACTAGATGAACCTTTTTAAAACTGCACAACTTAATGTTAAGTTTTAATTAAGCAGTCTTTTTCATTCATTATTTCTTATCCTAAGAGGCTCTAAATCTTCGTCTGTTTCTGCCTGAATATACATACATTACTGCCTTATCTTCATATTTATGTATTCACTTTGAACAAAATTGGATGAAGTTTAAAAAGTTTGAGGATCATGTATAAATTGTTCTTCATATGCTTCTTTCTTTCCAGCTCTAAATAGTGAAAGAATGACAGTAATTCTGTGAATTAAGCCCTGTAATTTTCAGTAACAATTTCATTAATCACTGACAACAAGTAAATATGGTGAAAACAAAATATCTGTATTGTTATGAAAATACCACTTTCCTTATAAAATTTAGAAGATGACTGATAATTTTATGTGCCTCTGTTTCTGGAAGGCACAGAATACCAGATGGAAAGCAAGTTTGTCTAGATGTAGTCAATGGAGCTCGTCTAATTTGTGCAATGTGTGGTGTTGAGGTGCATCAAGACACTTGAACTCTCTTTCACAAGAAAAGGTCACTTTCCTGACTTATCATTCTCAGTCTTCCTTACAGCCTGGCCAAAGCATCTGCCTGTGCTTTGTCCAGCCTGTCAGGTAGTCTGAAATCCTCAAGCGATGTTGCCTATTTATCATTAGCAGTTATGCTGGATTTATTATATAAAATTACTAAGAAATATCTATTCCAGATGTCTACACAGAGCTTCATGTGCTACACAGATCCACTTTGAACTAAGAACGCTGTTTCCCATGAATGTTGCTACCTGCGGAAAAGGAGCAAATTAATTCCACACATCTTTTATTTTTACTTATAAACTGATTCTTAAATAAAGATGCTTACATCTGCCTCTTGCTCCAGATGGTGCAATTTAGCTACTTACATTGCTCATGAGTTGCTTTCGGTTTTGAACAAATACTTAGCCCAGCAATTGTCTTATCAAGAATTCTCCATTCCTTACAACTGAAACCTAAATGGCATTGCTGCTTTAGTTTTCAGAACAGGGAATTTCCTATCTCACAGGTCAAAAGTACATGGAAAAAAAAAAAAACAAACCCTATTTAAAATTTCAGTACATCAGCCACAGCTGTAAAACTGCCTGATACTGTACCCTCCAGTTACTACCAAAAAATCAGGCAGCAAATTTAATCCAAAATTCTCATGAAGTCTGACAGTGTGCAGACAGTAGGGCAGACCTGCAGCAATGGTTTGGGGTTTTTTTCCCTTTTTTTTTTTTTTTTTTTTTCTGACACATTAACCGATTATTGAGCTTACATTTATATTCCAGCCCCTAGAAGTATCAGTTCCAACTTACAGCAAATCCTTCAACAGCCATAGCAATTCTGTGTCCTTGTCCTAAAATCTACATGGGAGGAGGTACTGAGCAGGCTTCAGCTCTCTGCCAGTACAGACAGGTGCTGGATGCTGTTTTGCTGAGTTCAGAACCATAGTGGGAACCATACTCCTGGGGAAACTAGAAAAAAGCAATGAGTATGGGATGTCCTGTAAGAATCTAAAAAACACAGCAAGTACAGTTTGGCAAGGTCCTAGCCAAGTTATGGCCCAGATCCACCATATGAGTAGCCTTTATAGAGATCTTTGGATGTGATTCACCAGTCTGCTGGCATAATAAGAAAAAGATGGCTGAAATATCCCCCCATGCTAGGTTATGCTCTATCTGCAATTTTTGCCTTGAAGCTTTATTACCAGTAACATATTCTGAAACAATAAGAAATTCTAAAAAGTTGTCAAATTATTTCACTTTGATTTTGTAAAATCTTATTCTTATATAACAAAACTCTTAGAATTATTTTTAAATTTACAGTGTTCTTGGGGCTTTCATCATAAAATAAATGTGCACTTTGAGTAAACCCCTTCAGAGTTAGCTAACTAGATTAAAACCAGATTAAGTTACTCTTCCCAAATTATAATGTTAAAAATGGCTGGAAATCTGTGGTTCTTGGAGAAAAAAATGGTTATAGCTGTTCACTATTTAAATTAAAAGCTTAATTTTACTTCACCAATTTTTACTCATGGAGTGATTTTTAAACCATAAGTCACTTACATTGCTTTATGTAAGTGTTTTGGTTTTTTGGGTTTAGTTTTTTGTTTGTTTGGTTGGTTGGTTTTAAGAGAAGAAAAACATTTGGAATAGCTTAAACCTTGTTTGACTTACTGAGCTTTTTTGAAAGATGAAAAATCTCTTCAGCCTCCTGTATCCAGGAAAAACAGCATAGCAATGATGGCAACCACAACCTAATCTTGTGGATGTGTGCTGAGCATCCAAAGCAGTTTACCAGAGTGAACATTACCTGTATCTTGATCTGATTTTAACTGAAGTTACTAATATGGCTGCTCCAAACAGGACTGAGCCCAGGAGCAAAACTGATACCTGAAGAACATGTAAGTAAAACCCATGGGGAACAAGCATACAGCAGATACGGGATCATATTTTGGACCTAGATGATCAAAACAGGTCTGTTCCAAGTAATTTTCCACTAACTGAGCATCTAACTTGAACTACCAAAGTACCTTAATGGAAATCTGGTAATTCTTTGGGCTGGTAGTCAGCCACAAAGAAGTACCAGATAAGGGATACTTTTAGGAACTCTTCCTGGTCATCTCTTGGCTGTTAGTATCTCCTTTTCTGCTTTTACAGTTGATGAGCTGTAGCAGCACACTTTGGGGAATGGAGAACTTCCACCTCTGTGTGTGGGCTCCAGTCTCAGCTGTGAAATGGCAGGAGAAAAGATCTCTTGTTAGCTCAGAGGCTTCAGTCAACTACACAAGAGCTATTCTGCACCTCTTTCTTAGAAAAGGGGCTTGGGTACAACTTGTAGTGGAGACTTGAGATGCTTGCCAAATACTTTGCTTTGGGTGTCTTTTTAATTTACTGATACTGGCAGACACCTGTGCCCACATGCTTGGGACAATAATCTCAGAATACCTAAGCCCAAATCAAATAGCCTTTGTGAAACCAGCTTAAATTAAACTCTTGCTCTCCCTGGGCTTTTTATATAGCTAACAGAGAAAGAAATTCATGCTGAATTGCTTTCTGGAGACATACAAGATATGAGCTGCTTCCTAGGGGTGCCTCTCTTACTCTGTGTGCTACAGCTCAGAACGCTCAAATATTGTTCTCAACCAGGCATCTAAACCCAGGCTGGATGTATTGTGGGCACATCTCACGTTGAATTCATCTCTTAGCAAATAACTGAAAAATACCCTATCGTTAACCTTCAGGCACTCAGGAGCCCTTGACTAGTTATCATCTTGTTATTAGGAAGACTTTCATTTATGTGATGTACCATGATACCCAGTGCAGAATTAAAGGTGGGAAATTTGCACCCTTTTGTGAGAATGAAGAGTTGTGTCACCAAAACAGAACTACATTTAGCAAAGCACTGCCACACTTGGTTCAGTACGTTCACCCAACAACATGTTATCATCATTCAACAGACATACAGTTTTATAAATCTGCTAAGCTATTTATAAGCTGCTAGTTCAGACTATTTCCTCTGAACCTCAAAGAGCCATGTGCTGAAAACTGAAAATTATGGGGTTTTAACTCTGTTTTCCAACACACTTCAACAGTAGGTCCCCACCATTCTTTCTTGTGATGCACTCTGGCACTTTCCCGGTCAGTGGACGATATCTGGAGCCACAGAACAAAAACCTTCCCAGGTACAAAAAGCTAATTAGAAAATGCAGCTCAGGTTTGAATAAATTCTTTGCTGACCCCGTAGGTGATAAAGTGCTGGCCAGAGGCACAGGTTTCATTATCCGTATCATTATCACAGCTCATATGACTCCCATGTTAATGCAGGCAATTAGTTTGCTCGGATTTTCAATGAGAATTTTTTTGTAGGAACCTAGCAAACTACATCTTGATCACTTTGATAGAGGCATAAACACTGTGAATGACCATATATCTATTGATTACAAGCTTGGACAGACTTCACACCCACACAATAATAAGACGTGTCCAAATGAGCATTAGGATCCAAGACAGATCAAGCATGCAGCAATTGTACCTATCAGCCTCATTAGCTAACCCTGGCCATCCTTCATGCTTCACAGAAGGGCTTTCTGCATTTTAAAATATTGCTAATGGGGGGAAAACGTGTTTGGGATCTCAAATTATTACTTCTGTGTAACGTTTTTCTAATATATTTCTATGACCACTAGCACTATGAAACAAGCTGTTTGTATTTCTTTGGGGTTGCCTTTCTAAACCATCTGATCCACTCTTACATAGCACAAAGCTATATCCTGTATGTCTTACACAAAAATGAGAAGCACAACAAAAAAATCCCTAGGGACAGCTATTTTTAGAAGTATCAGTGTAACTTTCCTTAGTTGTCTTTCCACAAGGGGATTGCTTCCATTTATTCATGTCCCCATGAACTTCCTATTACCTATTACCTTCCTATTACTATTACCACCCCTTTCAATCTTCTGTATATGAAAAAAAAGTATTACACTCCTATTACAGTCCTTGTGCTTAGATAACTGGGAGTTACTCTATGTAGTTCACAAGTCTATCCAGTAGAGCAAATAGATAATGACCCCTTATGACTGACATGGAGTGTCACAGTTTTAGCCAACAACTAGGTAACAGATGCTCTCTGTTATTCCCTGCTCTCCCAGGGCAAGATAAAAAGGGGAATAAAGGAGAGAGACTTTAAAGTTGGAAAAAAAAAATAATGGTGAATTACATAAAGATACATAAAGGTATTCAAATACATAAATAAATACGCAAATACAGAACCCACACTCCTCAGTTGATACTTAGATCCCTATCAGAAAAGTCCCAAACTGAAATGAGCAGTAGATGGGGTTCCCTGAGCCAGGGCCTCACTGACAGTCCACAAAAGCCTTGAACCAGTTGAACCAATTCCTACTCAGGAGAATGAAACCTGTCTTGTTGAACAGTGTTCTTCTCTGATGAGAAAAGAGGGTGAGAAAAGAGGATGCAGGAGCAGCACAGGGAAAGACAACAGACAAACCCTATCCCAGCCTAGGAAGGACTCTCTGAGCAGCCATTTCACACAGAATACCATGGGCAGGAGTACTGGGATTGGGTACTTTGAGGTTACTTGACCCACCCTTTCCTCCCTACAGGCAAAGCTGCCCACCCCCCACAGCCCTGCACCTGCTGGGTGTCCTCAAATGAGGACAAGAGAGAGCAACCACATTTCTGAAATTCCAATGTTTTAACATTTAGCTTTTCATCGCACCAAAATAAGAAGCTGATCAAGGCTCTTTGCAATAAGGCAATTTTACAGAAAATTAATGGGGGGTGGGGTGGGGTGGGTGTATACAAATATTTTCTTTTTTGTTTTGGAAAGTATTCATTAAGAGGATGAAATCCTGGCATGTGGTGATCAGGGTACTATGTCCTAAGATGTACAAAAGTAGATGCAGAGAGATAATGCTTTGTTGTTGTAATTTTAATATATATACCCCCATATACATATACATATATATGTATATGTATGTATATGTGTGTGTTATCTACATATATATTCTCAGGAATATTTTTAACACAGCAGGAATGTGAGCATGTATGTGCCTTCCAAATCTCAGGCCCCTGTTGTAGTTGCCAGGCTACAAATCATTAGGCCTTAACTTTCACTGTACCCATTCCAGCTCCTGCAAACAATACACTGTAATGACATAAAGGGAAACATTTTTCAACAAAATTTCAGCTACCTTTAGCAGAATATCTTCTATATCTTTCTAGATATTGCCAAACAGTAGGAGAACCTAAATACAATAGAAAATGTTTTCCTGACATTACAAGACTATAAATAGGACAGTGCAGCATGAAGAATGATGCCCCTAAACCAGAAGTCAGGGTATTATTTAGGTATTATACATGAAAGTATCCCTTCTGGTTTATCTCTGTGTCTGAAAATGAACGATTCCAATGCCTGCTTTCAGCCTGTGATCCTGCCTATGAACCAATTTGAAACAGTGTAATTTGCCAGACCTTTAAAACAGAGATCCTAACTGGCCATGCTATTCAAGTGCTTCCTTCAAGAGGCAATTCTAAAAGGAAGAGAAAAGAAGTGAGGAGCCTGCTAGTGAAATAGAGTTATGGCTAAACCTGGGATACTCTCTGATATAAGTTGCTGAAAAATGAAAACAATCTCACAGAATATCATTGTGCACAGTAAATGAGCCATGAGAGAGATTTGGTGGGAAGAATGAAAGGTAATACACCACTATAATAACTCCGACAGCTTAAGGACAGCCTATGAACCTAAAATACATAACAGCTTTAGTAAAGACAAAGTTTGAATGTCAGGAAAAGTCCTACCTACAGTCCTTTAAAACAAAATGCATACTTCATCTTTTGTTAAAACTTTGATCTCCAACAACAGGTTTCGACTTTCAATACAGGGCTGCTGCTGATGCTGAAAATCAAAAAGCATTAATTACTTTACATATACACAGAAGCCAAAAAAACCCCAATTTTTTCTCTAATTGCTGCTTGTTGGTGTTGACTATCAAAAACATCAGGATGCATCCTTCTGGAAAAAGGCTCTTTGTTGACTACTTGTCTTTACTTATTGCCTACCACGTGTACACAGTAGTAGAACTTAGATGTTCACTTAAAAGAAACAATAGTATGTCCCCCTTCACTCTGCTGTTTCTTCAATGATCAAAATGAGCACCAGCACATACTTTGAGCTCCATCTATTTTGTGAGTAAAATGCTGTGGGCATGCATCATTTTTTTTCCACAGGGAGACACTGTGTATTGCCTTTTCCCCCTCCTTTTCTGTTCCCACTTACCAGCAGAATCCACGCTGGCCAAATGTGCTATTTTTGAAGAAGTGGCATTTGTAATGCATTCCCAATTAACTCCAGAATAAGCAGATTAAGAAATGCTTAGCAGAGTGGTGTTCTAATAAGCACTTGCACTAGGCACCAGCCTGCTGTTGGATGAGGGCTTTAGGGTATCTGTGCTGCAGATAGGTCAGGTTTGGGTGGCTGGCAGAAGGCCCTGCAGAGCAAGCAGTGAGATGAGAGTCTGAAAGCAGCTCTCAGAGGTGAGGAAGGATGTGTCTGGGCAGGAGAGCTGCAGTGGCCCAGCTCATGGACAGAGAGATTTTGTCAAGGAGTGGTGAAGTGACAGCATCCTTCAAGGGGGTTCAGCATCAGTGTTGGTGTGGTGCTTCAAATGAAGGCTCAGAGTTATAGCACTGCCCCAACTGAAAGTACAAGAAGATGCTGAAACAATTTCAAATTTGTTTCAGAAGTAGAAAGGGATAAAGGGGGACCCTACACCATCTGAAAATGAGGACGTGCACTGCCAACTTTACCCCTTTGCCTCTCTTCCCCCCCCCCCAAAAAAAGTTATGTTAAAAATATTACTTGCGAAAAAATAACTTTGTTACCTTCTGGATGGTGAGGTGCTGTTCTTAGTCTACTCCTCCTACTCCAAGCACTGAAAAAAGTAAAAAATATAACATTTTATGAAGCTCTGTTATAAATGAGGAATTTTCAGATTGCTTAGAAGGGCTGGTTTGCAGGAACTCATCTCTCATAAAAGGCTTGTTGCTGCTCTAGGGACGAGTAAAATAGCTACTGATGACATTTAAATCATGATCTGTCTTCTCAGCCATTAATTTTAAATATGATTCATATTCCATTATGCTCTGGAAACCAAAGAAATTATCCTTTATTGTGTCTAGCAATTTTTCATCACTACATACTCATAATGACCAATTTTACTCTTTCCTTCTGATATGTAGTTGAAAATGTGCAGAAATTAACCCCAATGTTTACATTTGCCTTTAATGCAGATTCATAAGGATTTCCCAGTGAAAATATATATTTATACAATAGAGCAGAATTATTAGCATCCAACATTTATAAACAACATTAGCTTTAAATGGCTTAAATATTAGTGTTTGTGAATTAGAAACAAGTTAAGGTCAAACTTCATGGAATAAACACTATTGAACTTTGTCCTGCTTTAACACAAATTCATATAAAAATATACGTTTAATGACCATGGAAGTGAAATCCAAAAATGGATGGGTTTGTAATGTTCCTTTGCAAAACCAATGCATATTTACTTAAAAAACCAAAACAAGCAAACAAGAAAACCTTCACCACTTTTTTTCACCTTTAAGAAATGGGGTTCACCCTCCTACCTCCTGTCAGGTGGTGATAGCTCTGAATCCCCAGCTGAGGCACAGTTCTTCCTCAAAAGCCTGTATAAGAGATGACATTGCTCTGCTGTAACTCTGGTTAAGCTTATTGGATGTAAAACAGTGGAATATTATTTTTCATGTGTCCCAAAGCTGCATCCCTCCCTGTCCAGGAGGTACCTCCCAGAGGTACCACTGAGGGCAGTGGGACTGTAGGTACGAGGAGGTGCCCCAGATCACACAGCATAATGCTTGGTCACTAGAGTATTACTTAATAAGACCACCTAGTTAATTCTCACACCACATAGTTCAGTTTGATAAATACCTGGTAGGTTAGGATAGAGAAATAAATAATATCTATTGCCACTAGCTACTGATTAAATAGTAGCTGAATGAAAGCAGTGAGCAAAACACAACATGCAGCATCCTCAAAGATAATGTAATTGTCATTCCTGTCTGTCCAGCATAATAGTTCATGGGTATTGGAGGCTGAGTATACTGGGTTTACAAAAAAAAAAAAAAAAAAAAAAAGGGAAAAAAATATGAAAAAAAATCATTACTTTAATAATCCTGGTGATGAGTGCTGGGAATACGCTTATGAACATCTGTTGGTTTATTTCCAGGGTAAGGAACAAAGAGTTACCTTTACCAGTAAGGGGTAGCAAATGCTATTATGCAGCTCATACAGCTTGTCACACATGAAGCAAATCCCACACTTCCCAAGAGTACAAGCTTCAGAGAGCACATTTCCAGCTTAATCACCAAGAATAAATTTTAAATTATTTTAAAATTATTTAAATAAATTATGTATGGATTGCAAATAAATACGAGATTCGAAATGAGGAAGCTAGCCCTGTTTTTCAACCCTCAACCCTGCAAGAAAAGAGGGATGATGTGCAGATGTATTGACTATTGGTGTAAACTTGTTGGCATCAAGGGGGCTGCAGGAGGGACCTTTGTGAGAAAAATCCAGGGTCTACCCTGTCCTGGACACAGACAGCTCCTCAATATACCCTCTCCAGGGCATAGATGAACCCATCAGCCAAGAGTGGTGGTAACCTTTGGGAAAACATAGTTAAGGGAAGGGGAGAAAATGCTGGACAGAGATAAAAAGAAACAAAAATAGTGCAAGAAGCAACACTGTGAACATCAAGGTGAGAAAAGAAGGAGAGGGAGAAAGTGCAAGAGGTGCTGGACCAGCCTGTGGGAAGGACCTGTCTTGGAGTAAGGGAAAAGTGCGAGGACAAAGGAGCAGCCCAGAGGAGCTGTAATGGACTGACCACCATTCCCTGTCCCCTCTCTACCACTCCTCAAGGGGAGGTAGATGAGCAGGGAACGAAAGAGTGAAACTGAGCCTGGGAAGGATCAAGCTATTTTTGTTGTCTTTATCACCATCCAACTCCAATTTTATTGGCAAAAAAAAAAAAATAAATTTTCCTGTAAATGAGTCTCCTTTGCCTGTGACACCTGATCTCTGCTTCCTTACCTTGACCCATGAGCTTTTCTGTCCTATCTTCTGCCCCTGTCCTGTTGAACAGGGGAAGTGAGAGAGTGGCTGGGTGAAAGATTGATCCTTAGCCAAGGTAAACGCACCACAGCAGAAAAGTAAACTTTAAAACTAATCCTGAGTAAAGTCCTGGAAGATCTATATGCATTCTGAATATGAAGAAATCACAGAATCACAAAAACATCGAAGACTGACATCTGTAGGATCAGGTAAGGACATTGATGGGAAAAAAAGTCAGAATTCTTAGAATTATTGTTGTAAAGCTAATTTACCTAGCATTCTATTTATTCAATTTTTTCAAAATGTATTTGACAAGATCCCCCTTTGGCAATTAAATGATTCTTAGTCATGAGTTAGCTTGAAGTTTAGATGCTAAAAGAAAGGGATAAAAAAAAACAAGACTAAAACTTCTCAAGATGTTATTCTCAAGAGATAAAGATATTCGTGGAGCTGTGGAAAAGGCAAGAATTCTGACAAAATTACGTTTGGCACAATTTATAAACTGCCACTGTAAGTTCAAAATTGCTCAATAAAGAAAGCCGTTTCATGGTTCAGGTTAAATTTTGTCATTACTTTAAAACTGATGGATTCTGTGGTTTGGCTCTCACACCACTTTGAAAAACAGAAAACAAGCTACATTTTGAAGCAAAACTGCATTGCAATTTCATTCCAAGAATGCTTCCATACTATTGGGACTTTTCTCCTTTATTTTCCTTCCATGGATGTATTTGTTCCATCACAGATCTACTTAAATTCAATAATATCCTTTTACTAAAGCTTAGGTAAGCTCAAGTAATTCCAGGTCTTATAACTCTAGCTTCAAGAGCAGAATGCTACTGTAATGAGGCTGAAAGAAGTTCACAGTAAGGATCAAAGATTCAGTTTAGGATAATCTGCAAAGACAGAAGTCAACAAGACAAATAGCTGCAACTGCTTTAACAACGGTATGAAGCAATCAGAAATATGTAGGAGATCAGAAACTGAGGCAAGCAGGTAGCATAAGTTGTGAAAGAGAAGAGGAAGGGGAAAGGGAAGGTAGAGGTGCTCCTGGTGCAGACGTTTCAATGTAAAAGCCTGAGAGTTAAAGTGAGGTTAAATGTTAGGTGAGTGAGGTTAAATGCAAAGTGAGTTAAATGTAAGGTTAAAGTGAGTTAAATCCTCACTACAAATTGTTCCCATTTTGTCCTCCAACTTATCAGAGAATGACTAAAGAGCAGACAAACTCCCTGTGCTGCTCAAGTGATCTGTCAGTATGTGAAGGTCACCCATCCTTTCCCATATTGCATTGACATATAGCTGGCTTCAAGCCAAAAATCTTGACCCCCTTGATATTTTGTGCGTTAAATCAATTAAGACAGTATCAGAGCAATAAATGATAACCCATAGAAATCAGTAAAGACAATTTAATTGCTGAATAGAATTTCTGGGACAGAAATCAGTGGGAAGATGTTGTGTATACGTTCTCATAACTCTTTCAAGAAGTAAGGACAAATTGGAAAGCAAGTAGCTAATGTATTGTATAGCTACTCTCCCTCGACATCCTGTCTTAAATAAGTTATCAAATTCTGGCTTCAGAATATTGCTATACTTCACATGCACTGAGGCCATGTGGAATCTTCTACAGTGCATCTATCAAAACATTTTCATACGGGTTTCCATGCCATGTCTAGCTCTTAGGCCTCCTTAAAATCTCTTCTAGGTTGGGAAAAGGGAGCAGCAACACTGTAGCCTATGCTAGTTAACACCTCATTAATGTCTCTCCTAGGACATCAGAAGAAGAGCAGGAATCCTAGAACAAAACCCTATAATTATGCACTTTGCTGGGTGGGAAGTTTATTGCACAAGCAGTTTTTCTAGGCTGCTGCTAAGGTGCCTTCACTTTCACATAGATCACAGAAGGGTCTTAACATCATGGCAATTAAGATACCACTATCTGTTTTGGATGTGTGTCCTACACACACTAAGAAAGGGCAGTCATTTGTGTAATATATATTTGGTTTGTATACCCTGGCATATTCTTACCAGACTTCTCAGTTGCCAAAGAGATGCCAGTTAAGCAAAATTTTACTACTCATTTGAAGTTTTGCTACACGACAACATCCACAGGACTAAATAAATTTCTGGTTTTAGTATTAGAGATACCTGCCATTGTAAGCATGGTGTGGCTAACGCTGTAGTTCTAAGAGTGCCCATTGTGCCACGTGGCTGACACGTTTGGCGTGCTCCATGCCAGAGATCCCGTGTAACAGGAATCAATCATATCTCTCATGGCATTCTGCTGTCTTCTGCTGGAAAGAGCTGGCATGTTGTCATCTTCTTAAATGCTCATATAATTCCTCCTGGCCCATGCTTCTTATGCATATAAAATCCTGTGCATCAGAATGAGAAAACCACAGAGATACGGACGTAAATACATATATAAACACACATATACTTGTAATCTCTAGCAAAACAGTAATTCAGATGCATTTTATTCAGCTTTAAACAGAAACTCAGTAATGTAGTTGTAGATATACTGTATATTGCTCTTGGCAGTGCTAAAAATAAGTAATTTGGATTAAATATTTTCAAGTAGAACATTTTATAACAAATAATATTTTTATTCAAGATCCCATTTGGTTTAATGCAATTTGTCTGAAAGCATGCACTAATTTTGTTCTCATCTTAGTTTTGGGAAGATAAAAATGTTAAATATGATTCTTTGTGGGTTTTAAGATACCGTCTTGCCTCGTTTAGTGTAGATTATCACTATCCAGTGAGGCTTATTTACCAATAGCATTCATGATTATAAAGAAAAATACTCAAAGTATTATGCAGCAGGCCACACAATATTCTGTATAAGTAGATTTTGAATTGTAGCCAATATAAAGAAATATTTGCAAGTTCTCATTTTCTTATCAGTTGGAGCCTTTTGGTCAAGCAAACTGCTTTTCTTACATCTAACAAAATTTATTGCAGTGAGTTGTTAAACTGAAAATTTAATTTAAGATTCTAAATTGACAAGCTCCACTAATTGAAAGTGGAAAACACAGAGTAGACCAAAAGTATGAATGAGCTCTAAATAGCAGATGAAAGGACTGACAAGAAAGGAACCCATATGGATAGCTTGGTATCTACAAGCTGCGTCTTAATAAATATATAATTTTGCCTTCATTTTCCATCTTTATTGCTTTCATGTGAAAGTAGTGAGTAGATTCTCATTGTTATAAATAAGAGGCAAATATAATCTGCATAAATTATTTTTGTCAAATTTACAAAAAACATCCTGAAAAACAGTCTCAAATTTTAACTTTAACTTTCTCTTTAACATCTTCAGTTCTCTAGCTCTCTGTTGTTAAGCTTTAGCTTTAGCTTAACAACAGAAAGAGCATCAGTAGTTCTTTCTGCAAGTCCATCAAAATCTTGTGCTTCCTCTGTAGAATCAAAATACCAGGCTTTTTTCACAGTTTTGAAATATACTAGATCAACTCCATGCTACCTGTTTGCTTCTGACGTAAAAAACGAAAACAAACTGACTTTGAATTGGAGCCTTGAAACTTAGAAATGAAAAGTGTAAAAACAGGTGAAACCAATCAACTATTGCAGAAAGCTGAGGGCAGTTCTAAAGTTCAAGAAGCTTTTCAAAAAGGTAAAGTGAATGTAATCTTTTTGAGAAATGTCAATTTTATTCTGTGCAACTACAGTCAAAATATGAGGGGTTTAGCTGGAGCTGTTAAGAACCATATGCTCAGAGAACTAAAAGAAATAATAATATGGCAAAAGGTTAAAATCTTGACATTAAATTATGGGCTTTAATAAAAATTATGTTTTTATATGGTCAGGTATAAGTGAGTATTATGGCAGGTAATAAAACAAACATGAAAAGACTTGTTTCATCTGTCAGTCTGGATAGAGTAGAGCTCGGCAAGAAACCTCAGTGTGTGGGTCTTTGAACTGAGGTAAATCACTGCATGAAATGGACCATTTTTACTTTCACAGTCTACATGCTAAAGATAAAAAAATCATATTCAGACTAGTTTGTAATGTTCAACAGTATAGAAAACTTTAGTCCAAGATTAAGGGACTAGACCCCCCCTTTTATGAATCTTTCTGTAGATTTTTTTTAGTGGCATGTTCTCCTTACTTAAATTATTAAGTTCATATATGATTGCATGTGGTCCTTAAAACTTATAAATCAATTTTTTTGTGTGCTGAAGTTTAGATTATTACTACTTTGAAAAAATATTTTTCAAAAAAAAGTACTGCACTATTTTAGTCATTAACAGCAATTTTATAGATACTTTTGTTATGGCTTTCAAACAAATACTGATCACTAACAGTAAAGAGGGCTAATATTTCAATGAGTGTCTAAACAGCTAAATCTTCTAGAATAGTCTAATACAATTACCCAAAGCCAGTGGGAGATTAAGTACCTAAATTGTTAAAAATCCTTGAAAATCTCAGCTGCTGTTCATCAGAATCATTAGATGCTTAAATTCCTTAGGGAATATGAATAATTCTTTCCACAAACATCAATACATGGCTGATTTGCCATATAGGAAAAGTCTCAATGTCAGGGAAATAGCTATTCTGTTATTAACCATATTGAAAACAATACAACTTTACCCACAATGGGGTACCCATAACCCAGTACATAACAGCCTTATGTACAAAACTGTTTCAGTTCTTGTGCTTTAAAACTGTCTATATTTCAGTGTTAAGCAGCATTAATTCCACCTGGGATTAGCTAACTGTAATTTTGGGTTCATGGAGTGTCAGGTACATAAATCAGAACTTCAGCTCTGAGATAAGGCTAAAAACTTTTCTTAGACTGACACATACTTTACATACTTTGGGATTCACATGGTCAAAGAAGGGCTTTATATTATATGAAGTCAAGGCTACACACAGAATCTTTAGATTTTTTTTAAGTAGTGCTGTTACTGTTATTGTACATGGATGTGGCTATCAGTGGCCAATAGGCTGTTCAGAAGGCACAGATGAGGAAGGAGGGAGGGGTGTCCATCTATGACCAGAAATGGGTGCAGTGTGAAGAGATGTTTCTGAAGAATACCCATAAGCACATTGAAAGTTTATGGATAAGAATTAGAAACCAAGATAAAAAAATGGGAACCTTGTGGTTGATGTCTTCTACAGTCCACCTGATCAATTGAAACCTATTAACAAAGTCTTACTCCCACAGGCTATTTGACTTTACACCTATATTTGTGATTTGTTGGACCAGGTTTACTAATTCATTTTTAACTGCTTGATATTACCTTATCAAATGCAGTAATATATATCAAGCATTGACAATAGTATATTATAATATAAACTTTGCACTAGATATAGATGCTTTATAGTATCATATCACACCTAAAGTAGGAATTATGAAATTGCAAAATATTTTTCAAAAGAACTATCTATAAGTTTTCAATATTTTGTTTATTTTGATGATATTCAAATGATGATGATATTTATTTATTTTGATGATATTCAAATGTTGTCTTCTGTCAAAATTACTAGTAAACTTTGTTCTTTGCAACATTGTCCTGCATTTTATGATTGGACTTGTCTTGCTTATCTTTTCTGCTAGCTACAAAAATGGATGCTAAGATTTAAAGAGCAAAACTCTAGGAAAGATGAAGAAGAAAGGAGATGTAGAAGGCGACTGAATGTTTGGTTTTTTTCCAGGTGTATCCAGATATAGAAGATGCCGTGTGAAACACCTCCAGGCAAAATGTATCGTAATGTCTTTTTCAAGATACCAAGGATTGAATTCTGTTCTTACTTGCAGTGTTCTAAAAATCAAAAAAGTTAAACATTGGTGATGATGACAAGTAGTCCTTGTGAATCAGTTGCTCTCACAGTGTTCTGCCAAGATCCCAAACTGGCCAGATTGTGAAAGCTGTGGGCTGTCTGCTTTGTAGATGACAGGTATCCTGGGGAGAGCAAAGTCAGACACTGCAGCACATGTAGGCCAGAGGTATGACTTTGCTAGGAATATTGTATGTATTTTCTGATTGACAATTGCAGTGATAGCTAACTGGAGAACAGAAATAGATATCTACATGCAGATATTTTGGGGAAAATTTCCAGCCTTATTCACTTAATAAGATGAATCCAGCAATAATTCTACTTACTGTAGAGGTATCTTCATTGTTGCAAATATTTATTATTTAGGAGTTTTATCATTTTTCCTGTCAATTATATGGCATAGAGAATGTAGATTATTCATTTGTAGATATTGGTTCAGTAAAAAAAGAATAATTTGAACTTTTCAGATTAGATAAACAATCCTTCAAAAGATACATGTAAAATCTCTTTATAGTAGTAGAATAAATTTAATGACAGAAGGTATTGCCAGCCAGATTGTATTTTGAAAAAAAAATCCCACAAAAACTTGGAAGTGCTTGGGCAACACAATCATCGTGCTCCAGATCCCTCATGATCATACTGATTATATGATCAGCATCCAAAAATTAACAGTGGAAGACAGAGAGTAAAGCAAGGCTTGTTTTTTTATGCCCCGCTACTCTTTGCATTTTTTATTGTCTGAATCAAGGGGAATAATAAATGGCAACCAGAAATTTCACTGCCAAGACCCATTTGAGTGGCCTTATTTTTGCTGATATTAATCAGAAGCAGAAATACATGGCTTTGTTAAAGAAAAGCAAAAGAAAGTGTGCCTGTCAATACTCCAGGAATGTCATTAGACATCAAGTCTTTTTTCTTACCTAGAAAATGACAAGTGCTGTAATTGTGACATCAGGTATAAGATGGCCTTTTGCAACAAACATCCCTTAGAAACTTGGAGATTTTTTGGCCACCAAATCATGACCAGCACCAGTAATAACAGTTCCAACACTTCCTCTTGTTCTTTAGAGATATTTCTGGAATACCACAATGAGGAACTTTTCTAGAATTAGTTGCTCTCATCATGAAGTTCCTTAAAATAAATTGGAAAGAATGTACTCTTAGGATCTTTCAGAATCTTCTGAAAGTCTGAGGTGCACGAACAAACAGAACACATCAGGTGTGAAATATGAACACAGTTAGAAGGCAACTTCCAAAACAGCTTCAACCTAGGAAGAGGATAGCAGGGAGACTTACTGAAATCACAGACAGAGTAGTAAGGAAAAAACCTTAACCAGGAGGATCACAAGTCTAATTAATCCATTCCTAGAATGCCAATGACATACTGTGGATAATTCTGAGGTAGAAAACATACTGAAGGCATTCCAAGCATTTCTGGTTTTAACAGGATAAAAAGTGATCATTCTGGTGTGGATAACATTTTTATTTCTGAATGCTGATCTCGTTTCATACTGTGAATAAGAACAGAGATTTAAAAATAACACCACTTCTAATATCATAAATAGAGTATATTTTGTTAATTATTGAACAGTATCAAAAATGCATTTAGTAAGAATTGCAGACTGAAATGGTTTATTTTGCAGTCTAAAATTGTTAACAGGATTTTGGAAGCTATTTACTCAAGTAATCAGTAACAAACCAAGTTACCATGACAACTATCATATTATCGATGCAGTACTGTCTATAAACTTTGGGTTAAGTGGACTTTTTGAAAACTCACTTGGTTTAAAAGTTTCTTCACTGTTTTGTCTCCTCTCAAAAAAAACTTCAGAAGAAGCAGTGAAAATGTCAATTCTATTGCTTTTTTTAAATACAGGTAAGGCAGCCAACTTGCTAGAGTGTATGTCTACACATCCAAATTCTAATGCTTACCTGATCATTTGAGTTGAAGAGTCAAAACCGAACAGGACATGGCAGTAGTTGCACAGCATTTGTTTTCCAGGCCACTGGAAAAAGCAGCAGTTTTCAAAAAGTGGTGAATCTTAGTCAGCCTGACATGTTACGAAACTTAAGCTTGGGATGGTCCTTGGGTACAGTGTTATTTTGTAAGAGATTTCAAAGGTATTCACACTGTGACTGTTTTGGCATGACTGAGACTGAAGGCCATCCTGGCCCTTTTGAAGATGAACTCATCTAATCTCCAATATGAGTGGTTCCTTAGTGTCAACACACAGGAACACCATCATCCTTGCCACTTGCCAGGAAAACATCTTTGATTGGGTCATCTCCATCACTCAGACTAGATGTTACCTTCCTGGTTCATATTTTCATCTATGTTACTCTCTCCAAGCTGACTCTACAACCTACAGGTGAAGGCTAGACAGAATACCTGTGGCATTTCAATTGTCACTGGGTTTTAGCAATCAAATCTCATGACTAATTGTGAAGAAATATCCAAGTATCATTTTGACCAGTGTCATTTCATTCCTATCTCAGTGTTGTTAATTTTCTGTTTCATGTCTTCTGACATGAGGTTTTTCCTGCCTTACTTTCTTTCCATGTCACCTGCTATAGCAGCATCAGGCTGTGGGCATATATGCCATCTGCTTGGTTCAAGTATCAGCTTCTAGTAAATAAGGGTAAGCTTCTCAGATAGAGATCATCCCAGTGTCATGCCTGCATACAAAATTAAATGATGGACTTGGGTGCATGATGGAAATCTTCTATTACCTTATATATAATCTATAAGATGAATGCGCAACTTGAAAAAAATAATAGAATTAATAAGCTGCTGGTTAAAAGCCTTTCATGAAGAATCAGCAGATGCTTGGTACTAGGCTTCTATCTGCATCCCATCTAAACTAGCAGGTGAGCTGTAATTGGCATCTAAACAAAAGAGAAACAGTTCTGAGATTTATGAAAGGGGAAGAAAACAAACGAGAAAAATTATCAAGTTAAAAGCTCTCATTTTAATAAGAATGTGCAAAGTTCTGGAAACAGAATTGGGCTTTTGGCAGGGGAGTCAGCAGACCAAATTTTAAATGCTAATTTTGATCTGTAATGGAGAATGCATTTGGTAACAAAGGTCAGATACATTTTTATGTTGTAAGTATCCTGTCACATGGTGTGATTCATATCCTAATTAGTTTACAACCCTGTAGCTAGTTCATTTTACAAACAATTAGCTGAGAGATTTTCTTAGCCTAGCATTTGATATGAGTGCAATAAGTTCCATCTTTTCTTCTTTCTGTCCTCTTCATCTCTTCCTCCTCCTGTTAACATTTTGAGAACAAAACATAAACGGTAAAAACATCTGAGGTTCTTAAATTACATTAATGAACACAGCCTTTTTCTCCAAAACAAGTTAGCACAATTATTTCTCAGATTACATGATTGGTGGTCGATGCACATTATATAAGAACTTTTCGTGCAGATATAATTATAAAGTGTATAATGCTAATAATGGAAAAGTGTGATTCAATACTTTATGTGGCTCTGGTAGACATGAAGAACAACATTATATTCTGTGAGCTAAATTAATCACTTCCACTGTTCTATCAATTGTCCATTGATAATTCAAAATCACAGAGCCTACATTTTTAAGATATTGTACTGTATGTGATAAACAACAGCTGCCTGGCCTCATTTAAAGGAGGAAACATTTCTGCAAACACACATAAGACATCACAAAAACTTTCAGAAACAATTGCATTAGGTTTCCTTGTTACAAGGAAATAAACTTATTCACAGTAAAACAAATGTAATAAGCTTTTCACTCAGGATCAATTTAGCCTTATGTCTTAAAATGAGAGCAAGAATTACTTTAATTTGAAAATTTAATACAGCTCTTGACAGAATATACTAAGTGAGAACACAGGTGGTTTGTGATGACCTATTTTGCCAAAGCGTACTCAAGAGAGAATAGGCTCTACCTGCAGTGGGTCAGTAGCTGTTGCTGTAAACCAAGACTAAGTACAAAGCAGTTACAGCCTTCCATATTAAAGGCTGCAATTCAATTTTCATTCAAACTGACTGGGCTCATCAGGAATACACACTCAAAAATAAAGTGCTTAAAAAACATACTTTTCTGTTCAAGAGGAAAAAAAAATATTAGAAGAGAATTAACAAGAACATGAAATGATAGGGTAGCATCTTTTAAAGTCACTGATAATAATTCAAATATATTTTTGGGCAGAGATAAAAATAAAAATTGGCTCTACTTACTGATACAATTTCGTAATTATAATTTCTTCATCTTCACTAGTCTTTTCCTGATACATACTGAGGTATCATTTGTGGGCTTATTTCATAAAATCCCACTAGCAATGCACAATCAGCTTGTGTCCGAAGTATGTTTTTAATATGTACAAACCACATTTTGTAAGTCGGGGTTGGCTACAAAACATGAATTCAAAGTTTAAACTTGTTCTCCTGCACATTAGCTATTGCCAACTATACCAAAACATTTGTGACTATAATTGATTATAAAGAGCAAAAAGCATGTGGGTTCTCTAATTAACAGTCTCATTTTGTGTCGAGTTACTAATGTTTTACAGTGCAACTCTGGGTTGCAGAAAGTTCTTAAGAAAATAGTTCAGACATTTATAAGAATAAATAAAATATATGGATTTTGTGCATATATATAAATACCCATGGACAGGCATTAGAGTAGTCAAAATTTTATGAGAAATCTTTAAGACTTTCTTTTAGTGACTCCTCTCTCAAAAAGATAAGTGAGCCAATAGTTAATAGTGTGACAGGTGGATACTTTAGTTTTCCTTATGTTAAAATATACTTTTGGATCCATTAATTCCAAAACCACTCTTTCTGCTCTTTGCAAAATGTGTTCATCTATAAATGGGCATTAATATCACAACAAATCCCTATAACAAGATAGGCTGTAACAGCTCCCTAGAAGCTCTGCAATCTGCAGCATCAATAGTCTCTAAATTAAGGTGTTTAATCTGATTAGGACAAATTAAGAAAGGCCTGACACTGCAGAACTAGTCTAGCCTCCTAATGATCCATGGATTATGGCATTTGTCTTTCCAAAATAGTATTAGAAGTGAAAGTGAATATTTTAACTAACCAGGCACATACTATGCAGCACAAAGTTGCATTGCCCCATATTATCTATTATAAGAGTAAAAATAATGGTCACTGTGCTATTCAAAAGAAAAGCACATATGATTAAGACAGGAATTTAAGCAGAGCTCAGAGAAAGAAGCAGCACATAAACCTTATCAGCAGAGGAGTGACACTAGGAGGCAATTATAGTAAGAACATGTGAGGCTCCTCTATTTCTCTCTACTTTTGACAGTAATTTACTACATGGTTGTGCACAGTGATGTGGATTGGCTCATATGTGCTGTAACACAACGATTTTGAGCCAAGTTCTATCCAAGAATTCCATGTATCTGCTCCAGAAAAGGAGTGACTAACCATACACCTCTGAATAATCAGTTCAGAAACATGATGGGTATTATCTCACTTTTGGGGACTTTTGCATTGGAAGACATTTGCATTCAAAGCTGATGTAGGAGAGACATGAAGGACCAGTCAGACTCACTAGGGACATTAGGTGGCCTCCTTGAGCCATGAGACCTAGAATAGCTACATTGGTCTAAAATTGCATGTAGCAATCAGTGCATTCGAGGATGTTGCTATGTAGACATCCAGTAGTTGCTGTGCTGCAGCCTGTAGTGAAAGCTTGGCCAGTTTGTCAATGGGTGCAGAGGGGAACTTCTGTCTTATGCTTTAACCTATTGGGATTAGAATTAAATTCAAGGAGCAGAAAAGGGAGGGACATAGTAACAGCTCCTCCCACCTGGGTTGGCCATAATTTGTGTCATTACTTAAATAGGAATACAACTCTCTGTGATTATATCTGGTCACCTGCTTAGGTTCAGAAAAATCTTTAAGGGACTGTTATGCCTCCTTCTACCTACTTTCCCTTAGCAGAAAAAATGAAAGTAATATGATGAAAGTTCAGAGCTCATTTTATAATTTTTTCCATTCTTCAAACTTAGCATTGTTTATCACACACCTCCTTTTCAGGTGCAAACCCAATCAGAACGTCCTTTGTCTTAAGCAGAGGGTAATCCAGAAAACTGAGTATCTGAAGTGAAAGAATTCCATGCTATAAATAAGGTTTTTCAAACTGAAGCTCAGAAGACCTCCTAGCTGGCAAAAGTCATATTTATGTAGTCTATAGTGTGTAATTAAGTGGAAACCTGAAGAGAATTATTCATATGTAAGGGGAGAATTATTTTTCCTTTTCTACTTACCTAAGTAAAAAATATATGGATTCCAACAGTATGGCTTTTCCTTACTTGAACTAGTACAAAAATACCAAATTATGTCATTTAGCATAATGAATGTATCAATATAAATCACAGTACAGAGAAAAATCAGGGTCTGTAACTCTAGTTCTGCTACAGTTTGGCCCAAGTATGGTCTCTTTTAGCAGTTTTGTACACATGTGCACTGTCAAGTGCTCATCTATTGCATACTGAAAAGCAAAAATTACTATTTCTACCCTGAAATAAAAATAAATCATAGATTCTATTCCAGATTTGACAGCCATCCTTATAAAGAGACAGAAAATTTGTAGTTGTTAAGCCACATCCCACGAACCATCTTGCATGCCCAAATGTCAAGCTGGCTTTTTTGCATGAGTCACTGACTATCTGGATTGTTTCGATGATCTTTTTCTCTGGTTGGATTTGTATCCAAAGTTCATGCACTTTTACTACTGCATGGAAAACCTTCATCCTCTCATGCAAACTTTATGGGGAAAACTAACTTAAAAATAAAAGAAACAAAGAACTGAAAAAAAAAAGCCCACAAACATTATGAAGTAGCAAAATTTATAAAGAATGTCATTCATAATTAGTGACACATAGTAGCTGCATGATTTGTTGGTTACCAGATACCTCAGTGCTGAAGAAATCAAATCATACACAAACCTGGAAGACATATTTTTCTCAAAAATGTGGGAAATAAACAATCCAAGTGTGCACTATTTTTTACATTTCACTCTTCCCTGAGTCTTTTGGCTACTCTGAACCTTCTTGACACCTTTATGTTGGCAAAATAAAAAAAATCTGTGTACACTGAACAACACAAGCTAACATGAGGTCAGCCTTCCCATTTCTTGACCTAGTTACACAGTGATACATGGATGGAAGGGCTTAGCTCCAGACTGTCCTGTTTTGGGACCTTATCAACTGGTGCAGTTTATAACAGTGGCTATGACAAGACCAAAGCTGTGTGTAGTCAGCCAAATAATTAGACAGCTCCCTGGGAAGCCCACACTCCCTTCTTTTGCTGTTCCCAGAGGAACATGGGTGTAGCAGAAAATGTAGGCTCGTGTTTTCTGTGCTTTTGAATATAATCATTGGCAACACTTAAAATATGTGACTATTTCTAGCTCATCAGTAAAGCTTAAAAAAATGATATAGCCACCTCAGGAGAATACTCTTATTATGCTGTTTCCTGAACCAAGCAGTTTCAGCTCATTGAGATTCAAGTAATTAAATGCCTGAGCAACCCCTGCAACTCTAGACAAGAATGCATGGACCCACAGTTAAATAGGAGGTGAGCAAAGCAAATACTGTTCCAACTTCTGCTCTTTCCCGTCTGGTAGTCAGTTTGGTCATTCTTTACTGCCCACTTGAGATGGCTGCTATTAGAGAAGGAACACTAATGAATCATCTTTATGTCTGGTGGTACTGTTGAAATATATCAGACAGTCTGGCATTTTTTTCTTCAGCAATCATGATCCTCAGTCCATGGAAAATCTGCAGAAGGTACACTGACATAAAAAGCTTTTGGATTCTCCATATTCTTTATGGAATACGTAAACTATTTCCTGAAGAAAGTTACATCTTGGCAGCCTAACTTGATATAAACTTCAAAAAGCGGCACTAAAAGTACACTTTGACAAGGTAGAGACACTTGTCTTTTAAAGGTGGAGATGTGTTTCTAAGTCAAAAAGAGACAGAGGGGAAGAAGACATGATAATTTGACAAGTAAGATTTTTCATAAAAAGCAAAGTTTTAATTTTCAGAAGTTTCCTAATATAACTTTTATCCAGGCAAAATCATGAGAGACACCACTAGGCCCAAATGTTGTTAGAAACTTCTTACATAAGGTCTTGCATTTTGGACAAGAATCTTAAACTTAGCTGCCTCAGGATGGGCTCCCAAAAGCAATATTTAGGCACTTGTTGCTTTGGAGAGTGTTTAGCAACCAGACTTTCAAAATTATTTCTTACAGGTACCTGGCAAATAGCTAAATAGTTACCAAATAATTATATAGTTACCAAAGCAGATGGTAGTCCAGAGATGGTCTGTGAAGATGGTCAGGGGGCTGCAGCACCTCTTCTGTGAAGAGAGGCTGAGACAATTGGGGTTGTTCAGCCTGGAGAAGAGAAGGCTCCAGAGAGACCTCATAGAGGCCTTACAGAAAGGAAAATGGCCTACAGAAAAGCTGGGAAGGGACTTCTCACAAGGGTCTGTAGTCATAGAACAAGGGGTTATGACTTTAATCTGGAAGAGAGTAGATCAGTGCTGGAAGTGTTCAAGGCTAGGCTGGATGGAGCTTTGAGATACCTGGTCTAGATCTTTGTATGGTTTTAACTGCAGGCTAGAGAGCTCCTCTTTAAGTTGCTGCTTTAGCAAGTCTTGGCCTTTATCCCTTGTCACAGGGGAGAAACCTTGTCATTTCTATATTAGTTTGGAAATTCTCAGCCTTTCTCTTCCCATTTTTACTCCCAAGATTAATACATACATGTACCATTTAGTAAAGCAAATAGCCACTTTCTAGCAAAATATTATATATGCTGCGGTAATAAAATATGTAATATATATATATATAATATTTTTACTATATATCATTAGAATTATGTACAAACTGGTAGAATATTTCAGGATAAACTTTCCTTTTCACATAGAGATAGTTAGAGCTAAAGGAAATGACAAAATGATCTTTCCCATATGTCAGTGTTCTCAATCACCAATCTGGAGACACATGTAAACATAGCAAGTTTTGCCTCTGTGACCATTTAAGTCATTGGAACTGATTATCAACGTCTGCTGATCTAAAGTATCATAAATACTAAAAGCACATGCTTTTGTAGTACTATTTTTTTCTGTTTTCAGGATGAAGTATTGTGTCACCAGAAATCAACACTTTAATTAATCTAGTATTTGGTTTTTAACACGTGTACAATTAATTTGAAGCAAAAAATAGTTTGAAAATTAATAAAAATTAAAGATTGAAATATTTATATTAGAACAAGTTTAAAGAAAAATATTTCCAATTATATTTCTCCCCCTCCCTTCCCAACTCTCATGCCAAATTTGGCATGAATCTAGAAGGGGTTCCAATGAGTGTGAGAGATCGGAATTTATATTTATTTGCTCTAAAATAATAGAAACAAAAGTTAAACAGGATGAACCAAATAAGTGGGAAAAGTTAAGTTTATCCATTATGTCAGGGACTGTAAGATGACAGATAAGGAAGAAATACTTAGGTAAAACAGCTTTAAATTGATCAGTATGATCCTTATGCTGACACATTTACTCAGATCTGGCAGCCTATGACACACAGGCCTTCTAAGACAACAAGTACATGCAGACCTCCAAAGTTTAACACTCATCAGTACACCTGTCCCGTTTGAACTAATTTGTATGCAAACATCCACGGACATATATGGCAATGTTTGCCACAATTTATGCTTGATGAAAAACATTTTCACTTGGCTTAATATTTTTTTCCCAACAATTTCAATTGATGACCTCTATTTCTTGTATAGCAACTAGGTATTTTTATCCACACCCTTTTCTCCCCATTAATTTATTAATAAATTTTTAGGCCATACTTTCATTTCAGCCACTTGTTTTCCAGGGTGAAGAATCCCAGGTTTTTAAATCTTTTCTCATGTGGAAACCATATTAGGCTTATTGTTGTCCAAATCAGAGAATCACAGAATGTTAGGGAGTGGAAGTGACCTTGAAAGCTCATTTAGTCCTACCAGAGCAGGGTCCTATTTTGAGCTCTAATGCTCACTTTCTCAGATAAATGAAATATTACAGCATTCAGACTCTTTGTATGCTAGTTATACGTGTGGCAGTGTAACCTGGGGTTTTTTGACTTCTCAGAAAACCTTGAGTTTCATAGTAACCTAAGGTCTCTCCCACATGGTAGCTTGAGTTCATCAGGGTTGCAAATGTATACACATATGCATATATATAAAAAGAGATGTAAAGGAAACTGGGAATTTCTCCTACTTAGCAGGTACTGATGCTGTTTTCTGCCACTGTAATTGATAAGAAGAGACTGTAACTTTACTGCTAGCTTTGCATCGTCATTAACTTCACAATTCATCCCTTTCTCCAAGTTCAAAATATGCTTGCATATTAAGCACACCAAGTCCCAAACACAGGATCTGGGGCCTTATTGTTAATGAATTTCCATTATAAAACCTAACCTCTTAGTAATTTACCAGCCAACAAAGACATCTGCTGCTGATAATTTCCTGTTTTCAGGAAGACCTGTTTTTCAGGGCTTTTTTACATAATTAGGTAAATGACATTGACTGTATCACCTGTATCTGTCACAGAGGGACAAATGGCTTCTTCCTACAAAAACCTATTGACTTTCATTTGCTGCATCATATTTATTCATGGGCCTGCTAATTAAATCTCTTTATTTCATAGCTCCTACTAATTTTATTCTCATGGAAAACTGATTTACTTGTTTATACTTATCAGAATTTCTCTGGAGCTCATTTAGAAAGTTTTTTTCTTGCCACTTTCCTTTCCTTGGGCATTAAGATTGATACAAAGAATATATTGCAAACCACAGTCAGCAGTTCAACAGTTTCATATTCATGGGTGAATGACACCTGGCCCTAGCAATTTATTCCAATTAGTTTTTTAAATTTGTTTTAAAACCTTTGTAGTGAGGTACCATCTGAAGACGGTTTCTCTCCCCCACTCCTGTAATAACAGGTTCCTTCTGCTGTAGAGCTCATGTGACACAAGCTGCCTCGAGCTGTGACAAGTATATTAACTATACATGAAGCAGAAATTTCTAACCCAGCAGAAGCTGGGAGCTTCTGTGTTCCTAGGACCACGTGTTTGGCAAATCCTGAATTTGTTTTGTGACTTGACCTCTGGCTGGCAGCTAATATGCCAAGCAATCATTTATTCATTCCCACCCCTCCAGTGGGATGGAGGAAAGAATCAAAGAAAATGCATAAAAAACAAAATGCCAAAAAACTCGTAGGGTGAGATATAGTGAATTTCATAAGTAAAGCACCATACAAGCTGCTATTGAGGAGATAATTACCTCTATCCCAAGCAGGCATGGTACAATTTGTAGAAGACAGCAACTCCCAGGTGCCAGTAAAGTTCAGATGCTGCCCTGTGCAGAACACATAGCTTCACAACCATGGTAGTGCAAGACACAGATGGGGGAATCAGCCAAACTTGTAGTATCTGAAGTAAAACATAATTAAGGAAGGGCACAAAATGATAGACAAATGGGGACAAAAAAGTGTGAAAAAGAACTTAGTGAGCACCGAATTGAGAGAGATAAAGAGTGGAAGGAGGTGCTCCAGGTGCTGGAGCAGAGCTTCTACTTTAGCCTTTGGAGAGATCATGTTAGAACAGATACTCAAGCTGCAGCCCCTGGAAGACCCTGTGCTAGAATGATGGATATTTTCTGAAGGAAATCTGTAGGATCTGTAGCCCACGGGATGGATCCACACTGGAGCACAGAAAAAGTGTTGCTAAGAGGAAGAAGCAGAAGAGAGGAGCTGTTACAGATTGACCACAGTCCTCCAGCCCCCTACACTGCTTGGAAGGGTGAGGAAATAGTGGGGAAGGAAGTGAACTCAAGACTTGGAAGAAGGGATGAGGTGGAGAGATATTTTAGCTTTTGTCTTTATTTTTTTTTCCACTATCCAACTCTAATTTAATTGGCAATAAATTAATTCTCCCCATTAAGTAATATTTCCCCATAATAAATTAACTAAAGTCTGTTTTGCCTGTGACAGCAATTCCTAAGTGATCTTCCTGTCTTTATCTAAGCCAGTGAGCTTTTATTTCCCCTATTTTCTCCCTCTGTTCTGTTGACAGAACAGAAGAGAAGCCGTGGGTATCTGGCAGGCAGCCAAGGTCAGCCCACCACAGTTGTACATCTTTGTGAGGATATTTCAGCATAAAGGAAGTTCATAGTGAAATTCTACCCCAAAAGACTAACACCAGGGGTGTCTTTGCACCAGACTCGACTCACAATATCTTATCCAGAGTCCTCCAAGATATTCCAGCAAGTTTAGGTTTAGTGTAGTTATTTCCCCCTTCCTTTAACCATTTTCATTACTACCCAAGCACAAAGTTGCACTACAGGGAGCCGTGTGCTGTGATGCACGGATGAGCTGCAGACAGGCAGGGCAGGGCTGCTGGCTGGACTATAAAAGCCCAACCTCAGTCAGACTGAGAACTCCCCTGGGAATTATTGCTCACAAATCATGAGGAAGGAAAGCTTGGCTATAGTACAATTCAACACAAAACATCAAATAAGCACTCTCTTCATTGTCACTGTTGTTCACATGAGACTTGGAGGTTTGCAGATGAGACCTTGTCTGCCACAGTAGGCACAGCACTCAGGATTGACTGAGCTGAAACAAAACCTGTTATTAATGGTTGCATGGAGTAGGCAGCCCCCAGATGAAAAAAACAACCTGTGATTATATCTTTTTCTCCTTCCTCTTAACTTGTCAGGTTTTATAAAGTGTGGAGGACCCACAAGCATGGGTTCCTGAAGTTGCAGGCATATGTGCCAAGAATCTGGGTGTTGAGCCATGTGTAGTAGCTCATTCATAGGGAGGCCTCCAAAGGACAGAACATTGTGGCCACAAGAGGTTCCCATTAGTGGGGTGCTGAGGCTTGCAGAAGGAAACAATGGTACTTAATGGGTAGCTTTGCAGACTGGAGTCTCTACTTGGCCTTGCCTCCAAAGACAAAAAAAAGAACTCTGAGCCCGTGCCTTAGAATCGTACATTTTTGAAGTTCACAGCAACTTCATAGAAAATCTGCCTCTTTTTACATGGCAATGAGGGATGGATGCTTGACCAGCTGGCTCTAGCTCTCTTGCCCAAAGGATGCTCAAGCTACCACCCAAAATTTTGATTTTTTGAGGGACAGGGCAGAAAACCCCATCAAATCACCTGTTCGACCATCTCCCTATGAGCGAAGAGGACACGGTACTCCTGGAGGTCTCAGCTGTGGGACAGAGACCTGCAGGGCTGGAGAGAGCAGCCTCGATGGAAGTTTGGATGCTCAAGCCCCAGCACAAACCTTTTTGCCACAGCTCACACACAGTCTGCAGGCATCAGAGTTCTTGTCTTGCAATATAGCCCCATTCACTGGCCACATCAAGAGTCTCTCTGCCTTGCACAGAGACAATGCACATGCTTGTCCTGGCGACTCATTGCACTCTATGGGAACTCAGCCAAAGAAGGGACTGGAGTCTGTTCTGGAAGCAAGTCACTGCAGAGGACAAGCCTGTGTTCAACAGCAAGGTATCAACTTTCACCTCTCATGTTCAGTAGCAAATTTTTACCCCACATATCCCTGGTTTGACGACGTCTAGCTTTTTATGCCAGCCCTTGGATATTCATCACTCCATCACAAAAGCAGAACCCAAACATAACTGTAGCAAATTTGATAAGAAATAGATGATACTTCCTGAATAGCTATCAGTAACACTCTTCCCTTGTAGTAGGGAAAAATCCAGCTTTCAAAACTCTGATGCATGTGTGTTGCCAATATAATGATCTTCTAACATGCAAAAAAGAGGCCAGGAAATGATTTAAAATGCCATAAACTTTCCTGGAACAGGTTTTCTGCTGATATGCCTTTCTCCCTGAAGTGCTCCCCATGCTCCTTCTGAAATATTCATTGCCCTAATGATTTCTTCAGGCACTGCTTCTGTACATAAAGATTAGTTCCTCCTATCAGGGAAAAAAGCAGTTCCAAGGGAACTGTTACAGGAGAAACCCACAGGATCCAAAAATGCATACAAAAAATATTTGCTTTTCTTCCTCTGCACCTAAGGAGTCCATTTTAACCTTTACCTCCAGATGTGGAACTGTTAGAGTTATCCATATGTTTACAATTCAAAAAACAAATTTCTGATTTCTTATTTTTCTAGAGCTGTTATACATCTCTATTTTACCCATTATCCTTCTTATTTGAAGCCCTTGTATAGTGCCCTTGCAACACTGCGGGGCTAAGTACACTAGAATTCATATGGTCATCCATTCTCTAGACAATTCTGCAGCTTTCAGGGCAATTAAAATATGTTTCATCTGTCACTTAAACTGGACCCTTTTCCCCAGAACTTTTGTTTGCAAGCTTATTGTGTTTTTAGGAAGTAATTTTTTAACTCCTGACACCTTTAATACATGATAGCTGCTTTGAAAAATAGCTTGCTAGGAATAAGAATTTTTAGTAACTCAAGCAATAGAAACCTCAGAGTGAAAGTCCAGCCTTTATACCCACACTGTTCTTCAAAAGCTGATATTTTGGTTATTATTTATGCTCAGGCTGCAGAATCACAAAGGCTGATTATTAACAAAACAAAAAAAAAGTCACATGTCCTTCATGTGTTGGGTGCTCCAGAACTGGACACAGTACTACAGGTGGGGTGTCACAAGAGGGAAGTAGAGGAGGAGAATCACCCCCCTTGACCTATTGGTATGGCTTCTTTTGATGCAGCCCAGGCCATGGTTGGCTTTCTGGGCTACAAGCACACACTGCCAGCTCATTTTGAGCTTCTTATCAACCATCATCCCCAAATCCTTTTCCTCAGGGATGTTCTCACACCATTCTCTGCCCAATATACATTTGTGCTTGGGAATGCCCTGACCCAGGTGCAGGGCTTTGCACTTGGCCTTACTAAACTTCAGGAGGTTTACACAGCAACACTATTCAAGGTTGTCAAGGTTGATGGCCTCCCTTCCCTCTAGCACGTTAATAACAAGACACAGCTTGGTATCACCAATGAACTTGCTGAGAATGCACTCAGTTCCACTGTCCACATTGCCAACAAAGATGTTAAACATCATGGGTCCCAGTACTGACCCTTAAGGAATGCCAGTTGTCACTGACCTCCATTTGGACATTGAACCATTGACCACAGCTCTTTGAGTGTGGCCATCCAACCAATTCCTTCTTCACTGTGGAGTTCATCCATCAAATACATAACTACATATCTTTCCAATTTAGAGACCAGGATATCGTGTGGGACATTGTCAAACAGTTTGCACAAGTCCAGGCAGATGATGTCAGTTGCTCTTCCATTGCCCACATACACTGTGCCCCCATCGTAAAAGACCACCAAATTTTGTCAGGCATGATTTACCCTTGGCAAAGTCATGCTGGTTGCCACCAGTCATCTCCACATTTTCCACATACCTTAGCAGAGCCTTCAGAAGGATCTGATCCATGATATGTGGCCATTGTTAAATTCTATTTCAAGCGATGATGTACTCAATCCTGCATGGCAGCATATTGCAGTATAAGAAGTCCCAAATCTCATAGTGGGATGAGCCCCTGTGTGCAGTAGCAAGCATGAAGAGTACAAGAATAGTATTTGGTAAATGGTGCTCCAGGATGAATTTAACTGGAAATAGGAGGTGAAGAGCACTCTTAGACTAATCCAGATGAGAAAAAGTTGTGAACTAAAGGATAACAACAAATGCCAATAATAGATGTCTTGCTCACAAGCGTTTCAGTGGTACAGTAACAAATCCAGGAACTAATCCACTCCATGCATTTCACAGATGGTTCAAATAGGTTATTATGAGAGGAATACAAACAGTGTTTCTAACTCCCAAACAGGAACATTCAAATAATCCTTCTTCCACCTGTTTATCAAAACAAGGGAATGAATTTATACCTGTTCCCACCACTTCTCCAGCATTATATTGGATCCTTAATATCTTTTGAGCATCAGTTAAAAATCCACAAATCATAAAAGTTCCACACAGCACCAGGATTCTCACTTAATATTTCAAGTTATTCTCAATGAACAGAAAAATAAAGAGAAAATAAAAGCTAAACAAACACTGATCTTATGTCAAATGATGACAGCCTAAGCAAAAGAAACTGAAACCAGGCAGGTATAAACCTGTAAGAAAAGAAAAATCTATTTTTGAGACAGAAACTATTTTCTCACACCAAAAAAAAGCCAGAACCTGGAAATGACAAATACTCTCCTGCCCCAAACTGGACAGATTAATTCCATTAAAATTTTAATTAATTAAAACCTTCTCATTCCCATTAGAAATAAAGATACTATATATTTGATTGATCTGCATATATGATGAAGTTATTTCGGCCACAAATTAATAAATTATTTTTTCCCCATTGTAACAAAAATTTAATTTTAAAACATTAATTTTAGAGGACAATAACCAAGATTACTGCACTAAAAATAATAATAAGAAGAAACCCACCCAAAAGCAAAACCTGTAACCAACAGGAAAGAAAGAAGAAGATACATCTTTTGTACATTTGGAAGAAAAAGAACATTAGATGAAGAAGCGGGCCATTATTAACCATACAGAGAAAAATCAGTAAATAAACATTAACAGGACAAGTGTAATCACAATTGGGACAAAGCAAAAGAAAGTTTCCACTTGTAATAAAATGTTATTGAAAGAACAGCAGGTTTAATACAGGAATACAAAAAATAATTATTGTTTTTATGCATAACATAATGGGACAACATGATGCCATACCAGAATATGTAACCCTTTTAAAATAATGTTTTAACCTGACTGGAGTGGGTGCTTTCAAGGATACAGCTGAAGAGTTCATCTTTGCAAAAAGGGGATCTTGGCTTGAGTCAAAAAAGTTTGAATTAATATGAGACGATTTTAAAGGATTTTAAACATCAAGATCAAGTTTTGATATTAGAAAATAATTCTGATAATGACTAGGGGTACTAAACAAACATTGTCTTGATTCAAACCTTACACAAAAAATGAAAGCCGATTCACTGAAGAGTCTATAGTGTCAAAAATAGAAATTCAAGTTAAAAATATAATTGATACTAGCGATGACAAGTGGATCTTATTAAAAGATACAGTTCTATTATCTCTTTCTGGGCATGATTACATGCTTGTTTATATGGCAATGCCATCAACAGACTATACCAGCATTTCTTAAAAACATTTAACATTTTCTACTTTTATATTGGCAAATTTTTAACAAAAAAATAACAGGGCACATTAGATGTAATAGGAGTTGAATCACTGACAGGTCTCTAAACATAATTTTTGGTTACAGGGTGTAAAGGCATTATTAACAAAGACCAGTAGGGATCAATCTGTCCTCCAACATTTTTCCGTAATTTTATCAGCAGCCCAGGTGATGCCCAGTGATGTCTGCAGATAGCACGGAGGTAACTAATAGTGAAAACAATTTTCTCCTACAGAAAGGTGTCTAATTGACTGGTTAGGATGTTGTCAAAGCCACAGTGTAGTAGTATGGTAGAACACAAGGAAACACACTTGGTAATGAAGAATGAAGACTACCTTGCAGGGCAGTGGAGTTTGCTCCAGAAAGAACCACTTAGAGTCTATTGAGTCAGTTCAGGGAATGTGTTGGACATGAGCTCTGGTGTAAATGATGTAGTAAAATGCATCATACAAACATCATATGCTAGCATGGAATCTCCTGGAAAACTGCAACACACATGTATTGCTTGGGAATTGTCTACTGCGTGCCCAGTGAGTCCAGCACTTTTAGGAAACCTCATAGTATATAACTATTTACAAGTGTTGCTTGTGTCTTTATACATTAAATTAAAATATTCTCAGAGAGCAATAGGGTTACTCTGCATCTTTTTTCCATCCACGATATGCTCATGCTACATATGCCTCAGATTTTTGAACCTGTGGTAGCTGGTAAGCCTTTCCACAGGTACCTCATGGCCTGTTTGCAGTATGGCTGAAACCCTCAATTTAGAATAGAATTGACACATGTCTGGAAATCCTGGGTGAAGAACAAGTTCTTAAATTTGCCAGGACAACCTGGAACAGCATTTCCTTCTGGAAAATGTTGTGGAAAAACTGGAGAAACAAAATAAAAACTCAATACCTCACCTCCTCACACCTAATACACTGTACACCTAGGAAGCATAAGAAAATGAAACAAAATTAGGCAAGTCTTTTAGCCTTTAAGGACAAGATGTCTATAAGTGGTAGAAGGATACCATGTCCTACCATTTGGTACCTGTCTCCAAAGAAAAACTTTTACTAAGAAAGGTTCTAAGAAAGGTTCCCAAAATGACTGAGAAAGGCATGCCATAAATTCACTCTGTTAAGTTTACTATGGAGAAGAATAAGTATAAACCTTCCCAGTGTATGTGGAGTACCAATACTTTAAATAACCTGAATATATTCAGTATCAGAATTCACCCACAATCCAGGAGCTGAAATAACAAAAAAAAGCAATAAACTCATCATCCAAATAAGGTGCAGCTTGCATGTATTGAGAATGAATAACAATTTAGCCTGGAAGATGACAGATTTACTCTTGCTTGGAGTATTTAAAACAGGATTTAATATATTTTAGTGTATCTTTTGGAGATAGCTGTATAGCATGTACATAATGAAACTTAGGCTGGTGGCAACTTCATTGGATTATTTCAACCAGCATGGCATATGAGCCATGCAATATCATAGAGCCAAATATGGAACTTTCCTAACAGAAAGCTGTGCTGTCAGTAATGCATTTTTTATTATATTATTAATGTTTGAACTATTCTGTGTCAGAAGGGAATCTAAGCCAAACCTGAACTGAGTGAATAAAGCACTTTTCAATTAGCCCTGTATATTTGGCAGCACCAAATTAACCATTCTCATGTTCATGGCCATGATATTACAGATACCATGGGAAGCAAATCAAACTCCCTCATACCTGCCAAGCAAAAAGAGTGACTGATAATAAACCATGGCACTTCTCAAAATTATGAGCTGGTTTTTCCACTGTAATAAATCAATGTTACTTCATTGGTGATGAAGTCTTCTGGATTTATGCCAGGTAAGAGTCTGACCAGCATGTAACATTTTGAAATCTGGGTAAACCATTTTTCTTGGCTGCAACATACATCTCATTTGTCATAAAAACACAATAAAACATTCAGGAAGGTTAATACATTTTCAAAGCAAATGCATCTCTGTAAATCAGAGTTAGCATGACTATGTCTCATGTGATACTAGTGTTGGGAAAGTAACTACTAATTTCCACCCTAGAGTAAACAGTTACCTAAAGCTGACAGCTTATTCAATTTTATGTGTTAGACTCTGGGGCAGAGCATGTATATTATTTACTCCTGTGATATTGACCCTAGTTCAGGTTGTGAACCCCCTTAGCTGCTTAAAATCAGAGGTCACCTTTATCTCCTGCCAAAAAAAGCTATCAAGGTAGCAGCCAGCAAATCCAATCCCTCTGGTCTGCCACTTTCTCATATCCTTTGCTTTTTATTTTGTATCAGCTTATGAGTCAAATTTCTTGACTCACACACTGAAACTTAGAAACAGAATCTCTGAAATATTGTGTAGCTGATTTCTAAGTGAAGACACAGTTGCTATTAACTCAATTTTTCCAGTTAATTTGCATATCAGATAAAGAAGCTCACTTGTTTTTTCCTTTTACATGTGTTGAAATTTTTGATGGGCAGCTGCTAGTATGGCTGTTCTTACATGTTTATTGAAACTATTCTAAAACTATTGCTTGAAATGCAAAGTGTTTAACAGCAGCTTGAACTGTTCCTTCCCCTGTTTTATGGTGCACTTTGCTTTCTGCTGTATTATCACAATCATTTGCTAGGCTGTCCTACAGCTCTGATTAGGATTCTCTCTTAAAAATGACAAAAACCTTCCCTGACTGCCTTTTTTATTAGTCCAAATCAATTCCTTGATTGATTAAAAGAATGGCCCTATAAACAGGCATCCTGACAAAACAGAAGATGTTTGTGTGCATGCAAAAAGGAAAATGAACATGTAAGAGGAGAAGGGCCACAATGGAAATTAAATATCTAAAAATTCAGTATTACTTTACTCACACTTAGGTATGCCACCACAACACATATTTTTGAATCCTGCATTTATAATTTACTTCCTCACTTAAGAAGATATTAGACTGTAGCTTTCATATTTTGATTTTGCCTTGGAATGCACTATTCTGATGCAGTTCATCTGCATATAAATTCAAACCTACCCTTTGAATTTCATAGAATGACATAACTTTACATCAACAAAGAAACTAACTTAAGAAGATGTAACTTGGTAGGGCAACCACCCTCTGCATACTTGTCAGGGCTGTTGAAATAAATACCGAATGCTTATTGTCCTGTAGCTGCTACATGAAATGATTTTTTAATATTACCTTATAAGAGGTTTAGTCTCTCTCAGAAATGCAGTGCGATGGGGAAAAAGAAAAAAATCAAGCCTGAGTTCAAAATAAAAAAAATCTTCATGACATTTGCAAAAAACAGAAAATTACTTCATGAAATACTCATACATTCTCACACATTATAACAAAAAAGCAAAAGGATATTCTTTTGGTCTATTTTCCACTAATACAAACAAAGTTATCTGACCTAAGCTCCAGAATTTCATACCTATTTTTAACATAGTTGCACAAAAGAAATTTAAAATAATTATTTATATGCCCACATCTATATTTTCATCACACTTGTACTGCTTATTCAGAGAACAAAAGAACACAAGACTTGTTCTAAAATGTATGGCATTGACAGCTTGTCAGATGTCTTGTTTTCCCCTGAAACAGAGAACTAATTGCTGTCTCACATTAAAGATGCAATCCTATAAGCATTAAAATGCAGCAATGGAAATGTGGGACTAAAAACTTTCTAATGAGATTCAGAAAATGTTAAAGTTCTAGATCAGAAGAATATTGCTTTTGGGAGAGACCGATCCCCATTCCAATCTCATGTGTGACATTAGTGATTGAATGCAACACCTTTGTATTTGTGAGAAAATATTCTGGACTCTGTCACAGAAATACAGATAAGCAAATTGCCTTTAGTTTGTTCAGTGTTCAAGAGCAGGGGAGGTTTGTGAATCAATTAAGGCTTCCAGAAAGCTCCCGCGAGGCATGGGGGCCGTGAGTATTTACTTACACAACCCTGTTGCACTCTGGAGTCTTTTCATGAATGGTTGTTTGTTATTCCTGTGATATCTTTGAAATCTAAATGAATAATAGAGATTATTGTTATTAAGACGAAAGATGCCCTTAACAAACCAGTCTGAAATTATCATTCCCATTCATGTGAATTTATGGAGCATTTGTCACATTGTAATGATTTTCAGTCATCACCAAGTCTAAATCTGAGGCTGTGAATTGTATAATAATAGGTTCAGTGCTGCATTACTGGTTTCCTGAGCTGCGTAGTGTCCTGCATCCACCGTGGAAAGAATAGATCTTGATATTCCTAACAAAAAATTAGAAAATTAAGATTCTCCTTTCAATGCTCATTAAACATGTACAGACTGAGCAATCAACTAAGTTTCCTGCAGTCATGACTGACTTGTAAAAAGAAACTTTGAACATAAATTCTATTTCTTTAGCAATTTTTGTGATTTCACACTTAAAGGATCACTTCTCAAAAAAAAAAAAAAAAAAAAGAGGAGAAGGAGAAGGAGAAGGAGAAGGAGAAGGAGAGAAGGAGAAGGAGAGAAGGAGAAGGAGAGAAGGAGAAGGAGAGAAGGAGAAGGAGAGAAGGAGAAGGAGAGAAGGAGAAGGAGAGAAGGAGAAGGAGAAGGAGGACGAAAAGGAAAAAATAGAAAAAGTTTGGAGTAACAGTCTCCTATCATGCCAAGTATAATCAAGGCCAGACATGACAGAAAACTAATCTGAAAAGTCATTTGACAATTCCTCAAGCTTATGGCCATACGGCCAGCAAGCAAAGGACAAAAATATTTGCATCGTTTGATGAATTTTCCGGAGAATTATTAAAAAAATAGTTTTCTATTTCTTGTAGACAGGCAATGTTACTATGCAACATTGCGCTATAATACTACAGTATTGGGGTAAGCATGATGTTTTTATTAATATAATGTATTTTAAATTAGCTTATTTTCAAGTGCTCCTTGATATTTATGTCTTAAGGCTTACTTTAAAGACTGATACCAAGGAATAAGTCATCACAAATACTCATTACTACAAAATTATCATCTATTATGTTCCTGTCTTGTTTTGCTTCAGTGCATGCAAAAAGCTACATGTGGTTACCTCCAGTATTGTGTTAGTTAATACAGACTTATATAAAATGTTTCATACTGACAAGTGCATTCTAACATTAATTGGCAGGAGAGTTTCATCCTTCAGGGTGTCAAGGAGCTGATTCACAAGATTAAGTGCAGGATGTGACATTTGATCTGCCAAAATGACTTCTGCATGTCCATACAGAATATAGGAAGTAAGGATGATAGCAAAGGAAACAAATACCAAACTAAGAATCATTCCTTAGCACAAGATGAGGTCAGCTAATATTAGGATATTTTGGCTCCTGAAGATCTGCTTATCTGCCAGAACATTCTCCCAGTTGTCTACATCTACATTTCAGCTACATTCATTGGTTTGAAAAGTGGTGTCACAAGAGTTAAAAGTAGAAGAAATTTGGTGAACTATGATAACTGTAAGTTCTCTCACATATAGCAAGGTACAGGGAACATGCCAAAAATTGCTATGATTCTCAGGGAGTATGTCACAGCATGAAACAAAATTATTCACAAATATTTCCTAAATTCTTTGAAAAGATTGAAATCTTTCCATTTTCATGAGGATGATCATAGTTTTACTAACATTTCAAGTAGATTTTAAAACTCCGACTTTCCTATGTTTGTCTAGGACAACAAAACCTTTTGTATTAAGGATATGAATAGCATATGGGAGATTCACATCAGGCTATTCAGAAGATTATAATGCATGCAATACCCAAGACTGAGACTTAGTCAGTTGTAAGAAATTGGCTACATCTGATCTAAGTGAAGACATATTGGTTAATAACTACACAGAAGAAGAATTGCTCCAATAAATCTTTAACCCCTAAAAGTCTTATAACTGTAGCCCTTAAAAGAAAGAATTTTAAAATATTTGAAAATTCACAAATTTGAAAAATAATTTTTAAAAAAATATCCCAGGTCAGAAGATTTGAGAAATTTCTAGGACAGAATTAATGCACAACGCTTTTGTGTTTTGCAGCTAGTGAATGAGTTACTAGTACTTCCTACCCAAGTCCTTCCAAAGGTCCAGATTCTATTTTATCATCAGGACATAAAGTAGGATGAGTTCCATTCTCAGTTATGGTGTAAATAAAGCTAAGCTATGTGGTGTGGTGACCTGCTTTGCTGTATTTTGTCTTTCAAAGGCCAAAACATTGTCTACAATGCTTTGTGGAGGACAGTAACTGTGGAGGCTCCTGGTGTACATTCACACAAAGAGGAAAGTCTGTCTAAGACCTTCTCCATGGATGTATCAGGCAATAATCTCTTTCCTCCTTGAGAAATGATAGATTGGACTGTCTTGCAGACCTTTTCTGACAATATAAGCTTTGGTCCTAGAATTCTGTGACCACCAATTTCTTCTTCAAAATATCATTAAGTATGTCAGGTTGGAAAGATGTTGGGAATCATCTGTATTCAACTCCTACCTCAATACAGAAAATATGTAAATTTACCATCTCTGGAAATGGAGAACCCAAAACTCTGTGGGCAACCTGGTCCAGTGTTTAACCATCCTCACAGCGAAGAATTTTTTTTTCTTAGATCTAAGTACATTTTCCCTTGCTGTAGCCTCTGTTCATGACCTCATGTCCTTTTGCTGTGAACCTCTGACAAAGGTCTAGCTCCATCTTCTCTATAAATCCCTTTTAAAAAGTTGAAAGTGCCATTTAGATTTCCCCTCAGCCTTATGTTCTACAGTCTGCCACTTCTGAACTCCATGGCATTTCTGTCAGCCTATTTCTCTAGGTTACTGAAATCTCTTTGAATGACAGTTCCTCTCTCCAATATATTGATTGGCTTCTGCATTGGTGTCATCTGCAAATTTGATGAGGATTTATCTTCATTCCCACTACTCAGCTCATTAATAGAGACATTAATCACTATTTGCCCCTTATCAACTGCTGAGGAATGCCACTAGTAAACACCTGCCAGTTGGACTTCACACCACTGATCATAATCTTTTGGCAGCCTAGCAAGTTTTCCAGCTGTCCACCCTATTTTAACCATTTTGGCTGCATAAATAGTTCTCTGAGAGACCATGTGCAAGATCCTATTATAGTCAGAGTAAACAATATTCTCTGTACTTCCCTCATCCACCAAGCCAGACATCTCCTCCAAGACAATCAGACGCTGGTGAGCCACTGTTTTCCTCTAGTGACTGCAAAGCAGCTGTTATCATTCAGCATAGTTTTTGTGTCCCTGTAAATGGCAAATCAGTAGAATTTGCTCTGTAACTTTCTTCAAGGCAAAAGGTGGACTGATTGGCTTGTAGTTCTCTGAATCTTCTTTCCTTTAATGAATGTAGATTGATTTGACATTTTCTAGTCATCAGGAACATCTTTGAATGGCCACAGTCTCTCAAAGATGCCAGAAAGCAGCCTTGCAATGACCACAGGTTGTTCCCTCAGCATTCTCGGACATATTCATGTCCACAGGCTTATTTTTCTCGCTTCCTTAAGCAGTCTCTTCCCTGGTTTTCCTCTATGATTAGCAGTGTTTGTTCCCAGAGACTCTGACACTGGACACAGGATATACCAAGGGCCTAAAAGCTAACCTTGCCACAATAAAGGCAGAGCCAAAGAAGGCACAGTCTTTCCATATCCTTGTCATTATGATGCCTACCCAAAGTAATTTGTTCCTTCTTTATCTTCTTAAAATTTCAGGAAAAAAAATAATCATGTTCTTTGTTAATATATTTAGCCAAATAACATATAAACATTTTTATTGTATTTATACACCAGCTGGGAATGAAGCTGGACTGCTGTAGTAAATAAGCTCTTTGTGTAATTTTCCTTGACATAGTATTTCAACATATATAACTAAATTTTTTTCAGTATCTCTCTCTTAGTGCTCACAGCCCTATTAAATAACCCCTGGCCTCCTGTAATTTAGGAAATAAAGCCATCTTTGATCCATCATGACATTTCAAATGTTCAGTTTCTCTGCACAAATATTTTATCCTGTACATTTGCAGTTAAGGCTTAGCTAGAAACAAAAATAAAGATTACATAAAAAAGAATATACTCAAGCTAAAGAGATCTCGCCTGCCAAAAAAATTAACCAGTAGTAAAATATTGATTTCTTGTTCTGCCAGGCGAGTAATTTTTTCTGTACTGTGAAACTGGGTATAACAACTTCATACCAGCCATTAACCTTAGGTCTCTGCTGAGAGTTTCCTTCGAAGATGTAGCAGGTGAGATGTTATCATCAGAAAGGTGTGCTAAAAAATCAGCATAGACACAAACATGCAGAATGAAAACAAAAATCCCCTGTTTAAATAATATTAACCTTTCAAAATCAAGCTTTCATAGGAAAACACCGTTTTCAGTTGTCCCAGAAACTGTAGGTCGGCATGCCATGCCTATGCTTACAGGCTAGCTTTAATCCAATGATTTTTCTTTTCCGTACAATACTTGTGCCATTCAGAGTACTCAATAGACACTTTACTTTGTGTAGCAACCAGGCAATACTTTCTTTTCTTCTCCTCAGGATATGCCCCCCTTTGTTCAGGCTTTATTTACTATGCACTCTCTAAATCTGCACTGATTAGCATCACACAAGGACTCTGTGAGAAAGTGAGAAAGAGAAGTGCATTCTTCCTGGCACCATTCAATTGCTTCAGAATGCGAGTTCTGCAAATACAGATCTTTTGAAAATACGTGTTCCAAATTATCAACACAAACGACACTGCAATAACATAATCCTCCTCATATATAACCTCCCCTTCAAAAACTAGTTTATTCCCAGTACAAAAATTTCCACATTTTAATCTCTGAAAAAGGGAGGGCATGTGGTGGAAAGCAAGAAACAGAATCATTTGTAGAAAAAGGAAAGAGAAAGGACAGTTTTCTTCCTTGCTTTCATGTCTTTCTGGTTTTGGACACCTATCAACACTCTAGAGCTGGAATTGCAGAGAAAAAAAATACAAAAGCAGGCTAGTAGTTGTTCACCTAACTATGGGGTTAACAATTGGAAACAGAGATCCAAAAAAGCCAACCAGATCCTGGGCTGCATCAAAAGAAGCCATACCAATAGGTCAAGGGGGGTGATTCTCCTCCTCTACTCCCCTCTTGTGACAGCCCACCTGCAGTACTGTGCCCAGTTCTGGAGCACCCAACACATGAAGAACATGGAGTTGTTGGAGTGAGTCCAGAGAAGAGCCATGAAGATGATCAGGGGGCTGGAACACCTCTCCTAAGAAGACAGGCTGAGAGGGTTGGGGTTGTTCAGCCTGGAGAAGAGATGGCTGCAGGGAGAACTTATAGAGGCCTTCCAGTACCTGAAGGGGCCAACAAGAAAGCTGAGGAGAGACTTTTTTTACAAGAGTGTGTAACAATAGGACAAAGGGTAGTGGATTTAAAATGGAAGAGGGTAAATTTGGATTTAATATTAGGAAGAAATTCTTGACTGTGAGACACTGTCACAAGTTGCTCAGGGAGGCTGTGGATACCCCATGCCTGTAAGCGTTCAGGTTGGCTGCGGCTTTTGGAAACCTGCTCTAGTGGGAGGTGTCCCTGCCCATGGCAGGTGGGTTGGAACTAGATCATCTTTAATGTCCCTTGCAACTCAAACCATTCTATGATTCTACTAAATAGTTCCTGAGCAATCTGAGGGATGAATGAATTTCTGTCACCTTCTTTCAGAGGGAAAAAAAAGAAAAAAAATATTTTGTTTCTTCAGCCTCAACTTCTTAAGGGAAGAAGATGGCTTAAATTTTTATAGTGCAAGGGCTTCTTAACTCATCATTTTGTTGAGTGAGATGGAATTACTGACTGTGATATGTGATATTATATTTCCAGGACAAGAAACTCAAGGTGTCTCCTCGATGTCTAGGAGGAAACTAGAAAATGAAATTTCGTTGTTACCAGCATCAGAGATTACAAAGAAATTAAAAATTTGTGGCTCATATTTATCAAGTGTAGCTTAGCATTTGACCAAACAGCTGCACTGAGGAGGTCTGAATGTCCCAAAACAAAAGATACCTGCTTTCCCATTGCAACTGCAATGGATGGAACTGAATATATTCCTTTTTTGCTACCTCTGTGTTGCTTGCTCTTTAACACTCTCATTAATTCATATAGGGCCCTTTCCCCTTTTGATTGTCTCATAAATGAAAATAGGCCAGTAGAATGATTTTGACCGATCAAGGAATGTAAAGGTCAGAGAGCTACCAAAAGATAAGAAACAGTGACTTAGTCATTGGGTGAAAGGGAAAGGGGTTGCAAAATGCTGTGGACAAACTTAGCATTGTTATAAAATAGTTCAAAAGACAGAGAAAAAAGGGTAATAGAGTGCTGATCATACCCTTGCGCACACACTTCAGACCATCATTGTAGCACTGATTTTCCTTACCTTATCCTTTTATTTTAATTTCTAAGTTCCTTATAGATTAAAATAAAGAATGAATATTTACTTTGATCCAAATTTTGAGACATTCATTTCTACAGACCTATGCCTAGGAGATGGTCATTAAGTCCATCTTGATTATGTACCACAGATTTCTAGATGTTGATAGGAATTGTGCATGTCTATTTCCTTTCTGCTCTAGATTTTATTATAAACTGAAACACGGGACCTGCCAATTGTTCCTCAAATGTTCTTGATTGTTGGAGTCAACAGTAGACTTAGCATTACATTTTTTGTCAGTCTCTCTCTGAACTCCTCCTGTTTCATGAATTGGTTTTTTTGGGTTTGTTTTTTTTTTTTTTTTTGGTTGGCTGGTTGTGGTTTCTTGTTTGTGGTTTTGTTTTGTGTTGGTTTTGGTTTTTTCCCCTGTTTTGTTTTGTTCTTTGTTAAGGAGGTAGCATAAAACTCATGATTATATGATATTAGACAATAGGGCCTTTGTGGACTAAAGGGCTTATTTTACATGTCTAATGTTATATTGCATAAATTGAAGTAAAATCTTTTTAGTTCTTATATAGATTAAAAATATGTACTAAAAGATCAACAAAAATTTAACAACTACACATAACAATTACTGCTTTTAATGAAGTGATTTCAGGACTGATTAACATCTATATTTTTAATAATATTAAAGTCAAATTATTGATGGATGAGAAAAATCAAGGCCTATCAAATTTAGAAAACCAAATTGTTATTGAATAGTAAATATTAGTTTCCTGAGCATTTTGTGTAGGTTATTGACAGTGGTAATTAGATTTCCAGTCCTCACAAGCAAGATAAATTTGAGCTTCCAAAATTCATACCTGCACTATATCCAACAAAAGTTAATCCTATATTTTGATCTCATAGATTCTTTTTCATCTTTACAAACTAAAGGAAATATAGCCCTTAAGAAACAAACTTCAAGATATTTAAAACTCTAGATGTTATCAGCAGATGAACTGTTACTTAGATAAGAGGATTATGAACCACAACCACTATCTGTCACAACTGAATACATGGGACACCCTCAAATGAGTACCTGATAGAAGCTTCTGTGCACTGCTACCTGAAGGAGCTAAATGAAGAGGAAATACAGGCAACCTGGACATTGCTGGCAAAGAGGGTGAAGATCACACTCTCTGACAGAAATAAGGTCCACAAATGGAGCAGATGCTACAAAGAGTCCTAGTGGGAATGGGTCCACTGATGATTTATTATATTTAGATAAAGGATGATTTTTTTTGCTGGCATGAAGATTTCTATGCAGAGGAAGGAGTAAAATACGTTACAGTGAGTACAAAATGTTAGTCATATTTTAACATTCAAAGGCAAAGACCAAGACATGCAAGACAAAAATAATTTGGAATGTTTTGGAATGTTCAACCAGCAGAAAACATTTGCAGGTTATTCAAAAGAGGCAGTCACTTGAATACATAGTACTGTGTTGGCTTAAGACTCAAGATTTAAACTAAGCCTGAATTATGAAACATGTGAAGCACACACAGATCATATTCTGAAAAAAATAGTATTATAGTTCTAACACCTAAAACATTCTGAAGTTAAAAAATAAATAGAAGGGCTGATGGAAATTAAATCTAAGACATGTCTGACTTCCTATAAGAGATCTGAAACATTGTGTGAGTAACAAAAGTTATTTTAATATGCATTTTAATGCAAAATTGCTTAATGTTCTCTTTTCCTGCAGCTCACATAGGATGGTTGTTCGTCTTTTAACCTCATCAGTATAAAGTGACCTCTGGTCTGTGGAAAAATATGCAATGACACATCTGCTTCCATACAGCAGGCAAGGTTTTTTCATAATCTTTGTTTCACTTCACTTCACTCCACTCCACTCCACTCTTTCTAGGTTGAACTCCTGAGACTAGTTCTCAGTTCCTTCTGATTCCCTCCCTGCTCACACTTAATCTGCATCACCTCCTTTAACTCATCCTCCTCTCCTTTGGCTGAAAGGCCAATGAACGACTTCCTTGATAGACCACTTACTTTTTCCCCAGGTGATGGTAGTCATTCCATTCCAGTTCGCTTTTCTGTGGCTGCTCAGCAGGCCCTGCCAACCTGTACTCCCTTCACAGCTGCTTCTCAGGGTTCTGTCCCAAGCTCACCATCCTGGTAGCTTCACTTGACCACCTCCTTGTTTTCTGCCTTCCCCTCCTCTTCTGCCAGGTAAATTCTGGCACCACTGCACACACATCATGTTAAAACTACTAGTTATTTTTTGCTCTGCTATTATAAGGATATCAAAGAGTCACTGAGGGAGTGAGACAGATTGCAGGTTCCTAACTTTTTAGATGCAGTTATGAAGAAAAATTTGCATATCCTCAACCTGGTGCACTAGCATATTTTTCATTCTCAGCTTGTACCCAGAAGGACACAGAATCCAAATCAGAAAAGGTTAAATGCATCTGGCTCTGATTGGGATGATGCTTTCTCTTGTTACTCTACCTGCATCACCCTGCACTGAGTATATAATAAGCAAAATTTTCTTACCCATATTCTTGAGCAATTCTGAATACTGAAACCCTGCCAATGCATGTCAGTTCCCAAGGCCACTTGCATCACCCCACTTACCCACTTCTATGCTTCAGCATATGCTGTCAGACTTGAAAAGACTATGGGTTTCTGCTTATCTTTCTTCCCTTCATTTGCTTCTTCTCCCTTACCTATACAGGCTTGTCAATCTACAAGGGGAATATATCTTCACATAAGATGTTAGGAAAACATCTTTCTCGGTTTATAAGTCCTCTCATTACAAGATACACAAAGATAGTAACAAAGCTCACAAAAGAGAGGGAAAGTAATTGTAATTCTATCAAGACTTCTAATTCAAGCAAACTGCTTCAAATGCTAATAGATTTCCAATGCAATATTAGCTAATCCTACACTGTCACTTTATATAGTGGGAGAATCACCTGCACTGACATGCTTAATGTGCTTTTTTGTAGCCAACCACCTTGAGCTGCGATCTCGTCAGTTCTCATTAGGCAAATTAAGTGGAGGCGGGTCAGCCTGTGGACAGGAGACCTCTGGGGACAGCTGGATGCTGTAGCTCACTCCGCCAGGAAATGTGTTCAGCCATTAAGGATGTTGCACCCCAGCAGCCCCTGCCACCCCACACGGCCCTGTGTCCTGCCACGGAATTCCTGATGACAGCCAGCAAAGCTCAGTGCCTCCCTCTCGGCTCCGCTCCATCCTCCGCCCAGCAGGCAGCAGAGGTGGTGAGGGTGACTCTCCACAGGAGGTGACACTTCCCTAGGGGCCCAGATTAAACTAACACCACAGCAATTGGCAGGAGGCGCTCTGCTAATAGAGGTTTTGTCCTTGGGACGAGAAAGAAAACATTATCTGACTCGTGGTTATTAAAAATCCCACAGCATTTTTCACCAGACCAGGGCTTAATGCTGGTATCCGGGTCACATTCCAATGTGGTCAATTGCATCTCCCCTACTTAAATTCCCCTGATGCACCAGCTGAATTCTCCTGCTCACCTCTTGAGCTGAAATCAGTAGCACCAGCAACGCAAAGGTTGCTGCTACAAGCTGCCCTGCTGATGACTGTGTTTTAGCAAAGAAGTGCATCGCTTCCTACATACAGAGCGTTTCAACTTCTATGTAGAACACCTTGATGCATGTGAATGGTGCTATTTATATACATTAAAACAATCAGTCGATAACGGGAAAGGTTTTAAAAATAAATCAGTCTACTCTCCCCATGAATCATTAGCATAAAAATGTCAAACAGTACAGCATATACAAATTAATAACTTGGTCAGGTGAAGAAGTAAACATATCTCTAATATAACTGAGAGCATAGGTATTGATTTCTGAGCAGATAGAGTACTGCAGCCTCCAGAAATCCTATGATTAAATCACTAGCTTCAGCTCTTCACTTTATCAGTGTTTCCTTCAGCTAAAAAAATAAATAAATAAATAAATAAATAAATAAAGGTAGGGGATATCTCCAGATCCCTTGAGCCATTCCTCTGAGTAAACTGGCAAATTATAAATATTTCCCTGGGGTATTTTGATCTAGTACTAGATTATTTGACTGAAGTTGATCATTTTAGTACTTCTTTGAAAGAGAAATAGTTGTTGCATTTCAGATTTAATTTGTTAATTTTATTTCTATTCAAAATGTTAAAACTGCCACCAGTCTCCATGACAGGGCTTTCTGAGTACTCTGCAGGCTAACAGATTTACTGGTCTTGCAGGTTCTGACCCAAGTCTCTGGAATATTGACACCACTCTTTCCTTTGGTTTTACTGGACTTAAACCAAGGCTTCCCACTTGGAGGCAGCAGGTGCTGAGAAATACAGCAGTCCCACTGCCAGGAACAGAGGGTTTCATATAGCTCAACAGCACCAGCCACAGCGATGGAACGCAGACTTTTTAAACTCTGTAACCTGCCACCAGAGAAATCTGTGCCATATAATATGCAAGCAAATGTGGAGGTCTGATTAAAAAAATCTACCAAAATAGATAGGCTGAGTTAATTTAGAGGAAATCAAAACCTAGAGATGCCTTGGTATAAGCAAAGTCCGTTTACTATTGACCATTGCATTTCTTATAGATTCAGCATTCAGTTAAAGAAAGTTTATCTTATTATCTATCTTGCCCACTTTACCTTAAGGAACAACACACAATAATATTTTTTTTTTTTAAAAAAGATTTCTTTAAATCTTCCTTAAATGGCTTATATATTCAGGACTTGAAGTGGTATACAAAGGGACACATTTTCTATATTAATTAATTAATTAATAATAAAAAAGAGAAACTAGAACATTAAACCTACTGATTATTTTATATATAAATTAAATAAGAAACTTAAATGACAAGGCTGAGAACAAAGCACTATTGAAGCAGCAGCTCCAAGCAGAATGATGTTAAAAAAAGGATTAGAGAAGAAATTATCTAAATATTAATAAGACAAGAGAAGTTTTTGGAAATTACACTTCTTAATTTAACACCCTATATTCCTTATAAATATTTTCTATTTAAGGCCTCATATCCATTAAATATTGATAAAATCTTTATTAAAATAGCTTCACGATGGTACAGTAATTTTTTAATTCCTGAAACAATAGAGCATAGAAGTCTTAAACTGGTAGATTTGATTAGTAGGAAATCAACAATCCATAGGAAATTAACAGTTTCTCCCAGTACTACAGACCCACCAAAGCAACTTCTGCCTGGTGTCCCTATTACTCGTGGCCAACAGAGAGTTTTGCCTTGGGAACATGGAAAGTATCAGAGGGGGTGCCACCTGAAGACATTTGCCTTTCTGATTCCTTCCAAGATAACTTTGGTCACTCTGGAATGCAAAATTCTACTTGTAGAAGTATCACAAACACAGTGCAACAGTAAACAGACTGTAGAATAAAAAATGTACACTATAGGGAGCTTGTGCTACATGAAGACTCTTTTCCTGGCAATAATCTTTCATCAAGAAAATTTTGTTCATACCACCTCTCACTCATTATTTCTTTCGAAGAGGTAGCTATACTTTTCAAATGTGTAAATCTGGTTTTATTTACATATCATTTTTTTAACTTCTGCCTCCCCTTCCTTCCTAAAATGTTTTTATATCTTTCCACGACAGTGATGCTGTTTTACTTGTTTTGCTTACTTACTATTGCTATAAGCCTTTTCAGCCAGTCGTTTGATGTAAACTCCTTTTATTCAACTCAAGGAAAAATTCTTTTGAAAACAATGAAAAAATATATTCAATTTTTCTTATACAAGCATTAAGGTAATTTGATTTAGCAATCATTGGCAGCTATTATTGTAATTTTTCTGAGCTCTAATAATCTGCATTGTATTCTGTCTCAAAACTAATAGCCAGAATGGTTTGGTTAATCTTAAATGAAATCACAGCCAGCTGGCATCATGGCAAGAATCTTAAATCTAGAATTCCCAGAAAATATTGGATATTTTTTTATCAAGAGAGGGATGTAAGTAGAATATGGCTCAGTATTTGCTAGCTTTAATGTATTCTTGCCTTGCAAATTTTACAGTACAATAATAAAAAGGATCTTAGCAAATATTTAAATTATTTCTGCTATTGACCTTGTCCTGCTATCATCCATCATAGGGGAATTTTTCTTTTGATGTACATATCATAAGCTTCTCTTCGATTATCAGTAATACACTGAGAAGATGAAGGAAACAGGAGAGTAATAGCAAATGCAACAGCTGAAATTTTCTGAACTGCACTTTGTTTTTAAAGCAATAAGCTTTCTGGGCATATTGTAGAAAAAAGCAGAGGATTCATACTCATAGCTTCAGAAACAGGTTTTCCCACTTTATGTTAGTCATACAAATGTGATGCCTGCATTATATCATTACTCAGCAATACTCTTTATTCCATCCCTCAGAGCTACAAGATGAGTGGTAATGTGTAATTTGCACACAGGGGCCATAGATCCCTCTTGCCTCACTGCACATGGATGAGGGAGCATTTTGCTTTAGTCATTAGGCTGAGGAGTGTTTTATCCTACTTAGTTTGCATTGCTCCATGTGCCAGGGCAGTTCACCTTCAGAAAAGGACCACAGAAACTGGACCTCATCAACACAATTCCCATTTCAGATGATTTCTCCTTGAGGGAAGAAGTAAAAAAGATGGTAAATGAATTTAGCTCTTTACAACTACTAGTGAAAAAACTTCTCCCAACCATGCCAAACTCTTTCTGAGACAAAGACTGCTCTTCCTCTGACTCAGAGTCTCCATACTGAAGACAAGAACCATGTTTAGTTTTGCAGTGTAGGATTTTTAATTTAAACAAACTATTTTTCTGTCCTTAGGCTCTTATCTCCATGGCAACCAGGGACATTTGAAAAAATCGTGCAACTATAGAGTAGACACACACATCATATATTATTAATGTAATATTTCCTAAAGCAAAGTCCACATTACTGTGAGTTCCTTCTTTTTTCCACACCTATCTTGCTCTTATTTTCTACTGTTTTCTTGTTATTGCCCAGCTGCTCTCCAAGCTCAGGACAGCTAAAACAGAGACTTCTCTCTCTTCATTTCCTAATTATCTTTCTGCAAGTATAGTCTCAGACTCAGAACAACTCTAAATTACCTCTGACTCAGTTAGACAGCTTGTGATAATTTTTAAATTGTCCATCCATATAATTTCACACAACATCATATAGATCTTGAAGGCTCCTCAGGCACAAGATACTGAGCTTTGTGGAATGAGAGGAGAAGGAGGTTTTCAGCCAAGTCTTCATTCTTCTGTGTCTCATCTACTGCAGTTTCCAACTCTCTGGCCTAAATACCATATGTCTTCACTTCTATCTGTTCAGATTTTTCTGCCAAAATAACTGGCTTGTATATTTCTGGCACCATCTCCCATTTATCTCTACAAATTCCTTCCTCAGGATAAGACATTTTACGGGTTAGCCATTTTATATCTACTATTGCCAGTGCTATTGGTGCTGAAGGTTGGACAGCAAAAGTGGCTATTTGAATACTAGCAGAGAGAACAGCAATACCATTTTTTAATGCATTCAACCAAATTCACAATTCCTGCCTCTGTTTTGTTCAGAATCAAGATGCAACTGCTGGTGAGCCAGCAGTTCTTTGATGCTCTATATTCTTTTCTCTCATCAAACCTATGAAAACCTCACAGGTGTAAGGCAGTGTATACGTTAGCAACATGGTCTGAAACCCTTTCTTTCAGAATTTCACTCCCACCTTATTCTTCCTTACTTTGATGAATCAACTCTCTCTCATATCTAGACTGGAAACTCTGTGGGACATAAATTAATTTCTTTTTATACTTCTGTATGATGGTTATATACAATGATTATAAGAACATGATGTATCTGTAAAGCTAGAATCCTTAGCTTCTATAAGATAAATATTTGCAGCATATTAAATTTGTTCTAGGAAACAGGGCAGCCAGACTAATGTCGATCACCACAAGTGGATCCTGCAAGATAAAAATGTCTGATTATTTATTCTGTCGCTCCTTGGTGGTTCTACTGTTCACCAAAAAGCTGTTGGGTTTCACCTGATGTTGGAATTCTTTGCTGGCCTTTTTTTTTTTCTTTTTTTTTTTTCCCTTCTCTGTATATTTTTTTTCCTTGTTGAGGAAGAAGAATCATGCGCAAGAAGACATATCCTGCTTTTTTTGCCTATTCATAATACAGCAGATGGAAAAAAGAAAAAAATAGAGAGTGAAAAAAGATAACAAGAACAGTGGATCATACACCTACTATTGTTCCTAACGCATTACATTAAACTTAGGCTGTAGTTCTGCAATACTGCTTTGGGCTTTCAGTATTAAGTGGTGTTTTACGTCATTGCATTAGTTATCTTTTTTTTTCTTTTTTTTTTTTTTTTTTTTTTTTTTTAAAGTTCAATATATTTTTGTTAGTGCACTATCAGATAGCTAATAAGGTATAAAAAAAGTCATTAGCTTAACCACAGAAAGATATCTTAACTACTGAACTATAAAATTCTTAGCTCTTTTAAGCATCACCTGGAGAACCGAGAGGCATCTTCCATCTCTTTAATTCAAAAATCTGAAATTGAATATCCTGCTATACTTGAATAAGCAAATAATGAGTGCCACTTATGCAATTAGTTCACAGATGTGGTCACTGCAAGAAAGAGTAAGAAAGAATAAAAATATGTGACCAAAAAGCTGAACAGATATTAATGAGATTTCAAATGAAAGGTAAAAATCTGAAGTCATCATATGCTTAAAAGGGCTGAAAGACTGGGGTTCTTTTTGTTTCTTGTTTTTATCTAAGGTCATCTAAACATCGCTTTATCTAAAGAACACTGCCATCTTATTAAATAACTCCAGTCAAGCAATTTGATCTGTGGAACTCTGCTGAGTTAAAGAAACTTCCAAAACTTCCAATGAAGCCTGTGCTATGCTGCATATGGTGCAAGAAGAAACTTAGGTGATGAATTCATTAAATTTTGATCATATTCTGTACAATTTTATAATTACACATTGTTTACATGTCTATATCTCTTTACATAGGTACATAGACGTGGAAAGAAAAGGCTGAAAACTTGTTGAATACTGAAAAATCGACTGCTAACAGCAAACACAGAGTTACAGTAATACTGCCCATTTTAAACCAAAAGAACTTTCTCAGAAAAAAATCCCTGCAAAATCAAGATTCCATGTTTTGCAGTCCAATATAATTTCCTCAGTTTAGTATGAACCACCATATGAAAACCTACTGAGCATAAAGGGCAGCAGCTGATAGCCAGTGGCTGAACAATGTACTGTAAGTTAGCATACCCTTAGATAACAGCTGCCATTAAAATATAAAATAAAAATAAAATTTTAAAACTGTGAAATAGAGTTCCAGTAAATCAGAACTGCAAAATTATTAAAAGGTATGCAATAAATTATTCCACATGTGGATTAATACATGCATGAATTAGAACTCATGCTTTTCAACTCAAACCCTTCCTCATATTCCACCCATACTACTCAAATCAATTCTTTCTTCCTTACCAAGAAAAAGTTATACCACAGACAGGGGAAAAAGTGATATACAGAAGCTTTTCTCACCTTTACAACAGTAAGCCTTTATCATATTTTACAGTTATTATACAAAAATAGACAGGCCTTTTCTATTTATCTTCTAAAACATAGACTAGGAATAAGAACAGTTGTTTTGATTCCTGTTCTTAAACATTCCACTGCTGTCTTGTGCATTTTGCTCTTACATTTCACATGAAATCTCAACTTATTCTTCATGCTCCAAACCATTTTTTTTGCCACTGCAATTATCTCTGTAAGTGCATGATGTATAAGTAAAGTGTATGGGGAATGAATTCTTATGAAAAGGTGATAGATTAAAAAAAAAAAAAAAAGCATTCTTTATACTGTGAAACAGATTCTTCACAGCTACCTTAAAACAAAGCATAGAATTAAGCAATAGCAATGTCTTACAAGTGGCAATATAATTTGCTCTCATATAAAACCAGGACTTTTTCTCTCCTTTTCTCCTGTTTTCTTCCAGAGAACCACCAGTGAGGAGAAAATAATATTAGTCAGCTTTTATGCAAATTTAAAAAACCCACTACAGAGTTCATTAAAGTAAGGCAGTCTTTCTCGAAAACCCATCCCTCTGTGAGTGAATACAATTAAACAACCTTTTCCTACTTCTGCCAATGAACATATTCCCACATGTTATGCATTCCCTGCTATCTGGTCAGAGGCATGAATTTACTTACAAAGGAAGGATGTATTTTAAATCTGTGACTTCAGATCAGTACAATGCATGCCAGAATATATGCAGACAGCCCCCAGTCTCACAGCTGTTGCCTTTTCTGCTTTTCAAAGGTTTACATCAGGTGAACAATACAGCTCAATATCCTACATTTCAGTTGCTTGCAAGGACCATCATTCTTATTTCTGGAAGTTGCTCTTAGTATTTGAATAGCTAAAGATCAATGCATTTAGTGCTGGCAGCTGTTTATAACACCCAGCTAAGAAAAAAAAAATCAGGTAAAGAAAAACTTCTGCTGTAATAAGAGCTATTACTTATCCCAATTGATACACAAAACTAAACACCTATCCACTTTAGAGTATGGACTAGCAGGCTGTCAAATCAACAAGATGGAGAAGAAGAAATAAAAGCCTGCTTTTCATAAAAAACTGTGGGATTCCACTCTTCACTCTTTGACAAAAGAGTCCTGGAGTGAATTTGTTGTGCTTGGATGATGAGAACTTGGTCATGCCATCTGTTTTAAAGCAGAGTTTAGTTAAACACAGACCTATGCAGGTGCTGAATATTAGCAACCTGATCCATCCAGCTACAGTGAGCTGAGCAGCAGACATCTGTTGGGTTCTGCTAAAGACCTGGTTGTCTGTACCTACCTTATGGCTTGTGGTTTTTACCCACAGGGAAAGCATCACATTTCTCAACCTGTTGCCAATGCTCTGCCTGATGTAGCCCAGGAAGCTGATGGCTTCCTTTGCTGCAAAAGGGCGTTGTCAGAGCATTGTAAACTTGGTGTCCACCAGAGATCCCATGGCCTTTTCTTACCAGCTGCTTTTCAGCCAGCCAGCTCTCAGCCTGCACAAGTGTATGAGGTTATTTTTCAGGTGTGGGACTTTCCAGTTGTCTTAAAATTTCCTATTTTCCTCCAACCTGCTTAACCTGCTATAAAATTATAAAATTAATTTCTACCACAAAGACCTATGCACAAATGATGACCTGAGTCTAAGTAACAGTATCACAATGAATTCAGTTCGAAGGGAGGAAAAAAATTTTTTTTTGTGCAGAATAACAGCAGGAATAAAAAGTTGTTACAGAATCGAATCACCTTGACTGAAAAAGACCTTCAAGATCATCAAGTCCAGCTGTTAACCTAACACTGACAAGATCTTATGTAAACAATATCCCTAAGTGCTACACTTATATGACTCTAATACCTTCAGGGATGGTGATAAATGGTACTCAAAAATAGCGATAACATATTCTTCATTAATTTTATAAACTTCTAGCATAAAACTATGCATGTGCCAAAGGAATTGCAGGAAACATGCTTAAAATATCTCTTTTCCTTTGCAAATTTCATCATACAAATATGTTCAGGTTTTGGAAAATACAAGTACTTATAAAACATTCATTCCACAACCTAAGTTTTCATTCAGATATTCCATCTATTGTAAGCAGAGCTGAAAACAGCTGTAAGTAGAGGCCACTTTACATGGCAGAACTCTCTCTTCAGTTGATTACATCTCTTATTGTTCCAAGGTTAATTTTTTTTTTTTTTTTAGTATGTCATTTAACATATTTCTGCTTCTTCCTAGAAATAAACTAATTTATCTGAAGAGATCATCCTGATATGAGTATATTCAATTGAATATTCTCCTATTCCACTAAGTTAAAAGCTTTCAAGGATCGTAGTTCACATGTATACAGTAGCAGCTTGTTAGAATTTGAATAATCCCCAGCATTAGTACTACTCAAAGATGTTCCCTGAAGTAAGTCCTCTTCGGTATGATGAGTACTTTACTACAGAGTTTCAGAAGTGAAAACAGGTACACTGGCAACACAGAAGAAAATTATACAAATTTCTAGTGTATACCAAAGCAAAACTATACATTCAAATTCATTCTCTCTTTCACACCATCCCTTCAAATAATCATGCAAACTTAAATAGTGCTCTACCTGTTTTGGTATCAGAAGTCAGAAGAGAAAAGGTTTCTGCAGTCATTACAGAAGTATTTTTTTCATGTTGAATGTAGACATCACGTTACACCTTTGAGCATTTAAGTCTATGCTGGGATAAAACAAAATGACTGTCAGTTGAGACCTAGCTCTACAGAGTGAGGTCCATTATAGGAAAAACAGAACCCCATAGTGACTTCAGGTGCAAAAGTAGAATCATCAGCAATTGGTTGCAGATGAACTGCAGACATTCAATATAGAAGCACCTTCTATGGCCAAGCCAACAAGCAGATCTACATAGAAACACACAAGGATTTAAAACCAAAACCAACAGAACACCAACTAAGTAAAAAACTAAAAAACAAATAAACCACCCACACATTTATAAATTCTTTCCTGAATACCTACAAAATATATAGCTCTAAAGATGTTTCAGTCCTAAGCATTTAAAGATTTTGGCCCACTCTGGGTTCTAGCTAGCACTGAATTTCTTAATAGACCAAAGCTAACAATGGATTCTGATCCAGCAGTTGATCCCACTAAAAAGCTGTAAGGAGCCAAAGAACAGCAACTGAAGTATTTTTTGTGATGGACAATAAGTCTACTAATTTTCTTTATGAATAGAGTCAGTCAAACATGAGACAGAATTAGAGTTGGAGGCATATGAGTTTGTACTTTTAGTACCACCTGGCCTAAAAATAAAAATATTAACTAAATAATTTCACAATAATTATACTAAAAATCTAAGAAGCAGGACTGAAAGAAAAGTAGTAGCCATGTATCTGGATGTAACCATTGTCACAACTATCTGTAAACTAATTAAAATTACACACTTCTATCTGAATAGTAGGACTCACCCTCTAAATCAGTTTTGAGTTCTACACAACACACAGTTACGTGGTCAATATGTCTCAATATATTTCCAGGAAAGAATCTGAAAGGGGCTACAGTATGTATTGCAGGAGGCACAAAAAAAAAAAAAAAAAAAAAAAAAAAAAAATCAACCCAATTGTGCCAGGGGAGGTTTAGGCTGGACATTAGAAAGAATTTCTTTACTGAGAGGGTGATCAGACATTGGAATGGGCTGCCCCGGGAAGTGGTGGATTCTCCGTCCCTGGAGACATTTAAAAAGAGACTGGATGTGGCACTCAGTGCCATGGTCTGGTAACTGCAGCGGTGGGTCAAGGGTTGGACTTGATGATCTCTGAGGTCCCTTCCAACCCAGCCAATTCTATGATTCTATGAAAACAAAACAAAACAAACAAACAAAAAAAAAACCCCAAAGGCCTAAACTGCTCTGAACAGTAGCCTACCTGCCTTTCTCACAAAACTTTTATGAATTTTTTATGCTGTTGTTGGCTCAGAACATATAGAAAAATTATGGCACGTCTTATACTGAACACTTATGTATCAACCAAAGCAAAAACCAAAGTTATCAGGTATAAAATACACTTCAGTAGGGAAGAAGCCATATATTTAAATACCAGTCTTAATATTTTTAAAGAAACAGAACTGCACTAATTAAAACCGATCAAGACCAAAGAATGAGTAAATTGATTTTTGTAATTTATTTTGCTGTTCTTTCCAGCTTAACTTGGTTTTCCTGTCAATTGTTTTGCCAATCAAACACAGTGAGCAAGTCTGGCTGGCACAGATTAGAAAATTGTTCGTGTAGAAGAAAGGGTGATATCCTGTGGAATACACATAGATTTTTCAGGAACATTTCCACTACATTCAATGAAGCCATTCCTTCTATTTTCTTTCTTTTTAATTTATTTTCAGTCCAAGAATTTGCAGGGCAACATAATCTTGAAGTTTAATGAATTAACACAGAAATAAGTTTCTTCTTAGAATTCTTTTCAAAGTGCTACAGTTTTGAAGAACAAAACACCATCTGAACTGAGACAAGATATGCAACTGAATGCAGTTTCCAGCTGCAGGAAGGAAGCACATTGAACAGTGAAATGTTAGAAACAGAATACAAGAAATAATAAAAATATTCCTTTTCACTTTAGTGTGTATCCAGCTGCTGGCTCCATAAAAATGCATACCTAATGGGACTGAGGAAAATGGAAAAAAATTTTGTTTGAGAAGACAGAGCTTTTCTGGTAAGAATGTCCCAAATGGACAGCAACTGCTTATCTACAGATAGTTCAAGAAACAGAAATATCTGACCAGTGCTAATGTCTGAGTTTTAACTTCTCTAATGTAAAGTTGTTGGGGACAAGAAAAGTCAAGGATCTCATTCTATAAGAGACTGTTTGTTGAGGCCCTTGGCATACATCATGTTGCGCACAGGAAATTAATATTTCCAAATTCATAGGGATGGTCTAAAATTTCTAGGAAATTCTCACTGACTTCTGAGAATCTGTAAATCCACATGTTACATGAAGGCAGAGGAAATACTTTAATTACTGAATTTCTCCAGAAAGATCAAAATCTAAAATGTACTTGTACGATTACTTAAAAGATACTTCCACAAAATACATACCTATACTTTGTTGTTTTCAACAATATGTTTATAATTTACAATCTTTGCTATGGCGAAGCTACTATCACTGCTTAGCTGAATAGAAATTGTATAGGATAAAGTCCTCAGATTTCACTGAAATTAAAGAGAGTTTCACTTCTAGTTCTGTGGCCAGAATTTCACTCACAGGGTTTGTCAGGAGGAATTTCCAGCATCTAAGTCAGGCAGTCACTTCTTCCCAGTACCTCACGTCTCTTATTTCTTACTATATCTGGTATCTTACCGGTATTTGCACTGGAAGTTTTCTTCAATCAAAGTTTCCTCTAATAACGTGACCCTTCCTTCAGTATGAAACATATCTCAACAAGATAACATATTTAGATGGTAGGTAAATCCTTAATGCCAACACGAACAGCTTCAGAGAAGGGAAAAATGCTGTTTTATTCTTAAAAGGAGAGAAAAATACCAACTGATAAAATGGTCAAAGGGGGCTTGATCACAATTTATTTCTGGCATTTAATGTCTTCTGTTCTCAATGATTTTCTGTCATTTCTACCTAGCTTGGACCTGAGACCCCTCTCAGAGGTGTTAAGTTTTATGTTGCTACTTAACTTTCAACCTCTGTTTTCAGGATTGAAAGATAAGCAGCTAATTGTCACTGAGATATCCGAGGGTTTATCAGCTGTCCAGATCTACCAAGTTGGAAAAAACCCTGCATGTGGAAACTTTTTCTACTAATTCTGCATGAAAGATAGTTTAATATTATAATTTGGTTATGGCCTACTGCTGTCATTGTCATTATCTAAGACCATGATGATTACCTGCCTGCTGTTCTGCTTGGCAGCAATTCCTTTAATTTTAAACTTATCACTTCTGTCTTAAAATGAAACATAAAAGAAACTAATTTAAAAAACACTAAATATAAACAAACACACAACTCTACTATTACATTCCTCTCCAAGTGTGACTGCTATCCAAAGCAACATATTCTGTTTCTGTTTATATGTGTCCATGTAGACTGCACAAAAAGCTGGTAGCATATGGAAAATTTCTCCACTGGTGTTTATGTTGCCATGTGTTTTATCTTTTAACACCTTGCTTTTTTATTTTTGCATATATCTGAGTGGCTGACAGAGTACAGATGTTGCAGGAAGGTAAAAAAGAGTAATTTGAAACAGTTATGCATTTTGCTACACTTTGAAACAGGTATTTGTGAGGAATTATTAAACACTTGAAAAAAATGGCTCTTTGGAACACAGCCATTAGGCCATACAGATACACATGTGTACCATGATTACCTCAAGATAATGATAACATGCTTAAACTATATGCTCATAGTTTAGGGAAAAAAAAAAAAAAAAAAAAAGCTATATATCTATCAAATCTCTTGTTTATCCAAAGCAGTTATTGCCCTTGAGTTACATTTCTAGACCTTATTGAAGAACAAGCAATACATTGTTAACGTTTAGATCAATAAACAATTATTGTTCTTTGTGAGATGCTGAAAGGGGATTTAGAGAGTTTACAAGTAAGAGGCATCATTTACCAGCAGCTGTCAAACAACTGCAACACGTTCTTTCTCCACACCCCCTCCCCTTTCTAGGTGTGCAAGAACTGAAGACCACGTCTGGTATTAGCCAGCTCCTTGCACCGTGGGGCGACAGAAGCTCAGGAAGGCTCCCTCAGTCCCTTTGAACACCAAGCAGGGCTCTAGCAGGGGTTTTGAACATTTCTTGTCTGTGGCTCCCCAGTATCTATTATTCACTCCCTTCATCAGTCAACTTGTAACCATTTTAGATTTTAAATAAAGAGACCAACCGACAATTTTGGATCCTTGCAAATACATACATAATGCTACATAGTAAAAAGGTTTTTCTAAATTGAAAAACAAGACAAGCCCTCCACTTTCTGAGAAATTAATTTTGCAAGCCACAAGCCTTTTGTACCTCATGAATGGCCTGTAATCCCAAACACTGTGGCTGTTTCCCTTATGCATTCCACAAGGTCCAGTTTTTACAGTTGCCCACTTATAATGGTGTTTGTGCAAATACTCCTTGAGTGAGAAATTTTAGCCTTCTCCAATAATAAGGTTATTAAACAGCCAGCTTTGCTAACACTACTAGAGTGTTATCCTGTTCCATTCTCCTCATTTTCTCACTTGCTTAAATAATATTTCTTCTAAAAAATGCTTCCTTCCTCTGCCTTGCTACTGCCTTCACAAGGCTTAGTTCGATCAATTGCATCAAGAATGAAGCTGAGATCCATGAGCTTGGTAGGATCTATAAAACAGATCATAAATTGTTTCTGGAAGAGCTTAGTACTGATAGTTTGCTAACACCTGCTGCTATATACTCTCTCCTCTGATTTTCAGAACCACAAAAACAACTAAATGTCAGCATACCTTAATAACAAGGTGTCACCAAAACCAGTTATTGTGAAGTATGTAGAACAGGAGCCTAATTCATGTTCTCCACAAGGCACTGTTGCTATTAAAACAGCAAATAGTACCCTCAGAACAGGTTCTGCTTTCCCTCATTCTGATACATCTCTATGATTGTACTCATGTGCTTCAGGGCCATTTCACTGGAACAAATCAGCACCTTGTTAACCTGCAGCAACTTTCATTCAAAACACTGATCTCAAAGTGCTAAAAAAGCATTAAAAGTTCAGTTAATGGTATTGTGGTGACAGAAAATTAATAGAAATCTCAAATTTGTCTTAAAAAAAAATAATTTACAAAAGTCCTGGATAAAACCCAAGAACCCAAACTAATCTGACCCCAGCCTCTGAATATGAAGCTTCATATTTCATTGCTAGCTAAGAGTTATTCACCTTGCACCCGTCTAAATATATTAAAGTGTCACATCTTTTACCCCATCTTGTGACATTAAATATACTTTTTATGGATTGTTTTTGTATGTAATGTATGTAATTACATCCTTTTCTCCTCATTCTTTTTTCATGGGCAGTGAAGCATAGATCTACCAGATGATCTATCATAGCAATACTCATTACATTTTAAAAAAAAAATCTAAAAAAAAAAACCCACAAAAAAAAATCAGTTAAGTTCAGCACACCCTTTACTATACATAATAAATTTGTGATAGGAATTATCTCACCTTAGTAAATAAATAAAATATGGTACATCAACAGGATCTCCTATATATATTTTTGAATCATCACAGGTTAGCATCATCCTCCCCATCTATTTAGCATTGTCCCACAACTATCTTATCTTATTGATGAGATTGATAAGATGAAAAAAACAACAAACCAAACCAAATCAAACCAAACCAAAAATGGATTCAAGAGGGAGACATTTTTTCAATGGGATTTTAAAATGCTTCCTTGCATAATTTCAGAGTTTTAAGTGATGAAAGTTCAAACCACATAATTTCTCAAATAGTTATGAGGGTTCCTCATGCAGTCACTTGATGTGACAAGTGAGGTTTTAAGAAAAAAATAAAAATATTTTAAAATTTGATAAGAAATCTCAAGTGTTACTAATGCTACACCAGGGAGTTCTGGCTGAGCAGTCCACAGCCATTATCACATTACTGATATCAGACATTATTGATGATGCATAGACTGGGAGAACTGACTCAACTGTACTCCTCTGGTAAGCCATGCATCAGAGAGAGAACAATATATCTAGAAAATTATGAAGAAATAGGGTGTTCCCCCGGGCCAGGGTGATGTGCTGACAGTGAGCTGTTCCTTGCATGATATGCTGGTCATTCCAGGGGAAGAACTGCCTTACTCTCCCATTTTCTTCACTCCTCAAAGTGGATCCAGCAAAAAAGAAGAGGGCCACATCACCTACAGTATTTTTATTAATTTGGCACCACTGATTGTGCTGTAGGGAGAGTGGTTCTCCTTAGTGCTTCTGCATGCTCTATGTTGTTTGCTTTACATAAATTAAAGTTACATTTTTAAATAAAAATGTAACCCATATATCCTTATTGATTGTGCTCCCCACCTCCTCTCCACCTTAGTTTCTCCTTTTCTTTCATGAAGCTTTTATCCAGTTTAATTTGGGGGCTGAAGGATTGTGGGAGCTATCCTAGGAGTACTAACTGATTAACAGCTGTGTTCTTTACAGATTTGGTACATTATATTCAACTTTTTTTTAATTAAGGGTTGTGTACACACACGTCTGTAGCACATCTCTCTTCACCAGGCAATGTTGCACATCCAGACATCTCAGTTAACTTACTGCTGAATACCTTTTGTGACTGCATGTCTTGCTCTGAAGGAAACTGAATGTTGGTAGGTTTCCCATCTTTACGTGACAGGGTCACCACACCCCTGGAAGTATGCTAGACACCTGATGGGAGTGACTAGAGGAACCAGCTGCACAGACACTGCAGGCAGCAGCCAAAGGACCTGCAAAATCACAGTCTGATCTGTGAGTGGCAGCACAGCTTGGATGTTCAGACAGAGACAGCAGCTGGCTGAGGACATCAGTGGTAGCACCTTACAGTGCAGTGGCTCATTCCCCCTCAACAGTTTTCTGCTTTGATTCTTGGTTCAACAAGCACATTTCTCTGACAGTTCATTTGCTTGCCAGCACCCTTCACTATCTCTAGGCTAGAGATGCTGATGCACATTCCTCCCTTGCACCAACCCTCTGTGGGTATGAATCTCCCTAACATGAATGCACTATAAAAATATATTTATTCTTTCCCATTTCATTTTGCTTTGACTGATTCATCAGCTTTCCAACGCACCCCTCTTCTATCTCAGTGAAGAGACAGGCATTTTGGGAATATCCTTTTGGCAGATTCAAATATCAGGAACAATGACAAAACAAAACAAAGTACCTCTCTGAGAAATCTTGAAGAGACAAACAGTCTTGGTAATAGAGTTACCACACACAACCACTCAAATCAACCCAGGGCAGTACTATGGAATCAAGCAAAAAAAGAAAAAAAAACCCACAAAAACCACAAAACAAGGTAGAACACAGAGAAGACTTATGTGGTATTCTTTAAGGCAGGATGTTTGTACTTCATAATTTACCCATGAAATTTAAAGACAGTTTTTACGTCTCTGTAGAAATATGGAAAATATCTGCACTTCATCTTCTTCCCTACTGAAATTTCTCATTCCTTCTTTATCTGCAATAATCTCTTTTGGATTATGTTGATGGGTATTAAACTATCACCTAAGCATCAATGCATTTGATAAACTACTACTGAGCTATGAAATTTTTTTTGAAGCATGAGAATAACACAAATCAGCAAATGATCACTGAGAAGTAGATTTGATAGTCAGAGAAATTGTTTCAGAACTGTACTCAAGTCTGAGGCTTACAACATCTACAAGTATTTATATCGATAAGTCTCAGAGAACATACACCTCACAGTACTTAGATATTTTTAGTATTGACACTGTAACAGCAGAAGAGCCTCGTGGACATATTCAAAAGAGCATTCTTTGTTGCCACATTCCCTTTGAAAAGCTATCCATCTAATAAACTTGCAACATTTATGTAGTTGTGACATGCAGACTCACTTCAGAAAAATCTCTTCATATACTTATGTTAGCATACACTCATCAGGGAGTAGGATGTTCCTTTCCTGCAGAAATGGAAGCCCTGACATTCACACCTTACGTTTTCCAGCCATTTACATTCTCCCATAATATCAAAACAATTCAGAAAAGAACCACATGGAAAGACAGCATTGAGTCCAGTGAAGATTAAATACTACCTTGTCAGATTCTGGGTTGTATTTCACATGTTTTTTTGTCCAGGGACAGAGAATCCACCACCTCCCTGGGCAGCCCATTCCAATGTCTGATCACCCTCTCAATAAAGAAATTCTTTCTAATATCCAACCTAAACCTCCCCCGGCACAACTTGAGACCGTGCCCTCTTGCCTTGCTGATGGCTGCCTGGGAGAAGAGACCAACCCCCACCTGGCTCCAACCTCCTTTCAGGGAGTTGTAGAGTGATGAGGTCTCCCCTGAGCCTCCTCTTCTCCAGATTGAACACCCCCAGCTCCCTCAGCCTCTCCTCATAGGACTTGTGCTGGATCCCTTCACAGCCTCCTTGCTCTTCTCTGGACCTGATCCAGCACCTCAATCTCCTTCCTGAACTGAGGGGCCCAGAACTGGACACAGGACTCAAGGTGTGGCCTCACCATGGCTGAGTACAGGGGCAGAATCCCTTCCCTGGACGTGCTGGCCACGCTGTTCCTGATCCAGGCCAGGATGCCATTGGCCTTCTTGGCTACCTGGGCACACTGCTGGCTCATGTTCAGCTTCCTGTCAATCCAGACTCCCAGGTCCCTCTCTGTCTGGCTGCTCTCAGCCACTCTGTGCCCAGCCTGGAGCTCCCCATGGGGTTGCTGTGGCCAAAGTGCAGTACCCGGCACTTGGCCATGTTGAACCTCATCCCATTGGAATCAGCCCAACTCTCCAGTCTGTCCAGGTCCCTCTGCAGAGCCCTCCTGCCTTCCAGCTGATCCACACTCCCCCCAGGTTAGTATTGTCTGCTAATCTGCTAATGGTGGGCTCAATCCCCTCACCTAAATCATCAGATATTAATGAAGATATTAAACAGAACTGGGCCCAGCACTGATCCCTGGGGGACACCACTGGTGAGCGGCCGCCAATTGGATCAGCACCATTCAGCACCACTCTCTGGGGGCCTCCAGCAGTTCCTAACCCAGCACAGAGTGCTCCTGTCTTAGCCCTGGGCTGACAGCTTTGTCAGGAGAATGCTGTGGGAGATGGTGTCAAAGGCTTTGCTGAAGTCCAGGTAGACTCCATCCACAGCCTTCCCCTCATCCACCAGGTGGGTCACTTGATCAGAAAAGGAGACATCTGTTCTTTAAGGGCCCCCCCGGGGCTGTGTGTGTGATGGGAGTTGGGAGGGGATTCTTTTACCAGGGAAATGTTTCTATTCCTCCCCATCTACTTGCTTTGCTCCACCTGCCTGATGGCAGGAGGTGCAGGGCTTCACCATCTCCTGCTTAACTTCTTTTGGGGGCGAAAAGGTGCGACTCCACCAGTCAATTTCCCTTTCACCTTCCCTAGTGCTTCTAAGCCTCTCCACCTTTTCCTTAAACTCCATCACCAGGCACAACAAACAATTTACCTGCTCGCATTGTCCACAGACACCACTCACACCATCCCCTGCTAAAGCCGGCCTCAAACCCTCCGCACAGCCAGAGGCCTCAATATTCACGTCCATCTGGTGCCCTTCTTGGGGGGTTCCGTCTGCCTTGATACACCCCTTGTGAGAACAGCAGTGACGGCTGTACCAAGGGAGTGGCCTGATCCCAGGAACCCCCCTGTACAGAAACATCTCTAAGCGTCCCCCCGGCCTTACCTCGGGCTTTGGCTGCCCCCACCTCTGCCCCTCGCACCCAACTGCTGCAGTAATTGTTCCACCGCCTTTAAATCCCCCGTGGGTTGGTTGCCTGGGCACGGCCCTGATTGGAGCTTCTGGGTTCTTCCCCGTATTTCTGCCTCTCCCAAGTAATCCTTCAAAATATGAAGAGCATCATTTACCACCGTGACTACTGTCAAGTGTTCAACTAAGCAGAGCATCGAGTCATGTTTCTTTGCTTCACAACAATCTGTGTAATTTTTATTCCAGTTAATTTCTTTTCTACTTGTTGATTCAATAAGAGAGATGAGAGTGAACTCGTGAGGGTGTGTGTCTGATGGTGTTTGCAATGGATAACTCAGAACGTCTTAAACATTTTAGGTGCATCAAGTATAACTCGACACACTGTAATGTAGTGTGCTTAACAACAGAGAAACCAGCAACTCAAAAGATGCTTCATGAGTGTAAAAAATATCTAAGACTTCCAAATGGTGAATGTATTTTAGTGGGAATGATTTTTGGAAGCATATTCTCCATCCCTTCCTTTTCTTTCTTTCCCCCCTTTTAAACAAGTTTAGAAAAGCATGACTGGTTTACTATACTCTCTTCACTGCAGGCAGAGCTGAAGATAATATTTCTTCCTGTTTAAACAGAATTCTTTTGTTACTGACCTCATATTTCCATTTTGAGAAAGAACAACTATTTCAAAAGTCAGGCTTTGAGATTATGATTTTTTCATTACTATAATGTCTCATTTAATATTAAGCTCTTGAACTGTTTAAAAAACAATCACAAAACTGGAGGGTTTTTTGTTTTGGTTTGGTTTTTTAATGTTACTTTGACATGCAAGATTTACTCCAATTGGGTTTTAATTATTTCTTGACCTTGGATTGTAAGTCTTCTCAGGCTCCTTTTGTATGTAATGTGTAACCAGTAGAGGACACTGGAGAGAGAGAGTAAAATGCCAGCTCTGTCAAAATCACTGCCAAAACTTCCATCAGCTTTAACAAGGATATGACACAAGATATTCTCAAATAGCTGTCACAGGTGCCCTACTCTCACTGACAGGCATGTGTGAGGGCATGAACCATCCTGAAAAAAAACCTTCAAACACTGTTTCAAATGAGAGTGGGAATGTAAGTTTCAAATGAATGATCCAAGAAAATCTTTTTGGAGGTCTTTGGTTTGCTACTTGTCCTTTCCAACCTTGCTTCTCTGACTTCTTTCCTCATAACAATACTCATCGTAACAAAAACCTGACATCATTACAGCTGCTAAGAGGTTTGTGACATGTCTCTGTCTCTACTGGACTGAGTTAGGAAAGCTCCAAGGTAATTTTCAAGATAAACCTGATCTTCCACTACTTGTCATTAACAGGGAAGGTAGCATGTTGAGACTGTGAAGTGCCTGTGCTAACCTGCTGCAAAAGAAAAAAGGCCCCACATATCTCGTGAGAGTAGGGACATCACAAATACATGCTACAATGAAATATGCATTATTAAATTTATGTAATACCTAACACTACCATCTATTCAGATCAGTGTCACAAATTCAAAAATTGTCAGTAGAGGCATTCTAACAGAAATTATATTCTTAACACATGAGAGTTGTTCTTCTGTACCACTGTTTCTCATTTTGAAAGGAAAAAATACATTTCTTTGTGGTCACGCATCTATCTAGTATTTGTAATTCCCATATTTTATGAGATGACAATTTTTCTGACCCTGAAAACTTTGCCTTTCTGTTTATGGTCATTTCTTTTGTAGTTGTATAGTTGGGCATTCATCAGTATAATCATCACATGCTTATTTGATAGAGCAGTGGAGAGCACTTCTATGACCTTCATCTTAACAAAATAGTGCATTTTTCCCTGTGAACTAAGATTAAGCAAAAAGATAAGTGAAAAACATGAAAAAATCTATCAGTGTAGTGAGCAAGACACTTAAATAAGATTAAGTTCCCAAGGTTTAGGCCTGTTCCCATTGCACCTCAAACTGATGTAAGGCTTTAAAAGAAAGAAAAACTGTTTCTAGAAAAATTATTTTTCCCTAAGAGCATAGATAAGAATTCAGGCAGATGCTTTGGCATTTTTCTACAAATCAATGTAGACAGCCTCCCAGACTATTTTGTTTGGTTGTTTTTTTGTGGGTTTTTTTGTTTGTTTGTTTGTTTGTTTCTTTATTTTGTTTTGTTTGGTTGGGTTTTGGGTTTTTTTTTTGTTTGGTTTATTTTGGTTTGGTTTGGATTTTTTTGGTTACACATTGGCCTAAGTTTTCTGAATTACGGAAATCTAAATCAAGTGACAATATTTCCTATGATGGCTAATACATAATGACAGCCTATGCTGCTGCAAGTAAGATACATAAAAACTTTTTCTACAAATGAATATAAAGCTCACTTTTTCCAGCCTTTGGGTATATGTATTTGAGCTTCTTCATCAGGGATTTCTTTAAAGGAAATTGCAAGGACAAGGTATGTGATTGACCTTGACCTAGGGTAGGCTTCTAAAATAAACCAGACTAATCACAGCCTGCTTCTGTCTAGCATCCAAATAGGCAATCAAGACAGCTAGCTAACAGAATTAACTGATGTATTTCCAGCAACTTAAAAAAAAAGTAATTTCAATGATCCTTTGGAGTACAGCCTTTTCAATTTAGTAGTTGCATTGGTTGCATTTTGGGAAGATATTCAAGCACCTTCCTAAAATTCTTTTGCCTTGACACACAAGCCACTTCAACACAATATTGCTCTACTAAAAAAAAAAAAAAAAGGTGTAAAATGCTGAGATTTATACATGATTTAGGTTTGAGTCCTTTCTAGAAGAAAGCAGGCAAACCATGCTGAGTGATAAATTTCATATCTGCTGCAAAATACACCGCTGTCCTTTGTCACTAAAAGGTTCACACTTAATCCTAATTTTATGTTGTTTTTCAACATCTGCAGATGACCACTAGGTGGAACAGTCAGAAGCCATACAGTGGCTCACAGCAGGCAAAGGCTTGGTATATGCTCCCTGTCGTGATCATTTTGCTTCCATAAGGACATCAGAGAGGCTGAGAAAGTGACCCCACAGGTGCTCGGTATCTGGCTAAGGCTGAAACTGAACCTCCACGAAGGAGACTTTTTCGGCAGGTGTAGGGTAGAGCTCTAAAAAACTTGCAGTAAGAGACATGCCTACATGATGGATGTTATGCCACAGTTATGCAGTTTATCCTATAACGTGGGAGCAAATTTGGATTTCTTATTGAAACTATGCTCTCATTGTAGTTACCTCTTTATTAACTATTGGATAGGGGTTTGAGCAACCTGGTCTACTGGTAGGTGTTCCTGTCCATAGAAGAGGGGTTGGAACTAGATGATCTCAAGGTCCCCTCCAACCCAAACCATCCAATGATTCTATGATGTCCAAGATGCATACCAATGGATAAGCACACCTGACTTATGCTGAAAACATTTTTCTCAGGCCCCGAGACAGGAACTCCTGTATGAAGAAAAGCCCACTTCCCCCTTGAGGCATAAAGTACAGTTTTATGATCTTGCACACACCACCATAAATATGGAACAACATGTGTAATTTAAAATACAACATAACACTTCCCTGTCTATACTTCTGCCTCAGAGGAGACAACAAAAAAAAAAACCAAACCAGAATCTGGCAGTTATTTAGTCACGGTGCTCAATGTGTAAAGTCCAGCAGTAGAAGAGTAAGGGTGATTTTAAAAGAACCAGGAAGATACTTGTTCCTTGAAAAGACCCAGAGGAAAAAGTGAAGAGGGAAAAAAACTCCTTGCATTGACAAAATTTGTAATATTACCTAAATTATAACAAAATACATTTTTAAAAAAATGCATTTTGAATTGCACTTAGCAATGAAGAAATTATTAAATAGCTTTGAAACTTATATCCTCTTTTTTAGAAGTAATTCTAACATAGCATTATGTTTAAGTAGAAGGAAACCCTTGAATAAAATTTTAGAATTAAATGTTTTAAAAATTCTACAAGATTTTTTTCTATTGCATTTTTCCTCTCCATAACTGGAGACTTGCATATGAGTTTTTGCTTCTCTACAACTGCCTTTTTTGTTGTTGTTGTGATGTTTTTTCCCCAAAATTAGTTTTTTAGATACACCCAGTTCTGAAAGTTGGAAAAAATGCCCATGAAAATCAGTCTTTTCTTGCAATATTTTTTATACTTCTGCCTCACTCCTGATTTCATATTGAAAAAAATCCTAGCCAATTACAGGCACTGATATTTAAAGTACCCACAATATTAATTGCAAAGAAAAGAACTGACAAAAGAACAGTGCTCTTCTGAGTAACACACAGATTTGGAAGCAGAAAACCATTATTATGGTTCTCAATATACCAAAATTTGCCAAGGTACCCATCATAGTTTGGGGGTATTTCACTGGAGTTTGTACTACAGAGTTACAGCGGTAGAGTTACTTCCCTGTCAATAAGAAAAAAAATTAATGTTGAAACCCTCCTACAAAATTCACTTTTGACCAGCATTAGAAATTTTGACTTAAATTTGGTTTCCGGTCTGTCTATTGCTCAGCAAACATCAGAATTTCCAATGGGAAACAAACATAGACACCAAACTTTAATTTCTTGGGTTTTTTTTTTTCCAGCTGAAGCATGAAATATTCTTACTAGATAGTACCTCTGCAGCATATTAACATATGGTTTTAGTGCATGGCTTTCCTCTCTAATCTGCATTCTCCCTCAATGAAGGTAACCCCTTCTATGCACACTGCAAGCACCTGACTTTCCTGCTGAGCAGCTTCCTCCCAGTCAGCACCTCCTGGCTGCCCTCCACATCTCAGCTGATGGGGCTGCTCCCACTGTGCTGCTTCCAGCATGGGGCAATTCAGTCTTCTGGCTAAGTTCCAACAAAGACAACGAAGAGTAGCTCCTTCTGACATGTTAAAAGCAAAAAAACAAAACAAAAAAACCCCCAAAAAACCAAAACAAAAAAAACCCACAACAAAAAACCTCCACAACAAACAATGGACAAACCTCCCGCTTTTTCAGGGTTCAAGCATTCCAGACTCCTAAACCCTTCTGGATTTGGCAGACTACCTAGAAAATAAATGCTATCACCTCACACAAGGCTGGCCTGACAGACAAGCAATCCCGGATACGCGGAAAGATGTGAGTTTTTGCATTAGTGTGATCAGTGCTGCTGCTCCCCTCTTGTGGCTGCAGGGGAACGGGATGATGTCCCAAAGGATGAGCATTTCCACTGGATACATGCTTAAGCACAAGGTGGGTAGAGACTGGAGCATAAAAAGCAAGAGAAATTCCCCCCAGTCCTCATGGTCAACAGGAAGAAAAGATTGCTAACAAGAAGAAAGATTTAGGTGCCTTTGTTACCTGCTCTTAGCAGGGTATTTCCCACACACGAAAGCTTGTAATGCTGATGAGATTAGTAAAATGTACTGTTGGCAAAGAGATCCCTTTTCCAGGTAAAATAATCTCCTTTTTACTGTTAATTGCAAGAGTCATGGTGAACCTTGTGAAGCTGCCCATCAACACCAATTTTTCCTCCCACCTGGCTTATTTTAGTGCTATTGTGCTGCAGTTCTATTAGCATAACATTGTCACAACATTTTAAGCCTGTGTAAAACAAACACACAAAAGGCCTGTTGATGCCAAACACAATACAGTCATTTTTTAGATCTGAGATAGTAACTGAAAAAGATAAAACCAGCATCTAATAAAAGAATCAGATATTTTTGAGGAGGGATCCACATTAATTTTCTGCTCTACCTGTAACAACATTTGTTTTTTTTTTGCTTTACAGAGTGAATTTCTAGAATAAATGGGTCTAAATTCTGTAGCCTTTGAAATAACCGTGTTTTTGATTTTGCCATGCATAATCATTCCTGTGACAATGTGTCAACTAAGAGATATTACATGAAGAAATGTGATGTGACAAAAAGGACACATCTGCTGAGGTTTATGGCACACCAATGTGCGTCCTGTTTGACTCAATTGCTTTTAATTACAAATAAGGTTGTGTAAAGTGTCCAAGAATTCATAAATTGCAAAGTTAAAATTTAAGGGATGCGTGTCAGTTGTCTCTTCAAAGAAAAAAAAATATTTTGGCATCTTAGAGGTTTATTAAAAATACTAAAAAGGTAGCTTATTAAAGAATCATACAATTGTAGAACGGTTTGGGCTGGAAATGACCTTAGAGACTTTCTAGTTCTAACCCCCCTCCCATGGCAGGAACACCTCTCACTAGACCAGGTTGTTCATAGCCCCATCCAACCTGACCTTGAACACTTCCAAGAACAGGGCATCCACAGCTTCCCTGGCCAACCTGTGCCAGTATCCTCACAGTCAAGAATTTCTTCCTATGATCTAATCCAAATCTACCCTCTTCCGGTTTAAAGTTGAAATGTCACCGAACACCACTACAGGAAAAACAATGATGTTAACTAACTCTAGAGCCAACTGTTTGGTGGATTTTAGATTTTTAATCCTTCAGTTGTGAGGAAGAATTTAGAAAACATGAACGCACCTGAAACACCTTCATTTATGACAATCTTCTCATTCATGTAATTAAATAGGAAATTCATGGAAGTACCACCCACATTTGTGGTGATACAACATATTGAGAAAGCATAAACTGAGTTAGGAAGTCCGTACTTTCACTTAGGTAATGACTATGTCAGCTTTTTCCTGATCATACACTGTGTTAGAAAGCAAAACAGCAAAAAAATAAAATGAAAGAAAACTATTACAGTGGTTGTAAGTTGTGCAGGAGTTTAGCCTGATGGAAACAGTCTCTTTGCAATGACCCTTCTTTAGTCCTACTGCCACCATTACTGATGTGAGTAACTGTAATCTGTTCTAAGATAAATGATAGTCACTGATAAGACAGAATAAATAGACAACCAACTGCCTGATTGAAATTCCCTTTTTTTTTTTTTTGTGTAGCACTGTTTAATCACTGATTGATTGACTGACTGACTGATTTGAAAGCAGGGTCAGTTTCTGACTTTGCTTTGGGTTATCTTCTTGACAATGGGGGCTCAAACATAGCTGGAGGCATCTGAAAACTTCTGACCTGTTCTAAGATTTGAGAGTCATGTATACCTGATTCTCATAATAATGAGCTAGCTAGCTACAAACAATGCTCATTTTCTGTACAGACAGATACACTCCACCTTCATTATAAAACTATTTTCAAAAGCCAAGGATATTGAATGTTATAACACTAATGTCAGCTCTCATGATTTAATCATGAGGCACATGAGTTTTTCGTTTAAATTTGATGTTCTCATGATCTCAATATTTTTCATGCAAATCTTGTTATTTCTGCATCCTTTCACACTCTAGCTTAAATTGCTTGTCAATTGCATTGCTCTCCTTGAGTGCAGTGCTTCTGAGATTCACCAGTATAATTTTACACGTCTATTTATAACTATTACTTAAGCATTTTATTTCTTAAAGAAGACGCTACACATCATTCATACACATAAGCCAGATGAGTTTGAAACAATATTTTGTTTTCATTCTGGGGAAGATGACTGGAGAAACAGTTTAATTATCAATATTTAAATTAGATCTACGGTAAGGCTGCTCAAAACTGAGGAGTGGAAAAGGACAAGAGTGAACAGAACTACAATACTCAGGAAGTTAATTTCATGTTGTGTTTCAAATATGCCTTATATGAAGGAGAGAAAGAAACATTTTATATTTACTATTCCTCAAAGCAGGAATGTCTCTGGGGCTTAGATTAGCAGCAGCTCCTCTAGTTCCTACTTTTAGAAATTCTCTCTCCCTACCCATCCATTCTGCTAGGAGCTAGAGTTTAGTGCCTTAGCCCTGATATGGAAGTGTCTTTAATTTTGGTTAGACAAAGACCAGGGCCCGTATACCACATATACGTCAGTATTTTCATCTTCTCCAAACAAGAGTTCATTACAGGACTCTGATTCCACACATACGTATAGCATAGCTGAAAACAAAGAATACCAGGCTGCCACCAAGGGCAGGAAAGACTGGCAGGACTGTGGATGACGTATCACGAATATTGGGGTGCTATGGATCACAGAAATGTCTGGTGAAACTGAATGTGAATATTTGATAATTAAAAGCAAAAAGTATCTATGCATCATATGCTTTACTGTTCTAGTACAGAGTGAAATTCACAGGCTTCCATGACTCTGGTACTTCTCAGTACTCTCATAACCTAAAGAAACAAAGTACGTGTGACCCCGCCCTCTCTCTGCCCATTCTTCAGTCTGTTCTTTTTTATAAAAATTAGTGAATATTAACCAAATGGGCAGAAGACTAGAGATCTCCAATGGTCTGCAGATTACACACGTAAATTAGGACACAAGGCTGCAGCTTCCCTCAGCATTCAGCTGCTTTGTTTGGTCTATCAGCCACCACTCAGCAAATGTGTAGTTCAGCACCATCTGCAACACATGCTGTTCCTTGTCTGGTCTGTAGTTAGAACACACAGGAGGGAGCACAAGATACTCTGTAGGTTTAGGGATGCAGAAGTCATGGATTAGAGAGACAATGGTATAAGAGGCACATGCAGGAGCTGTGATTGCTGTTGTCAGAGAGAGCACATAACAAGTGGATTCATAAAAAAGTGATGATTCTTTAGTTTCCCCTCTCATAAAATAGCAGCAACTCTCACTTTTCCTAGGCTGTCATTCTAAGAGGTTTCCACATCATCTGCTGTCACACCATAGCAATCCTTCCTATTGCTTCTGGGTAAGAATGAATTGTTTGTATTGTTGCTTATTTGTAAAAAATAAAATTTTTAAAAAAACAAACCCTAGCTCATTTTCTGTCACAAGAAACATTAAGAATAAACAAACACAGCCACAATTTAAAGGAGAACTATGCTTTTGTGCAATTAGTGCAGTTCTGAGTAAATTTATAAGATTATACAAAATCATCAGTACAACTCCAGATCAACAGAAAAATCTTGCTAAAAGAGAAACAGAAATTTTATCTGTATATATAGCACACCACAACAAATCACCATCTTCAATACAGCAAACATTTTATATTAAAAATACTATAAATAAATTAAATCAGCAATGAAAAGGAGGGTAGAGCAAAAATAAAAAGCAGTAAAATTGCTGAGCATCAGCAAGAGAACAAAATATGACTTATTTACATACGGACCAGAATAATTATTCCATAGACTCATTTTAGGCTTGTCTAAGCACATTCTCTGTACAGGTAGGGAAAAAGAAAAACAGAATACTAAATCAAAACACACATCACTAACCCTGTTTGGGGGCTGAGGAGATTTGTGATTAAGATTGTCCAACTGGATAAGCCTAGCAAAAGTAAACCATGCAGTCTTTCTATTATGCCTCTTTGCTTGAGTACATCTGGAGAAATCAGTGCCTTTCTTTGCAGTTTTGGAAATACTGAAGGTTAGGAATTACAAACCTAAAGCAGTCAGAGATCTACTCAGTTTGTGCCTGAGAGGAATGAAAAAGCACAAAGTCCAAAGCAATTAATTTCTTTTGAATGACTTCCATAAAAATTATCTGTTTGGAATAAGGATGCTAACAGTCCCTCCACCTCCAAATGACTGCTGGCATGCAAGGCAGCTCAGGGCTTTTCAGACATGCAGGTATAACTGATTTTTATTTCTCCAATAGGTGTGTGCTTCTGCAAGTGATGCAGCGCAGGTTTGGGACAGGACTGTTCTCCACAAGAAGACTTGGGGGAAAAGGGGACAAGGGGATCAGAAGTCAGGAGAAAGTGTCAAGCTTTGCACCTTCCATCACTGGAGCTATTTTGAGGTAAGAAGGATAAGGGCCTCATCTCTTCTTTCCTTAACCCAGTTCTTTTTGCCAGTGGCAGCAGTTCTAGAAGCTCAAGGTGATGCTGTCCTGGACTGTGCAAACAACACCTTTGCCTTGGCCAAGGCAGAGGGATGGCCTTTGCAGTCCCATGGATGCATGGCTCTCCCCAGGCCCTGCTGGAGAAGAAAGGGAGGTGAAAACAGGGCTGCTTTCACCATCCAGGAAAGAAATAGGACAAAAGCAGAGCAATGTAGCATGGAGAAGAAGGGGAGCCTGCTCAGTTAGCTAGGACAATGGCTTCTGGAAACCTGTCAGAAATATCATAAGGAAAAGTGCTGAGTTATTACCATTTCTATAGCCCCTAGGATCCTCCAGTGGCATAACATTTTTTATGCTTGTTTCTGTTTGGTGGACTCGGTTATCTCCTGATAGATTTCCCTTCCATGTTTAAGATTGCATTTAAAAACTCATCTGCTTTCTGAATACTAATCGGGTATATCTTGAACTGTAGATTTTTTTGGTAAATATTTCATTTATGAATCTCTTTATATTTCAAAGTAGTTGCCAAACCCACTTATGTGTCTGCATGGTATAAACTGTTCTACATGCAGTATACAATTTAACTTGGATATCTCATTTATTAAGAATGGTTTGGAATGCTATCAAAGCAAGAAACAAAAAGACAAAGCTGAGAAAAATGGAGCTCATTAATGTTTATGTATTTTTAAACCACACTAGTGTCTTGGAAGCTTGATTTATTGTTTCAATAGATGTTCAGACAGGCTAGAAATATTATTATTATTATTAATTTTATTCCTGACAACAAAGTGCGAATGCTGAAAAAAATGGGCAATAAAGGATAAAATTGCCCATTTTATTTGTTAATTGCTGAATCAAGCAGTCTTACATGTAACTGATATTACAAGTGCATAACACAATTCCTTCTGAAGGATTCTTAAATGCTTTATAAAATCTAAAGAAATCCTGAATGACATACTAATGCCTTCTTTACTCAAGCAAATAACTTTTAAAGTTACTGAGCATTTTTCTGGTTAGCTGGAAAAAGTAACTGATGAGGATCTTATTCTAGATGAGGACATGAGGCTTGGTCCATTTGTGTAAATACACGGTTCACAGCAAATGCTGCCACAAGCCACCTCAGCAGTGTGTGTCCTTGGCAGAGATCTCTAGCTGAGAGCCAATTTGGAGCTCAGGAATGCATTGCAATTATGGAGAAAGCTTTTCCTAGCACCTTCAAACAAAAAGATAGTTGGTCAGCTTTCTCAGCTCTGTGCCTTACTTTTGTCATCTATGGCTCTGCTAACTCCAGCAAATACCAAGGGGTGCAGTCTGCTTTTTGAAGGCCATCCTGAAGCTAGGATGTAAGCTGTAGCATTCAGACAGTGTATAGGCATCAGCTGCAGGGAATATATTATGTGGCACACTCAATCCATAATTAATATTGCATGTGCATTCATTTTACAGCTGCTAATTTTGTGCAAGGACTGAGGTATTCAAGTATGGATAATGTAAAAGGGAAAGATTAATATGAAGATGGAAAGCAGACTCGTGGCTTACAGTGGGTGGCTGAGGACACTGTTTGGCCTTATTTTTTCCAGTTTTGTTGATGAAATTATGCCTTTGGCTACATGAGAGTTTACTTCCTATAATGTCCTATTAGTTTCAGAAAAATTTGTCCTAGTTGCAATCACTGTTCTTCTTTATAGTTACTGGCATTGATACCAATTCCACTTTAGGTCCTCTTCCCAAAGGTGCTTTCATAATGTTGCTGGTTCCCAGAAAATCCTAAACATCTCGAAGGATTCAGCCTGCACTCCTGCTCCTCTAAGGAGCCTCTACCCTCACGCAGGCTGAATTGATGTGGGCAAACTCACTCATATATTGGGAGACTGACCCATATTGTGTTAAGTCTTGGAAGAACCACTGCATCTACCTCAGTAGAACCATGACAGGCCAACCATGGCTCTCAGGTGCTACTGCAACACACACATAGAGGTAGAAATGCAATACAAGATCAAGTTTACATTTAAAAAATTGTATTTTTGTTTCTTGAAGTTAAACAAAAAAAGTCTCTACTCTCAGTATTTAGAAATCATCTTCCTTTGCAATTTTTTTGGTTTATTTAGCTGTAGGTGGCAGATGATTTGCAAGAAGTAAATTCTTCTAGATAAGTTTTCTCTGCAATAGCATGCTGCTTTCCTTTCTAATACCTCCCTCTCTCTCTTTAGAAGCCTTTTTTTCAGTCTATATTATAGAATGTCATCACATAACACAATCATTTCAACACCTGGATAGGTGGATAGGTTTGGTTTTTTTTTTCTTAAATATGGGATTTAAATTGGAAGATACATTCCCATACTTTCCAGTTTCTTAATTTACTTTTTTTTAGACATTTATAGTTTGTGCTATTCCCATTATACAGTACTAAATCTCAAAATAACTAATGTAATTGGTGATACTTTTGTTAGCAAGCACCTGGAAAAAGAAAATAATAATTCTTTTCATGCAGCACGGCACAAAAAGGTTTCTGACTAAAAAAAAAAAATTAATTTAAAATTATTGTTCAAAACCCCAAACAAATTAGTATTCCAAGAATAGCAAAAGGTCAGAAAATTTTCTTGCCATTTCAATTTAACATTATCCCTGATGCCTGATGTACCCAGGCCTTCAGCTCCTGGGAGATACCCTCACTACTCACTGGTTCCTCTTCAGTGCTCATGACCAAATTGTACCTAAGGGATCTGATAGTACAGCTGTTTACAGATTACAAGGCACTCTGGCACATCTCAAGAGGAGATGAAAATCTTCCAGTCTCCTTCACTAAGGGATCTATTATTTCCCAGGCCTTTCCTCTATAGTATAATGAGAATAAAAGCTGCTGAGATTCACAGATTTTACCTAAGTTGCCACAATGCATAGAAAACAGCATCTCTGTCTTCAAGAAAGAACCCAAAGATTTTACAAAAGACAAGGGAAAAGGAGCTAATATTAGACAAAGGAAGCTATTTTTTCCTTGATTAAAGAAAACCCTCTACATATATCTCTGCATCTGGGCCCACAAGAGATTTCAGGCTTGAAAAATACATCCATCTGCACTGAGACATGGAACCTCTTAGGTGCTTCATTATTGGCACTTAAATCTACTTTCAAGAAACACCTGAACTTGAGTAAGCAGTGAGATTAGACAGTGTCAGCAGGGGTGGGCAGATTTAGAGAAGTGTGCTACACATTCAAAAGCCCTTTTAAAGATGAAAAATGCATTATCAGCAAACCATTTACAATAGCTTAAGTACCCAAAATAAATTAATATTAATGCTAGAGGTTTTCTATAGGTGATTCAAGAGTCATCCAGCTTGATTCCTCTCAGAAAAATATGGAGTTTGTTCTTTAATTAGCATGGTATTATCAGTATCTTTAATATTCATGATTGCAAAAATGCTTTCTATATCTTCTTTGTCTCACAGTATCTTTATAACTATAGCAATACTTGCTAAAAATCCAAGTTTCTTCCTTCCTAGTAGTGCACTTCCAAGATTCTGTCATTTGTCTCATGTATTAAATCTGAGGATGTAGCAGAAAATGTTCAATGGTCGTTGCTTTGTTTGCATTCTGATTTAGATTACTGTTTGGAAAGCCTGAGCTTTCTGCAGTGTTACTGACACTGAGAAGTAATTGCAAAAATTCAAAAAAGCTGTAAGCTTTCCTGATTTCCATGTAGCCGAAAATACCCGATAAGCCACTTATGCCTATTGTGGCTACCATTATGCCCAAAAAGACCTCTCACTGATTTAATTAATAACACTGCTTCCAGATAGTGATGCTTAAGCAGAGATTAAAACTGCTTAAAGATGAATATGAATACTATTTCACAGATGGGGAAAAAAAATTATTTGATTAATTGGTTTGAGTAAGACTTCATGAAGAGAAGGAAAGAGAATATTTATCTGATACAGTCCCCATGTATTTTTATATTAGTATCATATTCTTGCCTGTAAATATGCATATATATTATACACAAAAATACACAGTTATCTGTAAGAGTCATTGAAGTTAAAAATAAAAAAATTCCAGAAAAATATTGTTCTTATAGAAGCTCGTATTCATGTGTTTATCTTGTACCTCAAACTGTGCCAATAACAAGTGTTATTTTGGAGTCTAAATATCTCATAGTGAAAGCTAAATGCAGCCATTTGAGCAAGTAATGTGATCCCCACACCTGCCTTTCCATCAGCCCTGGCTCCCTGTCATGCACCATATATTCAGTCTGTGTTTCCAAACTCAGGTACAGGGACAAGAAAAAGGCACAGCCCAAAGTTACCTTTTCCATCCTGGAAAAGTGAACAGCATCTTCAAGACAGTGATAAATTCCTCCAGAAGGTGCAAGGATAGAGCATGCAATTTTGTATGCACAAACATATTTCTTCAAGCATATGGAGTGATAGAGGAGCCAGTTCAATAATATTGGCATGGCTATATTGGAAGGAGGAATCACCTATTAATTATTTTCATGCTTTATATGATTATAGAAAAGTAGCAGTATTCAGCATATTACATGTTCTTGAAGGAATCTTAAAGAAAAGCAACACATTTTGGGACCTTCTCCAATTCAATCAGAAGAGAGGGATGGGCACAGCTTGTGCAAACCTCTGACCCAGCCCAAGTATCTTTGTATTTAGAAAGAATTCAATTATCTAAGTAAAAGGGGAAAAAAAAAAAAAAAAAAAAAAAATCCTGAGTATCTCCAGAGAACAATTTTCCCATCTACATAATTGCTGAAATGATTCATCCTTTACTCTCACATAAATGTTTGTTTGCCTGTAGTTTCCAAACACCATTTCATCTATTGAGTCAATTTGTTGACCTGGGTCAGGTTCAGACATAAATCTGTGTCTTATACCCACACTGCTTCAAAGAAAGTAATGAATACCTCAATTCCAAACAAGCATAATGAATACCAAACATCACAAAACAGCTGGATGTGTGTATACTTAATGAAAAGGAGCAACTCTGAGAAAAACCAACCTTTCCTGTTGGTAAATTATTCCACAAATCTACTGAATTTCCAGGTATCCTTATATTTCAGTGTCTTCTCATATGTAACACACAAAAACTTGAATTCCAGATGGACATCAAAATCATCTGATATTTTTAAGCCATTATTTTGGATTTCTTAAACAGCTCCTCATTATGCATTTTTTTAAAGATTATTTGAAGCATTGCAATAAACTCGAGGTCATATTTTCTAAATTCAAAATTTAAGCTGATGTCACATAGCATCCCTTTAAAACTTAACACACATAAAAGTAAATTTGGGCATAGACCAGACAATTGCAAATAATTACCTCTACACATAAATACATAACTATACACATGGAAAAAACATTCATCTACATTTTGCAGGCAAGGTTTCAGACACTAGCCTACAAATTTACCAGTTTGCTTAATTGCTGAGTGTTCTTAATGTTTCAGCCTGCAACATTATATTGCAACCATTATATTTCTGCCCTTTGTGCCCACCACAGAGCTTTATGTCCACCACAAAGCTTTCTGCTTGCTACTGGTATCTAATTTAAGGATCTTCTTCCCACATTATACAGGCACCCTGGCCTGGAATCACCCCTTATAAAGCCACCAGAGCAATGCTACTTCAGACCATTGTCACACTACTGGCAAGATGCACACCAGGCACCTAAGGGTGCTCTTGTTCAGTTTTACCAAAGCAATTTGATACAGTGGGGTGTTGAGTTAGAAGAACTGAATCATGACTTTCAAATACAAACGTTCTGCTTCGAGAAGAGAAGGCAGAGAAATGGGGGGGGGAGGGGGGAAAGGGAGAGGATGGGAATCTACCTCCTGCTAAGGAAAATAGGCCTTCGAGAGCCATTGGCAACAACATAGAGTCCATAGTTCTGGTTTTCATATTCCCCATTTGACAGAAGAGGGATTCAGAGCATCCTCAAGTCTGCTTCTTCTGCTGTCGTGAGAACAACACATTAAAGAGTTTTGCTCTCTTTGAAGGAGAAGCTCATTTTTGTTGCTATGGATGTCAACCCCTTTGCACTCTGACAGTATATTTAGTGAACTGGAATCTATAGCAGTTTCAACAGAAGCTGCAAAGCAAGACTGAGCAAGAAGCAATGTTTTTAGCCATCAGGGAATTAGAGAGAAGGCTAACTATTACACTGGGCTGAGACTGCAAGTTTTAACTAAAAATATCAGAGATCAATTATGGTTTTGGTCCTTGCAAACACAAATTGAACACCAAGAGACAAGATAAAAAGACAATGCTTTTTTTCTCCCAATTTTGTTTTCTGTTGAGAAACAAGGAAGTCCTGATGTGGCATTTACTCCTTGGCCTGAGCCAAAGATCATTTGAATTCTAGGCTGAACCAGTACTGTTACATTTTGTAGCAAATGGGTTTACCAAAACGGTGTCTTGTGGATTGTTTCATACATCTCTAGAATGCAAAAATCATGCAAGTCTTTATTTCAGTCAGACTTAATTTCCTAATCTTTAACTTGAACATTCTCTTTCAATACATGTTCTCTTCATCTTTCAATGAAACAGATCCTATCCTAACATGAATCTGCTGAAAATCACAAGAACTGATTATAAAAATATTGTTGGGACTGGAAGCTCATTGGTTACTTTGCTCCTATTGATTCCACTTCTTTATCATTCCTCTTTCACCCAACTTAAAACTCACTGGGACCAGGTCCAGACATCTTTGTATTTGTACACTGCTTGGAGCCATCTGATTCTTTTTCACCAGTATAAAATTCTACTTGCTGAAAGATCTGAGATATAATGTTTTCAGAAACCACTGAATTTGAAACTGAGTAGAAGTTTCTTTAAAGACTTTTAGCAATAACAAAAACCCCACCATATCCTGAACTCTGGAGAATATTTGCTACTTTTGGTTTCATTAGTAATTTCACTTAAAAATAAATAACTAAATTTTCCCTTTCAGGATATGGATGTTCAATAATTTACACTTATTTATATTCTGTTCTTTATTTGGAGTAAAATAATTAATTACAATAATGACATTATCTTCTGTAAACTCAGCCTCTCTAAGTAAATTTGAAGATCCAGTCATGGATGTTCAACATTGCAACACTGTATTTCTGCATGTAGAAAATGTCTATTGCCCTTATCCCCTTTATATATCCCTCATCTTTCCAAATATAGGGCAGAAAGTCAATATCAAAACTGCCTTGGTCTTTAGCCATAACAGCACCCTGAAATTATTTCTACTGCTGGTATCCTCATTTAAGCTCTTGAAGACACCTACAGCAGCTAAAGGATCTGGAAAGGTTTAAGAGAAAGCACATAATGCATTTATGCTCTGAAACAAATTTCTGATAGAAGCTGGCATAACTGACATAAAACAAGTTTCAGAAAGGCATCCACAAACTTTTCTTCCCTTGCTGTTTAACTACCTAAAGTTTTGCTTCAAATACTACAAAAAATACTGAACGTTCTGCTAATTGCACAGAAGTCCTGTAGCATAGAGTGACACCAGTAGTTGCAGAAATACAAACAGAAGTGACAATGTGGGATACAGTTTTGACTTCAGTGACCATTGTGAGGAAGGCACTCATGTGAAAACTCTATAGTAAATACTTTTTGCTCTACAAAACAAAAATAAACCAGGGTCAAGTTATCAGACGGTGAAGTGTCGAAGTCTTGTTCTGTACACCAGTTAGAAGTAGGTCAGCTGGTTATCAAACTGATCTGTGAACATGAACAGTAACTCCCCAATTTGATGGTGCTCATGTTTCACGCTGTTAAAAACACCTATTATGGAATGGCATTAGAGAGTTTCCATACTCCTGTAAAGACTGCAGGGTACAAGAAAGTTTTCTATAGTATCACCTTTATTCATACAACATCATTTGCAATCTGACCATTATTCTACAAACCATATGTTTTGCCTAATTATGTACATACACTGACATAGCTGTGTTCAGAGTTTCAAGGACAAACGTTTTAGTTCTTCATTAGCTTTTCTCACTAGCTAACCTTGTGCAAAACAGCTGCAAGGTGTTTTCAAAACAGAATATCATATAGCTAATCTTGCTATAACATATAGTAAGATATACAACTTTGGAGCATCCAGTACAATTTGTTTTTCTGCTCTGGAAAACACCAACAATGTCAAAGTCAGAAAGATGTTGAGTGGCAACAGAAAAACTAGGATGGAGGAGAGGGTTCACTGTGTTTTTCATATATAACACTAATTATAATTCCTTATTACACATTAACATTGATTAGTTACACTATAGACAAAATTTTTTTTTAATTGTTTTGAGCAATGTGCAAGTTCTTACTAATAAAAAAAATCTTTAAAAGACAGTAGAGTTGGACAATAAAGAGTTCCTTTGATAGGACATAAGAAAAAATGTAGAGTACACCAAAAGCAGAAAGAAAAGGTGTGAGATACACGTGATGAAAGGGGAACAGAAGAGTGACAGCAGCTGGAAAGGAGCAGAAAGCAAACAGCAAGCAGGATCAGAATGAGAAGGAGGAGCTGGAAGAGCAAACACAGGAATTTCAGTTTTAGTGAAGCGATGGTGAAAGAAGAGGAGAACTATGAATTTGAGCACTTCCAGTCAGTAGCCTTCATTTACCACTGGTGCCAGACACTTAAAACACATGCCCAGAGGAGCTCTGGCATCAAGAAAATATAAAAATGTTCAACTGCTCCAGAGTGGGAGTCCTAAAAACCAAGGAAGCACTTGGCTACAGTGATTCTGTTGACTGATCCAGTGCACTCAGATTAAAAGAAATACATCTGTTATTATATTTTAACAACAACAAAACCAAAACAGGCCACCACCCTATGGATTTAAGAATCTTTTCTTCCTTACATTCTCTTATTATGGTGAAACATTACATTCTCTTGTTAAGGTAACTCACAATTAAATGATGCCACAGTGTTTCCTCCTCAAATTCTACTTTAATTTTACAAATTCTCTCTTCTACTCTATGTGTAGTGATGAGGCAGCATCCCAATCATCTTATGTGATTTTAAAGGGTATCATAAAAAATAACACCCCTGTTCACAGTTGGTTTAAACATCTTCACATGTCAAGTCTTTAAATTACTTCTTCTCTTTTTAGAGAAAAGTAGTAACAGTAAAGCATGCAGTTTAAACGTTTGCTGCATGCCATCTAATTTTATTGATGATGCCTTGCAAAGCTAAAGTGTCTTATTTTCCCTACAAGGTTTTCTTTGTCTTTGGCTTATTTGTTTGCTGTTCAGATGGTGTATGAGATGGACCATGACAAAGATCATAGGTCTGCGGTTCTTCAGAGTGCAGTGAAACACTTCTGTCTTTATGACACTTACCTCTCAAAAAATCATAAGTTTCCAGCAAGTCTTTTACATATAATTTTTCTCTCCCTACAAATTACAGATTAATCTAACTACCTCCTCACGCCTCCCTATTGTTGTCCTCAGTTTTTCTTTATGATGTGATTTTACTTTATAGTTAGATACAGAACTTCTCTAAAGCCAACTGTAGATTTGGTGGAAGAATGCCAACTTCATTATCCTAGGAACTCAAGCTAGCAGAAGGTATTGCAAAAGAATTAAAAAAGAAAAAATTGCAGTAAACATCCATTCATCCATTCCAGAGACCAATTCTCTCCTTCCTTTTTCTTTTCCCCAAACAAGTTTATACAACACTTTACAAGTTTGCAGTAAGAGCAGATGTACAATCAGAATGTATTATTCTGTCACCAGAGAAGGCACTATAAAAATTAAGGACTACCTGGGACTATCTAAAGATTATAATCAACTGGCTTGCATGGACACCAACAAATACCTCATTGCAGCTTTGTGGAAGGGAGGAGAGTGTAGATTGCCTTGCTCTTCAGTAGACTTGCAGAAGGGTGTGGATACAGGCACCTAAACTAGACTTTTTATTATTTTTCTGCATGTCTCTGGTCTCCATCAATCAGAGAGTAAAAAAATATGTGCACAAACTAGTATTTAACAGACTTTGCCCTACAAGAACTGAAGAAATAATTTCAATTTGTTGTACACCCTGTGATATCTCACATCAAATGCTCACGGTTTTCATCCTCGATTCAGACAGAAAGGTAAGATTTTGCAAACCAGCTTCCTGTCTAAGCTTCATTTACCAAACAACAGTGATGTTGTTTGATGTTTCTGAAAGCTAAGTTGAAAATCGATAATATTATATTTGTGCAAATGTTTCTGGACCCAAGTTCCAGTTTATGTTACACAGACAGATGGTCAGCTCCTCTTTTCACTTACACTTCACTTTTCAAATAAGACCTGTCCCAAAGTAAAGCTGCTTTCTTGTGGGGCTGGATGCTTCATGTGAGCTCTGATGTTCCTTAGATTAGGTTACACTAAGGGACACGAATTTGCAGGCCAAGAGTTAAAAAGGAAAGTCAGGAAAATAGGAGATGGATACATATCAGGAAACAGCATGACAAAGGAATACTATAGGCAGGATACTAGCAGCTTTCTTTTCACAGTTTTGAATGAACCATTTTGTTGCAAAACACAGTCATGGTATATTATGTACAGATGCTTCAGAGAGAAGAAAAAAGAAAATCTATAAATACCATCCTCCCAAAATTGTTTGTAGGTACAGAAACATCTATAGAACATGAAGTATAAAAATATTTCACAGTAATACATATATTGATGACTAATATCCACAATGCTTGTGTTTATTTTCATATACTGCCCTTACTACTGCCATCTTTGCTCTGCTGGTAATTATCAGTACAGTTGCCTGCTATTCTGGTGAAGCTGTCAGCTATTTATTCTTCCAGTTTTCTGAGTATATTGGGTGTAATAGCCTGGCTTCTCATCCACTCCTTTCTAAGAACTACACACATCTTATTCCATCCGATGCTGAGCAGCCAACACCAAGTTACATATTAGTTTTATAATACCTTACAGATACTAATATATGAATGAATGAATGAGGGAAAAAAACCTCAAGACAAAACCTTAAGACAAGAAACCCTGCTTTACTTTCTACTGATAGAAGTTCCACTGTCCCCATCTGATACATTTTCTATGTTATTTAAGGGTACATATGTGGGCAGCAGCCCACATGCCTAACCACCCTCTGCTCTGCCCTGCCAGCTGACAAGACACTGACTGAGTCCTCTAGTCAGAGCACTATTTTCACCCACATTTCCTCAGAAGCCTTTACTCAAATACCCTCCCCACTGCCATCACTCTTCTACTGCTGTGTTTACTGGCACATTTTGATAGCAGCTCAGTTTTCATTCTTTTTACTGAAAACAGTGGGAATTGTGCTGTTAGTAAGCTGGCTGTGACTCAGAGAGGCAGAAAGAAACCCTTAATATTAGCAGTTTATTCACTGATATTCCACCAGGAATCCCTCACATGCAGCATCGGTGTGTAGGGCCACTACACAGACAAGCTCACAATCCCATTAAATATAGAAGTTATTAAGCATACACAGAGAACAGAAGAGAGAAGAAAATACAGTTTATTGTACAGAGGTGACTGTTTGGGCCTGGCCCACACGGGGAAAGTTCTGCATTTTTAAAGTCACATAACTGGAATTCCTCAAATAGTCATCAATGACAGACAAAGTTTAACGAAATTATTAAATTAATCTTAAGAGTATTTACTAATGGCTGTAGAAAAATAAAAGAGAAAATCTTAATTTCTCTATCGTAAGGTCCATCGTGCTTAGAAAATCAATATGTACTGACTTAAATCACAAGGTCACATAGCAGAACAGGACAACACACTGCAAAATTTGTCACTGTTGTAGTAGATTAGGCTGCAAAATAACCATTACTAATCTGCAAAATAACCATTGAAAAATGTATAAAAGCCAACTACAATTTTTTCTTTTATGGCTCTTAATCTGTGTTTGAGTTCATTTCTGCAGGCCCACTTTACGCTAATGGAGACTTCTACAAATGAGCAAATTCTCTGAATTCAAGAGTAATTAAACTAACAGGACTACTAGCACTAGCTGTAGAGCAGTAATAATACAAGAACTGCACATAAACTGTATATTTGCATGCCATTCCATGAGTTACTTGCTCCCAAATGAAAACCATCAGTAGTCTGTGTTTATTTATGCTTTAAAGTAGAACATAATTTGTTTCATTTCTGACACAAAAGGTTCCCTAGAAAGCAAAACCATGTATTTTAATTGACCCTTCCCTTGAAATCATCATAGGATTTGTTTGTTGGCCAAAAACATTTCAACAACACTTGTGATTATGAAAACAGTTGGAAGCACAGATCTAGGAGCTTTTTCTCCAAGGAAATTGTTTTTCTCCAAGGAAACTGTTTTTCTTCAAGGAAATTATTTTTATTTTAGAAAACAAACTCCCTTCCCCCATTTTCCAAGACAGAGTTCTTTGAAAATCTCATTTTTCTTTGTTTTCAGTGGATGTGTTTGATTTGGGCCCAAAATTGCTGCTAAGAAAAACTCTGCTTCATGGTACCTGAAGTAGTTTTCTGATATTAACAGTGAAGCCATTCACATGGTGAGCACTTGTGTATTGCATAGTACAGACAAGGAGGCAAAAAAACATTATCTAACACAAAAAAACCCCTTACCCAATCAATTCCACCAAATACACTTGTCACTTCTCATTGGCTCTGCTGTGAATATAGCAAGAAATGCAACTGTATACTACTGCTCTCTAAGGGCTATTTGTATACTGTGACATACTTAAATACCCTGCTGGAAAAAGAAAGAGTCTAAAACATCAAAGCCCCATCTCATAAGTCAGCTCTTGTCTGGCTTTGTTAGCATCAGGGAAGTTTAAGAAGGACTGACACCCTTACGTGATGCAGAGAATTAAGATCAAAGCAATCCTTCCCCAATCTTGCACTGTTTTACACTCTGAAGTACATTGACCCTTTTACATTTGTTTACTATTTTGACCTTTCTAAATTAAGCACTTACTATTTTTTTTTTTCCTGTGGACAGTAAACCAGACAAATTCCACACTTGGTGTAAACTGATCAAAGATTCATTAAGAACAAGACAAATAGCATATCAAGCTAAATGTACTGCACCATTAGGTGGCTTAAAGAGTTCCTTCAGTAAATTGAACTTCACACTTCAAAACCAAGACTTAATAGAATCACCTCCCTACAAAGTCAGAGCAAGTCATAGCTGACACTTCTGTATTTCAGACATTTCATAGTAATATAATGCACTAATATCTAATACACATAGTGGCACATTAAAGCTATAGGAATAGGAAAAAAAATGGTTAAGAATGAGGTACTTGTTTAAAACAGTCAATAAAGGTCAAGACTTCAGAGAAATGTAAAACTGCTACTGATCACCACATAATCCCAGTTAAATATATAGACATAAAGTCAAAATTTGGTGGTAATTTAGCCACAATACAGTCAGTGGAGATCAGGAATAAAGGTCAAATATCTACCATATTTTTCCTTTTCCAGGAAATGAGAAGCTGAATGCCAGCGTTACCTTCCTGCATTCGGTATGCATGAATGGAAGCAGGAAGAAACCACAGATTAAAGTTCCCTACAATGAATTTAAGAAGTAAAAAAAAAATTACAAGGAGAATCCTACCAACTGTATGATGATGTAAAGCAGCAATCCTATTCAGTAGCAGTAGTAGAGTCACCCTCTCAGTCTCTTTGTTCCCAAGCTCCCCTTCCAAGATTTAAATAGCAAGACTCTACATGCCCAATAAGGGATATTCCCATCACACAGACCAGTACAGAGCATTCAACACCCAAGTCACCATTTCTTCAAATATTATAAGGAACCTGGAAAATAGAATTAAATAAATCTATTTAGAGCACAGTTCCACCCTCTCCAGGATTAAATCAATCTAAGTCTGAGAATTTATAATGGATATGTAAGGTCATGGTCAGCCATCTTTCTAAGTAGCTCTGATTTGAGTGTGGGATTGGTCCAGATAAACTCCAAAGATCCTTCTCATCTAAGTTATTCTACATATCACCCATCAATGTCTTGCCCAACACTGCTATGCAAACAGACCACCAGTCTTTCTCCTCTTATAACACATCTGAGCCAAATGCATTTGCTCCAGTACTCTTAAATACTGAGCTCATCACTGAGAATATTTTCACAACCTTCCCATTCTCCCTTCCAAAACTCAAAATGTGGTAAAGCAGTAACTGCTGCATGAAATGTTGACAGACATTTTGAAAAAAAAAATGTCTTCACAGTACTTAATTCCTTTGAATTTCTAATGGACAAAGTGATGGAAAAAGCACTTCTTAATGAAATGGGCAGCGATGACTTCAGAGGGTTTTGCATTCATGAGGCAATGATTACAGTGTGGGTTAGACTTCTGTCAAGTCCAGCACATTTTCTCCAATTGCTCTTATTTCCATCAGTTCAACTTGCCCCCATGACTTTGTGCAGGGATGATTACAATTTGGAGACAGAAAGGCTTAAAATAGGAGGGTCATGTTGTTTTCCTCCCTGCTAGTACAGCCTCAAAAAGGACCTGTCACTTTTCCTATGCTGTGCTGTATTTGCCTGCAGAGACTTTATGCTCCCTAGCATGTTCTGTCATTGGCTTCTTTGGTTACTAACATGGTGACTACCACAATACCACCTTGATTATGACTTCCAGTGCAGCACATTTTCAGAAGAAGTCTGGCTTTTTTGATGTAGGATCCTCCAAGCCCAGAAATGCAGCCCAGAGACCACCCATGTAGTGCCAAGACTGTGTGGTCATGCAAGAACAGCATGACACTGAAATTTTCTCTGGACAAGATACTTTGAGGAATAAAAACAGGAAGCCCAGCCCAGAGGTAGAGCTTGTTGAGTTAGGTGCAATGTGACACTACCATGCCACCATGCTTCCTGGACTGGAGTGGGTATTGCCACATACTCCTGTGTAGTGACAGTAAAAATATGTGTATATAAAGGTACAGGCATACAGACACATGCACCAAATCCTTGGAACTAGCCCAAAGATTTTTTTGTGCTGCTTTAGTACACCATGGCGAGCACTATGAGACACTTGAGAAAACATGATTTTTCAGGTGTTACCCTTTGATTTTTAAATCTAATTCAATAATAACAAAATATCTGACTGCATGATATATCGCTAGAATAAATGAAAATATTATGAAAGAAGATACTGCTGTTTTAGGAAATGACTGACAGGAAAAAAAAAGTGACTCGATGGTAGGAGTTCTGGTGGACATTCAAGTACTTAGTGTCACAATAACAAATGTCAGGATAGCCATGTATAATTTAAGAGGAGAACTGCAGAAATGTTACTTTTTTCTCAGTTGTGCAGTCACAAAATCATTGAGTACTCTTCAAAGTTTGGTTTAAGCCTTTATTAAGATTTTACACGCTTGCTGTATTTTAGGGGACTGTTTCTCAAAAGGCAGTGACAAATTGGTAACCGCAGCTTGATAGAAAAAGGGCATATTATCAGACAAAAAAGAAAAAGTGGAACATTATTTACATATGGGCAAAGCAATTTTGCTTTAAAGCAGTTTTACTAAGAAATCTCATAGAATCATTAATTAGTCGGGAGTGTTGATCTACTCAAGGGTAGGAAGGCTCTGCAAAGTGACCTGGACAGGCTGGACCAGTCAACCAAGGTCAATAAAAGGTTTAACAAGGCCAAGTGCCAAATCCTGCCCTTTGATCACAACCCCAGGCAATGCTAAAGGCTTGGAGAGGAGTGGCTGGAAAGCTGCCCAGCAGAAAGGACGTGGGAGTGCTGGTCGACTGCCACCTGAATATGAGCCAGCAGTGTGCCCAGGTGGCCAAGGTGGCCAGTGGCATCCTGGCTTGTATCAGGAATTGTGTGGCCAGCTGGAGAAGGGAAGAGATTATGCACCTGTACATTGGTGAGATTATGCACCTGTACATTATGCACCTCAACATTGGTGAGGCCACACCTTGAATACTGTGTTCAGTTCTGGACCCCTCACTACAAGAAGGACATTGAGTAACTGGAGTGAGTTCGGAGAAAGGCAACCAAGCTGGTGAAGGTTCTGGAGAGCAAGTCCTGTGAGAAGAAGCTGAGGGAATTGGGAATGATTAGTTTGGAGAAGAGGAGGCTGAGAGGAGACCTTACCACTCTACAGCTACCTGAAAATAGGTTGTAGGGAGGTGGATGCTGGCCTCTTCTCTCAAACGAACAATGATGGGACTAGAAGAAATGGCCTGAAGTTGCACCAGGGGTGGTTCAGACTAGATATTAGGACAAATTTCTTTACTGAGAAAGCAGATAGGCATTGGAATGAGCTACCCAGGGAGGTGGTGGAATCACCATCCCTGGAAGTACTTAAAAACCTTGCAGATGAGGCAATTCAGGACATGCTCTGGTGGGTGATACAGCTATTAAGTTATATATATATTTTATTGGGGGTGGGAGCTGATGTTGACAGTTGGATGCTGTGATCTTAGAGGTCTTTTCCAACTGTGACAATTCTGTGATTTTGTGATTAGCACATCTACCGCTCCACAGGAATAGAAAAACAAACATCAGCCACACTACTCTAAAGCTGGCGTGGAAAAAATCTATGAAAACTTGTTTTCAGTTGGTCCAAAATTGGTGTCATTTTGTCACCTAAGCAGATGTTACTTTATGCATTTTTAGTCAACACAAAACATTTAAAGTGGAATTGACATCTATACTACCTTGCTTCAAAAAGGTTTCTAAAAAAACCTTGTCAGATGAAACATCAATATTAACAAGGCATCTACTGAAGCTATTGAAGGGGAGAATAGCAATGAAGAATGCTAAAGCAGTTGAAAAGACTATAAGTGTTTCTTTAATTTAATGGATGCAAGGAAAATACTACATGTGCAAACTGATCAGGTTGTGCCAAACACTCCTCCATTATAACAGTACAGATCAGCATGTTTCTGTTGACACTTGTTTTGGGACACCCTATTTATTCCTCCAGGGATGAGATTTTTCAACCTTTGGAGGCAGCTACAGCTTGAGCCATCAGGAGGCTCAAGCTTGGAAGGTTCAAAATGTTCTGGAAATAATTTTTTTTCACCTGGTGTATTTCTGCTCATCAGTGACCATTTAGAATGGAGTACTCAGAATATCCCACAGTACTCCATGATCCCAGTTCAGCATCTGTTTAGAGGATGAATCTCAAGGAAAAGGGAGTTGCCCATAGATGCCAATAAAATTCAACTCCCCTAGATGATTATGCAGATCTGACATAATTAGCAAGTAGCAAACGTGGCTTAAAATAATTTTGTACTGTAATAACACTAATATGTGAAAAACCTCATAACACTGCCTTTTCCATCTCTATCACGTGTGCTATAATATGTGCTACTTCCACCCTCTGTACTGTGATTTTTAACAGTACACCTCAACCATGCATGAGGTCAACCAATATGCTCAGCTGAAAATTCTTAAAAGCCAATACATCTGTGATATTATTTGTAATGATATATATATAATCTTCATTGTGATGTCAGGGTTATGTCACTTCACCAGGAGCAGAATAATAAGTTTTTGATTTTGGCAATTTTGAAATGCACTTACCTAATCCTATGTACTAAATACTGTAAAGATTTGGAAAGGTCTTGGCTCATGTGTTTCATTAAGGGTGAATTTCCTTTTAAGAAAGAGCTAATGACTTCTGTTTCAGATCTCCAAACTCTCTCTAAAGGCTGCACTTTAACAAGATTCAAAAGACATGCCAGAACAAACTTGAAAGCACATTTGGCATTTCTAATTATGCATTCAAATAAACCTGATAAATCTGTTGATATTCTGTTATCTACCACTCTATATGATACCCTGACATATTACTCTTTACACAAAATCTGCCATCAAACATGCTGCACCTTTAGTAGAAAAATGTAATGGGTTCACCGGGGGCTATCAATATAAGAATGTGGAGAAGAAAAAAAAGATCGCAAATAAAAAGTCAAATGAAAATAAAAAAAAGAGGCAAGAAGTAATTACTTCCATCTTCCGTGGATTTAAACCTTATCTGTTGTGCTATCAGAACAGCATGTCAGAACTAAAAGCTAGGTTTAAGAGGAAAAAAAACCCACATTCTTAGAGAAGTATTGAGTCTACGTTGGTTCTACAAATAGGAACTTTTATGTGGAAAGCTGTCTTTATGGCAATGGCATCTTTACATTCAGCAAGTATACATTGCCATTCATATCACAGAGTGTTTTAGTAGATCTTGTTCTCATTAGCTCTGTGCAAATAACTGAACTAGGAGTGTGGATGCTGAATCCTACTCTTTCTTAAGCATTGTTTATCGGATCCCTCACTAACTCCCAATCAGCTCTACACCTGCAATTTTATTGAAGGCAATTTTCCACAGCTATTGCCACATACCATAATTAGAATGCAGTTTCAGTTCAGTGAGACTTTATTGGCTTGACAAGCCATACAGAGCTTGTAAGTGTGTAAGAACAGAGAGAACACCATGAGCTCTGTCAACATTGAAATAACATCCATCTAGGAGAAAGTAACTTTTTGAGTCCTGTGCTGCCTGCCACCATGTTCAGTGCATAGGAATTGGACAACCTCACTTACTGTGTTTGTGAGGACTTAATATGCTTCATGTTCATGCTTTGTGTTGAAGGTCCCATCTACAAGAGCTGCAAAATGAGTGCTGGTTTCATACGCTTGAAGTACATTTATTTCATGTATTATTTTCATAAGTAACAGTGCGCATTCTACTCTCTGTCACTATTTTTTTGTTCTGTAGTAACTCTTAAAAGTAGTGATAGCACACACACAAAATTGTTCTGTCTCTTTGTGTTTTGGTTATCAAAGCAGATCATCTCAGCAACCTGCCTGAATATTTGCTGTTGCACTCCAATACTTCCCTAATGTCAATGATAAGCCTAGGGCTCTTGAAAAGAAAGTTAACAGCTTGGCTAAACTGCCTGTGGGGATTTTCTAAGTGTAACTTGCTTTTCCATACCACGTCTCTCTTTCTTATTAATGAAAAACATGGATACAAAAGTTACCACGCTGTTTAAAATGCAGTCTTTCTTGTATCAGTCAGATCTTCAGGAAAATTACTGTACATTACTGGACATAAGTCTTCACTCTATACATTTTTAAGAGTTGTTTTTCATTCCCCACTTTACATGAGGATATGAGGAAATATTCTTAAAAGTTGCTAAAGTTAAAAGAGACTTATAACTTTAAGTTATTAAAAAAACTTATAAAAGATCTTATAAAAGACCTCTTTTGTCTCTTACTCACTGTATTAGTAAGTATCCTAAAGTAACTGTGAGGCTTCATAAACCTCTGGTACGTCTACTCACTTGCTAAGATCTAAGCATTCAAACGCTCCAGTAACCAGGTACCATTCATAACAAGTAGCCACAAGTATGGCATCCCTCATCAGACTCAAATCTAGGTGAAGTCTCCCCACATACTGTCATTTTTTGTTCATTTAGATCCTTCGGGGTACATGGATTTTCCCCAGCAGTTCCTTGATGAGACTTGGCAAATGAATCAGTGCAAATCAGGTTGTCGCCTAAATCCTCATTTGACTCCCCTTTTACTATTGGCATATGTCTCCTTCTGCCAACCTTCCATATGAAATAAACCTAGATTTAAGTAATTCAAATCCCATGGTTTTAGCTCATTGAATCAACCACATGAAATACTGTTTGCATCGTAATCAACATCATATAATATCAAAGATAATACATTTTTCCCGTTCTAGCTGTCTTTTCCGATTGAAGTCTTTGCTTCCTGGGCAATCTTGTATATAAGTTACCTTCTAAATGCTTTAGTAACCCAGCCACTCTTTCTATACATACTTCTGACCTTGTAATCAAATGCTAGGACAATTATCTCCTTCCTCCTGGTTACCTATTCAGCTGCCTCAGATGAGCTTCCTTTGTAAATTTACTCCTACAGGATAATTGCCTCAAGAAGCCTCTCTGCCCCCATACTTTCTTCTGTCTAAATGAATCCATTATCAGTGTTTTCACCTTTGCCACCAACTTTACAGCTTCTTGATTTCTTTTTCTTCTTTTTTTTTTTTTATTTTTTTTTTTCAGCTGCAATAGCCTCGAGACCTTTAGCTTTATCTAAAGTGCTTTCACAAGGCAGATCTCAGTACCTGCTTTTATTATATTCCTTTAAAAATATTTAAATACATATGTATCTAAACCCTAGGCCCTTTCTTTTGATAAAGCAGGCTATGCCCATACCACAACCACTATGGTTTTGCATCAAAATATAAGCAGAAAGGCCTTCACTACTTTTCAGAGAGCTCTGGATTTCCTAGAGACATATTCAGTTGCATTAAATAATTGTTATCCAATAGCCTTTGTCAATGGAAGATGGGGACACTGACTTTCAGCAAAGTAAAGTTTATTTTTAGAGTTAGATAGAGCTGGAATAGGTTCTGGTTCAGTGGTCATAAGCTCACATCTGAGTTCCAATAGTTACTCTCTAAAGCCATAGAAAAATAATTTTATCTGTTTAGTTCCTTATGAGACTGTTACTGCATTACTACCCTGAAAGAATTATACGTTTTAAAGCATACATCATCATTTTCTACAATGAAGGCATTTCTGTGGTAGAGGTAACCTCCCTCACCTCTTTCTTCTCCTCCTTGCCCAAAATTCGTGAACCCCATATTCCATCAAAATACATGAGAAAAGGAAACGGGTGTGTAGGAAGAGATTTAAAAGTATGTCAGAACAGAATTCAAGAAAGAAATAGTTGAGCAGATAAGTTACACTTACATAAAAAAAAACCAAACTCACAAATTAAAGTCATGAATAATTCAAGAAAAAAGTCTCCCTTTCCATAGGGAATGTATTCATGAACCTCTTTAAAAAACAAAGTTATGGACTACAAGTGCATCTCTGCAGAGATAATAATCAGGAAAAACCCAACAATACTTCACCAATAACAAAACTCAAGAAAATAAATCCTGACAACCTCACCTCCTTCCACTTGCAGGGTTCCTGACCCAGCCAGCTGCCAACCCACTCCAAATGCCCAGAGCTACAGGACCCTCCTGCATCCCAGGCAGCAGATGAAACCCAGCTGCTCTGAGAGCAGCAGCCTCTGGTACCCCCTTTCCCACTTGAACAGCTGCTGCCAGTTATCTCATCACAAGCATGTGAGGAATGGAAAGCATCAGTTCAATTTGCCCCTCAGAGACACAAAGGGTTTACAAAGCCCTCTGTAAGCAATTATTTCCTCACTGTTCTTAACTACAAAATGTGAAAAGTTTCTTCCAAATCAAATGGCACATAGGATTTAAAAAGAAGATTCATAGTTGGTCAAATGTATAAAAGAAATGAACAAAGCTCTGGTGTTTCTTTCATGAACAGAGAGAAAGTTGATATTATTCCTCTAGGTCTTAACATTTTTTTTTCTTTTAAAGTGGGGCCAAGATGCAAAAATAAAAAATAATGTAACATGAGAAGCAGAGTAAGTTTTCACACAACCAGCTAATGATTTCCTACCATGCTCTCACTTAAGAACCTGAACTCTTATAAATTTTATGTCCTGAAAATACCACTTCTTCCTTATAAAAATCTATTGCCCCGTTAAAGTAAAATATGCTAAGGTACACCAGATCATTGTGAAACATAACACCGAGTAAACCAACATATTAAAATGCCTAGCTAGAATTTTGGGCTGAAATTTAGAGAGCAAATGTTATCAACAACCTGCAAACCCCTAGGTTTACATTTTAAAGTCACCCATTTCAGAGTAATTCAGATCTAGGATTTTATGTTTTGATCCCTCATTAAGTTTCCTATGTGTTGAGAGATGACCTGTTATGCATTGATCCTGGAAATAATTATGCACATGCTAAATTTAACATGCTGTAAGCAATTATTGCAACGAACCTTAGTGCACATAAAATTAAGTGGCCATGTATATCCTAGCAAGTTCAAGGCCATCGATTATTTTACCACACAATTTATTTTTTACTTACTTTCTTTAAATTAGTTACCAAAAACAATATGACAGGCCTTTGTGAAACTTAGAGAAATCAGAGAGAAGGACAAATACTGTGAACCATAGTTTTGTCCTGCCTCTCTCTACAATGTATAGGCAAATACTACTTATTAAATTTTTTCCTTCTCTGAACTGGATCTTCATTATGGCTAAAATGATGTGCTAAGAGGTGCCTCTGACCATCTATTCACCACATGAATTCTCCATGCAAAGCCCCTTGTGCTTCAGAAGGAACCCACCAAATTTACTCCATCTTTGCAAATGCAGGGATCTCCTTGGGTGAAACTCAGCACATACCTAAGACCAGAGCAAGACCTTTGTAAATTAAAATTCTTCTGTCTTTTCTTGGAACTTCACCAGAAAAAGATTTCAGGTTTGGAGCAAAGACTGATGGCTTGAGATGGATCCTTGAGATAGATGGCAGGGTAGAAACCAGCTTGCAGCTTTCTGGTTTTTTTACTTCAAGCTCGGATCCTGCCAAAAGGGAGAGCCATCATAGGGAAGAATAAAATGCTCTGTAACACCAACACTTCAAATGTCAGAACTGATGCATCAGGAATGCAAATTAAAATACCACTCTTAGGTAACATGAATTAGAGTTATAAAGAAGAAATAAATGATACAGGAATAAAGCAAGCCCAATTTACCAGAAGCTTTTGGAAAGAAGAAATAAACCATTCACTGGGGAATATCATAGTGAGTGGAGAGACGGAGTGAGACAAAAAAGGATAAAAAGGAAGGAGAGAGAAGCAACGCAAGGGGGTTACAACCTTTGCTTTCCAGTTTTGTGAGGCACTGAAGTGTGGCCCTTTTGGCTTTTGTATTCTTGTTTGCAAAGCATATAGCAAAGACAAAAAAGCCAGAGTGGAAGTTCAGCTGTGACACACTAGATATGTAGATTTTTCAAAGATATGTTTGTGAAATAGTAAGGTAAAAAGTGACACTTTTATGAAAACAGTTGTGTGACTGAAGCTTTGCAACAACAGTACTGTGCTTAAGTATTTTTCATAGATTCATGCAGAGTAGGCATTAAAGGGACTACGAGACATCATAATTGAGAGTCAGTTTTTGAAATGAAAAAAAAAATCAAAATTATGGTTCGTTAAAAGCAAGACTTTCAAAGCTTTCTTGAAGACTCAAGTGTGTCTTACTTATGGTTTATCTAAAAACAAACAAAAAACTCTTCATTTTTGGCTTTCTTACTTATGCTTCAGAGCTAATGAAAACTGCCTGTTTCAACAAGAAAGAAGGATGCAGTTACAATCTTTGTTTTTGCATGTCCAATGTATGGGACTAAAATTCCTGGGCTCCCAAACAAACCTCAGTGATTGGGTGATTCCGGCTCACCCCCATCATTACTTCCTTGCTATGAGCAGAGATGCCTACATCTCAACATTAACAAAATATAGTCCCTCCCCATCCTAAGATCCTGACTCTGTCTTCTTTATTTTCCCAATGTAAGTCCCTCCCTACAGAAAGCAAATAGTTAATGATACTTCCCTGTCTTCTCCTTATGGGCTCCTTTGTCATCTAAAGGCTTGAAAGCATCTCCTACATATGGTACCAGTTAAGCATGGTCAAATTTAATGTGTGCATTTTCTAATTCTTATTCAACACAACATTCAAGCATATGTGGAAACTTCAGCTTATGGATGTGTACTCCTGAAGTCAGTGAGTTGCAAACACGTCTTTTATGTTAAGTAAGTGTCTTGCTGGATTGCATTAATTCCAGCATGATTTTCATAATGCTTTCTCTTGGCATGAGCTAGAGGACTCAGTTCAGCTCTGAGCAGCAGCTACCCTGTTATGTTCAACAGGGGTTTATGTGTATATGTATATTCATAAATATCTATCTATATAGTTGGAATGCATATACACCCATACCTATTGCTTCTAACAAGATGCAAGCAGTGTAGTTCTTCTTCCAAAGGCCCAGATAATTTCATATTAAGGTAACATCAGACTGACTGGAATGAACAAAATACCAACAAAAGCATTTAAAGTCTTGCCTAATTCACCAGGCTTGTTCCAAAGACTTTGGCCTCATGCCTTGTTTTATACAAACACTGGTAAAATATGCACTTTCTCGACTTCACTAGCCAGATCAAGGTGATGTTGTGGTCTTTCAAGTAGCTTCACAATCTAGACTTTGCTCTCCTGTCGGGGCCAGGCTTAGCAGACAACCTGGCTGCCTGCCTGCTGCTGCCTGGTAGCTGTTGGGCATCTCGTGCTTTGCAGCTGCCTCTGCCACCTGCCAAAGCCTGCAAGGGATCCTGGTGCCACTGGCGGCCTGGCACGGGAAGCCCAGCTGCCTGTCACCACTTACACAAGTGCCTCAATGCATCAGAGGTGCTCTAAGTTTGGCTTCCCAGAGCCTTCTCTACAGAAGCTTGCCCAAGCCCTGCTCTTGCTTCAACCTGTCCCTGATGCCTCCCGCAACCCTGAGCCAGCAGCCGCTCCCACACCCTTCCCACAAATGCCAGTGGCTGCCGGGTGCTGTGGTGAGGGAGCCCTGGCCTCTTCCCATCAGCTCCACTCCTTGCCTCTCCTGGAAAGCCCACCAGGGTCCTGCATTTGTTGCTGAGATATTCTTTCTCACCTCTCCCTCCTCTCTCTTTTCACACTGCACGCTGAGTTAGAGCAGAATGACCCTCAGGTGTCTACATACCTCTTTGCCCAGTCACTCTCCTGAGCTCCTCTTTCAGGGATAAATAAAGCAACTTCTGTAGCTGCTCACCTTTGCTGGGAATGGTGAAATCCCCCCCATCCCACCACTGCTGCATTTCTCTCCTGCTTTCTTTCCCCTGAAATCCCATGTACCCCAGGTGTTAACCATTCCTTCACATGAATTATTTATTGACTGTTTTGGGCACTTGGAACCTAGAGGGAGGGATTTTGACCAAGCGTGGAGAGGGAGGGCAGTCACCACTATGGGGCCGTGACCTCATTTGTAGCTTCAGCTCTTGCTATCTTGCCAGATGTTACAGAGATACCCAAGCATCTTTTATAATAGTGACAAAGCAATTTAAAGAGTTTAAATTTTGTCTGACATGACTACACATGCCGCTAGAGTTACATATTCTCATAACCTGGACTTGTATTTACTGTCAAGTGGAAACAGAGTCTGCATTTTGAAACACCTGGGGTGATCTCTTGTTTCCTAGTTAGTACAGGAAGTGCTACAGTAATAGCAGTAACAATTCCTCATTTCTAAAGATGAGATGTTTCTAATTGCAGATGCCATGGCATCCAGGTTCACCAGGCTTACCTGTGCTCATGGCCCCTGGGGAAAAATGTTTCCTGCGGATCCCACAGTATGAGCTGCCTGTGCACATTTCTGCAGCCTAGCACCTTGTGTCTCATCCCTGAGACCCTGCACTGGAGATACAGAAAGAAGGGTCTGCACACAGCTGTTAACATTGCTTCTCACATTTTTAACCTGAAGTAAACGCATAATGACAAATGAAAGGGATGCAAGAGCAACCGCAGGTTAGTGCAGAATTAATGTGTCTAAAGAGGATCAGAGATGTCAGGCTCAAGTATGAGTTTAGCCATGAAAAATCTTCAAAACAATAGAATAGTTAAGACAGAATAAAGAAGTATAGAGGAGAAGGAAATCGGGTAAGAAAAAAGTGAGAGGCATATTTGTCCAGCGTAGTCTTTTCTCTGTTTCTCATGCTCTTGTGTTCTAAGCCAAGATCAATTGGGATTAATCACTTGTATAGAAATCATTGTGAACTCATTGCAGGCTTTTAGAGTTTAAATTTGTTTATTGAGCACAATTTGGTTAGCATCAGGTGCTGGAGTTACAGACACCAACACTAGCATAGAAATTACTTTATTTAGATCCCAGTTGTAAGTTTCTATAGCAACAGGGTCCTATAACAGGAAGCTGAGTTTCTGGTACATGAATACTGCTGCTGCTGCTGCTAGAAATTGTTCATCGTATATTTTTTGAGCATTCAGAAGTTCCTTAATTCCCAACCTCCTCTTTCCCCCTCACCTTCCCTACCTTCTCCGGAGGTCTTTCTTCAACATAAATCTGCCTGCTTAGTCATACTTGCAATTGCACCTTTACTTTTAACCTTCCTTCCTTTGCTGGAACAAAAAGTATCTATTTAAGTCAAGGTGCAGTTTGCCTGGAATCACTTGCAGGGTTTCTTGTGCTGCATTCTTGAATTGTGCAAAGTAGTGGAGCTGGAGGGAGAGGACCAGGGTGCTGAAGCTGCCAGAAGTGTCCACAGTAAGATGCCTTTCATGGATTTACTACTCCTTTTGACTTTAAACCTTTCCCAGATTCAGAAGAGAATCACAGCCAAGCCTGAAATAAGCTTGTGTTTTTTAGGTAAAGTCAAGAATAAATCTGTGGCACTTACTTGCAAACATTAAAGGCCTCATTGAATTTCTACATTTATTGGAAACTCATGGCTGAATGCCATCTTTAGACACTGAATTTCATCAGTCGAACTCCTGGATGGGCTTTCAATCTTATCCTTACATTACTGAGCTCTGTTCAAAGGCTGCAGGAGGCATTAAAGAAGAAGGCACCATTGCAGAGCGAAGAGATGTCACTTTTACCTGTAAGACTTTTTTGTTTATGTTTCATTCACAACTGTGAATCAATAGTGCTACTTTGCAACTCGATTTATTTTGGGGAGCATATGTAAATGCTTGTTTGAGGTTCTGGATGGAGGTGCAAACCATTGCTATGACAACAGAACACACTCATGTAAGTAGGTATCTGGGTGGCTCAGCAGTTAGCAGGCATTTTGATGTTACTTTTTTTTGGTATGTGGCTTGGTTTTCTTGGGTTTTGGTTAGTCTTATTTTAATTACTTTGCATGTTGTAATTTATGAGTAAAATAATGGTAGTTTGAGTCATTAGATGTTTATCCTCTTCAGTATGCTTTTTTTAACTTACCTGGGTGAGTTCCTTCTACATCAAAGACAGATGTGTTATTTTACTCAAAACACTCTGGGGATGCCTCTTCTGGTGTCCTGGAGATCTCTGTCCCATGAGAAAGAATACTGGCTATCTCAAAGCCACAGAAAACAAATCCTGATATCAATGAAATGCAGATTTGTACTTGGTGACTCAAGCACAGCAGACTATATGTTTTGAATAACAATAGCTTCTAGTATCCCTAGGTAGGCTGGCCACTGCAACCAGAATTAATTCATGTGATTCTTCACACATGAAAGGAGAAGCTGTTGTAGGGTCTCACTTTTGACACTGAAGCTGAGGCAGCAGCTCCAAAAGGACTGAGGACCACTGCAGGACCACCTGGATGTGCACTGTAATAAAAGTGTAAGAGTGCTGAGGCTTTTGTGGGCATTTCTGATTTTGCTGCAGAAAAGCTTTCATGAGAAAAATACTGAAACTACAGTTGACTACCAGCAGGTCCATCTGCAGTCTGGGTTGGAAAAGTCTCAAGGGCTTGGATATTGGCTGCTTCTATTGCTATTTTTCCAATATTGTCTCCTTCTTCTGATTGCTTTTCAATCTGACCTTAATAAAATGGCATCATCCTTGCTCAGGTTTCTAGGATTGATATTTTAAGTGTTGGCAGTTTGAGACTATCTGAAGAAGTCGTCTCCTTTCCCTGAGCCCTGTTTTTCTACCCAGCAGGAGTGGTTTCCCTTTTCTACAATATGGATCTGGGGTGATGTGTAGGGTGCTGCAGTCTGGCAGGGGCACCCAGTCTGTCCAGGAGTGTTGTCTTCCCCAGCCACAGGCATTTCATCTCTCTTGCAGCACATCTATTCCATGCAATTCATAGCTCATTCTCTAAATACTTAACATCCAGCTGCTGAGTTTCTTGGAAGGCCTGTTCTAGGAAAGGGGATCAGTGCCCCAAAGCAAATCGTATTTTCACAAGGTGCTAAAGGCAACGGGAGTCTTGGGAGACCAGTGGGAAGATTAAGATGCTGGAATCTGTTGACTTAAAATCATTCTTCTGCTTTTCAAGGAGTCATCCATCATCACAAGCAAGCTCAGCAGGACCTTCTGCTACTGCTGCTCCCTGTGCACAGAGAGCCCACACAAACCCAGCAGAGGATATGTTGCCACCCTCTTTGGGCAAAACAATTCATCTTGCAGCACAAAAGGTTTTAAGTTTTTTCTATTTCTCCTTCCCAGGTTTCTGGCTTCTCTCTTAACAAGCTTTGAAGAGGCTTTTTTCAAAATGGCACCTGCAAAGGTCATCTTTTTCTCTGTTTCTTGCTTGGAGACAGGAATAATGCTTTAGAATAGAGATGCAAGGCAGCTTTCCAGAGCATGAAAGTCCAGTAACTTAAGCATTTTTTCTTTTCTTTTTCTGCAAAGCTGACCAAGAAAGAATTAAAGAGAAAAAAAAAAAAAAAAAAAAAGGCAGGGGGGGAGGAAGGGACTAAAAAAGTAGGTAACTGTGAACTGTGTAAAACACAGATTTACTGATTTGACTGTTCAGTATGTATTTTTTTAAACATAAAGAGAAGACATGAACAATATTGCAAGTTTTCTGAGCTTTATATAGATATTGGAACTTCATTTTAGAGGAATAGGGAAGGCTATACTTTTCAGAAGACTGGTCAGGAAAAAAGGAAACGGTAATTGCATTGCTTCTGTATTTTTATAGACTTAGGTAATTATCATTTCTTAATCCACAATAATTATTTTTTGTTTAGTTCAGATCATACTTCTGTTACAAAACATGTGAGTTATCACAAAGGATAAATTCTGTAGAAAAAAAGTAATTTACTAGATATGCTAATTCCTTCAGATAAATCCACTAAGAAAGCACTTCAGTAAGAGATCATAGATTAAAAATGCGTATTTTATGATCGTTTTTAAGAAAAGTCATCAGTAAAACACAATGAGGTAAAGAGTTCACTGCCATATCTGAAAACAGCTTCCACTTAGTGATTTCAGTTATTACTAATCTTGTGCTTAACATGTTTCTAATGGAAGAAGCGAGCTCTGAAACAGGCAGAGAAAAAAAAAAAAAAAAAAAAAAAAAAAAAAAAAAAAAAGCAGCAAATGTGATTTCAGGATCTGAACAGAAAATTTCTTTTAGCTGTGTAGCTCTGCACTCTGCCCCTTCCTTGCCCATATGGAGACCCCTTTTCCTCCTCTGCCCAATCATGGCATAAGGAAAAAGCAGCCTCCAACAATCTCGTTGCTGGCCGAACACACCAAGGCTGCTACTGATGAGTGGCAAATCACACACTGGAAAGAATGAGGATGCTACCCTCCTCACAAAGGCAGCTTGGACTTTGAGTCACAAAACTGTTCCCAGTGATGTTCAATCAACACAACTAGGCACCTTGTTATGTTAAACAGAAATTCTTGGTGCCATTTGGGTGTTTAATGTCTCTTTGCACTGGCACACTACTTACTTACAGTGAAGCTCTATCCTAGGAGCAGCTCATGTAGTTCTGCATAGAGCAGACATTTTGCTTAAAGTAGTCAGTGTTCTGACACTGTTGTCATATTTTGCACAAGAAAACACGATGGGTCTTGCTGCTATCAGTCTTCTTTTACTAGGAAAAAAAAGGCATATCAATCTACCAATATTAAAATTTTAAAATAGTTATTGAATTTTAAAATGCTGGTGAGAATGACAGGAAACTCACACTGAAGTGCATTTCTTCTGAAAGATTCCATACTTTTCATCCAAAAAGCCAGAATCCAGTTCTTGCAGCTTAAGAATTTACGCAAGAATGTTAGCTGCCAGGATGCTACTTGATGGTAATACAATGTCACCCATCAGAAATCTTGAAAATATAAGAAGGATATAAAAATTACCATAAAACTTTCATAAAAAGGAGAGGCACATATATATATATGTATATATATATATATATATATACATATATATATAACAACTATTCTTCAGTGAACACAGTTTTTTACCGAATTAAATATTGTTTATTAAAAAAAATTAAAACTTAAATTATCATAATGTATTCCCACCAAAACTAACTAAAACTAAACTGGCTTCATATGTCATAATTTTAGGAAAATCCTAAGTACAGAGATTGTCACTGTAATGTGTGTTATGTAATGGGAGTCTGGGCTAGTGGATTGAGATCAGCATGCCTCAATTAAAAAAAAAAGACTTTTTTCTAGTTGCCTTGTATCAGTACTTATTGATAAAAAAACCAGACCACTATGGCTTACACAACCTCATGAGCGCATACATAATTTTTGAAGCAATGAATATATAAAATAAAGGGTAAAAAACAACTTTAGTAAGATATAAACCAGAAATAAAAACTAGATGTGAGAATGTATGTTCCACATTAAATTGGAAAATAGTGAAGATGAGAGCCATCGTTGGCAGAATTGTAGTATAAGAGGAGATTTCCCAGAAAAATCCTCATTTCTTAAAATCAGGAGAAGAGAATGTGTGGCATCTCTTATAGGAAGTTTCTAAACAGTATACATGGAGCGTCCCGCAGGAGATGTGAATCCTTCGAGAGGCGCCAAATGCACAGTTGATTACCTTTAAGAAGTAAAGGTTAAATTACTTGCCTTTATGAGTTTAGACAAATTCCAAAAGAACCAGTCTTTTGGCACTCATTGTCCTGCTCTAAGCATTATGCAATACTTCATGTAATTAAATGGACTACATGGGCATAACACTTTCAGTGCACTTTCTTAGTCCTTTCAGTATAGTGGAATTACCGACAGCTAAAATATTGTGGAATTGGCCAATTTAGGCAAATCCTGTACTGAAGGTGTTGACCTTTTGCAAAGTGATTCCTTCTGCACATTGGGTTTTTACCTCCCCTATCTTGTTTCTCCTTTAGCAATTATTCATCTTTTATGGCTTCCTCCAGCTAAAAGCCTCAGCAACAGGAACAGTTATTCAGAATCAGAATGGAAGATCAGGTACTTTTCTGTACATTAAAAAAGAAGAAAGTTCAATTTTCCTTCTGAAAAGCACAAGAAAGACCATTACGTGAGATGTAAAGACAGAAAGAAAAGGGGCTGAATTCCCAAAATATTTGATGGCAGAAGTAATAATAGCAATGAATGAGGCCACATAAATGATTCATGAGACTCATTTTTTTCTATTGTTACTAAAAAGAGGCTCATTATTACTCAGAAAAAACGCTTTGTTGGTGATGTAAAAAGAAATCAGTATTTGCTATCAATTACTTTCATTAACACTGGGCCTTTGTACACAGTTTTAGAAATATATTTTATAACAATATAATTTTGTAATTTCATCCCTACTGTGCTTTGAGACTTCTGTGGCCCACAAATCTCTTTAATACCTCCATTTCTGGAGATAATAAAAAGTCTTGTGGGTGTAGTAACAGCTAAAAATACAATACTAAATGATTCGTGTATTACCATTTCGGAGGTCACAATGGGTAACAAAGAGACCACAAGCGCGTAAAATAAACACCCTGCTCTAAACCAGAGGCAAGTTGTAGCTTCAGGATGATCACTTTGAAGAGATGTGCCTCCTTTAAGGACATTTTTTTCCTTGGGTTTGAAGGCTGTTAGAAATGTCTGAACATATGTTCTGAGGCAATGAAATTTCAATAGGATATTTTTCCTTTTAAAGCCCAATCCCTGAAACAGTGACTTGCAACATGAGAGAGCAACAAAAATGAGTCAAGCTCAGAGTGCATATTGAGCAGGGAGATGTACAGAATAAATTGAGCTAAATCTGTTCTTTTTGATTTTGTAAACAATGTGTCATTAGAAACCAGTGAAGACAATAAAGAATGGGATTATCATGCATCCATTTGAATGATTTCAATCAATATTTAAACGGTTTTGGGGAATTTAATATAAACCAAGGAGCTTTCTCAAATAAGCAATCAAAATAATCCATTAAGGCTGTAATCATTATTACACCTGGGTGTTCCTGTGCTTCAGAATAAACTGTGTAAATAATAGTTTAGTGTGGTAACTAAAGTATTTGCCTTTCTAAAATCTAGGTATTTTTATGTGTGTCTTCTATATATATATATTAATTACTGTATATTGTTTTGCTCGATTCTTAACTTCTAAATACAATAAATCATTCCTAAACCTAGTTAACAATATCTGGAAAAAAAAAACAACCAAAACAAAAAACCACAATCTTCATCAGGCTATAAATATGTATAAATTACTAGGAGGCAAATGAGACCAACCTCACAGCATTGGAATACAAAACTATGCATCTGTGTAAATCATGTCTAATTACTACTGGAGTGTACAGATTTGCTGTGAATAATTAATATTAATTTACCATTGGAACATGCTAGTGAACCTTCAGAAATCAGAGCTAGTATAGGACCTGTTGTCCATTTTCCCCTGCATTTGAGACACTCTAAATAAAGGGTGTCTGGGTCCCATGGGAAATTTTTCGCTGAGTATTGCTAGCTTTACAATCACTCTAGGGTTATAAACCTCACTGATGAGGCTAGATTATTTCTGTATAAACTGCAAAATGACATTGCAGACGTTTGATAAAAGGAAAGGAAAGCATCACAAGAAATCTTTGTGTCTTCCAGAGAAGCCAGAAGGCTTAAGCATCTTGATTTGGATTAATCAAGTGAAATAAAACACTGGCAGGCAGAGACACTGATGTAGGTAATACCACTCACATGTTTGGTAAAACATTTTGCATTGCTCTGACATGAAGAATTTTAAAGCTTAAAACTAAGGAATCTAGCACTAGTTTTACAGACTGGCTGTAAGGAGATAAGCACAGCACACTAAGAATGAAAGGATTCTGCAGTTTGCATGTTTATTTTTACATTTTTTTTCTATAAGGAATGTATTTTACCTGCTGTTTTTAGGTAGTAGATGCAACAGGGAAGTGAGAAGAGAAGTAAATAAATAAATAGAAATTTTGCTTTCAGAGTAGTAAATAAAAGCAAAAATGTATTCTATTATAATTCTAGGTAGAACAGTATGTAAGTTTCAGAGATGGGGAGAAATGTAAATTTGTTATCTTACATAAATTCCTACTTTGCACATCAACATTAAAACTGCATAACTGTGATGCAAACTAGGGCCACTGCAGGGAAGAGTTGCTTTTTGTCATGGAAAAGTAGATTACTAATTATCTCCACCTTTTGCTCAAACCTTTGTCCTTCATACCATAAAAATTTCTAGTCACTGTACTGTCCTGACAGCTCACTTTAGGTGGAATTCTAAAGCGAATCTTCACAGAAGGTCTTCACTTTAGAGAGACTAAAATTCATTTATCTTCACCTGAACTGCTGGACCAGCACTGATGCCTGCATCTCCTGTGTAAGAATGAACCACTGCAGTCACTGGCACTTCAAAGATAAATATTTCCCCTGGGATGTGACACATGTGCAGTGGATGTAGGCAGCTAATCTGGAATGCTAATAGAGAGGTTACTCACATTACATCTTTGTTTTCCCCTTTAGAGTAGCATTTATTTTAGCATATTTATTTTTAGGTGCTCCATGACTTCTAGGCTTTTACACAGCAATTCGAGCATAAAGGTACCGTAGTTCTTTGTAGCACAGCCTTTCCATGCATGTTTTTGTTGTGCTTCTCTCCTTGTGTCTGCTGTATCTGCAGTTCCTCATAACTTCCCTCAGTGCAGTAACATCCTGTGTCTCAAATTGTCTCAAATATGGTGTCCTGCTTGCTTTCCCTTATGGATGCACTAGGTGTGCTCTTATCACCCTCTGGCTCTCCATGGTTTAACCCTAGGATTCTCACTGGTTCTGTGGGGTCTGTGTTTCTTCTTGTCTTCAATCCAATCAGTTCTTTTATATCTTTTTAGGACATGGTTTCTCTGTACACTTCCAAGCCCTTCTTGCCATTGTTATAATGACTCTTTTATGGGTATTAGTATTATTGCTCTTACTCTGTCTGAATGATCAAGTATTTATTTGTCAATTGCTAGCTGTGGAGGGAGACCTGAAGGTGGGATAGGATGTGGTCATTGATGCTGCCATCATCAATGACAGTGGTGTGTTCTGTGGACAGTTGTAGGACCTCTTGAAATTGTGGGTCTACCAGTTACTTTTTGCAGTATGTATACTGAAATTCTTCCTGATCAACAAACTGTTTTCCCTTGATACCTTGGCCCCTAAAATTTTGGGGTAGCAAAAAATGCATATTTCAAGTGAATGTAAATCAGACATGGAGAAACCACTTCAAGATGAACAAGAAATCTTGACAAGATGTGCCAATAATTGGAGGTGATGGGAGGATTACAAATAAAAAATTAAAGGGGTGATCATGGAAAGAATAAAACTAACCACACATCATCAGTTTTAGCTGACAATTTACAAACAGTCTACCATTTTGTAGACTGGAATTTTTGCTTTATATCATACGGACTTATTTTTATTTGAGGGACATTTCCACTAATTGTGTTAAATCACAACAGAAGCAAAACATGTATGATTCTTTCAGCTATGAAGTTCTCAGCTTCCTCAGGGACAAGAATTCTGATGTCAGCTTCCCTGGGAACCAGTGCATAACACGAAAACATGTTATAGCTGACCTCTTGAAGGTTTGCTAATGGCACTGGAATGTCACCTCCAGGAAAAACTTGCTAATGTGTTTTCCTCTTGAAAATGTTAAAAAATATTTAATGTAAAAATTAGCAAGTTATGCTTGCCAGGAGATGTGGCTCAGTTGCCTTGCCTTTCCATTCTTTCCTTTCTTGGACTGCCTTCTCCATAAAGCACAGTAATATTTCCATTTGCTGAAGGAAGACTTGAATGAAAGGGAACCACTACTGGTCAGCTATGATCTTAGTTCTTCCAGTGACTCAATTATCCTATCCATCTCTCTCTATCAGTTAACTTAATCTTTTATTCTGGAAAAACATGTCAAAGGGTTTAAGTTGTGGGGGACAAAAAATTCTGCTTACATAGCCAGTCCTTCATTAGAAGTGACTCATATTTTTAAACCCTGCCAGTGACCAAATGTCGCAAACATTATTGATTCATGAAGCAATTAAGAACCTGAATCCCTTAATGAATGGCATCTTTAATGGGATATATCCTGTGCACATAGAAACAGCTACCTGAAAATACTTCCATAATGGTCTAAGTTATGTTGACATAAAGGGCTGGATAATTGACTACTGTATTAAGACAGAAATATGTAACACAGTTCCAGGAAATTAGAACCATGACTATCTGTGTCCCACTCCCACCCCCCACCCTCCAATTACTGGAAACTGCTAATAATATTGCAGCTCTAGTCAAAAAGGAGAAAGATACAGACATGACTCTTACTTACATCAACCTTAGACATAAAGTATGATGTTCCACACTGGTGTTCAACGTCTACAGAACTGAATTTGGAGAAGAATAGGAAGTTTTAGTGGAGAGGTTGAAAGCTGACAAGAAGGAAGAAAAAAAACCCCTAAGATTGTAGAAATTGGAAGTGATTTTCATTTGCAGCTTTAGGAAACATACTGCAAAGGTGTTAAAGATAAGTGTCAGGCATTAGCTTTTATTGTTCATTTAATGAAAGAAAAAAATCTGGAAATTGAAAGAAACAGCAGTTGTGAGTAATGTCAGCATCACAGACAGTTTGCTAGCTAATGGTAGACAAAGCATTGTGTAACAAGACTGGTTTAAAGTTTATGGCTAAAAAAATAAAGCGTGAATTTGCAGCAGAAGGAAAGATCAGAGACTGAATTAACTTGTGTCAGAGAGGAATTTTTATAGTACTATTAAAAAGTATAATCATATATTTTCTGTTCAAGCTGAATATAAATTCAGTAAGCTTAATTCACAACAGTAGGAAAGCAAAAGAAAGCACTTTTTAGCAAATGTGATTGATATTGTTGTATTTTGTTTTTTTTAAATAGGGAGAAATATAATTCCTAGACAATTATTTAACACATCTGAAATGAATATCAGTTGGAGAAACATGTGTCTGAAAGTTAATATAAAACATTAAGTAGTTGCTTTAGACAAAGAAGTTAAAAATGTTAGTGTGGTTTCCTCTGCTAGTAGAACTTCATTAGTTTATCATTTTACCAATGAGAACTGCTAATCTATTATTTCAGAGAAGGTGATCAAGAGACTCATGCAGTTTATACTCTAAAAAAAACTGAGCATGTTAAGAAATAATTTAATGTTCAATTGTTTGTTCACATTCTGATAACTGCCATAATCACAGTGCTAAAAAGTAATGAAAACATTTATTTTGAATAGCTGTTAATCATGACCAAAATTGACTGCAATAGAACTACTTGTTAAGAAAAAAACATGTGGTGTAAAATGGTAACTTTTATGAAAATTTCAACCAATGTCAATGGAATTACTTGCTAAGTCAGTTTTAATAGAAACATTGAAAAAGAAATTTGGCCTTATCTGCTGGAGAAAAAAGTCAGACATAAACTATTAAATAAAAAATCACCTGCTACTTTTATTACTAGAGAATGATAAATAAAAAGTATAATTCATATTACATACCAGCATAATACAATGCAGTAATAATTATTATTGGCAAAAGAGCAATTCAATTGGAATTAAGAAAATTTTTGCTCCTAAAATAAAAAAAAATCCTGGGTGTTCAAGGGTGAATGAGACAAGCCTGTTCTTCGTTGAGAAGCATAGAATTCTAAGAAGAGCAACAGGCAGTTTTACAGAAAACAAATGATTGTGTGGTTGCAACATTTAAATAACACCATTATAGTAAGAGATTATTACCAAACAATAATGGCAATTATATGGACACCAGCTTATAGCTTCAGTCAAAATTCAAGCCAATTGTGTCCCAAGATGCTTTGTAGTTCCATTTTTCCTTTGTTATCTTCCATAAGTGTTCTTTGTACAGCAGCAAGTTGAGAGATGAGAGAAATATATGTGTCACACTTCTGAAAGTACTGGGCATCTCCTGAGAGAAACATGTTCTCATGAGACATCTATAAAGAGCAAGATGCTTTGTCTAAGCTTTAATGGTTTAATTAGGTTAGTTGAAGTTTTAGGTCAAAAGTTCATTCACAGATATAACAAATGTTCTTACTGAACCCCACTGAAAACGTTCAAGTTACTGCTTATAATAATAGAAACACTTGTTCCTGTCTGAGCATAGCTATGGCATGTTGTAAGAAATTACATTACACCAGTGGGAATTAATACTGCAATTAAAGATTCTGAGCTTTGAAAAAGATTAAATAAACAGATTCAATCCACATTTTTCTTAATTGAAAACAATTAAAAAGCATTAAAAAAATTAAAGCCAACGCAGTCTACAAAATTAAGAATTGATGGTACCAAGAAGTTGCCTCCCAAAGGGGAGCGAGTACATCAAGAAAATTACTTAAAAAGGTGACTTGAAGACAGAAATAGATAAACTGGTAAATGGAGAACTGAGATAAAAGCTATACAGAGAGAAACTGGGAAAGCAAACTAAATAGAATTGTTTGTGTTGCAAGTAACTTAGGCCACCATATTTTTGTTGCTTTTGTGTCTGGTAAGAAATTACTGTGTTCACTTTAAGTAAGACAAACACAATGAATAGATAGAGTCTAAAGCCTGGGAGAATCATAGAATCATAGAATGTCAGGTTGGAAGGGACCTCAAGGATCATCTGGTCCAAGCCTTCTAATATAATTTTTATATATGTCTCAGCACCCTGTCAAGTAGCTTCCATCTTCATATCTTTTTCCTCTTGTTATAATGGGGGGATTGAGTAACAGTAATGCCTGATGTTTCACTTAGCTTATAATATGCTAAAGATTTTTTACAAAAACAGCAGTGTAATAATCACTTCAGGTCACTGACTTGAATAAATCTCATTAAAAACATGCACAGACATTGAATTAAACCCTTAGCAAAGTTGGGGTCCATAAAATGTCAGGTATAAGAAACAAGGAAGCATAAATAATATATATAAACTTCAGACTCGACCATTCAAAATTTTTTCTGGTAGAAAACAGGAGGTTAAAATACCACCCAGGAATGTCAGCCTACCTGGGATACTGGGAATGGATTCAGAGATGGGCTACTGCACAGGGGTAGTATCTGTAAGAAGTAACTCTCTTGTACCTCCACACTTTAGGCAACAGCTAAGGATAAAATTATCAGGGCTGCACAGGGTCAGGAGCACTTATCACCATGTTAATCCCCTGTTTCTCTTGAGTTTTGGGGTGTTGCTGAGGTGCTAGAATCTGACAAGGTTAGACATTAGGAAGAAATTCTTTACTATGAGAGTGGGGAGATACTGGAACACGTTTCCCAGGGAAGCTGTGGATGTCCTCTTCCTGGATGTCTTCAGGTTGGGTGGGACTTTGAGCAACCCGGTCTAGTGGGAGGTATCCCTGCCCATGGCAGGGGCCTTGGGACAAGATGATCTTTAACATCCCTTCCAACTCAAACCATCCTATAAGTCTATTCTTGAAAAACTGCATTTCAATATTTATTTAGTTTTATGGGAGAAAATATCTGAGAAAAATTTTAGCTTTGTTCTTAATTTTCCTCTGTAACCACAAGTTAGTCTGTAGGAAGAATTATAACATTTAGAAAAAAAGATAAATGTAAATTTCAGTTTTGATTGCAAATCAGAATTTTTCCATTCTACTTAGAAAAGCCATAAGGAGAAAATTACTACCTTCAATTTTCAGTTAAACTTGACAATGAGATGTATATACATAGATGTAAAAGACACATAGCTGAAAGAGGCATACAGTCTGTTGAAACTGAAGGCTGAAAGCAGGACGGCTAAAAGACACATACAGCCTCTTTCCACTGGGAAGAGCAGAGGGAAACAGCTGTCAGTACCTGAGCTCAATAAACAGCACAGATTCATTCTTAGATGTTACAATGCAAAATTTCTGCTCCTCTTTCCATCTGCTGAACCTTATTCATAATCATGGCTTAATCCTCTTTAGAAGTCTGAGAGATAGCATGACTAACAAAAGCCTTTACAGTGGCAGGGTTGTAAATCTCAAGGACTCTTATCTATTCCAGACCTTTTCTTTTGAAATCTTATTTTTTGGCAAGTGTCTCAGCAGAAATCTGGCAATGGAGTTGGTACTACTGAAATTTTGCAAAATGGCAATAGCATCAAAATCAAACACATTCAAAACATTGGCAAACAAATTATTATTTTCAAAGCAATAAGTAGTTGCATAATAATAAATTTTAATTATAAAGTCCCACCATGAAATCACTGCTTGTGACGAGGCTGAATTTAGTGGAAAGATTCCCATTAAGATGACTGAGTTTCCTGGGTGGTTTCCAAAATCTCTGATGCTTTTCCAAGTGACTATATTTTTTCTGGAAAAAAATAAAATATCTTAATAACAGAATAAAGTTTCTCCCTTCCATACAGGTTTTGCTTCAATAATATTACTAGAATTTCCTAGATGAAAACTCCTAGACTGTTCTGTAAATTGGAATGTGCTGTTAATATACTGTAAATACAGGCAGTATTAACAGCAGGAACTTATAATTTGAAAGCCAGGTTGTATGGTGTGTACATCCTGATGTAAAGTAAGGACTGTTCCACCATAAATTTAAGGCATATCCTTGAGTATTTATATTTATTCCATAGTTATAGAGAGACAATAGAGAAACCAGCACTGTGGTATCCAAATTTCAATTAGGTAGGCAGAGTTCTATTCTGTGATAATATTTCCAAACTACAAAACAAAGAAGCTAAGAAATAAGCACTGAAAATTGTTTGTATACCATAGGCCTGGTAGCCTTTCATTCCACCTTGAAAAATTCCATATGAAGCCTTGGATCTAGCTACAGGAAAAAACAGTAGGTTGCCATCTCTTCATCATTGAGCGTGCTGTACTGAGGGAAGAACAGGCTTTTCAACAAAATTAAGTCAAATCTCTCTGCATCAAAATAGAAAATGTATAAACACCTAGCTGCACCAAGACCCCAACATGAACTATTCAAATGAAAAAGAAAGATATGATTTCTTAGTTCTTTACTGTATTCTGAGAAGGAGCAAAGGGCTGCCTAACACAGCAAAGCTTTTCAAGAATGCTAATGAGATTTATACAATTCCACATTTCCATGTAGCCAGCAGGCTTTTGAAATTTGTGTTGCTTTAGTGGCTGTTGCAGAAAGTACAAGAGAGTAGCTGACACCTGAAAATCAAAGCATGCAGGAATACTGAGAGGAACGAGCTGACCCATGGTTATTCTGAAGTAGCTTTAGTTCACTCCTGGATACCAGTCCTTCATTGCCCACTTCACATTAGTTCTCTCACAAACATTTCGTTTTGCTTTAAATCAGATAATTTGTCAGCAAAATCTAAACAGGAATCCTATATTCCTCACTGTAGGAGATGCAAAATGGCCAATATGATGCAGCTTCTTCAGGTTTGGCTGTCTCAAGTACAAATAATCCTTCAAAACAGTCTGATCAAGTTAAATTTCAGATGTTACCACATGCTGTCATACTACCGTTTAGTGCACATGACATATGCTCAATTTCATGCTTTATTATAAACCAGCATTCTGCTAAGCATGGTCCCCATATTATTTCAAACATTAAAAAAAAAAAAAAAAAAAAAAAAAAAAAAGCAAAAGACACACAGCCTAAAACTGACTTACTATGTAGAGTGGGCTCAATCTGCTCAAGAGGCTATGACTGAGAAGTGGGGATTTAAGAAATGCTGCAGTACTTGGATGTAATTAGCAGTGTCTGTGTTTCTACAGACTGGCAATCAGGAATGTAATGTATAGTATTACAAAGCCACAATCTTATCAGACATTCACCATTACTTAACCAACATAGAATAATACATTATCAGTGGTATAGCTATACCCTGTCATTGTAGGAATAAGATTTCCTTTTTTTTTCAGAATGTTAATTCAACGGTGCTTTGCATTCTGGTTTAGGGCCATCAAAGTGCCCACTGTTTTATGACCTTCTTCAGCAAAATATTTCTATAGCTAACACAGAGTTGCAGTAGTTACAACTAATAAAATAAAACAATAGAGGAGGTCCAGCACAGAGGTAATTTTGTGCAAATCTGCAGAATTCCATCCTATTCAAAACAAACTTACCTAGATGTTGATGGTTTTGCTGTTGATATTCTTGGAACTGCACACTTACAGCACAACAGTGTATCTGTTCCATAGGATGTCCCTTTTGCTCCTCCTCACAATATGGTAAAGAATTAAGAAATCATCTCTTTCTTTTACACTTAAAGAGTTTGTGCTGGGGTCTTGTCTGAGAGGTGGAGTTAGGTGGTTATACATTTTCTGTTTTGATGAGACAGATATTTACACTATTGTGTAATTGCATGTTGCCTTGATTGGGAAGTGTGAGCCCTTAGGGAATCAAACACAGGTGGGACACATTCTGGCTGATTCACACATTGTCTGCAGCAACTGCAGCCACTCCTTTGTTACCTGACATAGGAGGAGCTCAGTGGGGGGAATCCTCAAAAGCTTCTCAAAATTTCCCTTTCACAATAAGTCAGGACAGAGGTACAAGCCAGGTGAAATTCCATCTTCTAAGAGCTTGAGTAATTCTGTAAGCGACAGAATTTGGTTTGCTGCCAGGCTCAGCATACTGCAAATGTAAATGAAATAATGATGTCGTTTGCATTATTTTTAAATAAAAGGGAAAATATCATTAACACTTAATTACTTTCTTACTTATGCATTGATGGTAGTTACTCCAGTGTAAAACTCAAAGCATTATGTCCACAATACTGCTTGCAATAATGCTAATATTACAGATTCACCTTTCATTACTTAGGCTAAAGAAAATTCTGATACAAGTACACCAAATAAGTGTTTTAAAATTGTTTTTTTTATGTAGCATTAAAAGATAGAGGGCTTGGTCAATTGCAGATAGCAGACTGGCTCACGTGTACAGCAGTCAATAAGGGAAAGAAAACATTCTACACTAACGTTTGAAAAACAAAAAGGGACACTTAATAAAAGATGAGAAAAAATAGTAATGTTCAACATGGAAAAGTCAATTTTTTTCTCTCAACCATCAAAAATCTGTTTCCTAAAAAATAGCAATTTTTTTCTTCTGTGTGTCTCTTGGAGCACAAGCCTGCAAAAGTAAGGAAACAGATAATTATTTGTAATAAGTAGGAGCATCCAGAGACAAGAAATTACACAAAAAGCTATCTCCCTGGGCATATATTTACTTATTTCAGCTTTTGTTGACAATTAAGTGAGATAACCCTTCTCGTATATGGTTTGTTTATATAGACATATATAGATATTTTTATTTGTATTCTAAAATGGAGCTATCCGAACAAAACCATGTATGGATGCTGCCATATTTTACAATGACTTTGTGGTCCCATGACCAAAATGAATTAAGAAAACAACTAAAATGTCAAGTGCTTGTCTGAAACTTCCACGGGGATTAACAGCTCTGAAAATTTTCAATAAATCCTTTAAGGATCATCAAATTTGCACATAAACACATGCATACACACACACAATTCCACTAACTCTGCAAAAGTTAGTTGAACTTCCCTTAAGCTCTTTTAGCAACTTATATAAATAAGCTGATTTGTAAATGAAAGAATAGTAGAATGGGAAGGAAATAACACTGAGAAAATTGAAAAGAAAAGCCTATATATATTTTCTTTCAAAAAATTGGAGTTATATAGCATTTTAAATAATCATTCAAAAATGGGAAGGTATTTCTCTTTTCTAAATTTATTGAAAAAATCTATCTATATCTAGGTAATAGAAATTCCTATTGCAATGGTACTAGAGTATAATGATTTCCTTCCTGATTTTGTATAGATAAGAAAGGACTACTATGAGTGACAGTTTTTCTGCAACTAGCTCAACACAAAACAAGAATAGCAAATAATACCATCTAATCTAGAGAGAAATATTTTTGTTCTGAGTAAGTGTTCAAGTTTTTTTTAAACATAATTTCACTTTTATTATAGGATACAATTTTATGTCCTTTAAAATATATTACTTCTTGGAAGAGCAGAAAAGAAAAAAATATTTGTTCTTACAAGTTTTTCATCTGTACTAAAATCCATAAACACAAAACTTACTATGTTTTGTGATTGAGTCAAGTTCTAAGTCAGTTTGTTCTCAATTTTAGAAGACAATGATTTATCAGGCACAACAGTGAAACTGCCCTAAACTGCAACTGTGCTGACAAACTGCACTGTAAACAGAATCCTACTTTTTAATGCTTTCCAATTAAAGATACTTAGTACCACTGTAAAATATACAGTGAGCACAGGTATTTTTTTCTGACTACAAGCACCAGATCAACTCCACCAACAAATTTATTGGTCCTAGGTTAACCCCTTGTGCTTTACCTGGACTATATGTGGAAAAACTGCACCTTTTCAACTGAATTAGCTCCTTCAAACCACAGCAACACAAGAGAACACACCACGCACTTATCATCACCTTAAAAATAAATGTTGCCACTACTTAATTAGGAAAAAAACAATCTACATTAAATTATCCTGTTGTGCAATGCTAGTGAACATAAGGTGATTTTAGTTGTAATCTTGATATTAGTCAAAGCAATGTAGTTTTACCCCTTTAACTTGCATTGGAACTCCAGAGAATTTATCTTAACCAGCATTTCAACATCAAATAGATATATGAGTTTTTGTGGAATTAAAATACAACTTGTTTGTTGAGCGGCCAATATTAATATGCTTAAGTTTAACTAGTCATACAATAAGTAAGGCCTGAAAAAAAACCCCAAAAAACCAAACACCAAAAACTAAACCACAAAAACTAACATGGTGGAGAAGTGAAAAGGATAGATTTTGTTCGAGGCTGGGGGATGAGTAATCTAAAAAAACACAAGTTCGTATGTCAGCAATTATCAGCACAGTGTCTACAATGACAAGGGCTCACACCAAAGGGGGACAGAGGCTTCGTTCATGTCTGTGTGTCAGTAAAAGAAGACAACAGTATTTAAGATTCCTCATGAGAGGAACTACTTGTATGTTATTTATTCTTTTTTATTTCCAAAAGAAAGATGAGCTGAATACATTCAAGTAGAAAACTTCACACACAACGCATATACATGTATATTATTCAGCTACAGGATGAAGAGCATTTCATTACTTGGAGGCTTTCTTGTGACCAGCTGTGTTGAAGAGCTGATATGCAGAACTGTAGTCACACAGAGAAAAGACCCAGCTTAAGTCCTTGACTTATTTTCTAAGTGGGATATCTGCCACCAGTAGTATATATTTAATGGAAAATTAAGGCCTAGTAATTAGGTTTTGATTTCAATTTTAATCTGTCACTTGATGAGACAGCTGCTCTAAAAAGTAAAGTGAATTTTGCAGAATTAAATCAATTTTATCATGCATTCATAGCTGAAAGGGAACTTTGTTCACTATGCTGTTATCCAAAAAAATAATGTATGAATGGATTACAGATAGATATGGATAGACAAGGTTTATAGATGTGGAAAAATTATGGACACAGGTAACAAATACTGTTGACTTTGTGATAATAGGGATTTTGTCAATACCGTAACTTTTGTTAGTCATTATGTGCCTGTGCTGCAGAGCAGCAGCTGCTGAGACATTAATTAGGTTCTTTTATGACTAGTAAAGAACTCACTAAAAGAATGAAAAGGGTTAAAGTTATTTTTAGTTAGGGGCATCAGCATGTGTACCATGTCTGACTAATCAGACCTACTAAGTCTGCTAAGTCTCTCCTGGTGCAAGGGCCCAAATGACTGCCAGATGCCATAGCATGCTCTTCTGATTGAAATCTCCACATGAACACACACATTTTGCTTCTTACAACTGTACTTCAGCCTGGCTCACTTATACAGCTGTCTGTGGCTTCCTATGAAAAATAACATACATTTATGTGGGTTTTTTACATACAGATTGACCTGGGGTTATCTATTCATTTCTTAGCCAGTGAAATATCTTTCTAGTGCAGCAGTAGACACAGAAACACATACATGAAATTCTGAAATGTATTTATGAAAATGCAGCATCCACAGCTGTTGCTCTGGAAAGGGATCAGTAGCTATTGTTCAGATGCTGTTGTAGGAGGTCTTGAATCTGAGCAATCCCAGTAGCTCCTGGTGCCAGTCATTCTGTTTCTACTCAGTTCTCCGTGCACACCAGAGGACTGTGTGCTCAGCTTCTGAAAGTGCACAGGCAGTTGCTTTGGAGTTCCTAGGGCAGCAGCATCGTTAGGGAGGATTTCAGGCATTAATTATTAGTGGCTTCTGTTGTGCACAGTTGTATTGCTGAGAATTTGGAATTATACAAGCCAGACAGGTCTAGCAAAAGCAGTGTTTTATACTCTGCATATTTAGAACATTTCATCAGGGTTTTGCCTAAGACTACCTTATGGACTACTCAAATTCAGCAGCAGAGAAAAAACATGTACCTGGAAAGTTTGGACAATCAAACCCTCTCGGTGTCTTTCTCATGTTTCTAACCTGAGTAACTCCCATCAAAAGCCTAAATCCTTGAAGCCTCACTATTGGTCTAGGCTTGACATGAATTGAGACGATGCTTCATATAATCACAGAAAATAGTCAGGAGAATGACTAAGTCATGGTCTCTGTCTTCTGCTACTTAAATAGAGTCTACAGACAAAGTTTGGCCAAATGGGAATGGGTTTGTTGAGCAAAAAAAGTTGCTGTTAAGGACCTGAAACAGATTCTTAACATGCATAGGACAGGTTTACTTCAGACTAACTGTAGTTTCAAACCTACTTGATGCAGCTGGGTGTATTCCTGCAGCATGGTTTCGGGTTTAGTTTAACCTGAAATGTCTCTAATTTGCATGCCTTGAGACTGCTCCACGACGAAAACGAATGTGCAGTAAGGAAGGACAGTAAGGATATGAATTTCAAAACTTCAGTCATGTGAGGCATACCTGGTGAAACTTTTTGATGTCTGAGTCCGAATATAAGACAATAAAAATGTAATAAAATTGCTGTTTTGTTTTTTATTTTACAGTCAGCCTAATATGTTCTCTAGTTGGTTTCACCTTATCCTTCTGTGATTTAACCGACACACTTCCTGCAGTTCAGTGTTTTGGAGCTTCATATATTCACAGTCATACTTCCCCAGATAGCTTTGGATACCTGAGATATATACACTAGAGTGGGAAAAAAATAAAAATCATTCTGTCCTTTCAGTGCTTCAATCTTAACCACATCTGGTAATACATGTGCTACTTTTAGTCTATTCTCACAAGCTACAAGTTGAAATCTTAGGCCAGTGAAACAAAATTACTTTTGCACATGATTTCAAGGCATATAATTCATTGAGCAGTCATCCTGTGACCCCAAGTGTTCTTTTCCTTTCCTTTGATTAAAGCCATTAACATCACAAATAACTGTCCATCTCTGTTGCATTACAACAGATTCTATGCATTTAAAACATTTATGTGTTGATTTTCACATACGTTTTATAAGTAGTATATTGAAATCTGTCACCTCAGATTAAAAAACACTTAATCATTAAAATGCCAGCACTAGTTCCTTTTTATTTCCACACTTTTCTTACTTTGCTATAGATTTATTTAATTTGGCTTCTTTAAAAGTTAATGATTTTATTTCTTGTCAGGAGAATGACTAATTGCAAAAAATACACAGGGGATAGGGGCGGGTGGAAGAGATATTAGACTGTGTGCTGTAAGCTTGGAAGAGCATTTTCCACAGAAAATAAAGCTACATCCTATGATTTACTTCCCAGATTGTTTACTGGCACTCTCAGAAAACTGTATTTGTTTAGGTCAATATTTTGTATTCATTGGAGACTTCACAGAAAAAAAATAAATCCTAGAGTGTTTCCTATCTGTAAGAGAAATTTGTTTATTTTGCTGTATGAGAGCTTGGTTAAATTTTTAAACAGAACTTCTGATAATCAGAAGGAAAACAACTAGAGAAGGGTAACAGCCAAAATATCTCTCAGCTAAACAGAACTTGAAAATCCAGTCAAACAACTAAAGGGCATTGCACTCTCAAATCATCCTATTGCAGATCCCTGCCCTGTGGTTTGCTGTCTTTTAGAGAAGCATGCAGGCTGTTTAGCTCTTCCAAACCCTCCCCCCATCCATCTGCCTGGTGACCCATGCAGCTGCCTTAGCGTTTGCATTCGCTCCACTGGAAGTTTCGTGACTGCCTCGATAGAAGAAAGGAAAATGTAGCAGTGACACCAAGCTTCAATGGGACCGAGCAAAGGATGATGGAGAAGACTAAATATATTCAATCTACGGATAGCTGAGAATTTGATAGAAAACTTTTTGAATCACTGTGCACCAAAATGGTCAGAACACAATGTTTTGGGAGAAAAATGAATATACACAGAAGTCCAGCCCTGAAACTGTAGGGTTTTTGTCACTATTTGGAAGGGCAAGCAATATATGTAAGGAATTTCCACTGTACAGAAATTAAGTACTCAAATGCAGAGTACATGCATAAATGCTTAACCTGCTAAAAATCATCTTAAATTCTACTGAGACCAGCCTATAATAAAAGAGTCCTGTCTGTTCTTGATAATAATTTCCTTCACCTTGGCATTTAGTAAAAATGTATTCTAGAAGGTAATTGAGCATGCTTTTCTTCCTTCCTCCAGGGCTCATAAGGTTATTTACAAAAGAATATTTGAAACAGTAAAGATGTGATGGATCTCTACAGAATAGTTTCCTCAAATAAACATGCAGGTAATCTTCTGAAGGGGCATGCACTGGTTGGTAAGCTTCCACAGGATTCACTGAGGCAGGACACTCTGTAGAAATAGAAAGCTAAGAAAAATTGCAAGCCATTATACTTCAGCAGAGTGCAAAATAGGTTTAGCTTCGATAAATAAATAAAAAAAAGAATATTCTCTGGAAATTCAGTGCAGCAAAAAAAAAGTTATTTCAGGTAAAGTTTTGCACAACTGGAAAAACCCTTCAGGTGACATGAAAGACATTGCCTGTGATAGCCTGTGTCACAGCCTTCGTATTTGCTTGTATAGGGTACATCTGTTTTTGCTCTGTAGTCAATTCAAGCAAACCACCAGAAACATCTTGGAAGGTAAGGTTGAGACCACAAGGTTTTTATGGAAGCTACAGATAGTATGGCAGTCAGCTATGTCCAAATTTAAAAAAAAACCTGTCAAGCCACAATTTCTAGATTTATTTCAGTCTGAAGTAGTTCAATTTATTCCCATTCTAAACATGTTTCTACATAACACATAGTTTACAACACATACCCAGCTTAACTTCTGAAAACGCACTCCTGCACTCAGTATGCAAAACAATACAGTTCCACAGAAACTTTTGATTAAAATGAGTGCATAAATTCACAGTCATCTATATCAATATACCCTTTAGCACTACTATATTATTTTATCTGGAAAATTATCTGGTATATATCTGTAGGAATTACTGGACCAGTATTCACTTTGCTGTATGCAGTAAAATATTGGTGAATCTCTGAAGAAAATACTCTTTAAGGCTTATTACAGTGCTTATCTGTATGAAAATATGAAAAAGAGTCACTCAGGGGAATTATCTAACTGCTCTTCATAGACAATTGCACACATCATCTAAAAAAACACTGTGATATAAACATCATGCCATTTCCAAACTAATATGGTAGATATGGCCCACTGCTCAAGGTGACATATCCAAATTATCTTGAAGGGGAACTTTAGCAAATGAACTCAATGAAATCTAGTTTTTAACAATCATAACCTTGGCTGGCCACTGATATTTTCTAATTGTGAAGTCTGTTTGCAAATACCTATGACATGGAAAAGCCCTAGAGAAAAGTATTTCTGAGATTATGAAACAAAAGTTTTGGGGTTTTTTTGTATCACAGAATATGTTAATGAAGACATTGTGGTGAAGCATTGCAGTAAGCATTTGCTGAATCTTGAGTAATGAGAAATTAACTTCAAGCAATACAAGAGAAGGGTATTTGCTTAAATGAACAGTAAAATCTTATTTAGATCCTCTCTATCTCCACATGCCTTTTTTCTTAAGAGAAGGTTATTATTCCTCAGCACCCAGTTCTGCTGGATCCTTGAGCTTTTCTTGCAGTTATACTGCAGCTCCTCTGACAATTAAAATATGCCTTCCCAGTTCTCAAGAGCTTAAGTGTAACTAATTGATCTCTGTTCCTTTTCATGTCTCCCAATTACAAACAAACAAGCAACAATTTCTGCTCCCATTGATTCCTGTCAGGAGAGATTTTTAAACTTCAGAAAATGTGGATGTTTGGCCTAAAAAAGTGCCCACAAATTCAGATCCCCTCTAACACTGATTCACTGATAATGAATTAGAGATGGAAAAAGACGCAGATGTAGTTAGCTAATACCAGCTGCACTAAACTATGTGATAGAGTCTTGCATTGCTTCTTCAGTGCTAGAGAGAATTGAAAAAGTTTATTATTTTCTAATATTGAGAAAGAAAAAGACATATAAGATTATGCTAGTATTTCAGTCAAAAATATGAGTAAAGTGAGTCACAGTACAAACTCTTGATGTTTGTGTTTTATCCCAACTGGCTCAGTCATACTTGTTCTAAAAACCTAGGCCTCAATCTTTGGCCTTGCTTTCACAGTGAAAAATAATCTGAAAAACTTAGTTCATTTCACTTCTTCCTGGATACTCATATTTTATACATTGGTCCCCACTGTTTCCTTGAAAAACAAGTGATCTGGAATTCAGCTCCCTTTTTTCTTTCATCTACTGAAATACCTCAGATCACCAGGGTAACAGTACCATGCTGTGGGAAGTAAGAAGGCAAAGACCTGTGAATGATACCTAGGACAGTAGACTTCCTCTCTCTCCCACCTTTAAAATTGCCAATTCTCATGATGTAGGTCGTGGATGAGAGAAAGGGACGGGCTTTGATGAATAATTACTAGTAGTAACTTTCCCATGTTTCTTTATTCCTCTGTTGTTCTGCATTGCAGAATACTGTTGAATGTAGGGAGTAGCTCTCTAGGTAGAGACAGTTCTGGGCAGCTTAAATACCTTTGTGAGGTTACTTACTTCCATTACCTGTGGCTACCTGACAGTCTACTGTGAAAGGATGAACAAAAAGATATGTTAGCATTAAAGATATACAGTGTGTCAATTTTTCCCCTTTAATCTAGAAGATTACTGTCACAGATGAGGCAGAGACCGACCCTTTTGCTTACCAGTGCTAACAAATGCCTTTAGTTGATGACTGCTTGCTTTCTAGTTCCCAGAGCTACAATAACATGGTTCATTTGGACTCTTCTCCACAGGATGGAGGACAGGTGAATAAAGATTTTTTTTTTTCTGCTGTGATGTAATTTGATTGATTTTGTTTTTTCGTTTGCTGAATGATGTGAAAAAAATCAAGCTGAGCCCAAACATGCCTCTCCATGTGGCAGAGGAATTGTTTTTAATATTTCACATGTCCACAAATATCAGAATTTTTTTTCCTGCTATGACAGAAAACTCTACGGACAGAAGGAATCTCTCTGCTTTTTTCCTCTTCTAAGAGATAAACTGCTTAACCTCTCATTCCCATGAATAATTTTGAATGCTCAAATATGTAAGAAATTATCAAAGTGAATGCTCTCTAAAGTAAAGGATTTTTAAAGTAAAAAAATTGAACAGTAGCAATCATGAAACGTAGGTATACAAGAAGAAAATGAGCAGTATTCTCCACTTTCAGAAGGCAGTTGATAATTGTTTAAACAGTGCATATCACACTATTTTTTGTGACGATCACTAATGTAAATATTTGTGATGATAACTAATGTAAAGACTCTGAGAATGCTACTGAAATGCAGAGCTGGTGGTTCATGTGCTCAAAATATTTTGCTGCACAGAGCAACAAAATGCAGCAGCTGGACTTCAGTGAAGTTGTCACACAGCACACAGCTCTATTAGGTGCACAAGGAAAGATCCGAGGGAGTTAAAAGTCAATCGCAAGACCTGGGACCAATGCCAATAAACTTGTACCTGGACAAACTTAAATTGAATTTTAGCTGCCAAATGTACATTTTCAGATCTCCAGAGGAAGCTGGTCCCTTCATGTGGATGAAGTAGACAGAGGCAGCTGTTGAAATGGAAACCATTGCATCAAACAGCTTGGGAATTGATTGAATTTAAAATTGGACTTTCTTATTCCTTGATTTTTGCCTCAGAATGAATTGAGAGAATGCAGGTGGCTGATAAACAGAAATGTATCACTCAGCCAAGAGGTTAAAAAACTCCTCCAAACAAACAAGAATTTTGTCTTTTGGGAGGGAAAAAACCCTCAACAAACCCAACACTAAGATACAGAACCAGGCTCTTATTAGGTGTAAATCAGAGAAGCTACTCTGGTTTACATCAACATTAGTAGATAGAGGGCTATATTTTTCTGTCAAGCCATGGAACAATGTATTAACTTTGGATATTATGACATAAAAATAGCATCCCAATATTTTTTTAAGCCTCGGATTAGGGTTGGGCTTGAAATAATATCTGAGTATGAGTTTTACATAAAAATGTGTGTGTGCATGCTTATCCTCTAATAGGAAGAATTGTCATTTTTTTAAACCTGCCACAATAGAAAGCATGTTAATATTTCCATGTCCAACACTGCACAGTAAAAATTCCTAGAAGTAAAGTTATCTTTGTACTATAAAAAGGTGTTTGGTCACACTTTCCCCTACAGAATTTAAGATAATTCTAACCCCAGGTCCTGAGGTGATGTGGTTTCTTTCAGCATCAGTGAGGACTGCATTCCATTTACACCACTGAAGGATCTAGTTTAGCATGTTCATTCAACTGAGTCCAAGATATAAATGCACTGCTGCTTACCACATGGGCACTGCCTTGTCACCACTGATGGTCTCGGTGCTTGCTTCTAGTTTTTATAGAGGAAAGAGAAAGCCTGCATTTTGTGCCACAATTTTTCAACTGAAACATATTCAAAAATACATGCAGGCAGAACAAATAAGGAAAACATTTAATGCCCCCAAAACCAGATAAATCTGCAGTGCAACAAAGTTTACTGTGATTTTTCCTTGCTTATTAGCCATTCTTGGCAATGTGACAAGGTAATAGTTGCTCAGCCTTTATATTAACTAAAAGAACCTGTTAGAGCAAGCTTTACACTCATATGGTGTCACCATACAGAGTAACAATAAAAGTGAGTGTAATATCATAGAAAACTATAGATAGAAAATGCATTGTATGGATTTCACTAATCTTAAATCTACAGGTGCCATTTTCAAGCTTAGTGATAAAAGTATGTATGATAACAAACATTTTCATAGTCAGAACTCTTGTCATCACTGATTGTGAAGTGCCAATAACCAAGCTGGTGATGCAATTTCTTTAATGATTTTAGTCACAGATTTTTGGTGCCACAGTAAAATATTTTCTGATATAAACCAGAAGTTTAAATCCACCTCAAATATTTTTTCATTGAGATGTCTTTTTTGTGAACTTTCAAATGCAAAAAGAGGGAAGACATAGGTTAAAATTTAGTCTTTCTTTAAAAAACCAAATATACAGTAGCTATTTAGGTCTAGCCATAGTGACTCTTAGCAGGATCATACTAGTTCTGCTTTCCTGACCATTTTGAAAGGGGAGATGATAGACAAATAAAGCAAAAGTTTTTGGCCAACATGACATTATTTTGTAAATTATTACAGTCTTTCTGTGTAAATTATGAAAGAGAAAGGCTCTTGAAAAGATGTTTCTTCTTGGTATTCTTTGGGTCTTTGCTACCACACTACAAAACTAAGAGTTTCACAAAAACAAGCAAAAGCAAAAAAGGGCTGGCAGGAGGAGAAGAAAAAGGAATGAAATAAAAACTATGTTATTCTTAAATTACTACACTTTCTTACATTTCAGATCTATAAATTCTGATCTTTCAGGGAAGATCTTTTTGTCAGACGAGGCATGGAAAGATGAGATGCCAAAGCACTACCTGCAGGGGGTAGTTTTGCCAGTGACCAAAGGATGACACTTAAGAGATGCTGTTGGCAGCTTTGTTTCCTTCAGAATTTGTTCCATCAGTACAGGAGACAGACACTGACAAGTGAGGAATCCCTTTCAGTTCTCAGTGGGATTGGTCATAACTCATTCAGACCTCTCAGTGTCCAACACACACCAGATTTCTCTCTTGCGAAGTACATTTAGCCTGGACATACATTAAGCAGCTGGTTTTTTAAGGTCTACACTTATGTATAAGAATATGCCTCATCTGTTGATGTTATTATTATCATCTAAAAAAGTGTAAGATTTTAATTTTTTTGCCAGGCAGGGTATAGGTGCATGTTGATGAGTCCTTGGTCACCCTATGTGCTTTGCCATAGAATATTAATTACAAGTACAAAATGTATTTATAGAGTGAAATATAAACAGCTCCTGACTCACTAAAGATAAAGAGATTTAAAAACATTAAAATAGCTTTAACATAAAAAATATTAAAAAATCTTCCTTATAAGAAGAATTGTCCTAGCTCTTGTGCCAAGTACATCTCATGCTTCTGTATTTGAGATAAAAATACCTAAGTGTTAATTTCAGATAATGACCTCACTGTTTTTTTTAAAGTAAGCATTTTCAGGTCAGTCCAATTCATACTCTACCTGTCTTTCACAGCCCAGGTAGGTAACTTCAGCCTAAGCTAGATCAAAAAATAATGGCACCAGTGCAAAAAATACATTAGAATAATAAGTGATCTTGTATAACTTCACAACCTGTTTGACTTTGAGGTAAAATCAAAAATTTTCCATATAGTGAGCTCTCATTTTTATATCAAACTTATTTTTAGCCTCTGTAGAACAGTTATATACCATTCTCCAAAGAATAAGAAACAAGGATTGTGGTTAACTTACCAGGGAATTTGACTTTATTTCCTATTTAAGCTTCAAGAATTTTTCACAAAGACTGGAATGTTTTGGACTATTTTAAAAGAACAAACAGAATTCTCCCTGTTCATACTCTGTCTACAGACAAAAAAGCACTCTCTGACAGCTGAATTAAATCCTCTTTGAGGTGGCAAAATGGAACCCCAAGTACAGTATTTCCCTGGCATAATATCGTTGAACAGTTCCAAGCCCTTTCTTCTTTCTAAGCCTATTTTGAAAGAGGAAAAAAGCAAAGATGTGCATGCGATATAATGGGGATTTTTCTTTGGTCGTGGTTCTTTCTTTCTTCCTTCCTCCATGATTTATGTTAGTGCACAGAAAATTTGCAATGGTCAGAGACCAGAAAGCTCCTTTATTGTAATTCTCTTTTTCTATTTTTTTTTTTTTATTTAATGGAGGTACCTTTTTTTTTTTCTCCGTATGCCTTTCAAACCCCTATTTAAACCAATGTTTAATTTGTCCAGCACTTTCATGATACTCCATATGTTTCACTCTCCATGCATGCAAAATAAGTTAGGAATGCAAGGTCACTATTAAATAGCCAATAGAAAACTAATAGAAACTCATTGCTCTTGAAATACAGATATATAATTTCCAAACTTCAACAATACAGGTAGGTTATGTTTCAAAGAAAAATACTTCATGTGTGCCCCCAAGACCGCCCACTACACATTTATGATATTACCTAATTTAGTACATATTTAATGTGCAGTTTACAACTATATATAAGCTTATCTGTTAATATAACAAAGTGGATATTTAATCAGCTAATCTAAAGAGGGCACAGATAATGCAGACTCAACTCACCTCTTTAGAGATTAATTTAATTAAATTTTGGTCCTACAGAAGTTGACAGAAATCTTTGTACCCTGCAAAATAGGTCAAACTGTGATAATTTATAAGGGATATTCATAGTGCTGTATTTCTAAATGTTCTAGTTTCATTATCCTGCACAATAGTTTGGAGTTATTTTGTGTTATAAAGTGGTGATTTTCTACCTTGTAATGTCACTGCTATTAATTTTATGTACCATACCAAAGAGCAAGACAGAGTATTTTGGCGGCTTTGTTTAACCTATGCTTTTATCAGAGGCCCATCTTTTTAAAAATAGTGCTATAAATTAAAACGATTAAACTGGTGTTTAAGAGTTTAAGTAACTGGAGAACAATTTTCACTTTACAGTGATGTGTTTTCATTGGCATTTTAATAAAAGGTGATTATCTAAAGACAGAATTCTAAATAAGATCTGCAAACTATGTGCATTTTCTGCTCTTCAATCTACAATTTATCACAACACATCACTTCCTAAGGTACAAGCAATATGCACAGCCTGGAAGCTTGATTCATTTGCATTGGATCTGAACTGAAGAGCACTGAAAAGAATAGTTGATTCAACATACTGGTAATCATAAAGTAACAAAAATACATCGAATTAGATTTTACGTCTAATGGAAAGATTGAAGTCTGAATTCGTTATCTGTGTTAACAAATATTCTTTTGTCCCTTTATACAAAATAAGAGACAGAGAAATAAATTGACATTGTCAACTTCACAAAGAATCTACTATGGAATAAAACGAAGTCCTCAGAATTTTAGACCAAATCTTTAATTCAAAGTATTTGGTTTTCTTCTTAAAAAAAATAAATCTAATTTTGTTCTTGGATATTCAGAATCAGAAGCAACTATTTTGATAAAAAAACACTCTGATTGCTCTTAAAAATTTTATTTGCTGTTTTTTCTTGCTGTAGATGATATCTCATACTAGTTGAAATTCTGGCTTAGTAGGCAATAGACATTGCAAGACCTTCGAGAACAAAGTGTCCCTTTGGGTCATGAACAATTTATGGTAAAGCAACACAAAACGGTGAACTTCTGAGAGAGAATTAGTTTGTACCCCACCAATAGCTGTTTCAAACCAGATGCCTGTGCTGCAATATATCACAATCAAAGTATCTATAGGAGCTACTACTATCTCTGAATTCTAAAATTTACTGCAGTTCTGTAGTAGTTGGTTACTTATGAATTATTCCCTGTTATATAACCCTTTCTCAGCACCATGGAGAGTGGGATGTCCTGTATGGTGCGCCATCCAGATCAGTTTCTTTTCATTCTATTCCAAACCATTATATCATTAAATAAATATATATAATAACTAGTAACCAGGTGGTATACAGGGGAAAGCAACAAAACTGACAGAATTTTAGAAGGTATAATCTATGGGGAAATTTTGAACCAACTGAATTTAAGCTTGAAAGTGAAAGATGACAAGATTAGTCTTTGAAAAGGTGTCACAGACACAAGTGTTAGGTTTTAAGGTTGCTTAAAGAATCACTGACAAAGATATCAGGAAAAGGTGATTTTTAATACAGATTTATGAAAAAGAAACATAATTTGCTGGCAAGATTCACTCTACTATTTACTAAAAGGAAAGGATATAAAGGAGTTAGGAATAAATGTTAGTGATTTACATAGGGATCAAGGAAAATGATTAATACAGGGATAGGGTAGACTGAGTCAGGGATAGGCTGTAGTGATTCGGGCAGGAATAAGGAAAAAGAATGAGGAAGGCCCTCTTGTAGAGTCATGAGGTTCAGAGTGTACCCCCTGGCTTTCTAAACTCCTTCTCAGAGGGGAGTCTAGGTGCAGCTGAAACCACTCCTAGGTCCAGACTAGGGCAACAGTTTACAACTTATGTGTTTAAGTGTAGGGATTTTAGTGTAGTGCTTAATCCATAGTTACAAGTCTGGTGTGATTTAGAATAGCAGTAAGTTAAGATGGTTTAAAACTATTAAATCACAAATTCAGATTATACAGTTTTCTAATAGCTTAGCCAATAATCAAGAATCAACTAAAATCAATACAGAGGTTCAAGTAAAATCTACCAAAGTTTCTAAATTATATTCTGCACAAACACAAACACACACACACACACAGGTATACAGCATAATCTGTTAGGATGTTAAGAAAGAAGCTGTGTTCTTCTCCCACCAATATACCAACAGAGTGAAATTATACCCACCTGATATAATTTGATTTTCCCCTGTATTTAAGAGAAGTGGCCAGCAACTTACATTGGAAAGTTGGAAGAATCAGCTTTCTTCATGAGACACGAGATGCGGGCTGCAGCTGGGTGCGACCCCAGAGAGCTCTGAAGAGTCTCCCTCTTGAAACCAGTATTTATAGGTCCAAGATGATTGACTTTGGTCAGTATTTTTCCACAATGGCCACAATTTAAATAATTCTTTAGCAACTTTCAGAGTGGGCCCGTGTTCTGTGCAGAAAAGGGTACATTCTGCAAACAGGGTCTCAGGTAATGCTAGGGAGTACCAAATTGCCCCAAACTGCTGTGTTCCCATTAGGATGAGAAGGTACCTGATTATTCAGTCTCACTGCTCCAGCAGGCAAGATCAGAAAAGTGACGGATGGTATTAGCCTGCAGTACCTGCTATTGAAACAAGAACAGTGGTGGGCCCAACACGCTTGTTTTTTAACTTAAGGCAAGAACAATGTCGGCTCATGTTAGTGTTGCAAAGCAGCTCAGTGAACGGGGGCATCTGCACCATCGCAAAAGGAAACAAATATTTACAGAGGAGAGCAAGTTACTGTGCACTGTGTCTGTCAGATGTAGGGCAAGAATATTCATTTTACTTTGAAGTGACTACGATTTAGATCAAATATTAGCAGAAATATTGAACTACAAGAAAGGTAATATTGCTTCACAGATAAAGCAGAATAATAATTATTCTGAATATTTAAGAAAGTGTTGGGCAGGCAGAGTGTATGTTCTGTCTAAGCCAGTTAGATTTTACCTAAGGGTAAAATGGCTCATCTCAGCAAAGTCACTGAGGAGAAGGGCTCCGGAGCGGAGATCGTGCAGGGTGACCTTTCCTTTAGCAGCAAAAAAAATTGCGGCAAGAAGACAAGGAGAGAGCGGGAACCCCAGGGTCCGCTTTCCCCCTCTCCTCCCCACAGTCTGAGCGAACTCCTGAGGAGCGGTGGCCTTGGGCCCAGCATGGGCGGGGCCCAGCCCCTCAGGGGTGAGCGCAGCCCTGGGGAGCGGCAGCAGCGGCGGCATCATGGGGTGTGGCAGGGCAGCTGGTGGGGCAGTGGTGTGGGCAGGGCAACTAGAAGTCCTTACTGACCCAGGAAAGCATCCAGAGGTGGTCTCCACTCGGTCCAAAGCCACAGTCAAAGGAAATGTGGCGACCCAGAGTGCAGCTGTCCCGGTGAGGGGCTGCATGCGATGTCTGAGGCTGTCACTCCTGCACGAGGACGGCAAAGGCAGCACCCGTGTGCGCTGTGACCAGGTAAATGATCTGCTCAGCCTGGTGGATGAGCTTAAGGAGGAACTGGAGAGAGTAAGGACTGTATGGGAATGAGAAAGGGAAATACATTGGTGGAGCCACACGCTGCCATCCCAAGGGAAAAGCCCGGCTGGATCTCAACTTGCCAACTGATACAAGGGACAATAAAAAAATATTTTATAAATACATCATCAATAAAAATAGAAAGGTAGAATCTCCAACCTTTACTTGGATGTAAGGGGTGAGGGTGCGGGAACATTGTAACCAAGGATGAGGAAAAGGCTGAGGCGCTTAATGCCTTCGTTGCCTCTGCCTTTAATGGTCAGACCAGCTACCCCCAGGGTGTTCAGCCTCCTGAGATGGAAAATAAGGACAGAGGGCAGAACAGCACCTGCATGATCCAGAGAGAAGTAGCTAATGACCTGCTTCTGCACCCAGACATGCAAATCCATGAAGCTGGATGGGATTTAGCCAAGAGCACTGAGGGTGTTGTCAGGGGGGCCTGCTAAGCCTCTCCATTATTTACTGACAACCCTGGTCAACAGGGCAGGTCCTGGATGACTGGAGGGTGATTAATGTGATGCCCATCTACAAGAAGGGCCAGAAGGAGAAGCTGGGGAGCTACAGGCCTGTCAGCCTGACCTTGGTACCAGGAGAGATCACGGAGATGATTGAGTGAGCTCTCAGAGCAAGTATGAGGCAGCTGAGGGATCAGGGCCAGCCAGCATGGGTTTATTGAAGGGAGGTCTTGATTAACCAACCTGATCTCTTTCTTTGACCATGTGACGCTCTTTCTGGATGAGAGGAAGGCTCTGGATGTTGTCTACCCAGACTTTGGTAAGGACTTTGACCCTGCCTCCCACAGTATTCTCCCAGAGAATCTGGCAGCTCATGGAATAGCCAGGTGTACTCTCTGCTGGGTTAAGAAACTGCTGCATGACAGGGCCCAGAGAGCTGTAGTCAATGGGGTTAAATCCAGATTGCAGTCGGTGAACAGTGGTGTCCCCCAGGGCTCAGTTTTAGGGCCAGTCCTCTTCAATATCTTCATTAATGTTCTAATGACCAGTCTTGTGTAATATCTTTATAAATGATCTGGAGTAGGGGATTGAGTGCTTCCTGAGTAATTTTTCAGATGACACCAAGCTGGATGGGAGAGTTGATCTGCTTGAGAGTAGGAAGGCTTTACAGGGGGACCTGGATGGGCTTGATCAATAAGCTAAGGCCAGTTGTATCAGGTTCAACCAGGTCAAGTGCTGGGTCCTTCATTGTAGTCACAACAACACCAGGCAATGATACAGGCTTGGGGAAGAGTGGCTGCAAAGCTGCCCAGCAGAAAAGGACCTGGGGGTGCTGATGGAGCTGGGTCAACATGAGGCAGCAGTGTGTGCCCAGGTGGCTAAGAAGGCCAAAAGCATCCTGGTTTGTATCAGGAACAGCATGGCCAGCAGGACAAGGGAAGTGATGGTGCCCCTGTACTTGAAATTGATGAGGCTGCACCTCAAATACTGTGTTCAGTTATGGGCCCCTCACTGCAAGAAGGACACTGAGGTGCTCGAACATGTCCACAGGAGAGTTACTAAGCTGGTGCAGGGCCTAGAGAACAAGTCCTGTGAGGAGCAGCTGAGGGAACTCAGTTTGGAGAAGAGGAGGCTGAGGGGAGACCTCATGGCCCTCTACAACTACCTGAAAGGCGATTGTAGGGTGGTGGATGTTGGTCTCTTCTCCCATGTGGATAATGACAGGACCAGAGGAAATGGTCTGAAGTTGCATCAGGGGAGGTTTAGGTTAGATATTAAGAAGATTTTCTTTCCTGAAAGAGTGGTCAGGCACTAGAACAGCCTGCCTAAGGAGGTGGTTGAGTCACTATCCCTGGAAGTATTTAAGAAATGTATAGATGCATACTCTAATGGCCAAAATTGTAGGTTTTGGGATTGTTTTTTTTTGTTTGTGAGTGTTATTTGGTGGAGTATGTGTGGTGTTTATGTATATTTGGGGTTGTTTTCTGGTGGAGTACTTATGTTTGGATTCTATGACTGCAGAGGTCCTTTCAAACCACGACTATTCTGTAGGAAGGTAAGGGTCTTAAATCCCTTTAGCTGTAAACCATTAACTACTAAACCATTAACAGTGAAATTTAACTTTTTGGTGGCCCAAACTGATATGTTTAAAAATGCCCTAATTTTTAAAGCATGTTGATGACCTAGCCTGTTATGATCATATTTAGATGGTTATTCAAGTCACCTATCCAAAATGGAATTGCTCATACTCATCTGACACTGTCTTGACTTTATAATGAATTGAAAACATATTTAGATAACAACTAAAATATATATATAAGATTATCAATCCATTGAGATGAACCTTTTAAAATGAAGGAGACCATAATGCCAGGGTATGGCCACATTTAGATTTTGAAATCTAGATATTCACTGAAACTCACATATACATATGGTGATAGTGTTTTTTAACCCAAATTTCTGATTTTTTTCCTTTATGTACTTAATAAAGGATATTTAATGTATATAAAAAGATTATTAAACTTAAAATACACTATGTCACTGCTGGATCACACATCTTCAAGAAATTTTTACTATTGACAATAAATGAGTACAACCTATTTGGATCTATGTAGAGATCAACTGGTTAGTGAAAAACAGTTACTCTAATGGAATCCCAGAGAGATAGCATCAAATTAGTTCTAACGAGTGACTTACGTCCTAATTATCTAATTTTTAGCAGCATAAAATGGAAAGAGATATTACCTTTCCCAAACATTCCTCAAAAAATTAATGATCTAAAGAAGAACCATGTAAAACAGGTAATCACTTGTTAATCGATCTGCTACCAGTACTGTATGAAACACGGAGCAATACATCTGCTACAGAATCCTGAGAATGTATTTTCTGGTTAAGGTGTACCTTGGGAAAAGCTGCAAAGATGAGCACCCAAATATTTATTACAGGAACAGAAAGTGTTGACAGCTCATTAGTGAGATAAATATGCACTCTCTGTGAACCCTGAGGTATCTGCACACACTTCAAGATCTGTGAATATGACAGAGACCCCACCAGATATTCCACCTGAGTGTTGTAGAAAGCTTTGTTCTTGCAAAGAGAAAAACAATACATAATGTGAACCATAATGTCCTTCAAGTGAAAAAAAATCTCTGATGAGGACAGGCATGAGTGTATTCTGAGGCTGCAAATAATAACTTTCAGAAGGAGGTTGAATAGACTTTTTATTGTCTCAGAGCTGGCATTGTTTTCTTGAAGTTAATAAAGTTAATAAATTAAAATCCATTTTTGCACACCGGCATGCATAAACTTTGCTTTCATTTCTCATGGCTCAGACCACTGTCATTTCTATAAAATGGTAGAAAAGCATAAAGAGTGGTCTAGGGATTAACATTCATGCTATATATTTCCATCTATATCTGTGTAATGCTTTTAATGAACATTGTTTCTTCACAAATATGATAGAAACTGAGAATCGGGTGAAAAAGAGGGAAGAAGAAGAGAAAAGAAATACTGAGTGGTTTGAGTGCAAATCCAATAGGGTTTTTTCTCTGCTTGGCAAACAATAATTGCAGAAGGCTTTTATGACTTTTAGCCTCTGCATTATACCTTTATTGAGAGACTGTGCTGAAGAAGTTTTGTTCAGGGAATGATATCTGAACAAATAAAAGACATGCTGCATGAGAATGCTCTGGAATTAGAAAGAGGTTGAAGAAATTAAAATGACCCCAACTCAGCCATTCTACATCCTTTAAACATACCAAACCAGAGCACATTAATCAACCAGTTAACAGATGAAGATGATACTCTGAATAAATTTTGAGGCAGAATTGATGTGGAGGAATTTCTTTTTATGGTCTATGTTAGCCATAGTAAATGATCTCAGTATTCAGGGAAATAAGATAGAACTTAGTGGTCTATCATTAACTTCATTTTCAATTAGATAAATTCTATCCACATTTACAGATCTGAGCTGGAATACAAAATAAGGCTGACGGATGCTGAATCTGATTTAAAGCAAATACAATAAAGAAGAAGCATTCACAGGGAAAATACTACTTCTACTTTTCATATCAGTCTTCAGAGAAAACTAATCAGAAAGAGGGTAAAAAAAACAGATATAGTTGTGATTGCTCAAAAAAAAATGGGAGAAGAAACAAACTGTTGAGTTGTACCTTAAATGGTGTATGAAGAACCATTTTGTTATTACATGGCTGATAAGAGGTATCTGATCTTGATGCATGCATATCACAGCTGAAATCAGCATCATAAAAAAGGATGAGGGGAAAAAAAAGTGAAAGATCAAGTAAGCATTTTTTTTTCAACCTTTATGAGGCCCAAGGACAGGAAAAAATATTCAGAGTGGAGAATATTAATGAAGAACCTAGTTTTTTAGTTATCAGAATGGGACAAATTCATAGGCCCATTGAAGCCCCTAGCCACTATCTAAGGATACAGCAGGGAAGAAATCCATTTGATCTGAGGACATTCTTTATACTTTGCCCTTGCTTTTGGAAAAAGAAGTCACCAGACTCTTGGGGAGGCTTCAGTTCAAAACACAGTATAGCTGTACTCCCAGTTACTCAGGGAATGGGGAGAGAAAAGATGTCAGAACAAGAGCCTGAAAATTATTTCAGTGAGACTTCAATGCATATTTAAATGCTTTTCTATTAAAGAGCTATTTCAAAGATTGAAGCTAAATTTTTAGCTCTCCATTAACAGAAACTTCTTCTTTTCTTTGACAAATACTTCTGTACTAAAGTTTCACTTTTACCCCTTCATTCAATGACACTGGTGAACAAACTATACTCCTGCCATCCCCAGGAACTTCTGCCACCAGCTGCAGGCTGTTTGTCAATTTTGTTTTTGTCCTTTGGACTTTTTCCATTTCATTGAGTAATATGTAGGCCAGAAGGATGATTGTGGTATGATTACACTAGTATTCTGTGCGTGTTTTATTAATACTTTTATTCTAGCATATGTTCTTTTGTCTCCTTTTCATTGACTTCCAAAATTGCCTGCTGCAGCTAAAGCTCAGCTGGTTATATTGAAAATAAAAAATAAAATGTACACAGACTTTGACAATACACATATTTTGCTGGCATGTCTAGGTACACATATATTTTACTCTGCGGTTTAGAGAAAATGAGATTAAAAATATCTAGTCCTGGATCACTGGTACAGTTAGCTATTGTTTAGAATGTACAGTACATACAACATAGAATACCAAGCTAATATTTTTCTTACAATTTACAAAACCTTTACTCAACAAATGAAAAAAAATAGTCCAGTTTCCTCTTCTTTTTATTTGCATTATAACATTCAGTGGGAAATGGCCAATTGAATCCATCTCTAACTGTCTGGGAGAAAATATTTTCATCTCCATCTTGACAAAAGGAACACACCAAATTAACACAGAAGTCTTTTCAAAACTCTACCAGTGGAAAATGTAAATTCTTCCTAATGTAAGAAATTGCAACCAGAACAAAGATAGCTGAAGATGGATCAGAACATTTTAATTTTTACTATATCCTTTATTAATATTTGAGGGAAGACATTTTACTAAAAATTGAGCCATACAGAAGATCGGGTGATACAAAGAGGCAGTAAGGAAATCAGCTTCTGAGTGTTCAGAGTTCAAGAAATATGGATGAAAGTACTGCTGTGTTAATGTAAGCATTCCCCATGCTTAACATAGGGAATCAAAAGTGAATGAATACACCAATTGCATTTTCTTTCTTTCATCATCAGTGAAGTTACCAAAGATAAGAGAAGATGGCATATGCTGAAAACCTTTGTGTTTTTATATAACCGTTATAGTTTTATATATATATACTATAACATAGTATATATAAAGAGTATATATATATATACATATATAAATGTTTACATGTAACATAGATTTTAAACTAATCATTGATACGACAAGGAAAGAAGCAAAATAATTTTGCATTAATAAACCCCTTTCAAGAAACATTTTCACACTGATGTATTAATGGAATAGCTGATTAATAGCCCTACCTGAACAGATCTGCTTGTGATCAAGGTCCCCGGAGTACTAGCCTACCCTTGACATAACACTACTTTCACAAGGGCTTAGAGGTAAATATATTTGGTTGTACTCTCATACCTCTAAGAACTTGAAATCCAATTATGCACAGAAAAAGCAAAAAAAAATCATTAAAATGGACAGAAAATGCCTGCAGAGTATGTGACAAACTCATAAGCTGAAGTTTGCTCAAGTATGATGTTCATATAATCGCAAAGAACAATTGCATCTTCAAAAATTAATGATTCCTGGAACAGAAACACTAATAAAGGTCAACATTTCCTAAATGCATAGTTGAACTTGTTCTGATTATTATGTAAGACACAAGGATTATTAATTTGCTGACAGAAGCTGTGGAAAAAGTAGGGAATAGAGCAGTTATTCATTTGCCATAACACTCTGGAGACTGCATCTGGTTCCTCTGGAAGCAACAGGTTTAGATTACCTCCAAATACAGCACAGTGGACTAGATAGTCTATTTCCATCTGGCAATTTTCTATGATCCTTTGTTCAGAGTGGACCAGATGTCTTTTGTTTTCTTAAGAATTAACTGTGTAATTGTTTAAAAAAAAATACTTAGTATACCAAGGCCACGTGTGTGGCACAGGTGCATTTTAACTGCTCTGTTGCAAATTTCTGTAATTAATGACTAGGATTCTGGATGCTCAGCCAAGTTGTTTTGGTTTCTTTTAAGGGTTTGTTTTTGTGGGCTTTTTTTTGAAGGTTACATGCCCACTCTACTAAAAAGAAGGGAAAAAAAGATTGAGAACTGCAATTGTTATAGCATCAAACCAACAATTTATCCATTGTAACCTAAGATTTGTTTGTAAATAAAATAAAATGTTTGAATTCTGAGTGTAGAGAGAGAATTAGGAGGGAAAACAAAAGTTAAGTACAGACAGACTTGGCTACTTCAGTAACATAGACCGTGGAATAATAGAGGTTTTCTAATTTTCATGCTTATTCAAACGTTTGTAGTTTTGCAGAAAGTTTCTTAGAACTTGGAAAACTTTCAAACCAAACAGAAGAGGGAAGGTCATAACAAGTGTTAGAAAATATTTTCAACTTCCCAATTCAGAGTGTTGTATCAAACTAATTTAAATGGTCATATAAACAACTGCTTACTGTAAACCAGAAATTATTCAATATCTCTTTCTCCTCCATATACTCTCTGTAGATTTTCTCTATTTATACAGACAGAAGATGGTTATTAACAAGCACTTAAAGTCTGTCACACAACAGGTCTATAAAAAAAATACCCTGCTAGACACTGGGCATGGTGTCTGTGCTTCCACTGCTAGTCTTACATTTAAAAAGAAATAAAAATGGAAGAAAAAGCTTTGAATGCCCAATAAGCTGGTGTGTTTGTTAACATCATTAATTAAATACCAGAAAAGAGGAGAGCTGCTTCGCTGGAAGAGTAAGGAAGCTGAAAATCCCTGTGGAAGAGCAGACATTCAGAAGAAGACAAATAATAAGCTGAACAAACCACTCCCCCATCAGACACTCACAGTTCTTCAAAAATAGAAAAATCCTATAACTTTCCCATGTTTGGTCCTACATAATTTAAGTTAATGTTAAGAAAAAATATTTAGCATTAGATGTTCCTCTTGATGACCTGAACTCAGTTTTCATCTGATGGGCTGACCTCAAAAAACAGATATGGATCATTTTACTATCTTTTTGTCTGATGGGCTGAATGTAAAAACATAAATTTGTACACAGAGTACAGAAATAAAATGTAAACTGAAACTTTTTTTCTAATGCATTGTAAACTCTTCTTCAAGGTTTCAGTTCTTGAGAACTTAACCTTTAGAAGAAAAAGGTTTGCATATGCAACTTAATTTTGGGGTTCTCTTGAGTTCTGGATCCTTTGCTACTCTAGTGTCTTTTAATTTACATCTTATATCCCAAAAAGGTGAAAGTTTTTTCTATAATCTGTACTTACTGCTTAAACACTAATTTGATGCTTTTGAATCTTTGAACTTTTTTCACTTTTTTCATGCATGTAAATGTGAATAACAAAACAAGTTTAGTTTCACAGCTAAAAAAACCCCAAAGGCCATCAGAGTCTTTGAAAATACTTTTATCAGCTTCAGAAGACTTCATCAGATATTAAGCCAAAAACAGAAGCAAGAATTATACACATCAGGCAAGAGAAAAAGGTAACTAGAAATACACCAAAGAACTGAGATACACAATTACGGTACTGTCTTAGCTGCAGGAGCATGTAAGAGGAGAACTGACAGTCCCCTGTATGTCTCAACCTCATTAAATTTTTCATTGCAAAGACACAGTCAAGTTAATATTAAAGTGAGTGTAATAATACTGTTTTTCTGATTTTTGTGCATTATTACAAAAGAAGAAAATTAATCAGAATCAGGACCCAAGGTCTGGTGGCTTATTTTTGGAAGGTAGGAGGGAAGAGTTCTTTTAGAGAAATTTTTTTTTTAATCTTTTTCCAAGTTAGAATTATCTTCAGTTTTCAAAATGTTGCTGAAATGGTTATCAAAGCAATAAGATACCAGATATCTCAGCCATAATGCTGTACAGATCTGATCAAAATAGCTTTCAATTATGAAAATACTTAATATTAAAGAAATTCAGATTCACAGTGTAGGTATGTCTTGGAAAAGCTGAAACATTTATTAATTTTTTTTTATTTACTCACTTTTAATTTAACATAGTATTGATTGCAATATTCCTTATCTTAAAAGATATATTGCATAATAAAAAAATGCATATTCTGATACTACAAACCATTTTTTGTGATTTCAAAGAAATTTTCAAATCATCATTTTGAAGGAGATACATATTGGTTTACCAATTTTATTTTCACCTTTAATTTTATCTTAAACTTTTCTGAAGAAAAGAAATTCTAGATATGTGCCCAGCTATAATTGTCTTAGAGAGGTCATATGGCTCATAAGGATCAGTACAGAATCAAAAAATAATCAAGGGTACTTAAAGAGAATACTGTAAAGCTAGATATAGGTATGGGTGTTTATTGTTCTTATAAACTTTTCTGGGAAATACAGAACTTTAAAAAGACTTTCTCTTCACTGCCCTTCAGAACTTCCATAAGATCCCTTTTATACGGCTTTGTATTCATTCCATTTGTCATTACAATGTTAATTGCTTATTTAGAAAATAAATATTTTATGACAACAGGAGTATCACTGTAGGTCTGTGATTAGCTGCCAAGTGGTGGCTAAATCTTCCTTAACTGCCATATCTGTTTTGAGAAATAAATACACTGTTGTAGCAGAATGAAGCACAAGATGAACAACAGCAATATTGAAGGAATCATCCCAAAAGTAAAACTCTTATCATCAGTCAAGGCATTTACCTTATCAGTGATCCTGTGTCTTCAGAAAATTATTGTTTTTATACTGACTGGATTTTGCTGGTGTTACAGGACTTAAAATTTTGCCACTCAAAGCCTGTACTTATCACAGTAGAACAAGTTCATGCTTGGCATTTTAAATACCAAGCCTGAAAGTAGAAATAATATGGATTAATATAAAACTTATGATCATTTGAACTTCAAAACCATACAGTCATGTCAAAAATGTATACTATGGAGCTCTCTATCTGTCATAACACAGTGTAATTTACTCTTCTAATTCACATTGAACATCATAGGCTTTGTTTCTAAGGTATGATCTCTAAACCACAATGCTACAAAATTTTAATAGTAGCTCTGTATTAGTTTTTCAACATAGAGTAGTATACACAACGTAGTAATACTTGTTATACTGAATATATTATATTCTTTGAGGTTTAAAGGAATAATACACAAAATAAACCTTGATAAATCTGACTATCACATTTCAGATCACTGATTCAGTATGATGTATATGAAGATACTCTGATACTGTCTCAGCTGCAGATTCTGTTAATTATCAATAACACCCCTCTTCTCATCACTACAAAACTCTGAAACAAAACCAGACCTACAAATAACTTCATTCAAATCTATTTTTCCACTTCCACTAAATTTCTCTAAAAGAGCAGTTACACAGTAAAAAAAAAAAAAAAAACAACAAACCAAACCAACCAAAAACAAGCAAACAAAAAGCTGTGATAGAGAAACCTTTACTCCAAAATGAAAGGATCTGATGATTTTATGGGGTCTGTTAGAGCTCAGAGCATTGTATTTAACTTCATGTGGGCTCTGAGATGCTCTATAAAAAAAGTAATCTAGTGAGACAGAAAGTTATTTCTATTAGCTGCCATCACCTGACATTCAAACCCCAATAAAACTGGCAGGTTTGTCAGGACAGCCTCATGGCCATACCTCTCAGAGATGTAAAGTAATTTCTGTGAAAATAGTAGCTGCTTGCAACCACCTTCTTTCGAGCTTTCTGAAAGCTCATGATACTTGCAGACTCCAGAGTTCAGAATTAGCAGCCAGTGTATTCTGCATGTGAAAAGCCTGGACACCAGCTGGATTCCCTATGTTGTGAGCATGAAGAGTTGCAGCTGCTCACTCTGTCTCCTCAAGTTTGAAAGTACAGGGAGCTGGGAGAAAAAAACTTCTGTCTTTAACAGAAGCAAGGTGTTTCCAGCTCACCTGATAGGGACACTTTGCTTTCTTGACAACATACTTGCCAACAGAAAATTATTAGAAAAATTAAAATAACAAAGCCGAACCCAAAACAGTGTGAAAAAGGAGCATAATTTGGAAAAGGAAAAAAGAGAAAAGGTAATTGGCTAGTTTATTATACAAGCATTTACTCTCTCTCAGAGTCCCACATCTGGTACCTTTTACTGCTAACTTTTTTTTTCCAGACATTTCAAACAACACAATGTGCCTGTCCAAAACTTCCCTGAACGTCCAATGAGAAATAATAGACATTAATAACATACCTCCAGGAACTTTATTTTTACTAAAAAGGTTCTATCTGGTAACAACACCAAAGAACCTGTGTAAGAGCAAGAACAACAGATTGTATTTTGTTACAGTTCAGAAATAAATTTAGAAGATGTGCCCTATATGTCTGGTGCTGGTTCTATATTATACCTGTGGGCTTCAGTGAGTATTTGCAGTGTCCTACTGACAGTGCATCCCTGCTGCATTACACCATTCTGCTGTCCTGCCTGGCTTCTGTGGTCTTCTAAGGTAAACTGCTAGAAAACTTGGATGGAATACAGATGACTTCAGAGCTGCTCTGAGTAACAACCTGCTGCCCAGCCAAATTCAATACATAAATGTGAATAATTTCTAATATCTCCAGACATGAAGGAAAGTGCTTCCTAATGGAGAAGAGATCATAGTAAGAAAACCTGAAAAGATGAGTTAGATTTTTTTTTACCTGAGTAATAGCCAGTCAGAGAGATTAAGGGAGCATACAAAACAGTCTATAGCAGGTATGTGCTAGAAAACATTGAACTACCACTTTTTAAAAGTCATTTTGATGGGAGAGAGCAAAAAGCAAAATTCCCTTTGATTATTTTTCACTCAATCTCTCTTCTACTAAGACTTTCTTACAGAAATTGTGTCTCACTGCACAAATTGTGCAATCTGAGTGTATTTTTCAAAAAAACTGTTGTGCAATGAGAGTCTTGAACTGGTATAACTTTTTATTTAAAACCGCTTCTTCTCAGTGATTCCCTGGTTTTATTTCTTTATCTAGAAAAGTCCTCAAAAATTAGTCATTACTGCACTGCAGTCTTTCTCTTTTTGGTCTTAATGATATAGAGAGGCTTTGTTCCCTGCCTGATATTTCTACTTCATGTTTCCAGTAACTTGAACCTAACCAGGCATTAGAAATGCCACATGGGCTCATACCATTCTTCTTGAAAAATATTTATCAACTAACTAACTGGATATACCCTTGCTGTTTAACTACTTTGTGTACTGTTTAGTTCCAAAACAGGAAACAGTGTCTAGGTTTTAGAAGAAAGATCACACTGATTCATTCTATTGCTGGAGACATCTGCAGGTTTTTGATTTTGCAAGAATAAAACCTAATGTTTTTCTGTTTATACTGAATGGAGCATTGATTTGCAGATGGATTTTTAGTTTTTTGTTTTAAAACACTGCTGTGCATAAGCGTCGCTTCTTTTTCCCACTTGGGTAAAAGCCAAAGGCATACGTGATGAGTGTATTAGGGTATCCAAAGCCACTATAGTCAGCCTATCTGCATACCAAAACATCTAAAAATATTAAACTAGGTTAAGGGTTAAGTTGAGTGCAGCAGAGGAAAAAAGAATTTTAAAACTACTTACTGAGTATCTCAGTGGTTTCTCCTGTTGACTGCCTACTTTGCTTCTTCTGGTAGAACATAATATTCAATATATAGGACTGAGCGAGCAGGTAGCACTGGTTCATTCTTGCAACTACTTGGCAGCTGAAAAATACTAAATCATTTTAGAGTTATCAGAAAAAGCTAAAAAAGCCTAGAGGAGCCAGAGGATTATGTCCTTGGAGAAGAGGCTTTCATTTGCACATATGTTCTGCCAGGACAGGAGCTTTCAGATTTGGAGACTTCCTTAAATCTTAATGACTAGACATTACATAAGATGCCAGATCTCCTTTGTAATTATTCTGTTCTAGAAAACACTACAAAAGCTACTGCTTTGATTCCTCCTTACCTCATAGCATCTCCTTAATTGTGTGCTCCTCCTTTGCATCCTTATTAGTAAATCAAAGTGCTATTCATGTGGATTTTATTTTCATCTGCATGTTCCAGATGCTCAAATCTCATGTCTTTATTTTTCCAAATTTATGAAGACCTGGAAAGGTGTTAAATAAATAATGAAAATAATCAGGGACAAAGGAAGGAAATCTGCCTATATAATTTCCACTAAGTAGTCATGAAAATTTTCTGCATGAAAATAGGGCCACTGGTGTAATTTCAACCAATTTTTCTGAAGATCATTGTCAGGGTCTGCAGGTACAGCATGAGAAATTGTAGCATATTCTATATAATGATGGGCTGGGGTTTTTCTTTCTTTTATCTTTATTTTCTAAACAAAAGTCACAGCCTTAGGTGGGGGATGATTCTTAATAGGAAATGACATTATAAATCCTGGAATATGTAGGATATTTTTTATTCTTTTAGCCAATGAAGAGATCCCATCAATAAATGTAAAAGATGTTTAAGGTATCAAAAGATGTAGAAGCAAATGGACTGGTTCAAAGCAAAGAGGTTTTTTTTAAGAAATTACTCCACCAATTATTTTCATTGATTGACTAGAAATTTCTGTAGCAGTAGGGAACATTGGAAAACATCATCAAAATGCTGAAATAAAAAATGGGGGATCAGAAACTGTAGATTGATTTTGCCCTTCAGCACCCAAACCGTAACAGGCCTTGTGGAAAAAGGTGCAAGGAGAGGAAAGGGAACAAAGCTTCGTACAGAAAAAATTGTCATGGAGAACTTAACTAATTTGTAATGAGGCTCTTTATAATATCAACAGGATCCTTTTATCCTTCCTGCCTTCCCAGCATACAGGTCTGCAAGCACAGAAACACACCAAGCTTTGAAGTCCTCACCTACTCTGGGAAAGGGATAAATAAAAGGATGTTGTTGGATGCTGCCTTGATCCTGAAGACCTTTTGCATCTTACAGAGGCCACGTAGCTTGACAGTTAGTTCCATGGAAAGGACAGAAAATCCTTATTTAGCTTACTCATAGTGCAGTCTGTGAACAAACACAAAACCAAACAATAGAAAAAAAGCAGACGATTGCTGAATTCAATCCAGAAAATGATAATTCATGAAACATTACAAGTATACATCAAAAAGAAAGTAACCCCAGAATGCATCTAGAATTTTAAATGTATTATCCTGGAACACGTAAAGTTTATTTCATATATTTAACAGTTCTGATTTTCTCTTCTCTATTGTGGTGGCAGCCGCCTGGCAACTTTTCTAGAGATCCTCTCCTCCTCCCAGTAGGCCAAATGTCATTCAGATAAACGAGGTCATGCTCATGAATGAAGACTGATCTACCTTAAAGTAGGAATTAGTATCTTCAGCTTTTTGTAGTAAGACTTCAGAAAGTGCCAGATCTCTGTTTTACTCATTCACTGTACTGGATGACTGTTTAAGCCATGTGTGTGGAGTTAAGTGTTGCTTATAGAACTGCAACAGAAAAATGCATTCACCCAAATTTTATTTCCCCAGATATGCAAAAATTAACCTCTGATGGACTGACTGCACACCTCGGAATTTTTCTGAAAGTGGTGAAATGTACAGACATCCTGAAGTGATCTATGAAGAAGAGTTATGTTTCAGATGAGACACTATGAAGTGTCATGTATTTTCTGGAATAAAATAAAAAAAAAAGAGAAAATGGGCAGAAAGGCTATGAAGGTTGTCAATAGGGAGCAGAGTAGTGAAAACAAGGGAGGTGATGTGTCTCCAAAACAATCAATGCCTTTAAAAACCTGTAATACCTATCTCCCCTGTTACAGAGCTTTGTTTCCCTAATTTGGTGCACCATTATTTGGCACATAGTAATAATAAATTACACATACTTCTTACTACCTGTCTGCCCGATACAGATTTTACAGAGTATCTCACCAAGTAGAAATTGCTTTGGCATTTTTTTCTGAAAAGCAACATTCAGAAATCAGGAAGCAAATGTGAAAAAGGACAGTTTCCTGCAGGTCCCCTTCTCTGTGGTTAAGATTAGCAAGGATACTCTGCGAACAATTCATTGAATTAGAAAGATGAATGTTCACTTATTAAGAAAATTGTGGAATTTTATTATTACGGTAATACATATGTGCTGCTGTAGATATGTATGTGTCAGGGCTTCTTTATTAGTCAGTTTTTATGAAATTTAAATTTAACACGTGCTTGTGATTAAAATAAAACAAAAATTGTGACAAACTTTTTTTCTAAAGCATCTGGTTGGAAACTCATTATTTTGATTCAAATTGAGAAAAATAAGATACTTATTAACAATGAAAAATGAATGAGAAGCCAGAGTTGAGTGGCTTCTTTTTTTCTCTCTTTCTGCCATCTCCAGATTTTCATGTATCTGATAATATCAATATTAACCCAATAAATCCAGTTTTTAAAATGTTCAGAGCTCTAAATAGCTATGGTAAGCATTAGTTTTCATGCACTGGCTACCACTGGCAGCAGAACTATTAAAATTATGAAGGAAATGGGTATAATTTGCACTCACAGATCTAAACCCCTAAAAAATGGTCATGAGCAAAGATTCAGGTGTTTAAATTACTGCTAATTTCAATAAAATTTTAAATCCATGATTAATTGCATTTTAAATACTGCACCTGCAAAACCATAATTCTTATTTAAAATTAAATTGAAAATAATGCTTTTAGGAGTTTGGGAAACAGAATAAAACTCAATATTCATTACTATAAGCATCTTGTCTAGCCAGATCCTGTAGAGAGGAAAAAATTAAAATCACCTCTAATAACTAAAGAGTCAGTTGTAGATGTGCCATACTGTGGAAAGACTTCCAGTGACAACAGTGGGTTTTGCAAATGGTCAAATCATTAATATGCACTGAAAAATGTACACTTAGGTTATAGGCAGTTCATCAGGAAAGCCAAATGAAGGCAAAACTGAGAGCCTCAGGTTCTGGGTTGTGGTGCAATACGTCCTCTGCTAATGACCTGTAGTCTGAATACTTAGGTCAAATCCCAGTTACAGGATTTGGAGTCAATATTTTTCAGGAGAGTTCAGTCTTCTTATTTTCACTACACATCACTATAGAGCTGCTAAAAATGTCACATGGAGAACATAGGAAAGATCTGATGTTCACTGAGAGGACAAAGCGGTAAGACACGTCACATATCTGGAGCTCATCAATGCTGTATTGAACCAGAAGCCCCAGGTAACACTAGTGAGTCCAAATATATACACACAATCATTGTGCATATATCTAAATACACTGTACATAATAAATGTATTTTAATTATGCACATATGTATATACTGTAGAACTATATTTCATACACATATATACATACATATTATACAGGTACGGGCACGGTGCCTTTTCTTGAAGACTCTGTGCTCTACCTATACACAGAACAAACACTGAATGTCACTTCAGCATGATTCTGTAACATCTACATAAACAAGTAAAGCCATGAAACCATGACTTTAAAGCTTTTAAGAGAGTTTGACACGAAAATTAGAAGGCTCCTAAGACAAAGAAGTATTAAGAGAGCTCTCTCAAGCATGAAAGTGTAACCTGGCCAACACAGGTTTCAGTTCAAGAGGAATATGAACTAAAAAATATCCAGTAGATGCTTAGATTCATGAGTAACAGAGTGCAGCTACAGAAGTGGGAAGGAAACATTACTGGAGTTTTTGTGTTTAATTATTGCTGATACTGGAGATGTAGGTCACCAATGTGAAAGTTATTTGAGCATGGGAGAGCAAAACCAGCATTAACTATGAAGATGCGCTAGGACTCCATGTAGTGCAAGATTGGCAAGCTGATTTTAGTTTTGAAATTATCTTTAGGACATTAATAATAAGGCAGCACCATTTCAGAATAAGAAAATGCCTTTGGTCAGTTTAGGCGGATTACATGTCTATTTAATGCTTTATTAAAACTTTATACTCTTCAACTCCTTATTGCTGATTAGTGTCAATTAACATGAATTTAATCAGCTGCCTTCTGCTCTCAGTACAATGCCATAAAAGCAATATAATTCTAGTAATTTCAGTGTGATTTATACCAGCATAAATGAGACAAGAATGAGCCTTAATAGGTTCATATTTGAGTGTATGTTCCTAAACCACAGTTTATAATGTGCCCCAACACAGGTAATGAAATTCCCATGGGGCACATTTGTGTTCACAAGCTAGTCTTTTACTCTAAGTTAGTCCAAATGATTGGCTTCTCAGCTACAGCCTTGCAGGCAACTCTGAAAAGGGTAACAGTAGCTTTAATTATGAGTAAACTCAATACAGAATTGCGTTATTAATTCTGAAAACAACATAGTTCAGTTAAACTGTCCAATCGTGTCTCATAAAATAAAAAATAAAGTAATCAATCAGTGGAGATATTACAGTCATGATAGTGGCATGGCAACCGCCACCTGGCTGGAGATTTAGAACATGAGATGCTTACAAAAGGAAGAGATGATTGCATAGTAGATAATATAAGATCTAAAATTTGAAGATCACAGCATATAAATGAAAAAAAAAACAACCGAACACATTAGGAAACCTTGGGAAACATCAATGAATTGCTTTCACTACAAATGCATTTACTTCAAAAATTTAAAAAGGGGTGTAAAGAGAAAAGCCTTTTGTTTTGAACACCTATTTTTGCAGATCTCAGTTCAGTTAAATTTCTTGCTTACATTTTTCACATAGCTCTCAGTGTGTCACAATCTTTCTCTGATGAAATCTTTGTGTTCAGTCCCTAAAAAGAAAAAAAATGGGATGGGAATGACAGAAACTAGTGGAGAAAATAATAAATCAGGAAGACAGAAAAAATATCCAATGAAATGAAAGTCAAAAGTTCTATAGGAAAACAAACTCTGCTAATATTACAGGTGTGTGTGAAATGCACAACAAAATTAGAATACAATCAAAAATACCTATCTGTGAAAAATATAGCATAAATATACCAGAGAATTAGCAATGTATAGACAAATACAGAAAAACATTTATGAAGAAAATGTCTTTAAGAGAACGATAAGCTATAAAAACTATACAAAGAAAGCAATTTTTACAACATTGAGGGATCCAAAATTAGGAAAACTGGGCTTACAAATGATCTATGACATTGGTATTTTTCTGGTTTTGAAGTGGCATTTTCACACATTTGAATTTTCATATATGGACACACACATGTCTTCTACGAACTTGTTGAGAGATGTTTAAGTGAATTAACTTGCTTCCTATATGTCCTCTACATCATTCATTTTGCATCTGGACTCTATATTATGAGCAGGATAGGGTTAGAAAGGCTGGCAGCATGGTTGAATCACTTGGATCATATCTTGCAATACTGGATTCTACTTCAAACTCTCATTCAAAATGTGTATGCAGTACAGAACAAGCCAACTAAAATAAAACTTTCTTTTTTCATAAATTTTGTGCTTGAACACGTACTTTGGGGCATTTTGAGGCAATCTGCAGAAGGCAACTGCAACTGAAACCAGAAGGTTGTCTGGTTTTAGCCTGCAAACAGCAAAGGCCTCTGAAATTACAAACCTGAGGTACCTGAGCAGTAGGCAGCTCCTTAAATAGTCTATGAAACAGTTTTCTATGTAGCTTAGAGGTGCAGGTGAGTTCATTATTATCTTTGAAACATCTGTATGTTTTTTAAAGATTTTTAGAAAAGTGACAGAACAAAAATGAGGCTCTAGATTTTATGTAGATTTTGTATACAGTATTAAGTAGAATGAGACTGAATACTAAATTAAAATGTTGTCTGAGAAAAAGTGAATGTGACCACATCCTTAAAAATTATAGCCTATTGTGTAGATAGACCAAAGCGAAGACGCAAGAGCAGGTGTCATGCTTTTAACTTATTAATTAGGATCCCTGACCTTCAGCTTTGGCACTTCATTATATGACTATGAAAGTATTAGATCCCGATAAAATAAATTTGATTAAAACAGAGAAATTCCAAAGGAAAAACCTATCTTCTTCCTCCATATTTTACTATTACAAATTTGAAGGCTTGGAGGCTTTCAACCAAGAGACTAGACTATTATTACATTGGTAAGTGGTAGCAACAACAGGAAGGAACATCTGTCAGAAGAGACACACATTTTCCTACTGGAATTGAAAGTTATTTGTTGCACAACAAAAAACTGTCAAGGTTCTGTAATTCTTGGATTAATCTTAGGCTATGAAGAGGACTAAGTGAGACCTTTCTTTCCTCATTGGAAAGATAATTAGGGGGTTTGGTGAAGTTTTAGAAGAAATAAATAAATTTTAAAAAGGGCTATTGCCATCAATCTCTCTCAATAAAATATGTAATAAATTGAAAAAAAAATGTTTTGGAAAGATTCTGGAGAAAATTCTGTCTTGATGACACTATATTTTAGTGGAAAACAGAAACACTTCAAAGAGGGTTTCACTGAAACTATAGTTCAGGCACTTAACACTCCTATTCTTCTTCAGGGACCAGACTGTCTAAAGAGATTTATCTGTAGCAGTTAAAGTAGAAAAGTTCCAAATATATATGTACCTTACCCACTGGCAGTATTACTAGTCCTAGATACGATCAGCCCAACAAGCAAAAATGAAAGAGCCAGATACCCTGAATTGCCTGGTATTCATCAACTCTTTTTTTGTCTGCCACATTCAAATATTTGACAGTGAACATCTTGGGTAATGAAATTCTATTAATGGCTGTATAAATCTATGAAGAAAGTAAATTCATTTAAATTTGCACAGCTGTAACAGAGTAAAGAGAAAAATATTACAGCCTTTCAAAGAAAGAATGAAATTAAATATAGTCTGAGACAGGCATCTGAAGAGCGCATCAAAGAAAGGGGTTGTTTAGCAACACTAACAGAGAAAGTATTAGATGGTTAAAAAAAAGACTCGGCTGTCTAAAGAACCTCTCTAAATTAGAAAACAGTTTCAGACATTCCAACAAATGTTCAGAGTCCAGCTTCACATTGTTAGGTGTTGCTAAGTGATTTTCTCTTTGTTCCATCATGAAATGAAAAAGACATATTATAGGGCTCATTAATTTACTGATAGTTTAGCATTAATCAAACTCTCCCACATGCAATAAACCTAAATAAATAATAAATAGGTAAATAAATTTAAAAAATAATTAAAAAAACCCTCAACCATCTCACTGCATCAGCAACAACTACAACAAAAAAATAAAAAACTTAAACTAATGAAAAAGAGAAAAAGACCATTCCAGTGTGGTTAGAGAGAAGAAAGAACCAAGAGAGCCATGGAGATCATTTCACTGCATAAAGTAAGCTGGTATTTGCTGTATTCAGGAAGGGACTCAAAGTAAGTTTCTCAGGGTTGCACACTTAAAGAATTCTAAAGATTCTCCTGCTTGGTTGCCATAATGACCTACATTAGTGCTGTGATTTTTAAATATAAAAGCTACAGTATTCTTGGGTTTCAGTTGTCTACTCTGCAATGACAAGCACTCTTTACTGATACTTGACTTATTTTTAAGGATATTTTGTTGAGTTGTTTGCTTTGTGGTGATCTCTAGTAACTTAAGGAATCATAAAAATAACTACTTTAAATCCTACTGCTTTATCACTTTTCATCACCTTTTTTACTAAACTCATTACTAAATGCAGAAGACGATTAAGATATTATGGTTCCTTTGAGCTGTTTTTTGATCAGTTCATTGTTCTGTTAGAACGTGTCACCTCAGTGTTTGCAATGTAACAGGACAAGCATTTGACTAATTAAAGTCTGATCTAAAACACACACATAAAAATGTTAAACATAAAATCAATTATCAGGGATTTAATTTTCTTCTAAGTCTGGACATCAAAAACTTTTTAGTAATTCCTATCATTCACCCTAAAAGCCCCAGTCTATGTGACAAAATTAATTCTTGTAGCAGTTACGAATTGTAAGAAACCTGTCAGTCTATGTTTCTTAAACAGGCATGAACTCGACAGTAAAACTTCCTATTGGAAACTTGTTTGTTGCCTTCATTCTGTGTGGACCTGGCACCTGTATAGCTTTGGAATTTTTGTGAAGTAAAACACTTAGAATATTTTTGGAATACAGTTGATGCTGCATTATCAACACGCTTGCTAGGTCTGGGTTTTCTGTGCCCACTGACAAATCAGTCTGTGGCAGAGTCATGACTGTAACCAATTTCTCACAGTTAACAACTAATCCTGAATGAAACAACAACACAGCCCATTAAATTCCTAATTACACATATGTACATACATTTAAATGGACCTAGATGTAGCCCATATTTTCAGTATATTAAAGTGGGGAAAAACTGAGTGCTGAGGGATTCTAAGAGTGTACATTAGCCCAGCTCAGAGGTCGGTATGGTTGGTTTAGAAAGTCTGAAGTGTTTTTTCTCTTATGGCCTCTAATTCTCACACCATTTTTATTAAATATGCAGCTCTGTCAAGCCTGTGATGTGTAACTCAAGTAGACATGTTTTAAAAGTCACAGGGTTATATCAAAACTTCTTGGCTACCTGAATACAACAAATATCCTAATGGACTAACCTAGAGGATGTACATATTGCTCTGCCTTACAGTGTTTTACTGAACTGGATAAACACCGCTAGTGATTGCCAGAGAACATCACAGTTTATTACCACAACAGAAAAAAATTGTTTCTAATGGAAAAAATAGCCTGAGTTCTACTATTTTTATAAAACAGTCTTATCAGTGTTTCTTTTAGACTACAGCCATATTAAAAAAATAAAAACAAATCCACGTTCAATCTCTTCTCTGAACCCAGTTTATGAAAGTATTTACTTTTCTTTTTGTATTTACATATAACTCCTTCTCCTTGTTTCTGTCATAAAACCTTCATAGCAAATAAATTATAAATCACATTTATGTATAATTTATTATTTTAAATATGTATTTTATCTTTTGGATTTTTAAACAGGGAACTTTGTTCCTTTAAGGTCTCAGTAGTTTGAAAAATTCATGAATAATGCATGCTTCAAGATGCATTACATTTTTATAGTGTGTACTGTAACAGTATAGATTTTGCTTTCTAGATGTGCACTTTGAGGTCAACATAATTGTTTTAAGAATAAACCTTACAGAAGTCTCTGGGACTTCATAAGCATACTCTTTCATTATTTCACAGCACCTGAGACACTCCCCTAACATACTTGCCCTTCTTTGGTGAGAAAACTGTAATGCTTTCTAGACGCCCATACACATGGATGTCGGTACCTGTCAGATATCTCCAGTACTGATTTCAGTATTAGAGCCAGGCAGGATGTAGCTGTTTTGATACACAGAAATCTTAATTCTACTACAGAATGACTCAAGGATGTTCTGGAGAGGGATTAGTTTACCGAGTACACTTATTTTGTTCCTACATGTAGCAGGCTACATTATTATTTCAATTATTATAAAATGAAAGACATTTGTTTATTTCAGAATTATCTGGAATTACACAGATGCATTTTAGATTAAAATTTGATTATACATCTTCCAAATACCTCTCAGAGCAAAAATCAGGTGCTCTGTTGAAATTAATCTGCTCTGTGAAAAATACCATATAATCTTTTTTCAATAAAAACAAAGCCCTACAAGTACTGGTTTGATTCATATTCCTTCCAACTTTTCTAAAAGCCTAGTGTTGTCCAGGTTAATCTGTAACCTATAACCTGTTACCTATACCTGTAATCTATAGATTTTTATCAGGACAAGGTTTTTCTCCATGACATTTAACCTTATTAACAATTTTCTTATGCTTTTACATTTTTTTCCCAAAATTCAAAATTATATACACAATAGAATGTGCATTCTGCAGATACTTTCTGTTCAGAAAACTCTTATAGTAATGTGGAGAGACAGACAGGGATAAGGAAATAATTTATTACCAATTACAAGAAATTTCCAACCTTTATATGTTTTTGCCAGTACTCTACAAAGTGCCAAATATGGTATCCTTCTCTAGTATATTACACCTGAACAATAAATGTCAAGAATTTTCAGGAAAATAGAGGACATAAAGAATAAACAGATCACGCTGCAAGCACAGAATAAATTTTGGAGATGGAGCCAAATTTTTTTGCAGTTCTCTTTCATAATTAGTGATCTCTCTATTGCCATAGATACGTCTTACTCTGTCTAAAGGTAAATAAAGAGATATTTTAATTCTTCTTTTACCTACAAAAAGCTTACACATGTTAATTTAGCCATTGTGAATATCCATGTTTCCTTGTATTTGTTAGCTGAAGTATCAAGTGACAAATGCAATCCATTTTGATGAGTCACTGCACTGTGTGTGAGCTGGCAAATGTGAAAACATTCCCAGAACTAAAATTACAATTTGCATTCTTAGGGATAAGTGTTTTGCAGCTAATTAGTATTGTGGGTACTGAAAAAGCCCTGCACCAAACTCCTTATAGCTCATTCAAACTCTATTCATATCTTTGAAATTCCTTCCAATCAGCTAAAAGCATTTGGCACACATTTGCAGCTTGTATGCACAAAAGGATTCAAAACGAGCTCTGACTGAAATCCCAGAGCTAAGTAACTGAGTTCATTTGTTGCAAGCTCTCTGAAAAAGGAGCAGTGACTAACAGCAAAGCTGTACTGGTGTGTCTTTGCATGCAGCATTTAGGCAAAAACACTTGATCGCTTCTAATATTTATTGCTGGGCAGCAGAGATTTTGGTAGTAGGTCCTATTTTGTCTCCAAGTTCTGGTTTGAGAATCAGCAACTTTCTTCATGTTCTGCCAACCCATTAGATTTGGAATTTACTGCAGTATTTTCTTTTCTTTTTTTTTTTTTTTTTTTTTTTTTTCTCTTCCCTTTAATGGCAAGCACACTGTCTAGTGGGAACAGAGCTCTGAAGATAATTTGTATCTTCCAACTCACTTTTCTATTCTGACTTTTCCCTGAAGCCACAAATGAGAATTGTCCTTCCTGTTTTCTCCTTGCCTTTCTTTCCTTCTCACTTTCTTCCAGAGCTAGTAAAAAGAAAGGAGAAAAATTCAGTGAGGACACAGCTTTTGAGAAGAAAAGTAGGTTGTGGTAGGATCTGCCCATTATTAAATTATCCAGAGGACCCAACTATTCCTGAACACAAAAGTTCATCACAGTTGGAGGGTGAAAAAAAAATGCAGCTTGCACATCAAGCCACTGCTGAAGTTTCTTTTTCAGTCCTGTCACCTGGAAGAGAAAATTATTCCTTTTATTTTGCCAAACAGACAGGAGGCAAACCGCATGCCACTGCTGACTGAACTGCAAAATCAAAATTGACAAGTCCTGGAGGAGGAAGCTACTATTATAAAGCTAGGCACGACTGCTATTCTACCTTGACTTCCTTAGCTCACGCCTGCTGCTGCTGCTCAACAGCCCCTGAGGCCCAAGTGACGTTACTCTGGGTTCTGAGACAAGCCAAGAAAGCCGATGATAATTTTGTCATTAAAAAAAAAAAAAAAAAAGAGAGAGAGGAAAGAGACTGATACAGCAGACCAGTCACCGCTATAGGCTTTATGCTGTGATAAAGCAACACAGGAAGAGCACTGTGTTAAACCTCAGCATGTTATTTGAAAATAGCAAGAATATTATTTATGACAGTTAAAGAAGGAATGATGTGCCAGAAAGTTAAGGCCAGGGATGAAAAAGACAGAAATTACATATAAGAGTGGGCCCCAACATTTTCTCCTTTTTAATTTGTCATAAAATTAATAATTATTATTGAAAGAAGTTGTCGCACCCTCTGCACAGAAATAAAACAAAACCTGCAAACATAAATCCTTTTATAATTCTTCTTAAAGCACTGCAACAATGCCACTAATTCTAGAAGGCACTTAGTGTGCTTATTCTGTGGCTATATATATCTATACATATGCATATGTATACATACACACCCATACACACATAGATGAGTGCACGTGCAAGGAAAAGTATTAATTAATTACAGTAGTCTCCATTGCAGAATTCAGAGACTGCTTTAACATTCTGGAAATTTTAAGAAAAAGAAGAAGAGATAGTATATCATAATTCATGTTTTTAATGTTTATCCCCCATCGTCATGGACTTGTTTGATCTGGGGAAAAGCAAACACTTTTCCGAAGTGGAGGAGTATTTTTATACAAGTGTCCTAAATTTCTGGTGCTCTACTTGGCTTGACTTCAGATTAAAAATCCAAGCTGGCCTTCTAAGTGTAACTTGCAATATATCACTGTGAAAGGGAAGGATGAAAAGCACAGCCATGCAAGTTAAGATTGGCATGTTTAGGCTTCCTCTTGCTCTCATGGGTTTGATGAACAAACCTGAAGCATTAATATTCTGTCTGTGAATGTGCAAAGCTCAGGTTTTTTGCTGAATTCACAGAATTAACTCAGTAACTGTAAAGCAGAGTCCAAAGCTAAAAATTTTCATATAGCTTCAAGTCCTCGTAGCTCTGCCTGTTTTCACCAGTAGAGGAGTTACCACTCAGTTCACAGAAGCTCAAAGTGAACAGGTGTTTTTTTTTTGCATATTGAAAAAACCCTACAAATTGAAAAAGTTAAAGTTTCACAAAATGTAACATTCGAACTCCATTAAAAAAAAATGCTTGAAACTGAAACATTAAGGATGTCATAGAATCAAAATATTAGAGCAAAACACATTAAAGCAGAAATTGTCTGACATTTCAGAGAGGAAGTTGAGCCTAGGTGCCAAACTAAGTACCTGCTCGGGCATATTGCCTTCTTGCTGTCAGTGCTGATGTGTATGTCTCATATACTTTGGTATGAGGGAAAATTATTTCCTAAGTCTTGTGAGAGTGCAAAGAGAAGACACTGAATTCAGATCGATCATTAACTGTATAATGGAGAAGGGATCCATAGTTAAGAGTGTAGCCGGTGACTATCTTGAGATCTTTAGATCTTGAGATCTTTACTCATTGTTGGAGAATGGCTTGGTAAACAAACGTGGCAAGGACACAGCGTCCTTGGAGGTTTTGTTCCCAAGTTTGAAAAAGTAAGGTAGCAAGTAAAAAAGTGTGGCTCCAGGTGGAAAATCCCCAAGTGGAGGGAGCGTGCAAATGTAACTTTTTTTGTAGTTGCCAATTGGTAACTGACTCGTAGGCATAATAACAAAAACAGTATAAATGGAACCCTGAACCCTCAATAAAGTTGAAGCTTGTTTATCAATCACATTGATTGGCCACTTGTCTTCCCTCGTCGTTCCCGACATAGTGGCGCCCGAACAGGGACACTTGGGCAGACCCACATTAGTGAAACAAAGGAGCGACGAGCCCGGAGAAGCGTCGATAGCAGCGATCGACGGGCAGAAAGTCGTCCTGATGCTGGCGTAGGAGGGCGACTCGTGCCTGAGCTAAGAGGAGGCTCGCCGTCCGGGACGGGGCTACCAGCTTGCAACAGGTAAATGCTGCACTAAAGGAATAGATTAAGCGCGCAATGGAGAGCAAAGTAGCCCTAGATATATGTTTTTTAGAAAAACGTTCAGTAAAAGATAAAGATCTAAAAAAGGACCCACAAGCACTTCTAGTGTATGGTCGCGCAGTGAATTCCCAGATGGAAGCCATGGGGGCTCTCCAGCCTGGCATGCCGAACCCCTTGAAGCTTCCAGACACTTGCTGATAGTGGGTTTAAAGGACTGTCTTTTCACAATACGTATACACCCTCAGGACACAAAGCGATTTGCGTTCAAGCTTCCAGCCCTTAACAGAGAAGCTCCTGCCTTGGAATTTGAATGGGTAGTGCTCCCGCAAGGAATGAAAGGAACTGACCCTACTTCCCCCGTCACCCTCTCAGCACAGCAGGAAACGGCCTTAACTGACACTGGTCAGGCGATTTCTCAGCGCTGTGTGGATCGCCGCGATACAGATTTGCCCATAGACTTGACTGTTCTTACGGGCAAGCAACATTTGCTTGGAGCTCTCATACAGCATAAAAAGAAAAAGGGGGAAACCGGGCCTGCTGATATCCGTGTGTTAGAATGGATATTTGGGCCGCTGCAACCGAAAACGAAACGGTCACGGCGTGCTGCTGTAACCTGGCAAGTGAATGATCAATGGTGCCATAAACTGTTGCCTGCGCAGGCAGATGACACTTTGCAGACTCTGGAGTTGGCAGCTATTGTCTATGCCTTTTTGCACTGGATGGCTGTGCGTCTACAGGCACCCTGTGGGTCCCCAGCGAGTGGACCCGTCCGGCACCAGCTAACTTCAGCAACCCTGCGGAACCCAGAAACGCAGGCTCGAGAGCAGAAATGACTGTTTCAAACGATTGAGTCATTTGTTGAGATACTAGAAGAGCATGTTTGGGAGCAAGAAAAGTTGTATTGGTTTTGTTAGAGGCCTGATTTTAACCTTTCCAGGCCTTAGTTGCTTTGTTTTACATGTTTGGTTGATGTTCCAGTTTTGCATGTTTTAGTTGTGTCATGACAATTCTTAAAAAGTTGTTTGCCAATGCTTCTAATATTATGCTTGTGCAAAAAAAAAAGGGGAATTGTTGGAGAATGGCTTGGTAAACAAACGTGGTGAGGACACAGCGTCCTTGGAGGTTTTGTTCCCAAGTTTGAAAAAGTAAGGTAGCAAGTAAAAAAGGTGTGGGTCCAGGTGGAAAATCCCCAAGTGGGGGGAGCGTGCAAATGTAACATTTTTGTAGTAGCCAATCGGTAACTGACTCATAGGCATAATTAAAAAAAACAGTATAAATGGATCCCTGAACCCTCAATAAAGTTGAAGCTTGTTTATCAATCACATTGATTGGCCACTTGTCTTCCCTCCTCGTTCCCAGCAGTGTAAAAGGAGTGACTCGTGACAGTACCTTTACATATGATTTGTACTGAGGTGCACTGTGTACATTGTCTTTCTTAGGCTTACCATAATGAAATAAGAAAACTATTTTATAAGTTGAATGCTATATTTGGATTTTTTTATATCGTGAGATCTTTAGATCTTGAGATCTTTACTCAGTGAAAATTTTTCCCGGATAAAATTCAAAGTCCGTTTTCTGCTTGGTTGAATCCATAAATTATGAACAACATCCAAATAAAATCTAATCTGCCTTTGAAATAGCACAAAAGCACAGATATTCTTGTTTTATAAAAACTGGAGAAAAATATGGATCTGACACATGATAATTGGCTGCTGTAAGTGACTTGTGAGAAGTCTGAGTTCTTAATTGTCTCCAATCTCTAAACCCTTCTACATACTAGAAATTAATTTAGTAACTGGAAATAAAATTTCGTCTGGGAATTTCTTATTTAACATGTAATTTGAAATGGGGAGCAAGAAAGAGAAATTATTTTTGGATTTAAGTAGTTTTCAGAGGAAACTGGCTTCTTTCACTGGCAGCCTTTCCCTGTATTACTACTATCAAATAGAAACTTATGAGTTAGAAAAACTGAAAGTATTAATAAGACAGCAGTTGGGGTCTTGGAAGGTTAAACAAATGTAGGGATGAAGAAGCAGAAGGTATATTGGAATCTTTTTTGCCTTCATTCTTTTCCCTGACTGAGTCAATTTTTTACCAGAAAGAAAAGGATTGAAATGTGAGAATGCACAATAGCAGGAAAATACGATGTTACATAAATTTTTTATGCCATTATCTTGTGGTTAGTCTCTGTGGGGTGGTTATCTGTTACTCGTATTACCAGTTTATGCATCTAGAAGTTAGAACAGAAAATTATATTATGTATCTACTGTTTACCATACTTTTCTGTGCATGACATTTAATTCTAATTACATTGTTTGGGTTTTTTTATTGATATCCACTTTGGCTGTCGTAATGCCTTACAATATTAAAAACCAAAGCCAGCCTCAGTAAAGCAAATAAGGCTCCTGATGATCATTAATGAACAAGTTAATTACTTCCAGAATTCACTCAGTCTTTGAAGTCCGGTAATACCTGGTTGCCATTTTCGTTTACTGTAAAAAAAAAAGCCCATTATTTTCTGTGCAGTAAAAGTAGTTGTTCCCACTAGGAAATGTATTGCTTGATGGTACTCAGAGGAAGTCATCTTTCCAACATCCAGTCCCACAACCTACAGAGGCACTTAGTCCTCGTAAAAAAAAAAAGTCATTATCACTTACAGATAAACTCTAAAGAGAGAAAACAATGTGCACATATAATCATAGAAAAAGAATGAATCCTTGTATCTCTATAAAAACCCTTTTCATGCAGAAAAAGATTATTCAGAAAATGAGTAACAGGGACCAAAAAATGTTCAGAAAGGCACATGACTTCAGGAAGACTGAAAGACTACTATCTTTCTTAGGCTATTAGCAATTTTTAAAATCAGGAGGTATTATTTATTGCCCGAATTAAGACACAGATACTCAAAGTTATACATGCATCAATTCCTAAAACAATAAGCCTCTAAATCAAAGGCAAGGAAGTACCTGTATGGGAGCACAGCTGATCCTGTTCACTGCCCCAGTAGCTTCTAACCATGAAATACAATAAGTAAACTAGGGCAGTGAGGAAAAAACCACCAAAAATCAAAACAAAAACCCAATATATTCATCTGGACCTGGACCTGACATGCTTTCTGAGTGTTACCCAGAGATCTGGGTGGGTTCAGGCCTGGTGAACCTACCCAGCTGCCCCTGGACAAGGTTTGGCCACTGGGACAGGGTCAGGCTGTCATTAGCTCAATGTCGTATGGTGGCAGTGGGGAAGCTGCAGGGTGATGGGTGGAGGAAGACATTTATAGAAAAGGCTGTGAGGAGCTGGCACTCGTTGCCTTGCTCTGGACACTGCTATTCAGCCCCAGGCATTGTCCCAGGCTGGCCCTGGGCCCCACTGAACTGGGCACCACCTGGAGACGGTGCCTTCCCAGCAAGACCTGTGACCTGTGATGGCACCCAGGGATGGCCAGGCTGTGACTGAACCCAGTCCCTATTCCCAGCCCAGCATGGACTTGATCATGGCAGTGTAGGAGCTCTGGTCAGGAGGACAGTGCACTACACTTGTCCCAGAGCCTTCCAGACCTTACCAGGCTACCCTCAGCCAGTTTGCAGCCTGTAGTGTGGGCCTGGGGAAGAGCTCTGGTGTAAGGAGACAGGCTCTTCTCATGTGAGTGTGCACCTGAACTAAATCCAAGTCTGAAACCCTACTGAATAGGATTTGCCATTGCCTGTGCCAACAGTCATGGTCAGGACCACAGTTCACAATAGGACGTGGCCACATTTCGATCTGGAAGGAAGCCCAGCAGAGAGAAGACTGATGTAACGGCAGTCAGTATCATTAAAAACAGCACAGAGGTCTAGCAGACATATGGATGTGATTGACTTTCTTGTCTAAGGACAGAAAAAAATTCAGCCAAGCATCAAGTTTTGCTTCTGTATTGCGCTCTAGACTGAGAGGGCCCTAGGATACCAGCACACAACTGCTGGGTCTGTTCGCTGCCTCAGTAGCTTCTAACCATGAAATACAGTAAGTAAACTAGGGCAGTGAGAAAAAACACACCAAAAATCAAAACAAAACAAAATAAAATAAATAAAAAAAAACCCTAAAAACCAATGAACCAAACAAAAAAGACAAAAAACATTTAGGCTGAGGCACTTGATTTCCCAAGGAATGAGTTGAAGACAAGGAAAAGAAAGAGTTAGATTCCTGGTTATATTTTCAGTCAGGTGTTTTCTTTGTTTACCTTGAAGAAACCCTTTTTTACTAGATTTGAGTGCTTAGGAAAGTGCAGTCAGACAATCTAGGAAACTGAAGCCTTTCATGTACACACCCTGGGATACAAACGTATTACTGGGGGGGTGAACTGCTTCAGTAGTAGCCCATTAAGGAAGAGATTAAGACTCTGAAATCAAAGAGAATCTTTTATGGTTCAGTATCTGCCTTCTCTTATTTTTCCAGAGTTTTTAGCACTTTAAAAGATGAGAGCAATTTTAATACACTTTTCCCAGCATATGGCTAGCAGCATAGCAGTTATTTTTAAATTTATCCTAAAGTCTGTGCCAGCTTTATTTCAGCACTGACATACTACTGTATGTGTGCTATGTCATTAATGGGACTCTCTAGAGTGGTGAGGCTGACAGTCATGTCTAATTCTGGGCCTGGAGAGGGGCTGTGCCATGGATAAATATGCATTAGGGTGTGGAATGATGCCAACAAAATTCACTTTACCCATGACACAAACCAAAATCAAAACTAGTTCTCTGTGTAATTGTTAGAGAATTGGTTCCTTCTTGCTAAAATTATGATGCTGTGTAACAAATTGTATTCATCTGTGCTTCAAGGAAGCTTGAAGTTCTGTTTCAATTCTATACCATTTTTTAACTCTTCTCTCCTGCTGAAATTTATATTTTGTAGTAAAAACTGGCTAAAATAATTGAAAACAACATGTCTTGGAGGTTTTCTTAATACAGTAGTTAGTCCTTTTAGAAAACAGGCTTGACAGATCAGACACATTTGAAACCTGTGGCTAATATAAACTGTCACAATTGAGAAATGATTAGTATCTGCTTATCTATAGACAGTTAATCAGCAATTTGCAAATGACAAATCCCTTTTTTTGTTTGTTCTTTTGTTATTTTTCCCACTTTCTGCCCAACTTATCCACTTTTGTTACAGTAAATAATTTCTGCTGTAAAGGACCATTAGGTGCTGCTTTAGGTGAACAACTCAATTCACCTAGGCTCTGACTTAGAGCAGGCCATCCGTGACAACACCAATAAATTGTGCATGAAATTGATTTAATCTATATTTGAGACACAATTTGTCCTGCAGAATGTTGTGTGTGCAGCTCACTCGTTTTTATTTCATTTGTTACTGTGTGACCTGCTTGGCTGTATATTTACTACAATTTCAGTTTTCTCGTCAGACAAACTCCCACCCAATTTCTTCTGAGATTGTTTTTCTGTTTACTTTCATTTTTACTGAGGACAACACCAATGTCTGAGCTGAGATGTGCTTTATGATCCTTTCCATCTCAACCACTCTCAGCCTTGAAGTCCTCCACTCGTAATTTTGCTCTGTCCATAGAGCATACCCAATAGGGCACTCTGCTGGTTCTATATAAAATATCATTGTTAACAGGAAGATCCCTATCAGGTTCAGTTGGCACTGGTTCTGGACTTTTCTTGGAATATACTGGGTATGGAACTAAGTCCTCAGAGGAATAACATGGGAGAGAACACCCTTGGAGAGGAGAACATTGCATTTTCAGTATTCAAGTGTTCCGATAACATTCACTGAAGATAAATAAATCTGTGCCATGCATATCTTGTGCATCCCTTCTTGATAATGATCCTTGTGCTCTACTGCTGCTCTCAATGGCAAGTAGAAAGAAAATTTGCCTGCTACTAAGTGTGTAATATCTGTGTTTATAAATAGAGCAACCGATACTAAGTTATTTTCACAATGAACTGCTTGCTAGTTTACGGACAATATTAAATTTAATCAAAGGGTTCTTGGATTTCCCTCTTCTATGTTTGGTGGTTGTTTTTTTTAATGTGTGTATACACACATGCATACACATGCAGAGACGTATACACGTGTATGCATACATGTACTGGAAAAAAAGAATGCTGAACATTTAGTTTAACTAGTAAACCTTGTTTTGCACTCTATTCGTTTCTGGTTCAGTAGGTGAGATACAGATATGGTTACATTTTTATTTAGCTTCAAATAAAAATACCATTCTGACTCAGCAGTCCAGTTCCAATTTGGTTCCAGTTCAGTTTCATGACCCCCAAATTACTGTTCACTTAAAACATCTTTCCCATCTGAAATATCTGATTGACATGGTTGTGTTCAGTGCTTTCAATATAAGGCAGAAAGCTTCACTAACCTTTCATAAAGCTGCTAGCACAGCTGAGACAGAAAATGCTGCTTGCTTACTGTTTTGGCACATGCCTGTCGCTGAAACTTGGAACACCAGAAATCCATGAAAGAAAAAAAACAAACAAAAAAACCCCAAAAACTGAAGAAGGGGAAAGTGAGGAGATAAAGTGACTAGCAGAGCAAGGGAGTTCTGAAGGCATGCATTAAATATTATCTGATATATACTTGCAAATGATTCACCTGAGTTCATCCATGTGGCAAATTCCGATTTATTGAGTTTAAAGTTCCCCATGAATGCATTTTTTAATCTAAAGTAAAATCTCATACCAAAAGCCCCTCTTCTATTTATAGTGTGAGAAAGCTTCTCTGTTATAAAATAAAACTCAGCCTTTTCCTGTTGACTTTACCTCCCATTCTCAAGAACTATTAATTTCTAAAAGACATTTCAGGAGCTGCTAGGAAGCTTTCTGGCTGTGTTTCAAAAATGTGACAGTGTTCAGATATTGCAATGCTTCTGCACTGTTTTTCAACAACTGAACATGTAGCTTACTACACCCGAAAGTTAAAGTTGTTATTGAAGCCATAATGCTGCTTCCTCTGTTGACATAACTGAATAAACCTTAGAGTATGTATCCTTTTCTCTAGCATACTTCCAGACTATTTTTATTCCAAGCACAATGAGGTAGACTATAAGCAATGGAGGTGAGAGTGTTGTTTCAGGTCCTGACACACATATGTATGTCTCAAAATCGCTGCCATTAATAGCACATACTCCTTCGGCTACATGTGTTTGATGCTCTTTTTCTGGTGTTAAAATATCTACCTTTTGGTAAGATTACAGTTCTGGAGATTTTTTCCTTTAACTGAATTTTTCTTCTGTTGACACTTGTTTTCCAGCCCTTTCATCCACCAGTATGTTATCCCTTCTGTTTTCTCCACTTTCCATATCTGTATACTTTGTGTGCAGAATTTTTTACTCTTTCCCTCCTTTCTATTTCATTATCAGTGTTTGTCCTTTCCTGCCCACTAGCAATTTTCATTGACCATTTGTCACCCACATCCATTTTTTTCCCCCCTTTATTACCACTCAGCAGCAAACCAAAATCCACTGGCTTTCTCACCAAATTAGCTAACACCCTGGGTAGTACTGATGAGAGAACTTATGCTACATTTCATTAATTCCTTCAAAAATGGGATCTGACAAGCAAGGATCATGGAACTTCTGGGTTCTTCTTTTCCTGGTGAAAAGATCCAGGATAACATAGCCTGGTCCTCAATGCTTGCCTTATCAGTAGCTACACACAGACAGTTTAAAACATTTCCAAAGCCTGCTAAGTAATCAAGACTAAACTGTGCTGCAAACTGGGACAATTTCACTTCCAGGAGGGCTGGGAAAAAAACTTTTCCCTGAATTTTCTGTTGAGCAGGTGGGCTGTAGGATGGTTTTTGTTTTGAAGACATATTTTGGATTGTTTGCGAAAGCTGTTTGTTACCATGCCATCTGATGGACAATTTCTCAATGTGCCATCAGGAGTGGAGCATCTGCTCTTACCAAAATGTTCCTTCTAATGTGAGTAGGCCTAGGAAAAATTCATCACTGCAATGTATTATTCATGCTGATAAAAAGTTTGTGAAGTATTTCAAAAGGTAGAATGTCAACATTGCCTGTTCAATGGAACTTTTATATTTTTGTACTCTTTTTTTGGGTTTGTGCCCATCACTGTTTTCTGATATATTATTTCTCCTAAATACACAAGAAAATGTGTTAGTCTTCCAGAATAAAACCCTTAAAGGAAATTATTATTCTAAATCACTATGTTCTGATGAAATTTCTTCAGGACTTGTTCTGCTTCATCTGGTATAGTAGAAGAGCTTGAGTGGTAAGCTTATCTATTTTCAGCACAGAAATGGTGGCATATTACCAGTCATTGCTAGAATATGTACTGCAGGTAGTGATCTTTGATACAGAGTACTGCATTTCTTCATCTTTTTTTCTAGGTCAAATATTTATTTTTATTTTTTTGGAGGAAAGGGGATAGGTGGTGGGGAGTGGAGTAGGGAGTTCAGTTATGTAAAATTTTAGTATCTGATAGCCTTCTAAAATTTCACCAAGGGAAGGGTGGAAAAATTTACAGAATCACAGGGTCAGGATGCTGATCTATCAGGTTCAGCTAGATCAAGCTGTCCATAACAACATGGAACTAGAGTCTCAACTGCTCTCTAGGCAACCAGTTCCAGTGTTTGACCAACGTCACAGTTAGAAAGTGTTTTCTTGTGTGCAAATAGAACTTAATGTCCTTTAATTTGTGTCCATTCCTACTTGTCCTATCACTGGATTCCAATGAGACAAGTGTGTCTCCCTCATCTGATTTCTCTCCCATCAGATATTTATTTATTCACATTGATTATATCCCTATGAGCCTTCCCTTCTCCAGACTAATGAGTCTCAGGTCTCTGCTGCTCCTCGTATGAAAGATGCTCTAGTCCCTTAACCAACTAAGTGGCCCTGTTCTGGACTTGCTCCAGTAAGTTCCATCCCTGATTTTCCATAGGTCTAGATCACACTGGCCTGTAGGCAAACTATTGCTCTTTCCACAACCATTAAATTACTTGATAACAGCCCAACTTTTTCTTCTTTCTTTTTCTATCAAAAAATTATGCAAATATACAACAATGATTTCAAAGCACTGAAATCCCAGTTTCATAACTACATATACAAACACATAAAGATATTCACAGTTAATAACATTTCTGTCAATACTGTTACATAAACAGCACAGAACTAAAAGAACTAAATATAACTGCACATTGAATAATTTTTGCAGTTCTTCTTTGCCAGTGAATTTTTTGTTCGGTATCCTTGATTCCAAAGTGCTTTTACAATTAGCTTTGAATTAATTTTAAATCCTAAATTCTGCATTGACCTCCTGTAAGCAACTTTCTGTGCTCAGGTAGAGCTTACACAGTTTTCTGAAGCTACTTACAAAACCAGACTCACCGTGCTTAAGAGGCTGGCCCCTGTAAATACAACCTCAGGTGCAACTGGGGAGCACTTTAGAGAGCATCTGGTGTCCTGTGCCCCCTCAGAGACCTCTGTGCCACGAGGCATCTTAAAATGTCATGAGGCACTCCCAGACAAACCATAAGCATGATGCCTGCAGGCTGTCTACAGGCTATCGGTGCAGAAAGTAAGTGGATGTTTCAGGCAGTGTCATACTCACATCTACTCTTTCAGAGTGAAACCACTAGTGGGATTCTGCACAAGTTTGAGGTCTGCCAGAACCATAACTCATAGCTAGTTCAGAGTATAAATTAGGTATGTATTGAGGATCTTTCTAGATCCCATATGAGGGAAAGACTCTCAGTGCTCTCACATGGATAGAAGCAAAACACAGCCTTGTCAATTAACAAGTTTTTATCGTGAGTCTCATGGTCTTTGTTGATTTTCTTAAACGTTTCATGTTCCTGAGACAAGTCTTTTATGAACATTTCTGTTCCCTTCTAATATTTTTAAGATTTATATATATTTGTAATGTTTCTAATACCCATAGTTACAGAATAAAAATTTGAAACACTTGGCTCAAGGTTGTCTTCAAGGCTCAAAAGGAGAAATAAAATAAAATAAATATAGTGATAGACTGTTTGTGCCCTTATTCAATGCGTATATCAGGGTCCCATGTCACCTACACAGTGACCAAGGCTTCCTGGGGGAACAGTGGGTGTTCCACAACGTGTAGGGTGTTACATGGTGCATTCAGTCATTCACACACTTTCAGTGTATTGTGACATAATTATGGCTCATGTGTGCTCGTTTAAGTGGATTTACAGACTTTATTATTTAGCTTTAACTAAATTACCCCTCGGAAAATGGACAAGTTGTTTAAATTGACAATAACGTTAATAAAAGGGAGCATGAGCAAGCAACAAGAAAATGGCAGAGGCTACATTTATCCTAGTCTTAGTACAAGTTTCTTGTCAGTTGTAGGGGAGGTAAAAACAGTGACAATCTAATCAGATGTAATCAGCAAAGTCGAAAGTCATGTGATAATGCAGTACTTCATCAAAATTAATGATGAAATGTAGAGAAACCTCTTTTGATGTTTCTTACTTAAGAGCAAAAGACAAAAATCTGCCATGGCAAAAATGGCTGAAAGAAACAGAAAACAATAGGCAAATAGCTTCCTTTGCCAGCAAATACTATTGGCAGATGCAGAGAAAACTGCCAAAAAGTGAAATAATGCATATTTGACCAAATTATGCAGAGTAGAAGGTGTTACAGTAGAACTGCTACAGAGCTGGCTGAAAGAACAACATGTGTTTCTAACATGTTGTGGTTTATGGTATTTGGTAGATTCTGTTTCAGTAATGAAATGCAGCCAGAACCACTGTTCTGTGAGCCACTAAAGGGCAGATGTACTGGAGAAGATTTATTTGGAATGGTAAATGACCTTAACAAAAACAATGTTTTATGGGAAAACTGCAAATTTAACCGTTGGTAAAGTGGCTGATTTCACTGGAATAAGAAAGGATCCCTGGGTAAGCTTAGGTAGCCAGCAGCACAGGTGGAATTTATTCACAGCACCGTTCATAGGCAAATTGTTGCGGCAAAGAAACAGTAGCCAGAAATGCAGGAAGTTCTGCACAATGTGGTTAATTTTACAACGACATTTGAAGAGCAAAATTACAAACAGTTTGTAATGAGGTAGGGAGCGATGAAAAATCTTTTGAACCACACAGTGGTTTTCTGATTATCTCATGGCAAAGTGCTTAAAGAGTTGTCAAAATTAAAGTTAAATTATACATTTTTCTTTAAAAAACAAAAAAGGTTGTGAAAGCTTTTTTAATAAGTAGACATTATGGAGGCATCTTGCTAAAAGAAGTGATGGTGTAGAGAATGATAAAATATAATGAGAACCTGAGAACCTGAGCTCGTAAAAACCAAGAATACTTGAAGGTAAAGTTTTAAACTCAAAAACCCTGTAAGCTTTTTGTAAATAGAGAGCTAATAAGAAACTTTTCATTGCACATTACTATCAAATTATATATTTAAAAGACTTCTACATTATACAATGATAAATTACAGTATATCAGGATAGTTCAAGAAAAAAGGGAAGATTCATTTAATATCCAAGATATGAAAAAAATTAAAAAAACAATAATAAAAGAGTGTGAGGTATCCAGTAACAACACTTTATGTTCCTCAGGGTGCTTACTCTAAAAAGAAATAATTTATTTTCTGTCTTAGGTAAGTAGTATAAACTACCCATGATCCTCTATCTTTTGCTTTTTCTCTACTGTTTCTGTTAGAAGGTTACCTGACTCCGCTTTTTCCAATAAGCTATAAAACTTAGTCTGTATAGCATGAGTAAACACAGGAGAGAGTAGTCAGTGAAAACAGGCAAGGTAATAATATTTTTCCATTTTGCTTACAATTACATGGTTTTAAACACACATTCAACAGTATTTTTTCACAAAACTATGAAAACTAGTAAGCAAACAAAACTGTTTGAAGATGTAATATCTGATTGTCTGTTTTGTAAAAGAACAAGCCAAACAACTAACATATCCATGCTTGGGAGTCTACTTTGTCAAGTTTAAGATACACAATATGTTAAACCATCAATAAAATCTGTGTTAGATGTTTTGGAAATCAGTTGAGGATGTAAATCATGGTGGGCATCAATCTGGAGCATGGCCCCAGACTGTAAAGTTACAGTGGCCATCTGGGGTTTATTCTGATGCCTGTGAAGTAGTAATACCACTCCTGAGAGAGAATTCTTAACAAGAAACCGAAAAACTTGCAGTTGGAAAGAACAAGTCCTGAAGAATCTTACGGTCCTGAAGAATTTTTTTACAGCACACAGAACTGTCTTAGGGAGAAGACAATGGTTCCTCTTAATAATTTTGCATTTGGAGGAGGGAAGAAATTAGAAGACAAAAAGACCCCAACCAACCCATCGCACATTACCACACCTTACAACCCAAACAGAAAAGTAGTAGATTCTTGCATCACTTCAAACTACAGCTGGATCATCAGCTGAAGAAATATACTGTAAGATAATACGTAGGTCTCCAAAAGAAATGGGAAGTAATGCAGGCGATGCCTATTATTCCTTGGAATATTTTTTTTTCTGTTGCAATTTCAAATTTCCAACTAGCATAGTTAAGCTAGGTCAATATTTATTGAATAAAAACCAAAACAGAGTGAGATGGCACTAATAAAAAGTGACCAAAATCACATCAATCAGCTGGTGATCAACTATACTAGATTCTTCATAAAATTTCCAAATCTAGATTGGTCTCTAGTTTTCAAATTCTCAGCAGATCATACTGGTCATATTAATTCTTTTTGGTTTTTTAATCCCAGATGTCTATCCTCTTTCTGTGCATTTTCATCAGCACCAATGATAAGGATATTTATTCCCCAGTTCTATTTATTTCCATTAATTCCTCTACATTTCATCACACAACCTACATGCACTGTGGCTGGAGATATATTAATTTCATGAAAGGAAAATAGTTATTGAAAACACTGTTTCAATAAGTTAAAAAAATTGAGGCAGATTTGATTTATCTTCATGTTTGATTACAATAGTTTCCATACAAAAAGTGTCAAATATTTATTTAAAAGCAATATCTAGAAATGAGACCTTGAAAGATATCCTCAGATTAAAAAAGGTGTAAGATTTCATTGTTTTTTCTGTATTCCAGGAGGAAAAGCAAAAAATCCCCCAAGAAACAAACAAAAAAAGCAAACTCATCACCCCCTCAAAAAAAAAAACAACCCAACCCAACAACCCACAAACAAACAAACAAGAAACCAAAGCACCAACAAAAAAGACATGGAAGCTTCAGATCTACACGTTATTCAGTAACCCCTTCATTACAGTTTATAAGCTCCTTGTAAGGATAGTAAGGTACTAAAAATTCACAAAGTGAAAGGTTTATTTTCTCTTCATCCTTTCTTATCTGACACAGCCTGAAAACTTTACCTGTTAGTGTGCAAAGAAATCATAACATTTTTATTTCACTTCTACCAGAAGGAGGTGCTATCAGAGTAAGCTTTTAAAAGTTCCTGTTCCATTTTTCACATATCTTCTGGTTTCTATTTAATGGTATAGCTAGCTACACTGTAAGAATACTGCAAGCACAAGTTCAGAGGTTTTTGACAGACACTAACGTCAAAGCAAGCTTTTTTTTTTTTTTTTTTTTTTTTCCCCTTTAGGAAATATACTAGAAAATAAAGGGCTCTTTCCCTGTTGCTAATGGCTTTGGGCCACTCAAGTAGATTGCCATCGTGGAAGAAACCTGACTTTGTTAAAGCTATAGGTTTCTTTCTGCTGGTTTATTTTTCTCTTCCAGCATTTTCTTTCTTTTATAAAACAAGCTGCAGTTTGGAAGAGGATCTGCAGAAGCTGACTGAAGAAAGGGGAGATTGTCAAGGTTAGTCTCTCTTACTACACATGCATTTTGAGACAAATGAACACAACACACTTCTTTTACTACTTGGAAAAAAAAAAGCCAGAATTAAAACCAACCAACCAAACACAGATTAAAAAAAAAAAAAATCTGTAAACTATATACTAATTAGCTCTTCCAAGCCCTACATCTAATTAAGAAAGTCTGTATTTTAAAATCTTAATGGAAAGCTTCTTTAAGATGACATATGGAGTACAAGAACTTCTCCACATGTCTAAAGAATGTTATAACATCTCTAATCTTTTAGGATGTTATGATGGAAACATGACAGGTGCAATGTGAAGTAACTATACTATTCAATATTAAATACATTTAAAGTACTTCACAAAAGAAACTCTATTATTTGCTTTCGTTTCAGAAATGCTTGAGGTATCGATGGATGTTTAGATGTCTAGATTGCACTGAAAGCAACAAGCATAGGCCACCTATGTGTCTTGGGTGATTTGTGTTTCACTCAGAAGCCACACTTGAGAAACAAATTCAGTGGTTCCCAGCAAGATAGTGTTATAAGGTTTTGTTACTTTTGAAATAAATTTTCATTTGAAGTAGATTAGTTTACTGAAAATGGAGGATCACCAATATGAATATGGAGAGAATTATTTCTTGAGACACTAGACAGGCTGTAGAGGCAATAGTTAGGAGTATTTTTGCAATAGGGAGAAGAACTGAAGAGAATGAAATGGAGGGGAACTGTGATTTTCTGTATGGCATTTGATTACTGCAATTGTTTTCTGAAGAATCTGTTATTTCAATTGATATTTCATATGATGTAGGGCAAAATAAAACACTAAATTAACACTGGATTTCAACAGTGGGACATAGGCCACTCCTTTTTTTGTCAGTTTACACTAGGTGAATATACATTGCTTGATATTCATATTCATTTTTCCTATACCTAATTAATAATTAGTTGGATAACTAATAAAATATTATTCACCTGGTTAACATCAGGGCTGTGTTTGTTGGGGTAGTCTGCTTACAGAGAAATCAAGATCTTAGCATACACATTTTTTTGTGATGTTTTCCTAATGTTTAAAAATCCTCACAGTGCACTTCCTTTTAACCTTTGTAAAGCAGTGCACAGAGAGAGAGCACAGCATTAATTACAACTTCACCTGGCATACAGAAAAGGTTCTTGTTTTTATTTTGAAACTTACTTATGTAGTTGGGTGTTTCCATAATAACCTTAGACAGCAAACAGGGAGCTCACCTTAAGGCTCAGTTAATGATGCTTAATCAACAGCAATTTAAAAACCCCACCCAAATCTTGCAAATTTATTTCCTCTATTTTTCCTGGCTGTAGATATTATATGAAGCTCACTGAAATCAGTTTCTCATAGTTTAACAGATAGCAGATGAGACAAGAAGAGGGAAGACATTGTTGATAGTTCCCAGATAAAAAGATTGTTTACTTTTCAAGTAGCCTTACGGAAACCACAGAAGCTATTGAAGAAATCCGCCCCCCTGTTATTTTACATCTTGACTAAACTTTGATCAATGTTATTCTGAAGTTAGCTATTGCATCCAGTTTAATTTTCCTTTGTACCAAAATGCTTTGGATGTATCAACTCAAGATCCATAGTTACTTGTTGATAATCGATATTTTTAGGTGTTAAGCTCTAGATAAAAGCAACAGCAAATATTTTTTTAATTTTTTTTTTTTTTTATATATACATATAGCCTGCAAAATAATAGGAGATCACAAAGAAATGTGGAAGCAATAGCTATAACAGCACATGATCAGACTACAGTTATATAAATGAAGCTATATAAATATTAGTAAGTGTGAGGTTAGTGGTGCTTCAGAACTCATGCAGATTAATGAAGAGGGTTTCCACCTCCCCAAGTTATTCCCTTGTGGATTAGTTACATTCTTCTCAGTGGTAATCATGATAATAATTGTAATTCCTGCATAAATTCAAAATGCACGTTGTATTTTTTGCCAAATACCACAGCAAATCAACAGAATCCATGCAAACACAGAAAGCTGTACCAAGAAAGCCTTATGTAAGTGCACAAAATGGAACCATTGTAATCTGTACAGTTTATGCTATAAAGAATATACAGTCTTAGAAGGTATGCTTGAAAACTATTACATTTTCAGCTAACTGCACTCCAGATTCTTTGCTTTGTCTGAACGTTGAACCTGTGTTTATAATCAAGGAACACAAGTCTCATTGACTTACTCTTCTTGTCTTTATTTTTAAGGAATTTAACAGGAAAATACCCCAGTATAATTACCTATAATTACTCAGACCAAATCAGTACTTGCATAGCTCAAAACACACACATGAAAAACACTCAAAATCCAATATTTCTGTAATATATTTTTCAAACAGCTTGCTCAGTTATCAAGGGCTTGCTCAGTACTCTGGGAAACAGAAATTGCACATAGATGAAGTGGTTGTGTCACCACTATCCCTGGAGGTATTTAAAAAAACCACGTAGGTGTGGTGCTTAAGGAAGTGGTTGAATGGTGGGCTTGTCAAAGTTAGGCTACCAGTTGGACTTGATGAACTTAAAGGTCTCTTCCAACACAAACATTTCTATGATTCTCTGCTGGATTCTATCTAGCTACAATCTGTGGTCCATCCAACATCATCTCATAAGGCAGTCAGGAGTTCTTTTCTTTGAAAATTAACATGACATTTTAAACTCACCTATGTGGAAAATAAACTAGGAAACTAGGTGAATTCTGCATACAGAGGAACTGTACAGTGGATAGGAAGATCTCTTAAGACACCAATTCCTTGTCTGAAAGTCAGCTCAGCAGAATATAAAGGACAACCTAAACCCCAGGCTGACATTAGAAGCTGAAGCTGAACACATTTATCAAAGGAGTAAAGAGAAACCTCACTTTACAAATGAAATATATCCAGAGGCTTAGATACCTTCCCCTCCCACTTTGTTTTTAACTTCTTGAACTCTAAACAGATCATAATATAGGGAAAACTAGTTGTTTCTTTTTTGTCTGTTTTTCTGTAGGAGGAAGGTAATAGGTGGGATTTTTTTAATAAAGAATTTGAAAAAAATAAATTCCAAATTTTCTAATACGGTGTCTTGTTCTCACTGGAGTCCTCCTGGAAACTACAACATATCAGAGGAAACTAATCTGTAAAATAGAAATGGAAGCTCATTTTGACAAAACAAAAAGGGAGAAGGGTATGAGAACTAGATTCTCTACCATTACTCAGACTCAGCTGTAGCTGAGTTGTAGGATTTTCTGAGGAATACATTATGGCCAAATAAATGTCCAAGTGGTAGAGTAAGTCTAGATACATAGTATTACTACCCAAGTGACAATAAAGTATGAAGCTAAAAAAAAACCAACTCTCAAAGCAAACTTCAGGCAGCAGGAGGACAATGCATATCTGTAATGAAATGTCTGATAGTCCAATGTAGCAAGTAAACCACAAGGATATTATTTGCTCAATGTAAAATGGGTTGACATACTTACGCATTGATCCTGGACTGGAGAGGGAAAAAGATGTTAGAAATGAACTAGATAAAGAGAAAAGATGGAACTAACACCTGTTTACATGGGTAGAAACACCATAGCTTTAAGCAAACTCTGGATAAATTCAGAAGAAAACCGCATCAATTATTCAGTAATTTGAAACACAAGTCACATCAGTCCTAGACTGATATTTTATACACATACACTGATACAAAAAACAAGTAGGATTAGTTCTGTCTCATTCTTTTCATTTCCCTAAACTATTTTATTATCTCTTCTGAGTTAAATATTCTCAAAAGTATTTGCAGCAATGTTATTACGGTTCCCCTCATCCCCCTCTGCTCCTCCCCAAATACACAGCAAAGGATATACAAAAATATACAGCAAGGATGGGTTAATTAATTTACAATATTCAGTATTCACTCCTGTCCTGTAAAACTATGGAATACTTCTCTGGAGTGCATGGGAAAACCAGTACGCTTTTGAGGAAGCACTTCACTTGAGGCAAGATCTTTTTATATAGATATTTGTGGATAAATAGGGCTGAAACAGCTTTAATTAGGCCTATCCCTCCCTTACAATAACTCATGAATAAAAATGAACATTTTATTGTCTCCATGGCAACTTACCCTTATGAGACTTTTCAAAGAGTTTTTGTAGTAAGAATTCATTACTCAAAGATGTACAGGATGTAAATCCTAAACTTTCACAATCCAAAACCAGATCCAGTTCTCAGTGTCAAGTTCCATGGTTCTTGTAGACATGTTTTTCAAATAACAAAACCAATATTTTTAAATTATAAACAAACAAACAAAAAATCAAACTGTGTTCTCTTTGTAAAAAAATGAACAACTAATAGGTTCACCTCAGAAGAGCATTAATTGGAGATAATGTGTAAATTTCTCTATACCTGGAGAGCCACTTGAAGACTAGATTGCTTTCTTAAAGAAGAGTAGCTGCTTCAAGAAGCTATCTAATTTTTAATTCTCCTACTGACTGGGATTCTAAGGTCTTAACCCTGATTCTGTGACAAGTACCTTTTGCTGATAATTATTCTTAACTCAAGAGCAGAAAAAAAATCTGTTTTACTTGTAATAGTTTTTAAAAGTTCTCTTTTTTCCTCAGACACTTAAGAAGAATAATTAAGCTTAAAGAGTACAGAAAAGATGGGTGAGTGACTCAGAAAACAATAATTATGTAGAGTTTCATTTTTCAGACCTTTGGTGTGCAAAGCTGAAGCCTTGCTCTTTGGTTCTCTTTACCACCAGATTCCTCTGACCTCCTGCCTCATGATATAAATCAAGCTTCTTGCATGAGTTTGTGCTAGCTATTGTTTTCATTAAATGCAAAAATAATCAGTTTGTTACAGCAAGAAAACTCAAAAGTCCTTCTAGATATACACAAAAGCTTTGTTTCTATTGCCTTGAGGAAACTACTGGTAGCAAAAAGACAAAGATTATGGTAGTGATGGTAGGAATTGTGATGAAGTTTCTAAAGGCCTTGAATGAATTCACCTATTAGTTGTGGATCTGGGGTAAAAGAGAGTATCTGTGTACTCTATTTATACACTCCATATGTTTAACTTGTTCCGTATTTCAGTTAATTCCAGCTATTCATTAGTTTACTGTTGCTTGTAAAAATAGCAGAAAGATGGGGAGGGAAGAGGAGTTGGGAAAACTGATACCACATCAGAGCAACATAATTTGCTGTGACAGAGCTGTTGAGCATGCACACAAACATCTAACTCTACTATGAAAGAGGGGAGAGAGGTGACAAAATATCCTGTCTTTCAAATGTTTGCATATCATGTACTTCAGTTCTTTAATATTCTGATGTTTGCATACTACAAAACAAAAGTAATGAAAAGCAAATACTCTATAGCAACTGCAAGAGTCCAAAGTGAAGTACCTTGGCAATGCTCCAATAGAGGAGTCATCACGTTTCAACATATAGATATTTTGAAGACTTATCCATTGTTTGGTTCCGCCAAAAAGTAGGGATCCTAATGGAACACAGCAAATATGGCAGGAATGATCTTCCTGATGCTTCAGCATCGCCACATGTTGTTCAGGTGGGCAGTCCAAGTTTCAACTGTTGTTGCTTAAAAAAGAGCAAACTTCTGAGTATCAGTGTTCATACAATCACATGCCTCAAGTTTCTTTCTGGAGCTCCTGGCATTTGAACCTTTGTATGACAGTATGGATTTAGGGACCATTTAAAATGACACTCTGGCCATAAGTAATGTCACCTCTGAACACTTAGCCCTAAGTGATACAGTGTTCTTTGAAGTTAATGAAAAGAGTCTACACTGTGTATATATTGTTATGTTCTTAAAGATGACAATTGAACTATATTTAAAGTTATGTTCTGATGCATACAGCATCTGTAACTCCCATTGAACTTCAACAGATGTGGCAGTTCAACACCTCTGAAAGTAAGACTTTTACAATATATTTTACATGGTTTCTAATGTCTCCTGAGAAGCTTGAAAGAGAAATCTGTTTGAGCTCTGGAGTATTTTCACTCATAACCCACATGTTCAGTTTTGTTATTGTTAGTAGCCTCACGAGCCTTTCTATGCTGATAATGACTCATAAAATGATCTGGGGTAAAATGAAGTATTTTTAATAAAGGATTACATAGAGGCTATAGATAGACAGATAGATAGATATAAAATAACTCCAATGGGAACCTAGAAAAATTGACAATGCCCCTTTAATTTACTCAGCTTTAAGAGATAAGCCAGTTGCTGGATGTATTTATGGTAAAAGAAAAGGATGAGAAGTTTAAGCTGAATTCCTTATTCTCTGAAGACATTTTATTTGACCTTGAGCAAGTCACTTCAGTTCTCTGTGCCCCCAGTCTATTTTAGCAGATCTGTCTATTTAGGCTGTAAAATAATGAAAAATACTGTACATTTTTTTAAAAGTGCAGGCTCCTTTTAACTGTGCACTTAGTCATTGTAACAAAGAATGCTATAAACTCTTATCCAGACAGTAAGGTAGAAATTGATAATAGTATTCATCTGAGAAACCAGTTTATACACTGTCATTTTAATAGTGGCAGCACATCATCATGGCCTCTTTCTATCGTAGCACAGCTGCTACACTTATTAGGCAAGCAAGTTGTGATCAGCCACTTAAAGTTGTCAGTACATCACAGTTGTGCTCAATTTATCTGTTTAAGTTAATTTCTGGCTGTGCTGCCCTCCTCTCCTCTCCCAGTAAAACATTTGAGATGAATGCTACAGATATATCAAACTGCCAATATTACACGTAATGTATTCAATGATGAGATCAATGTTTTCTCTTTCAATTTGCTTTTAAAAGTGAAGAGTCAGGATGCGGAGAGCTCACCAATTGGAGACACAGTTCTGTGGATCCTTCCCACATGGTGGGAAGAGAATGGGCAAATGTATGTGGTTCACTTGAAAATATTTTGCATTTTCTCTACTCTCATGCTAGCTAGAAACTTTCATGGTCACAAGTTCTGTTTTCCATCATAGACCAGTTTTGAGTTGTAACAGTATTGGGGCAGTAGTGAGAGCTATATTACTATCATTGCATTGTTAATTCTTTAGAGATAGGGACCTGGAGTTATGGTAAGTAAGCAAAAGGAAACCTCAGTATTAAGTGACCAGTTCATGGGCTAATATATTATCCCCTTGGCAACACTAATTGTATCAACCATACAGCAAATTAAAAATTAAAGAAAAGCAGAAGCCCACTTATTACACAAAGGTTAGTGCCTCCCAGGATTTGTGAGATTAAATAACTACTGCTATCAGTCCTTCCATGACAGATTTGGACAGTGTGCCATCCTGGCCATAAGGTCTAGAAAACATAATTAAACATCTGTTACTTCTCAGCAAAAGGAGTTTTACCCTATCCCTGGCTCAAAGACTAAGTTTCTAAATAAGTATTCCAGAAACATCAGAAAGGCTTTAATTACACCTACTAGGACTGTAGGGCTTTTTCTGTTGTTGTTGGTTGCTTGCTTTTTTCAATTAACTTGAACCCTGATTCATAACAGGGACACAACATTAAGTGTAATAGGAACTATTCCAGTGTTCCTAAGTGTTCCAAAGACTAGTAAATCTTAATAAGCACAGTAACACAAGCCAGCACACCTAGGCAAGAATTCACATGGAAATGCTCACATAGAAAAGTTTTATATATACAGACTATAAATTAATTTTACCATGAAAGCAAATTACATGCTACAGTACACTCATTCACCATCATAATATTGAGCCCTTTCAATTTTTTCTGATAAATAAAATAAAACAAAACAAGAATATAAATACACAAAAAAATTCCCCAAAAATTGTAGGAAGCAGAATACTTTTCAGGATGGATAAGGAAGGAGAACCATTTCTGGATATTGTAGAGCATTATCATTTTATTATCCATTTTTGATGCATTTTTGCCCCCTGTCTATTTACCAGGTCATGCTTTGTGTTTTTAGCATTTTTTTTTCTTAACCTACTACAGTTGTTTTGGAAGCTGGTAGAAATAATAGTGTGAATGAGGAAATATTATCCTTAAAAGTGAATGTTCAATGCTACTTATCAATTTATCTTGGTGATAGTTTTAGGAGGTTGTTTTTGTTAAGTTTCAGGAGCATTACTTATTGGGTCAGTCAAAGAATTCATGTTGCCAGCTGTCCCATCTCTAGAGCTCTTGGCTGATGATGATCAGGAAAAGTTCAACACACTAGATCAAGTACATGGTTATACTTCCTTTCAGTATTCTTCCAGCCTCAAATGATTTGAAATTTTTGGTTGAAATATGTTCTGAACACATCTTGCATTAGGGTTCTTTTCAGTAGATAAGTATGAAGTTTATTAGGTTTCCATTTTTGGTGCCTGTGGCATGCTTTCTGAACATTGAGAACGAACTAACATAATCAAGTAGAATACAAGTTTCACATTTCTCCTTCTCTAAAAGAAATCCTCAAGAAATGAGAAACCTTTTCAAGGCTCATCTATCTTCCCTTATATATATTTAAATTACTATCACACTAAGCTGAATGTTTTTAAAATAAAGTATTTCTTAATACCATTGGTGTGGAGCCTTCTCAAATTCTGTAGGTGCATATTTATTCTTACTTTTTAATGAGTTCTGATGTTACTAGCCAACCATTTTCTTCCAGAACATTTATTTCTCTTCACAGCACACATACCATCATATGGAAGTGACGGTGTGCTCAGCAGTCCAAAAGCTTGTCAAATTTCATACTGATTTTATTTCCTCTAATTAAAAAACCATGGATATTGTGTTGCATATAGAAAAGCTGATACCTCACAGCACCAAAGTGAGCACCCATATATGCTGGGAGCAGCCCATCTAGAAAGCAGCTTGGCAGAAAAGGACCTGTGGTCCTGGTGGACACAGGTTGAACATGAGACAACAATATAACCTTGTGCCCTTACTGCAAAGAAGGACAGCGTCATCCTGGGGTGCAGTAGGAGGAGTGTTGCCAGCAAGGTCAAAAAGGTGATCTTTCTCCCCTACTCAGCACTGGGGCATTGCTACACCAGTTTTGAGCCCTTAAGTGGAAGAATGACATGGATATATTAGAGATGGTAAAACAATCAGAAGATAATGAGGGGACTGAAGTTCCTCTCCTATGAAGAAAGGTTGAGAAAGCTCGTTTTGTTCAGTGTAAAGAAGTCTTGGAGGTATCTCATCTATTTAAATAAATACCTGAAAGGAAGATGCAAAGAGGATGGAGCCAGGCTCTTCTCAGTTGTGCTCAGTGACAAGACCAGAGCCATTGGGCAAAAACTGAAACAAGGGATATTTTGTCTGAACACTAGGAAAGACTTTTCCTCTGGGAGGGTGACTGAGCACAGGCTGTCCAGAGAGACTGTGGCCTCTCCATCCTTGGAGATACTCAAAAAACATCTGGACATAGTCCTGGGAAACCAGCTCTAGGTGATCCTACTTGAGCAGGGTACCATCTGTAGGTGATCCTACTTGAGCAGGGTAGGCTGGATGAGATGTCCACCAGAGGTCCCTGCCAACCTGAACAAGTCTTTGATTCTGTGGAAGGATCTCAGCCACTGAGGTCATAACCACACCTTGACACTCCTGCCCTTCAACAAAGTTCTTGTGCCTCCACATCAGTACAGCTTGCCCAAGTGAATGAAGATAACCTTGCTCAATTCTGTGATGCCTCAGCATTGTGACAAACAAGCAGCAAGATTTATTTTACAGACAAATGTCATAAAATTCCGATTTTTGATTCAGTGACATGGGGCCCTGTGTCTTCACTTCAGCACAGTAGCTAGAAAAAATAAGCCTGTTGTAACTTTGTGTAATATTCCCAGGACTTAGTACAGCATGCTCGATCTGCTCTCTCTTGGGTTCAAAGCAAGATAAATTTTAACAGTGTTGAAGTGAGCCAAAGCAAGCCAATTAAGAAATTTCATCCTAGTGATATCAACTAAGTTTTACTAAAAGTCTCAAGATGCTGCTATTGTTCCAGGGTGTTGAAGCTGTTGAGAGGAATACTTCCCACTGAAACTTATTCTGAAGAAGAAAAAAACAAAGCCACACAAAACCAAAACCAAAATTGGACTAAGCAGTATTGGAAAAGAAAGCAAAGAAAAAAAAAAAAAAAAAAAAAAAAAAAAAAAAAAAAAAAAAGAGGGAAAATAAATCCCAAGGCAGTAAAAAACCCTATATGGAATTCTGCAAGACAAATAGTAAAACTTTTGGGTTTGGGACAACAGCTTCAGCTTTCTGACAGCAAAACCAAAATAATGTCTGTAGGATAAATTAACTCTGTTTTCCTTTTTGCTCAGAACAATTCATTTCCACACCATTATCTTCTATCTAGATAGATGATCCATCATTCTCAGCATAGCTTCAACTATGTTCTGCAACATCTTGTTGGGTCCAAGCATTTTCATGCCATCTGCAATAATTTAATAACTCTGTAGATTAAAAATTCACATTTTTCCTTCTTCATTTCTGCTTTTAAATTGTTTATTTTTTCCTGGGAACAGTAATAACAAGGACAAGGGGGAAGTATATGATGATTTAACTTCTGCTTATGACTCTGACAAATTAATGTAAAAAAAGGAGGCAACGAGAAAGAAGACATCTCCATGCACATTCAGTTTTCAGTGTAAGGAAATAAAAAATTGAAAAATTAACAAAAGACTGACAAAAATGCAAACCTTGTCTTTTTTTTGTCTGTTTGCTAAGTCCCAATGCTAAATATTTGTGACATATTTAAAGAGAAACAAAAGGGAATAAAAGGACCACCCCCAGAAAAACTAGAGACAAGTGAATGAAGCACAGTCCAAAAAAATTATCTAAATTTGAGTGGTTCTATTCTAACACATGCCCTGGAGATCATTTTCCATCTCTAAGAAGGATATATAGCAGGCTGAAAAAAGGAAGAGCTTCCCATGAATTTGAGACTGTTGCATAATTCTGTTATTTAAAAAGCAGAAGTAAGAGATTCTGGTGAGAAACTTAGTATTTCCAGACTGGTGAATAGCAGGGAGTGAATTAAATGTGCAGTAATATCAAATTAACATTATGGCAATGAAGAAAAAAGATAGGCAATGTTTCTTCTCATTTGTATATGATTCATCTGGGGGCTATATATCTTCAGGCATTGCATTCTGAGTATTTTCAGAAAATAGATTTGGCTTTTTTTTTTTTTTTTTTTTTTTTTTAATTCAGTGTCACCTTCCCGCCCTACTTACACATTAGAAAATGTGTGGGAAGAGAGCACAGAAGATAAGCTAGTATAGTACTGACACACACCAGCTCCATTTCAGAAACTGCTTCAGGATATGCCTAAAGCAACTTTCATATGTTAAATACTCATATGAGGAGAAAAGTAATTTTTCCAGCCTGAAAGGTTTATCGGATTCTCATCTATGGCTGCTCCAAAACACTGACTCAGCAAAGCAGATATCAGGCAAACATCCTCAGGAATGGATGAATAGTTTCTTAGTCTTAGGAAAAGCCAGAAAATAGAGGGTGTCCTGGTTTACAGTATAGATGCAGTCATACAGCAGAAAAAGCATGTTATTCCAGATAAAAAAAAAAATGCATGGAAATGTATGTGTCATTATGACTATGCAGTGGAAGATTGGCTGGTTTCCTGGAAGGAGAAATTAGAAGAAAATTCTGAAGAGGAAAAAGACAGCAAATTTAGAATTTACATAAAGTGAAGTATGTGTTAAAGTAGATTGAAGAACAGTACATGAATAATAATATTGATAAAAACCATAAAAAATGTAACTGAAGATCCTCTAAGAAATTAAAACAAATAATTTTCCTACAAGAAGAAGAAAGTTGTCCTGAAATAAAAAAAACACATAAGAGGTGGTTTATCAAATTAATACATTCATTGACATAGTGCAATAGTCTTAAAAGGGATATCTCCATAGATAGCTTATTGTCTCTATTACCCTACTTTGGAAAAGCAATTTTTAAATCAAGGCTGTCCCCCCGCCATAAAAAAAAAAAAAAAAAAAAAAAAAAAAAATTAAGAAAACTTATTTAGACTTCTGTATCCTGTTCCTAAGAACCGATATGTGAAATCTGGAGTCTCCCTTTTCCCTTGGGGTGCAGCAGTTACATTATCATGTCGAAGAACATTTATGTTATACTGTCTACAGTGAAAAATCTTAAATTGCCATTTTATTCATTTAAACTTGTTACTCTTTCCTCAGTTTTAAAACTTCAGAGTATAAAGAAATGGCTTACATTGACTCAATAAGGCACCTATGTTTATTAAGCCACTTAAACCAAGTACATTCCAAGTTAAAAAGAAACAAAAGTGTTTATTGAGTATTTTTTGTTCTCAAAGAGCTACAAAAATTTGCAAACTACTCTATGATAATAAACTATTTTAATCCTCATTAAAATGCATCTCATTTCAAGAATGAACATCCATTGAACAGCATATGGTTGCAAGGAGAATTACCATATTTGTTATACAGATAACAAATTGCAAATACAATGAAATAAAGTTATTTTATGATTAGTCTTGTGAGTGAGTGTATTCACTATGAAACAGTTATAAACTGTATCTTTCCATGTCCTACTCAAACTAACCTGCAGCTACTAGAAGTGCTGAACCCTCTGTTTTGACAGTCTTCTTGGAATACAAAGCATTACTCCAATGGCTGAAAAGCCATGATAATAAATGTTAAAAAAGGATTTAAGTAAGCAGATTGTAAATAACAGCTAGCCTTGCTATTGTGGAAAGGGACCCAGAGTAATGAGTACTACTGCTTGGAATATGACTTCTAAATTTATCTGAAGGACAAGGCTTTCAGAAACATTCTACCCCACCAAATTCCAATGGAAAAGCTGTGTTTAAATAGAAACTCAGAATAAATATTGGTCTTGGTTCAGAAAAGGCATGTGCTGCTTGACCAGCCCAGTCTCGCTCTACGAGCAGGTGACCTGCCTGGTGGACAAGGGGAAGACTCTGGTTGTTGTCTCCCTGGATGGTATCCCACAGGATTCTCCCAGAGAAGCTAGCAGCTCATGGCATAGACATGTATACTCTTTGTTGAATTAAAAACTCTTACATGGCTGGGCCCAGAGAGTTGTAGTCTATGAAGTTAAATCCAGATGGCAGCCAGTTAACAGTGGTGTTCCCCAGGGCTCAGCGTTGGGGCAGGTTCTGTTCATTATCTTCATTATTGCAGAGTCTTGAACAGCTTGAGGAAGGCTCTGCAGAGGGACCTGGACAGGCTGTATCGATGGGCCAACATCAGTAAAATGAGGTATAACAAGGCCAAGTGCTGGATCCTGCACTTTGATCACAACAGTCCCAGGCAATGCTAAAGGCTTGGGGAGGAGCAGCTGGAAAGCAGCCAGGCAGAAAAGGACCTGAGGATGCTGGTTGACAGCCAGCTGAATATGAGCCAGCAGTGTGCCCAGGTGGCCAAGGAGACCAACAGCATCCTGGTTTGTATCAGGAATAGTGTGGCCAGCAGGAGATGGGAAGTGATCGTGCCCCTGTACTGAGCACAGTTCTGGACCCCTCACTACAAGGATGTTGAGTTGCTGGAGCAAGTTCAGAGAAGGGCATCCGAGGTAGTGAAAGGGCTGGAGAACAAGCCTTATGAGGCAAGGCTGAGGGAAGTGGGAATGTTTAGTTTGAAGACGAGGCTGAGAGGAGACCTAATTGCTCTCTAAAACTGCCTGAAAGGAGGTTGTAAAGAGGTGGTGCTGGCTTCTTCTCTCAAGTGAATAGTGATAGGATGAGAGGAAATGGCCTGAAGTTTCACCAGGGGAAGTTTAGCCTAGATATTAGGAAGAATTTCTTTACTGAGAGAGCAGTTAGGCAGTGAAAGGGGTTGCCCAGGGTGGTGGCGGAATCACCATCCCTGAAGTATTTAAAAAACAAAGAGATGAGGCACTTCAGGACATGCTCTAGAGGGTGATACTGATATTGATATATATATTTAACTGGGGAGAGAATGTTGACAGTTGGACATGGTGATCTTGAAAAATCAGTTTTTTCCAACTGTGACTAATCTGTGTAATTCTGTATACATGCTCTGCACTGAACTTTCTGTAGTAAAGGTTGTCTTTGCATGTTCCCATTTACACATCAACTTACGATCCTCGAGGGCTGGCAAGATCTGACTTGATAATTTATTTGAGCTCTACATCTGTAGGGTATACATGAATACAAAGTTATGAATTATAATTATCAGAGAATATATTACCCAGAAAGGACTAGTCATTAAAAAATTAAAAGCAGATGATGTTTGTGACACACCATATACAAACATAGACATGATTTTTTTTTCAGCCAGAAGATGAAGATCTTTTAATAAAGCTCCAGCTAGAGACATCCAAGAACATCTTGGGCTTCATTAATAGAAGTGAAGCCAGCTGCTCTATGACATTGGCCCTTCCTCTCTCCTAAGCACTTGTGAGGCCACATCTGAAGTACTGTGACTGGGTTTGGACTCTGGTAATATGACAGGCAAAGAAACAGGCTGGAGCAAGCCCAGTGGAGGGCTATTAAGACTGAGCCTGGAGAATGTGATACATAAGGAGTGGTTGAGGTTAGTCCAGCATTATGAAGAGAAGGCTCAGAGAAGATGATCTTGTCAACTCCCTCTTCTCTACACTGTCTCATAAATTTGTTGAAGCTAGACTTTTCTCAGAGGTGTACAGGAGCAGAATTGAGAGGCAGTGAACAAGGCTGAAACCGGGATAAGTCCAATTGACTATTTGGTAAATGTTTTTCAAGATGAAAGAGGTCAGCTGCTAGAACAGGTAGACAGAGAGCTTGGGGAATTTCTACCTTTAAAGGTATTCAAAACTTGACTAGATAAGGCCTGATCACTGATCCTTTGATCAAGTAATTTCTGGTGTTTCTTATGTAACAGATTAATTTCTCTTTGATCCAGCCTTCATGAAGATGAAGGCTGCAGTGGGATCTGCATTTAAAATTTTCCCACCTGGAGCAATATAATGAAAGGTCTACTCTCAAGGCAGAAAAATTCTTAACACCCCAAATTTCTTTTACAATATTTTTAGTGTTTCAAATGACAAAGATAAAATATACCCATATAAAACATATGATTTTACTAGAATCTCCCTGCTAAAATGTACTTAGAGAGTCCTTTCACTTTTAAGGTGTCCTGAATTCTACTAGGTTTTGATGTGATTTAGAAACCCAGATTACCTAACAAATTTGTTCCAGTGTATAGGATAATTATTAAATATTTCATTTCTGACGCAGTTTCATATGCAGTGAAAGAATTTAGTGATTTTTCCTAGTTTAAAATCTACTCTACTGGGAAAAAAAAACCCATGATTTTTAAGCCACCTGTAACTTTGGGTATCCTACAAATTAAATCCAGTCAATACAAAGTTTGTGTATGTGTGACTGTACAAAGGGTGTGTATCAGAAAGAAAGTAAAAACATGGAAATGAATAGGGAATACAGCATTTGAAGACAGCCACTAAAGATATTGGTTTAGAAGATAGCCACTTCAGTATTTTATATATTAAAGATCTGTAGGCAAACTGTCTTTTAAAAACAAACCAATAAGTACTTGTAGATTCAAATTTAGAAGATTAGGTATTCTAATTATTACAGAAATGGGCCACTTCTTCTCTTTAAACTAGAATGAATCACATCCTTAGCTAATACCCTTTAAAGGATAATTAACATTCATTGGCATTCCACGACCATAAAGATCTTTATGTTTAAAACTCACTGAAAACATTTGTTAAATTTCCTTACTTTCTCTTTGCATTCTTCCTTTTCTCATGAATACTGTGGGCCAAGATGCAATTCAGAGGCAGATGGAGTAGGCTGCACCATCGTGCCTCTTCTCTCATCAGATAGTGGAGAACAGACATTAAACCAGGCACAATTAACATGAAAACTATGGTGCTGTTCTTAATACACTCCAAGAAAATTAGCAGATAAAAAATTTGTACTTAATTTGCTCTTAAACCAACTTTCAGCAAGTTTTTCTGGCTGTGGTTGCTCTTTCCTCCAGGAGGACTGACACCAGCTGTGTCCTCTCCACAAGCAGCTCTTTTATCACTGCATTTCACCTCCTGAGCTTCAGTCCCAAGTGGTGGTTACCACAGATGTGGCAACATGTCCCTAGAAGACATAAGATCCAGAATTCCTACCTTATCAGTAAATCTGATCTTAGAGATTTGTTCAGGTGGCTTACTATTTGCAAAAAGTATACTATTTATACTATTGTAAAGTATAAACTTTACGATCTCAGTAACAAACTTTAAAAACTTTCCCATGGACAGAATCAAACTTCCTGCAGAATACAGCTCTTTCATTGCTATGATAATCCAAGGACAACAATAAAGATATTACTACAGCTAAATATTTCTCCTAGAAGAGATTTTATGTACTGCACATAATTGTCATACAATCAGAAGTTTCTTTAGCATGACGACACTTGTTACAGTAATTAATTTCTAATCTATATAAATTTCAACCTTCCACTGTTATCTCAAAAAGAGTAGAAAAGGATCTCACCTATTGTATTGTATATTACATATGTTCTGTTTAAAATAGGGTTTCTATACGTGTCACTCCCTGTTCATCATTGAAGCAGGTTTGATACTTGTAAGAGTGAGACAACACTATACTTATGCCACATTTAGGAAAATAATCGAACACATATTTAATAAATTATATTATACAAGATTCCATGTTAAATCTTATAATTAAAGACTGTGGGAAGTAAGGGTTCCATAAATGCTTCAGTTTTTGAAGCTCTAGTATTTGGACCAAGGAAAATTGAAGGCCTCCTGTGGTGATCAAATTATTTGAGATTTTCTAAATATTTGGGAAAAAATATTTTATGTTGAAAAAGTGTTGTCAAAAGTCATTCAAACAAATAACTTTCCCCATATAGAAATTATTTTTTTCCTAAACAGAAAATTCTAAGGTAAGTTATAGCTAAAATACAGTTTAGACTTTAAAAAATGTTTTTGAGGGACTAAATAAGTTTTAAAAATTCAGTTCACCAAAACGTTTTAATTGAACATTTTACCCTATTTATGAGATTTTTTGGCATCTTATATAGTTTCTCCAGACAGGAAAGCATTCCTATTTCAAAATGAGGAATCTTTATTGAGTTGTTAAGCATGAGAAACTCCTTATCACTTTGAAAGGTGCAAGAAGTTGTAGACAAGACTGCATGTAAGATTCCACCTCTGAGTTTTCTTTTAACCATTAGCACACCCATTTCTCTTCACAGGTCTTTGTAGCCTGGAAACTGATAAATAGAGTGTTATTACTGTTAGCAATAGGATTCATAGACTGCATTAACTCTGCAAGGTCTCAGACTTAGGACTTCTCAGGTTTCACTTGGCTTGAACACTATGAAGCTTTTGTTTTAACTTGTTTAGCTGTGATGGCCATGTAAATATTACCTAATTATGTTCAGTTCTACCTTAGCTTTGAGCAATTGTGTTGTATAAAGCCTACTGTTAAAATAGTTTTTATATTTATCTGCAATTAACAGATAGTAAGAATAAATAACCTCCCTGAACTATGACCCTAGAATAAAAATGCAGAACAGAGAATTACAGTGTTAGATAATTTAAAAGACCCTGAAAGTATAAGCACACAGTGAAACCAGAAACTATCCTCATTAGTGAATTATTAGTCATCAAAGGAAACCTGCACTGGAACCTGGGCAAATCCAGTTTTAGTGTTGTTGGAGAATGTACATCCAACTGAAGCAAGTCCAGAGAAGGGCCATGAGGATAATCAGAGGGCTGGAGCACCTCCCCTACGAAGACAGGCTGAGAGTTGGGGTTGTTCAGCCTGCAAAAGAGAAAACTCCAGGTAGACCTTATAGCAGCCTTCCAGTTCCTGAAGGGGGACTACAGGAAATCTAGGGAGGGACTTTCTCCAAGGGCCTGTAACAATCAGATGAGGGGGAATGGTTTCAAGCTGAAAGAGGGTAGATTTAGATTAGACATCAGGAACAAATTCTTTACTGTGAGAGTCAGTGAGACTCTGGAATAGAGAAGTTGTAGATGCCCTCTCCTTGAAAGTATTCAAGGCCAGGTTGGATGGGGCCTTGAGCAGCCTGGTCTAGTGGAAGGTGTTCCTGCCCATGATAGAAGAGTCGGAACGAGATGATCTTTAAGGCCCCTTCCAATCCAAACCATTCTATGGGTCTGTGATTCTATGAATATATGCAAAATACAGCATATAAGGCAAATTTTTATTTGTGGATCTGCAGAATTACAAAGAAAAAAAGTAGTATACAGTTCTGGAAAAATAGAAAATAGCTCCGAGCAGATCCTAGAATGTGTGGTAAGTAATTTCGTTCTTCAGTATCATAATCCTTCTGGTAAAGAATACGGATGACTAATCGTAATCCTCCCCCACTTGTTTTGAGAAACTCAATATTCAAAAGGACAGGTGTATGGAAAACATCTGTTCATTCAAAAAAATGCCACAGGTATTAAAAATGTGTTACTGTAATTGGCCCCCAGTAACTCTCACATCACCACCGAGGCTGCAGGGCAGCCCTGGGAAAGCCCAGGCTGGACTCCTGGAGTTGGCAGCAGTCAGGAGCTGGAGGCAGGAACACACAGATATGGGCTGGCACGGATCAGGACCACAGGCAGAGGAATGGATGGAATCCTCCCAGGATGCCAAAGCAAACAGGGACAGGTGAAGAAGGATGAAAGGGCAAAAGCCAAACTTCACAGAGTGAAGAAACTTGTCCCTTGTGATCCCTCCAAATTTATACCCTGATGCATATGGTATGGAATACTCTGTTTAGTCAATTTTGGTCACCTGTTTTTTCCACCCCTCCCTAAAGGAGGGCTGCAGGTGTGACATCTTTACTTCCTTTCTCTTTCTGGATTATAAGATATTTCTCAGAACTGAGCAGTGGCTTTGGTTCTGCACACCATTCTCCAGCCATAACTAAACATCAAGCGTTATCAGTCCCAGAAGCAGACACTGAGAAACTTGCTGTTAATTTCAGCAAGTGCAGCTTCTTACAAGAGACTTTCATGAAAGCAAAATTACAAAACAGAAAATTTGCCCTATCCTGGCCCAAAAAAGGACAGTCCTTGTCTTTACTCACAAAGTTTTAGGTAGATTTCCTCTTAGCCCTCCTAAGTAGAAGGGGGAGGGATGGGGACCAAGCCCCTGGCTATATTTTACCTTCTGAGACTAAATCAGGACACAAGCATAGCCTGCAACCAAATGCTTTGAGAGCACTACCCCAGCGATAATAGTTCCAACACTGGTTTAGATACCAAAGTGAATGAGGATGGAGAATGGTGAAGCAGAATTTATGCTTGCTGAAAATAAAGCACCAAGCAAGTATGTGAACAATACACTGCCATGCCAGATGCAACTTTGAACACTCAAGAAAGAGAAAGGTACAGAAAGTTGATAAGGTCATCACTACATGACTACTGGAAACTACAGGACGCTGAATACCACTGATGCAAGGCAAAAAGGTTACAAACAGCTGGCCCAGGGCTAAAAATGAAAAAGTAATAGCTCAAAGGCTAATTCAGGGCAGGACAGAAGGTTACAACTGTAAATCAAAGGCAGGTCTCTATAGAAAAGGAAAGGGGAGTGCTAATGAAAGAAAAGGGAAGCCTGAGCACTAACTATGAAATGCAGACTGATTCAGATTTTCATGGTATCATGGTTTACTGGTGGAATAACATATCATTTTGCTGAACATACTTTTGTTTAAAACTGATGTAAATTATTCCAAAAGCAAGTCCACGGGGGAAACAGGTAACAAATATGCAAGTCTTGTCTCAAAAGAAGCAAATAAAAATATTTTTTCCTAGGGGAAAGTATCATATTTTTCTAGTAAACTCAAATATTGATAACAGCTATTAATACTTTACAGTGCTGATTAAAAGGATGACTTAGGCATGAATTCTCCATCTTACAGGCTGCATTTGAAAAGACACATACAGGATGGAATTTCCTTAATTGGCAACATCAGCAAGCATTGTCACAAGGGGAAGAAAGAAAAGTCTATCAAAACCATTCTGGTTCTAGCCCTATTGTTGTGGACTCGTCATTGTATGGCTAATGGAACTCACTGACTGCTTTATTAATAAATAAATTCCTCTTCAAAAACGTAACTTTTCCAGAATTTAAGATCAAAAGGAGCCCAATTCTAGATGCTTTATGGCCTAAAATTACCCCAAATACTACTATATAAGGAATCCTAACATTTCAGTCTATGCTAAAGAATTTAGTATGCACTTATTCAGGGAAATTAATGGATGAAAAAGGGCAGTACATTCTAAGCAGTTCAGGTATCTTGCTCTCCCTTGATGACAAATGGTTCCTTGAATTACAAGTTCTGTAATCAGTGACCAAAAAAATCAAATAGTATATTGTGGTCACCAAACTATCAAAGTTAAAATTTGAACAAGGATAGTAGATGGTGAATCTCCTATGACATGTAAATAGTAGTTTGTTACATATAGCAGAGTTAAAAAGATGTATTTTACAAGACTGGCCTGAGAAAAGTTATAATGCTTTCTCCTTTTAGGATCTACAGTAAAATTTATAGGAAAAACCCACAGATTAATAAAAACATATGACTATATTTAATAGTCTTATTCTCTTTGTGCACTTAATTTAATCTCTCTTCCAAGCTATTGAGTGTGTTATAATATTCATAGCAGTGTTAGATTTTCATATAAGTGGGAATTTTGATGTCTACAGATGTTTAGGCAACAAGTACTTTTACCAGTAACTATGGAATTCATTGTTTCCTGAAGGCTTTAATATATCTCATGGCGTGACATATTGTCAAGGTTTCCTGCATCAGCTGAACTGTGAAAATTGCATATGATGTCTTAGACTGAGACAAGCACAAGGTATTGCATCTTAGCTTAATCCTCTTTCATCAAAAGCTGTACCAAGTCATGCAGAAGCTTTAAGATCGTCAACAGTTTTTCATTAAATATAACTGGGTATTCTAGAAAAATATACAAAGGAACAATTTGTCTCAACTCTATTAGGCTACCACATACTGAAGACCTTTAGGTGGGTAAAAACAATCCCAAATAATTGTTGAGTAGTCTATGCCATATCAGACAGGCTGTCAAAACCAAAATAATGATTCCATAACGTTATGCTCACAACAGAGAGATGGTACAGGTCTACAATTCTTGGCTGCTACAATGACCCTGTCCTGACCAGTTCTTTTCAGTTCTGCCTCTTTTGAATTCTAGTGGATAGTCAAACCAACATCTTTTGTAAGCATGTGCCCTCACCCCTCACTAGACCCCCATCCTGCAATCCCCAACAAAGCAAACCAGGATGGACTAGGGTCAGTAACCAGGGCTGGCCACATCCCACTGTCACCACATTCTACTGCAGGCTTTGGCCAGGCCCCTTTGCCTATCTGAGAAGTCAAGTCAGAAAGGGAATATCAAGATCAGAAAAACTGTATACAGACAGGACTCTAATATAGCCCAGGCTCTTGCTCATGGTCCGTAAATGTAGTTCCTAGGCTAATATGTGGACACCCCAGACAAGACTTCTCACAACTCCCACAGTTTAGCTGTTATTCAGAAAGGTCAGATCCAGGGTTATATAAAACTATAAGATAGCTGACCTTGAACACAGGCAGCCTGATCAGTAGTACAAGGGAGAATAAGATGCACAAACAGACATTGAAGTCAAGACCTTGACAGAAACTATTCTTTCTGCACTGTCTGCAACTTTTTGGACATTTGACATGAAGTGTTTTCTGACTGCTTGTACATCAGCATCATAGCTTAGAATATTTTTAGCTTAAACACACCCCTAATTCTTATGCAAATTTACATTGCTGTAGATAAAATCTTCCCCCTCTACATAATCTCTACATCAGTTGTTACTGTGAAAGGTTTGAAAAGGAATTTCTGCCTGCTAGGGAAAAAAAATGCTTAATCTGTCAAGATTTCTTCTATCATTCTTTATAGATTGTTCATTCGGGCAACTGGGATTTCTTTCCTTACCTTGAGTATGCAACTGAATATTGAGATTGCAGAAAAATGGACTGCAAAACCGTATCATTTTTGGTGTTGGAATAGAATTACAAGTACCAGAGACATACATAGTTTTATATGAAAACTAAATAAATCGTTAAAGAAAATTTCATGTGTCAGCTGTGAGCTAGTAACTGGCCTTGTAAATTCTGAGTGAATTTCAAAACACATAAAAACCATCAGGATATGTCTGCACTGAAAAAACATGAACAAATCTTTTCAGTTTCCAGAATACAATACAGTCATGCATGCTCATGATAGACTTGGCCTTTATCTGAACTACACTGTATAATTAATGTAGTTTCCCCAGGACACACTCTTCCACCATGTTGTAAACATATTAGATATCTAATATTTTTAAGCTTCTCCTCTTTCTTCTTCAATCTAACATCTGTGCAATCATAGGTTCTCAGTTCAAAAATGTATCCTAGCTGTTAACAGTGGGAAAGTACTGAAGCATCATAGACAGGCTATTAGTTTTGTTATACAACATGGGTTTGGCATCAAGTTGCAGAATAGGCTGGATTCACCAGTCCCCTCCAGTTGCTTTCCACTGTTTTGGTAATGGAAAGCAGCATAAACCCACTTTAGATGAACATTTAAGCTGAGTCTATGGTTATTTTTCAATGTCTGAGAAGTTCAAAGCAGCTGGAGCTTACTAACAAATCTGGCTTTTTATTTATATATTCTGGTAGTGAGGGATTAATTTTCAGACCATACGCAGCTGCTTGCTGGTGAGAAAGGTTTTTATACTTTCCACATAGATATTATGCAATACAGCATTCTAAGAGGGTGTATTAGTACAAGCTGAAAATGATTCAAATCAGACACATGCAGTGTTATAAAGTCAAACACTTTCGTTTCCTAATTTAAAACTGTGTTCTCATAAACTAAATCATATTTTACCCTTGAAGGATTTTCTTTCATTTCTAGAAAGACCAGATGGGTCTCACAGGTCATTCACAGTTATGAGAGAAACAATACAAAAAAAAAAAAAAAAAAAAAAAAAAAAAAAAAAAAAAAAAAATCCCTTTTCAGAGGTGAGATTTTGCATTCTGTACTGGAAAACAAATTATTTGCTTGGATAAAAACCTTTTGTATTTCAGTGTAATTGCTAATATCTGTGGGGTGTCCTGGAAAATGAGGCACTTTGTATTGAAGAGTTGTAACTTATCCCTGTGCATAAAATCTAAATAACTAAATTGGAGCAGACCTTAAGGTATCATGCAGGGAGGAGATTCACGGAATACAGCTGTGAAATCAGTGGAAAACCTCAAGTGGACAAGATAAAATTATTTCACAGTGGGAGTGGGGTGATATGGCTGTATGGTGGGTTTTTCTACTCTTAAAATTAATATGGAGACATTATATTTTATAAAGAATATATTTATATATATTTATAAAGAAGCCCAATGTTGCAGTAAAAATAGTTGCTACTCAAAGAGTTAATCAAGGATGGATTATTTTCCTCAGGATGTAAAGATTCTTCTTCTTGCTTAATTTTTCAAAATTAAAAATACGATAATTTATTTTACATATGCCAGAAGGCAGAATGAGCAAAAGAATCACAGTCTTATAGAGAACACCCTAAATAGAACATTTGATGAAGGGGTGAATTTCTCCCCTCACTCCCCAAACCTTCCCCAAAGTCTGAAGAAGCCACCTATGGCCATGCTGAAAATGTGACTAAAAGAACAGCATTTGCAAATAGGAGTATTTACATATTGTAAATGGGAGTATGCACATACTGTTTCAGGAATACTAACAAGGCTCAACAAGGTGTTTGTCTGTGAGAACCAGATTACACTTTCAGCAGTATATGTAAAGTGTGTGATCAGTCATATTTCATTAATATTACAGAAAAATAAGTCCCATTTAATGGACCTCTGCTGCCACAGCTTTTACCTGCTTTCACTTATTTTCTTCAGGGAATTAAGGTGTATAGGAACATTTCCACTGGCCTAAGACATGGGGACAGCTGTTAGTGTCATAAGGTTGATTTCATCAGCCTTGGCACAGACCTGTGTAACGCAGACTTTTGTAGATTAGAGATCTTAGGGCAACAGAAACCTAATATTCAGGTTCACACTGTGCAAGCTCTCCATGTACTTTGGAATTACATGAAGACTGCTACTGAAGTACCTAGTTCAGTCTGTCTGCTATACATGAAACCAACAGGCTTACATGTAAGAGTACACATTTCAGGCAAGTGCACCTGCTCAGAGGAGTCCCACATATGGTGGGATTCTTGGAGATGTGGTATAAGAAAATGCAGAAGTGTAAGAGAGAAAATTACTTTCTTAAAAAATGGCAAATGACTAGAAGGAGACATGAGGAA